>NC_045644.1:6110000-7310000 GCF_009829145.1 Chiroxiphia lanceolata
AGTTTCTGCGGGGTGGCAGCGCGGCCGTGCGCGCAGCTTGCGCGTGGCCCACCCCGACCCGGGGGACTCGCCTGCCCCTGCCTCGGGGGTGCAAAGTTCCCAAAAATAATGGATGTGGGCAGGCCGGCCTCGGCCGGGAGTGCAGAGCACGCAGGGGTGTTACAACCCGGCAGATTGGGGGAATGGTTTTAATTTCCATCTCTGGGATCAGATTTCCAGAACACTGTAAATTATTCCCCATTCTCACCTTTCTCCTCACCCCCCCTCAAAAAAAATTTGAATTAATAATAATTTTAAAAAATCATGAAATGTCACTGAGGAAAAAAAATTAAAATAAAGAAAAAAGAAATAAAGTTGATTAAATCCCAAGCTCTGTCTGTAATTGCTGCGGTGCAATGCTGATAACACGTAGTTATCATCGGAAAAGTTGACCAAGACAGGTTAAATAATTTAATAAGGAACTGCTTGTAATTATGTTATTTACAAGGTATGACAGAGGTTTGAGGAAGAAACAGAAGCTGATCTCAGGGAAATGGACGGGTTTGGGTGACCCCTGGAGCATGGAGTTTGAATTATGGAGATGGGGGGCTGAGAGGTGAATATGGACTAGAGGAGAACAAGATGACTTTTCACCTCAGCACATTTAACTTTTAAATCCAAATAAACGTCTCGCGTTACTGGATCGTCGCATTATAAAAGAAAAAGGACTAATCCCGGCCAGTTTCGGAGTGTTAGCAAGAGGGCTGCCCTCTCCTCACCGAGGAAAAATATCGTCAGAAAAAAAAAGTTAGAAATGGGAAAAAGTGCGTTGAAAAATAAATCTGGGCAACTCGATGGGATTTTTTCCCCCTTTCCTTTCTCCCTCGCTAAATTAATTATATCAAACATCTGTTCCCGTGACGTTGTACTCAATGCCACACACACTATTGAATGATTCCAACGCTGCCTCGAAGAGCAACAACACACCTTTTTCTCTTTCCCAAATATCCTCCGGTAATAGGGATCTCAATTAGCAGGTAGCTGATTTACTCGCTCAGGTAAATTAGAAGTAGTACCGGTTTATTCCCCCCTCAGCCCCCCATTCCCCCCCGCAAGGGCAAAATACAAACTTCGTAACTCGCGTGGTAAGAAAAGCGTAAACTTTCTCACCTGTTTGGTCATTGAGTCTATTAGACGAACATACAGGTCCTGCTCTGTCCTAACTCCTGGGGAGGGAAAGCAGAGACAAATTCCGGTCAGGATTTAGGCAGCGAACCACCCCAATTCCACAAGGAAAGGATGAGGTCAGGCAATTAACCGCGGCGGGCAGGGATCGGCCCCGCGCCAGCTCAAAAAGAAAATTCAAAATTAAAAAATAATAATAATTTTAAAAATCCAGATATCAGCTGCTGCCGGAGTTATGCTCCCCTTCTGTTCCCGGTGCTTGGGGGGCCGTGCCCGGGCCAACCCCCCCCCCCCCATCAGGCCGGGTTGTGCCGGCCCCACGGCCCCGGGGAACACGCGGGACCCCCGCGCTGGGGCTCCCCGGCCCCCCGCGGGTTTCCCGCGCCCGAGGAACCAGCTCCGTCGGACCGGGACTCCGCTCTGCCCACTCACCCCATCACAGTGATTACCATTAATTCCCAAAACTGGAGGGGAAAAAGAAAAAAAAAAAAAAGTCCCTTAAAAGTGCCGCTGTGCCCGAGCAGCCATCGATCCCCTTTTTTACTTTCCACTTCAAGCCCAACCGGTTAATCATGTGAAGTACCATTGACTTATCGATCCTTTACGTTTTGTTTTCCTTATATACCAAGGAAAGAGCCGTGTTTACACGCGTGTAATTTTAATCTCGAAATCTTTATATCCTTTATCCTGCTCCCTCCCCCCCCAAAAAAAGGCCTCGAAAAGGAACATCAGACTTTTCTGCGGCACACGGACGCTCAAAAATGAGAGAACGACAACTTACCATTGCTATACAATAACTGAAGTTTATAATGAATCCCATTGTTAGTTTTTTCATTGTTTGGCTCCTGCAAGTAACGATAAATAATTACATTTAGCATGAAAAATATCGCCCTCCTCCTGACGCACATTTTTCTCGTCCCTGAAGCGGCTTAGAATTAACAGTTTGCAGAAATTCAGCCCACGGTCACTTTTTTTTTTTGGTGGAGCGCTGATGATGTCATTAGCTCGGTGCAAATATGTCATGTTTTGCCGTTTTCCCGGTGTTTAATATAAGTCGGGGACGCGGCGATAAGTTTCTAACCCCGGGGTCTATTCGGAGCGGCCGTGAGACCGGGGGGACCCGCACGTGGCGTGGGCGCCGCTGGAGTGCCGGGGAGGGCTTCGAGGCTGGGAATGAGCTTGGGTCAATGAAATCACGCTTAAAAAATTAAAAAAAAAAAAAAAAAAGATAACAGGCAGACTTACTTTCTCTTTCTCCACAAAGTCCACAAAAGCTGTTCTCTCAATCTCCACCGGCTGTCCCTGCCTGTCGTACAGAGCTAAGACGAAGTGGAAAAAATTGGATTTTCTGAGATTGGAAGGCGGCTGTTTCTCGAAATGTGCCCGAGCCAGCCCCACGCCGCTGCGGGAGAAAACAAGACAAGGCGTGGGTGAGAGCGGCGGGAAGGGGCGCGCAGGCTCCGCGGCCGCGGGGAGATGCGGGGGGATGCGGGGAGCGCGGAGCGGCGCGGAGCGGGGAGGCTGTAACTGATACGGGGCGGGCGGGGGGGGGGAGTTGGGGGGGGGGGATTTACGGCCGGGATGAGAAATACAGGAGGAGAAAACCGCCGGGAGAAGATTTGGCAGACGTACCTTTGGGCGGCCGTGTTAGCATCCACTACCCCAGCAGTATGCATCCATGAGCGGACCGGGTTCATCCCACTGCCCAGCGGTTCTTCTTTCATGGTCGTCCCACCTCTTGGTATATTTTCCTGAATCCCAAACATTAAAACAAATTTGGGCAAAACCAGCTCCTAACCAAAAGGGGTTAAAATTGAGGGAAATGTCAGATACGGGGTGGGTTGGTTGTTGCTTGATTTTCGCTCGCTCTCTCTCTCTCTCTCTCTCCTTGGCGACTGGAATATAAGAGATGACTTTACTCCCTGTGATCAGTAGGAGAAAAGCCCAGTTCAAGTCTTGCTTCCTTCTTCAATCTGTCCTGTATTGGCACGACATAAACAATTTACTGAGTACTTCTGTGCGGCGAGTTGGATGGCGTTCCAGTTTGGTGGTTTAAAAAAAAAAAAAAAAAAATAAAAAAAAAAAAAAATAAGGAAAAAGTATAAAAATAACCGGCGACACTGCGAGGTGGCTTTTTTTTTGGGCGGGGGAGGGGGGAAAAAAGAATAAATATTTTTGTTGTTGTTGTTTGCAGACGCGCTCAACGTGGTGTCATCCTAGTAAAAACCGGCTCGGAAAAAAAAAAAAAGCTTCAGGACACTGCTGAATCGACCACTTTCTGGCAAGGCTCTCCTGCTCCAAAAGACAAATAAACGGGGAAAAAAAAAAAAAAAAAATCCTGATTACCGCGGAGGTGTTCCCGGGCACACGGGAGAACGGGGCGCGGGCCCGTGGCGTCTCGCGGAATGGACGGAGGCGCGCAGAGCCCGGCCCTCCCTCCCCGAGGAGCGCGCCCCTTCCCCGGGAGTCGGGCCCCCGCCACCGCGGGAGAGGTGGCGTCACTGATGACGTCGTTAAGGGGCGGGCACAGCGCCTTATATGGAGCGTGGGGTTCGGTCGCTCGCTGTCGCGATCCTGCCTTGCCCCGACCCCCCCTCCCCGACGGGGGGGGCAGGACCGCGGCGCAGAGAGGTCCCGAGATCTTCTTGCAAGTGGCTTCGAGGAAGCGGGAAGGGGGTAAAACCCTCTTGGCGGGGATGTGACCCGCGTGGAGGGTCGTGGGGAGGTTTGGGGATGGACAAAGGGTGGGATGCTGGATGCGTCCCTCCACGATCGCCTCTCTATAAATGCACGGGCGGACATGCCCAGAAATACCTATATTTGAAGACTTCATGTGCACACACAAATATATCCACAGCTATAGGTCCGCCTTGTCCATCTATATATATATACATCTCCATATAAATATATACTTATATATGTTTTTATACATTTATATTTATATATATATATATCTCCTCCTCAAGTGATGAGCTTTTTCCGCCCAGTAAGGGCTACGACTTCCTTCTCTTTTCTTTTCTTTTTTTTTTTTTTTTAAATTTAATATTTTTTTTATATTTATTTTTGTGAGTTTCCAACGTCCCTGTGTTAATATTTCACCGACTCCGTGAAAATCGGCATTAATATCTGAATGAATCGGTGAAAATCGAAAGTCCGATTTGTGTTATCAGGATCCCCTTTCTCCAAGGGGTGAGGGAAAAGGGAAAAAAAAAAAAAAAAAGATGTGTTAGAAAGCAATCTATTTTGCTGGTGTTGGGGGTTAATGACTATTGCCAAAGATAAGTGAATTATCAAAGCTGTTGCTCTACCCGATCTCAAAATCCATTACATTGCTGGCCGTCTAATTAAATACGTAAGTATAATAAAATCATATTTTATGACTATTTGAGGGTAATGAGATTAGTCTTTAGAAGCGATCGCCACATATTAAAGATGCCACTGTCTATAGAATGTTAATAACCTTAAATCAAAGTGTATGGAAACTATTCATGAGAAATTAAAAGAAAATTCCTGTATTCATAATCAGTCCGGAGCTTTTGAGGTACAGTAGAGCAGATTACAAACCCAAACACTTTAATCGCGCAGCGATACCAAAGTTCCCAAACAATGCGATGCTCGCGCTGGCATTTTGTGGCACGGACACATTTGGGGACCTCGAGCTGGCGCCGGGGGCCGCCGATCCCCCCAGCCCGCAAAATTCTGCCTCCTAAAAATAAGGTAAAAAATGCCCAACACCGCTATAATTGTAAGATATTTCCTCAAATGAACAACGCCGAAGTTGGTGCTTACCCTCCGCTAACGAAAGCTTAAAATCATTTACAGTATCTTTAATTCAGATTACACGCGCCAAGGCGATTTAAATCTGATTACCAAATTAGAAGGTTTTAAAACAAATCCTTTTAAATCTGATACTGTTGACTAAGGAGGGGAGAAAAAAAAAGTTCCATAAGCCCATCACATAAGGTAACGATCCTGCCCCAGAAAGAAAGGGAGTTTTAAACCTTTTTGACAACAAATGCAGCTGCCCCACTATTTTGGACGATATTAAGCGAAAATGAATGCAAATCTGTGTTCAGAAGCCATCTGGCCAGGAATGGGGGAATCAGCTGCTCCTCACAACAGGCTCTGAGCCTGAATCTATTTCAGCTCATTTTCTAGATCATCTGGTCCTGCACCCAAAGCGTGGAAAATACGGTCTTTATCATTCACCAACTTTATCTTTGTGTGTGTGTGTGTGTGTGTGTCACTGTGGCTGGAGCTGCCGGCGGCCGGGAGCCCGCCCGGGATGCTGCTGCCCGCACCGCCCCGCGCCGCCCCGCACCGCTGCCAGGCCGGCATCCCGCCCCCGACAGGTCCTCCCGTTCTCCCGGCCGAGGAGGGAGGGGAGCAGAGCCTGGGCATCCCCCCCAGCCCCGGGCCCGCTCCAGGGGTGCGGGATCACGGCCCCGCCGCCGCCGCCGCACCTTGCACGGGGCAGGCGCGGGGAGCGGGGCCGCGGCCGGCGCCGGGAGGGCAGGGGGTGTGCGCGGCTGCGGGGGGCGGCCCGAGCCCTCCCGGCTCCGCGGCCCTCCTCCTCCTCCTCCTTTTCCACCTCCTCCTCCTCCTCCTCCGGCGCCAAGTCTCCCTTTTGTGTGAATTTACGGGGTGAGGCTTCAGTGATCCCCCCGCAAATTTGCATTTAAATAGCGACATCAAGCGATGCGCGTGCCACACACCAGCGGGCTCCCAGATGTCACGGCGGAGCCGCTCAGATGGCCGCAGCCCAGCTGTCCCCCGGCCCGGCCCCGCTCCGCGCCCCCCGCGCCCCGCACCGCCCGTGCGGGCAGACCCCCGCCGCCGCCTCCGAGCGCGTCCTCCGGCCCCGCACCGGGGCCGGACACCGCATCCCGCGCTGCGCGTGGATTAAAATTGATACCCTTATCCCACCGCCCTTGTAGTATTGCCTTAAACTTTATTATTTTATTCCCCCCCCCCCCCCCTCGGGACAATCCCCTCGGGACTATTATCTTAATCATTTCACTTTTTTTCTTTCCTTTTTGTTGTTATTATTTTTTACTTGTTTCTCATTTCACGGTTTAGATCACAGAAGTTTGAGCGCGTGAGGTAGTTTCTCTGTTTCCTCGGCCGTGGGCCGGCCCCGAGCTGCCCAGCTCCGCGCTTCCCACCGCACAAACTTTCCCAGCGGGAAGCTGCGGTGGGAGCTGGGAGCGGCAGCTCCGGCCCTGCCCTCGGGGGGCTCGGCCGGGCCCCCGCAGCTCGCCAAGGTCCATATTTCAATTTTATTGTTGGAAGGCGCCTTCATTACTAACGCGCCGGGTTACATCGGGTGTAATTTATGCCCGGCGTAACCAAAACAAATCTCTGCCAACCCCCGCGCTGCAGGAGGGAGAAATGGCTATTTTCGGGTAAATCTGTGTTTTCGGGTGTTTTCAGGCGCGGCGGCCCCCTGGCCGGTGCTCCAGAGCGCTAATTCCCAGGGAGGCGGTGATGTGCGCGGGGGCGCAGCGCCGCAGGGCCCGGCCCGGCCCTTCTGCGGGGAGTCGCGCATCCTGCGCCCAGGGCAGAGGCCGAGCCGGGCCCAGGAGCGGAGCGGAGCCCAGGACCAAGCGCTGCCGCCGGTGCTTTGGGGCAAACCGACCCGCGTCGCCTCCAGACGAGGCCCCCAGCGTCCCGCAAAGGGCACAGGTTGCGGGAAGGCCGCCCGCGCAGAGGTGCGGGACCCCCGCGCTGCCCGGCTCCGCTCGCCGCCCGCCTTTCGGGATGGATTCACCCGCTTTGGGCCGGTTTCAGTGCTTGGATTCACATTCCTGAGCATCCCGGGCCCGCTGGAGAGCGGACGTGGCCAGCGGTGCGGTACCACCGCCCGCATCTGCCGCCCGCCCCGCCGGGATGGGGAGGGAGCTGCCCCGCTCCACGCCCCGCGCAGGCACCGCAGGGCGGGCACCGGCTGCGAGGAGATGCTGCGGGGCTCAGAGGAGCTCAGAGGGTCTGTTCTTCCCCCTGCCTGGGCCAGGTCGCCCTGGGCCTCCTCGGCCGCCCGCGCACCTCCCGCGGCCCTGCGCGGCCCGCGGCCAGGCTGCGCGGCGGGGCACTGGGTCCGGCTCGGGGTTACGGAACTCCCTGTGGGTGCAGGGCTGTTTTACCCAAACTGGCGCTCGGCCCCGCGCTACCCCTGGCGCGCTCCCGCGGCCCCGCGCCCCAATATTGTTACACCAAAATTAGTTCTTAAACAAGGGAAAAAAAAAAAAAAAAGGAAAAAAATAGAAGAAAAAGAAAGGCTTAAACTTCCGTCGTGCTCGGACGGGAAAACTCCCCGTGGGCGCTGCCCGGCTCCCGAAGGCGCGGCCGCTGTGCGGGCGCTGCCCTCCCGGTCCCCGCGGGATGCGGGGCCGCGGCCCGGGGGTGCTGCGGGACCGCCGCGTCTCTGCTCCCCCGGGACAGCGGGGAGGGGGTTTGAGGGGGCTCGGAGCCGCTTGGGCGGAGGGGCGGCCGCCCCCGCGGAGCAGCGCGGGTGCGCAGCCCGGGCCGCGGGGAGCTGGCGGCCGGACAGGTCCCGTCGTGCGGCGAGAACAATATAAACTGACTCCAACTGAACAAACAAGGATCGATCAGATAATTTCAGATATTATAATTGGCTTTAATTAAACACACTTCGTTCTAATTAACTCTGAAATTTTAGCATGCTTTGGGACGTTGGTGTCTGATTTGATATTGTCAGTCCAGATGTCCTAATAAAATTCAATCCTCCACTCAAGACTTCAATATTCACTAAGAACAAAATGCAAATTAAATGTAAAACCTAAAGTATCGCCAAAGGTATAATCAAGAAAGGTGTCTCAAAACTTCTCACTTTTTATTACGCAGTAGTTAGAAAATGCAGATTACATCCTAACAAGACCTCGACTGAATAATAGAAACCTTAACTCCTTCGTGGTCAGGGCTCGCTCTGCCCTGCAGGGATCCGGGAACATCCTCCGCCAGCGCACGGGAAATACCCGCGGTGCGGGGCTCCCGCACGGACCGGGCGCGGGGAGCCGGTGGGGCCCCACGGAACGGGCTGCTCGCCCCGCCGCACTCGCGGAGCAAAACTTCCCACTGTCACAAGCACTTTCATCCCCGGGGCGACCAGCGGTGGAACCCCAGTCCGGGCGAGTGACCGCATGCCTCTCCCGCACGGCAGAGGTGCAGGAGAGCGCCCGGAGCGGGGCCGGGACCGGGCTGGGGCAGCGCAGCGTTCGCCCACCGGGAAGGACAGGAATGCCCCGAGGGGGGACACACCGGGCCGAGGTCCCCGTCCCCTTGCCCCAGAGCTGCCTCGCAATTTCCCCGCAAGCCACAGCGCTCCTGTAAATAATTAAAGCCTCCCGAGCGGGTCGGCGGCGCGGGGAGCTGCGGGGAGCCCGCGCGGTGCCTCCCCGGCCGGTGGCTCCCGCGGGGGTCCCGGGATGCTGCACCGGGGGACCCCCGAGCTGGGCTCGGCGCCAGCCCACCGCCTCGCTGCTCTCGCCGAGCTCCAAAAGCCAGGCTATTCCCACATTAAACATTTGTATGTTTTCCATGCTAATGGAGTCACTTAAAGCTGTTGCTAATTTAACTTTTTAAAAAGGCCATAGCGTGGTGATTTGCATTTTCTTTAGGATATTGAAATGAAGGGAAAACTGCTGGGCGGTGAGGCTGCCCCGAGCGTAGCTGGGGGCCATGCCGGAATGAAAACCGGGAAAGAAAAGAAGAAAGAAGGAAACCGCCGCCTCTTCCCGACTGTTAATAAGCAATTTGTCCCGCCGCGATTTACATTGCAAAGACAAACGTGTCGGGGCGCCCAGCCCGGCCCGGGGCCCCCCGGGCCGCTCCCCCGCTCCCGCTTCCCCGACAGTATCCCCGCAAACCGCGCCTCCCGCTCCCGCCAGGCGCGCAATTCCCGCGGCCGCGGGCGGTCAGCGGGTGGCCCGGGAGCTCCCCGAGCCCCTCGGGCTTGAATTTCCAATGAATTTCCGAGCGCCCCGGTTTGGGTAAACAACAAGTGCTGGGATGGTCGTTTCCCTCGGCAGATCCCCTCTCGCCGCCTCCGAGGCTCTGTAGCGTGGGGACCGTGTGCCATCTACAGGACACTGCGCGGGCGGCCGCGCTGCGCGCACCCGGCCCCGCCGCTCCCGCTCCCGCTCCCCCCCGCCGCCTCCGAGATCGACCATTGATTATTTGTTATTTCAACTTTTTTTTTTTTTTTTTAACCTCATATTAAAACTTTGCGGCGATAAAAGCTGCGGCGCTGCGTGCAATATTTTAATTAATTTTTTTTGATTAAAAGATGTGAAATGTAAAGATAATGCGATTTGATTTGTTAGTCTAACTCCGCGATTTGAGAGTTGATGTCCCCAAAGACCGGGCGAGCTTTTTCCCTTTATTTATTTTATTAAAACATCAATCTACTCTGGAGCTGGGTGAACTCAGTTTCACCTAGAGAACATAAAATTCTCCATACCAAGGAAATAAGCACCTTTCATAAATCAACAGTATTCCTGACAGATCGATCAATTTTTGGTTGTTAATCCGAAAGGAGGAGTTTTAATTGCTTTCTGCCTTTTAGCCCGGCCACCTCGGCGCGGCGGCTCTGGCAGTGCCCGGCTCTGCCCTCCTGTGCTCGGGAGGGGGGAAAAAAAACCCGGAGACCTTTCCGCGCCGCCGAGACCCCGCGCAGGGCCGCGCAGAGCCGCGCAGGGCCGGGCGCACTCCTGCCGAGCGCGCAGCATCCCCGCCGCGCTGCCTGCGCGCAAGCGGCCGGGACGCGCAAACCCGCGGGCGCAGCCGAGTCCCCGCGCGGCGGGACAGATGCGGGCGCGCAGGGTGCGCGCAGGGGCGCGGGGCGGCCGCCCCCGCGCACGCCTCGGCCCGTCCCGTCCCAGGTAAGCGGGCGCTCCGCCACCCGCGCCCCCCGCCCGCGCCCCGTCCCGCACCCCCCGCCCCGCGCCCCGGCGGCCGCGGGCGCTTACCTTGCGCGGGTGTTCGGGGGGCGCGCGGAGGGCAGCGCTCGCGGAGGAGGGGGACGCGCGGAGTGTGCGGGAGCTCCCCGCGCTTTAATACACTTCTGGCCCAGCGCAGCGCGGCCGCGGCGCGGGGGGGCCCGGCGGTGCGCGGGGCGCAGCAGTGCGCAAGCGCCCCCCGCGCTCCGCGCTGCGCGGGCGGGGGCGGGCGGGGGGCGCGGGGCGCCCGCGGGGGCGGAATCGGCGGCGCGGCCCCGGGGGGGAGCGCAGGGGGCGAGCCCGCACCTCGGCCCGGCCCGGCCCGTCCGGCCCGGGCCGCCCCGCACCGCGTCCCCCTCCCCGCATTCCCCGCGGCTGCCCCGCGTCCCGTCCTGTGACTCCGTGGTACAGCATTCCCCCTCTCCCCGCATCCCCCGGGGCTGCCCCGTGCCCCGTCCCGTCCGTCCCGGGACGGTACCGCATCCCCCCTCTCGCCGCATCTCCCCGGCCCCGCGTCCACGCAGCAAAACGCTCCAGAAACGCAACAGTTTGTCCCGCGGGGGCTGCGACCCCCGGGAATGTCCCGCGTGGGAACTCACCGCTCTTGGCTCCACATCCCACGGGGGAGAGGAACTGCCGGCGAGGCGCTGGTCACATCTTTTCCAACTCTTTTAATTCCCCCTCTCCAGCCGGAGCCGGTGCTCGCCGCCCGCCTCCTCAGCCATACTGGTGCGGGACTGGCGCGGTACTGGCGGCACTGGGCTCGCAGAACTTCTCAGCTGCGTTGCACTTCGATTTGAGGCGCGTGTGGCCGCGCCGGGGATGCGGCGCGCAAAGAACGCGACTGGCTGGGAGAGAGTTTATTTTGTTTCTTTCTGCTCTTCCTTCCCCTCCCTCTCCCAGTTTAGCCCAGGAACTCCTGCAGCATTGGTTAATCCTCGAGGAGGGAGAACTGCTGAGATCTTTAGCGAGCTCTCCCCTACCACGGATACTTCCTATAGCTCCAGCGTCTCTGTGAGGGATGTACAGCTACGAGATGTGAAGGTATTTAGAAAAAAAAAGTAGTGGTTTCCAAGTCAGGCAGATTCCTGCTGGGAAGTGAAGCTGGGGTTTAGGAATGGAGCTACATTTATAAAAAATAAACCTCTTGGTGTTCGCCTTGGTTATAAATTCAGGGAACATTCACCTCCAGGTTTGTTCTGACAGCAGCTACTCGCTGGTTTGTTTTAATTTGTACACAGTGAAGGTTTTTAGCAGTTGGGAGAGAAGGGAGGCTGCAGGTGGTGAGGCAGGAGCTTGGATGGGGTGGTTTGGAGGACATCCAGACCTGTGTCTGGGGTGGGTACAGGGACCAACGCTACCCCTCACCCTGGTGACCATCGCAGATCTTTCAGGTTCTTCTGACCAGGGGAACCTCGTGGGGTTGCTTCTGCTGTGTTCACCCACGGACAAGCTCAGCTGCTGCTTAAGTTCTCCGGATGCACTGGAGGTGTTGAAAGTTGGGGTCAGCTCTACCAATGCCAACCCAACCCTGGTGTCCTGATGTGTCCCCACCACAGCTACAGTCACAGAAGGTGCTTTGGCACAGTGTTCTGGGGAGGGTTTTTCATGCCTGGCCTGGGATTTGGAGGGTGGACCTGAGGTCTGGGGATCCAGCAGGAATCACCTGACAGGACCTTAGGAGGTCCCACAGGGTAACTGAGTGATCTGGACTTTAATTGTTTTACAGCATCCTGATTGCACAGGTTGGTAAATTCAGTTCACGGGATTCATTCAAGGGAAGTTTACAAATCTGATGCCTAGAAGACCGGAAAATACACAAATTTTAAAAAGTATTCCTGACTGGAAAGGACAAAATGTCTCTGTGGGCTTTGTGAAGTCAGAATGGATGAAATCAGGAGGCAGAGACAGGGAGAACTGCTTGCTCCAGGCCTGAGCCCAGAGGATTCCGCCCAATCCAACATCTCCCCACAAACCAAGGAACATTCTGTTGGAAAATAACGTGGAATTTGCTTCCATTCACAGTAAATACTTTTTGCATGGAGGCTGAGCTAGTGTCTTATTCAGATAAAAAGGTGTTCACAAAATATTTATTGGTTCCTCGACAGCCATGTGATATTCCCAAGGCAGGCTGTCCATGCAGGTGATGCTCTCCCCAAAACCTTCCCCTTCACATTCCCAAACCAACCCTGCTTTTGTTGCAATCCCACGGAAGAGCTGTAAGGCTTGGAAATTAATTGTGCCACTCTCCTCCTGTTTCGAGGAGCACCACCAATGCACTTAAACATTTAAAAAGATCATCTATTTTGCACATGCTGATTGTGCTCCTCGGAAAAAAAAAAAAAAAGGTTGGTTATACTCCAGCCTTTTAAATCAACAGTGCTGAGGGTTAAATACTTTAGTGGGAAGTGTCAGGGATGTAAGAGGACATTGACTGAAGCGCTGGCCCCTTCCTTAAGGATCTATCTTTCTGCTCCGCCCGGAATCCCCCGGCTCAGAGCCCTCCTGGCAGCGGGGTCGGGGGGTGGGAGGTCACTCGTCGCGTGGACACGAGTTCAAGATAGAATGTGGCAGCAGGACCCACCAGGGACCACACCAGCCAAAATCACAGCGACTCCTCCTCCAGCAGCCCGAGCGGGCTGTCAGGCGCGCAGGAATGCAGCCGCTTCTCCCTCCCTATCAGGGATTCCAAGAGAAAGCAGCAGCGACAGGGAATGTTTGCCTCCAGGCCTGTTTGCCAGTGCAAAAATGTTGCGACCTGCTGATGGAGACAGGTGAGGGACACGTGAGCGCTCCGAAAAAATAAACAGCAGCGAGAAGAATATCGAACTGAAATAGTGCTATCAGAGAACTCCACCAGCAGACTCTGCTGGAAATTATCTGAGACACCACGGTACAAAACCGCTTCCTTTTCACAAGGAAAATGATCTAATCAAGATGTATGTGCATGACAATACGCTTGCAGGGAAAGGAAGTTGGAGTTATCTGCTTCAATTACTGCACTTAACAGTGTCCCTGTCCTGAAGCGGGAGGTGAATAATAGATATAAACCATTTTTTTCCGAATCTGTAACTGAGTTGAGTAACTCAGCTCACATTGAGTAGCACAGGAAGCAAGAGGAGGAGAATTTACAAGGTGAATATTCACAAGATATTGTGAATATTTCTGGGGAATGAAATATGAAATGAAATATTAAATATTACATGAAATGCTGACTTGCAGACAGTGGTACCTTGATATTCTGCAGGACACCAGGATGTGCCCATGAGGATGTGAGCTTCTGGCATGAGAAGGGAAATTGGAGAAGGGTTTTAGAACCCCTTAGTTGGCAAGTTTATATCATAGAATCAATCACGGAATGGTTTGGGTTGGAAGGGACCTTAAAAATCATCTTGTTCCACCTCCCTGCCATAGGCAGGGACACAGTCCACTAGATCCTACCTGTGTCCATCAATATGGGACTGGCTAAAGAAATCATCTCTTCCCCTTGCTCCTATTCCTGCTCCATGCTCTGCATCCCAGCAGAGGATCTTGTCGGGGCTGGGACATCCCCAGGTTCAGTCACCTCATCCCTTCCCTTGCTGGAAGAACATCAAGGGTCAAATTCACAGCAGATCCTGGATCACGTTCTGCAGCCAGAACCCAAATCAGAAAGGCACCCAGGCGTATCCCTCTATTCCAATGAGTATTTCCTTCCATTCAGGTTATGTATCGTTACAGCATAAATTATGGAAAGGGCTGGAATTCCTGTTTGAGCAGCTTCATGAAAAACTGAACTTTGACTGAACACAAACAGCAAATAAAGCGGGAAACGAGATAAAAAATGATGCAGGCCTTAGTTTCTTTGAAGGTGAAATGACTGATCCCAGGTGTCAGCACCTCAGAGACCCGCTCAGGTATGTTTTGAACCCACTAAATAATGGATTTGAGTGTGTTTTCTTTTGTCTGCTTTGTTTTGGGTGGAATTATATCCACAATCTGCTTCTCTGCTGCATTACTAGCAAAGAAAAGTTGTGTTTTGCTGACAGAATTCAGTTCACAATCAGATGCTCAGTTTTTACAAGGCTCAGAGGTTTAACTGCTTGACTAATAAGAATTTTGTGTGATAGAGGTAAGAACTTATTTATTATTTATTGTTTTTATTTTAGGGTAACAGCAGTGAAATTTAGATATGAAACAAGATGCATGTTTTTGAAAAGAAATCCTTATGCCTGTATGTCAGCACAGAACTGAAGCTGGACAGGCTGACATGACAAATCTGAGAAAAAAAGAATTGTGGGGATAATTCTGTTAATTCATTAGTGCATCCTGAATATTAGCAGTGTCAGAAGGTGTTTTCTTTCTGCAATGCTCCATTCTGGTGACCTGCTAAAAAGTAACACTAAAAATACAATCCACTAATTTATTTATTTTTGGATTTTTGAAGTGATGTATTTATGTCCTAATTTTGCTCTTGTTCCACAGCCTTTTATAGGACTCTTGGACAGTTTATAGACACCAGCCGACACCTGTAAAGTTCACCTGAAGCTGTTCAGAAGTTTAAAACACCTCATTGCAATTTATCTGGAACTATTAATGCACAAAAGGGCAAAAATTGATTAGAGTGGGTGAGGAACTCTTCTGTCCTGTCTTTAAAGAGTGGATGTAAATCTGTCAGCTTTTACAGCTGTCCTCACACTGCTTCAACTAAACATATATTTGGAGAGGAGATCTGGCATTTCTCTCCCAGCCCAGAGTCCTGCTGCTCCTGGTGCCAGGTCCAGAGCAGGGATAGGGTGTGAGGCAGCTTCTGCAGCATCAGCAGCATCAGGTTCATCAACATAATCAGGATTATGAGGATCAGCATCTTCATTCCTTCCCAAGAAAAGTACTGATACCTCACCTGTGGCCATGTGCTGTTTTTAAATTTTATTTAATAAATTCAAATCAACAACAACAAAAAAAAAGAAACAGGAGGGAGAAAAAAACCCCCTGATTATGTCACTTTGAGAACTTTGCCAGTGCCAGGTTGCCCCATAAGGGCTTGGTCTATCCCAGGTTCGGGTGATCCAGGCAATGGGGTTTTGATGGCTTCCCAAGACATGCTCTCAGTGTAATATCCCTGAAGTTACTTGGGGTTTTTCAGCACCTTAAAACTTTCTTTGATGAGATCAGATACTAAAAGGGACAAAAAACATGACTTGCAATTTGTTCTTTATCCATCCTGTGGCACCCTGGAAAAAAGGAGGCTCAGGAAA
The DNA here is from genome assembly GCF_009829145.1 of Chiroxiphia lanceolata. NCBI lineage: Eukaryota > Metazoa > Chordata > Aves > Passeriformes > Pipridae > Chiroxiphia > Chiroxiphia lanceolata. The sequence goes on from NC_045644.1 coordinate 6,125,359, forward strand.
GACCTTGTCCATTCTCTGCAACTCCCTGACAGGAGGGGGGAGCCAGCTGGGGGTCGGGCTCTGCTCCCAGGGAACAAGGGACAGGATGAGAGGAAACGGCCTCAAGCTGTGCCAGAGATGGTTCAGGTTGGACATCAGGAGGAATTTCTTGCTGGAAAGGGTGTTCAGGCATTGGAAGGGGCTGCCCAAGGAGGTGGTGGAGTCCCCATCCCTGGAGATGTCCAAGGAAGGACTGGACATGGCCCTCAGTGCCCTGGGCTGGGTGACAAGGTGGGGATTGGGCACAGGGTGGACTCGATGGGCTGGGAGGGCTTTTCCAATCTCAGTGAACTTGTGACTCTGTGATCTCTCCTTTAAAACTGATATTTCCAAACTAACCTAAATATTCAGGAAGGCCAATAATTATGTATTTGTTTCCCCTGGAAGCTGAGAGGCTCTTGGAATCTCATGGCTGCAGCACCTGCAACTGTAACAGCCTGGAATCTCAGGCTGATCCTACTCCTCACAATTATGTCAAGTTTGATCATCTGCAAAAAGCTGCCTCCTCACTGGGTATTTATCATCTCTCAGACAGGAGCAGACAGTGATCTTTTACTCCCTCATGCAACATTTCCACAAGCATTATATATTTCAGAGACATTTTCATGTATGTATATGCTAGGAATTGTATGCAATATTCCAGAATGGTTCCACCAGTAGCGTTCAGGGAAACATTATGGCATTAACCACCTCTCACCTCACCCATTACCGTGTTTCTTTTCCTAACATGCAGCAGTAGAAGAAGCATCTGATTTCCTGTTTAAGTGCCATATAATCACTTGTTACACATAACAGCACACTTCCTTTTAATGCTTAAATCCTGGGAGTTGTGATTTCCTTCACTGAGCCTCTGTCAAACACTGAGCCCACCAGACCCCATCTCTGGAATAAAATAGGCTGAGGGCTTCACCAAGTCCTCTTTGGATATGGACACAACGTTTAATATTGATGTAAAAAAGGTAAGTTATGGGGAATGCACAACAACTCTCAGTAAGTTTTCTTCCAGCAATTAATTATTCCTACTGGTGCAATTTTCTTATTTTCTAGACAAATATACCAAATCTTCACGGTTTGGTTCTGGGCCTTGTGCTTCATCTGCCCCAGGCAGTGGGATTTGGTGCTCAGTGAATTCATTGCAGTGTTTGAATCTGAGCACAAACCAGACAAGCTGCTGAACATCCGAGCTTGGACAGATGAGATCCTAACTTACAAGGAACAATATTTCACTCAAAAATTTAAATGACTGTATTTATTCATTTAAGAGGACTCTGCATGTGCCCTCTTAGTGCCCCAAGCACAATGCTTGGACTCAGGACCCCCAGGCTCCCATTTCCCCCGTCCCAGGAGCCTCCAGCCCAGCCAGGATCCACTGAGCACATCCCTGGCCTGGGGACATGAGGTTCTGATGCTCAAGGAGGCTCAGGGGGAACCTTGTCACCTTCTACAACTCCCTGACAGGAGGGTGGATCCAGGTAGGGGTCAGACTCTGCTCCCAGGGAACAAGGGACAGGACAAGAGGGAATGGCCTCAAGCTGTGCCAGGGGAGCTTTAGGTTGGACACTGGGAAAATTTCTCCATGAAAGGGCTGCCCAGCCCTGGCACAGCTGCCCAGGGCAGGGGTGGAGTCGCCCTCCCTGGAGGGATTTAAAAGCCGTGTAGATGTGGCACTTGGGAACATGGGTTAGTCATGGTCTTGGCAGTGCTGGGGGCTTTTCCAACCTGAACAATTCTGTGATTCTTTGATTCTGTGATTTTATGTGTGCAGCATCCACAGGGCTCCCTCAAAATGCACACCTCGGATGTGGAGGGGTAGATTTGGTAAGAAATTACTGGGTTTGGTTTCCTTCAGCTCCTGGGGAGGGCAGGCTGGGGCTGTGGGGGCTGTGCCAGGTGCTGCTCACTGCTTCATCAGGAAGAAAAGGGAAGCTCAGGTGGGTGCAATAATTACAGCCAGGATTAATTTGGTGAATCTTACATGCCTGGGGCTCTTTGGGGTTGCTCCAACTGAGGGTTGCTCCTGGTGGTGGGTTTTCTGCTTGTACACAAGAAAGGTAGAGGCTTCTCCACGTGAGTGATCTTGACCTGGTGGCAAGAAGAGTTTACCTGCCCTGGTGGGATGAGTGGAAGTCTGCTGGGTTCCTCCAGGTAAGTAAACTAGGAAACATTGGAGCATCAGCCTTGGATGTTTTAAAAGCACAATAACCTCTAAGTGTTGTGATGGTTTGTGTGCAGGAACTCTGAATTTTGGATTTATTGGGGGGGCAGTAAGTTGGCAGGATAGCTTTAACATGACAGCCTTGTGGTGACATCCCCTCCCTGAAGCTGGTGGGAGCTCAACAATTCCCTTAGAGGGGAAATCTGAACCTGTGGGTCCTCAGACTCATTTTTGGGAGAAGTGGGAAGAGTACCCGTAGGTTTATGTAGCATGTGAAGTGGGCAGCTTGATGTGAGTGTCTGAGAGTAGCAGAGCATGAAAAGTCTCTTGTCCAGCATTAATTTTGGATAGCGAGACCATGTGTAAGCTTACATTGATGACTCTGAGGAAAACAGTCCATGTGTGTACAATTATATTTTAGTTAACTTGCTCTGAGTTACTGCTTTGAGGCTGCTGTGAAGCTGGGAGGAGGTTACTGGAAAGCCTAGAGGGGTTTTGGGGTGGCTAGGTCTGTCTGTCACAGAGAGGGGCAAAAACCTCTCTGCCATTGCTCTTACCCACAGCAAACACTTAAACACTCCCCAAATCCAGAGGTTAAACATGGATTAATACACACAGGAAAGGTAAGCGGAGCAGGGAAATCAGAAAGCAAATTGCTGCTACTTTTTTCCTCTTTAGTGCCAAAAAAAAAAGGGCTGGAGGGGAAGTTTCTTACTGAGGCTGGTTTGCAGGATCCCATGCCTGCAGCAGTGCTGTGGAGAGAATATCTCATGGCTCTGAATGGTTCTGTTCTAGACTGTGTCCACAAATACCGATTGGTATCTGCTCATTACAGCTGGAATCCCACAGGGATGTAAATGTAGGGCTATAATTTCATGGTGATGAAGCCAAAGTCAAGAAATATCTTTTCTGGGCATTGTAAGAAAACCAAAGTGCCCATTGTGGGTCTCTTCTGGCAGAGCTCAGGAGGGCAGATACCCCAGGCCACTCTGACAGTAGCAGGGGACACCGCAGCTTCCACTGCCAGCCCTGGCTGAGCTCTCCCAGCAAATCCTCCTGCAGATCCCTTGGAAATTTCTGACTCAGAAATTAGCAATAGTGAAGTAAAATAAATCACCACAGTGAGATGAAATTATCTGATACAGAAATCAACTGTATTGACTTGAAAGTAGCATTATAAATACCATTAAATTCAAAATAAGATTTTCATAATTGGGGAAATATAAAATTGTGGAAATATAAAAGTAGGATGAGCAAAGCTGCCTGTGGAAGGAAGTTGTACCCTAAAACACTCAGGAAAAGTTCTAGAGAGAAATATTGGAGTCCATGTATGTCCTTAGGCTGCTGCTGATGTGGGATGGGTCCCTCCGTCTGATCCCTTGCACACAGGAGCATCACCTGGTGCTGCTCAGCTGAGACTGAGTAGCTCTGATTACTCCTTGTGTAAGCTGGTATTTAAAACTCCTGTGATGATTAAAAATAATATTGTTAACATCAAGGTGGGATCCACACTGTGAAAAAGGTGTGTGACTGGTGCAGGGAAAGTTCAGGATTTATCTTATTGAAAAAATAATGAAAGTAGGGAAAAGGATATTTATTTTCTCAGAGATTGGAACCAGGCACTGGCACAGGCTTGTGTTTTTGGTATGTCTTTGCTCTCTAAAAAAAACGTGTTGATCTCAGTAGCCCTAAATTGGCTGATGCCTGAAATGAGCTGGCCATTACTGTGGAGAAATTATCTGCACTTTTAGAAGCTCTACTTGATTTGAATTTGAAAATAAGCTTAAACTTGAATGGATCTGCCTGATCCAGGTTGTTTGGTGTGCTAATTGTAATCCTCCAGCCATAAGTCTTTAAAATATCTCTGCAGATGTACTAATAGATCCTGTTAGGGTAGTTAAAGTATGAAAACATTAGTCTTTAAAATATCATTCTGTCTCTTGCTGGAGTGAATTGAACTCGGGTGATGTTATCAGGCTTTGCAGCCCTGCCATCTACTGGCTGATTTTTTGTAAGGTGATTTGTGGGGTCTCAGCTCGAAAGGTCCTCAGAGGGAGGTTTTAAACTTTTTAAACACCTAGAGGGGAGATTTGGACTAGATTTTAGGAGGAAATTAATCCCTATGAGAGTGGTGAGGCCCTGGCACAGGTTGCCCAGAGAAGCTGTGGCTGCCCCATCCCTGGAAGTGTTCAAGGCCAGGTTAGATGGCACTTGGAGCAACCTGGGCTAGTGGAAGGTGTCCCTGCCTTTGGCAGGGGGTGGGACAGGATGATCTTGAAGGTCCTTTTCAACCCAAACTGGTCTGTGATTGTTTAACTAGGCTGTGGGTGCCATGCCCAGCCCAGCTGACCGGGACAAGCTGAGTTCCCTCACGACTCTCCCCCCTCTCCCTCCTCCCCACTGGTGCAGGAACAGTTGTTCTCCTGGACTATTTTTAAGCCTGTGTGGACAGTGGGCTTAGTGAGCACTCCCTCAGATCTCCTGTGTGCCCATCCCTGCCCTGGACAAAATGCCGCAGTGACAACACCACCCACACACAGCTCTAAAGGTTATGTCTGGAGCTTGTCATCAGAGCTGCTCAGCATGCACTGGGGCTCGTATTCCCCCTTTTTCTGTCTTTGATTACTGTTTTTCCAGTGATTGGGAAGGTCAATTGTCCCTGTGCTGTTTTACAGGTGCAGGGTTTGCTGAACTCGGTGGATGTTTTATAAGAACAAAGATCCCACCAGGATGTGATTTATAGGAAAAGAGGTTTAAGGCAGAGGAACCCATCCTGGGCTCTGCAGTGAGCATCTGCACAACGTGTCCAGGTGCACTGTCCCCTCCTCAAGCTTTTCCTTGAATGTACTGTCTGCTTTTAACAGATTCCTGCCTGGTCCCTGGTGGGATATCACGGTGCTTCAAAGAAGATGGAGCCCAGCACACCGAAGTCCTTGCTGAAGGAGGAAGCAATAATTCTTTATTTAAAAGAGATTACAGCTTGCTGCTGTAAATTACTGTATCTCTTGATTTGATCATGTGGGTAACGGCTCTGTGAGGGCTTAATATCAACTGGAGTCTTCTGCTGCACTGTGGAATCTGCTTGGGGTGGCAGCTGGGCCTGGGGCTGAGCAGGACCTTGTGGGGGGTGCAGGGCTGTTAAATTCAAACTCAGCTTTGCAGATAGGAAGCTGAGTCTCTGCACGGCAGCAAGGGAGAGTCTGAACCTGCAGCTGTCCCTTGGCTGTGGAGCCTCAGAATCACAGAATTCTTAAGGTTGGAAAAGCCCTGTCAGCCCATCAAGTCCACCCTGTGCCCGCTCCCCACCTTGTCACCCAGTCATTCCTTGGACACCTCCAGGGATGGGGATTCCACCACCTCCTTGGGCAGCCCCTTCCAATTCCTGAACACCCTTTCCAGGAAGAAATTCCTCCTTGTGTCCAACCTGAACCTCTCCTGGCACAACTTGAGGCCATTTCCCCTCATCCTGTCCCTTGTTCCCTGGCAGCAGAGCCCGAACCCCCCCCCAGCTCCCCCCTCCTGCCAGGGAGTTGCAGAGAGTGAGAAGGTCCCCCCTGAGCCTCCTTTTCTCCAGGCTGAGCCCCCCCCCCAGCTCCCTCAGCCACTCCTGGTGCTCCAGACCCTTCCCCAGCTCCGTTTCCTTCCCTGGACACACTCCAGCCCCTCAGCATCTTGCAGTGAGAGGACAGAACTGTATAGAGAACTCAAGGTGTGGCCTCAGCAGCACCAAATACAAAGGGACAATTGCTGTCCTGGCCCTGCTGCCACATGAATTTTGATACAAAAATAGCCTTTCCTTGGACTCTGCTTCCTTTCACTCTGTTCTTTCTGAAGCTGCATATTGCTGTGTACTTTATTTTCCTTCTTTTAAATCATAAATTAGCTGCTACAAGTGAAAGGTCTGTCTTCCATCTGTAGGTGTTTGTTAAACTAGGCACTGAGATGTCTGTGATCCCTGTGCCTTTTTTTCCTAGAGATTAGCTGGTGGGAAAATTCCTGTGGGATTAATGATAGAGAATGCTTAAAAATGGACAACACTTCTCCCTGTTCCCTGTAATCTTGGCACCAGTGGGTTCCCCATGGGAAAGCCTTCCTCAGGAGCTGTTGGCTCCAGCAGTCCTGGAGCTTTCCCCATTCCCCAGCTCTTACTGGAACAACTCTTTGCAACTGAGTGAAACACTGGTCCCACCAAAATCAATGTTATTGACTTCACAGCAACTGATGTATTAGCCCTGCTGAGTAACAGCTCTCAGCTCTCACCCTGAGAGATGCAATGGGAAAAGCTTTTAGTGGCTCCCACAGCCTGAGCTCCTGCCTGAGCTCAATTCTTGCTCTGCTGTGCCAGATACATCCCAAAACCGAGTCAGCTGTTGCTGTGGATGTGTGAGGCAGAGCAGATCCAAACTGCTTAAAAGATCAAGCCCTTGTTTGTTAAGGCTTAAAAATATCATCTTGCCAAGCACAGGCTGTAATTTCCTGGGCCTTATGGATGAGGACGCTCAACCTTGGGAAATGGATGGTGCCACTGGAGCTTGGCCTCAAGCTTGACGTGGAGCATCGCCTGCAAACTGCTCTCAGTCACCACAGCACCAACCCAAGGGCTTCCTGCCCCCTGCAAGGGGTTCCTGGCATCAGTGTGAGCTGGGCCTGCCCTGGTGCTGGGTCAGGGCTGGGAAGGGACTGTCCGAGGGGCTCCCCAGTTGTTGTCCTGGCTCTCTTGTGTGTCTCTGCTGGATGCAGTCTTTGGTGGCAGAAGTTATGTGACCTCTAAAAGGTGCATCTACCCAAATCTGCCCATTCTGTGCTCTTTCATAACAAGTTTTGGCTGCCAGGGCAGTGAAGGGCCCTGTTGGTGTTTAGTCTGAGATGCTTTCAGAGTCAGCCAAAATAACCCACCTCAAAATCACGATTGTCAGTTCAAAAAGTTTAGTAGCTTTTGACTTCAACACTTAATTTCATTTTATTTTTTTTTTGGCTTCAGACAAATTTTCCTGCACAGTTTGCTGTGAGAACTCTGTGATAGGAGTGGTGGGAGCTGAGGGGGCACAGCACAGCATCTCCTCTGCTGGGGTATCTCTGGATGTGCTTGGTGGCTTGTGGCCATCTGGTGATTGCACCCTTATTTGTGTTGCTCACTTCCAGGGCACGTGAGTGCCCTCCCTGCCATGTTGGGCTGTGTGGTGCATGGGGTGAGCTCTGCCCATGGGAACTGCCACCCCTCTGGAGCTCCTAACCTCCCCCAGAAATTCCTGTAAACATCTGCCCGTATTAGTAACATACTCCAGGCTTTTAATTGATCACACTGCCTCCTTGTACTTGAAGTTTTTTTTCCCGGGTTTTCCCATAATAATGACTTCTAATGAAGCTGATTATGTCTCCCATAAGGAACAATAACACATGAATGCATTGTTCTTAAGGTACCTCTCTTCATGGAATGAGTTGTAATGAATGGAATGAGTTGTAATGGAGCAGAGGGTGATCTGTGCCCACCAGAGGCCTCTGCCCTTGGTATTCCAACTTCTGGGTTGGATTTGTGTTGCAAGAGATTACAGAATCATTGGTTTAGGTGGGAAGGGACCTTTAAAGGCCATCTTGTTCCACCCCCTGCCATGGGCAGGGGTACAGAATCCCAGAATATGCTGAGTTGGAAGGGACCCACAAGGGTCAAGTCCAACCCTTAACCCTGAACAGGACCATCTGTAAGTCACATCATGTGCCTGAGAGTATCTGCTCCAAGCCCCATCCAACCTGGCCTTGGACACTTCCAAGGATGGGGCAGCCACAGCTTCTCTGGGCAACCTGCGCCAGGGCCTCACCACCATCACTGATGTGCCTCACTGCTCCAAGGTGCAAACTGAGGCAGCAAATGAGGTGTAAGTAACATGAGGCACGTGGTGGTTATTTCTACTTATTCTGTAGGTCAAAAGGCATGTTTTCCCTCCTCATGTGTATTCCCAAATACTTTTGGCTCTAAAAGCATATAATCTCCTGCACAGTGGCCTGTGCATGTTCCAACTTTAAATCCTCACAAAGTTGGGCTCATTTTCCTCCTTCGGTGTAGTGTTAACAAAGTATTCTATCGGAATAAGGCTGTGAAATGCAAATTCCAGCTTCCGTAGTAGTTTGCTTATTACAAACTCATTAAAATGCGTAACCCAAAAACTCTCTCTCTCATTACAGAGCTCTGTGCTGTATCACTCCATACTATAAAGCAGCTGTGTGTTGGCTCTTTGATATTGGAAACCCTATTGTCATTAACCTCATTATGACAATACTCCTTTATGATATTTGAAGCTCGTGCCTTTCAAGGAGGATGCTGGAAGGATGATAATATTTGGCTGTTTTGCATAATGCAAAGTGAGGGGGGGGAAATGGGCAGCAGGAGATGAGGAGACTTGGATTATTTATTAGTATCCTCAGGAACAACTGTGGTTGTGGAAGTTTAGACATCAGTAAATGCTTGTGCCTTTGACATGGATCTCTTGGCAGTGGAAATAGTGGCTCATGTAGGTTTTTAACCTTAAAATCTTCTGTTCTGTGGATAAATAATCTGAGAGCTGTGTGAGACCTGAGGTGTTTGCAGTGACAGGTTGGGAATTTCTGAGGGTGCAAAGTCCACATGGATCATTGTCCCCTGACATCCCCTTAATTTACTAATTCTTCTAATCATGAAAACACTTTGTTTTTACCTTTTTTTCCCTACCTTTTTTTTTTTTTTCCTTACTTGACTTGAGACTGGAAGGAGATAAAGTTTTAGTTGGTGTTCAATGGGCAGGTACACCTTTGATCTACACAACTGTAGTGTTTTCTATTTTAATTTTAATTTTCTTTCCTTGTGATCCTCGATGTTTTGTTTGTAACTGAGCTGAGTCTTTCATACAAACACAGTGATTTTTTCGTAGGTGGTAATAAGTCAGAAACCATAGTTATATTATGAAGGGTTGACATAGCCAAGTTTGGTTGGGAATCCTTTGGCATCTGCCAGCCCCATCCATCCAGGGCTCTTCTGACCACTGGTGTGGGAATGAGATGAGCTTTAAGGTTCTTCCCAACCCAAAGCATTCCAGCTGAGCTCAGCTTCTGTCCAGCTGCTGGTGTGGGACCTTCCTGAGTGTTTGATATGAGAGGACTCTGCAGCTGGATCATTCCTGTCTGCACGTGCAGTTATTCCTTCAGAAAACTTTAGGTACTTGTGTTCTGGCTTCATTTTTGGGCTTGGATTTTTTTTCCACATCAAGACAGAAAAGGAACTACTGGAGAGGGTTTGGTGGAGGGCTATGAAGGTGGAACAGGCTTCCCAGAGAGGTGGTAGAGTTTCCTTTCCTGGAGATGTTCAAAACCCACCTTGACATGATCATGTGCAACCTGCTCTTGGTGAACCTGCTTTGACAGGGGGTTGGACTAGGTGGTCTCCACAGGTCTCTTCCAACTCAACCTCTCTGATTCTGTGCAGTGATGGGAGTGGTGTGGGTAGTGCTGCATTCTCTCCCTCTTCATAGCCCAAAGCTGTATCAGGGGAGGTTCAGGTTGAACATCAGGAGGAATTTCTTCCTGGAAAGGGTGGTCAGGCATTGGAAGGCACTGCCCAGGGAGATGGTGGAGTCCCCATCCCTAGAGGTGTCCAAGGAATGACTGGATGTGCCACTCAGTGCTCTGGGCTGGGTGACAAGGTGGGAATCAGGCACAGGGTGAACTCCATGGGCTGGGAGGGCTTTTCCAACCCAAATGATTCTGTGATTTACCTTCCTTAATCAGCATTTATCCAAAGTTAAATATGATAAATGTCAAACTGGAGCAGGATTCAGAGCCTGGCATCACAGCCTGTGGGTGGGAGCAGCACTGAGCTTTCACACTCGAGGTGATGGAAAGGGTAGCAAACCCCATCCAAATGGTGACATGTCCTTTTAGCCGGTGCCTTAACTTTGGTGATGCTTTGTTTACACTGCCTAAGTGATGCCTAATCTGCATGTCTGGTTGGGAATACCTCTTTTTCATTGAGTGCACTCCATTTTGGCTGGTGCATCTCTGGGGTGAATAACAAAGAGATTGCCAGTTGTCTGGAGGAGCAGCAGCTTTTGAATCACAAAAGAGCCCATTTTATCAGAAAATCTAATAATGTGCAACACTTCTGTAAACCAAACCCTGTGTGACTAGCTGGAACTTTGAAAAATTTTACAAGAAGCCGTGGGGACAATTAATCATAATAGAGGCAACTTTTATGCAATTTTCTGAACCAACATGCAATTACATAATTTTTACAAGAGAAAACAGGGTTGAGGGATGTTTTAGGGGAGGAGTTTTTGTGTACATAGCAGGAACAGTGTTTGTCCAATCAGCTGCTGCCCAGGACAGGGAAAATCAGTGTATTTAGTTCCCATTAGTGGCCTCAGCTCACATTAGAGAGAATAAATTTATCCTTTCCATGTCATTGGCTGGAATATGTCTTTCGGAAGAGTTTGGAGCAAACATGCAGGACTTGTTGAATCTGTTCTGCATAGCAGCGATAGATCAGTGATAAATCAGTGATTTTAAAAAATGTAGGACACTGGCATTAATGCAATTTAAAAGAGATTCTCCTGATGCAGCTTTGCCAAACCCAGCTACCTTATTTTGCTGGATTAGACATCAGATATGTTAACTGTATGTTACAGAAGTTCCTCAGGAACCTGCACAGTGATACTTCCAAGAAGGCAGTGATGCAGAATCATAGAATTATTAAAGATGGAAAAGCCCTCCCAGCCCATTGAGTCCACCTTGTGCTCGATCGCCACCTTGTCACCCAGCCCTGAGTACTGAGTGCCACATCCAGTCATTCCTTGGACACCTCCAGGGATGGGGAACCCACTACCCCTCCCCGGGCAGCCCCTTCCAATATTTAAAAATCCTTCCCATGAGGAAATTCTTCCTGATGTCCAAAAATATGTAACTCATGAATTTATTGATTGGGGTGTTTGTAGGGAGAGCTCTTTCCTGGTTGTTTCAATCTGGTGCTGGTGGGCAGGAGGGACTCAGCCCTTGGACTGTCCCATCCCTGTTGATCTCCTTGAGAAACACAAGTCAGTGCTAATACTGCAAGATCTGAGCAGCCTGGTCTTGTGGGAGGTGTCTCTGTTCATGGCAGGGGGTTGGACTAGGTGATCTTAAAGGTCCCTTCCAACCTGAACCAGTCAATGATCTGCTGATCATCCAGCTCTTTCATGGCTGTGGATTATCACTGCATATTTCATAAATGAGCCACTGACCTCATAAGATATCCAAAACCATCTCCCCTTACTAATCAATCTTGTACAAAATCACTTATTTGCACAAGGAATGGTTCCTGTGTCAGTCCTGGCTTCTGCCACATGTTCCTGCTGGTGGGGAGGGAGGGAGAGAGGGAGGGATGGCTTCTGCCTTGGATATTCCTGAAAACATTCTTTCATTTTCTACATGAAGGTTAAATTCCAGCATTTCAAGTCTCTCTCCTTTTTAGCAAAATCTGCTTAAATTTTGAAATAGGTTCTTGAACAACTCCAAAGGCTGTCCCTGGTGAATTCCTCCACCATTAAGGCTGCTCTTTACGGATGTTTCCCGTTCATTTTGGTGGAATGAAATGGCACTCTGTCTCTTACACGATAGGGAAAAGCTGCAGTAAACTGAAACTGAAACAGAAGTACAATCCACAAGGGAAGCACTACCACAGGTTTAATGTATTCCCATCAGAAATCACAAAAGTCTTTCAGGGTCTTATGTGTTTATCGTTAAACTTCCCCAGCCCCTGGATGGCTGAGGGCACCTGGATATTTTACATTTTGATGTGTGTAGATGGTTTATAAGCAGGTGCTGAAGGTGCAAGAACCTCTTTGCTTTTACAAGCTCTGAGCTGGAACTGTTGTTGCTGCCAGGGAGGGACTCTGAGATGCTCGGAAATATTTTCAAGGGTTTGGAATTGATTTCTTGTGGCATGTTGTAACACAGTGCAGGAAGGGCCTGGGCTTTTTGGGATGTAAGTGGTGCTGAAACAGCCCATGCCATGGTATGAGCGGTTATTTAATAGAATCACAGAATTTCCTGAGCTGGAAGGGACCCAAACAGACCATTAGTCCAACTCCTGACCCTTCACAGGACACCCCAACAATCCCACCCCATCCCTGAGAGTGTTGTCAAAACACTCCTTGAGCTCTGACAGTCTTGGGGCTGTGCCCTGGGGAGCCTGTTTGGTGCCCAGCCACCCTCTGGGGGAAGAACCTTTCCCTAATATCCAACCTAACCCTCCCCTGACACAGCTCCAGCTGTTCCCTTTGGTCCTGTGCACACTTCATTACACAAAACAATTATTTATTTCAACCCATGTTTTGCTTGGAATCTTCATGAACCATGAGCAGGCGAGCTGTGATTCCAGCCAGCCTCGTGTGTGGTGTTTGTCAGAGCACCAGCAGAACACACTCCTGAAAATGCTTTCTGCCTTGCTTTAAAAGGCAATCAGAAATGGTTATGTTTGTGCCTCCACTGGGAGCCCAAGTTTTCAAATTGCTGAGGAGTTTTCCCTTATTCGATTTTTTTTTTTAAATTTTTTTTTCCCCCTTCAGCCCTAGAGAATCTTCATAAAACAGCCAAGTGCTTAACTTTGAACTAGAAGGCAGGAAAAGTGGGCTGTGTGAAAGCCAGGTGGTGGTAATTTAGGCTCAATATTAAGTAATTTTAGTTTAAGAAATGCCAAAATAAGAAAATATGGAGAAAATCATCAGGTGAGCTGGGGATGGAGAGCTGATCCCTCCAGCAAACACCAGACAGGAGTTGGGGTGTAGGATTCCAAGTTTGATGCCCTCATTCTGGTGCTGCTGTTCCAGTTTATCTGTTGTCTTGCACTAAAAATTTGTCACCGAGTCTGCAATGGAAATACTTCCGTAATTGCCCGTATTATATGGATCATTGACCTTCAACAGTGGAGCTGCTGAAGCAACTGTCCATTTATCTGGAAAATTACCACATGGCAAGAGCACATTAGGCTGTTTCCCTCTGTCTCCTCCAGCAAGTGCCTGAGTCTTTTAAGCTGCTGGACCACAGATCCCTGCACTTGTTCCTTAATGCAACTTTAGTGCTGGAATAGAGAAGGAAAAGGAGATATGACCGTCCATTTCCCAGTGCAGCACCTTGATCTGGTTTAACATTGTCAGAGAGCCAGAAAATACTGGGTTTGATCATTCAAGTTAAATACCAGCTTGAAAATGTAGATGTAAAAGTTGTAGGTCAATGAAACACAACCAGAGATGATGGGCAGCCTGCAGGAGCCAGTGCTGCAGCGCAATGCCTAAAATACGTGATAAATAAAGTGATAATAACATAATAAATGACAAATAAATCAAGTATTGAGGCACAGGCTTGTGTTTGTCTGTGCCTGTGCTCCAGCCAGGAGCATTCCCAGAATCACGGTGCACCAAATTCCAGCAGTTCTACTTTGAATGAACTTGCTGGTGGTTTTGAAGTGATCAAGGTTTTTATAGAATCCCAGGTTGGTGTGGGTTGGAAGGGACCTTAAAGCTCACCCAGTCCCACCCCTTGCCAGGGGCAGGGACGCCTTCCACTAGACCGGGTTGCTCCAAATCCCATCCAACCTGGCCTTGGACACTACCAGGGATGGGACGTTTTCCCCATGTTCTGTCTAGTTCAGTCACAGGAGGTTTGATCATACCTTGGGCTCCACAAGTGAAATTTTTGTGCAGAATTTTGTTCATTTTCAGCACTTTTGGGGCATTAAAATTCATTTTTTGGCATAATTCTGCTCAAAAACCTGTGTGTGTACAGCCCTGATTCCCACGGAATGGGGTCTGCTTGGGAGCTCCTGAGTCCAAATGAGTTTTGGGGGGAAAGTAAAACCCATTTGTTGTTTTGTTTAGAGAAATGCATTTATGGAAATTTATTTAGTTAATGAACTTCAGGTAAAGGGGGGGGATGGGGACTTTTCAGCCAGTTTCATAAAGTCACCCCAAAATCACTAAAATCCAGTATGTTTTGTTGTAAATAATTATATTTTTTCATTCCCAAGTGTAGCTGCAGCTCTCTGCTCTGACTTTGTAAGCTGATGTTTACCAGGCAAAACAAAGGATAAAATTAGATGCTTGTTAAGTTTAGTTACACTTGTGTCTTATCTTGTAACTCTGTCTGAGTGTTTAAAAAAAGACAAATGAATAAGCAGCTCACTGGTGCCCAAGGCCATGTGCTGTCCAATGCTGAGGATCCAGGGGCAGAGCATCCTCCTGTCACTAGTCCTGAATGCTTAAAGGAAAGCATTTTATTAAAATCTATCTTAAAAACACAGGTTTATTGACCCTACCTCAAGCACTACAACGCTTTGAGCTATAGACTACTCTAGATGAATAATCCATTTTAAAAGAAGCATTTTCCATTTTCCTTGGCTCTTACACAGTCCTGAAGCAGTGTTTGTTGGGATTATCCAGATAGATTATTCCTTTGCCTTACCCCATAATTTTCAGCACTTTCCCATGAGCACAGCACCCCATAATAAACCCCCCTTATCACCTGGGCTAATTGTCTTCTATAAATATTTGTATTTGTACCCATATCACTGGTGGGAAGGTGCTGGAGGAATATGGAGGTGGTGGAGCAGATCCCTTGGCACTTCATTTCTTCCTTCTAGAAACTTTTGCTATTTTCAGGTTGTTTTTTTTTTCTCTCCAACTGAAATTTTATCCAAAACCTGAAAATTTTAAGTTAAAACACTTTAGTTGAAGATAACATTCCTCTAGAGCAGGTTAAGGAATCTCCTGGGTGTCACATGGTTGCTTGTGACCTGAGTTGGCCTCATCACCACTCTGGAACAGCACCTTTGGGTGGGGGAGGTGATTTGGGAGAGGGAGCTTGGATTTCCTGTTCCTGACTCATGAGTTGCCAGGGAATAAAGCAGTGACCCTTCTGTGTGTGTATTTCCTTTCTTAATCCCATATTTAAACTTTGTGCTCAAGCTCCAGGATAATTTTAGCAATAGAAAAAATCAAGTCTATTTTTTAAAAGCTGAGTAACTTGTAAATATAGTTTATAGTTAATAGTTTTCAGTGAGCTCTTTCAGAGCTCATATGGAGAGTTTGGAGATTTATTTTTAAATATTATAATTAGTTGTAATTTAATCTGCCCCCTAAGCAAATGCCTTGAAACACATCTCTGGTATTCCTCTCATTTCCCATGATTTATCTTATCCCAGGATAAGCCAGGATCAGGTATGGAAATGTTACCTGCAGACCCCTCTTCATTAGGCATCTGCTCACTTCACAGTCTAGTGTGACTTTAGATGTTGCTACAAATCAATATATTCTTAATTTTTATACTCTGTCTTTTCCAGCACAGGCTCCCTCCACTCTGTTGTCCCATTTATCTCTGTTGATCCTGTGTTGGAGGCACAACGTGGAGACCCCAGGAGATGGGCAACAGCAGCAGGAATTGCCCTGAGGGGCTTGTTTTGGCTGGGAACTGGGATCAGCACAGCCAGGGTGAGTTAGTGGAAGACAGAGGGTTGTGACAAAGCATTTGTGTGCGATTTTGTGGGGAACTTGGAGAAAAAGGAAAATATTTCATCACAGGATAAACTTTAAGGGGGATGTAGTGAAGTTGTTTGAGGCCAGGTTGGATGGGGCTTGGAGCAACCTGGGAGAGTGGAAGGTGTCCCTGCCCATGGCAGGAGGTGGAACTGGGTGGACTTTAAGGTCCCTCCCAACCCAAACCAGTCTGTGATTCCATGATGATGATGAAGGTGGGACAAAGTAAGGAAGTTCCCCTTTAGCTACAGATTCTCCAGACCATGGAAGGGATGGGCCTAGCAGCAAATGGGGACTGAGCTTTGTTCCCAGGGACAAGTAAAGGTGATATTTGGGTGAACCTGATGTTTTCAGACTTGCATCAGTATGAGCAGCCTCTCTGAAAGCCAGGGACAGTGTCCTGGCCAGGAACTGGAGTGGGACAGGTGCAGGGAAG
The DNA here is from genome assembly GCF_009829145.1 of Chiroxiphia lanceolata. Taxonomy (NCBI): domain Eukaryota; kingdom Metazoa; phylum Chordata; class Aves; order Passeriformes; family Pipridae; genus Chiroxiphia; species Chiroxiphia lanceolata. The sequence continues at coordinate 6,141,518 of NC_045644.1, forward strand.
AGGGGTAGTTTGGCCAAGGACCCAACAGCCACCACTCCTCCCCCTGTCTTGTGGTGTTACAGTGATGAAGCCACGTCTGGTACGACCGAGGGAACTGCAAACACAGAGCTCTTTAAATATTCCTGTATTTGAGAATCTATGGAAAACTGCAATTTATCTCTCGCAGGCAATCTCTAAATATTTGCATTTTGCTCAGTAGCTGCACAGAACATGGTTGAGAGCAGGATCAGGCCACAGGCAGCCTTTGTTTTGTTAGTGAGAGGAGTTTGGAACAGGCTTCATTTTCACTCTATAAGCCTCTCTGTGATCTGCCTCGTGCATCTGTTTCCCCTTGATCTCGCTGTGTGACTGACAGCTACTTTACACCAGCATTATCTGTCAAAACATTATTTAATGGAATCCCTTCTAGAAAGAGTTTTTGTTATTATTAGAAATCAAAATGCGGCGATAATTGAATCCCTTTATATTCCCTGTGTAATGCAAGGAGTAAGACATATTCACACCTAAGGGGAAAACACATCTGGATTTCCTCTTTGCCCCAAGACCGGGAGCTCTCCCTTTCCCTGGCACAGCTTTGATTCGCCGCAGCTCGGAGGGAGAGGAAATTTGCAGTGTGTGCATCTCATCTGAGGGAAACAATGCCATCCATCCACTGATTTTTTTTTTTTTTTTTTTTTTTTTGCTATAGGAATCACATTAAATAAATATATAGCGAGCTGCAGTGTCACAACAAGTAGATGTACAATTACGAAGACAAAATACCCCAAGGAAATCAACACAAGGCTTATTAATATCCAGGCCTGCAGAAGACAACTGTCAGACAATTGGTCAACAAGGTACATGGTATCTGTTAGATACTGACTAACCCATTATGATCTTTATGAAGTGTCCTTTTGGGGGTCTAGATCTTCAAATATGAGTTGGAAGACCCTTTTCTTTTATTAGTTGCTAAGCTCTTTATACTTTTACCATATTGCGGCAGGTTAGAAGTCTGAGCTTTATTGTCTTATGTTATTGAAAATCCAGATTCCCGCAGCCTTCTCCCTCAGGTCAAGATTTGTCTGAGAATACATTCTCATTTCTCCATGTACAAAGGCTGTCTGGAGAGAGGCAGAAAAAGATTATGACTGTAATATACTTAAATCCAATTTATTTGCCTGACTAGAAACTTCCACACTTCACAATTGCTTCCTACAGAAGATTTTGTATTTAATTCCTTCATCGCAGTAAGGAGCAGGAATGATCTTAGTCCTCCAACAGGTATATGCTCCACACACACCTGAGCCAGAGGAAGGAGAGATGGTGAAAATAGCAAATGGACACTTGTTTTGCATGTTTGCAGTTTATTTTTGCTTAAGGATAATGAGTTGCAAAGAGATCTCTAAATAACCTCTGCAGAGCTGGTGTTTGAGGGCACTGAGGGGGTTCTGAGCATCACCTGTGCAGTGCTCAATGTAGACATTTTGCTCAGTAGCTTCATTCTCATGCTCCTCTCTTAGTTCTTGGTTTGAGAGGACTTGTTAAGCTACTGAGGTCACTCACCAGGTTGCTGGGGCTATTTTAAACCTTCATTTGAGAAGGCTTGAAAAGCCCTGGGTCAGGTTTCCTACACCCTTTCCCTAAGCAGAGGTGGCACCAAACCCTTTCTGCCTGGCTCCCAGCACTGACCAAGGGAAACATGGACAGTCCATAACACTGTAGGCCATTTAGGGCCTCACCAACCCATTTATTTAGGGGAAAAATATAAAATGGGATCAAAAGGTGCTTTGAAAAGTGCAGTGCTCACCTTTGTGCTGTGTGTGGAGGGCTGTGGCTGAGAGCCTTGACTGTCCATAACCCTGTCTAGGGCTTGGGATTCTTGTAGAGGGTTGATAAACCACCATGAAGAGATCAGTAAAGTCATTTATTGTGGCACCACCTCCTGCTTGCCTTTGATTTAGCATGTGATCTGTAGCAGTGGTTGGGGCTCACTGCTTGGGCAGGACAATGCCAAAATGTGCCAGAAAAGAGACTTTCTTCACAGTTACCACAACAAAAATGTGCCAAACACTCCGAAGGTGCAAAATAGGAGCTGCTTCTGTCTCCTCCTAGATTTTCCCACGACTTGGAGTAATACATATTTCATAAGACTGAAAAAAAGTCTAAAACATGGTTAACTCACTCTGGGACAGCTGTTTATTTAGGAATATGCTACAGTTGTGTTTTTAGCCAAGAAGAGCTCTCAGTTTAGTCCTAACAGAGACAAGCATAATTCCCCTAGAAAGTGCCATGGCACAGATCACTTTGGGGCAGCCAGATCAGATAAAGATCTTTGTCACAGCAAAATTTATTCAGTTGCTCCCAAACTCCACAGCTGGTAAAATCCAGCATGTGGATCTGTGGCTTGTGTTTTTCACGAACGCTGTCCTTTCACCCCCTGAGCTGGAAACCTTTAATTCTCTTCCCAGTGTTCCCAGCACTGTCTCTGTGCTGGAGTTTTGCATGTCCACGGTGTTGGATTTTTTCATTTTCCTCCCAGTCTTAGGAACAAATTCTCCTTTTCAAAGTCTTCACCCTGTGGGGCTCTAAAATCATAACAATTAATGCTGGCAAAGACTCCTGAAGCCACCTAAGCCATCCCTCCTAGGGCAGGATTGCTGGAGCAGGCAAAGAAATTAACGGAGAGGGGAAGCACAGGAAGCAGGCAGGTACCTCCTCCAAAGCTGAAGTCGGGGTAAAAAGTTGAAATAATTTAAAAGAGCTGCTTGACGGGAGGTGGCAGAACTGCTCTGTCACCTGAGTGTTTGATAGTTACTCTGCAAGCTGTTGAAATCACTAATTTGTCCCAATTTTAACTCTTATTTCAACATTTGCTTTTTTTTCCTTATTTTTACTTTTTTGTAGCAACAAGGGGTGATGGAACAGATTTACAGTATTCAGTGTTCCTCACCCTTCCAGAGGCGTTAAGTGGCTCTAAATGCATATGAAATATGTGTGCTGGGTTCCTCGCCTGCTCAGCAATGTGTTCTTCCTACGTTACTAATTGCTAGCAGGAAAAATAGGAGGAATTTGTTTACCAGCTTCCTGCATAATATTCAGACATCTGGAGCTGCTAGGTCTGGATGGCATTCCTGGGGGAGAGAACATACATCAAGGACAATTAGACAACTGGGGAACTGCAGCCTAAAGGGAATTTGCCCAAACATGGGAAACAGCTCCATGACGGGCGCGACAGCTCTGGCTGAGCCCGGTGCTCGCCCCGGCACCCACTCACTTCCCTGGGCTTTTCTGCTCTTCCTTCTCTCCCTGGTGCAGTTTTTCCCTGCTCTGTTTGTCATCTTGGCAGTGCTGGGTGGATGGTTGGACTCAATGATCATAGAGGACTTTTCCTAAATTATTCCACGATGTCTGACCTCCTGTTTTTTTGCTGTCTGCAGGTGCATTGTCCCCATTGCTGGCCCTTATTCCTGTGCAAATTTTCCCAAAGCAGGGATAGTACCCTCAGGAAAACTAATTTTTGTGAAACTTAACTGCGCCAGTGTCACTTAGGGATGTTTTATGCTGTGTTCAGGGAGAGTAAATACATATGTTACACACCCTGACTGTGTGAGCCCTCCCTACTTCTGTCTCCTGTCACAGAGCTGCAGGTACAAACTCTTTTTTGTGGCTTCCTCTGGGCTTGTGGCACTCCTCAAAAATCCAGGGACCACCATGTGAGAAACAGGGAGCAACAGTTCCCTTGGGGTTTCTCCTCATCTGTGACACAGATGGGTTATCGATGATTTTCTCTGTTCTTATTTAACTGCTCGAGATCAGCTGAGACAGACGGTGTGGATTGATTGAAATCAGCCAAGTAACTGCTTTTAATCATGATTTAAATCAAAAAGTGAGAAACCTTGGTTTAACAAATTGATTTTTAAATTTGCTTTGCATTTGTGCTTTTTCAGTTTCCTAAATAAATGTCTGTCCCCTTAGGGGGTGTCCAGGAAACAAAATTTTCTTTGTAACATGTTGGGGCTAAAAACACCCCATGGTTTCCACTTATGTATTTTATGAACATACTTTTATTCAAATTTAATTTTTATACAAAAAACACTTCTCTGCTGTATTTTTATTCCTTTTTTTTTTTGTTGCCTGTGTTTTACACTTCACGGCATCAGGCTACAACTGGAGGTGACTGGAAGGCAGCCAAGGGACACTTGGGTGGTCTTTAGGGCCCCTTCCAAGCCAAACCCTTCTGTGACTCTATGAAACTGTGAGTAATGGCAGGGAGGAAGCACTGGGGGACCCCTCTGAGCACCCACAAATTATTAATTTATCCCCCCACGTGGTTACTGCTGTGGATTTCCGCCAAAACACCGGTACTTCTGAGAAGATCCTTCTGTCAGAGCTGGTGCTGGGATCGGTCAGGGTGGGCATCACTGTTTTTGAGGCACCCGGCTTTGTCTGGGGTGGGTGTCCATGGTCATATTTGCCATTGGATAGTCACAGTGGTGAAAAGGAAGCTGAGCTTCTGGTGTGGCCCAGTAACTGTGGGGGTTAGAATTCAGAATTCATTCTGATTCTGAATCACCTGATTCTCCTCCAGCAGGTCCTCTGCTCACTCTCCCATGGCTGTTTGGGGTTCCCTCTCAGCTGGTGTTGCTCACTGAGGACCAATCCAAATGCCATCCCAACAGGCGTGAATGGATCCTGGTGTCAGGAGCCCTCACTGATTTCCTAAAGGGCTGATCAATACTTGAGCCAGAGTTTTGCTGCCGGCAAAGGTTAAGCTGTGTGCTTCCCCTGCAGATAAAACAGAACATTATATCTTCTTCGAACTCACTCAGAATTGCAAATCACCCACTCCTGGAAGCGAGATATGGTGAGATACCTGTAAGCAGCTTTGCCAGCACCAGGCAGGGCTGGTTTCCAGCAGGAACAAGGTTCGTACCAGCCGAGGTTCCTTCCCATCTGTCTGAGCTGCATCCCAGAGTTTCCCTTTGCTAGTGTGAGGAGAGGACGGAGCTCAGCTTTCTCCAAGACCCTGAGCCTTGGCAGTGTTTGAGCTGTGGAGAGGTGATGCTCAGGAGAAGGAAATCAGAGCAGAGCAAATAGAGCTGTATGTGCAGCTCTGAGGGAGCACGGAGCGCTGCTCCACGAGCAGTGCTGGAGCTCCTTCCTGTGGTGGCAGTGATGAGTTACTCACTGTGTGCCACCAGCCTGGCGTCGGGAGATCAGCCTGAGCACCCATCTGCCTGATGATCCACCCTCCATCTCCTCCAGCCAGGATATTCCCAGGATCACAGAAGCCCTGTGGTGCCTCGTGGCCGGTGGATGCGGGGCAGGGTGACCTGCTGGGCACTGTCTGCTCCTGGAGAGTCCAGAGGGGAGTGGTCATTCCAACCAGCTCTGGGCCAGCTGTATGGTCACTCATGGGATATTCCATATATAATGCTATTTTCTTACTGCAGGTGCGTGTGTTTTCCCAGTCAGGAATGGTCAAATTGGTGTTGGGGATGGAAAAACAGAGCAAGGAGGTGATAATGCAGCACCTGCACCACAGATATTCCTGGCCTCAATACAGGCAGCAGCAAGGAATTTGGGGGCCAGATAGCTCTGGGGAGCCCCTGCCCAGCCCTGCCAGCCCCCAAGAAACCCCTGATTATGGCAGGTGATGGGCCAAGGTGTGGGCCCATCCTGCTCTCCTGGCCATGGGCACAGCAGCAGCAGTTTGCAAGTGGTGCCTGCAGATCTTCAAAAGAACAGAATTTGGCCCTTAATGTTCTTTTGATGTGTTTTTTGTATGCAAATAAGGTTTAATTTCTGAACTTTGAACAGTTTGCAGATGAGTTTATTAGAGTGTTGTGTTATTAAGTTTATACCCCTGGGGTCAGTGCAAGGCAGTCAGAAACCGCAGCGAACATTATTTATATTGTTAAACAAAGTCAAGGAATTTCAGGCAGCTGGTATTCACCACCAAAGCAGACAATCAAAACAAAGCCATATTTGTAATCATACTCAGTAGTCTTTTTATGTGGAGTAATTACTAAAATAATCGAAAGACATGGATCAGATTATTAATGACAGCGATAGCCTGGAATACACATCCCTACCTTGCAGAGAGCAGACGGGGAAGTGGGAAATGTAATGAATAGCCCTGGGGTTCTGCAATGCCAGAGCTCACACTTGGAAATCTGTTGTCTCAGCTGATGAGCTCTGAGGGGACCATTATCAGCCCTGCTGCTGGTTGGGCTCCGGATGGTGATTTTTAACCTGGTGCTTTTCTATCTGATGGACTGGTTTTGCTCTAAAGAAACTAAATATGACTTATTAATGCATTCTTTTTAATATGATCATTTATATGCATATAGCTGGTGAAATTAAAAATAAGGTAGAAAACATCCAGACTAATTTGCCTGTATTGACACAGGAATGGGACACTGAGTGGGGATACAAGTGGGAGCCTGCACAGGCTTCCCTGGCTCTGGGTTGTGAGCTGGCTTCAATGCCAGGCTGGACAGGGCTTGGAGCAACCTGGTCTAGTGGAAGGTGTCCCTGTCGATGGCAGGGGGTGGAATGAGGTGATCATTAAAGTCCCTTCCAACCCAAACCATTCCATGATTCTGTGACATTTGTGTATGATGCTTACCTGCTCACGCTGCTCCACAGAGCCTGGCTTTATCTATGCCTGCCTCCTAAAATTATTTGAAGTCTAAACCTGCTATAGAGAGAAAGTAGAGCTATAGAGATACACCAGGTCCAACTCCAGCCCCCTGAACCCCACTGGGTCTCCATTCAGGGCTGGGCACTGTACTGAGAGCAAAGCAGGGAATGCAGGACTGTGTGGGGGTGGGAAGAAACCCTTCTTGTACCCCTGGAATGGGAGCAGTGGGAATAAAATGCCACCTCTTTTCTGGCACTAATGAATATGTGGCAGTTCAGGAATAGCTCTGTGCCCATAGGAAGTCTGGATTTTCAGCTACTGTTTAAGTTTCTCTTCTAAAAGTGCCGGTGAGGCTCAGTCCTGTCATCCACTTCCTCTTACAACTGCCGTCAACTTCAAAGGAAATCCTGCTGGCAAAATAGCTACAGAATTGTGTCAGGAGTTTATTTGCTCCCAAGATTAGATAATTAATGAAGATAGAATATTAAAATTGCATTTACATAAAGCTAAGGGTAATCTTAAAGCGTTCTATTATTTTGTAAATGACCCGAAGTTTGTAACATTTATAATGATGAATCAAGAGACAAGTCCTTTCAAATGAGGAAGTACAATTTATAATCTCACTTTCCTTCATTATTTATTCATCCTGCTGTTGAATCATCTACTCTTCAAAACCTGGAAAACCACAGAGCTCACTTTACCTGGCAGTGTTATTTTACAAAAGTTATACCAAGCTCTGTGTTTGAGTCAGCCCAAATCACACCAGAGGGGGAGCTCCAAGCTGATCCTTTTTCTTTAGTTAGTCTAAAATTCATTGAATAACAGACTGGTTTGGTTTGGAAAGGACCTTAAAACTCATTCTACTTCCTGCCATGGGCAGGGACACCTTCCACTAGACCAGATTGCTCCAAGCCCTGTCCAAGCTTCCAGGGATGGGGCAGCTACAACTTCTCTGGGCAATCTGTGCCAGGGCCTCACCACCCTCACAGGGAAGGTCTTGCTAATGTCCTATATAAACCTGCCTTTCTTCAGCTTGAGGCCATACATTCCACAGAACTTTTGCTGTCTGGCTTTCCCTGCAGGTTTAGACATTGCTGCACCCGAATTACTGAACATGTAGTGATGGTAAAAACAGACATTTTCTATTTTCAGCATAAAACCATGGAAATATTGATTCCTTTCCACCTTAGTACCGGCTTTGTGGCAGTGCCCTGAACAATTGCCATTATATGAACTTATTGTTCTGCTTGTTTCAAAATAAGCATCTCTCACCCAGCAGAGCTTCATTTAAAGCCAACTGCCTATTGCCAGGAGCAGCAGTTTCCCACCCCTACACCAAGGAGGAATTTTCATCACAGAAGCTGTGGCTGCCCCATCCCTGGAAGGTCGGACAGGGCTTGGAAGGCGGCTAGTGGAAGGTGTCCAAGCCCATGGCAGGGGATGGGACTGGATGAGTTTTAATGTCCCTTCCAACCCAAACCATTCAGGATTCTATTTGAAGTGCAGACATGACCCTCAGTGGGCACCAAGGGCTCAGGATGATTCCACCAAAGGTATCAGGTCCTTATCCCAAAGGCTACTCTAGAGGCATTCCCTTGTCCCAAGCAGGAACAATAAGAACCTCGAAATCCTTGCCATAAAGGCTGGCACCATAACCAAACCACCTCTCAGCTTTTCAACACAGAGAGAAGTATTTTGGTTGAGAAATGGGAGAGAAAATGTTTTGGTCCTATTTGTAAAATAGCTGCCACAACCTCTTGCCTGGGAAAGGGATTTGCTGCACAGAGAGACTGAGAAAGTGTCAGTTTTGTAAGGAGCAGGATTTTGTGACTCAGCTTTTAACAGAATTAGAACAACTTCTACATGATGCTCAGCACAACTGAGGTAACCCTGGCCATAAAAACAGACAGAAAACTGAATGTTATTTCCTAACTACCTTAAACTACCTAATCTCAAAGAAATAGCCTCTCTTTGCTAAATAACTCAAACCAGCTATTTCCCTTTTCTTACAAACTCTTTTTAAAATTACTCTGCACTTGTTTCCTTCTTGGCTTTGCTCAGGAATTGACATTTTAAAAACGCCACAAACTCTTTCCTTGGTGAGCTACTGAGTCAGGGACTGAAATATCTGTCACTTACTGGGATTTTCCAGCTGGAGGTCTTGAATTCAGAGAACTTTCTTTTATTTAAAGGATTTTTTTTTCCAGACTTAAAGAAACCAGCATCCAGTGGAGTGTTGGAGCCAGAACTGCTGGTGCAGTGAGTGCTGAGGGGTTGGAGATGAATTCCTGACTCCTCTCCTGTGAGTGTGAAGATGAGGGTGGTATGGGTGAAGGTTGGTGTTTGGAAGCAGAAGGAGCCTTTTGGTGGGATCTAGGAGGCACAGGAAGGATTTTAGCATTTTAGCTGTGCTCTGCCCTGCTGGGAGGTTGTAATGGAATACTTGCATTCCACTGAACTTGTGCCTTGTTATTCCTAGGGCATGGACAAGCCTGGCTTAGGGGACACAGGGAGAGGTGTGTTCACATGTCTTTATTAATTAAGGACTAACTCATAACTCTGGATTCAAGCTGTGGCCACCCCATCCCTGGAAGTGTCCAAGGCCAGGTTGGATGGGGCTTGGAGCAACCTGGGCTAGTGGAAGGTGTCCCAGCTCATGGCAGCAGTGGGACAAGATGATCCTTAAGGTTCCTTCCAACCCAAACCAGTCTGAGCTTCTCTGTAATTAAAAGGTAAATGTTAATAGCATGGTTTGAGAGGGAAGAGCTTCCCAAGGAACTGGACAGACTCTTGAGCACCTGCAGACCTGGAACAAGTGGAAAGGGGAAGAAAGTATAATGTGAACTGGGTATTAATGTTCTGATACAGACAAATTAATCCTTAATTAAAGTGACCATGGGGCCTCTTTGGAACCACCAGTGGCCAGCACTGGGTGGCAACACGGTCGGAAAAAATCCCATGTGGAACACACATGTGGGGAAACCTCAGGCTGATTTCACACTTTTGGCTCCATAGATTAGGAAACATCTTCTTGCTTCTGTAAGTCTGTATCCCATCTGCAGCCTTTCCAAAACTTCACAGGCCTCTCACTGTGCAATTACAGGAGGATTTTAGTCTGATTATACATTAAAAACTCCCCTCTCTAAAGAAACTCAAAGATCATTTTCTTTTAAGCATTACATTATTTGAACACTCCTGCTGCTTATTACAAAATGTTTCTACAGGGCACTATGGAACTTTTAGACTTGATATTTTCATTATTAGAATTGTTTTCTTTTCTCTATAAATCCAAGCATTTCACTTCTATCCACTTCTTTTTTATCCAAATGTATGTTAGAAAGTTTTAATCACAACCTGAGCAGGATGCAACAGTCACAAGCCACTGCTGTGGATACATTAACAGGACTACAAGAATCAAAACCAAACACAAAATAAATGACATGTTTGTCCTTCAGCTATGTGAAAATGGGAATGCAAAGTCTACAGTCTTATTTTTTCTGATCCCCCCTATTCTCTAATCTTATCAAATATACATTCCCATATTCCGAGGCAGCCTGATAAAGCAGCTTGCTAGAAATAAGTTGCATTGGATTTTGTAGAACACATTTTCCTTGTAAATCCAATTTCACAATCTGGTTCTGGCGACATATTAGCCATTCCTTAGCATAGTAAGTGTTCCTGGAATATTTGATCCACCAAGTTTCACAACATGTAGCAGTTGGGCTGTACCAGCTCTGGTGTGGCAGAAGGACCAGGGCAGGGACTGTCCCCTGTGCCACCACAGGCACCTTGAGTGCTGTGTCCAGTTCTGGGCCCTCATGACAAGGACATTGAGGGGCTGGAGCATGTCCAGGGAAGGGAACGGAGCTGAGGAAGGGTCTGGAGCACCAGGATTGGCTGAGGGAGCTCGGGGGGCTCAGCCTGGAGAAAAGGAGGCTCAGGGGGGACCTTCTCACTCTCTGCAACTCCCTGGCAGGAGGGGGGAGCTGGGGGGGGTTCGGGCTCTGCTGCCAGGGAACAAGAGACAGGATTAGAGGAAATGGCCTCAAGCTGTGCCAGGGGAGGTTCAGGTTGGACATGAAGAGGAATTTCTTCCTGGAAAGGGAAGGGGCTGCCCAAGGAGGTGGTGGAGTCCCCATCCCTGGAGATGTTCAAGGAACAACTTGGATGTGACACAGTGCTCTGGGCTGGTGGGGATGAGGTGGGATCAGGCACAGGTTGGACTCGATGGGCTGGGAGGGCTTTTCCAACCTTTATGATTCTGTGATTCTACACATTCCCTTTCCCTAGACTGGGAATGCATCCTGGTTTCACACCACACTCCTTATTTACCCTTTCAAGGCAGGGGTGGGGATCACTCCCCAGTAAACACCTCCATTCCCAGCACCTGCCCAGCCTCAGTGCATCTGCACAGGGAGCTTTTGCTCTCCCTGTTTGTCTGTGAATGGAGGTGCCTCAAGGTTCATAAATCTGTATGCAGTAGTAGGGGTTCTCTAACAGCAATTCATTTTAATTATGTGAGACATAAAAGGACCACCTACAGATGAGACAATACAGCTGTAAGATTCTCAAGGTTACTACAGGGAATACTTCATAACTGAAGTATGTTTTCCCCAAGGAATTCGACTACCATTTGATTTAATTTTTAATTTTTACATTTTAATCAAAAATAGATCAAATGGTGGTGTTCTCCCCTGGGAAACATACTTCAGATATGAAGCAGTCCATGTTCCTTTTAAATATGTAAAGCTGCCATTTATGTATAACTCATGAATGACACCCTGTGTTGCAAGCAAATATCACGCAGTGATTTTGAGATTGTTGCAGTAACAACACTATAATCACACACAAATATCACCCCACCTGATTCTACAAAGAAAATGGCAATAAAGTGAGGACTTTGGGAGCTAATCTGATCTATCTTGAGTGCTAAAGCAGAGCCACATGGATGGAACATGTGCATGTTGATATTGTATTGATCCCTCATCCCACAGGGCTGGTGAGCACCAGGTAAGGTGTTGCTGTGCTTGAAAGGTCAGGGTCAGAAACACAATTTGGAATATCAGAGACAAGAATGAAACACAGCATGCTCCAGGCTTGCAAGAAGGCTGGAGAGGGACTGTGGACAAGGGATGGAGGGACAGGACACAGGGAATGGCTTCCCACTGCCAGAGGGCAGGATGAGATGGGATATTGGGAAGGTATTTGTGGCTGGGAGGGTGGTGAGGCCCTGGCCCAGGTTGCCCAGAGAAGCTGTGGCTGCCCCATCCCTGGAAGTGTCCAAGGCCAGGTTGGATGGGGCTTGGAGCAACCTGGGCTAGTGGAAGGTGTCCCTGCCCATGGCTGAGTTTTAAGGTCCCTTCCAACCAAAACCAGTCTGGGATTCTGTGACAGGAAGAAACAGCTTTAAATTGCACAAGGGGAGATTCAGGTTGGATATTCGGAAAATTCCTTCATGGAAAGGGTTGTCCAGCCCTGGCAGAGCTGCCCAGGGCAGTAGTGGAGTCCCCTCCCTGGAGGGATTTAAAAGCTGTGTGGATGTGGCACTTGGGTACATGGGTTAGTAGTGGCCTCAGCAATGCTGGGATGGGAGTGAATGCTCTGAGAGGGCTTTTCCAACCTTAATGATTGTGTGATTCTATTGCCCTCCTGTTTGTTTTTTCTCCTTTTTATGTGTATTTAAAAAGCAAACAAGATGACCAATGTTTTTCTTGCTTCCTTGAGAAGAATTTGGAACAAGAGAGGAATGGCTGGGTCCTGATGCCCCGGAGGTGGGGAAGCCAATGGCTCCCTAGGCAAGCCATTTGTCCCCACTGGGAAATCCAGGAGAAGAGGATCCCAGTTGCTGGTGTCCAAATTATACTTGTGGAGTTCAGTTTTCAGGACAAGTCGCTTTGGTCAAACAGCTGTTTGGATGCAGCACTGGAAGCTCCTTCTCAGAGCACTATGCAGAGTTTTGGGGGGATGTCCAGGTGTCCTGAACGGAAGTTTGATGTGTGAGAAAATGCCAAGGTGTAACTCTTAATTTGATAATTACTGCCAGTAATCAAGGCAAGAGCAGAATTATTAATGTGTGACTATTAATGTGGAAATAGATGATATCACATTAAGTTCTCAGGAGAGCTGCTGAGGTTTTAAAAAACTAATTTAGACATAAACATCACAATTTTTAAATATATTCAATAAATTATAATATTTTAAATAAACAAAAAATAAATTTAAATGTATTAATTTCAACATATAAGTTCTATAAGTCTTGTCTTTGTGGCTTGCCAAATCCAGACTGCCTTTAAACCTCAAGATATCAAGAGATAGCAGTCAAGATACCAAATGGATGTGGAATTACCATGAAATAAATAGTTAAGCAAATACCAATACCATAATCTAAAGCAATTAAATCTAGAGCAACAATCTTATATAACAGATATTTTTATATATATATATATATATATATTATATAAATATATATGTATAATATAAAATGATAGAATAATATATTTATTGTCCTCAAAGATTTTATTTGCCTTTATACCTCAGTGTCTTCAGAAATCATTACTGGAATAACACACCCAGACAATTCCGTGCTGTAGCCAAAGTGGTCTTTATTGCTTCTGCTTTTGTAAGGAACAATTTACAAAATACAAAGTTAAAAATAATAATTATATAATTTTAACCTGAATTAAAAACAGACCAGGTGCCTTTTTTAACTATGTACATGTAAATAAAGCATTGCTCTTCTTACTCTGTGTACAAACCACAGCATTAGGAAATATAAAGATTATATATTTTATATCAATAAAACAAAAATTCATATTTATACAATTCATACAAAAATAATTCTGTGGTTCTGCTGCAGATTTGACACAAATCTGCTTTAAAGGAATATTCACCTGCCCCAGCCTTCTGATTCTGCCACAAAACCCTTCTGATTCTGGCAGATCCCAAAATAAATTATATCTATTTAAAAAAATAGCACTATTAAAAGCCTTCACTTTAGCAAACTATCCATAAAGGAGTCTGGCAAAATAAACACTTGAAGAAAAGTACCAAAAGATCAGTGTTCACAGAGCCATAGTGCTGTCTGCTCTCTTATACGGTTCCGAACCATGGGTCATCTACCGCCACCACCTGCGACTCCTCGAACGCTTCCATCAGCGCTGCCTCCCTTCAACCCTAAACATCCACTGGTCAGATTATGTGACCAACACATCTGTTCTAGAACAGGCAGCAATCACAAGCATTGAGGCCATGTTACTGAGAACACAGCTGCGCTGGGCAGGGCACATCTCCAGGATGAAGGACCACTGCCTCCCTAAGATCCTGCTCTATGGTGAACTTGCCACCGGCTGCCACAAGAGAGGAGCCCCGAAGAGAAGATACAAGGACTCCCTGAAACAACATCTCAGCCTTGGCCATATTGATCACCATAACTGGTCTACTCTGGCCTCCAGTCGGGAGGTCTGGAGACACACCATCCATAACGCTGCTGTCTCCTTTGAGAACACACGCAGGGTCACTCTTGAGGAGAAAAGACAACGCAGAAAGAATCGTGCCTTGTCGATACCACCTGTGCCTTTTGCAACTGGACTCGTCTATCTTGTATTGGCCTTTGCAGCAAATGTGGGTAGAGCCCTTCCCAAATCTTCGTTGGCGAAGCCTAGCCATGATGAAACTCCTCGTTCTCAGGAACAATGGGAAACTGATACAAAAATCACTTTAAAATCAAACACCAACGTGACTTCACCAGCCAACTGTGAGCGGCCCTGTGAGTTATGTACCATCAAATTTGAAAAAAAAATCCAAGTAATGCTTGTTCTAAAAGGAGGAGAATTTAAAAGAACATGGCACAAAACCTACAAGGACCACAAAAAACTCCAGCTGGTTCCTGTTCTTATCATATTCCAGCCCAGATTCAAGCAAGACACGACCGAGACATGGTAATACAGGCCAAAAGAAACCTGTTGGAAACTACTGACCCTATAGAAAAGCTTCCTTTACTGTGTTTAGCAAGGGGATCTGCTGGCATCAAAGGACTTGGAAAGTGAGTCTAAGAAGTCAAATCCATTATTCGGCCTAATAGTTTTAGCTGCAAGAGGCTCACAGGCTTAACAGGGACCAAAATTTGAGTTTCCTGGTTCCAATGCAAACGCCACAACTCCACACATAACATGGGAATTCAAAAGTCCTTTGCCTGAGGACTTGGCAGTCTGATGAAGCCCAAAATTAACCTTTAAAAGCCTGTCACTAATTTTATCCACTTTGGGAGCTACTAATTGAATTTAAATTGGCTCCTGGCTGCTCTCGGAACAGGAGAACCCAAATGTTGTTGTGTCTTTTTTTGGGTTGAACTCTGCCCAAAAGCTGAGGTGTTGCACCCAAATAGCAAAACTATGTTGTCTTAGAGCCTAAAAGTTATATAATCCTATAGACTGGCAAAAATATAGATGGAATGATTTATGACAAGCCAATAAAAGGATGTTGGATGATGAGTCCAAGCCTTTTTAAACAGATTTTTTTGGATTTCAATATAAGCTTCAACAGGATTTTTATTGGCCTTCTCAGCTGCAAAACTGAGCAGTCACTTAAAAACAAAAATATTTGTGTCCTCCTGTTTCTGCCTGTGGCCCTCTAAAAGAAGCATTTTCCAAGAGTGCCAGGGAATATGTCCAGGAAAACCTCTGACATCAATGTGACCTCTGGACCAGGACCAGGTGAAGACAAGGCCCAAGGCCAGATCAACTTAATTAGTTCCAAAACATTAAATCAACCTTTTCTTTTCCTTTTCAAACACATTCTGAGCTACCTTAAGAACAGAAGCATTTTTTTCCAAGTGTAAAAATGATGCTAATTGTGCACTGAGTGCTACCAGAGCCATTTGGTGCATGTTGAGCACAACAAACCAGACTAGGGGAAGGGTGTTGCAAGGATCCAGGCGGGAACAGGGGCACCTCCAGGATCCAAACAGGAAAGCAGTGCTGCTCTTCTGCCAACTCTCCATTTCTAGAAGCCCAGGATATGACTGAAGTGTCCCTGAAATGCCAAAATTTCGTGTCACTAAACATAATCTCAACAAAGTCTTTTCCTCAGAGTTTGTTATTTTAAATCACATTTTCACTAGCAACATCACAAATGTTTTTTCCCCAAGGACTAGGGGACCCCTAAAAAATCTGGATATTAAAAGGAACTGTTCAGTGTGATCTCTACAAGGACCATGACTGAGTTATGAAATTGGTTTTGTATATGAAGTTAAAATACACCCACAGAAAATAAAGACAATTTTAGCATCATATTTATATACCTTATTCTGTTTTACCATTAACGTTAAAAGATTTTGAGGATAGAAGAAAAATTTACCTTTTGGTTTGCAACTTTTACTTTAAACTCAAGCCTGCATTTCTTTATGTCACGTTGTCTCAGCTCAAAGAACTCACAGTAATACTTCTAACTAGACTCTCAGTATCAGCTTCTTATTATTTTAAGAAGGAAGATAATTTACTGTTAGAACTCTTACCAAATTTACTGAAGTATTACTGTATTATCTGTTACTGGCCATGAATAACTGACTATGAAGACTCTTTACTGACTGTAAAGAGGCCACAATTAAATCTATACAGAAACATATTTAAAATCAGAAACAAATTTTAAAATTTGCTTTGAGCAAAGCATTTTCCATCTCATCTTGACAACATGAAACTAATTTAGAAAGAAGTCTAGTGAGAAGCCCTACAAGGGCTCCAGGTTTTTGTAATCCAACCTTGAGTTTCTACATTGAAAGCACAGAACATTCAAAGTAGAAAAGATCTTTAGTTGTGAGCCTCCAGCTCTCACTGAGCTAAGCTGGCAAGGTGTTTTCCTTGTTTCCTACAGCTGTTGCTGAAGAGCATTTAACAGTGAATAAAACAGGTCATCCAATAATCTCAAACTTCCATAGATGAATGTTCTGGAAGAGGTGAATTTTACCTCCTCCAATTATCTGGCTTTTATCTCAAGGTCATTATTAGGCCATAGGAAAAAACACGTCAGGCTGATCTGACTGAAAATAGAAATGGTGTTATTTTATTATATTATTATTTGGGACGATGATATTTGTACTCAGTTGTGAGATTCTAAAATGAGGGGGTCACTGACAGAAGAATTTTACAAAATCTGATGTCACTGTAGCTTTGGAATGCAACAAAACTGATTTAATATGCCGGGTTTTAATCCGAAGATGTTCTTTTGGTTTTGGGGTTTTAACCCCACAGATGTTCTCCACAAAGTGGCCACACTGGTTCCCATATTCCTACAGTCAGCCCTGGATCTGGTTTTCCTTTTATTTTTAAAGATGAGCAGAAATAAGTTGGCACAGCCAATGTCTTTCCAGTCATAGCTCCTGACTCCTGACAGCATTCAATGGAAACTTTGCCATGAATTCCATCAAATCCCAGATTTTGCTATAAAATCCCAGATTTTGCTATAAACATTCAGTATCTCCCCCCCCTCCTCATTTTGGCTCTGTAGGGAGCAGTATCTTCAGGCTACTCGTTGGAAAGGAAGTATCCAATTAGAGGGAAAAATAAGAGACAGAAGGAGATTCCTAGACATTTTGTTATGATCCAGCAAATCAAGGGCAATTAAAAATGGGGTAGATAAGTTGTATGTTACTGTTTGCTTTAATTACTTCCTAAACTCTGCTTTTTAGGGGGAATTTGAAAAATGTGTTGCCAACCTATATATTTTCCAGCTGCTGCTCCAAAGATATTAATTTGTGCTCTGCTGAAATGCTAAATCAATCTGCCTCTGTTTTTATTTACATGCTTTACTCCTGAGCAATGGCATTGTGGGGTTTATTAACTTTATGTTTAATGGATCTAATAGTTCTGTCCCAGAAAGCAGGTTCCCACACTTACAGACTCTCCAGCAATACATCTGGGGCAAGGCTGTGCAGCTCCTTTGCTTCCATGGTTTTCCAAAATCTGATGAGCAAAACCACATACAACACCATCAAAAAAAAAAAAAAAGGCATTTTTTTTGCAGCTTTACTATAAAATGTATTTTAAATATGATCTTGTAACTAACAGACTCACAATGTAAACATACCATGGAATTTTGCTTTGTTTTTGCTGCCCAAGGACCACAGTCAGGGGAGAGTTTCTGTCTGGAATCCAGATCCATGGCACAATCCATGAGGTAGCCATTAGCCTCCCCTGGGATGCTTTCCAACAATTTGCACACTCGTTTCTGAAAGAATCAAAAGCAATATTTCCATGTCTTTGCAAGGCATAGGGCCCAAATTTTCAGGATTTTCCTGTTTATGACTCCTAAGGATGCCACATTCATTGGGAAGAACACTAAGTTAGGAATGGACTCTGAGACACCAAAATGTTGTATTTCCCACTGCACCTTATGCTGGGTGAGCAGGGAATTCTGCTCATCTCACCATGTCTCTGGGCTTCAGTACCATAAAATTCCACTGGGAAAAGACCCTCCTTCAGCCTCCATTAGTGCAGGATTTAGGCTGGTATTTATCAAAGGAGAGGATCAGGGAAGTTGGGTGAAATGACTCATTAAATTCAGGAATGGAAGGAAAACCCTGAAGCCACATCAGACAGCGATGAGGACATACTTTGTGATCTTTCCTTGAATACTGTCACCTTTTTCCAGCTTTCCACAGCAGGATAATCAATTAACTTCACCCTCCTGGAGCTCTACCTGAGCTAGGACCGAGTGACATTGGGATGTCCTGGGAATCTAAGGTGGGAGAAAGGGCTCAGCTAAGCCCACACAGTGCTGAGCAACTCAACAAAGGATCAGGGATTCCCAAAAATACTGCTTTGAACAACCTTTTAGGAACTGGGAAGGTGAAGTTGCAAGTCTCTGGAAAACAACTGGAAACCTTAAGAACAAGATCTTTGGGCTGTGACTGCCCATGGAAAGGAAGGACTACCCAAATCCCAGGGATTCCTTGGAATTGTAACAGCAAATTACCAGAGTAATGGGAAACTACAAAGATGACACAGATTTAGGGTCTGGCTCTGAATTCCAAAGAGATACACACACACTTCTGAAACTTTTTCCCAAACAAACTTTAAGGAATACCCATATTCCATCTTTTTCTCCAGCACATGATTCCCTAGGAAGAAGATGTGTTGGCACAGCACTGACAGAGTGTCAAAGCACAGAAACTAAATTTAAAATGGGAATATGTTATGCAAAAACTAAAATGGATCACTACAACAGGAACCTCAGTGGAAAGCAGCTGAGATGGGAACACTGAGAAAGAAGAATGGGATATTTGGATGACAGAAAGGGATCTTTGGATGGGAAAGGAATCAAAAAGTGAAGTATCTATTGTAGTAAGAAAGTGAATAATAGAATAACAAAATGTCTGAGAAGGTCCTCTAAAGAGAGATGGAATTCCACTGGGAAAATATCCTCTTCCCTTTGTTGCTGCAGAATTCATCCCTTATTAAAGGGAACAGCCTCCTGGTGCAGCAGATGACTGGGCAGATGTGTAAGATGAAGGAAAAAAGGGAAAAATGACTCGGTGCCACAAGTCCACTCAGAAGGAGTCTGGCTTATCCAAACTAAATTCAAGGTACTGGTTTTGTGGTTTAAGGTACTTGGCATCAGAGACGGGAATTCAGGACACAGAGAGGACAAACTCCTCAGGCCAATGCCAAGATAATCTGTGGAAGTTTCTTGCTTCAGGGAAGACTTGACTCTCTGGAATTCTCCCTTAGGGAAGAAGCAATCAATCCATCAATCCTGCCTGTGAAAGGAACAGAGGGCAGGATTCAGAGAACCTGTGATTAATAAAGATAAATGAGTTCCCTATTAAAAAGCAAACAGGGATTGCATCCAAACTGCTTTTGTTAGGGAATGATTATGCCACTTCCAGCTTGAAAATGCTGCTGAAGACAAGCAATAACAAATCAAATACAGGCAGAAAACAGATCTCTCTGCAGAGAAGTCACTCTAACTTTCTTTTCCAGCTGGAAAGGCCTGGAAAATCCCACGTATTTCCATGATGCTGACAGGGTAAAAGCCTCACAGATGCTGCTTTTCATCAACAGTGAAATCAAACTGGTGCAAAAACTATTTGCATGGAACAACCAACCTGAATACAACAGAAAATAGTTTAAAGAAAGATTATTGTTTCTTCGTTGGTTTGTTTTCTATAAGATTTGAAAAATCTCCTATAAATTTAATATGTTCATCACAAACAATTTCTGCTCCATTTTTACAAGCCAGGCAAACTCCTGTTTGAGGTTCCATCAACACGTGTCCTACAGCTATAACTCAGGTCTCCAGGCAGCCCAGCTTTCCAGCTCCACTGGATTTATTTATGGAAAGGACTTTGACGGCCATGTGGACATGCTCCTTGTTTTTAGGGCCCAGCTCCCTATGGAAAGATCCATGCAGATCCTTCTGGGCCACTTTGCTTGAAGACCATTCCAAACCAGAACACACCAGAAGCTCTGGCCTCGAAAATCTGATATTCCTTTAAGTCCAAATGCCTTAAAACCAGGACAGGGAGCTCCATCCTACAGCAAGTTTCTGAAATCCATGGAAATAACTACATCAGGGTGCAAAAGGAAATCAAATGTGAATATCTAAAACACAGAGCAGGAGCTGAGGCAGAGCAAAAAGAGCTGGGATGGGGCAAGAAATGTTCCAAAGCACCTTGCCTATGCTGCCAGTTGGGTTCATGCTGCCAGCTAAAATCATGGAATTATGGAATCACAGTATGGTTTGGGTTGGAAGGGACCTTAAAGCCCATCCAGTTGCACTCCCTGCCACAGGTAGGAACACCTTCCACCATCTCAGTTTGCTCCAAGCCCCGTCCAACCTGGGCTTGGACACTTCGAGGGATGGGGCAGGCACAGTTTCTTATCTTAAATGATATTTAAGGTCCCTTCCAACCCAAACCAGTCTGGGGGTTCTGATCCCTCTCTGTCCCACAAGTTTCAAAAGGATTTTTCCTGCTCTACAGACAACCAGCTCATAGATTTGCTTCTGGGCAAACGCTAGTTCATGAAGCAGAAAAAAAAGTTGTTCTTTGCCTCTCTAACCTCAAACCCAGAAGAAACTCCTTCTTCCCTATGTAACTCTGTCAGTCCTAGGCAAGAAGCTCATAGGAGCTCCTCTCCTTCTCTGTAAAGTGTGTCCCTGATAAATGAAGTTTACCCCTAAACACACAAGTTTTTGCTCGTGTTATACATGGACATGAGATGATCAAGGGAGAGCAGGGCAGTGGGAACACCAGGATTGGTTTTCCTTGGAATTCCTGTTAAAATTTTGCAAAGTGAGCAGCTGGGCACGCTCTAAGACAAGAGATGTTCACAAGGTGGTGGATGGGATGGAGATTTTCCTTGCTGGAATGGAGAAATGGACCCACACAAACTCAGCTGAAATGGAAAACTACTCTGGAAGCCCAATAGGTAAATGCTAAATACACCATTCCTGGAGGCACATCCTGGAGCCAGGAGAGCAGGAATAGACGGAATTAGCAAGGCCACCTGGTAAAGAGGGTTTGAGCCAGAAAAAAAAAAGAAAAGAAAATAAAATTTAGAAAGGAAAAAGGGGGGGAAGGAAGGGGAAAGGGGGGGAAGGAAGGGGAAAGGGGGGGAAGGAAGGGGAAAGGGGGGGAAGGAAGGGGAAAGGGGGAGAAGGAAGGGGAAAGGGGGAGAAGGGAAGGGGGGGAAGGAAAAGGGGGGGAAGGAAAGGGAAAGGGGGGGGAGGGAAAAGGGGGGGAAGGAAAGGAGGAGAAGAGAAAGAGAAAAGGAAAAGGGGGGGGAAGGAAAAAGAAGAACACCCAGAACCTGTTCTGTTCCACTCCCATGGCCGTGTCCGTGCGGGCTCCCGGCCCCAGACGGCCCCAGAGCCCCCCCCGACTCAGCACCGACAGTCACGACACGGGATCCCCCGGACCGCGGTGGGGGAGAAGGGGGACCCGGCTCGGCCCGGCTCTCCGGCCTTCCCTCGCTCCCTGGCCGGCGCCCCATCCCGAGCCCATCCCGGTTCCCCATTCCCGGTTCCCGCACTCACGCGCTCCGGCTCCCCGGGACCCCCCGGCCCGAGCGCCCCGCGCCGGCCCCGCGCGGGGAACGGCGGCGGCTGCGGGAGCGCGGCCATGGCCGAGGGGATGGGACCGGCCCGGGATCCGCTTCGGGATCCGCCCCGGGATCCACCCCCGCGACGGAAACACGCACAGAGGGAGGGGCTGCAGGAGGCAGCTGCTCCGCATCCTTGGATTACGGGGCAGGGAGAGACCAGCGCCGTCTGAATCAGTGTCGTGGAATATCTTGAGTTGGAAGGGACTCACAGGGACCATCCAGTCCAGCTCCCGGCCCTGCCCAGGACCCCCCAAAATCCCACCCTGTCCCTGAGAGCGTTGTCCAAGCGCTCCTTGAGCTCTGGCAGCCTTGAGGCTGTGATCACTGCCCTGGGGAGCCTGTTCAGCTACCCCTGGCATTTGTTCCTTCTGGAGCTTTTTCTTCACTAGGGATCCAGTTGTACTTCCAGGATATGCTCTGTCACATTCGTTGAGCCCGAGCCCGAGGGCAAATCACAAAATATAATCTACTTTTTTTTTTTTTTTATTTTTTAATTTAGCACTTGACATGCCTGATAGGAAAATAACCCAAAATCCAGGTAATCCAGTTTACAGAACATCCAAAATCAGTGCAGAGTTGGAACCAAACCCAAATCCAGTCACATCAAATCAGATTTATTTAATTATTTCCCAGCCACCTTCCAATTCCACCCGAGAGCCTGTTTAAGTGTCTTGCCAGTAGAGCACTGTGGAATGTTTTCCTGTGTATATTCCCATGTTTAGAACAATGGGATGCACTATAAAAACTAGGCATTTTGTGACACATCCATCTAAATGTGCCAAGCACATGGCAGGGGATCCTTTCCTGCAGGTGCCAGTTTTGCACGTGACTGATGTTTACACAGATACACCTCCAAATTTCCAATCAGGGAGGCACCTTGTCTTCTCCAGGTGAGACCTGACCAACAAACACCCTCCAGCAAGGAATCCAAGATGTGCTCTGGCTGTCAGAGGGAGCTTGTTGCCATCCAGACCATCGACTAGACTTTTCTGATTTTTATTTTGACATATTTTACTCTTTTCTTTTTCAGAGAAATTATTTTGTACCACCCCAAAAATCCCATTTTTAGGTTTGGTCTTGCATGCTGAGAAACTGAGAACTCACAAGGGTCATTCTCCTCTCCATTTGCTCAAGTTTCCCCCCCCTTTTTTCTCCATGCTTTCTCTGCTGTTAACTCCATCATTTCATGTAGTCCCAGGTAATTTGAAAGGAGAATAATTTCACAGAATCATTTAGGTTGAAAGGAACCTCTGGAGATGATCAAGTCCAACCCCTGCTCAAGCAGGACTGTGTCCCATGGGTAAACTTTGACTATCTCCAGGGATAGGGATCCCATATGCTGCCCCAGAGTTTGGGCACCCTCACAGTGTTCTGTTTACTCCAAATAAATGGATTTAGGAGCCACAAACTCATTATACCTTCCCAGCTGTTCCCTGGCACACCTTGCTGAGTGCTGAGAGACAGAGTTGGGATTTACAACATTAATTACAATTACAAACATTTTTTTCTTTTTTTGGGCCAAAGCTGACTGAGTACTTTAGGTCTTCGAGTGAGACCTTCATTTTACTGTTTTCCTAGAGGAAAATATCAGTGTTTCCATGTTTGCTGCCTTTGATTCCCTGTTAAACTCCCCCTCATTTTGTTTTATTCTGGGTGTACAACTCAGTGACAGTTAATCAGGAAAACTGGTGACCTGCCAGAGCCTTTTCCCACTGCCATTACAGACCTGACATGTCTTGAAGGGAATTCCTGGCTTGTTTCAGGATATTTCCTCTTTTTTTTGCAGTGTTCACACAACACAACTTCTTCATCTCCCAAACCCAGACATTCTTCCAGACCAAAGTGGGTTTTGTTTTAACATGTCTTAGATAAAAAAATCACATATAACATAACATAATGTAATATAATATAATTATGGACCACATTCTTGCTTATCACTAAAGGTTTTTTAAATTCAATATCAATTTCTTCATTTAATATCAACTGCATTTTTAATATCAGAATAATAATACTAGAATAAAAAAGGATGTAGACAGATAAGAAAAAGGCTGCTAGGTTTATTCTAAAGTTATTATTTTTTTTCTACACTGCAATAAATACTATTTCTGGATCAAAACAGAGCTTGGCTATATCCCAAATACTTGATAACTTCCAGCTATTTTAATTTATTCCAACTGGAATTCCACAGTCTCTCTACAGTTATATCTTTATCTATATTATTAATATTATTAAGCACCAGTAGCTCTTCTGCCATGTATAAAATTGTGGGTTCAGGGACTGGCTAGAATGGAAATTAGGTTAAAACAGCAATATTTTAGTGAATTCCCAGCTGGAATGCAACAACCTAACCCCTGAATCCATAAGGAATTAGGTTAAAAGATCAATATTTTAGTGAATTCCCAGATGGAATGCAACAGCCTAACTAACCCCTCTGTCCACAAGGAATTAGGTTAAAACAGCAATATTTTAGGGAATTCCCAGCTGGAATGCAACAGCCTAACCCCTGTGTCCATAAGGAATGTGCATTCAATCCTCCAACTGGGAATTAGCACATGTAAAGCCAACACACAATTCTTTTGTAAAACCACTGATTCAGGAAAACTGGAGTGGGATTTGGGAGCAGTCAAGGAGGGTCCATCCAGCCTGTGCCCTCAAGCGTTTTTCCATCCTGATTTGGGTCTCCAAATCCATCCCTTTGGAGCTCTAGGTGAGCAGTGGATCAGCAGGAGCCTTGCCACGATAATTTGTCCTGCTGCCTGTTCATCCGGAGTCCTTGAATCCCCACGTTTCCCTGGGACCCTCCTGCCAAAGCCTCCATCTGGGATGCCCAGAAATACGGCTGGATGGGAGGCAGATTTAGTTCTCCCATGTCTCCATGGGCCTATCCATTTGTAACAGCCATCCTTGTCTTTGCCTTCCAGAGGAACCTTGAAAAGGTCTTGGGAACCTTATTCAAGGATGAGGGTTTAAATCATGTGCCAGAGCTGGAGTTGGCATCGGCTACAGAGGGGGGAGATTTATTTCCAGGAGTTACATCTGTCCCATGCTTCATTCCTGAAGTGCAGCTGTGTCATTGAGCGTTGGCTTTAGCCCTCCATCCCATAATGCCTTGACCCAAACCTTTGGAATACCCTCTGCTGAATTCCTTCACAGCCAAAATCCAGCTCCATTTGTTGAAAATGGGTCAGGAACAGGAACAAAATACGGACAAGAAATAACAAAGAGTGAATCTGTCTCAGGCAGCAAAAATTCCAGCCTTTCCCATGGAATTCTGTCTTTAATACAGCAGGAATGTTTCCATCAAACTGAGTGTATTTGGTGAGGAATTTAAAAGCAAAGGGATTTCCCACTGGAAAACAGATTTGTTTGTGGAATTACCTGGTTTAGCCTCGTTAATGGCACAGCACAGTCCTGTGCTGCTCTTCTCAGTATAATGTTTTCCATATTATTCAATATGGAATTTTATTTTTATGATCTGAAATCTAAAATAAAATTGGGCAGCCTGTGGGGCTTACTTATAACTCAAGAATTCAGGATTTAAGCAAAATTATTGTATTTAAAACAAATATTTCATATTTGTTCAAGAATACCAGGTTTTCCTTGTTTTATGACTGAAAGGAACAATAATTTTTAAAAGGTCTGAAACTCAGCAAAATAGGGTATAAAATCTCAAATAGGCTTTCCCTAAAGGTTCAAATTTCTGATTACTCTGCTGAGTTTTGGTCAGGTTAAAATGTCAGAGAAAATAAACAGAATTAGACTTTCTTCCCTCCACGCATGTACTTTATATCAACCAGCATTTATTTATAGAAAATATGTAGTTTTACATATTTTTCTTTGTTTTCTTCAGAAATATGCTCTTGTTTTCTTAGAAATGGTCTTTGAGAAAAGACAAGAAATGAAAATATTAATATTTTATTTTTTATTGATTTCTGATTTGATCTTGAGATTTCTTTCAAAATACTGAAGAGTAATGTGTCAAAAATTGACATTACATTTATTGTAAAATTTCAGGATGCTTTATGACCATCTTTTTAACAGAGAAAAGAGTATTTTAGATTATTTTTTTCTCTTTCTGCATCAGAAGGAGTATTAGGCACCCTTCTTATCCTGTTCCATCTCTCCAGACCACATTTCCCATCACCAGGGGTAATCCTGCTTCTAGCTACAGATATATGGACCATGAGCTCCAGGAGTGAGAATCTCATTTCACTTGACAATATCTCAGATTCTTTTCCACAGAATATCTTGGCAAACACAAAGGATAATGGGAACATGTCGTCCTGAGCAGCAGAGGGTGGTGATCAATGGCTCTGAGTCCTGATGGACAGGAGTGACCAGTGGTGCCCCTCAGGGTCCGTGCTGGGATCAGTGTTATTTGACACCTTCATTAAGGACACAAATGAAGGGGTCAAGGGCACCATCAGTGACACATCTGAAGGACAGGGCCATCCAGAGGGACCTGGACAAGCTCGAGCAGTGGGATCATGGGAATCTCATGAGGTTTAACAAGGCCAAGTGCTGGTGCCTCACATGGGTCAGGGCAACCCCTGGGATCAATCCAGTCTGGGGATGAACAGATGGAGCAGTGCTGGGAGAAGGACTTGGGTGTGCTGGTGCATGTCCTGGGCTGATCCCACAGCGTGGGCAGCAGGGGAGGGGGGATTCTGCCCCTCTGCCACCTCCTGCAGAGCTGCCTCCAGCTCTGGGGGCACAGCACAAGAAGGACATGGAGCTGTTGGAACGAGTCCAGAGGAGGCCATGGAGATGCTCCAAGGACTGGAGCAGCTCTGCTCTGGAGCCAGGCTGGGAGAGCTGGGGGTGTTCACCTGGAGAAGGGAAGGCTCCAAGGAAACCCGAGAGCCCCTTGTCAAGATCACTGAAAAACAACAAGTCCTAAACCTTAACAAGGCAATTCCACTGACCAGGAATTTGTCTTTCCAACACCAGGATACCACTTAGAGCTTGTTGGGATACTCCATTTCACAGATTAAATCTCATTTCTTGTTGATAAGGCTTGAAAGTCTACAGGGATTAAAGACTAGCCTTTCTTAAGGAAATCTTACATTTTCCATACTTCAAGTATTTCATATATATTTACACATATTTATTTTTCTGATATGCTATTATTTTTCTGATATTATTTATATTGTTTTAACAGAAATATTTCCTTTTACTTTGGAACGCTAGATTGCACATTCCTGGAACAGGAGCGCTGCAGGCCAGGTCGGACGGGGCTTTGGAACCACCTGGCCCATGAAAGCTACCCCTGCCTATGGAAAAGGGGTGGGAACGGAATGGGAGGTGCCACGTGACGGGGGCCAAACCCACGCGATCCGGGCGGAACCACCTGATCCAGGCGGATCCACGTGCCCCGCGGTGTCCCCACGTGCCCGGTGTCCCCTCCCTCCGTCCCTCCCTCTGTCCCTGCCGGGCCATGGCGGGGGCGGTGGTGGCCGCGGGATCCGCCGAGCAGCTCCAGGAGCTGCTGCAGCTCCGCGACAGGTGAGGGGGCACCGAGGGGTGGCACGGGGGTCCCGCCTGCCCCATCCCGAAGGCCCCGTCCTGGGGGCCCCTCCCGCGGTTCCCTCCGGGAGTCCCGTGTTGGGGGTCTCCCGTCCCGGGGGTTCCATCCCTGGGGGTTCCTTCCGGGGGGTCCCGTCCCGCCGTCCCCCAGGGCACAGCTCGGGGCTCAGCGCAACCCGCGCGGGGAAAGGAAAAGAAAAAAAAACAAACCCCAGCCAAGCCCATAAATTGAACAAAGGCTGCGGGTTGGGGGTCTTGGCGCGATGTTCTTAAGCCCCGATTCTTGCCTGGGGTTGCTGCAGGAGGGCGCAGCTGGAGGTGTCACCCTGCGGCAGCTCCTGCGGGGAGACGGAGGCCAAATGGGCAAATCGGCAGAAAAATGATACAAAATAGAGCCACCCTGCGATTTAAGGTTGTTCTTCTGCAGAATCCCAAGGTGTCAGCAAAACCAGCAGTCACTGCACGGTGTTTTCAGTGGAAACAGCAGCACTGGGTTGTTTATGGAGAAAGAAAGTGGCATTAAATTATTCATCTCGTGCCACGGGGCTGGTTCCTTGTTAATCTGTTTCTGTGCTCTTAAAATGAGTTATTCTCCTTTCATGGAGTCATGGAATGTTTTGAGTTGGAATGGACATAAAATCTCATCCCATTCCACCCCCTGCCATGGGCAGGGACAGCTTCCACTAGACCAGGTTACTCCAAGCCCTGTCCAACCTGGCCTTGGACACTTCCAGGGATCTTCTTGCGGCATTCCGTGCTTATGTTTTACTTTGGGAGGCAAGAGTTGCAATAACCACCACTGTGATTACAGATGAATGGGTGCTTTAGTGATTAAATGAATGATGAAACCACCAGCATCACATTCCTAAGGCCAGCATAAGGAAACCTTGATAAATGTTGATTATGGGGAAAAAGAAACCAAAATTTTTCAAAACTTGCTGCATCACTTCCAGTTTCTTTTCTGGAATTGTCCTTCAGCTGAATTCTTGTGTGAGGACATTGCAGAGGGAACTGTCATGTGTCAAAATGGAGGGAATACTTTGTTTAGAACCGCTTATGTGCTTCATTTTGCCAAGTCTTTATTTTAATTCTTAATGTTTTCTATTACTCTTGCTATTTTTTAAGGTTAAATTTAAGTGCTCAGAGGGCAGGTCAGTTGTAAAATTGGAAACATTCTGTGAATTAATTAAAAAAAAACAAACCAACAAAAACCAACCCCAAAACTCTTGGTGTGAATTAAAGTAAAATATGTTAAATTTAAATTAATTTTAAAATTGAGTGTATTGTAAATGGATGTTGGGAAGGAAGGAGAGGCTCTGGTGGGATGAGTATTTAATTGTGATTATTTGTCCTGTGATCAGATGTGTCCTGCTATGGACACTAAATTAAACTGAGAACTTTGAAATACAGGGTAAGAATCTGTATTGCTGGTGGAGAATGGAAAAGTTAGTGGAAAGAAGGTGCATCAAGACAGTAATTAATTCTTTGCCCTGATGTGTGGCCATTAGGCTATTTCTGTGTCCTCTATTCTCTTTTCTTCCACTATTTTTTTAGCCAGTGGAAGCACCTTTTCCTATAAATTTGCAAGTTGCTGCTGCTTTTTCCATTTTAAATGTTCTCTCATTGTCACTGGGTGTACTCAGATGTATCAATGCCCAACCTGCCTAATTATTTTTCCCTCTTTACTCTGTGGCAAGAAGTGTTGGTTGGTGTGATGTGAAAAGCTGGTCCCCGTTGGCTCAAAAGTTTTAATTAAATGTGTCTGTGAGCTGAAAACTGTTGGAATATTGAGGAGACTCATGTCTGTGAGGGCTACCTGGGCTAGAACCTGCCTCTTCCCCTGCTCTGCAATTCAGGAGAGACAGTTTTGGGATCTCATGTACAAGAGTCTTGGAGAATTATACAGGGGAGAACCCTGGAGAAGATTGTCCTGGACTGTTCCTGAGCTCAGGTCTAAATTTGCAAGGTTGAAACTTGCACAGCAACAAAGCTGCCTTGTCATTCCGTAATTGTGACTTTAATTGGCTTTTGAAGCAGGACCACACTCTGAGGGCATGATGGGGAAAAAGAAAGGTTTTCATATTGGCTCTCTACCAGAATTTTCTAGAATTGCTTTGTAAAATCAAGTTTATGAACCTTAAAGTATTCAGGGTGTGTAGTTATAGCAGGTAACTATTCCAATAAGGATGTTGTCCTGCTGTTACAATTTATAACGAATGTCCATTATTTAGTAATAAAAGACACTAAATGGCTTCTGTGATATTGTTGACTTGATTTCTTTATCTTTCTAAATAAATTATTATTAGTAGTACATAGTATCTTTTATTCTTTATAAACCCATTTTCCGGTGGGTCTGACCTCAGCAAAACTAGAAAAGGGAATTGAAAATTCCAATATCTTGTTGTTGTTGTCATCCAAGTATGTTTAAGTTTGTGGGAATTAGCTCCTGGTACCCAGTGTGATGGGATTTCTGCTCACACCTGTGACTTCCCGGCTTTAAATGCTGTGTGGATTCAATACAAAACATTCCAGGAAACCTGACTGAGGCTGGAATAAGAAATTGAAGTGAATAAAAGCAGAAAAATAGCATTAGTGAGACATTTTTCTTTGTATTGAGGCTGGTTGGGGTCTGGAATGTTTCCTGAAAAAGCACTGAAGTTCTCTGGGCAAGTCCTTGAAAACGGTTGTGGTTTGACTTGCGGGATTTTCTTTTTTCCTCAGGAAGATGGTGTGGGTGGGTTGTTTTGTGGAGTCCCCATCCCTGGAGGTGTCCAAGGAACGATTGGACATGGCACTCAGTGCTCTGGTCTGGGGGACAAGGTGGGGATCAGGCACAGGGTGGACTCGGTGATCTTGGAGCTCTTTTCCAACCTCAGTGACTCTGTGATTCCGTTTATTTTTGCTTGAGTCTTTCCTTAACACTTAAATGCTGTTGATTTCCCCAGATCCCTGGTAGTTGTCCATTTCTGGGCACCATGGGCTCCTCAGTGTGCACAGATGAACGAGGTCATGGCAGCACTGGCCAAGGAGCACACACAGGTCACCTTTGTGCAGGTGAGTCAGGAGAGGAACCTCTTTTAAACACAGAAGAGTCATTATTATAAACTAAAGTATTATCAAATATGGGTGAGGTTGTTTTTGAAGCGGCTTCACATTTGAAGATATGACTTGAACACATTTTCACCTTCTTAAATCTGTTGTCCCCAAGGCGCTGCCCCCACTGGGGGCATGATGGGCTTGGTCATGTCAGACATGGAATCCTGGAAGGGTTTGGGTTGAAAAGACCTTAAAAACCATACACTTCTAACCCCCTGCCATGAGCAGGGACACCTTCCATTAGACCGGGTTGCTCACCCAACCTTGGTGATGTTGTTGGTCAGTCAAAGGGATCTCAGAATTCACAGAGGTTTTCTGTGGTACTAAAGATGAACCTTTAGGAAGGTGAATTCAGTCTGTGCAACACTGTCATTGTCAAATGACAGTTGTGTAGTTCTGGATGACATAAACACAGCTGAGATATTCTGTTTTTGTGAGAATCTCTTCATATCCCAGTAAGAAATCCAAGGGGAAGGAGAAATGAATGCACTTTGTCTACATGCTGTTGGTTTTAACCCAAATTTCTCTCATTAGTGAGACACCTCTGTGGTGCTGAGGGCAGGGAGTACTGGGGCAGCCAGCTGTGTGTGAGTGCTGGAATTTGATTTCTTCCACTAAGCCTTCGGGTTCTGTGTGTGAGAGTTTCTTAATGATGCCTCTCAGTTGGTGATGGTAAAACAGGTCAGAACTATTTTAATGGTATTTTATGACTTGGAGCTTCAAAAGACCGGTTTTCAACATTTTGCAAATTCAAGATGCTTAAATTTATCTGGAGTTTAGTAGCTTTTAGTCAGGCCAACAGAGTTTGAAAAGTCTCAATTGCCTTTTTATTATTCATATGTTATTTATTTATGATCTTTATTATTCTGCTGCAATTTATTTTCTATTAACAAGGTTCCAAAGTGATCCAGTGTTGTAAAACTAAAATAATGGCACATCTTTCCCCCTACTTCCATCCTCCAAATATTACTTGATTAGAGGAAATAAGCTACTGAAATTCTTGGGTGAATTTTCTTGATACATGTTTTGGTGGGAGAAACTCCTCATAAGAAATGTGTTTGATATGGAAAGTTTTGTGGCATTTTGTATTCCAAAATAGCCAAACCTGCTTTTTTTTGGTCAAAAACCTGTTAACTCCTCAGATATTTGGTTGAAATGAAAGTATGTATAGATCCCAAAACTCTTAGAAGCAACATTTTGGGAAGTTGTACCAGTAAGAGCAAGTTGCTGAAATATGAAATTAAATCTGTTCTGAGTGGAATTATCTCTAAATAAATATAAATATATATAAAAGTAAATATAAGAAATATAAAGAAGTATCCAAGCAGGAAGTTTTACTGGGAAAGAAAATTAATTTTAAATGTAGAAGTCATCGTATGCCACTGGAAAGAGAATAGGTAATTGGAATTATCTATTCTCTTTTAATTTAGTTTCAATTGAATATAAGTTTTCAGTTTCTAGCTTTAGTTTCTCAATTGGAGCATTGATTTACACAAGAGGATGTGAGGCTTGGGCTTTCGGTTTTGATTTTACTGGTTTGCTTCTGTCATTAGTGGCCTCATTAAGAGCCTGTAGAGCTGGAGCAGCTCAAAATTTGAGTTAAGGCATATTTTCATAGCAAATTACTCCATTACATAATTTCAAGTTGTGCACTGAATGCTGGATAAAACTGGAAGCAATAAGCTCAAGTTTGCCACTCAGCAGCCGTGCAGGAGTTAAAAATAAAGTTTAGTGGGGAAGAACCCCTCCTTTTTCCTGGCTAATTTGCAGGAGGCTGCAAATGTCAGTGGTGATGTAGAGCCCCGGAATGAGTCAATAGAGCCAAGAGCCGGGATTGCTGTGGGCACAACTCCCGCCCCGTGAGGTGACATGGCTGGGTCAGTGATTTATGGATTTCAATATAGTGGGAGCTGCACAGGATTGAAAATTTACAGGGTCACGAGTGCACCAAAAAATTTTATTCGCAGCCTCCGGGCGCCTCTTGGAATGTGCAACAAAATAAAAACCTCTGAACCTGTTTTGACACCGCCGAGGTTCAGGGGGAGACACCCAGCACAGAGAGTCTCATTTAAATGCAAATGTCTCCCCAACTTCAGCATCAGACCCTGTTTAAATGTAGAAAATGCCCAGAAGAACATTCCAGACAGCATTGACACCCACAGTGAAACTTGAAAGAAGATTACGAAAATAATCTGGTGTTTTTTGCTCTGGTTTTAGTTGGAAGCTGAAGCTGTGCCCGAAGTATCTGAAAAATATGAAATTAGTTCTGTTCCAACGTTTTTGTTCTTTAAGGTAAGAGAAAATGGGTTTAAGAGAAGACTTGTTTAAGGGAAAAAGGATTTAAGAGAAACTGGATTCCATGTGGACCCTTAATATGTATACTTTCGTAATATTGCTCCCAGAACATTAAGAACTTTCTCAGTGAGGGAACACTTCTGTATCTGATTGAAGTCTATCTAGTGGAACCTAAAAAAGTAGATAGAAATGATTTTTGCACTCTAAATGTAATATTTCAGAGCTTCCTTCACTGGCTTGGGATTCATGCATTTTTATTTATTTATTAATTATTATTTTTTTATTTTGTGGGTTTTGTTGTTGTTGTTTGTTTTTTTTATAGTTGTTGTAACTTGTATTGGGTCAAAAAATTCACAGTCATATTTCCATGTTGTCTTGTAGTTCTACAACATGGCAAAAAGCCAAGTAAATAAAGTAATAATAGAAATAACAAATATGTGTGGGTTGCATTTGCCTGTGATAATAAAACTCATAATATTTTCTTTACCAGTATATTTCTAATAGCAAATTTGCTGCCATTAAGACCAGCCAGACAACAAAAGGGTACGAGCCTGGGAACTCCAGACCCTAAACCCCCCCCTGCATGTGAAAATCTATACTTTATATAATGGGTTTACTCTGCTTTTGTTACAGTACAAATTCTGAATTGAGTCCTTTAACCCGAGCCTGTGCTTTGGTTCCTTCAGAATTCCCAGAAAGTGGACAGGCTGGATGGTGCCCATGCCCCCGAGCTGACCAAGAAGGTGCAGCGCCACATATCCGGCACGTCCCTGTCTCCCTCCTCCAGCGACAGCGCCAAGGAGGATCTCAATGCACGTCTGAAGAAGCTCATCAATGCTGCCCCTTGCATGCTCTTCATGAAGGGCTCTCCCAAAGAACCTCGCTGTGGTGAGGAATTCCTGAAGTTTGTGTCCAGCTTGGCAGCATTTGTCGGATTTGTGGAGTTTGGGGAGATACGTCCCAACAGTGCCTTGGTCACCTGTCAATGGAAGGATTTTCATGCTGCTCAGATGCAGATGGAGAATTGTTATTCCCTTACTTAAATTGTGGAAATGGAGTCACAGATTAGGAGCTTCCTAAAGAATATGGGATGTGCAGTGTTATCCTTGAACTGG
This sequence comes from Chiroxiphia lanceolata, assembly GCF_009829145.1. NCBI lineage: Eukaryota > Metazoa > Chordata > Aves > Passeriformes > Pipridae > Chiroxiphia > Chiroxiphia lanceolata. The sequence continues at coordinate 6,175,273 of NC_045644.1, forward strand.
GACAGTTTTCCTGTGTTTATTCATGGCATGGACGGGGCTTGGAGCAACCTGGGCTAGTGGAAGGTGTCCCTGCCCATGGCAGGGGGTGGCATTGGATGAGCTTTAAGGTCCCTTCCCGCCCAAACCACTCCATGATTCTATGTTTCTCCCTCAGTGGAAGTGGTTTTTCTTAAACCTCATTCTCTTAACTCTTGCTCATGGTTTAGTGCTCAGTTTCTGACTAACTTAAAGTGTTGATCTACATGAAAAGCTCAGGAACAAATGTCAAAAGACAAAACTTTTAATTACTAGGAAGCCTTTGCTCTTATAGGGTTGTTGGAATTGAGTAGCTGAGTCCCTAGAGTGAATATAGGAGTATTTTCCTTAATTTCAGGTGGCTTTGATTCAGGAGCAATGCTTGGCAAATAAAGGAGCTGAGAGGAGAGGCCACAGTGGTTGAACTGCTGAATAGGCCTATTGGGGTTGACCCTGGGGTTGAATCAGGTGCTTTGGACTGATAATAGTCTATATCTTCCTGTGAAGAGCTGATGAAGTTCCATCTTTTTCTGTGTAGATAATTCTACATTTGTATCATGCAACAATGCGGTTGTAGCTGTGTAGAAGTTCCATATAACGGGAAATTATAGATAATTTTCTAGGAATGGAAAGTTTGGCTTGTTCTGTAGTAGGCTCTGATAAGCTTCTGGGATTTCTGAGAACTTCTGGGGTCTCTAAAATTTAGGGTTGTTCAGATATTTCTTCAAGCTCTCAGTTCGCAGGAAAAGTGCACAGGAGGTGCTTACCTAAATAGAAGTATATATTAAAATTGGAAGCATTAAGATGGACTGAACACATGAAATTATTTGAACTGCCAGCTCTTAATTTACAGGTAAATATTGTGCTGCCTTAGGCTGATGTTGTGGTTTCTGGCAGTAGTTGGGAAGTGTTAGTTGGGTCCATTAAATTTCTTAAAAAAGACAAAATCTATTTCAAGGGGCAGGTAATTAAACATTTTGTCAACATTTTCATCTTTTTCAAGGTGAAGATAATTTAAAATTTTGTCAATGGTGATCTGGATCTGTTTTATCAGTAGTAGAAGTAATAAAAATAGAATTAAATACAGGAGTCAGGCTTGTTTAAAGGTGAAGATATTTTTAATTTGTATCTATTTTGATAAAAATAAGACTTACTGGACTCTTTGGTTCAGTTGGCAAGTGAAGGGGACCTTATCCAGCAGGAATTTTGGGATTTTATTGTAGTTTTTGGTATTTTTTTCCTTGGAAAAACCAGCTGAGCAGAGATTGGAGTATGGTTTGTTCCCTCAGATGTGTGTTTACTGAAACTTATATGTGGTTGCTACAGATGTTGTATTATTTCAGTGGATTTATTTTGTAGTCTTGGTATGTATTTGCTAGTATTGGTATTTATTTGACAGTATTGGTATTTATTTGGTGATACTGGTATTTATTTGGTGGTATTGGCAATTATTTGGCAGTATTTATTTATTTGCTGCATCGATAATTTGTTCAGGGTGTTTTTGTTGCTGTGGAATCTGTGATCACACAGATAACACTTAAACCATTTTGTCAGCAGTTTAATTATTCCTTGTCAGGCACTTCTTCAGAAATTCAACCTAAATTCCCTTTTGTTATGGAAGTGAAGCTGTTTGGGCACTTTATCCCTAAACACAACACTTTCAAATGAGCCCCAACCAGTCAGTCTTTCTGGTTTGCATGGAATTGCCTACAGCTAAAATAAAGCTGGGGTTTTTTCCCCCTCCCCAGTTCCTTACAGTAGAAATGAGTTAATATATTGGAATAACCGGCAGCAATCAGCCTTTAGCTGTTTATTAATGAACTCCCAGATGTAGGAGAAATTCCAGGATCTGTTTGACTTCAGGCTGTACATGAACTCAACACTTCAGTCGTGCAAAGAAAAGCAACTTGGATGCCACCAGTATAAAACCTGCTGCTTCATATCTCAAAAAATTACACATGAAAACTGCAATAAACCCCCATATTTCAAAGCTAAGAGCTGAAATCAAAGGTTATTCTGTTCTGCCACTTCCATCCTTTTCCCCATTTAAACCTTGGGTTTTTATTCTTTTATTAAAGCCTTTAAGCATTGTCTTTCCCCCTTTTTTTTATTTAATATTTGTATAGAGGTTTTCATTTGTCTGCACAGCATTTGTTGGAATTCTTTGAGGGAATTGGTAGGATTGCAAGGGTGTTTGAATGCAAACCAGAATGAGTTGGCAAAGATATAAAACCTTATTATCACATTGATTTATGGGCAAATTCTCCCGGATCCTTTTTGCAAACGATGGGATTGTGTTGTCTGGGAGGTGTAAAAAGATGACTGTAAATTCCATAATAATAAAATTTTCATACCTACAACTTTTTACAAATAATGTGATGATTTTCTTGGGAAAAAGATGCTTAGTTACAAAAGGGAGAAACTTTTCTTCTCCAATTGACCACTGCTAAACGTATAAAATCTGGTTGTAAAATCATAATATTCGGTGCTTAATATCCTGCTGTGGGCAGGACATAAGAAAATCTGTCATTAAGGGAAACAAAACATCATATGAAAATGTCACAAGGGGAGTAAAATAATATTAAGTACTCAGGAGAACATAAAAAATTTAAAGAGGAATTTGTCTTTTACCACAAAATAGGAAAAGATGCTCCTAAAGCAAAACGGTAGAAAACATAAAAGTCAGGTTTTAAGTTAAACTAGTGATAAGTAATAAATCAACTAACAGTAATAAATGGGTTTTTTTTCCCATTTATAATATTTGAGGATATTGATAGAGCAAAGAAGAACAACTGGAGCTGTTTTGAACTTGCTATCTAGAAATATCATGGGTTTTAACTGAATAAGGTTTAACACAGGCATGGGAATGCTTTGTTTGAAATCCTATTTAATTCCTGTTTCTGTCTCTGCAGGTTTCAGCAAGCAAATGGTGGAGATCCTGAACAAACATGGTGTTTCCTTCAGCAGCTTTGACATATTTTCTGACGAAGAAGTTCGTCAGGGACTCAAAACTTACTCGAATTGGCCAACTTACCCTCAGCTCTACGTGAATGGAGAGCTCATAGGGGGGCTGGATATTATCAAGGTAAGAAACTGGGGGTTTCTGAGTATTTTTGGTTGTCAGAGCATGTTTTTCATGCTTTTTACACGTCCTTTTCCTTCCCAATTTCCCTAGGAACTTGAGGCATCTGGAGAACTGGACACAATCTGTCCCAAGGCCCAGAAGCTGGAGGACAGGTGGGAGGAATTTTGTCATTATTTGCAGGGTATCTATTTTTGAGGTTTCCTTTAAGTTTGTTTGCATAGGGAAAAGCCTCATATAAATTCCTACTCTTTGATTTTATCAAAACTGCATCAAGAACTTACTTACAGAACTCTTCAGTTGTTTCAAATATTCTGTTTTTTATCCAGCAGTCACTTAATATGAAGTTGTAGTGACCCAATAGTCTTTAGTTATATATGTGTTTAATTTTTACTTGTAGCAGGAATACAGAGATTCCTTCTTGTGTCTCTTTTGAGAATTTATTCTTTAGAGATAACTGGAAAAATCGTCTTTTAAACATGAGTAGCTTTTATCAGCTTTATTTGTCATAGACCTCTGATGTCACTGGAGAGAATCCCTGCTCTTGTCTCCTCATTTTCCTTGTTTACTCGTGTCCTTCAGTTCCCGTTTTCTTTCACCTTGGCAACACAAATCTGTGCTGCAGCAGTGGGAATTCTATTGATTCCTGACTTGGATGGAGTATCTGGATGCCAATTTGTCTTCCTTTAACCTCCCCATATGAAGATCCGCTCCCAGAATTCCAGGCTCTGGATATCTGACATCTGGATATCAGTCACTCTGCTGCCCAAGTTGCTCTTAGATGTGGCTTTTTTCCCCTAATTTTTATGGGAATAGTGCCATTAAGACATGCAAAGGGGATGTTTTTCCAAGAAGGTGAACTGTACCCAGAAGGCAAATGTGTCAGCACAGATTCCAGGTTTTACTGTGCTCTGGATGTGACTCCTCCAGGTTCTTTTGCCTTCTCACTGCAGTGAAGAAATAATTTAATACATTCCATTTCAATGTGGTGATAATTAACATTCCCACAGCTGTGGATTTATTAATTCCTTTCAAATTTATTCTTTTTTTTTTTTTGTTACTCCACTTGTAAAGTGTTTCACTGAGGCCACAAAACCCAATCACTGCCTTTTGCAATTTGGATTTTAGAGATAGAGATGAGATTGTCTCAGGATGGCCTTTACAAACTTACTTTAGGAAGTCTTTTAGCCCCTTTCTGTGCATTATAAGGAGTTTCTCATGAAATTAGACATTTTTTGCATGATAGTTCTTGACCTAACTTGTGTAAGCAGCAACTTGGTTGAATTTATTCATAATTTTTTGCCTTGCTTAATCTTTTGGGGGAAATCAGGCAATGGGGAATGTCTTCTACTTCCCTAAAGTGTTTTAGTAATTAAAGCTGTTAAATGTCTCCCTGAGGAGCAGCAGGAGCACCTGTGGAACGGGAGTGTGAAGTTTTTATCAAGTTTTTTTAGCAGCCTGGAGTGGGATAGGCTGGAAGGCCCCTCCCAACCCAAACCAGTCTGGAATTCTCAATTTTATTTTGGTTTTGCATGTTGTTTTCCTCTCACAACAAACTTTGGGATAATAACCAAGCTATTTTATGTCTTTTTCCTGCTTTCCTTAGGCTTAAATCCTTGGTAAACAAAGCTCCTGTGATGCTCTTTATGAAGGGAAACAAACAGGTGAGATAAAATCTTTCAGAATATATTATATTTTTTTTTAAACAGTGACAATTACCTCATTTTTTGTTAATTCAGGTTAGTAGTGCTGGAAACTTAGTTTTTTGTCCTTTTATTTGGTACTTTTTCAAGCCATAGAACAGTCCCTGGTTTTTATTATTGCTGAATATAAACTCAGTGTCTAAAAAAATACTGGGTTTTTTTGTCCATATACTGCCAATGTGAGGAGTTTACAGTAGATATTAATTATTAATTAATTTTAATTGGGAATTGCTGTACTCAGCAGCTGTGTATTAGTTGTAGTTTATTGGAATGGCAAGTAAAGGGTATTGATGTCTCAAAGTAAAGCACATTTATTCTATAAATCCACATAAGGCAGGATATAAAGGATGAAAAAGAGATTAACTGGAGGGGCTTATCCAGCAATAAATTGGGAATAGCTGAGGATTTGGAATTTTGTGGATTAAACACAACAGATCTATATTTTAATGCATGTTTTATATTTTAGATGGCAAAATGTGGCTTCAGCAAGCAAATTATAGAAATTATGAATAACACTGGGTAAGTAACTGTTTTTTACTGAACTTGGGAAGTAGTTTTGGTTTAAAACCTGCATATTATAAATCAAGAGGTTAGAAAATACTGGTGGAATCGTTCCCCAGATGTAAGTTTCTATTTTTAAATAGTATTTTAAAGCAGTTGAATTCATTATTGGGTGTTAGGATGGGCTTGTGGAGATAATAAATAACTATATATCAATATACAACTCAAAAATAAACAGCAGTTACTAAAATCATTGTCCTTTTCCATTTGCAGGATTCCACATCCTTGAAAAATGCCAGTTCTTAGAAAATTAGGGATTGCACATCAAAATTCATACAAGAATCAACCAGAAATTAAATTTACACAGCAGTTTGGTTACTGTGTTTTACACAAGCACTTTCTGAAGGTGGTGAAAGAGCTGCAGCTGGTTGATTATTTAATAAAAACCTTCAAAGTTTGTGTGTCTTTTTTTATTTTAATTTTTTTTAAGCTGATAGTGAGCAGAATTAATTTGAACACATGCTGGCCTGTTAGAGCCTAAGATACGTGGCTTAATTTTTTAGTGTGTCATCTGTGCATTTTAAAGAGTTTCTTATAAAATTAGGCTTTTTTTACATTGCAGTTCTTGGCATAAGAGTTGGCGTTGAGATTTTTTCCTCCTAATACCTGTTAAATCTGAGTAATTTGGAAGCTGGCCTGTAAATATACCCATTTTTGAGAATTTTGAGAGGTGTTTTTGAGAACTGTGAGGGGTTTTTTTGAGAACTGGGAGGGGGTTTTGTTTGTTTGAGAATTTTTCCAAACTCCACAGTGAATAATGAATTTCTTTTCCTTTTTCTAGCTTTGACTACGAGACCTTTGACATCCTGGAAGACGAAGAGGTAACAAAGCTTCTCCATCACTGAGGATTTCCCTGGAGCTTTGGAGAAAACCCTAAATTTGCATTTTTAAAGGAGAAATTTACATTTCAGATTTATTGATTTTTTTTTTTTTTTTTAGGTGAGACAAGGATTGAAAACCTTTTCCAACTGGCCCACGTACCCCCAGCTCTACGTGAAAGGAGAACTGGTTGGAGGGTTGGACATTGTGAAGGTAGGAATGGGAGAATTTGGAGATTAAATAGACTTTTTATTCCAAATAATAGGATTTTTTTCCTGCCCATAACCTACAGAAATTGCTGTGGTGGCTTCAAATCTTGACCCCAAACGACCTGGATGCTTTTCCTGTGATTCCTCTGAGCTCACACCCAGGGAAAGGAGCTTTAAATCTCCAACATTCCCATTTAGCTGTGGGATGTATTTCCTTGACAACACTCAGTTACTGTAGAACCCATTTTTACAGGTTTCTCTTCCTTAGTTTTACTTCTGACATTGCTTTTTTTTCCTCAAACCAGGTGGGTGAGACTTATTTTTCCTTGCAAACAGTCTCATTCCTGGAAGAAAATCAAAGTTTATTGCAGTTGTTTGAACAGCCCCCAAAGCAACAAAAATAGATCTGCATCTCCTCCTCTGGTTGTTGATTTTTGTAACACAGCAGGCCCAGAGTTCTCAATCCAAAATACTCCTGAGCCCATTCCTGTCTGGATGGTTTATAGCCAATTCCATGGACATTGTAACTCCCGGGGAGGCACAATCAATAAATCTCATTTAATTCTAAAAAATACTGGTATGACTTAAATTTTATGGATTAATTTTATTTATTTAACAAGTGTGGGTATTGCTTAAATTATATAGATAATTCTATTTATTTAACAACTGTGGGGGCTTTTTCAGTGATCAGTAAGTAGAGTCTTGGGCATTGGGAGATACTGCAAAATTCTCTCCCTGGTATTTAAATATAATTTGTCTATTTGCATCTTTGGGCTGTATTAATTCACACTATGTGTGGATGAGTGTTGTAAGTGTTTTAAATTGCATTTTTTAATGCAGCATAATATGGAATAAAACTGAGACAGCTGTTCCTCTTGAGATGAGGGAAAAGAATATATATTCGATGTTATTTTAAAAGTGTTTCCTGGTGTTATGTAGCTTTTTAACAAGTTAACAGCCTTCTAATTTGAATTTCAATCATCAAGATAATATGGGCAAGTACCTCTTATTCAGAATCCTTAAAATATCTTATTGTCTTGTTGGTTTTGATGGGTAGGAAGAATATAATTTATCAGTGGATGGTAATTTTTCACTTTTGGGAGGCCTTTTAGATGTTGTAAAATTTTGTGGATGCCTGAAATATGTCTGGAGTTACATCTAGGAGGAGAATCTGGAATTACATCCAGGAGGAAATATCAGGTTGATAACAACCACTTCTTTTGAAGGTTTACCTTTCCACTGAATATTTTGTCTCTCTTACTAAATAGACACAAAATAGAATTTAAATACAACATTATAAACCTCAGTGTCTTGGCCAAGAGGGACCTCTAGTGAGTCATCAATGCATTCCCTTCCTAGTCAGGGAGTTATTTCCTGATCCATCATCATTCCCTGGTGAAATTCTGTTGGCATAATCACAAAATGTCCATAATTGCTGTATTTATTTCTTTACAGGAGCTGAAGGAAAGTGGTGAATTGCTGCCTGTGCTGAAGGGAGAAAATTAATGGGGAAGGACATCAGTGGGAAGAGAAATCCTTGGAACAATTACTCATTTAGGGATTCTATTGGAGCAATATACAACTTAGCCCTGTGGAATATCAGGAGTACAGAAAGATAGTAAATAAATACTCTCTGTATTTCACCACATTTAAAAATGTGTTTTAACTGGAGAGACAAAAATGTCAATTAAAATCTAATGCTCCAGAATTTTGGGTGTTGGGACTTTCTGTGTATTATTTGCATTTGGATGTTTAAGAATTGAGTAATGACCTCACTCTCCACCCCAGAACTGTGTAAGACTAAATTACAACTGTTTTTTTTGGGGCTCAGCTCTCATTAGGAGAATATTAATGGACAATGTTATGGAGCATCATAATTTCCTGTTCCTCTTAATTGTTTTCATGTCTAGTGAGCAAGAAAAATGCAATTGAAACCTTCATCCAGTGCAGCATTAGGAAGTTATTAACGAGTTCCTGCTCTATACACTGCATCTTCATTAAGCAGCCACAGTAATTGCTAATTTCAGGTGTTCAGCCTGTTCTAGCATGGTTTTTGGGCATGTTTAAATGAGCCAATAAACAGTGATTAGGCCACTGTTGGTGCATCCTCAGTGATCCTTCAGTGAGATGGAAAGATTTGGTTCCTGGCTCGTGACTTTGGGAATACAGGAATCCTTCACTGCTGGATTCAGAGGATTTTGGTTTTAATCCTTCTTTGAATACCTGAGTCTGCATCAGGATCGTGGCCAGAAACTCCTCTGGGGAGTTGCTCCTTGTCAGGAGGGGTCAGGAGAGACACTACTGAGTGTGCCCGGAAAAAGAGGCCTGAGTGAGGTGGTGCAGAGTTTTAGGGAGCAGCTGGGAAGGTTTTGGAAGCAAGTTTGGGGTGTTGATACTTAAATTCTAAATACAATCTAAGTCTTAGAACCTAAAGCAAGACTGGTATTGTGCCTAATCCCAAACTGGGAAAGGTTGGCTGCAGGTGAGAAGGTACTACATGTGTTACAGGATTCCTGGTGATTGATATTTGATTTGGGTTTCAATTTTCTAGGATTAGCCTTAGTAATTACTATAAAATAGGATATGTTATAACTTTAAAATCAGTTTTAATCGCTATAAAATTGTCCCTCTCATGCAAACAAGCCTTAATTCATGTTTCCAAGTGAATTGCAAGAGCATCTAGGCAGTTGTCAGTGCGAAAATAAATAATAAATTATATCAAAACATAACATCCCTGTGGTGAAATTAGGAGTTAGAAGCTTTAATTAAGTACTTAATACCAAATGCTGTTTTCTCTGCAATAGTTTTCCTTCAGAATTCACTGCAGTGGAATTTACTTGATGTTTATGGAGTCCTGTTGATGGATTTATAGATATGCAGGAGAGCAAAGGGGAGTAACAGTTTATTCTCTGACGATTTGTATTTTTATATATTCTTCCAATACTGGATATTAGGAAGAAATTCTTCCCTGTGAGGGTGGGGAGGCCCTGGCACAGGTTGCCCAGAGAAGTTGTGGCTGCCCCATCCCTGGAAGTGTCCAAGGCCAGGGTGGACAGGGCTTGGAGCAACCTGGGACTGCACAGGGATAACTCTGTAGGAATGTTGTCCCACTGCCTCTGGAATAGGCTGATACTAGGGGGAAAATTGGCTTTATCTGGAAGGGACTGGTTTATTGGCTGTAATGAGATGATGAGGTGGATTAATTAATGAGGGACAGGAAGGGCAGTGGGAGTTCTGTGATTGGCACCTGTAACCAGGGCAGGTGCTGGTGCTCATTCCACCTTTCCAGGTGCACACACACCTTGCCTCCTGCAAATCCTTCCTGCTGCTCTTCCAAAGTCACTCCTCTGCCCTATGGAGAGAGGAGGCTGAATTCTGAGCTGTTTTTCTATAAATCAGAATGATTTGGGCAATAAAAATCAGAGAGTGTTCCCAGAGCTCTCAGGCTGAGTGTGGGGAGTGCTGGGAGCTGTGCTGGGACACATCTAAGGAAAAATGGATGTTTTGCTCAGAAGGAGGAAAAGACAGTGGAGTGTGGGAGCTGCAGTCCTGCAGGTGAAGAGGTGAGTGATGTCCCGAGCTTTTACAGCTGCTAAACTTGTTCCTTTTCACTGGTGGAGTACTTGACATCAGTGTTTGGGTGCAGTTAACATAACTTACATCCTGCTTATTTGTATTTTTCTCTTTTGCTTTCTTTTCCTTGCTTATCCTAAGATTTCAGTCAGATTATATTTTTCCCTGCACTGAGTAAAAAAACCCCAGACTGTTCATGAGGATGATCAAGAGGGGAACAGGCTGCCTTGGGAGGTTGGAGCTCTCTGTCCTCAGTGATTAACCACTTTGTGTTATTTTATATAATTAATATATTTAATAACTTCACCTTTGTCACCTCCTCTCTGCTGAAATAAGAAATATCTTCAGAACACTATGAAGTATTCCAGTTTTTGAGTGTCATCTGGCTGAGGCAGGTGATGCAGTATTAGTTTCAAATTAAAAATTAATGTGGCTATATGTGAATGTTGGTTAAAGGCTTCTGGCAGGCCAGGGAGAAATTGAGTTCAGTTAATGGTTTTAGTTAGGGGAGGATTTCAGGGCAAGTAACTGGGATCTTATTTCATGGGGCTGAGACAGAAGCGGAGGAAACAGTGACTCTTCCTCAAGTTGTAGTTCCAGGGAACTGGTTTAGATGAGACTGTGGAGCTTTTTGAAGGGCAGTCAGTGAATGTGGGTTTAAAGAGCCTGGTTTTGGCTCATGCCAGTGACTTTCCCATCTTCCCCAGGCAGGTGTGTTCTGATCTACCACTGCAGGAGTGAAGAGCAGAGTCCAGACCCTGTCTGGGGTCACTCAGGGGAGGTCACTGTTCTTTCCTCCTGTCCAGATTTACCTGCTCTGTCCTGATGTGTGTGGGCAGTGCAGCAGAATCCTCTTCCAAGCCTGGGAAACACTTGGAAGTGGGCTAAAGAAATTAAGGAGAGAGGAGATGTTGGCACAGTCCTTACATCCTTTACCTAAAACTTAATCCCCAAATCTTCGTTTGCGAAGTCCAGCCATGAAAAAAAAAAAAAAGAAAAATCCCACTGTTGGTTTGGGGGCTGCAATTCCTTCTGCCATGTCATGTTTTCTGTTCTTTGTCATCATGTAGTTGTGTGTGTGTGTGTGTGTGTGAAGTGTTTTCTCCTCTGCAAGAACTGTTTGTGCCCAGTCAGTCCTGCAGCCAGAATCATCCAGAGGTGAATATGTCAAACTAGGAAAATAGGGAAGTTCTGGAATTACATCGAGGAGCTTCCTCTGTGCTCTGGAGGGGAACCCCCTGCTCTGCCCCAGTGAGGTGAATAATGACGAGTCTCCGGTTCCGAAGTGAACGTCCAGGAACGCGAGGGCTGCGCAGCCCGGGCAGGGTGTGGAAAATCCGGGATTTGAGGGAAAATCCCACCTTTGGGGAATTTTGCTGCAGGCGGCAGTACCGCGGATGGCCACGGGGCGGCGCTGCGCACCGCGGAGCGGGATAACGGGCTGGGAATGCTGCGGGGCGGGATAACGGGATCGCGGGCCGGGGGGGGCATGGGGCTGGGAGTGCTGCGGGGTGGATGGGGAATAACGGGAGCCACGGGAGGAAAATGAGGGATAACGGGATGCGTGGGGCTGGAGATGCTGCAGGACGGGATATCGGCGAGCATGGGGCTGGGAGTGCTGCGGAATGGGATAACGGGATGCTGGGGCTTGGGATGCTGTGTGGGGGCTTGGCAGGATAATGGGGAACATGGGGCAGGATAACAAGGGGTGTGGGCTATGGATGGTGTGGGGTAGGATAACAGGGGGCTTGGAGGGGATCGTGTGGGGACATGGGGTGGGGGATGCTGGAGGTGGGATAACATGGAAAAGGAGTGGAGTGTAGGGGAGGGGGCTCCTTAGCTCTGCATCCACCAGGCTCAGCATGGGCTCTCAGATGTGGCTATATTGTGTGGGGTTTTTTGTTTGGGTTTTTTTGTTTGTTTGTTTTGGTATTTGTTTGTTTGTTTGTTTTGGTTTTTTGGGTTTTTTGTTTGTTTGTTTGTTTTTTAAAGTTTAAAGCTTAATTTGTTGGTCGCTGTTCACAAAGGGAAAGTTGGACTTGTCAGCTGTTTTTTAGCTCAAATGCTGGGTAGTAACAACAACAACAACAATAATAATAATAATGATAGAAGATGCATTTACTGGTAAATCTGGATGTTCTTGGAGGGTGCTGCACACTGAGCATGACCTGGGTGAGCCCTCATAGGAGCAGTGTTCCAGCTGGTGGAGTGGCTCTGGACTTCCAGCAGTACTTCCAAAGGAAGGACAGGCAGGAGAGGTTTTCCTGCAACTTGAAGGATTGGGTTTAAATGAGGAATCCCAGCACAGGGCAGATTGGAGCTGTCAGGAAGACTGAAACTCTCAGCTGAGCCGAGGGATGTTCAAGCTTATGGCAGAGTCAGTAGCATTTGTGTCTGCTCAGTGTCTGGGATGATCCCTCAGCTGAGCTGCCTTAACCTGCGACTTTTGGGATGCCAGTCTGGCTGCCCAGCACTGCACACGATGATCCTGGTTTTCTACAGAATTCAATCCACTGCTGGTTACAGGCAGATTTTGCTGTAATTAAGCAATGGCAACACATGTGGGTCATTATAGAATCCCAGAATGGTTTGGGTTACGAAGGACCTTAAAGCCCACCCAGTCCCACTTCCTGCCATGGGCAGGGACACCTTCCACTAGCCCAAGTTGCTCCAAACCCTGTCCAACCTGGGCTTGGACACTTCCAGGGATGGAGCAGCCACAGCTTCTCTGGGCAACCTGTGCCAGGGCCTCACCACCCTCCCGGCCAAGAATTCCTTCCCAATATTCAATCTAATCCTGCCCTCTGGCAGTGGGAAGCCATTTCCAATTATCCTGTCCCTCCAGGCCCTTGTCCAAAGTCAGAATGGAAGGTCTGGTCTTCACCTGGTTTGGGATGGAGGTTCTGTGGACAAAAAAGCATGGTAGGAAGATCCAGTTATTTTGCCAGGACAAAAATCTACAACAATTATTATCAACTGGCTTTTTTCCCATTTTCATCCTTTTCCTGGGAATACGCTTGTGTGACACTAGATGGAGCCTTCTATGCACGGGAGAAGCAGAGGAGTTTGGGGAGTTCAGAGCAGCATCTTCACTTCCACCAGTGTCTTGTAAAATGTATTAATGCCATTACCACTGGAAATAGGGATGATGTTTAGTGGGAAAAACATGGTGGGAAGTGATTTCTTACATCTAACAGAGGGCAAAAGTCACCTGGTGTTTCCCTTTGCATGGAAACCACATCAGAATTAAGAATTAGAACAGTTATGACATTATGTACATACTGTCCCTGCCCAGGGTAGGGGTGGAATGAGATGGGCTTTAAGTTCCCTTCCAGCCCAAACCAGTCTGGGATTTCACAATTTTGAAAGATGTGGAGAGGAAGGATTGTGCTTGTGGCTTTGAGAACATGTAGATATATGCAGAATTTTCTGTCTTTGTGTCCACAGCTATTTCCAGCTGTCTTTCATAGGAAGATTAGTGAAAATATGATTATTATTTTATATTCTGGCTTTGATGGCAGTGCTGTGATGGTTGGTGATGCAGTGGTGGTGGTGTTGTGTTGGGAAGCTCTTCCCAATGTAATTCCTGCAGCAGCAGAGCAGTGTCATCATTCTGTGCACACACTCAGCCTCTGAAAGCACCCAAAAAAGCAGATTATATAATATTAGTGTCATAGAAGATAAAATTGCAACATCATTATGGAATGAACCATGTCATCTTAATTATTCTCTGCCAATTTTAAACTGAATATAAGCAACTTGGGCACTTTGCTGACATCCTGAATGATGATGGCACAGCAAGAAAATGCAAATATAAAACAAATCTGTGGCAAATAACCTAAGTTCGTACTGAAAGTGAGAACTGAGAGGGAATTTCTTGTAGAATCTAGAAGTTTTGTATAATATTTGGTGCTGGGTTGATGATTGAACCAATGATCTTAGAGGTCTTTCCTTAACAATTTATGATTCCGTGTTTTCGTCATGCGGTTTTTCTTTCAGTGACCATTTTGATTATTCCTGGACCTTAGTAAATATAAGGCATTATATCAGATTTATGGCATAATATCAGAGCATTGGGTCAGTTATTATGGGCCTGTTGGCTCTGAGCCCACCCTGCGTTGGAGGGGCAGAGCTGGAGTCCCTCGGGATGGATCCATGTGCTGCCGTTGCTCCTTCCCAGCCTCCCCTGCTCTCCACTGACCTAAAACAATTCTGTCAGTGTTGCTGCCTTGCTGTTCCCCACCTCCTGCAGGCTCTTAATGAATATATTGCAAACCAGCAGCCTGCAGAGTGATCCCCAGGGCACTACCCCATTAACCTTTCTCCACACAGAGAATTGGCCATTTATTTCCATTCCCTTTCCTATCCCTTAACTTGTTTTAATCCCTGACAAGACTTTATCGTTCACCCTGTGGTAACTGTGTTTCCTCTGCACCAGGAACTTTATCAAATGCCTTTGGAGTACAAGAGCAGATCACACCTCCCCATCCTCCTTCAGATTCCCTCTCTCCTGCCCTCTGAAAGGCTCCCAACAGGAAAAGGAGACTCAAATCAGACTGGTTTGGGTTTGAAGGGACTTTAAGCCCATCTAGTTCCACTCCCCTGCCATGGGCAGGCCCAGGCAGTGACTGTCCCTGTGCTGGCGCTGCTGGGGCACCTCCAGTGCTGGGGGCAGTTCTGGGCCCCTCAGACCAGAGAGACATTGAGGGGCTGGAGCATGGCCAGGGAAGGGAACGGAGCTGGGGAAGGGTCTGGAGCACCAGGATTGGCTGAGGGAGCTGGGGGGGCTCAGCCTGGAGAAAAGGAGGCTCAGGGGGGACCTTCTCACTCTCTGCAACTCCCTGACAGGAGGGGGGAGCTGGGGGGTGTGGGCTCTGCTGCCAGGGAACAAGGGACAGGATGAGAGGAAACAGCCTCAAGCTGTGCCAGGGGAGGTTCAGGTTGGAACACAGGAGGAATTTCTTGCTGGAAAGGGTGTTCAGGCATTGGAAGGGGCTGCCCAGGGCGGTGGTGGAGTCCCCATCCCTGGAGGTGTCCAAGGAAGGACTGGATGTGTCACTCAGTGCTCTGGGCTGGGTGACAAGGTGGGGGTTGGGCACAGGGTGGGTTTGATGATCTTGAAAGTCTTTTCCAACCTCAATAATTCTGTGACTCTTTGGCAGCGGGATACCTAAGCAGACCTCATTAACTTCAGATCAAATACAACACAAATTCATCCCCTGAAATGGTAATTTTCAAAACATGGTTTGTCTTAAAAGGTGTCTTTTTTACCCTCATTTAACTTTCATCCAGAATTCATTTCCAGTCTCGCTGAGAACAAACTTCTGTCTTTCAGGAAATGTTTTTGAATTCCTTAGCTAGAAAACTATTTTGAAAACCTAATTTGAATTTTTAAACAGCTTTGCCTGCCCCAAATGGTTTTTGCCAAATGAAAGAGCTGCACCTGAAAAGTTTTTCCCAGCTCCAGGGAAGAACTGGATCTGCATGTGGAAGCAGCTGACAGGGTGTGTGTGAAGGAGACCAGGGAAAGAGAAAACCAGCATGGTGGGAGGGAAAGATGTAGTTTCATATAAGTGAAACCTCCACCTTAATTTTTAAAGCATAAATAGAACACAATAGGCCTTTGGGAGCAGCAAAATATGAAATAGGAACATGAGGCTGAAGCAGAGAATTGCTGTCGTGCGTCACCGGGAGCCTGATTTCGTCTGTTCTGCTCAAGTCTCAGATTAAATCATGGTTTTGCACCAGACCTCAATTGCAAATCCAGACCTGTGTTACCTTAGGTTTTCCAGGGCTTTTAGACGGAAAGGGGAATGGCTTCCCACTGCCAGAGGACAGGGTTAGATGGGATACTGGGAAGGAATTCTTCCCTGTGAGGGTGGGGAGGCCCTGGCACAGGTTGCCCAGAGAAGCTGTGGCTGCCCCATCCCTGGAAGTGTTCCAGGCCAGGTTGGATGGGGCTTGGAGCAACTTGGGCTAGTGGAAGGTGTCCCTGCCTTTGGCAGGGGGTGGGACTTGGATGGTCTTTAAGGTCCCTTCCAGTCCAAACCATTCCATGATTCTATGAAAGGTGGTACTTTAGTAGCTTGATATCTCAAGACAATAGATATTGTAATCACAGAATCTTTAAGGTTGAAAAAGACCTTTAAAATCAAGTCCAACCATCAAATGTTGTTCTATATTGTTTGTTTCTCCATGAAGTAAGAGAGATATGGATTTCACCAATGCACCACTTGGCTGAGATTTGATGTTGTGACCTGCACTTGCAGTACTTCGGCCATATGGAAGACTTTTAGACGAAGCACAGGAATTAATTCAGATTTCAGTTTATTTAGAATACTTAAAAGAATCTAATTCCAGTACTGGAGCTGCTGGTGGTGCCTGGAAGTTTGTGCAGGAAGAAGGACTAATGTGTTGGCACTTGGGTGGGAGATGTCAGGGCTTTGGCCAACCACAGCAAAACTCAGCAGAAAATGACAAAAATCCCCTTGTGCACCGTGTTCAGAAAGCTCAGGAAATTACTGGCTGAAGGAAATACAATTTGGGTCTTCAGAGCTGTCTCCTGGCAAAGTGTGTTTCCTGTAAATAGAATATTTCTGCTGGGGGCTGAATACTCTTGGTTTTGATGCTGAAAGCTCATTAAGAGCTGATGTTAAACAATTAATGCTCCCAGGGACAAATTGGTTCAGGTACCAGGACTTTCTCTAGCCGGAGGAAAATACAATATCCTGGGAAATTACAGGGCCTGTAATAAACTTGGTGCTTGTAGAAGGCTCAGTGACATTCATTTCAAGCCCCAACATTTTCTTTGATTCTGTCAGAATATGTGTGCAGACCTTCCATCTGCCTGATGATGGATGAGCCTGGAAAATTTCTCCATGGAAAGGGTTGTCCAGCCCTGGCACAGCTGCCCAGGGCAGGGGTGGAGTCCTCATCCCTGAAGGGATTTAAAAGCCGTGTGGATGTGGCACTTGGGGACATGAGTTAGTGGTGGTCTTGGCAGGGCTGGGGAGTTGTTGGACTTGATGATCTTTGAGGGCTTTTCCAACCTAAACAATTCTGAGATTCTGATTAGGAGAGAAGGTCATGGCCAGTTCGAGAGAACCTGGAGCTGGCTTCACCCTCTTGTGCTGTTTCTGTATCAAAACAAGGAATGCAAAGGATGTTTTGTTTGCAGTTTTGGAGCCTGGTGCTGTGAAAGACCCAGTTTACAGCTATTAGAAGCACAGAAAATATCCCACTCCATGAAGTTTTGCTCCTGGGAAATGTACTGTGATCATCTCATGTGAGAATGGCATCCACCAACTGTCCCTACTCCTGCAGCCTTTATGGTTCTGCTCTTTCCCCGATTTTCATGCCCAGACAGAACATAATTGTGTGGCAAAAGCTTTTGTCTTTCCATCCCAAAGCAGAATCAAGAGATTTCCATGGAATTTATGAAAATGTGTTTAATGGTTTTAAAACCCTTCACTTCCTGGCTATTTGCTGGATTTAGCCCTCAACATTACAAAGGAACTGAACCAGCAAATGTAATGAAAATACTGTTTTAGACTTAACTATATTTTCCCTGCTACATCTTAATAATAACAATAAAAATAATATGAAAATTACTTGGAGGAAAAAAGTCACTTTCCAGTGCCTGAATTTTGGGTCATTATTACCCTCAATTTGTGAGTAAGGATATTTTTTATGCTAAAATCCCTGCCTTTTACTGCCTCACCTCATGGTCCCGGTGGCTCCTCCTGAGCTGAAGCCACTTTACAAAATGCTCCTGTGAAGCCTGGATTTCCCCAGGAAGACTGGAACTCCTTTTCCACTATATGTTCCACACTCTAACTCAGCCCTGGTGACAGGAGCTGACGTGACACAGACCAGAACTTGTACCCTTTTCATTTAATTTCTAAATTTGATGAGACACCGCCAATATATTTTTTTTCCTTCAAGTTTTCAAGATCTCTTTTTCCATTACTTCCTTGCTTCAAAATGGAAATCTGGTTTCCCTAACTCATAATTTCAGCTCTTTGGGAGGCACAATGAACTGCACAGGAGCAGAAAGTCACATGTTATGAAATGCTGACTCTGAGAATGCCAAACAGATCTTTTGGAAAACTGCCTTTTATTTGTGCTAAATAAAGACCTGATTTTTGAATAAACTAATATATCACCCTTTTCCCCCCTTTTTCCTCCCCGATTTCCTGCCAATTTCCTCCCCTCTAATTTCTCGCCCCCCAATTACCCCCCCATTTCCCCCTCAATTTCTCCCCCCTTTCTCCCTCCTTTTCCCCTTTATTCTTCTCTCCTTTTTTCTCCTTTTTTTCCTTCTTCCCCCTTTTCCCCTCCTTTTTCCCCCTCCATTTTTCCCATCTGTTATTCCTGAGGCAATGTAGAAGTACCACCTTGGGAAGATATGCCTCTATCTCCCACCCAACAGCACCAGCCTGGACTTTTTATCCCTGCCCCAGCAGAAACTGCTACAGATGTTTCAGAGGCAAACTTGAGTAATTTCCACGCTTGTCCTTGCTCCCTTTTCCTCAAAATAATTCTGTGTTCCAAGAACAGAAATCCTTTATTATGTCCAACTTTTTATTTACTTCCTTCCCTCAAAAGGACAACCTGTTATTGGGGTGTCTCCTCACAGCTCCAAAGGTTATTTCCCCACCACTTACGAACAGTATTTTCAATTCCAGCATCTCCTAACCTTTTCTTTCCTGGGAGCTTTGCAAAATCCCATCATTATCTCTGTAATAAGATTTTTCCCTTTAGTCAGCCAGAACTAAACTTGGGATCTGCCAAAACCACGTTGTCAGGTTGGGCTGAGCTCAGTGCTGAGAGGGGAATATCATTTTTGCACCTGAGGGTTTCTTTTTGTCTCTTTGTGTCCAAGATAAAGAAACTTGTCTTTTCCACAAGATTTTCCAGGATCATGGGAATAAATTGATCCAGTAACCCCTTGTGTCCTGCTGTGATTAGTTTTCTCTCATCCTCGTTGGAACTGGAGAGATTTGTGTCTACAGCCCCTCAGGCTGGGGGAGTTCTGGACAGGACAAGGGGGAACGGTTTCTCACTGCCAGAGGGCAGCTTTAAATGGGATATTGGGAAGGAATTCCTCCCTGTGAGGGTGGGGAGGCCCTGGCACAGGTCACTGCATGGCAAAGTTCTTCCTCATGTTCAGGTGGATCTTCCAGTTCAGTTCCTGCCTGTTGCCTCTTGTCCAATTTGACACCATCGAGCAGAGCCTGGTCCATCCTCTTGGGAATAAATTGAAGTAAAGAAACCTATTTTTATGTATCTTTTGGCACTTGTGAAAAGCCCAAATTAAATTTGTAGTTGCTTAGAAAAACCTGGCTTAAAACCTGCACAGCT
Source organism: Chiroxiphia lanceolata (assembly GCF_009829145.1). NCBI lineage: Eukaryota > Metazoa > Chordata > Aves > Passeriformes > Pipridae > Chiroxiphia > Chiroxiphia lanceolata. The sequence goes on from NC_045644.1 coordinate 6,194,598, forward strand.
GGTGCAGGATTTTGGCACCAACAGCTGTAACACAGTGATAGATTCATGGATTTTATTCCTCATCCCACAGGGTGAGGGGAAAATACATTTAAACTGTCAGCCTAATTTTATATTTCTCTTTTTTTTTTTTTTACTGTAGACATCCCACAAAGATCATTTATGGGAGCAGCCTGTTTTGTGAGCATCTGCTTTAAATATTTTATCTTTCATTTTATTACCTGCAGGTCTAATCAGACTTTTCATGGTGCCGAGTCTGATAACAAATAATTTTGCCACCAGACATGTTTAGTCCCAAAAAATGATTTTAAGAAAATGCACAGTGATGCATTAAAATGTAGTTTACAGAGAAATTATCTTTGTATGCTTTTTTTGTGTGTGTGTGTGTTAAAAATATAGTTACTGTGAGCCTACAAAATACAACAAAAATCTGCTGTACTTGGAAAAAGGATTTGTAATATCCACATGAACTGTCTTGGAATCATTAATGGATTTTAATATCTGCCACACTGACCATGGGCACATTATACACTGTAGGTACTGATTAATTATTAACATGTTTACAACAATTCTGCAAATAATGGGCTAATTACTACAATTATGTATTTTTCATCCAGGCACACTCGGGAACAGCTCTGTGCTCACAGGCAGTCCTGGAAAAGCCAGAGCAAAGCCTCTGCTTCCCAGGATGCTGTTTATTTTTGTGGACCATTGATTTCATGCCAGAGTCTAGTAGGTTTAATTTTAACTGATAGTTGAGTTGTTCATCCCATTAAATTATTGATGGGCAGCATGTTTGCAGGATTCTAGTGCCTGGGAAGTGAGTGGCTTCAAGAGATTCCACAGGAATACCTGGATAGGTGAGGAAAGTGAAATATTTCATTGTGGTGGCTCACTGTGAAATTTCTGCTAGACCTGGACTGCTGCAGGATGAAGAAACCCTGGGAAGTAAATAAATAAGATGGATAGATGAGTGAGAGATATAAATATATTTATATAGAGAGATACCTATAATTGATATATAGAGAGCTATAGATATAAATTTATGCATAAATCCTGCTCTAAATAAGCAGGACAGAGCACTCAGAGAGGTCGGTTTCCCACCCTTTAAACTCTATTTTGTCCTGCAGGTCACTGTCATCATGGAATCCCAAAATAGTTTGGACCTTCAAAGCCATCTCATCCCACCCCCTTCCAAGGGCAGGGACACCTTCCACTGAGGATGTGGAGTCTCCCTCACTGAGGATATTCCAGAACCATCTGGACACAATCCATGTGCTCTGGGATGACCTTGCCAGAGCAGGAGTTTGGACCAGATGACCCACTGTGGTCCCTTCCAGCCTGACCCAGTCTGGGATTTGCCTGGATATAGAAGTGCCTGAGGGAGTGGTGGTGTTCTGTCTTTTGGGAATATGCAACATGAGGTTTGTTGGGGGTTTTTGGGAGGTGCTCAATACCAATCAGCCTTATTAGACACCCCATCCTGACCCATAAACATCTCCCTACCCTTAGTTTGCTGAAATTCCCTCGGGCTCCAACCACAACTCCCGATCTCTTAATAAGAGGATTATTATCAAGTATACAAGTAGCATAATTAAATGTATGTTGTAATGCCTGATTAGACTATGGATTTAGAGAGGGAGCAGCTTTATGCAGAGCTACAATGTAACTGGGTTAATAACAATCAACTGATTAATGTCGTACATCTCGTTGGAGCCTAAAGGAGAATAGTCTGAGCTGATTAGAGCAGTTGCAAATATGCAGAAGAGCACAAAGCAGGATGGATGAGACATGACTGCAGAGAGGAGGGGGTTTGTCAGTGCTCCAAAATGTAGAGATGTTCAAAGGAGGAAAAAATGGTATGAGGTGACTCACTGAGACTGGCCTGGGAGAGGAATGATCCTCAGCACTGTTTGCTATTATTCAGAGTTGCAGTGAGTTAATATTCATAATGGCAGTACAGAGAATTAGAACCACAGAATAACTGAATTACTGAGGTCGGAAAAGACTTTCAAGATCATCACACCCACTGTGTGCCTGATGCCCACCTTGTCACTCAGCCCAGAGCACTGAGTGCCACGTCCAGTTGTTCCTTGGACACCTCCAGGGATGGGGACTCCACCACCTCCCTGGGCAGCCCCTTCCAATGCCTGACAACCCTTTCCATGAGGAATTTCTTCCATCAGGGGAGGTTTAGGTTGGATATTAGGGAAAATGTCTTCCCTGAAAAGGTTGTCCAGCCCTGGCACAGGGGTGGAGTTACCATTCCTGGAGGGATTTAAAAGCCACGTAAATGTGGCACTTAGGGACATGGGTTAGTGGTGGCCTTGACAGGAATGATTATATCATATATATCATATCATATATATTGAGTAAACTCTCTAAAATGCAGGTTTTTAAAGCATGAGGGGGGGAAAGTTTTAGATTCCATGGCACAATCAAAACTTTATTAAATAGATGAATATAAGATGTACGTGAGAAGGCTGAACCTGCAATAATAAATGAACAACAAAGCACAGTCAATGAAAGGAAGGAGATATTTAAAAGAAGTGTAAAGGTTTCAAAACTCTAGACAGAATTGAAGAATTTAAATTGCTGGAGCAAACAGAGCTGCCATGATCCTCCGAGAATGCGTAAAGAGGAGGCAGATTGGACTGGGAAAAGAGGGAGAAGAATTATCAGTTTGGGGCTATAGTCCAAAAGTGGGAGTGTTATTATAAGGGAAAGAGTAAATACCTGTTCACCTGAGGTGTGGAAGGAAATATTACTGTGCTGATTGATTTGGTCTGGGGGATCTCCATGGTCCCCTCTGACCTCACTGGGCTGTGGTTTGAGCATAGTCACTCTGATTTCTCATTTCTGCTGTCATTTCCCATCTTTGAAGGCATTACAAAGAAATCTGAGCAAACTATTTTTAGTCAGCCTTGAAAGTCACCTATTTTTTTTCCAGGCTTGATTCTTGAGGGTCAGCTTTGATTGTGTTTCCTTTTGGTTTTGCTCTTAATTGTTTCTGCCTTGAGGTGCAGCCTCCCTTTGGCCATGGGGTCCCTCTCATGCCTCCCCCTGGGAGGGGATCCTTCCCTCAGCACCAGCCCTGATGCTCTTTGGAGTTTCAGGCACAGGTAGGATTCAAATGTATTTTTTTACCTCACACCAGGCATAGGCAAGAGTTTGGTTTCAACTGATGATCTCTGTGTGTCCCTTTCAACTCAGGATATTCTATGATTCTACGGAAACTGTAGAACAACAGAAAAGCTGGAGTAAAAAAAAAAGAAAAAAATCAGAAAAGAATCCTTTTCTCTTCAGTTCTGAACCTCATACACATGTTGGAATAGTTACTAAAATAAGTGGTTTTACCTCTGGTTTTTGAATGGCCTGAGTTCATCCTCTTTGATTGGATTCACACTGTAAAGGTGGGTGGATAAAAGCACCTGGAGATGTCAGTGTCAACCCTGCTCTGCCTTTAATTGGTACCACTGGTTTAACTGGTGTTCCCTATGGTGCAGGTGATCTCTCGTCCCTGAGTGCTTCACCCCACTGTGTTTGGATTCCAACTCTTTCTCTTTTGCACTTCCTTCCCATCCTTTTTTCTTGGCTGGAGGGACATGTCACCCACATCTAAGGCTCCTTAGCTATTCCCAATCATTAGAAGACAGGAAAAATAAATTAAAATATATCTTAACTAGATGGATCTTCATTTAATGGCTTAACTTTCTTCTTTTGCCTTGCGCTCATTTCATAAATCATGAAGTCTCTCTGTGATTCTTTTCAACTCAGTGAACCTCCTCCAAATGTTCTTTGGTTACACATCTCTCTGTTCACTTTCCTTCTCCTGGGACATTTGTAACAGGATACAAGACCCCATTAGGAGTGATCTGTCTTCTTCCTGCAGCACAGAGAGCAGCAGATTTGATTTTAAAGGGAGACTGATGAGCAGTTTCTTATTTAGAAGAAAGATGTGTGGTGGGAACAAAATAGGTTATCCATGGAGCTCTGATTCATACAGCTGATAAATGTGTAATTTCTCATTTGGGTTGAAAACACGTGATTAGGCCTTGTGATAGAGCATAGAAATCCAAGGAATATTGCAAGCTAGACTGAATCACTGGCTTTCCCTCTCCATGGTTCAGGTTTGCTCTGAGCAGGGGGACTTCCCATTAGGCATGCAGGGTGTGCTGCTGGCTTTGACAGGGCTGGATGAAAGGCCAGAGAAGCTGCAGCAGAGAGAGAAATCTCATTTGTCTAATAACCTGAGAGATTTAATTCCAGTTGTATTTATTTTTCATTTCTGCTCAGAAAGACTGAGCCCTCTAAATTCAAGAGCACACAAAAATGCCTCACGCTCTGCTGGCCCTTAATTGATTTTAATTTCTAGTGGGGAATGACATTGTTTCTGTGTTGAGGGAAAGTGGCATAAGGAGCCTCTGCAGTTCCTGAGATCCATGCACTCGATTCCTTATATAAGAATCTCAGAATCACTGAGGTTGGAAGAGACCTCCAAGATCATCAAACCCACCCTATGCCCAACCCCCACCTTGTCACCCAGCCCAGAGCACTGAGTACCATGCCCAGTCTTCCTTGGACACCTCCAGGGATGGGGACTCCACCACCTCCCTGGGCAGCCTGACCACCCTTTCCAGGAAGAAATTCCTCCTGATAGACTTCCTGAAGGCTCGAGATAGGTAAGTGAAGGAACTGAGTGTCAGGTGGGAATGATGGGAGAATCCCATAGTGACAAGTTCAGAGACTTTGGGTGTTCAACCTCTGCTCATTTATTTCTGCTCTCAGGGTCTTCCTTGGAGGCTGCTGAGGATCTCCAGGACCTTTAGGGACAAGGCATCTTAATTATCTGGGTGGAGAAGGGCAGAGTAATAAGAAACAACATCCTCACCTGTACATGAATTCTCGTCTTCCTCCTCCTCCTCCTCCTCACCATGGAGCTCTGGAAGGGCTGTGGGAGGAGAATGTGGCTGTAACCACGGTCAGGCAGGAAGGGTTGGGGATTTGTCAGAAGAGATTTGACTCCTGCATCCATTCTGCTCAGAAACAGCAAAGAGCAGAGGAAAATGCATGTGCAGGGAATACCTGCTGGGCTATAAATCCTTGGATGAGAGTTGAGCAGCTGCTGGACAAGAGTGGTGGTGTGTCAGACCCCCAGCAATTCAAAGCAGCAATCCAGAGGCAACATTCCTCCTATCAGCTTGAGTTCTAGGGCTCTCCAGCAGCCTGTGATATGCCTCACAGCAGCAGGGAAAACTTGGGGAAAAACACTGAAATGCGAGAGAAATGAAAACGGAAGCAGGAGCAGGTCCTCAGGAACTGTGATGACAAAAGTGTATGAGATCAGGTTAATTGGCAAGGTGTGTGTTGGGATGGAAAGATGGGATTCAAATCATGGCTGCTGATTATCATCCAAGAAGCCAGATTGCCCCAGGAGGTTGTGGGATCTCCTTGCCTGGAGAAATCCCAAAGCCCTCTGGACACCACCTTCAGTAAGACTCTCTGGGATGACCCAGCCTGAACCCAACCTCACCCAACCCAGGGAGGTTGGGCTGGGTGACCTCAGTGGTCCCTTCCAACCTGCATCGGTCTGTGAGTGTGATTTTGGTGATGCAGGTGCTTTTTCCCCCCCCACAATTAGATTTTATCAATTTTATAGGTATAAAATTCTTACTGTTGATGCAAGAGAAGAGTGAAGAGAGCTGAGCTGATTCATGCGCACTCCAAGGGCACAGGAAGCTGCTTTGGGTGGGGTAAATCCCCCCACGTGCACTGAGCTCTGGAAAAAGTGCTGTGTGTGAGGAGGGGGAGGTTCAGAGATGGTGGGAGGAGAGAGCCCTTGCTCTGGAGCAGCGGCTGTAATTAGGTTTCCTACAGAGCACACAGTGAATTGCTAATGGCAGGACTTTTCTGAAGTCTCTCTGAAGAGGATGTTGATCAGAAGTGCCGAGAGTCTGGTTGATCCTTTATACAACACTGCTGTTCTTTTTCTTCTTAAAACTACCACTGATCAGCCCCTTCTTTCTGTTTCTCTCCCACGTGGCCTTCTCTCTTCTCTCACCTCTTCTTTTACCTTTCTAACTTATCTTGCATTGCTTTTCTTCTTATTATTTTTCATTATTCTTAATTTACTTTTTCAGTTGGTGGGGTTTCTTTGGTTCTTTGTTGTTCTTTTGTGCTTTGATTTTATTTTATATTTTTCCTAATACTTACTAACCAAAGACTGAACATCAGAGGAGAAAGGGAATAAGAAAACAGAAAAAGAATATCTTACCATGTGTGACTTTTTTTTTTGTTTTCAGTTTTGCATGTTTTTAAGCGTCTTCCAGAGCCTCAATTTTGCCCCCAAACCAGAGGACCTGTTTTTGCTGTATCTCTTGTATATCTTGGTACTCATGCTGGGCCCTACTTGAATGTAGAGTTGCCTTCAATGAAGGACTTTGCAAGTAATTTCCTGGTGTGGCAAATGGACCTAATACTCAATCTCCTGCTTTGTTAATAGTAATTCTGGAAAATATTGTAATAATAATAATAATAATCAGCTTTGGCCATGTTGCCAAACACCCATTAAACAGCCAGAGTGCTATATTTTTTTACCATAATGCTAATTATTGGGTTGCCTGAGCAAAACTTGCCTCCTTTAGCACTGTGGTGTCCTAGGAATGCTCTGATGTACATTAAAAAAGGATTTAAAGAAGCTGTGAAGATGAAAAATGAGTCATTTCCTATCAATTATTTACCTCTCCAAGGGCCTGGATACGTGGATCAGGCAGATGCTGAGGAGTCTGGATGGTAACACAGCCTCCAACAGATCACTTTGTGCTGGGGTTATTGTAAGGGAATAATTCCTGAGCACAGAATAAATCAAACCTCTCCTATGTCAGATTCCATAGAGGGGGATGCCAGGAAGTAATATACTGAAAAGCACCTGTTTAATTTCAGAATAAAGCTAATTATATTTGATTCATAGGTCTGTGGGTAGTGGCAAGATTGTGCAACAAAAAGATCTGGGAAGTGATGCTGTAGGAGAAGCAGGTGAGATCTGGGGGCTTTTACTTCACAAATCCATCTTTATTGTTTTCATTGTAACCCAGAGCAACTGGAAGTGTCCAAGGCCAGGTTGGATGGGGTTTGGAGCAACCTGGGCTAGTGGAAGGTGTCCCTGCCCATGGCAGGGGGTGGGACTGGGTGAGTTTTATGGTCCCTTCCAACCCAAACCAGTCTGAGATTCTATGATAACTCTCCCCAGAATGTGCTTTGTTATTGCTTAAGTATTTAAAATCACTTCTAATTTACTCTAGACTTTGTAGTTTCTGGGGAACTACCGGGGACTATTGAGTCATCTTTTAATTCTTCTCTTTATTATTAAACTGGGTGAAACTATAGAAAAGAAGATGAAGTACCACAGAGTTACCTGTCTGCTGATACCTGATCATTTTATTGCTCCTACCATAGGCAGTTGGGAAAGAAGCATCACTCAGCTGGACAGATGAACTCAAGAAGAAAGCCTTGAATCAAGAGTTTGGTTTGGATTGACAGTGAATTCAAGAGTTGAACCTCTGGGGAAAAAGGTACCTGTGGAGAAAGTAACAATTAAATGACTTTGCTAAAAAGTAAAGGATTGAGAGTGTGAAATTGTGTTCCTGGTGCTGCACTGCTGGGGACACCTTCAGTCATAAAACTGTTGGTAAATGCATGACATTGACCTTGGTGGGGATGATCAGGCACTTGAGGGTGTCTGTGGTTCAGCTCAGGTTCTCCAGAGTGTCTGTGATGGTTTGATTTTACCTTAGAGAAGGGAAAGGCAGAATCTCTTATTGCTCAGTGCATGTGGGGTTGGCAGGACACGTAGAACTGTGATTGTCAGTGAAATGAGTAAGACACAGAGAGAATTCAGGATTTTAATGAGGAGTTTGAGCAAGAAAGACACACATGAGCCCTTCTGTGAGGGGTTGGCACTGTAAAGAGGAGGAACATGTCAGGCAGTAATTGCCCAAATTGATATCACAGATCTATCACTTGGACTGAATAGCTAAAGTCTGGAAATTGGTCCTCTCCTAAAAGCAGGTGACTTTGGGGAATTTCCCTCAGAAATTTCCATTCTGGACTGTTTTCTCCTTTGAAAACCAAGCAAGAGTATTTTTAGAAATCTAATCTTAGCTGATTCTGCAGTTCTGACTAACATGAGGAGTTCTCAGGCAAGTATTCACCTGAGGATCATTGTTTCTTAATTGCCAAGCAGATTCACTGAAGGGATACTTGAATGGCGTAGTACTTCAGATTTAACTTAGACCTTTTAAAAACAAAGAGGTGCCTCACAGGGAGTTGGGATAACACAAGTGGCATGACTAAAAGAAAGAAAAGAGTACACAAGATAAATAGAAAGATGAAAATCCAAAAAAACCCCCAGAGAGCCAAATCTTTCTGTGAGTCTATCCTGGCTGAGATTCCTTCAACCTCATGGCTGCCCCATCCCATCTCAAGGCCAGGTTGGATGGGGCTTAGAGCAACCTGGGATAGTGGAAGGTGTCCTGCCCATGGTAGGGGATGGAACTTTAAGGTCCTTCCAAGCCAAACCAGTCTGTGATTCCATGATTCCATGCACCAGGAGGACAGTCAGTGTTCCCATGAAAAACATCTCTTTGCTTTAAGTGACAGGGTTCAAAAAGGTGGGAGGTAACTGATAATTTCTGTGTTGCAATGAAATACCTTAAAGGTACTCAAGATGAAATTGTTTTGCCATTCTGAATTTAAAAGACAAATATAAACTTTTTAACTGATTAAATAATAATAAAAAAAGAGAATCACAGAATGGGTTAGGTTGAGAAAGACCTCTAACATAACTGAGTCCAAAATATGAAAAATAGTATCTTAGCATGTGCAGTTATGAAAAGTGGTAAAATGAGGTAGCATTAAGTTAAAAAGATGACAAAAATAAGTGTTTGTGGCCTGGGGTGGTGCTTACCTTTAAAAATTGTGTTGAGTTGCTACAAGTTAAGAGAATCTGATCGAAGAGCCAGCACAGCTCTAGATTCTCACCATCCATTTGGAATTATGTGTCTTGTATCTCCTCAAACCCAGCACATAAAAACCCCTAATGAAGCTCTGGGAGCATCAGGCAGTACATTCTGAATGTTCACACAACCAGGGCTCTTTCTCCTGGTTGCAAACTGCAATTGCTGCCAGTGATTTGCCTGTTCCTGGTTAACATTTTAAAGCACAGCTCGTTTTTAACCGTATCTATATTTTATCACAGTATGCCCTTCGAGAGGCTTCCCTGCAGAATATTGAAATGCTTTCCTTCTGGTCAAGTAGTGTATTTTATATTAATGCAGCTGTTATTTTTCCCAGCTGAGGTGCTGGGGTTGCTGGAGAATGAAAACATTCATTTCCAGACTAGCAGGGGTTTGCTCCTTATCGACATTGGAGCGAGTTCGGAGTGCTTAAAATCTAATTTCTTTCCTTCTGTTTTGGAAGGTTTTGATGCAGATCAAGAAAATAAATTGTGGCTGATATTTCTCCCCCTGATGGCATCAGCTCTGAAAAGTGAGGGTTTCATAACCTGTGTCTCACTTGGTAGAGAACAGGGTGTGACATCTTGGGACCACCAAGGCAATTCAGGCCAAAATCCCTCCAGTAACTGGATTTATCAGGGAGATTATTTCATCAGTTGATTAGAAAAGTACAAAAGTAACAATTATAACCTGGCACGCAGTAACTTGGGAAAACAAAGGTAAACTTGAGGAATACATTAATATTCTAAACCACAGTTTCTTTAAATTAAAAAGACAAATTACCAGGGAGCAGGAACTTGGTGGCATCAGTAAGAGCTGGTTTCAGTAAGTGTTGGTTCCTTGTTTCATGGCTTTAATTATTACCTGCAAGAGCAAGTTTCCTTCTATGCAAACCAGCAAAATGACAAAAAATGGGGATATAAAGACAAGAGGTGTTTTTTGAGGTCAGCGTGGCTTCCGGAGCAACTTTTAGTAAATTCATGGAATCATGGATTCATGGAGACCCAGACTGGTCTGGGTTAGGAGGTACCTTAGAGCTCATCCAGTCCAACCCCTGCCATGGGCAGGGACACCTTCCACTAGCCCAGGATGCTCCAAGCCCCGTCCAACCTGGCCTTGGACACTTCCAGGGATGGGGCATCAATAATTTAGAAACAATCTCAGCCAGAATATACTGACTGGAAGATCTGACTGCACCTTGAGAGACTAAAATCTTGATGAAAAGAGGAATCTCCTGGGCCTCCTCCTATAATGGAGGAGCCAGGAAAACATGAGAAAGGGAAGACCAGACTTTTTGGCTTTCTTCCCTCTCCTTTGGTCTTTTCCCATTATTTCTCAGTGAAAAACTGCTCACCTGTGGGCCAGAGCAGCTGAAGACATCAGTTTGAACTGAGATCTGATTTAATGGGTTAGGCCATTAAATACTTAAGTTTTAAAGGATGCACTAGGACCAACATGTGGAAAAATGGCCTTAGCAAGGTGCAGTCCTTGGAGATAGGAGCAGGGCAGGGGCATCCCACCAGGCAGGAACCCCAGACCTGGGGACCCTTGTCAGTCCCCCAGGATAATTGCACTCTAGATGCTGTGGCTCCAAATGAGTTTCAGTCAATAACCCTGCAGATTATGTGGTCTCCAAATGAAGGTTCAGTTCCCCTGTGCCCGCAAATACTCCTGGTTTATCCTAAGTGCAGATAATGAGACACAAAGCTAAACACTTGTTTTATGTTCCTTGATGTCTCCTTTAGCCTCTGCTGTTCCACTGGCTCATTTGTGAACAATTTTCCATTAACAGAGCCCTTCCCAGCAGTTTCTCTTTCCACAGGATGCTAATTTTTATGTGCTAAATGTTGCTGTTGTGGAGCCTTTTTAGTCCTTTTTATTCATTAAATTTACTGTGTCCAATTAAATGCTGAGACTGAGCTGCAATTCCCATCCCACCAGTTGGGTTCAGCATGGAAATACTTTTCCTGCCATGGAACTGTAGCTGCAAAAACGTTGGTACAAGTTCTAATTTGCATATTTACCACCTCGATGATGGAATAGGAGATTCAGAAAATGCTTTGCCACCGGGGCAAATTTGGATTTTCTTGTGTTTAAGTGGTTCGAGGACTGCTGAACCGTGCCTGGAAAAGCCATAGAGATGGGAAGAGGTGGGATGGTAACCAGAGCCCTGGGATGCAGTTGGATATAATCAAAATGAGTAATGATTGTATATCTTTTAATGTTAAAGTGGATAAAGGCTGCTATTCTCTACAGGAAGAACTTTGAGGAAATTTCTGCTGTACAACCAAGGAATTGGGTTGGACTGAGTGACCTGTAGGGATCTCTTCCAATCCTGCTGTGGGTGGGTATTTAAAAAGCCAAAAACTACTGGCAAAAAATTCGCACCACCCAAATTGTCTGCTCAGGTTGGATGGGGCTTGGAGCAACCTGGTCTAGTGGAAGGTGTCCCTGGCCATGGCAGGGAGTGGAACTTGATGAGCTTTAAGGTCCCTCCCAACCCAAACCAGTCTGGGATTCAGGGATTATGTGAAAATCCAAAAATCTCAAAGTCAGAATATTTTTTAAGGAGAAGGTTTTTCTGGTTTGCCTATTCCACCTGAGGTTGCAACTCAGGTGATGTTAGATGGATTTCTTCCCCAGTCTTTTGTTCCAAAGAGACAGGAGGTAAAAAAACCTGGGATTTTTGCCAAAGACTGAAGTGAAAACACAACCAAATGTGAACTGGGGAGGAGCTTGTCAGGGGTTGCCCTTCGCAAAGCTGTTTTATCTTCAGGACAGGGAGGGAAATTCTTGTCATGGAGATTTTCTTCTTGGTCCTTTGGACAAACTCTTCCATGTCTCCTAGAGGTTCTTCCAGAGAGATGTCCACCCCATCACACCAGTTCTGGAGCTGGTGTGGGTCCAACACTGCACTCCTGCAACTGCTCAAGTGTCTGAGATGTTCCAAATTTTCCTTTTACAGATGGAGCTCAGAGCTTTCCTCTTTCCTTAAGCCTGGGTGCTGGGAAAGAGGGAGAAATAAGGGCTGAACTTGCTGTCAACTCCCTTAAAAGCTTTTTATTGTAGCTAAAATGTGTGATAATGGTACCCAGAACTATCATTACAGTTAATTAAAGGTCTGTTTCCTTTTATAATGTGAGGGGTTTATTTTCCTGAGTTGATAACATGGCAATAAAATCTTGCTTTAGGCAAAATCTTGGTAGTCAAGGTCACAATTTAGAAGTAATTTGAAAATTGAAGGGAAAACCAGAAAACAGCATATGGTTCCTGTTATTTCTGAGTTGTGGAAATACAGAAGGAATGATTTAGAGTAAAAAAGAAAAAAAAAAAAGAGGAACATCAGAGCCTGTGCACTGATGAAATGTTCGGTGTTGATTATGGGAAAGAGGTGAATGGAAGACAGAAAATTTGGAAGCTGTGTTCTGGGAGATGAATACCTGTCAAATCTTTGTTTAGTTTGGGTTGGAAATACAGAGCCTAGTTCCAGGGACAGGACAAAGATGGGATGTAGGCACAGAAATGTCAGGATTTTAGTACTATTAAAAAAACCTGGAGATTTGGAGTCTTTTAGTAATGGAACAGACGTGGGGGTGGGATATTGTGGTGTGATGCAACATCCCACAATTTGCTGGGGGGGGGGTGAATCCACTCAGTTCTTGGAACCACCTGTGGTTACTTTAAGGATTTTCAGCTCACAAAGCCAGGGGTGGATGTTGAGATTTTGCAGGATCTCCATCCTTACAGATGCTCAAACCCACCTGGACATGTCCCTGAATGATGGGGATCCTGGAAATACAGGAAATACAGTCCCTCAGTAAAGAGTCAACACAGATTATGGTTTATAACTTCATGAGTTAAACAATGTGTTCTCACTGCCATTCTAGGGCCATCTGAGAAGGCAGCGAGTGGTCCTTTGGTCAAAAAGGTCATTTCCTGAGGTAAGAAATGTAAAATAAGTGCCAGTGGTAAGAGATTTAATTGTTGCCAATCTGTTGAGTGAGAGCTGAGCTTTCCGTTCTCAAAAATAACCTTTGCTGGGATGACATGGCTTGCTCCTGGCATTAAAGTATAAATTATTAATGGAGGAAGATTTAAATTGTAACATGTGTGGGCACTGCCAGCTTCTTCCAAGCATGTGAAGTGTAGGTGATGGGAACACTGTCCCTGCCAAAATGCTGTGGGGGTTGGGAGGGGGGTTAACTAGCCAAATATCCCTGTGTCCTTCTTCCCTCTGCACAACAGGGTCCAGAGCATGGAGAAGGGCATGGCTTGGATGGAAGGGGCATTTGGGTGGCTTCTCCCACCAAGGGACTGCCAGTGAGAGATGGGCACATCCAGGCTTGTGACCAGCACATCTGGGGTGTAGATGCCTTCAGATTTTTAGCAAATTTTTTGGTGGATTTTAACTATAAGGTTAATCATGATCGAGATGTTTTGTATTCATTCTCTTCTGCAGCTGGTGGGGATTATTAATGCCCATCACCCCAAAACCACAGCACTTAAGGCAAATGGTGAGGCCCTGGCACAGGTTGCCCAGAGAAGCTGTGGCTGCCCCATCCCTGGAAGTGTCCAAGGCCAGGTTGGACAGGGCTTGGAGCAACCTGAGCTAGTGGAAGGTGTCCCTGCCCATGGCAGGGGGTTGGAGTAGATGAGCTTTAATGTCCCTTCCAAACAAAACCATTCTGGGACTCTGTGAATTGAGGATGAAGAAGGATGAGATGGGAAGGGTTTGCTCTGTTGTGTGGCCTGCAGGGGTGGAAGGGACAAGGTCCATTGGTGCTACACTGGTGCAAGGGACACTCATGGTGCACCCAAAAATGTGTGATATGACACTGCCACTGTAAATTCCATGAGAAACTAATCCTGGGAAAAAGCAACAAAAAATTAAAAAAAAAAGCATAGAAATGTCTGTCATCTGGTGATAAGAAATTTTCTACCTGGTGATAGAGAAAAATGTAATAGCAACTAATAGTAAATCACTTTAAGATTTCAAATGACTTTTTGATTTTATAAAGCAAGAGTAAACACAAACAAAGTCTAATCCCCAGAATCTAATCCTTACAAGCACAGCTCTGCATCTGGATGAGATGGTGCCAGCAGACCTTGGACAGGACTGGAAAATAAATTCCCCACCTGCCTCCTGCAGCACCGGGTGCTGGAAAAGCTTCTTCTGTGCCACTAATGAATCCCTGGGGATTGTGTCTGTGTGTCTCTGAATGAAGAGCAAAATTTAATTCTGAGGCTCTTTGAAGAAGAGAAGTGTCTATAAACAAGAGATGCACTTCTGGGATCTTGGCTGAGCTGTTGATAAACGTAGATGAAAATCTGGGTTCCTGCAGAACTGAGGGTGTGCTGAGGGGTAACAGAAGAACTTTTGTTGTCTCTGAAACCTGGGACATGGGTGGCTCCTGGCATCACACACCATCCCTGATGGTCTGTCCAACAGCAGCTTCTCTGGGATGTTGCAGGTCCCCTCATCCTGCCCTGCAGTATCTGAGGGGTTGGCTGGTGCTGCTGGGAAATGTCCAAGTGTCACTGGAAGTGTCCAAGGCCAGGTAGGATGGGGCTTGGAGCAAGCTGATCTAGTGGAATGTGTCCCTGCCCATGGCAGGGGGTGGGACTGAGTGGTCTTTTAGGTCCCTTCCAACCCAAATGACTGTGGGATTTTATGATGAACATGAATAGTAAGAATCATGTTAAAAAATACAGTGTCATCCCGTCTGCAACAAACACCCACTTCTGCCTCTCCAAATTTCCCCTGCAAGATCTTTTCTGACAAAATTTGGAGTCTGTGTTGAAGCCACAACAACCTGGACTAGAAAGACTTTTCCTTTTTGATACAGAGGTTCATAAGAGAGTAGAGTTGTAGAGAGAATTCTGTGAGTTCTGGACTCCAGGGTGACTTTAAAATGCAGGAGTTCAGGGATGTAGGACTGGTTTAACGGGACATTTATCCCCCTTAGAGAAATTTTAGATAGAAGCCTTGAAGTTGTAATAGTCTGCAGTAATAAGGCCTCCATGAAAGTCTATTCATGAAAAGAAAGTTGTGTTGTTGTGGTTTTTATTTTCTTTGTTTGTTTTGGTTTGGTTTTTTGTGGGGGTTTTTTGTGGTTTTTTTTTTTTTCTTTTTCTGTAAGAGATTTGTTTACTAGGACAGTTGGTTTTTTTCCCTAATTTCCTAAACTTCCTAATTTCAGGACAATTTGTGGAAAAAGTTATTATATTTCCAATAACAGTGGTGAAGCTCAAGCCTGTTTTGTTACACAATCTCCTACAGTCTCTGCCAGGCCAGCCTATGGTGATATCCCCCATGGAACCCACATCCCTGACCTGCTGGGAGACCATCAGGGAATTTTAGGATGGGATCAGAGATTCCTAAAGCCTCACACAAAGTGTCTGTCTCGAAGTTCATGGTTGGATGGAAGTTCCAAGAGAGCCAAAGGGTGCCCAGAGGGGGAATTTCCTCACTGGAGGAGACTTCTTGGATATGTTGAAGACACTATGGACTGTGAGTGTTCCAACGTCATCAAAAACACAGAGGATTGGTTGTTTTTAAGTCTATTTTTATCCCTCTCCTGGAACTATTAATTAATTTTTTTTTTTTAGCTCAGTGTGTTAATTCACTTTCCTGGTATCTTCTGCTCAGGCTGGGTGTGCTCTGAAGGGTGGTGGTACCACACAGAGGAAGATGACAGGGGGTCTGTGTGCATCCCTAACTTGAGCCAGGCTCAAAGTCGTGTCCCCCAGGCTGGCTTTGGTGCCAGTGTGCTCTGGTGTCCCAGAGATCCCACCCTGGACTCTGCCCACGTGGATACAACCAGGTCACCTGCTCTGCTCCCCTCAGGAGGAGGTTGTCCACGGCTGTGTCATTGATAAAGATCAGCCCTGGAGCTGCAGATATGGCACAGGATGTGGCTCCATGGCCCCACAGAGATTTGCTTTTTTCCTTTTTTTTTTTTTTAACTAGAACAAGCCCAACATTTGACTCTTTCCTGTCCCTCAGCTTGCAGGATGTCTTCAAAACTAAGGCTGCTGACAGAAAGTTTTGAGAATTGTTTGCATCACAAGTTAATACAATTTATATTCCTTCTCCATGTGTAAGATTTATTTTTAATGAATAAGTAAACTTTTATTTTTAATAATCTGTCCCGCAGCACATTCCCAGGAGCGGCTCTTCCCGCTGTGCAGCACCAGGAGGCTCCTGGTTTTCAGGGCTGGTGTTCTCTGTAGCAAAATACATCATAAATCTACATAATTCTTAGTATTTGCTGCTACTTAAGCCATTAAACAGAGAATATCCAGGAAAATCTGTCAGTGTCTTCCCACCTAAGAGCCATTGGAGCATCGATGCTGTCGGACTCCTCACATGTGGTTGCCTTAGAGGAGTAATTAATCTTGACTTTCAGACAGAGCAAAGCTCTGTGAGCATCTACATTAATCTCCCTCACAAAAGTATCACCTAAGAAATCGGTGTTGGGATCACAACAGTGTTTTTCCTGTTTTAGAACTGAAAAAAACCCCTGGAAACTTGAGTAGTGACATTAAAGAAGTTCCAGCAGCAATTTTCTCCCTGTCTTAAGCCTCTCTGCTCTGGAGCTGCCATGGAAACGGCTCCTGCAGTGGGGTTTCTCTCTAGATTGAGTTAGAGAAAGAATTATTTAAAATCAGAGATCATGGAATGAAACACAAGACTTTGAATACAGAGGAAATTAGGAAATGCGAGTGTAAAATAAAATTGCTCTCTGGAAAAGACAGAGTATGAGCTCAGGGAAAAGATTCTCTTGGTCAGAAGAAGATGTTTGGGCAGGAATGGGAATGTAGAAGCAAAAAGAGGTCTTGGAAATCAGTGTGGGAAACAGTGAGGAGGGAGAGAACTCACTGCAAGCCGAGGTTTAAACTAGAGAAACTTTTTTTGGGGATCCAAAGCTGCCCCATGGCCCAAAATCTCTTGGTTGCCAAGAAATTTGATATATCTAAGCATATCAGTGAATTTTCATCTTCTTTCTAGCAGGGACCTGAGCAGAGGCTGAGAATCAGAGAAGCCATGGAGGGGCCAGAAATGCTGCTTGTTCCCATTTCTTACTGGTACCAGTCAGAAGAGGATCCCCCAGGAGAAGGTACATGAAAGCCATGGATCCCCCTGTGTGGACAGGCAGCATTTCCCAGGTTTAATGATAGCCCTTAAAGTTTTACTGCCATTCAAAAATGTGAAAAAGGGCTCTAGGTTGTCTCCAGTATTTGCATAATTAATAAAATGCAGGATAACAAACAGTATTTAATAGATATTTTCAGTGGTGCAGAGTTGGGATTTGGGAATCAGAACCATTTACTCAACGAAAACTTCAGTTCTCAGTGTTGGCAAATTGTATCAGTGATCCCTAAAATAATTTTACCACAAACCAAAATACATTTTCCCCTCCTATGGGATACCTTTCTCTATAAGTGAACCATCTTTAGATGAGATTATATATCTTTATAACAGTCAAAGTTGTCATAGATAATATAGATCTCACCAGTGCCTCTTGGATATATGATCAGAAGCACCTGATGGGAGGCAGGCTGGGCACAGGTTCAACCTCTGATGGCTTTATCACAGTCTTTATTTTATCCCCCAAACCATTGTGTGGGTTTTCCACAGCACTGCAGTGTCTATGCCCATCATGGAGATGCTCCAAAGTGGTCACTGCCACACCAAGCAGAGCCCATGAGAGGGTTTGTGGCATCACATTGGCACCCAAATCCTCCAGGTCTGGGCAACACGAGCATCCAGAGGCTCCTTCCCCAGCAAACAGCTTGGTTGGATGCACAGCTACAAATAAATAATGATTATGGAATCATTGAATCAGAGTCATTAAGGTTGGAAATGAAAGTTAAGGTTATTAAATCCAACCATCAACCAGCAGCACCACCATGTTCACCACCAGGTCATGTTCCCACGTGTCACTCACTGCTTTGGTCCAACCATTAGAGTTTGTCCTCTGGTCTTTAGACTTTTGTATTTTTAGTAATAATTTGATCTTAGGGCCTGAAATGGCAGGAGACACATTTGTCTGTAAAGCATCACTCTACCTGTCCTTGATCGACAGGCATCCTTGGGACTCCTGGGTAAGGAAGGCTGATTGTCCCAGTGGAATTAATTTCTTATTGATTAATTCAGGAAGAACTTCTTCACAGGAGGGGTTGTCAGGCACTGGAAGGGGCTGCCCAGGGAGGTGGTGGAGTCCCCATCCCTGGAGTTGTCCAAGGAATGACTGGATGTGGCAGTCAGTGCTCTGGGCTGGGTGACGAGGTGGGGATTGGTCAAAGTTTGGACTTGATGATCTTGGAGGTCTTTTCCTCAATGATCCTGGGATTCCTAAGGAAAGGTTCATTTTTGGCAGGAGGCATTCATTCATAAAACACGTGCACCTACCTAAAATTAAAATTCTCTCTGTGTGTGAACACACCACCATAAATATTAAATCTTGCTGGTGCCACTTACAGTAATATCCTCTAACCAGAAGAACAACTTGTAAATCACAGAGTTATCACTGCAACCAGAACTCCATAATAACAAAATGATTAGAAAGCCATAAGAACCAAAGTTGTTTTGTCAGGATCATTTACTCCCTGATCACAGAGCTGATAGAAAGGGGCTCTGGGCTTAAATGATAGATGAGAGCCATTAATAGAACCAGAGACCTTCCAGGGGGGTTTGCAGGCAAAATTAAAAGGGAACTTTAACAGTCTTGGAGGGTTTTGAAACCTAGAGAGAGGTTGGGTGTTGTAGGCTTGGTATGAGATGCAACTTCTTACATGTTTGAATTTCACTATGATTTTGACTGCTGTACTATGGGCTAGAAGATCCCCTCTTACCTCCCCTGTTCACCTCTGAGCACATCTTGGCTCTGTCAAAGGCCACTTGAAAAAAACAAGAAATAGCTTCCCGATGACCTAAACCTCACTTTTATCTCTCTGGGACTCTGGTATTTGACAATCAACTGGGGTATAAAGCCCCGTTGCAAACTGCACAAATCCTTTGTTTCTAGAAAACGCTTTCCTGGGTGAAATCCTGGCTGTTCAGGAGAAGTTTGTGTGGTGGTTTGGGTTGGGAGGGACCTAAAAGATTTGTTTGAAATATTTTTTTGTGTCTCACAGATGCAGTTCGACTTCTCTCTCTGTATTTATCACTTCAATGTGAAAACAAACATCTCCAGCTCCAAATGCTCTTGGGATAATCCATGGAGTATTTATATCTGCTCTACCAAGCTCCCCTCAGCTGTTACTGAACATGCAGATGTCTTTCTATAGGTAGCATGAAAATAAATAATAGCTTTGTATCATTCAACAAGTTCTGGTTAAGAGACTCTTGCACCTTAAAATCTGAGGTTATAACTTCTGCTCAAGTTGACTATTAACGTGTCATTTGTGAACAGCAGCTGCTGCAGCCACAACATCTCTGTCTTTGTAGAAGAAAAATCAACGTTTTTAACATCGAAATATGTACCCAAATGCTTTCAGTGTAATGTGAAAGAGATGGAATGTTTCTGTGCAAGAGGAATGTTCAAGCACTTAGTTTTGTTTTAAAGGCTTTGGAATATCCTGTCACCAGGTAAAAGATATTTATTGCAAAATGGAAAAAGAAGTGGCAAAGATGAGAAACTGGGAAATTTAGGTATTTAGTTTTGCCAGTTAGAAGTGGAAATGCCTACAGGCATTTTATTTTCACTGTCATGATATCCATATATCATTATCATGTTTTATGGGCTGATTCCACAGCCTGGGCAGCAGGGGAGGGGTGATTCTGCCCCTCTGTCCCCTCAGGTGAGACCCCACCTGCATAGCTGCCTCCAGCTGATGAAGGTCATGGAGCTGCTGGAGTTAGTCCAGAGGAGACACCAAGATGATCAGAGGGATGAAGCAGCTCTGCTGTGAGGAAAGGCTGAGAGAATTGGGATTGATCAGCCTGGAGAAGAGAAGCTTTGGTGTGACCTAATTGTGGCCTTACAGTACCTGAAGAAGCTGGCAGGAAACACAGAGAAAGACTATTTACAAAGGCCTGGAGGGATAGAACAAGGGAGAATGGCTTCCCACTGCCAGAGGGCAGGGTTAGAAGGATTTGTTCTCTGTGAGGTGGTGAGGCCCTGGCACAGGTTGCCCAGAAAAGCTGTGGCTGCCCCATCCCTGGAAGTGTCCAAGGCCAGGTTAGATGGGGCTTGGAGCAACCTGGGATAGCAGAAGGTACCCCTGTCCATGGCAGGGGGTGGGATTGGGTGAGCTTTGAGGTCCCTTCAAACCCCAGCCATTTTGAGATTTGTGATTCTATTCGATGTTTTATTAGTCTGTGATGGACACCAGTGTGGATGAAACAACCTGTGGTTTCAAGCCTGTATTAATTAATGGTAATGAAGTCTTGCAATCAGTGAAATCTTTAGGAAAGCTAAAGGTATGTTGAACCAAGAGAAAATCCTTGCCTTGGCTTCTCTGCAACCTCACAGTGGGCACAGCTTTGGGAAGAGGGAAGAACTGTTTTTCCCTGCTTCTGTCTCTCTCCTGAGGCTCATCCTCTCCCTGCTGACATGGGTTTTCTTTTCCCATAAGATCTCAGGAAAGACTTTGGAAAGAGGCATAATTCACTTGATATAACAGGACGGGGAAATACATGACAAGACATATGTTAATGCCCTGGCTCCCCACTGAGAATGAGAGTGATATTTAATCCAGAGTTAAATACCATGTGGCTTTGACCTATTGCTAATGAGCTGATGTTTGGTTGAAGGTTGAAAGGCTGCTCAGGAGAAGTTTTAAACCGAAGTACTTTGGTGGTTTTGCTGCTTGTCCATGAACATGTGCAGTGTTACCCTGGGTGCTGAGGACATGTCCCCTCTCTGCCTGTCACAGAATTACAGAATATGCTGAGTCAGAAGGGACCCACAAGGATCACCAAGTCCGACCCTTAGCCCTGCACAGGACCATTCCCAAGAGTCACACCATGTGCCTGAGAGCATCATCCAGACACTCCTTGAGCTCTGGCAGCCTTGGGGCTTTGCCCACTGCCCTCGGGAGCCTGTTCAGTGCCCAAACACCCTCTGGGGGAAGAACCTTTTTTCTGAGATCCAACCTAACCCCTCCCCTGACACAACTTGCGGCCCTTCCCTGGGGTCCTGTCCCTGATCCTCACAGGGCAGAGCTCAGTGCCTGCCCCTCCTCTTCCCCTCCCGTGGAAGCTGTAACTACAATGAGGTCTCCCCTCAGTCTCCTCCAGCTGAACACACCAAGTGCCCTCAGTGTCCTCACACGGCTTCAAATCAAGGCCCTTCCCCATCTTCATTGCTGTCTTTTGTACACTCTCTGATGGCTTCATATCTTTCCTATATTGTGGTGGTTTGGTGCCCAAACTGAGGGAGCTCTGCTCAAGTTCCAGCTTGTTTTTCTCCTTTCTGAATCACAATCTCAGATCACATTTTCACTGTCTCACTGAACTCTGTTTTGACACAGACAAGATCTGAGCAAGTTTTCTTCCCACTCTTTCTCTGTTATGTAAATTCACAGAGCTACATTTCCCTTGTTTTAAGTTTCAGAGTAGCTGTGCTTTGGCTTTTAGATCTCTGGAATTGGGGACTGGCACCTTTGAAGCTGATGCTCTGTGTTCTCCCTGGGGACAGGCTCAGGTAACTGTGGCTGCAGGTGCATGCAAGGAACCCTTGGAGTTCTCCCCACAGAGAGTCTCTGGAAGTCCCTTCTGTGCTATTCCCCGCACAACAATTTGGATGGATAGAGGACATTCAAATCTAAAATGCAGATGACAAATTCCAAAGGCAAGAAGTTGAAATGACTGTCAAGTAAATATCAAGGCACTTTTGAAGTGAGTCAGAGCTAAAACAGGATCTACCTGGGACCTTGCTGCCATCTGGCTCTTCCAAGTTTTGGATGCTTTGTGTACCCAGGGAAGGGAACAGAGCTGAGGAAGGGTCTGGAGCACCAGGAGTGGCTGAGGGAGCAGGGGGGGGCTCAGCCTGGAGAAAAGGAGGCTCAGGGGGGACCTTCTCACTCTCTGCAACTCCCTGATAGGAGGAGGGAGCCAGGGGGGTTCAGGCTCTGCTTCCAGGGAACAAGGGACAGGATGAGAGGAAAGGGCCTCAAGCTGTGTCAGGGGCAGTTCAGGTTGGATATTGGGAACAATTCCTGCATGGAAAGGGTTGTCCAACCCTGGTACAGGGCAGGGGTGGAGTCCCCATCCCTGAAGGGGTTTAGAAGACATGTAGATGTGGCACTTGGAGACATGGTTATTGGTCCAGCTGCTGGTGGAGTTATTTCAGATTAATTCTTCATAATTTCACAAGATTTCAGTTTGTTACATCCATCTAATCACTTACACAGAGATTCTTCCTATTCTTCCTGTTTTTCTTGGGTTGATTTTGTGGTGTTTGAGTTGTAGCCTCAGCTCTGGGGGAGGCTCAGAAACCCTTCTCTTGTATCTCTTTTAGCTCCCTGAACCCCCTGTCCCTAAAAAAATGGTGTGATTTTCACTTCACATTGTGTCTTCCTGTGATTTCCTGAACATTCTTTAGGTGCTTCTCTAATTTCTTATTTTCCTTTCCTTCCTATTTCACTGCAGATGCCTGGGGATATAATGATGATTCAGCCTCCAATTTACCTGATTCATCATGTTAAATCCAGTGACAAAATCTGCTGCTCTTAAATCCTGTAATACTGGGGAGAAAATTTGTTTTCTAGCCAGAATGCATTATGGCTTTTAGGACTTGGAAACTGCAGCCTCAATAGCATTACGTTTATTTTTTTGTTGTTGGGTTGAGTTATTTTTGTTCTGTAGGAACAAAAGTCCAAGAAATTATTTTCATTTTTTTATTTTCTTTTTTTCCCCTCCTTTTTATTTCCCAGGATTAAGACCTTTCAGTCTCAAGGTCTTTATTTCAGTGAGTAGTTCCTACCTCTTCTGAAGCTCCGTGTTTTTTTCCCTGTGGGCTTTATCATCAATCAAATCTTTTAAAATGTCATTTCTGTTGCTTCCTGTATTATTATTGTGATTTTTACCATTTTAGATGCTGCAAACTGAACTTGCATTGTTAATGGAAGTGGAAAACGGGCTCATTAGATCCTTGCTTAGCTGATTTTTTCCATGAAATAGGCTGGTTATGTTTTGGGGGATTGATGGGAGAGGGGAGGCCTTTTTCATACTAAAGTGTATTGATCTGGAGGGTCTGGGATGAAAATCTCAGGGAATCCTGGCAATTCTTGGCACTACAGAGCTGGCTCTAGGACTGGCTGGAAACTATGCTGTCGGTGTTGACTCCTTGAGGTCACCACTGACCATCCTTGGATAAGAGAGGGGTTTTTGGCTTTTTGTGTGTGTGTGGTGCTGTCACCTCCTCCTGATGAGCAAACAAGTGCCAGGCTGGGCTGGAGGGACTGTGGTTCCTATAACTTCCCAGGGATTTGCCAGGCAATAGCACAAACACTGCAGAGGGGATGTGAATGCCCAACAGGCCAAGCTTTCTTGGCTCTTCCTTTTTCTCTAGCCCAGATCCACTCCTGGATTCCAGCTCCTGTGGGTGGAGCAAATTCTGAATGAATTATCAATTTGTGCCCTGCAAAACTCTCTGTCTTGAGCACTTCCTTGCACAACATGTTTCTCTCTGAGAATTCATTGCTTTAAAGCCCATAACTTGCTGAAACCAGTTATCACAGAATCCCAGACTGGCTTGGGTTGGAAGGCACCTTAAAGCCCATCCAGCCATCGGGCAGGGGCACCTTCCACTGTCCCAGGTCACTCCAAGCCCTGTCCAACCCGGCATTGACCTCTTCCAGGAATGGGGCAGCCCTGGCTCAGTGCAGGTCTCCTGGTTCTCAGAACACCATCATTCCTGTTCTGTTTTCTTTTCAGGCCTTTGAAATCAGAAGTTATCCTTGGGAACCTTGAGCATCCAGGGTTAGGTGAGTGTGTTGGTTTGTACAAACCCCACAAGGCGTGGCTGGACTGGAGGGATCTCCAAGGTGCACTGAGATCAGCTGGTGGCTCTGATGGAGAGGAAGGGAGGAAAGAGGATGATAAAATGCTCCACAGAAGTGTCAGATGGCTGGAATAGGTTTTCCATGTAGCCGTTCCTTAAGTGTCAAACCTTGAGCATGTTCAAAACCTAAAACTCTGATGAGATACATGGGAAGAAAAGTTCAGGAAGGATTCAAAGAGTTTTCAGGACTATTTCGGCTAAAGTCCTAGACATTAGGATTTTAAAATATATATATATATATAAAGAAAAACTTGTTCTAGATGAAACCTGGGGCTCTAAGATGTATTCATGCACCCAATAATTCCTGGTAAGGGTTCCTTTGGATAGTTCCTGCTGTAAAAGGCAGGTCTCAGAAAGACACAAGTACAGTAGAAAATGCAGCACCTGCAAAACCAGACAGAAATGAACTGTTGCAATATAAAGTCTGAGCTATCTGTGTGACGTGTTTTGTTTTATTTATTTTTCCATGGCATTCATGAAAAGTCATTCCTATGACACCTATTGGTTTTTCATATGGCTGAATAAATGTATGTCTGGTGCGGTGAAGCTGGGCTGTGGTAGTGAGTCTGTAACAGGAGAAAATTCCAATGTTCACCCAGAAAAAAAGGCCCCATTCAAGGTCTTGCTATTATTTGAAATATTGCCCCTCAGCAGAACAGGGAGTACACTAATTTCCTGCTTCAGATAATACTTCTGCACAGGTAATCTTTGCCCTGTTGAAGGGAGAGGTTTCAAATGTGCCTTCCAGGTCTAAATTTCATTTTGTTCCTACCAGAGGATTTTATCTGATGAGTTATGGCTGCAGGACAAGGGCCTTTCTCAGCACCAAACGTGGCATCAATTCATGAGGCAGCGCTGGCAGAGCTGCTCCTCTTGGACACCTGACAGAACTGACTGATGTCACACATCTCCAGGGCTGCTTCTATCAAATCATATCTAAAAACCTTCTAAGACCTACATTTTCCCTGCTTAAAGGTTTGAGGAGAAGGGCAGGAGGAGGTAAAAGTGATGCGGAGTGTCATGAGTTTGACTGCATTGGTGGGATTCAGGTATTAATTACTGGACTTTCTATTTCCCTTAAAAAGCCTTTTTTTTCCTTTCCTCATTACTATCGTTAATATAATAATTTAATAATATCTAATAGCCCCAAAGTTCTTTCCAAAGAGTCAAATACATGGGAAAAACAGATTGTGATGGTCCTTTGCCCATTCCTAACTCAAGGTGCAGGTTGCCTCCTCCTGTGCCACTGATGTCATTTCCCTCAACCAACCTCCTCAAAAACCTTGGTGGTTTTTTTTCTGGAGGTTGAACATCTACTTTAAATCCGGTTTATTTATCACAACCTAAAAGCATCATTACAGCAAATTAGTCTCATATGCTGCTCCTGGGAAGACAAATCTTAGGAGGTCTGGAATCTTGGTAACAACTGAGAATCATGGGATGGTTTGGGTTGGAAGGGACCTTCAAGATCATCCAGTTCCACCCCCTGCCATGGGCAGGGACACTTTCCACTGTCCCAGGTTGCTCCAAACCCCGTCCAACCTGGCCTGGAACTCTTCCAGGGATGGGGCAGCCACAGCTTCTCTGGGCAACCTGTGCCAGGGCCTCCCCACCCTCACAGGGAAGAATTTCTTCCTAATATCTAATTCCTAAGAGCTGGACTATTTCAATGTCGCCTTTCTGCTTAGGCTTGGAATTAACACACAAATCTGTGCCATGGTCTAGTTTGTTGGGAGTTTTTGGTTGGAAAACTTCATAAAAATAAGCTTCCTTCTCTCTTTCAGTAGTCATAAAGGTGAAAGACCTGTCTTCATCAAACAGGAGCAGAGAAAGTTCATGTCTGACATGTGGATCTGACAAGGCAAATAGATGTATTACCTCTGCTTAGACATGCATTTATCCCTAAAGTGGTTTCCCAAACCAATCGTGTATTAAATGCAAGTACCTGCTCTGGAAAACAGCTCTATTTTCATGTTGAATGTCAGCTCTTCACTGCTACTCATTTTTTTTGTCTTAACTGGATTCCAACCCCAGCACAGCTTCATTTTGCCCTCTGAAACTTTGTTTTATGGTGCTTTCTCATAATGTTCTGTAAAAGAGGTTTGAATGTCCACATAAATCATACTGTCTAATTCTTCTTTATTGTTTCAAAGGCTTATAGGAAATCTCCTCTTTTCAGAACCAGCCTAATTTTCACTATTTAAATCAAATTTCAACTGTTTTCCCTAAGTAAAACATCTTAAGCTCTAATACCTAAAGTGCCATTAGACCTTTTTTTTTAATTATTCCAAGAAAGGGTTGTAGTGACTGTAAACCTGCTAATTAATTGCTGATCCTGTGCAAGAAGGGAAAACTTAATCCATTGCTCACCCAAAAGATTACAGTTTTTAAATGGCAAAGAAAATAGAGTTATGTGACAATTAAAAAACCACTATGCTACAAAATTTAGGATGCTGAAGAATTCCCTCTGTGCTAATTTCCCCTGTTCTTACTTCCTTCCCTAATTGTTTAGTGCTAAAAACTGGGTATGGGGGTAAATCTACCTTTGGCTTGTGCGGTGTTGCTGTTCCATAACAATATCCCGGCCCTGGTGGTAATGTGGGGGGTTTTTTTGATTATATTGGGGAATAAAGTTTAAACCAAGCTTTGCTGCTTTGTTCTTCCTTTGAACAATGTGAACAGGGTTAAATATCCTTTAAGGTTTGATATTTCCATTTATAATAATGACATGACTTACAGCTCTTGAGGGAGCACTTGACAGGAAGGGATGAAGCTTTCAGGATCTTTTATAAACCATGTGTCTACAAACCACGTGTCAGGCATAGAGTTAATAGGGTTTAGATCTATTTGCTTCACAGATAACCCTAAAACCCAAGAAATTGTCTTAAAAGGCAAAGGAATGTTGCTGTAGGCAGGACCAGAGTGACCAGCCAGCCTGTCCCTCCCAGCCAGCACAAGCAGCAGCACCATTGGATTATCTGTTAGAATTGCCCTGGTTTTGCTGTAATTAATTTCTCTCAAATTATCAGCTCATTAGATGTGAGGGGATGATAATTCAGTGGTAGAAAGCACCAATTTACCAGCACTGTTTGGCAAACATCAGTGCCAGCAGGGTGGAGCTGTTGTTTCCCATGCTGGCCCTACGTCTGGCTGCCCCACCCACCTCCACTCTTCTCCTGGAGTCTCCGTGGTGCTCCCACAAAGACGAATTGGACAATCTGTCTTCAGGGCAGGAACTGTGATGATTTGTAGAAAAACTGTCATCAGCGCTGGGACAGCCAATCTGTCACCTGGGGCCACCTCCCTCAACCTTCATTTCATCCCTCTCTACGGCAAAGCTTTTCTGCTCACCCTCTTGACTCTTCTCTCCCTCACTCAGACTCTGGAAATTGCCTCAAAAATTGGGAAAATGGAAACACACCATCATTTAAAGTAGGAAGGGCAGCTCTGCCCATGTGGAGCCGTGTGAGGAGCAGCTGAGGGCACTTGGTGTGTCCAGCTGGAGAAGAGGAGACCGAGGGGAGACCTCATTGCAGTTACAACTCCCTCGGGAGGGGCAGAGGAGGGGCAGGCACTGAGCTCTGCTCTGTGGGGACCAGGGACAGGACCCAGGGAATGGCCTGGAGCTGTGTCAGGGGAGGTTTAGGTTGGATCTCAGAAAAAGGTTCTTCCCCCAGAGGGTGTTTGGGCACTGAACAGGCTCCCCAGGGCAGTGGGCACAGCACCAAGGCTGACAGAGCTCAAGGAGCGTTTGGATGATGCTCTCAGGCACATGGTGAGACTCCTGGGGATGGCCCTGTGCAGGGCTAAGGGTCGGACTTGATGATCCTTGTGGGTCCCTTCCAACTCAGCATATGCTGTGACTGTGATTCAGGATGGGCTGTGTCCAGCCTGCCCCGTATCCATGGGCACTCTGCCCTCTGCCAACCCCACAGCTGAGTAGGATCATGGAATCACAGCCTGGTTTGTGTGGGAAGGGACCTTAAAGCCTATCTTGTTCCAGCCTCTGCCATGGGCAGGGACACCTTCCACTATCTCAGGTTGCTCCAAGCCTTGTCTGACCTGGCCTTGGATACTTCCAAGGACGGGGCAGCCACGGCTTCTCTGTGCCAGTGTTTCACCACCCTCACTGTAAAAACTTGTTGCTTATCAGAGCAGACAAGCACTCTCTGTCCTGTTATCATTCACACAGCTCTTCTGATCAGCAGGAACAGCCTTCATGGGACATCCAGGTATGGAATGGCCTGAGATTTTGGCATTGCCACCATCTTGTTCCTTGACACATCCAGGTGAGCCCCAGGGACCTACACATGGATCTATCTGAGGTGATACAACATTCTGCTTCCTCTGAAGCTGGTTCTACCACCTGTAAGGCCAAGATTAATTGGAAATTTGTATTCCAGTGCTTCCTGAGGAACCAAAGGCTGTCACCTTTTGTAGTGACGTAACTTGTCATGACTAATCAAAGAGTGGTGTGAAAGGAACTGTGTAAAACAACAAATTGCGGTGTCTTGGTGGCCTTTTAGGAGCATTCCCTGCCCTGAATGCCACCTGGAGAAAACACAAATAGAACCATAGGAAGTAATAAATAATACATTGACTTAATTCTGCAAAGAATTAATGTTTCCTCTTGAGGGGAAACAGTCACTCACATGACTCTTTGAATTTGCTAATTTTCAAGATGTCACTTCAGACCTTTATGGGAGTGGCTGAATCTCTTTTGGGGGTTTAAACAAGGAGTCTGACACACAGCTGGAGACTTGGCTGGTGGTTCATCAGCTGCCAGGAACACAGAGCTCATATAATGGGGATTATTCACAGCTGTTCTGGTTTAAAGCATTGTGGCACCACTTCACTGCTTTGCTCTGTGGGCTCCAGGCCTCAACAGAGGTAGAGGATGCCAAATTCAGGGTATAGCATAAAAACATTTATATCTATTTATATATATTGATCTCAGACCTGTGAAGAGTCACAAAAGTCCATATGATTCTGGATGATGACTTTACGTGCTAATTTTGTACCTACCTGGTAAGATGTGTTGTATGAAATCCTTTTTTGGGCAAAAACTGCTTTTAAATTTAGGTCAAATTAATATCTATGCATTTTTCACTCTTAGATAGCAATTTTTTTATGGCTGGTGTGATTTTTCTGGTGTGAAATGTCAAAAATTTGGGTTTCTCTGTGCTGGTTTCACCTTCTACCATCAATAATAGCCTTTGGCAGAGGTTTAGAAAACTGACAAGTTGTTGGATATCAAACAGATTTGCCCATGGTGAAACATCTTTTTGGCTAAAACCTTTCTCCTATAAATCAGGAGCACCACTGGTTGTTTAACTGACAAATTTTAGAAGTCACTGACTGATGACAAGTTGCTTGTTCTTGCTTTTTATTTTAGAAATGCCGTGCAGACAATGAGAATCCAAAATAGTCAACAACTCTTGATTAATATATTTTCTCAGAAGGGAAAAAACCAAACATCTTTTGAATAATTTGCTGCTGTTTGTACTGAGCACACGAGCTGACAGCAGTGACTGCCTTAATGAATCAATTAAGGGCAGTACAATCTGGGTTGGATGGAGCTGGGGGTGGCCAATTGTGTAGCCACCATCGGGAGAAAGGCTCAGCAAAGTGAGAGAGATCCCAGCCAGGAGGTTTGTGCTGCAGAGGTGCTTTGGGGAGGTGGGAGAAGACAAGGAGGCAGGTGGTGGAAGAGGAGCAGAATTTGACTACCTGTGTGTTTGTGAACATGGTAATTATCTTTGTTGCTTAGGTTGGATGAGTTCTGGTCCCTGGCCTGCAAAGAGAAGAGATGGATTTTTGAGGGGTAGAAATTTGTCACAAGGTGCTTCTCCCTGAATTTCTTCAAAAAGGAGGAATACGACTCCTGTGGCAGCAGCAGCAAGAAAATTTGCTGCCTCTTTGCACTGTCAGCCTCAGCCATAACATTTTTTTTTGTGGAAATATTCTCTATCTGAAGTGTTTCTTTGTACTTACTAATGGTATATGAGAAAAAATTAATATAAATTTGGGGTTTCTTCTGTTAAGGTCCATCAAAGTTGAGACCTTTTAAGGTGAACAGTTCACTGAAGTCTGTGGGATTCCTCTGACCTAATTCAAGCCAAATAACTCCAGCTGAACTGGAACATTTCTCACTGAGAAACTCTCAGCCCTATGTTAAAGACCTCTGGCAGTGGAGCAGCCATGAGAACCTTTGGTAATTTTCTTCAGTCATTAATTATTCACACCTTTACTTCAACAGCTGCCTTTTTCTTCTGTGATTCTGGCACTTTTCCCCTTGTAACCCCTGGAAATTGATATCTGTTCTTCCCTAGGTGAAGTACTTGCTCCAGCAGGTTTTTGTTATCCTTTTTGGCTTCCCCAGCTGTGATCAAAGTGCCCCTTTCACTCCCTCTTTGATAAACTAAGTCCTTTGACCTCTGCAGATCTTGCTCTGTGGTCCTTCTCTCTAATCCCTTAATATGTTTTTGTAGCTTTCCCCTTAACACTCTCCAGTTTGGAATTATGGAACACTGCTCAGATAAATCTTTTAAATGGTTGTTTTCTAAGACTTGAGAACTGTCCAGACCTTTCACTGTCATCAGAGATGGGAGGTGAAGGATTGGTCATTCTGTTTTTCTCTTCTGTACATCCATTCATTTACTGAAAGACTTTCCACCAAAACTTAAACCCTTTTCATCCTTTTACTGAAGACAACAATTTTTTTTGTACCTCAGGCACGTGTCATTCAACTTACAGTCAATTTAAGTTTGGATATTTAAAAAGTATTTGTGTCAAAACTCTGATATTTAGAAGAAATATTTTTGTCTTAGGTAAAAGTAGTTACACATTTGCACGTGAATTTGTGGATAGTTTATATGTATATAAACTGCTTCAAATGCAGATGGATAAGCTTCCAGAAAGGTTTATTCCAGTCTGAACTGAAGGTCTCCAAAGGGTTGGAAGGGACCTTAAAGATCATCCACTCCCCTGCCTTGGGCAGAGACACTTTCCACTATCTCTGGTTGCTGCAAGCCCTTGGATCAGGTGTCCTGTCCCTCCCATGGTTTGTTTTTCATTAAAAGAACCCTGCACACACACAGAGGAGATGCTGCAGTGCTCTAATTAAACCCATGTTTCAGCCAAGTTGTTTGGTCTGCTGTGCAGAAATTGCACATTTTATGTAAAACTTAATTTGAGAGACTTGACAAACTGTACAGGGGAAAAAAATCAGGTAATGGATTGGTTGCTGCTCAGGATAAACACTTCTGCTGTTGTGTACAGAAGCATAATGTGCTGTGGTAATGCTTGATTTGACATGGAACATGATGGATATTTTGTGCATAAAGTGGGGTAATTTAACAATCTGCTAGAATTAAGGCTTAACAACAAAAGACAGTGGTTTTTTTCATGCAGTTCAGATTTAAATTGGGGGAACTGTAACCATTGCACAGTGCAAAAACTACAAATGGTTCAGAAAATGGGCTTAGGAAAAGTGATACCATTAACATTTAAAAATAAGAAGGTAGCCAGGCAAAGTAACACTGTTTGTGTTTTCTGTTCTTATGAGGTATCAGCTCAAGGCCACTTAGATACTGTTCTAGAAAACTTTAGATTTATCAAAAACTGTTTCTAGACAACTTTTCCATGGAATTAAGCTCCTATTTACATCTATTACTTTGTGACCTCAGTCACTGAAAGTGTCAATCATGTCTGAACAAGGCTGGATTCATGGAGTTGACTGTGTTTAAGAAGAGATTTTTTTGCCAGAACACAAATATAAGATTTCTTTGTCATAAGAAGCAGAAATACTGGGTTTTTGGTGGCTGCAGTAGGACTGATGAGGATCATTCCTGCTTTGGTGCAGAAATTGCATTTTTGTCATGTTTGAATGAAACACTGCAGTGGCACTCAGATTTTCAGGAGCTATAGGAACATCTAGAGCAATACACAAGTTTTTTGCCTTTTTTTTTGTTAAATAGCTAAAAGGAGGCACAGAAGGAAATTTACAGTAGTCAAATTAGATGTACTGTAATGTAGCATTAAATTTTTTCTCCTGTAATGATCCTTCACTGTGCTATTTACTTTGTGATGTTCCTACAATTCTGCTGCTCTTCATGTGAAATCTGAATGTCCTGCACCTGATTATTTCAAATCCTCTGATTTCCTCATTAATGTTTTGGATTTATTTTGCTTCCAACATGTTAAGTTGATTAGAGGGATGGAGTTTCTCTGCCATGAGGAAAGGCTGGGAGAATTGGGGTTGTTCAACCTGGAGAAGAGAAGCTTTGGGGTGACCTGATTATAGCCTTCCAGGACCTGAAGGAACCAACAGGAAAGATGGAAACAGACTATTTACAAGGACCTGGAGTGACAGGATAAGGGGGAATGGCTTCCCACTGCCAGAGGGCAGGGTAAAATGGGTTATTGGGAAGAAATTGTTTCCTATGAGAGTGGTGAGGCCCTGGCACAGGTTGCCCAGAGAATTTGGGGTTGCCCCTGGATCCCTGGAAGTGTCCAAGGCCAGGTTGGATGGGGCTTGGAGCAACCTGGGCTAGTGGAAAGTGTCCCTGCCCTTGGCAGGGGGTGGGACTGGGACTGGATGGGCTTTGAGGTCCCTTCCAACCCAAACCATTCCATGATTCCATGACGCAGCAACTATTGAGGACAGTGACTGCCATTCGCAGCACAGAATTCCTGTTTCTCTCTCCATGCTGTGAACGAAGAAGTTGCAAATCACCTCTAAAGATGTGAAAGTCAAGCAAAGAGCTCTCAGGGACAGGGAAACAAACTCCTTTGATTCCCAGCCAAGCAGAGATGCAGTAAAGGAACGCTTTGCATTTCAGATGAAACACATCTTGGGATGTATAGATAATCCTGGCACCAGCTGGGGGGTCTGTGTGGAAAACAAAGGTCACCATCTCCCAGGCAATGCTCTCATTTGCATGCAGGAGGTGGCATTTGTTTTGCAGCATTTGAGTGTTTGCAAACAAGCCTGGGAAGCATTTTCACAGTGAGACTGTGTGGAACATACGGGGTTGTATTACAGTGTGTACATCAAATTCCTGTTTGTGGGGGGTTGTAGGGAAGTACTCAGGGGAGGGGGCTCTGGGAAGGACAGCAGAGAATCACAGAATTGTAACACATCCCGAACTCAGTGCTCTGGGCTGAGTGACAAGGTGAGGATCAGTCAGAGGTTGGACTCAATCTTGGAGGTCTTTTCCAACCTCAGTGATTCTGTGTAAAGGTTTGCTCTGAACAGCAACAGTGAGGAGCTTTAGATCCACAGTGGTCAGTGCCTTTCCTGTAGTTTGTTCCTGGTTTGCAGCAACTTTTCCTTAGGCTCTCTCTCACCCAGAATGGAAACCACAGGCACCTGGTCCTGTCTGGTCACACTCTGCCCTCACACATGAGAAATGGTTTTGCTGCAGCCCGAAGAGCCAACCCTCCAGTGTGTCCTCCACAAGGAGGTTGTGGAGATGGCTGGCAGGTTGTGAAATGAGGTTGGAACAGGCTGCCCAGGCAGTGGTGGAGTGGCCATATCTGGAAGTGTTCTAAAAACATGTGAATGTGGCACCTGGGGACATGGTTTAGTGATGAACATGGTAGTGGAAGACAGTTGGACTTGCTGATCTTGAAGGTCTTTTCCAACCTTAACAACTCTATGATCCAATGAAATGAGTTTGTCCCATCCTAGGCCCACCTTTGGTAAACTTGTCAGCGGGGCAAGATTATATTTCATATACATTTGTCAACTGAATGAGCAGCATTTTCCACTGGTGTCATCATTTCTACAGCCAGTTGTCTTCAGTACTCACCAGTCAGTGTCCAGGACCCCTCACAGATACCAGACTGTTCCTTCTCCTCATGGCACAGCAGAGAGAGTCTTCAAATTAAAGGAGATTTACAACCCAAACACAAAGAGATGATTATTTATCTGCACTTGGGCTGAGATCATTTGCACCTGAAGTAGGTGTGGAGGTTTTATCAAGAGTTTGCTCTGCTCATACAGTCCCTGTGAGGGCTGTGGGGCATTCTAGTCATGGAATCATGAAATCGTTAAGGTTGGAAAAGAACTCTGAGATCACTGAGGCACATTGAGGTTCCCTCCTCAGCCCCCATTTGCTTAAAAGCCTCCTGAAGTTTGACCACAGATGCTTCAGGAGCAAATCTGGAAAAGCTTTTAGAGACTCAGAAGCTCTACCAGAGGCAGAAACTGTTCCCTGGTGAGTGTCCCTGAGCTGGGGGATGCACAGACACAGGAGCTGGGGAAGGACCACATCGATTTGGGTTGGGAAAAATCCCCAGCAGAGCACAAACTGAGCATTTCTGTTTTATGTTTCAGTGCTGGAAGGAAAGGTGGTCAAGTAAAATAATTGAGGAAACCCCTGGGTAAAACCTCCCCCCCCCTTTTAGAGGAGCTATTAGTCACCTGTCAGAGCAATTAGTGGGGAAGGCAATTTGCATATAATTGCAGAATAATTGCCAATGTGCCAATGTTGGTGGATTTTTTTTTTGTTAAAGCTAATGTAAGTTAATATGCCACTGATGCTTCTGATGTAGCCACAAAACACACTTTAATATACAATTAAAATGTATAAACAGGCATTAATCTGAGTTAAGTTTCTCGTGTCACTTCCTAGGAAGGTGAACATAAAATCTAAGCTTTATTTCAGATACTCCAAGCTACATGGCTATGACCAAGCAGCATTTTAAGTAGAGTAACAGGCTGAGGAGGAGCCTATCCCACCCCTCACTAATTGTGAAATTTGGTGGGAGTTACTTTTAGGCTTCTAAAGTCATATTTCAAAGCTTAATATTATTGGACGTGTTCAGGGCCAGATTGGACAGGGTTTGGAGCAGCATGGGGTAGTAGGAGGTGTCCTTGCCCATGGCGGGCATTGGGACTGAGTGATCTTTAAGGTCCCTCCCAACCCAAACCATTCTGTGATATCCTGAAATTTGGGGAAATGATGGGAGCTCTCAGGTGTTCTGGATATGGAAATCTCCACTCTCAGTTGGTGAATTGATTGATTTAAATAATAACTCCTTGGGGAGGGTTGCAAAAAACCTGTTGTACCCTTGTATCATCTTTTGGGAAGTGCATTTTGCAATCAAGTTAAATCATAGCTAATGTTTCCCTCTGAATTTTGTCCCTTCAGGTTTTTGCCTGGTTTGCTGTTGAGGTAAGTATTTGATTTGATTTAAGCACATTGAAAATAGAGCTATCGATTGCAGGACTATAATTTACAAAATGGCAGCATTTTCTTTGTGGAAGCTCTGAAAAATAAAGCATTAGCACAGCTGGCTGTTTAAGGTAAGTAGGCAGAGAGTGATCAACTCAAATAACATAAAACCAACATGAATTCTCTCCCATCCTCCTGTGCTGAGAGTGAAGAGATAAAGTTTTATTGTCATTAATGTTATTTTTGGATTGAGCTAAACTCAAATGGCTCAAAATCACCAGAGCTCTGCAACCAGAGGAAGAAAAGGTCTTTTGTGTCCTGTTAGTTGTGTGGTCTGATCATGGGAGATGTGAAATGACGACATTTGTAGGGTTTTCTGCTTTATTTTTCAGAATCTTGTCTGAACTTGCATCTTATGGCTGTAGGAACATTTAGGGATGTTTTTGTTCATTTTATTTTTAATGCCCTCGCTGGAGCAGCTCATGGTGTCTGTGGTTCACCTTCATCTTCTACTATCATGGAATGGTTTGGGTTGGAAGGGACCTTAAAGTCCATCCAGTCCCATCCCCTGCCATGGGCAGGGACACCTTCCACTAGACCAGGTTGCTCCAAGCCCTGTCCAACCTGGCCTTGGACACTTCCAGGGATGAGGCAGCCACAGCTTCTCTGGGCAACCTGGGCCAGGGCCTCCCCATCCTCACAGCCAAGAATTCCTTCCCAATATCCAGTCTAATTTTTCCTTCTTTCTGTTTGTACCCATACTCCTTGTCCCATCACTGCAGTTCCTGATGAACATCCCTATCCTGCTTCCCTATAGCTCCTTCAGACACTGGAAGGTGCTGTGAGGTTTCCACTCAACCTTCTTTTCTCGAGGCTAAACACTCCCAGCTCTCCCAGTCTGTGTTCATAGGGCAGGTGCTCCAGTCCTCTTATCAACTTTGTGGCCTCCTCTGGACTTGCTCCAACAGTTCCACGTCCTTCTCATCCTGGCATCCACCATGAAAGAGCAAACCCGTGATTATTGAGTGAGGTAAGAACTTTTCACCTTGCCTCTCCCCAGCAATTACCCCAAGGCACCAACAAGTCTCAGTTTCTATTCATTTTAAGAAGGCTTTGGTCAAGCTACTCCTTGGGAGGTTCATGTTGACTATTAGGAAGAATTTTCCCAGTGGAAGAGTGGTTAAGCCCTGGCACAGATGCCCAGGTCAGGGGTGGAGTCCCCATCCCTGGAGGGGTTAAAAAGCCGTGTGGATGTGGCACCTGGGGACATGGGTTAGTGGTGGTCTTGGCAGTGCTGGTTGGACTTGATGAGGTCTTTCCCAGCCTTAATGATTCCATGATTCCTTAGGAAGCCCCAGAGCTACCCTGTGGTCAGCACTCCAAATGCCAACTGCTTCCTGCCTGTTCCTGTGAGAAATGCAAATATTTCCTCATTTAGTCTCCAAATAAATCCATCAAATTCACTGGATTCCCTGGAAATCAGAAACTTCAGACTTTTGCAGTATATGATTCTGCAGGCAGGAAATTATTTTTCAATGAATTTTTACATAACTTGAGGTAATTGAGTGTTTAATATTTGCAATATTTTTACATTTGCTTTCAGTGAGTATTTAAATATTTGAACATAAAATAAGTTCTTTCACCATACTAATAAAATCTAAGGGCCTAATAGTCACATTCATTATTAGAGTCAGTAAATAACCTTTGGTGAGTTTACTTTTACATCCAATATAAATACAGATTTATGAGCTTTCCTGTTACATGATTTATTTGTCCTTTTTATTCAATGAGATTATTTCCATCTTCCTAAACATCCAATATACATGAAAAGGGATTAAAGTGGGGAGGAATTATTAAAAAAAAAATATTTAAAAATAACAAACCAGATCACAATTTCTTCAACTAGAAAGCTCAGGTAAAAATTTGAAGCTGGTTTTTTGACGGGAATCTTGTGTAGAAGAAAATGGTGGCTTGTGGAATAGGAGGAGACATATATTTGTGTGCTGCTGCTTTTACTGCTGGGTTATTGACTTCAGAGCGTGCTTCGAGCAGCCTTGAATTTGCAGCAGTAAAACACTTCCCATTGGTACACATTTGTGTTTAATAAATTGCATTTTATGGAAGTAGAAGCCTGTATTTACCAATTGCTTTCTGGAACCTGTGAGATTTTTCATCATTCCACCGAGAACTATCTTAAAACTTCTGGTTTCTGAGTAACATCAGCCACTCTCATTCTTTCTGAGGCAGAGGAAAGACGTGCATGGGAAAACCTGTGACATAGGAGGCTCTGAGGAAATATTAAAGGAGAGAAATACATTTCTGAGGATGGAAGGAGGAAGAGAAGAGCATTAAGATCCAGCTGCTAATGGACTGTGTGGCATCTACCACTTCCAAGAGTTCTTAATGGCCTTTGTGACTTAGAAAAGGAAGATTTAAACTGAGTTTTAATAAATCTTTTGGGCCAACAGCTCAAAACAACAACATATTTACCAGCCCATTAACGCACTTCATACATTGCAGCATTTTGACTTACATTTTGTAGCTCTTAATCTGAAATAATTAACCAGTATTTGGATTCAATGTCTTTGATTTACACTCAAAGACAACTCCACTTCCATTTTAGGGCCATTTTGTTGCCTTGAAAGCTTCTGATGTCATGAGCCCAGTCAGCCTATTTCATTAGATAAATTTTTCACTGACTTGGACGCCTTCATTTTTAGGAAGGGGGAGGTAAAATGGGTGTCTGAATATGAAATGACTTCCCTATTTTCACTTCAAAGGCTATTTGGGCCTCTTCAAAGGGTTCCTTTGCCAAAGAGAAATCATGTTTTTTGAAAATACTTAAAAAAAAAAAAAAGGTAAGAAAAAAAAGACTTTGTACTGAAAAAATTCATCCACTGATGACTTGAGCAATCCTGGGCAGTGGTGATTTCACTACACTTAGAAGACTTAATCATGTAAGCTTTGACTGGCAATGGTTGATGCCTCAAGGCTCTTCATCCCTATAACTACATTTAAATTAAAAATAAGGCAAAATATTTTGCTACAACACGTCCCTCATGCTCCCTGTTTAGTATTCTCCCGTTGTCACAGAGATTGCTGAGGGGAACTTTAATTTATCTGTTTGCCCTTGTGGAATGTCTGCTTAAACATCCTTCAGTGGAATTTAAGAGTCTTGATTTGCTGGTAATTCCATCCCTGGTAATTCTCCTTAATATTATTTAATTATTACAGTGTAGCCATGAGTGAAATATGGTGTTGTCTGGTGTTCATCACCTGAAGAGTCAGGTGACAGTGGGATTAATAAATAATGGGATTAATAAACAATTCCAGCCTCATTGCTGAGAAAAGGGCCTCGCACAACACCCTCTGAAATGGATGGTTAATATTGCTCTTGATTTAATGAGGTTTGAATCAAGCAAGAAGGGAATTATATAAAAGAATCCCATTTTTTATCCCCATGTGTCTCCAGCAGGTCACGGTGCTGACGTGAATTCCTTGGAGGAATTGTGTCTCTGCTGGGGCTGTGGGTGGCAGAGGCAGATGCCTGTGGTTCCTGAACAGAAACCCAAGGGAAAACTGAATATTATTTATTGAAAATAGATGGAGATTTTATTTTGAAAAAGGTTTAATTTTTTTTCCTATTTCCCCCCCTCAGGAAGTTTGCTCCCATGTTTCCCTTTTCACTCTTAAACTGAGTTGTTCTCCACAGTAAATCCACATAGCAAAAATGACTTTTAATGGTTCTTTTTTTTCCTAGAATAGGTAATCCTGTATTGTATCCAAAGAGATGATGACACATAAAAGTGAAAACTTGACCTCTTGGCCTCCAGAGGAGGATGCTTTTCTTCTAATGTGTTGAATATGATAAGTCCATGAAATGCTGAAATATGGCTTCAAATTAAAAAAGGGTAGATTTAGAAGGGGTATTGGGAAGAAATTCTTCCCTGTGAGGGTGGGGAGGCCCTGGCCCAGGTTGCCCAGAGAAGCCCAGAGAGGCTGCCCCATATCTGGAAGTGTCCAAGGCCAGGTTGGACGGGGCTTGGAGCAACCTGGGCTAGTGGAAGGTTTCCCTGCCCATGGCAGGGGGTGGGACTGGATGGTCTTGGAGGTCCCTTCCACGCAAACCTCTCTGAGATTCTATGATTTTATACTTCTGGAAATAAATTTCCAGATAAGATAGAAAAATGCAAATATATTTATTTTTAGATGCCAATCTCTGGTTGATTTCCAGCTAAGCATATTCCCTTTAGGCATTGGCTCTATGACACCTGATACAGTGGGATATCTGAAACTCTAAACCCAAACCAACATGTCTTTGTAATAGGAATCATTCCATAGCTTGGAATAGAGGTAAAATTCCTTCAGGCTACATTTCTGACACAGATTCAGCCCTGAAAGCTGAAAGAAATTTTGATTAGAAACGTGGACTTTTGGAGCAATAAGTCATTTTTGTTTTCCAAGGTTTGTCCTTGCAGTGAATTTGTGCATAGTCCAAAATAAGAAACAAAACCAGTGAAGGTTAATTTTGGAAAAAAATAGGTGGCTCTTGGATAAATTGTTTAAGCTGTTATTGTTGGTGGTTCTTGGATTTTGGTGGTTTTTGGTGTTTGTTTGTTGGTGGTGGTCATTCTTGTTGTTTTCCTTCCATCTCCAATTTGGGAAAAAACCCATAACATTTAATAATAAAGAAAAACTTCTTCCTTTCTTCCTTTGCCTCACATTTGCCTTTCCAGGGAAACCCCCAAGAATTTAACTTTGGGTTGGATACCATCCACTTTCATAGGAAAAAGAACCCATGAACTTGGTTGGTGCTTCCAAATATTCCTGAATTGTGGTACCCCTCAAATGAATATTCCTGAAATACTGGGTGTGTGGGACAAAAAGGAGTTGAGTTGTCTGAGACAGAGAGTTCACTTTCACAAGAGAAAACATTTTCATCAGCCCCCCCCCGCCCCCTTGTTTTCTGCACACACAGTTTCAGGGGCTGAAGGGCCTTTTAATGGAGAGGAGATTTGTTCCCTCCATTTCCCGTCGCTGATCTCTCCTCTTATATCACAATGACTCGATGACACAGGAGAAAATGAAGTGCCCTCGCTGAGCCTTTATGGGAGGAGAAACCTGTACCTGGTTAACGCTGTCTGTGGTTATAAATAACCCCTTGGCAAGGGCTGCTCTGGTATTCCAGCCTGGTTTTTTCCAGCAAACCTGCGGCAGATTGGCTGTAATTGCTCACTGCTCTCCATTAGTGGATCTCCCTGCTGGCAGCTCTTTAATAGTTTACATCTCTCGGGGCTGGAAATTACTATTTTAATTAAAACAATTTGTTTCAAATGGGGCTCCCAAATTCCCCATATGATGTTTTAGGAGCCTTGGGTGAAGAACTGGAAATGGAGAGTAGCAGTTGTTTTGAGGGTTTAGAGTGAGGCTGGAAGTAGGAATTGGGAGTTTCACATAATTTCCGAGGCCTGGACTTGGAAAGGGAGACTCCAAGTACTGAAATTGGGTAGGATTGAGATTTTGTCTTCCAAATGTTTTATTAATTCACCGTGGAAAAGACTGTGTTGAGTTTGGACATCACTCTCAGGAACATGGTGGGATTCTTGGGGTTGTTCTGTGCAGGTCCAGGATCCTTTGATGATCCTTGGGGGTCCCTTCCAACTCCGGATATTTCGATTCTGAGAGTTTCATTTTAACTTTGTTGTTTCCTTTATCTTTGTGCAGATTGAGAGAAAAAATGATTTTCTGCTGAAGGAAAGGGAAGAGCCAAGAAAGGTACCTTGGACACCTAAATGTCACAAAAATGCACTTAGGAAGTGGGATTGGAGAGTCAACAGCCATGAGTGGTGTGTGAAGTTGGCTGTGCAAGGCAAGACTACTCATAAAACATTATGAGTTGGAAGGGACTCACAGGGATCATGGAGTATAGCTCCTGTGTGGATCAATCCTGAACCTACACTGGGTTGCTCTTCCTCTGCATCCAGGAAGGCAGGAGACCCAAAAGGGGCTGTGTCATGGAAACCTTCTAGGCTTTGAAACTTGGGTTTGCTCTCAGTTGGCACTGATTTTCTTTTAATTTTAAATTATATTTGAAGGTATTATACAATGATCCTGATGGGGCCCTTCCAACTCAGGATGTTCTGTGATAACATATAAAAATATCTGCTCATGCGCTGTTAGTTGCAAGTACCCATGGAAAGATGTGGGTTCAGTGTTGGGGTCCATGGTGGGTATCAGCCTTCCACCCACCTCGAGGGAACATTCCCCATGCCCTTCCCAAACAACACAGCTGTGTAACCAGGCTCCCTTCTTCTGTCTCTTCAGGCTCATCAATTAATTTCTCCTTCAGTGTTGGCTCAGCTTTGTTTTATGGCTCCTTTTCCCCTCACAGCACCAAAGGCAGCTCTCCTAGTTTAAGGTAAGCCTGGCTTGGGAACTCAGAGCTAGGATTTAAGTGATTTCAGACTCTCCAACTGTATCAAACAGGCATTTAATTCATGTCTGCCAATAATTTCCTGGATCTCTCTTGCTTGCTTCCATATCCACGGCACAAATCCTGTGTTTCCTAAGATTCAGTGGAAAGTGTAACCCCTCTCCCAAGGCTCAGGGTCCATCCCACGTTGTGCATTTCATCCCTATTAATGAGCATGGATTTATGCAGGATTCAGAGCAGGGTTCTTCAGTGCTCCTCTGCACAGGCATGGAGCAGATGAAGCCCTGGAACATCTCCTTGTGGAATTTGGAGGTGTGGGAAGCCCTCTGGGCATCCTTCCACCTCAGCCACAACCCCTTGGGACTTGGGGGTGCCAAGACAAGGGTCTGATGATTCCACAGCTGCTGGGAACATCTGCCATGGGATTTGGCAGCCCACAGCAGCCCGGGGAGCCAGAGCAGGCAAAATTATTGACCATAAAAAGTTTGTGTTGAAATGTCTCGTTTACAGGGACTTGGCTAAAAACTGTGTGTGCCGGGGCACGGAGCGTGGGGAAGGCTGGAGCTGTTTTCTGGAGGGATCAGGCCCAAAGCTCCTGCCTTCCATGGCTTTAAATGTCTGGTGATGGAAGAGCTCTCTCCGTAATGTACCATGCAGCAAAAGGATGAAAGATTGAAAGTCTGGGATTAAAACGGCTCAAGGTAGAGAGGTTGAGATCAGAGAATCACGGACTGGTTTGGGTTGGGAAGGACATTAATGAACATCCAGTTCCAACTCCCTGCCATGGGTAGGGACACCTGCCATTAGATAGTATGGGGGATAGTGACAGGACAAGGGGAATGGCTTCCCAGTGCCAGAGGGCAGGGTTAAATGGGATATTGGGAAGGAATTCTTGGCTAGGAGGGTGGAGAGGCCCTGGCACAGGTTGCCCAGAGAAGCTGTGGCTGTCCCATCTCTGGAAGTGTCCAAGGCCAGGTTGGACGGGGCTTGGAGCAACCTGGGCTAGTGGAAGGTGTCCCTGCTGATGGCAGGGGTTGAACTGGATGTGCTTTAAGGTCCCTTCCAACGCAAACCATTCTGTGACTCTCTGATCTGGTTCCCTTGGAGCGATGCCATTGCCTGACAGGGCATAAACTTCACAAGTCCTGAGACTTAAACCATTCCTGATAATTTTTTTTTCCAACAAAAACTCATTATATACCCTCAGATTCAGACGAAAACACACTCAGTGACTTGCAGCCCCTAATTCCAGGTGACAGTGACAGCCTTGCTGCTTCTCCCACCTCCATTCTTCCGTTTTCCCTGCTCTGAGATGCTGCCACTTCCCCACAGTCTCAAACAAGTTTCCCTTTCATTACACCTGGAGATTTTAGCTCATTATTGGAATTTGTCAGACACTTCCAGCATATTTATCAGGAACAAAACAAAAGCAAAACATTTGCACGGTTTTCTTGTTAACTTTTTTTTTTTTTAAAGCAAATATCAAATTACAGTGGTTTTAAATGAAACTTGGTTTCATAACAGATTGTATATTGTAATTTTCTTCTTGTAGTCATAGACAGGTTCTGGAGGCAGTCTGGAAACAGACAACCTGGAGAATGAGTTGTTTTGGATGTATAATGGCTCTTGCTGTGATTTATGTTACCTTTATGAAGACACAAGGAATTCTTTTGACAATTTAAATCCCTACACTGAAATAAGTTGTTTGGGTTTTTTTCCTGTGCTGTCAATAATTTAAGCATCACCAAGATTTTAAAGTCTGGCTCACTAAACTGTGATGGGTGATGGGTTTTGAATGGATTTTTGTGGAAATAGAGAGAAATTCAAGGAAAATTTTGGACACCCCATCCTTGGAACTCTTCAAGGCCAAGTCAGACAGCGTTTGGAGCAACCTGGTCTATGGAAGGTGTCCCTGCCCCTTGCAGGGGGGTGGAACCTGTGAAAACATGTTTATGAATGACAATTAATTATTTAATTGTCCAAAACTTCTGGATTATTTGCTTCTGAAGGAAATGGAAATGAGGAGTAATGAGTGAACTGAGGCCGGGAAAGTTGACAGGCAATGAAAAACAAGGAGAAATTGTGGAACTAAACATCCTTTTTTCCTTGAGGATGTTTTAATTGGTCTTGAATTTTTGAGTG
This sequence comes from Chiroxiphia lanceolata, assembly GCF_009829145.1. Taxonomy (NCBI): domain Eukaryota; kingdom Metazoa; phylum Chordata; class Aves; order Passeriformes; family Pipridae; genus Chiroxiphia; species Chiroxiphia lanceolata. The sequence goes on from NC_045644.1 coordinate 6,238,381, forward strand.
TTGATAAAGATTGAGATAAAATTTAATGTCAAAGGTAGCAGAATTGCTGCAAGGAATGAAACCAGGTCAGGATATGACCAGAGATTTAGAAACTTGACCTGCAAGGTACAACAACAGATGTAAATTCCTCCTATAATCTCATATATTACTTTCTAAAATTTGCTTTGCCTTTGGTCAGGATCCTTTGAAATGTCAGGGAGCGTGAGGAAACACATGGATTTCCAGCTGATGACTCTGTTTTAGGGATTGTCCATGTTGGAGACAGTGTTTTTGGTTTGGAGCTGAACATGTTTTTGTAAGGCCCAGAGGATGGTGGATGCTTACAGATACAAAAAGTGATTAATGTTAAGGACTAACAAATCTTGAGCCTAAACTCAGCTTTTCAAGTAAGTAATCCCAGAATCATTTAGGTTGGAAAAGTCCTCCAAGACCACAGAGTCCTACTTTTAATTGATCATCACCTTATAAATAAAATAGTTTATAAGAAAAATTAAGGAATTCATATCGATTATTTTTTTTTCTTCCTGAGTATGACACAGAAAGAATTTTTTTTTTAATTTTTGGAGCCTACAATTCTAGACTTCATATACAACTTCCAGCTGGAAAAAATAGTAATCCCAAGTTATAAGACGCTTATCTGATTGTCACGTCAACCTCAAACACAAGAGTAGCTCCCTCAGTAGACCCATAATAAAATTAATAATTATTTAATATCCTGCATAGTATTATGTAGATGAGAAAAATAAAATGAGCTTTCCAAGCAGCAAGAAATATTTTGTGTTTCTCAGTGTTGGTTTTAGTGTTGATTGGTAAAAAAACTTCCTTTGAAGTTTAATTTCCATTGCAGGAAGCTGCTTTCTTTGGAGCAACAATCCAGGAACAAATAAGCAAGCAATCCTGTAAAATTAATGGGATTAATTAAAATGTGCATGTATTTGGGAAGGATCCATAAGCATAAGAGAGATTTACTCTCTCGTCCCAGACTGAATAAATTTCCATGAATTTCCTGGGAGATTTTTAAGGCATTTTATAGCCTTGTTTATAAAAGGAAACTTGGGATTTTGAACTTGATTAGTTTGAAGAAATACTCAAATGAGCACATCCAAGCATTTTGTAAAGCCTTTCTTATTATCTTTGTAAGGTTATTATTATCTTTCTTTACAAATAGAAAGAAGAACTGATATTTTTTTTCATTTCTGATTTGAAACAGAGATAATTTTTTCAGTAGTTTTTAGTAATAATTTACTATTTGCAGTTAAATGTTGTGAGTGGATTCAACCGAGAGCCCTCACTTCAGCTCCCTGTCTGACTGACAGAGCAGAAAAAAACCATTCCCTGTTAACAGCTCCTTCCTGCTGTTTTTTCCAGAATCCCTACCTATAAAATGCACTTGCTCTGTGTTGGTGCCAAGCTCTGGAGTCGTTCCTGGGAAGCTGAAGCTCACACAAGTGCCAGGACTGCAGTCTGTGCAGAATTCCCTTCTGGAGGAGTCCCCATCCCTGGACGTGTCCAAGGAACGACTGGGTGCTCTGGGCTGGGTGATGAGGTGGGGATCGGGCACAAGTTGGACTCGATGGGCTGGGAGGGATTTTCCAACCTTAAAAATTCCATGATTCTATGGTGCAGCTCAGCCTGCACAGGTACAATTTAAACTCCTCTGTGTTGGCTGTTCTTCCATCCAAAACCTGGAAAACGGAGCCGTTGTTTTCCTGAAATTAATCAGAAATCTTGGTCAATTTTAATTTTTGTTCGTTTTTGTTGGGGTTTTCTTTGTGAGGTTTGTTTTGGGTGTTTTTCTGTGCTGTTTTGTTCTGTGGGGTTTGGTTTGGTTTGGTTTGTTTTTTTCCCAGTGCCTGGACTCCAAGTTCAGAAGGTAAGGATGGAAAGGGAAGTTCAAAAGAGAAGGATGCCCTCTCAGCTGACGGTTAATAACTGCGTAAGGCCTCCTGAAACAGCCCGAACACTGGGAAATTATCCATCCAAGGCTACTAAATAAGCTATAATTTTGTTTGGTCATTGCTGGAGTTTGGGAGAGTATTGGAGAGAGACACAAGGAGGTGTTTTCCCTGTTCTTACCCTTTTTGAAGGGATCCATTGTTGACCTCGGCTCCACAGAAGAGGAACCCATGGGTTATTTGGGAAAGAGAGGTTCAGCACACAGGGTTTTGGAAATCTTCCCGGACTTCCAGGGGAATCCTAGGCCTTGTATATGTGGTGATCTGCAGTCAGCAGTTCTCCTACCTGCCATGAATCACTTGGCACAAAGCATTGAGTGACAGGAATAATTCAGTCACCTGGGATTTGGGAGGACACTTCATTCTGTCTTCTCACAGGTGATGAAACCTATGGAAAGAAGCAGTGAGAGAACAAGACCAACCTCCTTCCAAATGCCAGGGGATGATAAGAGCCCTTCTTTTAGAGGGACCGAAGACTCAAGGTGTTCAATCCTGGTCACCAACGTGTTGGTTGGAAAACCCTCTGGCCTGGCTGCTGAGGGAAGGAGGAGCAGCTTCTCCTCAGCCCGTGTTTCACTTCAATGAGAAAAACAACAAAAAACCATTGTAGGTAATTTCAAACTATTTACTTTTCCAATTTGGCTACTGAACTGAAAAATCAATTATTTCTACAGCTCTGCTGGAGATCTTGGGTTGAGCTCTCAGTTTGTCTGCCAAGGCTGCAGTGAAAAACATTTCTAAGACTGTGTGAATAGATCAGGTGCTATTGTGTTTTCCATTCTGCACTCCCAGGCTTTGGACCAAATTGTGTTGTTTTGCTGGTCCTTGCTGTGATAAAATATCCACAGAAAATGAGATTTGAATTCTAGGAACTGGAGTCCGAAACCACTCTGTGATTCTGTCATGAATTTTATAGAACCCAATTCATGCTGAAATCATTTATATGAGCTGACAGCATGTGGGTCTGTCATGTAAAACCATCCTTGTATGTAAGAGGGTAATTATTGTAAGTAGATACAAATTCTTGGTTTGTACCTTACAGGAATACCGTCCTTTGGACAGTGAAATTCCTGAGGAAAAAATAGATGGACATTTCTGTGCCTAGATTCTTTAAGGACAGTTTAGTGAGGGCTTTCTTGCACCTTCTGCCAAGTTACAGACAGGAAATTGGGTGAGATAAAATACCAGTCTGAGATATTATGGTAAATACCAGGAATTCTCCGAATGCTCATAGGACAACCTGAGTCTTGGAAACCCTCTGAAAACTGCACAAGTTATTGGAGAGAGCATTTGTTGCTCTTGTTTTCTGTTTTTCTGGTGTTCCTTTGTGTTTGATTTGAGGAACTGGCAGATTCTGGACACTGTATATACAGACATCATATTCAGAGGCAGCTCTGAAATAATCTGGCTGGTTCCCACAGAGAATTGCAACTGGAATTTGCTCTGATCAGAGGAAACAAAAGGTCAGTGGTGAAATGTTGCACAAAGAAGAAAATGAAGTTCAGGTATTTATGGCTGGAGTTTGTCTGGAAGGGGCTCTCAGGTCTCCTTGGAGCCTTCCCTTCTCCAGGTAAATACCCCCAGCTCTCCCAGCCTGGCTCCAGAGCAGGTACTCCAGCCCTCAGAGCACCTCCGTGGCCTCCTCTGGACTTGCTCCAACAGCTCTGTGTCCTTCTGCTGTTGGCCCCCAAAACTGGATTCAAGAAGGTGTGTTGGGAATGGCAATTTATGTCTCTCAGAAACCTTAAAAGCAGGAACCTTACAGGAACACCGTCCTTTGGACAGTGAAATTCCTGAGGAAAAAATAGAAGACAAGACCCAACCCATCACCTCCCAAAAGAAAAGTAATTTGAGTTTTTAATTAACTTGTAGAACTACTAAAGGATGTCTGAAGTGGAAGAGTAAAGAGGTAATTAATAGAAGTTCTGGAAGATTAGCTCATCAATGGCTATCAAAGCACACACAGATGCTGATACCATGATATCCATCAACCCATGAACTTGCAGGTTGCTGAAGTTCAGCAGGTGACTCACCAGTTAATGGCCATCTTGAGCTAATGTTGGCTTAGATAAACCCCAGAAATACCTTCCTTTGGGGTTGTGAGGAATGAGATTGTCTTGTTTAGAGAAGGTAAACGGGAGAAGAGACAGATTATAACAACAGCCCAGGTGGAGTCAGTGATACACCGTAAGACACATGAATTATTAACAGACTCCCCAAATCCACCAGCCCTAAAGATCTAACACCCCCCTCCACACACACACACACTGGGGGATGAAATGTGAAATGTTATTTAATGTCTGTCACTTCACAGAAATGTGGCTGCTAAAAATGTGCTCCCAGGCTGATGAGTTCACAGCCTTGTTCTTTGTCTCATTCACTTCTGTGCAAAATAATTGAGTATTTTCCCTAGAAACAGGTAAACTCACAGCAGAGCTGAAGCCAAACCTAATTAAGCAGATGTTTAAATTTTCTGAGCTAATATCAACTAAGTCAGGAGTGTTATGGATAAGAACTTACGTAGAGTAAGAAAATTCAGAGAGTAATATTTCTACAATATCAGTACAGCCAGACTTAGTTGCATTCAAAAAAGAAATCACTTTATTTTCAGTTATTTCTGCACAGTTTCCAAACTATCTGTTCAGTCTGAGTGAAGCACCTCATTTATTATGGACTCTGCAGAGTGGCTGAGGAGATGTATGTGTGACTTTGTCAGAGTTCACGCAGATTTCTTGGTTGCCAGTAGCATTTTCTTTGAAGAATAAATTATGGAAAAAAAAAGACAAAGAAAAATAAAAGAGGAAAAACAAAAAAGCGAAGAAGTCCATCAACTTTCCTGTGAAAAATAGTCCCTTGTGTCAAATAAACAAGGTCCTGTCATGCCAGCACAAGATAAAAGTGAGTGTTGGGTAAATTAGGAACTTGTCAAGGAAGGCTTTTGCATGAAGATTGTCCAATTGATCTTGGAACAGCTCAAAGTCAGCAATTGATGGACACACAGTAAACTGAGCCACTGGTTTTTCTCTTTATATGAAGGCTGGCTGAAGGTAAGGGGGGAGGGGATGTCCCTGCTTCTAAAAACTCCAGGCATTGCTTATTTTGCTCAATGTGTACTAATTTATTAGCCCAGCTGGCACTGAGCCCCCATCAATAATAAGAGCTGGTGATAAAAGAGAGAAAAAATTCTATGTATGTGCAATCTGTGATTCCCTACAGAGCCAGCAGGAAAAGTGGTAAGATCCCTGATTTTCCCAGTAGTTTTTTTTATTTTAAGTATTTTCTTAGGAACAGTGGGCAAAGAGCATTTCGAGCACAGCTCTGACTGATCATCTGTGGTGGGACTGTGCTTCTGTGCTCCTTCAAATAGTCTGGAGAAAGGAGTGGAGGTGGAAAGTGACTCTTAATAAGGGCAAAAATGCCACAAAACTCTCCCTTGGGTTCTCTGCTTCCCTGGAGATGAGACACCTCCAACTTTGTGGCTTTGGTCACGTTCCTCATCTATCATCTTGTTTAATGGCTGAAGAATCCTCACTTGCACAGTTTATGCTGCCAGAGAAGTCACTCCACATGTTGATGCACATCTGGAATGACTTTGTTTTATAGTCGTGGAATCCCAGACTGGTTTGGGTTGGAAGGGACCTTAAAGCCTATCCAGTTCCACCCCCTACCATGGGCAGGGACACCTTCCGCTATCCCAGGTTGCTCCAAGCCCCGTCCAACCTGGCCTTGAACACTTCCAGGGGTGGACATTCACAACAAGAAATGATTTTTCCAATCCCTCTTTCCATCAGCGGTAGCTTCCCAGCTCCCTGCAGAGGTGGACGTGCATGGTGAGGATGGGCAGTTTGTTCCTTCCTTCATCGTGTTCAACCATTCCTTGGTTTTCTCAAAAACCTCTCTCTGATGAAGGACTTCAGGAAAAATTCCCTTGGTCATCCCTGCAGAGCCCATTACTTGGATCAGCCTTTTCCACGAGCCTGTTGGCAGCTGCAGGTTTGTAAAGAAGATTTTTCCCTTTCTAAAACCACTGGGTCATTTATATGCAGGTGTTCACTCCTGGTTTTCACTGTATTTTCTACTAATCCTGGTCAATAGGACACTGAGGGTTATCTCTGCACTCTCCCCATTAATTGGAGAGTGATCACAAGTGAATAATTATTTGAACTTTCTTTTCTGTCCAGAGAGAGCAAATTAGTACCTCATCTACATATAGTGGAAGATCTTGTGAAGGAATAGATGAGATGTCAGGGCTAGTTTTGGGGAATCTTGGCAGTCTGGGGAATGGCATCAGGAACTTTGAACAGGACCCTTTGAACCAGAGCAAAATTGCAATTTGTTCCTCTCCTCGGGGTTACAGGAGGTTTAGCCGAAGTATTTATGGAGTTTTGTGGTTATTTTTCTTTAAAATGCCAGTTTTTAGCCTGTTCTCCCATGAACCATGGTGGTATCTCAGGAGCTGCTTCACCACTTGAAGCTGGACTGCTGACACAAAGAATTCAGTTTGATTTCCAGGGATACAAGATTCTCCCAGGTAACAAGTGACAGGACAAGATGAAATGATGTCAGGTTGTGCCAGGGGACTTTTAGGTTGGATATCAGGAAAAATTTCCTTGTGGGAGTGTTCAAAAAACATGTGGATGTGGCACTTGGAGATGTGGCTTAGTGGTGAACACAGTGGTGGTGCTGGTTGATGGTTGGACTCGATATCATAAAGGTCTTTTCCAACCTAAACGAGTCTATGTTTCTATAATTTCAGAAATAATTCCGGGAAAAATGCCCTGCTCTCCTATAAAACTCATGTTTATTCCAGGGGTCGTCCCAGCCACTAAATAGTGAAGGCAGAAGGTGCCACTACTGCAACTACAGTGAGAAAAGAACCACACAGGATCATGAGTTCTTGCTGTTTTCTCTTGACCCCTGATCTCTAGAAATCAGTCCTGGGTGTTCAGAGTGCCTGAAGATTAAAGTAATTCTACTGCATTCCCAAACTTCCCAAGGAGGGTCTGCTACCTTGTTTTTCTAGCTTTCTGGGATTTTTGGGGTCACTTTTGCCATTTTTATCAGGGTTGTGGTTGAGGCTGAACCTGGAGCTTCCACTGCAGGGATCTGATTTTCCAAGTGAAAACCTGGGACATGGGTTCAGTGACTGGGAACAGGGAGGGAGTATATGAAGGGATCCACGTTTGTGCAGAGAGAAATGAGATAAAAAGGAAGTTCTCTTTAGAATTTGGATGCCAAAATGTGCATTTATGCTTTTCCTCACTGCTGGAACTCCCTATGGAGCTCCACATTTGCCTCCAGTGTCTCCCTGTGATGGAAAAGGAGCAAATGCTATTTTTGCTTATCTGAGAAATGGACTCCCAGGACATGAAACCAGAGCCTGGGAAGTTGCAGGATCCTGCAGCTGAGGTTTCATGGTGTGCTGGACAATGTGCAGTGGCTGTTCCAGCTCAGCCCAATGCCATCAGGTCCCTGCCTTGCTGGGATCATCCTCCCCCACTCCATCAGAGCTGCCTAATTGCCAGGAAAACAGAGACAAATTTGAGTGGAAGGCTGGCTGGAATGATACTCCCCACAGCTAAATAATATTAAGAAAAGAGAAAAAGCCAAGCAAACAGAGAAGGGATTTTGCCTAAAGGCACCTCAGAACAATATACTTGGTAAATGACTCCAAACCTCAAGCTGGCCCATCTTCCAAGCCCCTGGGGATTTGCTTCCCTTAAAAACAATTAAAAGCTCCACACCAGCTGTGGTTCAGCTCTGATTTGTATTCTGCATAGTTTTCTCTTTTTTAGTTTTTTTAAGGCCTGTTCATTCCCTTTTTTTCCCTTTTCTCTTGCTCTCCCGATTCACAGGAATGGCTGGGATTGGAAGTGGCAGCCACTGGCAGGGATGGATTTTTAACTTATTTCTGGTTAAAAGCCTTTCAGTCATTCTTTTCCTGAGTTTCTGTGCAATTCCCATGCTGATGTTCAAATCTGATTCCTGGAGAGTTAACTTGGATATTCTGCACAGATTTGGAACCAAGATCCAGGGGAGAAATTTTGGCCAAGGAGGAATCTTCGTACATATGTCACAAGCAGTGTGGGCAGCAGGGACAGGGGGATTCTGCCCCTCTGCCCCCTCGGGTGAGACCCCCCCTGCAGAGCTGCCTCCAGCTCTGGGTCCCAGCACAGGAATGGCATGGAGCTCTTGGAGCGAGTCCAGAGGAGGCACCAAGATGATCAGAGGGGCGGAGCAGCTCTGTTGTGAGGAAAGGCTGAGAGTTGGGATTGTTCAGGTGGAGGAGAAGGCTCTGGGAAGACCTGAGAGCCCCTTCCAGGGCTTAAAGGGGCTCGAAGAGAGGTGGAGAGGGACTTTGGACAAGGGATAGAGGGACAGGACAAAGGGGAATGGCTTCACACTGCCAGAGGGCAGGGTAAAATGGGATATTGGGAAGAAATTCCCCCCTGTGAGAGTGGTGAGGCCCTGGCACAGGTTGCCCAGAGAAGCTGTGGCTACCCCATCCCTGGAAGTGTCCAAGGCCAGGTTGGACAGGGCTTGGAGCAATCTGGGATAGAGGAAGGTGTCCCTGCCCATGGCAGGGGTTGAACTGGATGACCTTTAAGGTCTTTCCAACCCAGGCCATTCTGTGATTCTCTCATTTTGAGCTGTACAAGGCAGTGCAGCTTCATCTGGTGGCAAGAGCCATAATGGACCTGCTGTGCTGCAGGACATGATCATATGTGTCAACAAGGAAGCATGAAGGATGCGTCTCATGGAATTACCGAATCATTAATGTTGGAAAAGCCCTCTAAGATTACAAAGTCCACCCATTAACCAGCATCACACCACGTTCACCACCAACCATGTCCTCAAGTGCCACATCCTCATGTTTCTTGAACACCTCCAGGGATGGGAACTCCACCACATCCCTAGGCAACCTGTTCAATGCTTGACAATCCTTTCCATGGAGAAATTTTGCCTATTATCCAATCTAAACCCTCCCCAACACAACTTGAGGCCATTTTGCATAATAACATTTTGACATACAAATATATTATGAAAAATCATATCAACTGTCAGAGCTGTGGTCAAGTGGGTGCATTAAAATCTGCACAATTACTCAGAGTAGTAATTTTCCCTTCCAAGAAAAAGCTTCAGTGTTTGCAGAGTGACAAATAACCTCGAGGACACTCCTAATTTTTCTGTTGGGGATATATTTTACATAATTAAATTCCCGAAAGGGAACATCCTAAGCCTTGTCGAATTAAAGAAAGCACAGCCACGGATTTGGCTTTGTCCTCAGTGTGACACAGAAAAAAAACCCAGTAGTTTTATTGGTTGTCTTTTTTTAAGGTTGTAGGTGTTTGAAACTGCTAATAACAATTTGTGTTTCTCTATCTGCATGTGAAATCCATCTGAAATCCATCTGCTTGCAGAAATTGTATTTGCACAGCCCATAATCCTGCCGAGCCTCAGATATTAGAGATTGGGGCTATAATGACATTGGAACTCATTTTTATTAAGAACCAGAAATTGAATTAGATAATTATATTTATTGATGGGAAATTAAATTTAACAACTGAGAATTGCCTTAAGTAGCAAGATTTTCATGACTCTAAATGTGAAAAGTTTCTGCTTTAGGAGTTGCTTTTAAGCTCATAAAATACAGCCTGGTGTTCTTGCTTGGAAAAGATGATTTTTTGATCCCAGCAGTTCAGGCCAACTGGTTGGATTTTCCTTCATAAATGAAGCATATATTTTCTATTTTAACAGTCTTCCAGAGACTCAGTATCATGAGACAACACTGGAAAGCAGAGGGGTTGTGTTCATGTCTCCTAGCATGACTGATGCACCATTACTGGTAAGTCTCTGACTTCATATTCATGGGATTTTACCTTTCCAGTCATGTGTTCTGTAGCCCAATCTTACGTCATTTGGGCTGGAATTTTTGCTGTAAGTTGTTTTTCTTGTTCTGACATCTAATTAGGGAATTAAAAATTTCCTACCTCACTTTCCAACAGAGCAGGGCTGGGACGGAAGGATGTCAAGACCACAGGATGGGCTGGGAAATGTAGAGAGGGCTGAGGAGGGGACCCATAAGGTATGAGGATGGAGGTTGCTGACCTTCTGTGGAATGGACAACCTTATCTTTGGGGCTGGGACTTTATCAGAGGCTTTGTGAGTTGTCTGAAGGGACAAAGGCTTTCTTTGACTCACTGGTGTAGCTTGACAGGTTGGATTGGGCTGCCCAGGGAGGTGGTGGAGTCCCCACCCCTGGAGGTGTCCAAGGAATGACTGGAAGTGGCACTCAGTGCTCTGGGCTGGGTGACAAGGTGGGGATGGGTCACAGGTTGGACTTGATGGGCTGGGAGGGCTTTTCCAACCTCAGTGATTCTGGGAATCTGTGATCAGTCCATGCCCTGCTGCTTCTCTGCTGGCCACAGCACTTGAGTGAGGTACACATGGAGAATCATGGAATGGTTTGGGTTGGAAGGGACTCTAAAACTCATCTTGTTCCACCCCCTGCCATGGGAAGGGACACCTTCCACTAGCCCAGGTTGCTCCAAGCCTCATCCAACCTGACCTGGGACACTTCCAAGGATGGGGCAGCCACAGCTTCTCTGGGTAACCTGTGTCAGGGCCTCACCACCCTCACAGCCAAGAATTCCTTCCCAATATCCCATCTAACTCTGCTCTTAGGAAGTGGGAAACCACTCCTCCTTGTTTTGTCCCTCCATTTCTCATCCAGTATCCCTCTCCAGCTCTCTTGGAGCCCCTTTATGCCCTGGAAGAGGCTCTCAGGTCTCACCAGAGCCTTCTCTTCCCCAGGCAGAACACCCTTGAAATGTAAAACCCAGAGAGGGGGAGGAAGAGGAAATACTGAAGAGACTCTGAAAAACAAGGAAAGCCAGATTTATGCCAATAGGGCAGGAACATCCAGGAAGAAGGAATTAAGCGTTCTCTGTAAAAATCTTCAATTTTTCCATTTCTGTAAGTTTTCCTGCATGTTGGGATTTTGTAATCTTCTAAAGTAAGGGTGAGTAATTATCCCTCTCTTAATTCTCATTAATTCTCAATATGACTTTTAACTTAACCTGTCCTTTCCCTTTCCCTTTTCATGCTTAAAGTTCCTTCCCATCGGGTACATCTCCCATTCACATGCTGACAACAGTCTTTTTAAACCCAAAATAACCTCCTTGTTATTTCACTGCTTTTTCTTTTTGTACTTTTCATTTCTTCAGAAGAAAATGTTCCTGCAAAAATCCAACTATTAAGACCCATGGAATTCATTCATAAACTGTTCAGTAATTACTTTTCACTAGTGTTGTCTTTAGAGAGCTCATTGTCTTTGGAGTTATTTCAGATTTATCTATTTTAATATTTCAGCCTCTGTTTTTATGGCTTTTGGATTGTTCAGTGATCTTTGATTGCAGAATTGAATTATATTTTTCTGCCTTCTTTCAAGCTTCGGATTGGTGGGCTTGGCTTTTCTTCAGGCCTCTTCTACGCTTTTTGATTGACTCCAGCAAGACTCTATCTTTTATTTTTCTTCATAGTTCCTTTTATTATCTCTATAAAACCTCCCATGTCAGCTCAATTGAGCAAAGCCTATTTGTCCCTGTGAAAACGCAGCCACCCAGTTTATGATAAAGCACATTTGGTGTAAAGAAAAGCTTAAACTTATTCTCTTGGATTTGGAAAGTTACTGTATTATTTCCAGTTGATTTCAGCACCATTATTCTATTGGAAGAATAGAATATACATGAATTTTAGGAGCTTAATTTCAAACTCAGTGCTTCTCCTGTGGGATGGGGCATCCCGAGTGGGCCATGGGACCCTTCAGCAGAGATATCTTGGACCATCCTCTGGGGATGGTGGCACTGGTCACTCTGTGGCTGAGACACCTTTTCTGTGGTGATTAATTCCCTAGGCTGACCTTGGAAGCCTTTTTCATGCCCCCCATTTCTGTCCCTCACACACATGTGGAATATTACTCATTTTTTGGAGAGATTCGTGTAGTTCCAGTGTAACCACCCACCTGCACCTCCTTTTACTGACCAGCTCTTCAGCTCGCTACTTGAATAAACTGATGATGAGAACAGTGACATAAATAACCCCGTCAAGCAAATTGCACACCCAGCTTTCAGGCAGTTTTTAATCCCTAAGGATTTATGGAGCAGTGCTTATCATGGTCTCCACCAGCCTGGGGAGAGCAGAGGTTCAGTGATTTATTCTATAATGAAGCTGTTAAGTACAGGATAACAACATCCATGGCTCCTTTTAGGTTTTCCAACTCATTTTCACTCTGGATAATTATCTTTCCTTCTCCCTTTTCCTTTCCCTCCCCCTTCCTCTCTCCTTTTCTCTCTCCCTTTCCTTCTCTCTCCCTCTTCTCTTCCTCTTCTCTTTTCTGTGATTCTCTTTCTACTCCTGTTCCAAGAAATGTTCCCCAAGAATTGCTGTATTTTTCTTGGGGAGAGATAAGTGCTAAAAGCCCAGTCAGCCTCAGCCCAGTCTAAATAAGTAATGATGGTCATCTTGTGATCAGCCCCACTGTATAATGGAGATCTCAAGGACTGTCTTTGTCCCTAAAAATTTGCCATTTCAGACCCAAGACAAAAAAAAAAACAAAAACAAAAACAAAAACCTGAAAAAAAAAAGCGTTCTCAGTCTCCTTTGGTGTGCCTAATTTAGGTATTTTTGAGTCCATCTCCCTATTTCACCAGAGGCTTTTAGGGAATTGAGTCTCCTTTTGTTCCAAGTACACTGAAATGGTACCTGGAGTGGTTTTCCTGGATGTTCTTGTATCTGCATCTCACCTAGAGTGGAACTGCCCTTCTCCTCCCTTTCACAAGACTTTTTCAGGTGGGGTTTTACCGGCACTAGTTGAGGGTTGGTTGTTTTGGGTTTTTTGTCTGTTTTGGTTTTGGTGGTTTTGTTTGTTTGTTTGAGGGGTTTTTTTGTTTTGTTTGGGGGATTTTTTGTTTGTTTTTTTGAGTGTTTTTCATTAATCATAGAATCACAGAACATCCTGAGCTGGAAGGGCCCCACAAGGATCATCCAGTCCAACTTCTAGACCTGCCCAGGACACCCCAACAATCCTACCCTGTCCCTGAGAGCATTGTCCAAAGCTCTGGCAGCCTTGGGGCCGTGACCACTGCCCTGGGGAGCCTGTTCAGTGCCCAGCCACCCTCTGGAGGAAGACCCTTTTCCTGAGATTCAACCTAACTCTCCAACAATTGTAGTGATAATCCTCCTGTGCCTTTGCAAGTCACATTCCCACTGTAATTCCATCCATTTCAGCACATGCTGAATAATGTTGGCTCATGGGATGGTTGATTTCAGAAGGGTGAATGCTTAGAGATGAAATATGTTCCTTCTCAGGTGTGTGAAGGGTTTATTGATTCCTGGTTAAGGGCTGGGAACTCCAGCAAAACTGTACCTTGGAGACATGGTGACAGTGCTGGGGAAACAGTTGGACTTGATGGTCTCAGAGGTTTTTCTAACCTTATTGATTCTGGGATTAAAAGAACAGGATTATTTTCAGGTTTTGCAGCTTCCCTGTTTAGTTGTTTTCTACTGTTCAATAGTTACCTTTTGGTTTTCCATAGAAAGTACTTACATAGGTTAGAGGAAAAGAAGTAGGACAGGCAGGATTCCTTCTCCAGGGATGTTTTTGCACTGTGCTTTTAATCAGAGGATTCCAGAATGGTTTGGGTTGAAAGGGACCTCAAACCCCATCCAGTTCCACCTCGCCTGCCATGGGCAGGGACACCTTCCACTAGCCCAGGTTGCTCCAAGCCCCATCCAACCTGGCCTTGGACACTTCCAGGGATGGGGCAGCCACAGCTTCTCTGGGCAACCTGTGCCAGGGCCTCACCACCCTCACAGGGAAGGATTTCTTCCCAGTATCCCATCTAACCCTGCCCTCCTTCAGTTTAAGTTCGTTCTCCCTTGTCCTGTCAAACCATACAATGGATAAAAATCATTGTGTAACAGAAAACACAACCTGAGCAGTATTTTGGTACCACCCAAGTTCTCTGTGTATTTATTCTGAGAGGTCCCATCCATCGTTCACCTACATGAAGTAACTGACCTTTTTATGGAGAACTTTGACTTCTTTCTTTAAAATATGTTCTTACATCCCTTCAGTTCTAACTTATGTTCTTCATGTGGGAATCATTTGATAAAACTTAGAGCCTGTGTGATGCATGAGCTCAAACAGACCATTGGCTGCAAAATATATGAATCTTTGAAAAGCTCATCTAATTTAATAAGTGTAGAAATGCCATGAGGCTTTCACTTGGGTTCATTGCTGCTGTGGGGATAAGTAGGAACAGAACAGGTTGGGTTGCAGCAGAGTAAGGAGTTATGGTTAAATCTCTTCGAGGAGACTTCCAATCTTATTTTTTACTTGTGCTCAAAATATTTCTATGTATTTCCTTCTGCTTGGCCACAGAACACAGCTGGGGACACCCCACCTGTGTGTGGGGGGTTGGAATGTCCCCAAACCATTCTCAGCTCTGCCATCAGTAGCAATTAGGAAAGGACTGAACAAATGGGATTATCCCTTGTCCACTGGGTCAGACTCTCCCATACCTGCTGGTCTGGAGCAAGATATTTCTCTCTGGATGTCCCTCCCCTGAAATCAGCCTTTCACATGGTGAGAAGAGCCCCAAAATAAGCTGTGAATCTCTGTCACCTTCCTGCACCTGTGAGAAAAGGACTGGCTTCCTTTGCTTCTTTTTACTTCTCTGGTGAATAGGTATTTTTAACTCCAGTGAACAATACCATTTAATGCTGAAGGAAATTCGATTCACAGAATTGACCTATGAAGCAAAGGCCAAGTGAGCTACTAATGATGCTCTTTAATGTGACCTTCATGATACAGACATTTTTGTCCTTTCCTGATACCTTCCCAAAACTGAACAAGAGTGTTATTTCCATTTTTCTGCACCCAGATCAATCCTGCCCAGAATAGCAAAAACTGTAGTGATAACTACCACATATTTCCTAAAAGGATAAATTCCTGCATTACAGCTCTGCTAATGGGACTAATTTCTTCAGATTTATCTCTGTGTGGCTGTTCATTGTTCCTTTCATCGCTGCATGACTGCTAATAGACATAGTTAGAGCCTGGTGTTTAAAGAGAAGGTGCTTTGGTTATAATTTATCCAAGGAATTCAGCAGAACAGCCAAGATATTTGCAAGAAATTCTTTGATTATTTTAGAGAAGCTGATTTAGTTTAGTGGGCATAGTGAACTTGGTCAAAGGTTGGACTTGATGATCTTGGGAGTCTTTTCCAGCCTTAATAATTCTGTGATCTTACTCTGTTTTGTTGATTGAAACAAATCAAGTTTTACCCGGAAAAGCAGCAATTGGCACTGCTGAGGATGCAAATAGAAAGGCAAAGGTGCCCATGGAACAGCAATTGGGTGGGCAGAACAACACATTTGCCTGGTGTAATTATCGTCCCTCCTAATCTCCGTGTCCATGGACTAATCAGACACCTCATGCTGGACATCCAGGGAGGGAATGGAACAGGACATGACAAAAGGAAAAAGAATTAGATGCTATGCCTCATTCCTGCAGGGTTGTAGCACTTCCCAATTTCCAAGGAGCAAACAGTGATCAGAGAATCACAGAATCCCAGACTGATTTGGGTGGGAAAGGACCTTAAAGTTCATCCAACCCTACCCCCTGCCATGGGCAGGGACACCTTCCACTAGCCCAGATTGCTCCAAGCCCCATCCAACCTGGCCTGGAACACTTCCAGGGATGGGGCAGCCACAGCTTCTCTGGGCAACCTGTGCCAGGGCCTCACCATCTCTCAGCTCCAACTCAGCTCCTCCTGCTCCATGAGTGACATCAGCAAAGGCAGGCACAGGTTTAAACCCAGCCTAGGCTGGGAACACCCAGCAGTGCTGAACGTGGCAATTCCCAAACTCCAGTGTAAGTATGATTTAAACACATTGATTAATCTGAATTTTCCCTTTGGGCATTACAAATGCAATATTTGCTTTGAGTTTTTAATTTCTTTTCTTCTTTTTGTACTATGCCAGTTCCCCTGACCCATGAATTTCCAATTTTTGGCACAAATCCAATTAAGATCATTTAACTGGAGCCTGACCTTTAAAAACCTGCAGTGTTTAGAGTCATGACCAACTAAGGTGCATAATCTCCAGCAGAAATAAAGGCAGGTAGCCAAGTTAATTTTTTAACCAAAAGCTTAAAAAAGAACCTAAAAATTAGAATTAAATTTTAATTTGTTATTCATTCCCATAGTTTAATTATGCAAGGTTCCTTCAGCAATAAATGTTTTAATCTGGAGTGATTGTTAATTTATGAATGTATTCTGTATTGATTTTGGAGCAAAGCTATTTAAGCAACATCACCTTTCTTTCAGCATTTTCTGTTTAGCAGGCTCAGGGTATTTGAATTTCTGCTCTGAATTCCTGGCTTAAGGATTTATTAGAGCAAAGGCCAAACGTAATTACATTAAAATATGAAATAAGGGTAATAATTGCAAGTGGAATTCAATAATACAACAGGGGAAAAGGTGCCATTGGGGTGCAGAGGGAGAGGTGTCAGGCTTTTAAAATTGTTGTTCTTTGATTTTTTTTTAAACAGTAAACTGATGTCAGAAAGTGGGGGTTTGGGTAAAGAAGTCAGGGTTTTAGCTGATGGCAGAGCAAAATGTTTTGAAAATTACTGGGGGGGGGGTTGGTGAGTTTTGGGGATGTTTTTTAAATGCCTTATTTATTTTTATTTTTAATAAATGGTAGTATTTAGGGTTATGGAGAAGAAATTCCAGCCTCCAGAGCTAAATGTGCACACTGGACTCTCTTTTTCAGATATATCCATGAAAAGACTTCTCTAAAAACCTGGGTAATACTTGCTAGTTCTTGGCTGTAGGATTTTCTTGCCCTGAAGTTGCTGCACTATCCAGACTGGGATTAGTTCAGTTTAAAGTGGCTCCTCTCCAACATTTAAGGGATAAAATTAACACTGCTAATTCCAGAGTGGGAAAGGGATAACGGCACTTTTGGGGACCAGGAATGGTTGTGGGTTACAAGAAGCTTGGAGAGTAACTTTGGACAAGGGCCTGGAGGGACAGATCAAGGGGGGATGGCTTCCCAGTACCAGAGGTCAGGGTTAAGTGGGATATTGGGAAGGAATTCTTCCCTGTGAGGGTGGTGAGGTCCTGGAATGGATTTCCCAGAGAAGCTGTGGCTGCCCCATCCCTGGAAGTGTCCAAGGCCAGGTTGGACAGGTCTTGGAGCAACCTGGGATAGTGGAAGGTGTCCCTGCGCATGGCAGGGGGTGGGACTGGATGAGCTTTAAGGTCCCTTCCAACACAAATCATTCCATGATAAATTAATTTAACATGTTTCTCAGTTTGGAAGGCAGAGCAGAGAAAGGCTGATGGGAAGGGAAACGGGAGTTCTGACAGAACCCAATGATCAGGTGGGATATTTTAAAAATAATTAGAAATTTTTGCCAGGCCGATGTCATTTTGTAAGACTCCATAGGCTCTCCCTTCGCCCTGAAACGCTCTGTGTTGAGGGAGATGACAAAAACCCACAGGAAAAATTGATTCCTGGTATTGAAAAAACAGGAAAAGCAATAATGGAATAATTTGGGATTTTTTTTTTCTTGTAACCCTGCAAAGAATAATGGTTTGTGGAGAAGTTAAGAATACAGAGTGAAAGGACCCTGCCAAAAGTCAGAGGAGGGGTTTGGTTTTAGCATCAGTTCATTCCAAGAGATGCCCCAAACCCTGACATATGAAGGAAATGAAATTCCTGACAAAGTGACCTTGGCAACCAAAGGCAAACAATCCACCTCCATTTCTTATTGCTTTCCAAATGTAGACAAAATACCATATCCAAGTGGAATTCCATGTTAATATAAAGACATCATTCCCTGGGGAGGAGAGCCTCTGAGACCTACAAATGAGGGGTTTGGGCAGCTGTCCCGTAGCCTGTTTCTTGCTGTGCTGTTTGCAGGACACTTTGGTGCATCTTTTGATATTCTAATTTACCCAGTCATCAGTTGCAATTTGTTTTGTCGTATTTAACAGCTCGTCTAGAAAACAGCTCGGGCTGATTACAGCAGTAAACAGGTTAGGTAATTAACTCCAGGCAATTTGCCCGACCATTTATTAGCTGCAACTATCCCTCCTCCTCCTCCAAAAGAAAGGGAATCTTGTTTTCTAGGCCATTTTAGGGCACTTTCCCAAGCAGCTTCATGGTAATTTTCTCCCTTCTCCATCCTCTCTTTTATCGCTTCTCCCAGTCCGTGTTCCAGGTGTGAGCAGGGAAGAGGCACTTCAGAAGTGCCATTTTATTTCTTTCGAAAGGGGAAAGATTTACATTGGATTTTGGGAAGGAATCCTTCCTTGTGAGGGTGGTGAGGCCCTGGCACAGGTTGCCCAGAGAAGCTGTGGCTGCCCCATTCCTGGAAGTGTCCAAGGCCAGGTTGGATGGGGCTTGGAGCAACCTGGGCTAGTGGAAGGTGTCCCTGCCCATGGCAGGGAGTGGAACTGGTTGTGTTTTAAGTCCCTTCCAACCCAAACCATTTCACAATTCCATGAAAAATAGAGAACAGCTCTGCACTAAGATGAAAAAGATTCTTCACATGTAGGGAATGTCACCTGCCCCTGGGCATCTGTGTGCCAAGGGCTGCTTGGGAAGCAGGTGGATAATGGCCACTCCACCCCAGCTTTGGAGGTGACCCCATCCACAGTGGCCTCTCATGCAATTATTTAATCCTTCTGATACTTGTGATTTCTGTAGAAATTTGAGATTTATAGAGCAGTTTGAGATTTATGGAGCCCAGCAGTGAAGTCAGTGGCTTTGGAGTATCAAAGCTTGAAAGGAAGGGAGGTTTGTAGGCAGATGGCAAGACTTGCTTTGTTTTACAGAGTGGGAATAATTCCGGGGAAAAGTGCAAAAAATCCTGCAGTCATTTCAGCTTCTTACTACCATCACCCTCCTCCTCATTACATTACATATTTTATGTTAGAAACCAAACAAATGCACCTGGCTGTAAAGTTTTATGGAGTCAAAGTGTTTCATAGTTAGAGCAATCATGGTGTGACCCGAAATGGGGCCAGCGAGATGAGTCTCGTTGCTCATTTGAGAGGACTCTTTTACAGCTTTCTTGAAAAACAAGGAATAAAACCTCCAGAAATGGCCATGAGAACAAAGTTTCCTGGCACAGAGAAAGAAATGTGTTTGTTGCAATATTTATTTTGCCACCCAGCATATAAATAGTTGATGATGCCTGTGAACCATGTGATCCAGAAAGAATGCTTTTGTTGGGATTTGGGCTTTACAATTCCCAGAACTGTTCCATCATTTATTATTATGTTGTTACCTGTCACACCTGGTCACTGCACCTTTTATCAGCTGCCTTGAGTGATGGATCCTGGAAATTGGCTGTGGCTGGGGAAATGTTAAATAAACACAAGCAAATGTTGTTAATAGATGTATTTCAAAGGCTGTGGAATTGCATATTCCACATGCTCCATTCTTAAATTAGATGGGGCTGAGTGGTATTGTTCCCAAGGCAGCTCATCTGGAGGCACATGGAGGTGAGCAAGGGGGACCCTGCTGTCCCCAGCACCCTTGGGAGGCACCGGGGGATGTGTTTTGGGCTTTTTTGGAGGTGGTGAATGTAAATGTGCCTTGTCTGGAGAGTGGGAATGCTGCAGGAGCTCGGGGCTGGGAGACATGATCACCTGCTGTATCAGCTTCGTTAGTAAAAAAACCAAAAATGCCACAAAAACAAACTCAAAAAAACCAAACCAAACTACAAAGGATGTTTTAAATAAACATCTAAGAATCTAAATCATTTGTGTTGTGCTTTAGGGCAGGACAGGTTTTTGGAGGTATTTATGTATTATTCCATATTATTTGGTGCTCATAAATCTTGCAGAAAAAACACTTGTGTATTCACAAAGAGAAGATTCCTGTAGTTCCATATTTTTTGATTATGATTTACCATCAAAAATGAACTTCTCTGGAAGTGCAATTTTCTACTTTTCCCTTCTCTCCCCCCCCCCCCCCAGAGAGTGCTGGTTTCCCACCATGTTGGTTTCTCTTCCCTCTTTATTACAGCAGGGTGGTTTTGGCAACAAATTTTCCCAACATGGTTTATTTTCATGGCTGGGGAATTCTGATCTCCCCCTTGGAATGCTGGATATCCTGCCCCAGCCAACCCCTCCAAGCCACTGCACAACCCACTCTCTCTCACTCCTGTCATCACTGCAGAAGGTCCGTTCTCTGAATTCATCAAAAGCTCCCATTAGTCTCAGCAATTTACTCTGTTCTGCTTTCCTGGGCAATTAAATTTGAAACAAGTTCATTTTTCTCAGTGTTGCCCCTCCTGTTTGAGTGCTGGAAGAAGCATTGCTACAAATAAAACTACACTGAGCAGATAATGGAGCGAGTCTAAAACTCATTTACAATTCACATCATAAAAGGGCACCTATTAAGCAACTAATCTTTTTTTTTCTTTTTTTTGCATGCTTGATGAAAAATTGAATATTTCTGCTACAAAATTCATATCCAGCTTAAACTGAAATGGGACTTGGAGCAACCTGGTCTAGTGGAAGGTGTCCATGGCAGAGGGTGGAACTGGATGAGCTTTAAGGTCCCTCCCAACCCAAATCAGTCTCATATTCTGTGATTCCATGAAATCTGAGTGTTTTAAAAGAGTTGTTTTTTTTTTTATTTCCCACTGCTTTTCCAGAGCATGGATGTGTTCACATGTGAAGTATCACCTAAAGAAGTCAGATTTCTCCACCCTCTTCACACTTCTGTGATGTTTGAGCATAGCACTTCTCAAGTCTTAGGTGTCATTTAGTTATTTTCTATAGTAACCTACACTTAAGTCACTACTCGTGGTGTAGTGCATGACCTGCTGCATGACCCAACACAAGGATAAAAATCCTTATGAATGAATGGATGGAGAAGCTGGAAGTGGCTTCCAGGTGACTGTGATGGGATTGTCAGCCCAGGAACTGCCCAAGGTGTTCACATCCCTTTTCCTTCCTTTTTCTTTGTGGGAGCAGACTTTGTACCTCTAAGACTTGTTCCTTACACCTCTGGAATTTTCCTCCTGTGGCTATCCACATCTGCTAAGAACCTTTCCCTTGAATTTGGATGTGGTTCTTCTCAGGTAAAAGTAATTTATTACAGAATTTAATATGGCAGGGAGTTATTCAGAGCCAGCCTTAGGTGTACAGCAGATCCATTTGGGCATATCCTCCCACTACAGCCCTGATTTCAAAACTTGGCTTTTTTTTGGGCTGTTATTGCTGACAGTTCACCAAACACAGAACCCTGCCTTTAAGGTGTCCATTTAGATGGATATTAAGAAATATTTCACCCTGGAAAGGGCTGCCCAGTGGTGGAGTTCCCACCCCAGGAGGGAATTAAAAGGTGTGTAGATGTAGCATTTGGGGACATGGGTTAGTGGTGGCCTTGGCAGTGCTGGGGAAATGGTTGGACTGGATGGTCTGAGAGGAATTTTCCAATCTAAACAATTCTATAATTCTGTGAATTTATGTCTTGCTGCTGAGGAATCATCACTAAATCCTCTCCTGCAGGTAAATTCAGATGCATCAGGAGTGAGCACGGCTGTCCCACAACCTCTGGGAGTGTCTTCTGCACAGGGAGGATGGAGCCCTGCACCCACCTGCCTCAGGTACCAGCAACCTCTGCCAATCATCCTGGACAAAGGTCCCCAAATTCCCATATTTTATCCTCCCCAAAGGCAGGAACACCATGGGACCTGCAATGTAAGGAGCAAAGGACTGGGATCCTGAAGCTTTGGGCACAGACCTGCAAGCACATCCTGGCTCCTGGTGTTCTTTGGACTTGGATTCAGGTAGGAAACTACAGATCCTTGATCTGAACCAATGGTTTGTGGATTAAGCAGCTTTGTTTTGCTCTCAACAACACCAGGACTGAAGACAAACCTCAGTTCCCCTGTAAATCCTTCTGCCATTTTTCACCTTGAGTTTAACATTGGATCAACAGGAATTTTTCTATCTAAAGGGTGGATGCTGCTCCTAAGCGTTTTTAATTATTTAACTATATACTCAAGTTCAGGTTGTTTCTGGATGATTAGGAAACTAGGGAATTCCATACGGTGCTGTTTGAAGAGCCAAGCACACCTTGGGGGTCAGCACCATTCTGATATTCACCCTTCTGTACAACCCAGCAATAGAAAAACCCCTCCAACAATTTTATTAGCATTAATAGGACATGCAATGTCTAATATAATTATTTCCTGTGTTTTTTTTTTTTAAATCCTAACCCAAACTTAATCCATCTCCCTTGAAGCTTCAAATCAATAACTTCCAGTAATTGCTGCTCATAAATGGGTTTCTGGACTGGTGCTGATATTTCAAAGTGTGACTTTTCTCCTGTTAAATAAAATAATGCAAATTTTACAGCAAAACAATTACAAAGAGATTGGAAACTTCTACATGTCCTTTTTTAAGGGAGAAGAGTAGAGATTGGGGCTTCATATTCTGTTTTAGATGATATAAATTCTTTGCATAACCATGGAAAAGTTTAATTTTTCTTTTTTTACCCCATTTTAACTCTTCATTGAGGATGCACAGCAATGTTTGCCTTGCCCAGGAGCCGAAACATTTGCTTAATGGTTACAAATTGCTTTGAAAATTCAGCATTAAAAGCTTTGATCATGCAACTCATAATTACTAGTTGCTTTTAAAATATGGAACAGTGAGTATTCAGTCCTAAGTTTTCACGAGTTGCTGTCTCCTTGATTGTTCAGCCATGAGTGAATTTAAAGATCTTATTATTTCTATACTATATATGTATAGATTAAAGTCACAGGATTAATATGGTTTTTTTTATATTTTTTATATATGCTATATTTTTATATTCTTGGCACACATTTGCCTGATTTTCAGGGTTCCCTTTTTTTGGTTTTGTTTGCATTTTTGATGATCCTTGTTTTAATTAACTATTTATGTTGGGTGCCACGTGTGGTTTTGGGGTTAGGAAATGAATCCTCACATTTTTATGTCCAACTTCATTATTTCCAAGTGACATCACCATGGCCAAAACCAGAATTTGACCTTGCTGAGTGACTAAAGTTTGAGAAATATTGTGTTCTTTGCTTTTGGGATGTTTTTGTTCACCTTTCCAACACCTGGGATTTATATGTCTGGTGAAGTTCATGGGGTATGGGAGCATATGGGAATAGTTTAGGTTTTTAGAGGCCTGGAGCAATCAGTGGAAGGTGTTCCTGCCCCACGGCAGAGGGTGGAAAGAGATGGGCTTTAAGGTCCCTCCCAACCCAAACCCTTCTGTGATTCTATGCTAAAGAAATGCAGATTTAAGGAGAGTGTAAACCCCTCCTTGGGTATTTTTTGCCTGATTTTTTAGCCCACTTAGGCTCTTGTTGCTGTTGGTTTGGAGTGTCCATGGCAGGAGGTTGTGAGCAGATCACACAAGATGAGGCAGAGGAACAAAGATCAGAAAGTTGCAAAGAGCCTTTTCTGACTCTTAATTTTCCTTAGAGTTAGATGAAGAACTAATTTGTGAGGAGATGTGTCACCTCTGCCAGCTGAAAACGTGGCACAAAGCAAACCCCCCCCCCCCCAGGCTTTGTGCTGCAGGGCTGCTCACACTCACATAATTAATATTATGGCATATCTGATTTTCTTTAAAGTTCTGCCTAACCAGTCAGGGATCAGGATTCATTTTTCTGGGCAGCCTGTGAAGTGCAGCGTGATGTGTTAATGGGCTGACCCCTTGGGTAATCTAATTATCCATCAGGTCCATTCCTGTGCACAGATAATTGACTGTCTCAGTGTCTCAGCTCTGGCAGAGACATCTCCAAGCCACTGCCTGGGATCCTCCTCATGGAGCCCAGTGTGTTCTGGGTCTCTAATCCATCCCAGGAGCCCAAATCCATCTGATAAGGGCTGGGAATGCAGGGAAAGGTGAAGTGGGGTGAGCACCTGTAAATCCAAACGTGGCTCTGCAGACACGATGTGTGTTCACCTGTGCAGAGGCTGCAGATCCTCAGGGGGTGAGGGACAAACTGCTCCCAGTGCCATGGGCTGGAGAGCTGTCCAGAGGAAAGGGCCCTGGAAGTGCTGTGACAGAGACTGGACATGAGCCCAGGTGTGCCCAGGTGGGCAAGAGGCCAATGGCCCCAGTGCCAGCCATGGTGTGTCACAGGCCCAGGGCAGGGACTGTCCCTGTGCTGGCACTGCTGGGGCACCTCCAGTGCTGGGGGCAGTTCTGGGCCCCTCAGACCAGAGAGACATTGAGGGGCTGGAGCATGGCCAGGGAAGGGAACGGAGCTGGGGAAGGGTCTGGAGCACCAGGAGCAGCTGAGGGAGCTGGGGGGGCTCAGCCTGGAGGAAAGGAGGCTCAGGGGGGACCTTCTCACTCTCTGCAACTCCCTGACAGGAGGGGGAGACGGGGGGGTTCAGGCTCTGCTGCCAGGGAACAAGGGACAGGATGAGAGGAAACAGCCTCAAGGCAGGGGAGGTCAGGTTGGACATGATGAGGAATTTCTTGCTGGAAAGGGTGTTCAGGCATTGGAAGGGGCTGCCCAGGGAGGTGGTGGAGTCCTCATCCCTGGAGGTGTCCAAGGAAGGACCAGATGTGGTACTCAGTGCTCTGGGCTGAGTGACAAGGTGGGGATTTGGCACAGATTGGACTTGATGGGCTGGGAGGGCTTTTCCAACCTCAGTGATTCTGGGATTTGTAAAACCCCTATCCCGCCTTTCATAACCAACCATCACTGGGGTTCATGGTAGCCAGAATAAAGAGCAGTGACCCAACACTTGACACCACTCACTTGGGGGACTCTCTGGACCATGAAAACTGCTGTGTTTGGTTACACATTCGGAGGCTTCGTCAGCTGAAATTCTGCTCCGCCCTGTGTTTGAAGCCTGATTCAGTCAGGAAGCATTAGCCTTGCAGCCCTCCAGCCTCACATCAGCACCAGTTGCACACAGTTATTGTTAATCTTGAAAAATACAGTTTGACTCCTCTAATCTATGGGAAAAAGCTGCTTCAGCAGCACCTGCCTCCACGAGGCATCACAGGAGATCACCCAACACATTAATACCACAGAGATATTTGCATTACATAAGTAATTGCTCTCATTAGTCCCTCAAGACCAGGCTGGACAGGGCTTGGAGCAACCTGGGCTAAGTAGAAGCTGTCACTGTCCATGGCAGGGGGTGTAATGAGATGAGCTTTAAGGTCCCTTCCAACCCAAACCAGTCTGTGATTCCATAATGTTTGTAGGATGAATCTCCATGCATTATCTTTGTAATGAACTGTGTATTCAGAGCATAATAATTAAAAAAATTAGAGCTGGAATATTCTCCATCCCTGTGTTTCACCATCAGAGAAATGGACTTTGATCCTCCTTTTAATTTGCAGTGCCTCATCAAGGGTTATCCATACACCCCTCAGATCCTCAACTTCAGGATTGTTTTCCTTACCTGTGTTTAAACGGGAATTGCTTTGAAGTGTGTATCCCAAGTAGGATCTTAGAGGCAGCTTTGTGTCCCTCTTGTTCAGTGCTGTGGTTTGTGCTGCAGCCATTTAAACGTGTCCTGTTCTGTGCCATGTTCTTTTCCTGGAAAGATCCCATTAAATTACCATCGTTCAGGTGCTTTCATGGGATCCTTTCCATGGTCTGTGGGGAGGCACTGCAGGAATCTCCCTCTATGGAAGCTTTTCTCGAATCTGAATTGGATTTAATGCATTAATTCCTCAGGTCGTTAATAAACCTCCATAATGATTCAATTCAGCATAAAAGCCACTTGACTGACTTTTTAGCGACCATTACAGGATATTCAGTGTTTCCTCTCATAACTCTGGCATTTTGGGTGGGTTTTTTTCTTACCTACCTTAATACAATTTTAATGTGCATGTTCCAGCAGGTCAAGTGTGTTATGAATTCCAAAGTAACTGAAAATCAACACAAATCCTGACTTTACTCCTCTTTTTGCCTCCTCTTCTTTAACTGTGTAGTCCTCCTGCTTATTTGGAAGTTTTCTATCACCTGATATTAAGACATGTCATTGCTGACCATGTTCTGACCAGAGGAACATGAGTCACAAGCTGCCTTCGTTTAACAAATGTCAAAACACTTAATTATTCTGCTGATGGGAACTGAAAACACCTGATATTATAGGGCTGCATTTTGAATGACCTAAATTTTTTCCCCACTTTAAAAAATTTATTCCAGCAGAGAGTTTTGAATTAAGTTGCTGCATAAAAACATAGAAAATGAAGATGAGGTTTGTTGGTTTGATATGAATTTCTCTCTATTTTTTTAATTAAAAAAGTTATTATCAGTCTAAAAAAGACGAATTTTTGTAGAAAGCTAACATTTCACTTGGCATTTCGATGCTTCTTTTGAAATCTTGTGTTATAATACACAGATCAAGTGGACTTTTAGTCTTTATTTCACTGTGTAACAGGAATAACATAGTGCCATAAATTAAAGAGAGCCCTTCTCTGCTTCCCGATGCTTTGAGGAAAATTTATGGGGGAAGGAAAATGTGTTCAGAAGGAGAAATTTATATTTTATTCTCTTCATTTTTGTCACAGTTTTAAATTCCTATATGAAATAATCTGTTTCTTTTTAAGTGCATTATATAACATCAGTGTGACAGCTGAGCTTGCAGGATGTGTAATTAAGGCTGAATTGTAAATAACTGCACAAAAGGGCCAATCTCAGACCAGAATAAGTCCTTAATTCATCAAAAATACAGCAAGATTTTCCACAGGTGGTATAAATTCCATGTCTTGAAGTGACTTCATTAAAAAGATACAAAATAATTGAATCATTAAGTTTTTAGCAACAGCCCTGAGAGACCCTTTTACCAAGGAAATTCTTTCATGAGGGATTAGTGGTTCTGATGGAAATGGTTTATATTCAGCACATGACAGTTAAAGAGCCTTTTTTAGTTAGAAAAGCTTTTAGGATGGTAGAAAATGGTGGGGCTTTGATAATGTTGAGCCAAATTGCCTTTCCTTCAAATGAACATTTATATTGTCTCAATTATTGCTATAGAGACTGGCCAACAGAACATTTCTCTTCACTGTTTTTACAGGGTCCACTTTCTATATAGAAACTCCTGACAGGGTGGTTTGAAAAGTCACTGCAGGCCCACATTGGTGAGGGATAAATTAAATCTTAGCTTTGTTATTTTAGGTTTTTCTTTAAGATTCCAGCATTTGCTGTGTTTTCAGGAGTTCAGTTGTATGAAATTGAGATGTGCTGAACTCCTTCTTTAGACTCTCACATAATGACATGTATTTTCCAGAGGCTAGGTAATGTGTTCTAATTACCACCCTGTGCCTGGGATAGGGGAATGGGAGAGAAACCAGCTAAAATCACCAGGCAAAGTTCCAGCCTTATGTCCAATTCCCTTCAATGCTCAAAGCCTTTTAGAAACCTTTAGAAACTTCTGAAGAAAATCCATTTCATCATTAAATCTATGCCTGTGTTACAAATGAAGAACTTTGCACTCTCCTTAAGTAAATGGATCACTTAAGAACTTCTTTAGAAAACGTAGCTCTGTGCTTCTGCCTGGAATATTCCCAAATAACGTGGGGATAACAGGATAACAGGCAGGATAACACAAGCTCATGTCCCTTTCCTGTGATACAGGAAATCACCCAGTGAATATGACTTTATCCATAGAAGTGTATTTAGGGGTTTTCTTGGATTTACCTCTGGCTTCCTGAGTGATTTGGGTAACTCTGTCTTCCAGCATCAGTTAAACAGCTTTAATAGACTTTATTCCTGACATGCTCTTACTTACATCCATGTGTTGAAAAGGGAATGTGTTCCAAATATTAATTACCCCGGAGTTTGATGCTGCTTTCCAGACTGCTGCTGCCCAAAGCAGCTCGTTAGGAGCTGGCTGGGAGCCAGAGGGGAGCAGTGAGCACATGGTGGTACAAACACAGCCTCTGTCCTGCTCAACCTCTCCGTTGTTTTCACATTTGGCTTCGGATCAGATGAAATACAAATATTTTCTCATCAGATACAATGCAAAACTCATTGCCAAAAAAATCTGTGGAGGCCTAAAGTGGGAGTTAAAATAATGAAGGATGTGTTTACCTTGACTGTGAGAGCTTCAGCCTCAGATTGCCGGGACTGGAGATGTTTCTAAGAGCCGTATTGTTGGAAAAACAGAATTTGGGCACAGCATTTATGGGCAAAATTCCCAGCCCATGCTCCAGAACATCACTTGTAACCAACCCTGGCCTGTTGCTGCCTATTTACTCCTGGATTGAACAGAATAGGTGCAAACAAAGGAAAAACAGAGACAAGAAATCACTGGGAGAGTGGAGGCATGTGGGGATCGGGCTCTGCTCCCAGGAAACAAGTGACAGGACAAGAGGGACTGGCCTTGAGTTGTGCCAGGGGAGGTTTAGGTTGGATACTGGGGAAATTCCTTCATGGAAAGGGCTGTCCAGCCCTCACACAGCTGCCCAGGGCAGTGGTGGAGTCCCCATCCCTGGAAGGATTTAAAAGCCAAGTGGATGTGGCACTTGGGGACATGGGATAGTGGTGGCCTTGGCAGTGCTGGGGAAGAGTTGGACTCAATAATCTTGGAGGACTTTTCCAACCTAAATGACTCTGTGATTCTATAATTGTACCTGCACTCTAGACACCAGAAATTACAGACATGACACCTGTCCCTTTGGTATTTTCTCTCTGTGGCTTTCTTTCCAATTTTTCTTTTTTTCCCCAGTATATAATTGCAAAAACAACCCCAGGACCTCACTGAGGACTTCCAGCACAACCTCCTGCATGCAAAGGGATGTGTGGCCTTCAGTGCTGTGCTTTGTTATTTATAAGTGATTTTTGGGTGTGTGTAAGCAAAGATTTATCCTTGCTATGAGTCTGGGGTTGAGAGGGATGTGGAGTGAAGGCTCCCTGTGGAGCTGGAGCCCTGCAGGGCTGTGACTGACAGTCAGTGCCCACAGCTCTATGTCACCAACGTCACCTTGGCTTGTAAGCTGCCCCTCAACACCACACTCCCTCCTCTTTGCAGAGCTGCAGTGAAGCTGCAAGGAGTAGACAACCAAATGGATTTGCACTCAAATGAGTTATTTCAGCCCATTTTCTTCTAACATAAAAAAGGTAAAATACCTGCAGCATGGAGAGGCCTCAGGCTCCTTGACCCCCCAGTCATCTCTCTTTCTCATGCCTCGATTGCCACCCAGCTTGCCCAGTTCCCACAGCAGAATTCCTGTGCATCCACTTGCTGTTCTGTACATTATTCATCAAAATGGAAATGAGATTATCCCTGACATTTCAGAGTGCCAGGATCAGGGCAGCACGTGGCTTTTGGCTCTGGGAGCTCAAAGGTTGCTTCCCATTTCCTGACAAGCTGAGAGGAGCCGAGTTTTCCACAGGGCACAGAGAGCAGATGGCTCTTACTGGAGAGCTGTTTCTCTTGGAGATTTTATTCATTTTTTTTTCCCATGCTTGCACTTTATATATTTAAACAAGCACAAAGCAAATGTTTTTTATTCCTGTGTTGTTCAAAAGAGTGATGCTGATCCTGTAGCTTTTCAGAACACTGAGGGGTTTAATTGAACTCTTCAGGGCGAAATTTTTTGATTATATCACAATGGCAAAAGTGAAGAGAAAGATGTGCCTAAAGATAATGAATTGTGAGACAATATAGATATGGACTTATGTGAGTGGTTTGCTTGAGCAATTCAATAAACATGTTATAATATACCTGGGCATATTTAGACTAGTGGTCAAGGCTGAAGAAAATGTTGGTGACAGGATTTGATGCAAAGATTGATTTTCAAGGCCACTTCCCTTTTTGAGTGAATAAGAATAGCAGCCAATAGCACCAACAGAATAACTCCACTCACTATTTGTTACAGGCTTCAGCTACAACTCTAGAGGGAGAGCACATCTCACTTTCTGAGCCCATCATGTGTAGAAATAAGTTATTTCTTAGGAAATAAGGTGGTGAGTTTAGTGTTTTAATTTTTTTGAAGTTTACTAATGCCTTGAGACTTGAATTTAGAAATATCAGCAGGAAACAACAAACTTTCTTGCTGCTGTGCTATAGATTTTATGACTGTACAGCTTAACCCTTGATATTAAATGTTCCTCTTTAACATAAAGAGTTTAAGTCTCAGGGGAATAAATCAATGACTAAAAAGTACTTGAAAATCCTTTTCTTAGCCATGGTCAGACAGCTGCAGATCTGGTTTTGTTGGTTAGCTCAGTAAGAGTGCAGTGCTTGCTCTGGAGGAGCTGTTCTGTGATGATTTATTTGGGAAAGAAGAAATAACCATGGGAATTTTGTCAGGCAGGCTGTGTCATTTTCAGAGATACTTGGAACGCTTTGACTTTAAGGATGTGTCAAGTTATGTGGTGCATAAACCCACTACAACAGTGAATTTTAACTGTTCTGGATCAGAGAACAGTGGAACTGAGCTGTGGGGAAGATGTTATTTAGTAAAATGAAAGCTGAGTGAAAAAATTCACGCTGACAAGAAACAAATGGTGGAGCATTAATTTCTCATTTACCTAAAAAAAATATGCTCTGATAGTGAAGGGCATGAAACATCAGAGAATGCAAACTATTTGGAGTTGTTTTATATGAAGTAATATAACTTGTATAATGCATTACTTGAATTAAACAGGACTCAGTGTAGTCCCTGGGCACGGGTAGAGGTGAGTTCTTCACATGCTACTGTGTCTGAACTCTCCAAGAAGGGTGTGTTGTATCCTGCAAACCCCTTTATCGTTGGTATTTTCTCCTGAGGAATTGGGCAGTATATTTATTTGGCAAGTCCTAGGACATAGAGGAGAAACCTTCCTTAAAATTATGTGTGAAAGGAGTGTTGGAGAGTTACAGCACTGCATCAAACTTGTTATAGGTACAGTAATTAGTTGGCAATATTAGCGAATTAACAGCTGATTGTGCTTCCCTTAACACATGGTGTGACTCTTGCAGAGAGTCCTGCGCAAGGCCGGGAGCTGGACTATGATCCTTGTGGGTCCCTTCCAACTCTGCATATTCTGTGATTCTTGGACATATCAATTTTCCTGTGTTGGGTTTGTTAGGTTTGCAGCCTCATACTCCTAATCCCACAGGATCTGGGGTTTCTCTTCACACTGGTTAAATTCTGTAGTAGGAGAAGGGAGGAAGGTGTTTTCCATCCTTCCCTCTCTGGACTCACAGCACCGTTGGGCCGTTGGCTGAAGTTGTTGTCGTCAGTGTAAGTGGGACAAAGATTTTCCTTGGCTACACAAGTTCTCTAGTTTTATGACTTTCTGGGGTTATGGCACAGTGTCTGTGCCTTCCCCCCGCACACACAGCATGGGATACTCTGGGAATAAGGCTCTGCAAAAACAAAGTTTCTGATATTGCACCTGAAATCCTCGAGGTCAGTTTTAGACCCCTCATGACAAGAAGGGGCTGGAGCATGTCCAGGGAAGGGAACAGAGCTGGGGAAGGGTCTGGAGCACCAGGAGTGGCTGAGGGAACTGGGGGGGCTCAGCCTGGAGAAAAGGAGGCTCAGGGGGGACCTTCTGGCTCTGCAACTCCCTGACCAGATGGGGGAGCCAGGGGAGGTCGGGCTCTGCTGCCAGGGAACAAGGGACAGGATGAGAGGAAATGGCCTCAAGCTGTGCCAGGGGAGGCTCAGATTGGACATGGTGAGGAATTTCTTGCTGGAAAGGGTGTTCAGGCATTGGAAGGGGCTGCCCAGGGAGGTGGTGGAGTCCTCATCCCTGGAGGTGTTCAAAAAACATGTGGATGTGGCACTTGAGGACACAATTTAGTTGTGAACATTGTGGAGGTGTTAATGGATATTGGACTTGATGATCTTAAAGGCTTTTTCCAACCTTAATGATTCTGTGATTCCATGACCTTTTATGGATTGCTGACATTGGAGAAAGCCCTCAGTAGAACAGACCATCTCTCAAAATCCTCTGGTGTGTCTTAACCTGTGACTGTCCCTGATCTCAGAAAGCAGCTTTAAAATGTGCCGTGAAATACAGAACTTATAATATTCTTTTAATTCAATTCTGTAACTTTTTTGTTTATCTCAGCTAGTGCATTTGCAAGTGAGTTTGGCTATGGAATAATGAAATGTTGTAAAAAAGGCAGGGAAAAGATGTTGGATATTTGAGATTTTTTATTTATGCCTGGATCCAATTCTGCAATTTTACGATGCAATCTCCTTGTAAAAACATTCTGTTCAGTGCTACATTGCACCCATGGAAACAATGTTGTTGTAACTTCAATCATACACTCAACATGTCAAAAAGGGAACATTTATATTCATAACGTTCAAAACTGAGTCTTAAATTTTACAGCTTTCTTTTCAATTTCCATTTAATTGTGTGAATTCCTTTTTCTTTCTGCTTTCCTAGAAATCTGTGCAAGTTTGGCAGTGCCATCTTGCTGTGGTCATATTTAACTCAAATTAGTTTTAAGACAATTTTGATAGAAGTACATCAGTTTTAGGGGGAAGTGTTTTAGTTTGAAGGTGGTGAGGCGCTGGCACAGGTTGCCCAGAGAAGCTGTGGCTGCCCCATCCCTGGAAGTGTCCAAGGCCAGGTTGGACACTAGTAGAAGGTGTCCCTGCCCATGGCAGGGGATGGGTCTGGATGGGCTTTGAGGTCCCTTCCAATCCAACCCATTCTGTAATTTTATGGTTCTATGATTACCAGGGTTTATAATGTTATTTTATTCAACTGGAGACACTGATGATCTTGGCAGGTTTTGATATTCTAGGAAAGAAACTACTTAAATTGTTTAAATGTTTAAAAAAACACAAATAACAACAACAAAAGGAATACCCGAAAAAAAACCAACAAAAAAAACTCTGATAATCTATGTGTGATTAAATGTGATTACAGAGATGATGATCAGTACATTAAGTTCAACTGTGTATAATCAAGTGTGGATTTGTTGGGAGGGAGGGAAGATTGAGAGGCAGCGATGGCTGAGCACCTTCCCAATCCTCTGCTCTCCTTCCACCATCATTCCCTGACCATATACATCAAGCATGGTTTAAATTATTACAAAGATTGGAGTTAAACCTTGTAATAGACTTGGACCAGTGTAGCCAGTTCTGAACTGGTGCTGTTGGTAACAACACAGGTTGAATCCAGCTAAGGGTTCCAGGAGAGGCAGGGGCTGGAGCTTAGATGGATGGGCTGGAAAGCTTGTTCTCTGCCCCAGGTTTGAAGTGAAGAAGTGAACTGAAAGAAAGCAAATAGATTCCTGGTTTTCAAGACATCAATTTTTGATGTTGCTGTACTTCATCTCTGCCAGAGAATTTAACTGATGGTGGAAGGGATGCCTGGGAGCAGGAGGCAGGTCACGTTGAGCTCCTTTAGTGGGGCTGGATCATTATTCTTCTTTATTGCACTTCCCCGTTTCATCAGATGTAAATGGACATGAAAGGTGTAATTTCCCCCAGGACTGGAGCAATGCTGGTGTCAGGCCTGGCCCCACATCCTGTCACTCTGCCTCCCTCTCTGCCTGGCTTGGCATGTCTCTGTCTGAGCTTCCCATTGATAGTTACACAATTGCCTGGAGCTCTACTAATTAATAATTAGCATTCACTTTTGTCTTCTGCTGCTCCAACCAGTTGTTTTTTCGTGGGCTCTGGCAGAGCTGCTGCCTGGGAGGGTGCTGGGCTGGGCTTCTGGCAGAGTGGAACTGTCACTGTTTGTTAAGGGATGCCCTGTTGGGCCATCTCTGATTCAATGTGATTCTGTGATTCTGCTTGCAACTAATAAGATTTAACAATTTACAACATGTAAAAAGCTTTTAATGTGCCCATTTCAGTGAAGGAAACTCATCCTGCCTTTACAGAGAGGAAGCAGGTTTTATAAGCAGGTTTTATTTTGGCAGATATTCTGGGACTCTTTCCAAACCAACACCTATTGAATTAAACTTTTTCTTTCCACAAATTACTTGAACGCTCAAGCCAAAATAGAAATGATAAAATATAGACATACAGTGGGACATAAATAATAGTAAAAGTTGGGATTTGAGGCATTCAAGTGACTCATCAGAGCTCTGCCTTTCACAAGAAATGATGATGATGGTGATGAGCAGTATCATCTGGGTGAGTTGGCATGTTCCCCTCCACAAATTTGGGTGTGAATGTGATAAATCTACTGTTTATATCTAAAAATAGGACTGAATATTTTTTCTGTAATGCACACTAAAGGGTCTGGCCCTACTGTAAAACT
This sequence comes from Chiroxiphia lanceolata, assembly GCF_009829145.1. NCBI lineage: Eukaryota > Metazoa > Chordata > Aves > Passeriformes > Pipridae > Chiroxiphia > Chiroxiphia lanceolata. The sequence continues at coordinate 6,272,614 of NC_045644.1, forward strand.
ATAATGGCTTTGGTCTGTTAAAAATCCTGAATACAGACAGGTTTTTCACAGCTGATAGTTCAACAGTAATTGGTCCTTGTTGTTCCTGCCCATTCCAGGCACTGAGATTCCTGAACGTCCTGCTGCATAATTCAGGGCTGATTTAGGGGAAGGTCAAAACATTACCAGTCTCAGTGGAAACATCCATTTGAATTGGAAAGTTCAGTTTTGCTGGAAAGAGGTCGTTTGAGTTTGTACTGCCCTCAAATCCATCTGCTCCTTCCACAGGGCAGGGCTGGGAGGAGTTTCACCCTCTGAATATTGAAGAGACCTCAACCACTGCGAGGGGCTCAGATTTAATGAGGAGAATCACTGAGCTATGGAGATAAAGGGTCTGGAGGGGCCACACAAGGAGCAGCTGAGGGCAGTTGGAATGTTCAGCTGGAGCAGAAGAGACCAGTGGGAGACTCATCAGGGTCTGCAGCTTCCTCATGAGGGACCTCTCTGTGACCAGTGACAGGACCCCAGGGAATGGCCATTCTATGACCTGTGTCAGGTACAGGAGCTACAGAGTCATGCCCCACTGATATAATCCATAACAAGTTGTACATATATTCTAACACAACCCACTTTCTCGGTGTTTCTTTAACATTGTGCTCCCCCAAATCCATTTCAGTGGTTGCTTATGGCTTGTAATTATAGGTCTGTAGTAAGAGACAATAATTCCCTGTCATTGGAGGTGTAGTTCTGATAAGGAGAAGGATTTGAAGTAAAAGAAACTGAAAACATGATTAGTAGGAAGATAAATGGGAACCCATAGGAGAAGAAAAATTACTGTCATGTCTTTTTAACTCTTGAAGGCCTGTGTGTTGTTTGATCAGCAGAGAAGGAAAGATTTCATTTGAGGCTCAAATTCAGGATAATGTGTTAAGGTGGATGATTACAGTTGCTCTCAGACTAAAATTTTATATCAGCAAGGCACTGTGGTGGTTAAACAGTTCTAGGGAGTTTGGGTAAGTCTTTGCATAGGTTTTCTAGAAGAGTCTTTGCTCATGTGCTACAAAATCTGGTGTACAAATATATGTATATACAAGATCTAAGTCTCGTTTAATTGATGTTTTTAAAATTACTTATATTTGTTATAGTTATGAGCAACTTTTCAGACCTGATGCCTCTGAGATATAAACAGCTTTTATCCGCACTCAGGAGCACTGCAGTTTGAAATAGTTTCCTACATATCTTCTCCAAAGACTTAGATGAGACTCAGAGCTAAAATGAATGTGCAGAAACAACATGGGCATTTTGAAACCCGCCATAATTTAGAGCATATTCCGTGATTGAATTACAACTGAATATCTCATAATTTCCCCCACTTGTCAGAAAAGGTCATGCAAAGCTGTAAACAATCAATAGTTTTCATGTCTGAGACGAAGAACTTCGAACAGTTTTTCATGAGCTGTGAAGGTTAAACGAGGCACTTGCCAAGATCTATTGAGAGCCATCCAGGCTTTACATATTTTATGGAATGCTTAGTGCCATGCTCATTACCATTGCCATTAATAGCATATGATTAATCAAAAGGATTTGGTTTAGATCCCACAGGTGGAATCCATACAATATATCTCTTCTTCTGGGGATTATCCTGAAGAAACTGTGATGTGAATGGTCTTTGTGTGCTGAGGTTTATGTGGTATGGCAGGTGCAGCTGTGCCAAATGTTACAATCTGAGAAAGCAAAAGATGCTGTTGGTGTATAAAATCCCAACTCTGAAAGTCTTGGTTAAATAATTCTTGGTATTTCCTTTATAAACCACCCCTATTTCAGGCATCCACCAACTTCTCTTGGGCAACGAGTGACAGGACAAGAGGAGACAGCCTCAGGTTGCACCAGGGTAGGTTTAGATGGGATTTTAGGAAATATTTCTTCACAGAAAAGGTTGTCAAACATTAAACAGTCTGCCTTGGGCAGTGGTGGAGTCATCATCCCTGGATGTGTTCAAAATGTTTGTGGATGTGGCACTCAAGGACATGGTTTAGTGGTGAACGTGGTGGTGGTACTAGTTTGTGGCTGGACTTGACAATCTTAAAGGTCTCAACTTTAACAAAATCAGGGTGCAAGGAGAAAGGCCAGATGACAGTGCTTGAGCAGATGAGGCCAAAGGAGAAAGGACAGATGACAGGACAGATGACAGTGCTTGAGCAGACAACCCTGGCCACCAGTAACTCCTGCCTTCCCAAGAAGGCCTCCAGTACTTCTCAGGCTGAGATTTCAGCAGGAGAAAAGAGAAAAGAAGGAGATGCTGCTCTGTCCAGGGAGAAATGTCATCAGACAGCAGCTCCTGCCACTTGCAGAGGAGATGTGCCTTGGTCATCCCGTTGCACTCAACATGGGCTTTGCTGGGCACCCAGAGGAGCTGGATCCAGCCATTTGCCCCCAAAATGTCAGTGGGGTGCTGCTTAGAAAGTGGAAAACCAATACATTTTTATGTCCTCCCTCATTCCAGAGCAGGCAGCAGGAGAGGAGACAGTCACAGAGTGCGTGGAAAGTGCTGCATCTGTTTCATACATGTCACCGGGAGTGCTGGGAGATGCAGTTCTGTCAGCCCTGAGGTGTGGAGATGCTGTGGATGCCTGAGCCAGCTCAGGACCTTCACTGCCCTCCTTGGACTGCAGCTGGCTTTCAGCCCTGAGTCACAGAATCCCAGAGTCATAGAATCTCCTGAGCTGGTAGGGACCCTCGAGGATCATGGAGTCCAACTCCTGGTCCTGCACAGACATCCCAACAATCCCACTCTGTCCCTGAGAGCATTGTCCAAACACTCCTTTAGCTCTGGCAGCCTTGGGGCTGTGACCACTGCCCTGGGGAGCCTGTTCAGTGCCTGACCACCCTCTGGGGGAAGACCCTTTTCCTCATGGGTCACACCAGCTCTTGCTGTTGAGAGGAGAAGGTAATGCCTTCTCCAGTGACAGCAATAGCTGTTCCACAGCTCTGTACCTGCCTTTTAAAGTGAGGCTTAAGATACTGTCATCAGCCTAGATTTGAGAGCAGAGATGATAAAGGATTAGTGACTAAAGCAGGGCGTCAGTTGGGCCCCTGGGGCAGTTTATGGCCTAATCCTCACTATCTGTTTCACTCTCCATAGATAAGGAAACCAATATCTATTTCGGATCTCCTGGGCTCTTTGGGAGGATTAATCACTGAGTGTTCAGTACCTGCTTTGTAAGTGCTCAGTGTTGTGAGGGATTTGTGGGGACAGCCCCAAGTGATCGGTGTCATGGCAAAGCCGCAGAGGCGAGCTGTTCCCTCGGTTTTCTTGAAGGGTTTAAGAAATGATATTGGATGAACTTTATCTCGCTGCTTAGGATTTGAGTGATGACAGAGCAGTGGCACAAGGTCATGGATAACCCAGTCACTGTTTTAGTCTGGATCTGCTGAATGAAATGGTGTGTGTAGGGTTACATGGGATATTGGGAAGAAAATATCCCTGTGAGGGTGGTGAGGCCCCATCCCTGGAAGCATCCAAGGCCGGGATGGATGGGGCTTGGATCAGCCTGGGCTAGTGGAAGGTGTCCCTGCCCATGGCAGGGGTTGGATGATCTTTGGGGTCCCTTTCAACTCAAACCATCCCATGATGCCATGATAAATCCAATTCAGTGCTGTTCAGATGTGAGACAATGGGCTTAAAGGAGTTTCTCAAGTTGCTAATTTGCTGATCCTGTTTTTCAGTGAGGAAGATCTATTGATTAGTAACGTTGGGATTCATAAATATCCACTGAAGGTCTAAAAGCTTGGTAAGGAGTTAAAAGGAGAAGTCAATGTGGGTTATGGCTCTGAGCTGGGCAGCTGCATAAACACTCTTAAAAGTCATGCAACATCTCATTCCTTAACTCCAGGAGAAATTGAGTTTTTTCATTACCCAGATTATTCACTGGGACAAGAAGCAGAGATTTTTCTTTGCCAATCAGCCAAAGGGGGTTGTCACAGGAGCTGGATATGCCAGTGGTATGAGGGTGATCCTGGAGCACTTTCAGGTGCTTCTGGATATGAAAGCAGTGAAAACATTCCCACACTTTGTTACAAACTCAAAATACTGTGAATTTTGAGACTTGTATGTGATTTGTGGTTTCTTTGTGTCCTTTTTATTTTGTTGTTTGTTTGTTTTGTTTTGTTTTGTTATTGTTTTCCTTGGTTTCTCTCTGCAGACTGGCAGTGGCAAAGGAGGTGCCCAAGGAGGAGTTAGAAGTGAATGGCTTTATTGGACTCCTTGCATGCTGTAAGGTTATTCTGCTACCAGGAATGGCAGTGGGAATCTGAGGGAAAACGAATTCATTTCAGAAAGTTTCTATAAATGTAGATTGTTTACATCCTAAGCCTTGCTTGTGCCTCCCTGCCCCAGTAAACAAATAGCCTTTCTGTGCTGCTCAGTCTCTGAGGGCATTTGCAGAAACAAACATGCACTGAAGACCCCAAAGGATGGAGCATTGTCTGGGAAACAAAACAAAACAGGGATATTGCCACTGTCTTTCCTATTTAATCCCCTGTTGAGTCAGGAATCCCCTCCTGGACCATGTCTTGGCTCTGCACTGTGTATTTTGTTTTATTTAGAAGGACACATTTCCAGGGGACTTGAAGGTGAAATCAGAGTGGATAAAACCCAAAACTTTCCATTTTGGAAATGCCTTCCATAAGGCTGTGGGGACTGTTTTTAGGAGAGACTCCTCATGTCCTCCTCCTCACATGGGGGGAAAAAATCCCCTGCCTCAAATCCCAAGCTGGGAGTGTGTCATGTTGACAAAGAAAAGCCCCCAAAAGCTGTACAGAATTATTCCCAGCAGTGACTCCACTATTGAAACATGAGCTCCAAGAAGGCCCTTGGAGATTTCAGTTTATTCTGCTTTATGAGTCAGTTCAGGTAAGGCCATGCAGAACACCAGCTTAAAAGTCTCCAAAACAAGTGGATTTACTCTCCCAATTTAAACTTGGGGCAGCTGGATTGAGTTGGCCTGAGAGTGGAAACCCACAGTGGGGAACAACCTGTGAGCTGGGATTCAAGGACTGACATTGTCTCATCCTTACACTGTGTTGCTGTTCCCCTCTCAGAGTCAGGAAGGGATCCCACGGAAGAGAGATCTCTCCTGATCCTCCACATAAATAAATCCTCCTGCTTTTTTTGTCCCAGAAATTGGAATATTAGCACAGAGCACTTGTGGAAGTAGCAATTTCTGTGTAATGGCTTTGTTATAGACATGGAGCCCTGCAGGCTAATGAGCTGGAAGCTTTAATGAGCTCCTGATAGTGCTGGAGTAGAAAAGATTAAATGTATATATATTTTAAGTGTCCGAAGGCTGAGAGTAATGAAGTGTGGAAGGATGAAGTGTTGATGTGAACTCCTGAGTCAGGCAGTTGAACTACTTTAAAAAAAAGCAGATATTCCCCAGAGTGACATTCCCCAGGATTTAAGAAGCTCATTTTCCCTCTCTTAATTTTAAACCATGTGATTTTAGTTAATACCTAACTAACATCTGTCCCAGGTAGCCTGGGTTAAGTTAGATCTAGCAGCACAAAGGAATGGTAAGATTACAAATTAATTATGTATGAATTATATACATATGTATATATATATATAATATGAATTATATATCATATTACAACTTACTACATCCAGGTGATAATAAAAAATTCATTTCTATATATTTATACTGTAATATTTATATATCTGTATTACCTAAGTGTATCCTGGGTCTGAAAGAAAAGGAAAACAAGGTCTGCATGGAGAAAACAGGGAGTAGATTGAATTGAAGTAGACTTGAAAAGAGGGTTTAACAAACAAAATTACTTCTTTTGGTCAGATTATTTTGGTTTAAACTTCTTTTGCAATAGTAAAAACACAGATATGAACAACACAGAATTGTTCAGAGCAGACCAGTTTAGAACAAGCTGGTGTGGTTTTTCTATTAATGACACTTCTGAGGTGAAACATGAGGTTTTTTGTTCACATATATATATATTCAAATCCATGTTTTCAGAGGAGTCGGGTACTTTGGTGGTGTTTCTCCCCTGGACCAGGATATCAAAAGGCTGCAGGCAGCACCTCAGTGTGGTCACCCCAAAACAGCATCCCTGACATGCACCATAAACCCAAGCACAAGGTAAGGAACCAATTGCCCAATTATTCTGTTGGACTAAAGATATTTGAATTCATTGTCTAAACTTCTAAATCTTATACGAATTCCTCAAGTGTCAGTATAAATTGTTATTATTATTATTATTACTTTTCTGGCAAACAGATTTGGTTTTCCTGAAACTTCTTGGTGTGGGAGGAGAAGCTGAAGGTGTCCAAGGCCTGGTTGGATGGGGCTTGGAGCAACCTGATCTGGTGGAAGGTTCCCCTGGGGACGGAACTGGGTGATCTTTAAGATCATTCCAACTCAAACCATGCTGTGATTCTATAATGGTGAGGGAAAAAAATGGAATATTAGCAATAGACCAAGGTTGTATTGGCAGTGAGCTCTGGAGCTGAAAGTCCAGCCTTTGGTGTGCAAAGAGAAGGGAAAAGGTTTGGGGAACATCTCCATGTCAGCTACACAAATAAATGCTGATGTGCACAGAGCAGGTTCTGCCTAAATTCCCTGTGCATTGGATTTGTCTCCAAACTGAAACCTTTGGCAGGAGCAGAGCTTTGGAGAGAGATGTTCCCCCGAGGACACAGAAGCCTTTCTGAGCACTCACACCACGACCAGGTGATTCAAGCCCTCCTGACTCAGCACCACACTGAGTAAATAACTCTCTGTAAGGGACCTGACTTGGCTGAGGGGATGTTTTCTCACTGATTGTGTGCTGGTAGAGAAGCCTCATGTGTGTGAGAACCTGCTGAGAGGGCAGGGCAGGGACAGTGAGGGCCTGTGGGGCACAGAGGGAGGGAAACACTTAACACAGCTCTTTAACCTGGACCTTTATCCCCTCCACAGCATCTCTTAGGATGATTTAGTGCAGTGCCAGATCCACGTGAGTGCTTGGAGGAGCAGAAAAACCCAACTCCCACGTGGTCCTCACAAAACACTTGTCAGTTTTTAACTCTTTTAAGAAATATTTTATTTATACCATGTGTTTTTTCCAGGCTTTACATAAATATTTATAAGCCCCCACCGATCTTTGATGTAAAAGTAATTTCTCTTATGATTCCTGGTCAGGAAATTACAGCCTTCTCAGCCCTTGCTCCTCGTGTCCCTCATTTCCCCTGGCCCTGTGCAGAGGAATTGTTCCTTTGGTCCCTTCTGGGGATGACAAAGTGCTGGCACAGCCCAACTGTCTTTAGTGCCAAATGATGTGTTAGATCTCATGAATTTTGAGCACAACTTAACTTCCTATGAACGTCTCAAAATCACTGTGTGAATGCAGCCAAAGGGCCAGGCTTTGCTCAGGGGAGTGACAGGGCTGGATGATGGGGGGCCTGGGGATCTGCTGCCAGGGCATCTCACCATCTGTGACCCCATGGGATGGACAGAGTTCAGTGAGATGTCACTGGAAAAGCCCTCTAAGACCATCAAATCCAACCATTCCCCTAGCACTGCCAACCTACCACTTACCCATGTCCTCAAGTGCCATATCCACACAGATTTTAAACTCCTCCAGGGATGGGGACTCCAACATTCAGTGTCACTGGACTTAATGGAGTGGCTCCCAGCTCAGATTTGTCTCCCTGCAATTAGTCCCCCACAGCCTCATACTTTAAATTGTTGAGCCACCTATTTACTTCCCTTGGTAATTATTTCAGGAATTATTCATACTCTGTGGCTGGCAAGATCCGTAGAGCTTTTCTTGGGAAACCGCTGATCTTTGGGGACTCAGCTGGTTGATACTCGCAGAGCTCATTTTTTTCAGAAATATCCAATTTTCCAACTATTCTTTAAAGAAAATGAAGCTTTCTTTCCTTGCCTGAGCTAGAAACACATTTCTCATGCAGAAAACATGTTTCTTTCACATTTTGGCAATTGCACTGTAAAGCAGAGCAGCAACAACATTCCAGGGCAACGTCTCCTGTGCTGGGTCCTTGTTAACTGAAGGGAGGAACAGATTTCAGGGAAGCAGTGGGTGTTTGCACAAGCTGAAAACCTCATCCCAAACTGAAAACTTCATCCCAAAACCTTTCCAGAGTAGCTACATGGACTTCTTGGTACATGGTGGTGTTTCTCATGATGGTTCAAGTGGAACCACCATCCCTGGAAGTGTTCAAAAAACAAATAGAAGTGGCACTTAGTGATAAGGTTTAGAGGAGATGGTGGTGTTTGGTCACAGGTTGGACTTGATCTTGGAAGTCTTTTCCAGCCTTAGTGATTCTATGACTCTGTGATGTGGGTTGGAAATTGGATTGGGGATTTGAGCTCTGTTATTGGTCTTGGAGATTCTTGTGAGCAAAGTACAGCAGATGCCTCCAGGACCAGACACTGGGGAGATGCTGGAAGCAGCCCAGATAAGCTGGGTTATACCTGACATTATTTATGGTCCAGTTCAACACTCACGTGTCATTCTGACTCATTTATTGGGATCACAGGAGTCCTCATGTCACACTGCCATCCAGTCTTGGATGGCATCAAAACCTGCTGCACAAAGTTAAATAAGAGATGAGGTCAAGGCTGTTGTTCTGACGGATCACTGCCTTGATCACCACTGAATGAAGGATTTCTGTCACTTTACCTTTGGCCAATGTTGGTGTTGTTCTGTTCTGGTGCTTTTTCTCTATAAACCCTCTGCCTCAGGGGAGGGTACAGGATACCACCAACTGCTCTTCAGCTTTTAATATTTGAAGCTGCATCAAGAAATTGGAGAGAAATCCTCACTAGCAGCCTTTATGTTTTGTTTTGGGGACTTCCATGCTAACAAAGACAAAATTAGCTTTTGAGAATTAGGAATTATTAAGAACAGCCCCCAAAAGGATCTCCTGAGGTCAGAGCCAACACAAAGGGCTGGGTGTGGGTGCTCTGCAAGGGGAAAAGGAGTCTTAGAATCACAGTCATATAATATCCTGAGTTGGAAGGGACCCACAAGGATCATCCAGTCCAACTCCTGGCCCTGCACAGACACCCCAACAATCCCACCCTGTCCCTGACAGTGCTGTCCAAACACTCCTTGAGCTCTGTCAGTCTTGGTGCTGTGCCCACTGCCCTGGGGAGCCTGTTCAGTGCCCAACCACCCTCTGGGGGAAGAACCTTTTCTTGAAATCCAATCTAACCCTCCCCTGACACGGCTCCAGCCATTCCCTGGTCCTGTCACTGCTCACACAGAACAGAGATGGTGCTGCCCCTTCACTTCCACACTTCCTAACCCAAATTCCGATGCTAATAAGTAAATCGATCTAAATCCTTTACCTGGGTTTTACTTCCTCTTTAGGCTCAGCTGCTTTTCTCTTGACACAATCACACCTGATGGAGTAATGGGGAAGTCACTGGGGATCTGCTCTGCCATAATGAGAAGGGATTAACTAACTGCAAGTTATCCTATAGATCTGTTGGATTTATCTCACAGCTCTGCCTCTTTGGGATGCAAACTGTGTCTGTTTAGTCTCTTCCATGTATTGATAGAATGGAAGTGGCTGCACATGAGGGATGGTACAAAATAGGCTTAATTTTAAGAGGATGCTCCGTGTGTTGTATGAAGGTTTGTGTGTCGTGGATGGAGAAGGTAATTTGAGTCATTGTGCTTTTGTGAGACAAGGGTTTGTGGAATCACTGCAGGAAGGAGCCTGGCCAAAGGTATGGAGATGAGGCTCCTATTCAAGTCAAAACCTGTCATTCCAAGTGATACAAACCAGTGTGAAGGGGGAGGACAGAGCTGGTACATCACACTCCAAGGCCTTCAATGTGTAACTGTCATGGGTGTTATTTAATCTGAGTGTATTATCCACAAGAAAACACAGTCAGTGATGTGGGTATTGAAGTGGGAACATACAGTGTGAAATGTCAGAAAATGCATCATATTTTGTGTGAGGAGAGCCATCCAGGTGTGTGCCCAGCCTGCAGGGAAAGCCAGCCAAGAGCTGAAGGCGGAGCACCTGATGGGCCACTTGTAGGAGAGGAGCTTTTGTCAAAACTGCAGAGCCAAGAGAAAAACATATTTTTAAGCCTTCAGTTGCTACATCTTAAGCTGATGCATCCTGTCAGATTGGATCTCTCATGTCAGGTTCTGATCTGACTCCAGATGTCACAACCCAGCCCATCAGCCACAAATCTGCCCGGCTCCCTTTTCATATGAGATGCTCAGAGAAGCCACTTACGGGAAGAGCTTTATTTGTGGATCCAGTTCTCGGAATGTTTCAGTCCAGGTACTTCTTCTAAAAGCTTTCCTGGATAAAAACGTGTATGGTGTGTTTAAACCTGCAGCAGGCAGGGCTGGTTCAAGTCCAAGACTGATGTCTGGGATTTTTTAGGTCTGATTTGTGTCCACCTGTGAGTTCATCTCAGGTGCCTGAGCACCTCCATGTCCCCTTTTGGAGACCACATTTGTGGGGCATGTTGGCTTGGAAAGATCTGCAGGTGTGAATGTCAGTTTTTATTTTTAAATAAAACCATTTGTCAGGTCCTTTTCAGACCATTGTTTTGTGAGTGAACCCACTGCTTTAAGTGCAGGGAGGCTGCTCATGTTGCCAGAGGACCTGTCCCAGATCTCCTCCTGCTACCCAGTTGTCTGCTATCTCTGTCAATAATGCACTTGGGCAAGTTTGTGCCAGAGAAAAGTGCTGATATGGTCAGCAAAGGGAGCCTCACTGGCAAAATGCATTTATGCTGCTGGACACAACTGGAGGGTGTGTTGGCCTTGTCTGAACACAGAAATGTCTCTCCTGACTGCCCTGGGAGGGCTGGAGTGGCTCAGTGGTTCTCCAGGCTCTGCTTTGCAATGAGAAATCACAGTCAAAAAGTGTTTGGACAACTCTCTCAGGCACAAGGTGGGATTGTTGGGGTGTCTGTGCAAGGCCAGGAGCTGGACTGGATGATGCTTGTGGGTCCTTCCAACTCAGAATATTCTCTGGTTCTATGATCTCTCACCTTATGTTGTATGAGCTTTATGATGTGAGTTCTCATCACATTAAATCATAAATAAATAGTTTTAGTTGGACTTGAATGACAGAGCAGGTTTGGGCTTGGATTTGGGTTCTTACAGCTCAGAGGATCACAGCCTGGTTTAGGTTGGAGGGTACCTTAAATGTCATCTGGTTCCCACCCCCTGCCATGGGCTGGGACATCAGGTGCCAAAATAAAGATTCTATGCCAATTACATATGAATACATTAAATACTCAATAATTTACATTTTTAGTGAAAAGATAAGTAAACTAAAAGTCAGTCAGTAGTCAAACACTCAGTGCCTCCCCTGCTATTCCAGGGACATGAGGGAGAGCCAAATTCTACATTGATACTTTCTAACAGGGATCTGTCCTGCAACGAAATCCTAAGCTGTTTAAAAGCCTTCTATTTCCCCTTCCCTTAAATTATTTAATGTCCTTTCACTTAAATTTGAGACTTCTGTGATAGATCCCAAAATGGGCCCAGGAGGAGGTAGAGGGTGTCTGGCTGCAGCCACCACATCTGGTGGCTGGAGAAGGTAATTTGGTCCCTCACATCTGGTTGATGCAACCTGGTTGAATGAAGAAGGCTGATTTCATCCCTGGGAATCGTGACCATGGGGAAAGCAGGACAGTGTTTTATGCAGAATGGATTTTCAGAGCACTGCTGACTGCAGGTCTCTGCTGTCCCACTTCTGTCACCAAGGATCAGAGCCATCCAGAGGTGAAAATGTCTTTTAGAAACTCCTTCTCTTTACACTTGTGCCTGTCCCCAGTGACAAGTCCCTCATGTGTTCCCATTCCATCATTGGACCAGAGATCAGAGCTTGTGTGGATAATGGAAAAATATTCCCTCAAGCATCAGCTTCTGCCCTAAAAGCAGTTTTTGGTTGAAGGACAGACTTTAAAAACCTATTTCCTGCACAGTTAATTAACCTTCAAAACCAGAGGGAGTCTTGTAGGACTGTGATTTAATTACCATAGAATCCCAGAACGGTTTGGGTTGGGAGGGACCCTGCTGGGGGTAGGGACATTTTCTACTAGACCAAGTTGCTCCAAGACCTGTCCAACCTGGCCTTGGACACTTCCAGGGACGGAATCCACATCTTCTCTGGACACCACAACTGAAGGGAGGTGGTTGTTGAAACAAGGTGTTTGCACAGGCAGGGTCTGCCCAGCTCTGGGCAGGTGGAGTTTACCAGGAATAAACAATTGCATTTGGCATCTGCTTAGTAGTTGCACTTCATCCCCTGTTTCCCTAGTCCTGCTTCTAGGAATTAAAATAATCACATTATGTTTTACAATATTTTTTATGTATTATTGATGGCACCTTATAAAATTAAACTGCATCACATTCACAGCAAGGCAATTGAAAAGTTTCAGTCTATTAACATTTTATTGCTGGAGGGGCCGTAGCTGGTGGTTTGAGCTATACAATTTATCCCAAAGGGCACAGGAACTTGCTGAAAACATGGAAAATTTAGCTTTCAGTAATGAATTAAATTGTTACAACTTGTTCATGACAGTGGTTCCAATGCACTATGATTTTGTTTCCTGGTTTTTTTGGAGCCAGTGGTGCCTCCTGTGGTTCTTCATGTGCTGCAGAGGTTCCAGGGTACAACAAGAGGAAACATTTATTTAAGCTTCTTAATATTCCTCAATCAGCAGCAGGGGGTGTTTTCTTGAGAAGAAGATCTGCCCTTAGTCTATATCTCTGTTAAAATATCCACAGGATAGGGAGGATTAATTTCCTTGAAGCTCATTAGGAGCCCGTCCCAGCCAAAAGCAGAAACCGACAGCCTTTTAATCAAGATGCTGCTTCTCCTCATAAATTCCCTGCTTGTTTTTAGGGATTTTCCAGGCAGAATTCACACTGTTTCCCCATAATATTAATTGGGATGGTGGGGTATAGGGTGATGTTGCTGTTTACGGAACAAGTTCTCATGGCTGCTTTCTTCACTCTCCTTGCAGGAATTAAATACTTCCCAAAGCCCTGCTTTTCTGGGATGTTGAGTCCCAAATGTCCCACGGACATCCCAGTGAGAGCCAGTGGAAGCGGCATGGGAGCTGTTGGATAAGTGAACTACAACTACCTAGTGAGAGATGGTTGGTTCTTCGGTGAAGAATCCAGGTAGGAAAACTCTGCTCTCAGACAGAATGGAATCATAGAACCATGGAATGGATTTGGTTGGGAGGGACCTGAAATCTCATCCAGTCATCCAGGGACACCTTCCACTATCCCAGGTTGCTCCAAGCCCCATCCAACCTGGCCTTGGACACTTCCAGGGATGGGGCAGCCACAGCTTCTCTGGGCAACCTGTGCCAGGGCCTCACCACCTTCACAGCCAAGAATTCCTTCCCAATATCCCATGCAAACCTATAGATTAAAAAAGGGGCTGTTTGACAGAAAAATAAGACTTGAACACAACCCTTTTGCCAGTGCAGCTCTTTGCTCAGTTAGTGACATTGCTACAACTTGAAAACTCCATAATCTAAAATCAAAACTCTTTGTTTTGAGCTAAATGTGAATTTCTCAGTCAAAATGAGAATAATAATTTTAAAATCAAGTAAATTGAGTTAAAATTTTCCTATCCAGAATAGGGAATTTTCCTATCCAGAACTAGTGGGAAGCCACTGCAGAACTTTAATTTTGCTATGAGGAGAATGGAGAATGTTTTTATATGTATGAAATATGACTGAATAAATGTATATTTATACCGATAGAAATAAGAAAGTATTTGTGGAAGGGCAATGTCTGAACAAGCTGAGCACATCAGAGAAGGGGCTGGGGTGTGGTGGGTCAGCACTACACAATCTTGCATCACCTCCTGCCTGTCACAAGCCTTTGATTCCTGAATGAGTCTGAAAACCTAAACTGGGGGATGAAATAGCTGCTGACCCCAGATGACAAATATCTGTGTTATTCCTTTTGCTGCAAGAAAAGCATCTTTAAAGCTGTCAGGCACCTGGGGGAAGCTGTTGTTGCATGGATTGAGCAGTTTTTAAGACCATATTTCAGACTTTATTTTCTCTCTTTTTTTGTGTTATAAAATCCTGATGGTCTCAAACCCCACCATCTGTGCTACTCCCAACACTGGTTGTTCCTATTTTAGGACTGCAGTTTTCTTACTTAAGTGAAAATTTAGCTGTGTAATGGAAAGGGGATTTTCACATCTTTAATAAATAATGACATTTCTCAGCTCACTGTGGACATGCCAGGCATTGATTTAGAGAGTGATTTCTCTTCACTCTCTAGTTTTTTATCCTCTTTCCCAAGCAAACAAAGAAACAGTGAGCTCCAGAGTAAAAATTCTGTGAGGAATCACAAATAAAACCTACTCACTCGAACTCAGCCTAAAGTTAAGCTTCAAAAGACCTAGAGAAAAGTGTAGACTACAAAGGAATCCCACTAGATTGTGGTATTCAAAGGGGAAAGTATTTCCCTCCTGCTGCCTGACATGCAGTTTGCAGTGCTGGATGAGAGTCTGAAGGTTTTCAGATTAAATTTTGCTTAATTTTTGGCAGTGATGGTTTTAGTCCTGGTCTCCAATGAGAGGCAGCTTACCTTGATGATTTTTCCTTCTTCAAGTAAACATCAAATAATTATAATTTATCATGTAATCACAGAATAGTTTGAGTTGGAAGGAATAACCTCATTCCACCCCTACCATGGGCAGGGATACTTTCCACTATCCCAGGTTGCTCCAAGCCCCATCCAACCTCTCCTTGGACACTTCCAGGGATGAGGCAGCCATAGCTTCTCTGGGCAGCCTGTGCCAGGGCCTCACCACCCTCACAGGGAACAATTCCTTCCTAATCTCTAATCTAAAGCTCCTCTCTGTCAGTTTAAAGCTGTTCCCCCTTGCCCTTTCCTGACACCTTCCACCAGACCAGGTTGCTCCAATCCCTGTCCAACCTGTCCTTGATTTATGGCACTGCCCAAGTGTGAAACTGTAGTTCCTTTTTTTTTTTTTTTTTGTCTTTTCAGCAAAAAAACCCCAACAATTTTCTTGGCTTTCTGCTTTTCCCTGCTATGCTGCTGCTCGTGCCCCCGAGCGCTCAGCAGAGATTCCCTCTCAGCAGAAGACGTTGAGCTGGAAGGAGCATCTTTGCAAAGCCACAGCCCCACACCCCTCAGGCAACTGCTCCCAGGCCATTTTCTCCTCATCCTTTGCTGGGAGAGGGTTCCCAGGGCTGTGTTTCCGCAGCACTGAGCACATCCTGGCCCTGGGCTTCCCTGGAGCAACCCCAGTGCAAAGGATAACACGGAGCTTATGCCGAGCAGAGCCCAATCCAGCCCTTCCTCGCCTCGCTTCCAAAGGGAAAGTATTCCTACAATACATTCCTACAAGGTTCCCTGAATAGCAGAATAAATTAGAGCAGCCTTGAAGGTGTTGGAATTCATGTTCAAGCTGGCAGAGAGTCCCAGTTACTCCTGGGAACAGGGACTGTTCCCAGTGCTCTCCCCCACGGAGAGCCTGGCACTGGGACATGTCCAGCACACACAGCTTTTGAGGGAATGGAGAAAAGAAGAGATAAACCTTTCAGGGACGTTTTTCCCTTTTTGTTTCTTTTTTTTTTTTTTTTTTTTTAAATGCAGCTGCCTCATTTATTTATTTTAAGTGGGGATGACACCTTGCCCTTCTGTAGCTGCAGGATGGGTGAAAGGTAAGAACACATCCAGGTCTTTGATCTCAGATTCACAGGATTAACAATAACACAAAGGGAGGAGGATTTTCTATTTATTCAGGAGGAACAAACCATTGAAAATCACTCACTGTAGAGAGATCAGAGTAAAAAGGTAAGAAAAAAAGGTAAAAATAAAAGAAGGGACCACATGCAGATCATAGACCTTTACTTGGGTTAATAACTTCAGAGGCAAACAGGAGGAGATATGACTTCAAACAAGCTTCACTCACAAATAAATAATTCTATTCGATGTCTGTGTTTAAGAAAACAAGAAAAATCTAATATAAAAGAAAATTAATGTATCAGTTCCTTCTCCCCATCCCTACAAAATTTCTGTCAACTTTTGACTTCATTTCTTCAGAATTCAAACTGCCTGATGTTATTGAAATGGATTCTGAAAAAAAACAAACTACCAGAAGTGGTGTGGTTTGGGTGTTACTCAAACACAAGTTTCTTCTAAAGTTCTGAATATGGTAATGCTTTAAATCTGTGTGGATTTAAATCTACAGAGGTAAATCTACATCTGTGCTTTAAATCTATTTAGTAGAATTCAGTGGAGTGAGAGAATTAATTATATCTGCAGCAAGAGCCTTGGCTTTCCACCCAGAGCATGTTAGTCACCAGCATGGAAAGGTTGACAGAAATGAGAGTTTCTTTATTGTATCATAAAATTAAAAATTTTTGAAAAAAAAACCAACAGAAAAGCAGTTGTGAAAAAAAATGTACTGCGAAGTGAATGAAAATTAGCAAAAAACTTTTATTTATAGTTTTAATATTTATTTAATTTCCATGTTGCACCAGATTTGAGAATGTTCCATCCCTCTGGCAGCAGGAGTGGGGCAATCTGGGGGTGCTGGGGGATCCCCATCATGGTGAGGGTTGAGCTGGACAGAAACCTGGTGGGAATCCTGTCATAGAATCTTAGAATCCTGGAATGGTTTGGGTTGAAAAGAATTTAAAATCCATCCAGTCTTACCCCCTGCCATGGGCAGGGACACCTTCCACTAGCTCAGGTTGCTCCAAGCCCCGTCCAACCTGGCCTTGGACACTTCCAGGGATGGGGCAGCCACAGCTTCTCTGGGCAACCTGTACCAGGGCCTCACCACCCTCACAGCCAAGAATTCCTTCCCAATATTCCATCTAACCCTGCCCTCTGGCACTGGGAAACCATTCCCCCTTGTTCTGTCTCTCCAGGTCCTCATCCAAAGTCCCTCTCCAGATCTCTTGGAGCCCCTTTATGCCCTCAAGGGGCTCTCAGGTCTCCCTGGAGCCTTTTCTCCTCCAGGTGAGCACCCTGAGCTCTCCCAGACTGTTGGAGTTGGTCCAGCCCTTGGATTTTCCTGGATTTCCCCTGCAGCCCTCACCTTTCCCCACCATCCTTCCTGGTGAGGGTTGGATGAAGCACAACCAACAAACCTTCCCTGGGAGTGTTATCCAATTACCAACGACGGGAAGATTCTCTCTTCAGCAAGAACTGTATTTAAAAATTTGGGAAGGATTAGCTGGGCATCTTTAGCAATTCAATGGGTGTTTTCTAATCAATTTTAACTACAGCAACTCTTCTGCCATTGGTCTCTGGGTTTGATAGGGCTTGTGCTGGATCTCAGTGATGGGAACAGGAGCTGAAGGGTCTCAGCACCTGCCAGGGATTAGGTTGCTGCAAGCAACAGGCAATTTTGGAAAGCTGCAACTTCTGAGAGAATTCCCAAAGCACGACCAGCAAAGTACTCAGCCAGTATAAATCAGGGAAGTTCCACAAGGCTTAGCAAAGCTGGCTTAGAGTACGGGGAGGTGTCATCTGCTTTTCAGATCCTTGTCAAGAAACAGCAAAAGGGTTTTTTTTCAGAATTTTTTGTGAATATGTGTGCACTTCTGAGGCTTTTGAATTACCAGCAGAATAGTCCAACTATGGAAAAAAATGCAGAATGATCCAGAAGCTGAAGGAGGGAAGATTCAGAGGGGATACTGGGGAGAAATTCTTCCCTGTGAGGGTGGAGAGGCCCTGGCACAGGTTGCCCAGAGAAGCTGTGGCTGCCCCATCCCTGGAAGTGTCCAAGGCCAGGTTGGATGGGGCTTGGAGCAACCTGGGCTAGTGGAAGGTGTCTCTGCCCATGGCAGAGGGTGGGACTGGTTGGGTGTAGTGGGTTTCTGTGGGTGGGTTTTGGTAACGGGGGATGGGGGGGGGGGGGCTACAGGGGTGGCTTCTGTTAGAAACTGCTGGAAGCTTCCCCTGTTCCATGGAGCCAATGCCAGCTGGCTCCAGGATGGGCTTCCTGCTGCTGGCCAAGGCTGAGCCAATTATGAGCGATAGTAACATGTCTCTGATAACATATTTAAGAACAAAAGATTGTTGCACAGAAGGAAATTGCAGCCAGGGAAGAGCCGAGTGAGAACATGGGAACAATAAGGTAGATACCAAGGTCAGTGCAGAAGGAGGGGCAGGAGGTGCTCCAGGTGCTGGAGCTGAGGCCCTGCAGCCCGTGGTGCAGACCAGGGTGGGGCAGCGGTGCCCCTGCAGCCCATGGGGGACCATCAGTGTGCAGAGACCCACCTGCAGCCCTTAGAGGAGCCCCTGCTGGAGCAGGTGGATGCAGGAAGGAGGCTGTGACCCCGTGGGAGGCCCAAGATGGAGTGGGGTCCTGCTGGAGACCTGCAGTCCGTGGAGAGGGAAGCCCAGGCTGGAGCAGGTTTTTCTGGGGTAGGACTTGTGGCCCCTGGGGGGGACCCACGTGGGTACAGCTCATTCCTGAAGGACTGCACCCCGTGGAGGAGTGACCCACGGGACAGCAGGTTGGGAAGAACTGCCACCTGAGGGATGGACTCATGATGGAGAAGTCCATCCAGGACTGTCTCCCATGGGAGGGACCCCCCGGGAGCAGGGGAAGGACTCCTGTCTCTGAGCAGCTGCAGAAACAACAACTGAGTGCAACCCCCATTCCCTGTCCCCCTGCACTGCAGGGGGGGAGGAGGGAGGACATGGAAGGAAGGAGGGGTGGGGGGAAGGTGTTTTTAAAGCTGTTTTATTTTTCACTCTTATCTTATTACTAACAGGCTCTTATCCTGTTAGTAATAAATAGAAGTACTATCCCCACTTTGAGTCTTGTTTTGCCTGTGAAGTCACTGACCTCTCCCAGCTGTTACCTCTACTCTCATGAATTCTTGGCTGGTTTTTTTCTCTCTCCTCTGCCCAGTTGCAGAGGGAGAGTGAGAGAGCGGCTTTAGTGGGTAGCTGGTGTCTGGCCAGGGTCAACCCACTACAATGGGCTTTAAGGTCCCTTCCACCTAAACAATCCCATGGTTCTATAAAAACCTCTCTAATATATTCTGATGAGCTCAAGCTCTTAATGACATTGTAATTAAACGTGTTTCTGCACTCCCATCTAATTTCAATAGGCTTCACTTCTTACAGTTCGGGGGTGCCTGTGAATATGCCTCATGTCGACTTTTTTTAAAAAGCAAAGCTAAAGCACTGTTTGGTTGTATTTTAAGATGAAACTCTTGCTCTCTATAAGCTACAAGGTGATGCCAATGTTTAACTTCGTTGAGAACTGGCCATGGTTCCTTGCTCCTAAAACTTCAGCTGCTCGTAACTCAAAGTTTGGGACTGTAGAAAGTAAAACCATCATTTAATCCATCATTTAAAGCCAAATGGAGCAGCTTCAGTGCCACAAACAGAAATATTTATTACTGCACTCATGCCCTTGGTGCTCCCTCTGTATGTTATGAGTAGACCACTGTGTTGAGTCCACGTGTTTTCCCTTCTGGAGGTTGCCAATCCAGTCCCTTAGTGGGTGGTTTGGTGCTGCTGGAAGTTGTTCCCAACAACTACAGGGAATATTCCATCTGAATCAGGTATGAAGTCCCCAACTCTGGTTCATGTAGGAGCAGACACACATTGTCCTGGGCACTTGTAGCTGCATAAAGGAAGCCTTTTAAAATGTTCTCCTCTCTATTTCCCTAAAACTATTTCATATTTCAGGTGGTATCAAAGATGCTCTTTTAGCTTTTGAATCTTTCTGGCTTTTTGGATATTTGAAGGGGTATGTGTTGCATTGGTAGTTCAGTTGCCTTTATGAAGAGACAGTGTTTCTGCAACTCGCATGTTCTAAAAACCTTAATAATTCCTTTTGTATCTGTCAGAGCCTGCCTGGTACACAGGGTCCAAACAAAGAGCTTATTCCTCTTCCGGAAGGCTCTTTAGGAAGGAATTCTGATGGGTTATTCAACAAAGTCCTTGTTATTACTGTAGGTGATGTTTCATCCTTTGCACAGGGAGGCTTCCTGGAAAGCAAAATAAATGAAGTGCTCAAGATGTAGGTTTTTTTAAAGAGAAAAATAAAACAGCAACAACAAGAAAAAAGTAAAAACACCTCAAAGCTTGTACTGAAGCAGAAGAAGAAGGTGCTGTTAACTCATCTTAAACATTTTTGTTCATGAGATACAACACAGTTGGACTTTTAAATCCAGTCAGTTGACACAATTTCATGGCGGCCAAATCAGAGTCTTTCCCTGCAGTGAGGATGATGAAGGGTGGGGAGGTGGCACTGTCCCCTTCCAGAAAAAAAGAGAGAACGGAAAAAGTGGATTGTTTTTGCAGTAGGGGGCAGAGCTGTGGGTTTCTTTTGTGGTTCTAATTTTCCTCTGAGGGAAATAGCAGCTGGTTTGAAGAGCAGGAGGGATTGGATGCTCTCTCCAGGGCCACATGGGCTCTGGCTGAGGACATTTGTAAGGAATTCATTCCTTTGGGAATGAGGGAAAAAACTCATCTACCCCCCTGTTGCCCCGAGAAGGAGGGTACTCAGACTACTGGGGGCAGGAGGAATGAGGCATGTCAGGATGGGGGGCTGATGTTTCCCTTTCAGACTGGTTTTGCATTTGGATTGTTTCCCATCAGAACCCAAAGAATAAGTGATTCTTGCAGTGACAAGTTCAATAAATGTAAAATATCATTTTCCTTTCCTTTGGACAGACACTTAGAGACTGACTTCAGTCAAATCTGAGTGGGGAAGTGTCTGTTCAAAGAGACAGACAATATTAAAGTGTGTTTCCTGAGTGACAAAGGGTTTATGATCCCTGTGATTGCAGTTCACTGAAGGGCTGCTTTGAATTTAACTCCTGCTTTTTATACCTGGAATAAAACACCTTGTGTGGTGAATATAGAGAGTCCTGATTTTGCCTGATGGATTTCTGGTTTGTGTTTTGGCTGATGGGGGAATTCACCAGCACTTCCCAGCCCAAGGGAGAACATCTCTGCTCACTTCCCTATCACTGCATTTGGGAGATGGGATGTTGCCTTCACCTTACTCCTGCTACCAGGAAATGTCCAAGAAAGAGCTGATTTGACTTTTTGAGGTGAATTTCAGTGCTTCCTTCTACCTCCATAACTGGGTTCAGTGCCAGCTCCACCTTCTCCTTGGTTCATCCCCTCCTGCCTGCTCTCCCTGCTCAACCCACTTTGAAGCGGTTTCAAAGTCCTGGATTTCCTCAGAGAATGTCTTTGGGGTCTATTCTCTGATTGGTCACTTTAATACCCTCAGGGAAAAATATGTTTTCTTCCATGTTAAACAAAAATACTTCAGATCCCGAGATACTCCTGTTCTGCAAGAGAAAGCAGCTGTCTGTGTAGCAGATAAAAATATGTCTTCCTTTTTTGCCTCAGTTTCCCTTAAATATTAGGAAAAGGGATTGGAAAAGGATGCTTTGAGAATATTTCCTGAGTTCCTGGTTTGAAGGGTGGACACTGTTTGTAGCACTCTTTTGCTTCTAGTAAGAATTAAAAATGTTTAAAAAAATCACAAAATAGCATAACTGAGTCACTGACTGGGTATTAAAGGCAGAGTCATGACAAGATCTGCAGACACAGTTATTTTATGTATTAAAGTGATTTCTCGGAGCCATTTTTTAAAGAGGGGAAATTATTCTGATCTGTGATACAGCCCAGCTCGAAGTGCAGGGACCCCACAGCCCAGAGCTGGTGCTAAAAGCTGGAGAAAATCATGGAATCCCAGTTTGGTTTGGGTTTGAAGGGATCTTCAAGATCATCCAGTTCCACTGGTTGGACAGGGATGCCTTCCACTATCCCAGGTTGCTCCAACCTGGCCTTGGACACTTCCAGGGATGGGGCAGCCACGGCTTCTCTGGGCAACCTGTGCCAGGGCCTCACCACCCTCACAGCCAAGAGCTCCTTCCCAATATCTCATCTAAATCTTTCCATATAAAACCAGTCCCCCTTGTCCTATTACTTTGCTGGGTAACATGTGCTCTGTTTCTGCAGCTGTATTTGGGATTTGTTATAATTTATGATAATTCTTCTTCAATGTTGTTTTTCTGGACAAGCAGTTTGTTCTCATGTTTTATGGAAATATTTTTACCACTTCACTGTTATTATACACAACGATTAGTTCTGGATTTTCATCCATGTGTGGTGCCTGTAATTAATTCTGCTGCAGAATTTGGGCTGTTTACCCAACAATCATTTGAAATGTGAGGGCTGTGGAGGTGGGCAATGAGTTAATTTGTTATTCTAGTGTGATGTTTGATACCGTGGTGCTGGAGGCGGTAGAGATACTTGTTGAAATGATTAAAACAGAGAAAAATAGTGTGAAGAAATGATCCCGAGGTTAATACTCCAAGCATGTTCCTGCTGAACATCCCTGACCCAGGTCTACCTGACAGAGAAGGGCCTGTGCTCATCCAGCTTTGGAATTACTCCTTATTTTGACCATATTGTCACCCATTCCTGTACATCCACCCATTCATTCCTCCCTTTTTAAGTGGATTTGTTACTATGGAGACAGAAAAAGTCCCTGAGAGGGGACGTGGCCATGGATGGGGCACAGCAACAAATGGGTTTGTGGAGTGGCTGGAAAATTATAGGTTGGCTGTTGGATAAACAGGTACTTTGTGTAAGATATTTGCTGTTTCTTTGCTTCTGTCTGAGATTTATTAGTGCCTGAAGGAGAAAGAAACAAGCACCTTAATTGAAGACCTACGAGGATACAGAAATGGCCCTTCCAAATATTGCAGTTCTTACAGAAATTACGTTCTATGCTTCCGGGAGATTTTATTGATATTAGTGGTGTTTATTGTAATCCCTGTAATGTGTTCATTTATAACTGTGTGTGCTTGGAGAAAGGGAAATGATCCCTGGAATTGGAGCAGTTTCGTGCAAGGTAAAGGATGGACACACACAAATGATCTTTGTCAGAGTACAGGGAAGTGAACAGAGGAGAGTGAGGGGTCCCAGAGGAGAGTGAGGGGTCTCAGAGGTACATGAAGGAACTCAGAGGGCCATTAGGGGTCTCAGAGGGGCACGAGGAGACTCAGAAAGGCATGAGGGATCTTAGAGGAGCATGAGGTGTCTCAGAGGAGTGTGAGGGATCTCAGGGAAGCATGAAGGGTTTCAGAGGAGCATAGGGGATCCCAGAGGGACACGAGTGGTCTCAGAGGAACATGAGGGGTCCCAGAGAAGCATGAGAGGTCTCAGAGAGGAGTGAGGGATCCCATCACAACCCCATCTGCATTTTGATTTCAGAGCCTGCTTTGTTCACAGGTTTCTGTCCATGGAAGTGATCAGTGTGAGGGATCAGGCTCCCACAGGCAGGCAGCCATTCATGTGCCATTATTAAATTGAATTGAAATCTTAATTACAGCAGTTACCAGGCAGTGTGATAATATTAAAAAAAAATAAATCTCTTATTTCTTTTAG
Source organism: Chiroxiphia lanceolata (assembly GCF_009829145.1). Taxonomy (NCBI): domain Eukaryota; kingdom Metazoa; phylum Chordata; class Aves; order Passeriformes; family Pipridae; genus Chiroxiphia; species Chiroxiphia lanceolata. The sequence continues at coordinate 6,296,044 of NC_045644.1, forward strand.
CTCAAAGAAAATGTGTTCATTGAACCCTTTTGATTGCCTGTGGTTCCATAACTCAGAACTCCTGGCTGTGTTTTACTCTGCACTGATGGGATTCTCAGTGGTGTGATGATGGAAAAAGACGAGCAGGGCTGGGTGTGTGTTTGGAGCTGTTCTATATTTCAGTGCTATTGATCCAGGGGGTGTGATGGCTGTGCTCTGTTTTACCTTTCCCTGTCAGGGTATTTTTAGGACAGGTTGTTTATGGAATTGCCAAATCAAAGCTGACCTGAGATGAGCATTTTGGGATATTTCATGGTTTGGAAATGGGAGCTCTTGGAATTCCTGCCGTAAAAGTTTTCCAGGTAATCCCCCAATATTGGATTTCCAGTTTCAGTCTTTCAGGATAGTGTTTGCTGTGGGACTGTGAGAGAACCTTCAGCTCCAGCCCCAGGCACCATCCTGATTCCAACCCCCTCCCTGGCACAGCTTGGTTTGTGCCAATTGGTGCCTTCCTAGCTTAATCTCAGGGGTTTGAGTCCCAAATAATGTCTCATATCAGGAGACAGCACAAACCTGGGGCTGCTGTTGGATGTGGTGTGGGAAACCTGCTGGTGAGAGTCCAGGAGAGGCCACAGAGATGCTCCAAGGGCTGGAGCCCCTCTGCTCTGGAAACAGGCAGAGAGAGCTGGGGGTGTTCACCTGGAGAAGAGAAGGCTCCACGGAGACCTTAGAGCTCCTTCCAGTGCCTAAAGGGGCTCCAAGAGATCTGGAGAGGGACTTGGGACAAGGGATGGAGGGACAGGACAAGGGGAAATGGCTTCCCAGTGTGAGAGGGCAGGGATAGATGGGATATGGGGAAGGAATTCTTAGCTGTGAGGGTGGTAAGGCCCTGGCCCAGGTTGCCCAGAGCTGCTGAAATAAAAAAAAATGTGTTTTCTTTACCTTTTCCTTTATTGTGTTGTAATATTTCACTTGGGAAAGCTGGTTTAACCCCTCTGCTTCCCTAGTGCATAATTATATGAGCACTGTGTGCTCTTGAGAGCCCTTCCCTCTTTCTGAAGGAGGGCTGGAAGTGGTAAAGCCTGAACTGAAGTCTGGAGTTGTCCATAGATGAGTGTTTCTGGAGTGGGCTACATGGAGCTGGAGCCAGGGCAGAGCCAGGTGTGGGCTCCTGAACACAGAGGGTAAAGCTGTTCCAAATCTCCCAGGGAATAAACAAAACATCAGAAGCATATTTGGGGTTTCTCAGGCTCTTGTTTCCCAGAGCTCTGATAGTTGGGGTCGTGCACTTGGAAATTTTTTTCCTATGAAAATTCCTTTTTCTGTAACAGGAAAAGCTGTTTCAAAGAATTTTTTCTGCCTATAAATCTGCAAATCCCTTTCTCTGCAAAGTGTGAATCTGTGCAGACAGAGCTCTGCCCTCAACCTGCATTGATCTATTTGGACTTACACAAGGTGATTGATCACAAAGGGAACAATGAGGTGGATTTGAGGGAAGAGCTGGTGCTCTCAGATAACGATCCTGCCAGGATCGGAGTCTGCCTGGTATTTCACATGTGGTGTGATCAAAGAACTGAAATTACACTGGAAAATGTTGAATCTGAATTTTTCTGGCACAGTCCTGATGCTTTCAAGGAATCTGGAGCCCTGAGGAAGGAGGACGCTGACAGGGCTGGATGTTTCCCATTGACTTGTAAAGTTGTACAGCTCCATGCACTCCTGAAAACAAACAAACAAACAAAACAAAACAAAACAACAACAACAACAACAAACCCAGAACAATCTTTATACAGCTTTTTACAAAGCTTTCCTTGGCCCAGGGCCATTCCCTGCTGTTCAGTTGATTGTGGAAACTAGCAAGTATTTACAAACAAAAGCAACCAGAGCGTTATCACGGGGCTTCTCAAGTGTGTGCATCTCTAACAGTCTGCAGATCACACACACTTCCTGCAATTCCTTGACTTTTAATCAGTGTTTGCAGCCTGGAGCAGCAGGAAAAGAATTTGTGTGGTCCATTCTTTGGCCACCAGCCATTTCTGTGAGTTCAAACTGATCCAACAGTAAAAATGTCATCACAGGTCTCTCGTAGGACATGGAGAAGGAGGAGGACCAAGGGCTTTGAGTATGATGGTTCCAGGTTCTCCTCAGTAGTCCCAGCTCCTGGCAAAGCTGATTGTCAGTGTGGATCCTGGGTGGATTTGGGTAAGAAGGGAGGTGTTGAAGGGAGAAAGACCCACCCAAACCTGTCCCCTGTCCTGCTGAGCACTGCAGGTCATGTAACCCACCCTCAGAGCACAGCCCTGTCATTTCAGAGCCAAAGGCACTGTCCCTCAGCTTCCCATCCAACCCTGATGGAAATCTGCCCTGCTTTCCATCCACCCTTTATCCAATAATCATAGAATTCTGGAATGGTTTGGGCTGGAAGGGACCTCAAAGACCATCCAGTTCCACCCCTTGCCACAGTCAGGAACACCTTCCACTATCCAAGATTAGTTCAAGCCCCATCCAACCTGGCCTTGGACACTTCCAGGGATGGGGAAGCCACAGCTTCTCTGGGCAACCTGTGCCAGGGCCTCACCACCCTCACAGGGAAGAATGCCTTCCCAATATCCTGTTTAACCCTGCCCTCTTTCAGCTTAAAGCCATTCCCCTTGTCCTGTTCCTCCATCTGATGTCCCAAGTCCCTCTCCAGCTCCATTGGAGCTCCTCTGAGCACTGAAAAAGGCTCTAAGGTCTCCCTGGAGCCTTCTCTTCTCCAGGCTGAACAATCCCAGTTTTCTCAGCCTTTCCTCATAGGAGAGGTGCTTCATCCCTCTGATCATTTCCATGACACCTTATGAATGGACTGGTTTAGCTCCTGGAGTTCCTCAACCTTAAAGAAATGGAGAACACCTTGTTTTCTGATTAATTAGTAAATAGGATTCAAGGCTGTTACTGAATTTCTGTATCTCTGTGCACAGCTGTGGCAGAGTTTTGTGAACTTCAGGCTGAGTCCTGGTGCTTTAATTAGAACACAAATCAGCTGAGGTGGTTTTAATGCCCATTGATATAGAGGCTTTGTGACGCTGGGCAGAGCAGGGCTTTGACAGCGATTTGCTGAAACACTCACATTTCATTTGGGCAGCTGGTGAACTGAAGTATTTGCCAAATCATGAACAAGGCAGACACTTATTCCAATTATATGGTTTGATTTGCTCCAGCAATCAGTTTGGGGTCAGGGAGCCATGGTGCAAATTGAAAGTAAAGCCCCGTGGAAAAGTGACTTAAACCAGCTCCGTTCGACCTGAGAGATTGAGAGGGAGCACCCAGAGACAAATGACACAAAATGATACAACTGCTCAGGCAGGATGGAGCCAAAAATGTTAAACCAGGTTTATTGTTTATTCATGACTTTCAGTGCCACAAATGTATCATTGAAACACTCAGTGTGTCACCAAATTCCAGCAAAGCATCGGAGCAGCTTCTCCACAGAGCGAGATCCTGGCAATTCTCAGAGAGTGATGGGACACAGGGAAGGGAATTCGTCGGGATCATTGGCACTCGTTTAGTAACTGGCAGGGAACAGTTAACAAGTTCTCAGCTGTTTTTTCAGTTCAAGTCTGCAGTTTGTTCTGACCCCAAAGGGAAGGTGAGGGACCGAGGAGGTGGGACTGAGTCCACTGGGACCATCATGGGAAAAGCAACAAGGAAAAGCAGTGAAGAAGCAGAACAGCAGCAGGTAATTTAAAAAAAAAAAAGTTCTGTTTGGACTCATCATAATTCTTCCTTCTCAGTAGCTCTCACCTCTTCACTTCCATTTTGGCTTCCACCAAAGCAGGTAGTAAAAGAGCCAAATCCAACCTGGCCTTAGACACTTCCAGGGATGGGGCAGCCACAGCTTCTCTGGGCAATCTGTGCCAGGGCCTCACCACCCTCACAGCCAGGAATTCCTTCCCAGTATCCCATCTAACCCTGCCCTCTGGCAGTGGGAAGCCATTCCCCCTTGTCCCGTCACTACAACCCTTGTCCAAAGTCCCTCTCCAAGATCTCTGATTTCTTGGGAACACCTGGCTTGGAAAACACCTCTACGGCTACTATCAGTGGTTGTTATAAACTACTTGGAGAACAGGGGACAAGTGCAGGTTTTCAAGTCCTTCATAAATTCTTTCTTGGATCAAAGTTTTCCTCAGGCTTGAGAAAATCTGTTTGGGAAATGGGGTGAAGCACTTTATTTTCCATGAGGATTTTTTTGGTTTAGCCTTTAAAGCACAATTATAAATTAAGAGCTTTTTGGGTTTTATTTTGCAGTGCTCAACCTAATGAATTACAAGCAGGCTGAGTTTGCAAGCTGCAAATTGCTGAATAAACTGCCAGATAATAGAATTTAGTGAGTGTTTTTAATTTATCCCCCTGCCCACAGCACTGCAAAATGTTGTTCTGACAGAGGGTTTATATCCATCATTATGTCCCTTCATTTAGAGCCTTCTCAGAGAGCATTATTAGTGATTATTAGTGATAATGGTCTCAGTCTCCACCACAGCAGCTCCTCCAAACTGCTGATATGGGCTGAATGTGATTCACTCTCATCTTACAGTGATAGAAGAGTTTTAAGACTTGTGAACACGGAATTTCCCTGTAAAAATATACTAAGAAAATTAAAAATTGTTCTTATTTTCGTGGGAGGAAAATATTCACTCCACTGTTCATCTAAAAATAGGAATATTAATCCCCCTCTGTGTGACAGGAGGGTGTGTGATCCCCGTTTGTACAGAACTAACCTTCTCTGAGCAGATTTTTTAGAAAGGCTTCAAAGCTTTAAATAACTTATTTTCACCATTGCTAACCTAGACTGGGAGGGAATTAAAAAGAGATAAGTCCTGGGGCCAGATATCCAACAACCACAGCTAAGGTTGGGCTTTGGAAGGGCTCCAGTGCCTCAGTCCCTGCAAAAGCTCCTCATGAAGCTGTGAACCCCAGGCCAAGAGTTTCATCCTCCAAAGACAACCCCTGGCTGGGCAGTAGAACTTCAGGTCCTTCAAATTTGTGGCTGAATAATAACATTTAAGATTGTTATGGAAGAAAAAAACTTCACCTGTAACAGGTAGGACTGGGCCTGGGATGAGTGTGGAAGATGAAGATTGATTTGGTTTCACCCCTGGATGAGGAAGATGACGTGTGTTGTCACAGGTTCTGCAACACATTTTGAGGGCACTGTTTGCCTAAATATAAAAATTAAACAGCTTGATAAAGGCCCTGTAGTTTGAAAACTAGTTAAAAAGTATTTTCTGCTTCCACAAATATCCCTTTTATTTGGTTTAGGTTTGAAATGGTGCATGTGGAGTTTGAGGAAAACACTTCTCAACAATCCAGTTAAAAACCATGAAGACCCTTTGAAAAATGTTCACCCTAAGCATCTCAACCCTGTGGATGAAGGAGGTGATGAATCACTCTAGAAAACCCTAAAACAATAGTTTTAATGAGAACCATCCTCATGTCCTTGTGATATTCCAGAGAAGATGAATGTTGGCTCCTTCCCACCTTGATAGGGTTCTAACAGTGAAGTGAAGACCAGCAACTTCAGGGACACCTTCCACTAGCTCAGGTTGCTCCAAGCCCCATCCAACCTGGCCTTGGGATGGGGCCAGGTTCCAACTGGAAGCCCCAACTTCCAGGGATGGGGCAGCCACAGCTTCTCTGGGCAAACCTGTGCCAGGGCCTCACCACCTTCACAGCTAATATCTCATCTAACCCTACCTCTGGCAGTGGGAAGCCATTCCCCCTTGTTTTGTCCCTCCAGGCCCTTGTCCAAAGTCCCTCTCCAGCTCTCGTGGAGCCCCTTTAGTACTGGAAGGGGACCAAAGGTCTCCTTGAAGCCTTCTCTTCTCTGGGTGAACCCCCCCAGCTCTCCCAGCCTGGCTCCATTAGAGATGAGTCCATCCCTCTGATTCATTTCCATGGCCCTGTCATTCCAAAGCTCCTCTAAATCTGAATTTCCTCTAATTCTATGGTTCTCCAGGCGGTCAGAGGAGTGACTTCATCCTCTAATTTAAATGGTTTCTATCCCAAGCAAATCTCACTGTAGCAATGGGAGAAACAGCAGAATGATGCATCATCTCACAGCTTTAAATGATTTTGTTTACTGTCTGTGTTAGATATTAAACATTATGTCCTGAGATGTGTGGCTGGAGAGAATTTCAATAGCTTTGACATCAAGGTAAGAGAAAAATAATAAAAATATCCCAATTGCTTTTATAACCCAGCCCTGAGTAACTAGGGAGCACTAAAGCTAAAATGACTTTTTGCCAATAATTGTCTTTTGGTTCTTTAAAGCAATAGAGTCAAAGCTCTGTAGAGTTAATACCACCAGTTATGGGATTTGTATCTCTGCTAAATGCAAAATTTAATTCAGCCTTCAGTTGCTTAAAATTTAAAATCTAAACTTGACTGTGTCATAAAAAACTAGGCTGCTTCTCCTGGTTATTAGTGGGAGGGAAAAAAATCAGTCTAATTCCATAGAATTCAGGGGCATTGATATTACTCTGGGGTTTATTAAAGGGAAAATGTTCTTTTCATATATAAACCATGGAAAGGCTGAGACATCAAGCAAATTATGGAAATTCAGTTGTGTAACAAGGGATTGTCTCTGCATTGTATGAAAATTTAGAGTCTGGGAATCACTGCCAGGCTGTGACTGTGAAGGTCACTGGGGCTTGTGCAGAGACACAAATCCCTGCACAGTCAGGTTGGATTTGAGTTTCCCCTTCTTCCGTTGGAAATCTGGTGGGAATCCTGGCATAGAATCATGGAATCACAGGATGGTTTGGGTCAGAAGGGACCTTAATTGCCATCTCATTCCACCCCCTGCCATGGGCAGGGACACCTTCCACTAGCCCACGTTGCTCCAAGCCCCGTCCAACCTGGCCTTGGACACTTTCACAGATGGGGAAGCCACAGCTTCTCTGGGAATTCCATTCCAGCCCCTCACCACTCTCACGGGGAACAATATCTTCCCAATATCCCATCTGATGCTGCCCTCTGGAAGTGGGAAGCCATTTCCCTTGTCCTGTCTCTCCATCCCTTGTCCAAAGTCCCTCTCCAGCTCTTAAAACCCCGTTAGGTGCTGGAAGCCTCAAGCAGAGGCTTTTCTGTGGCCTTGAATTTCAGATAAACAGGCAGGGAAAGAAGGAATTAGGATCATACAGGACATTTTGTGTTTTGAGGGCAAAATGTACTTTGAAATTCCTCTTATGTGAATAGAATAAAAAAAAATTTAATATAAATTCCATTAAAAAAATTACTAAACCTTGAAAATGTTCTTTGCATTTAGTGCACTAAAATAGCAATGAAACATTGCAAGATATTTTCAGAGATTTTCATGAAAATATTCATAAAGGATTGAGGAAAACAGTTTTTAAAAGCACCCAAAATTCCAATAAAGGTCCACTAATAAGTAAATCCTCCTGACAGAATCAGGCAAGAGGAAAAAATGACACAGCAGACCAGTACTACTGTGTGTTAAAAAAGGCATGAAAATATCTCAGAACTGAAAATAAAAGTTAAAAAAAGCATGAGAACAAATGTCACTCATCTAAGAATCGTTCCATTAAAAATGCAGTTTCTAAACTTAAAATCATGGTCTAAATCCTCCCATTTTTGTACCACTACATAAACCAAGCATGGAATATTTCACTTCAGACTGGAGAACACCTCCCTGAAATTCTAATGAAGTGCTCATAAAATATACATGACCAAAGTGCAGAGGAGTGAAGAGGACACAGCCAAAAATCCACTGGAATTTAAGACTTGAGTTTAAATGTCTCTTTTTTTTAGAGAATAAAGATCTCATTTGGTGGCTCATAATTGTCTGGATGTCTCTGAGCCAACCCTTGACAGCCCTGGCCCTTCTCCCTTGGCCCATTCCACGACATTTTATGTTGGATGGGGCTTGGAACAGCCTGGTCTAGTGGAAGGTGTCCCTGCCCACGTCACGGGGGTGGACTAGACAATCTTTAAGATCCCTTCCAACCCAAATCATCCTAGGATTCCATGATTCCATGGTTCTTCTGGGCTGTGCAGCAGGAGTTTGTAGCCCAAGGCTGGTGGTTCTTCCACAGTCTTGCCATGGAACAGTGCCCTTAAAAAATAAAACTGCTGAAATAAAGTCACGTCTACTGGGGCATCTTATAACTCAGTTTAAAACTCATCCTAAAACTCGTGAAGTCTTTTCCCTAAACCCAATTAGTGTCTCTTTACCCCTTGGTGGGTCTTTCATGCTTGAGGGCCCAGAATCTCCTGGGTGATGCTGTTGTGCAGCCCTTGGTGGCTTGAGGGACACTGGTGTTGGGATCCTTCTGGGGATCATCATCCCTATTCTTCAGCCCCCAAAACAGCACATCACCACTTCATTCACACTTTAATTAGTGAATCGATGCAGGAAAAGTTGGAAATAGCACTGTAGGAAACAATGTTCCAGTTAATTTTATCTCAGACTTCCCGCCCCTCTCCTCTACACTGACACATCTCCATTCCTTTGGCACTAAGAGAACATTCTGGGGTTTATCATGGAGTTAAAGTGTTATCCCAGTAAGGCACAAAGGGAAAAGTCCCTCATCCAGCACCTGCTTGAGTACATCACCCTCAGCCTCTGTGTAAAGGTTAAAAGGAATTTATTTTTGTTTCAGGTGTTTTTCCATCCACCTCAGCCTGTGAAAGTTCCAGAGGCTGAGTTAAACCAGTGAACACGGGTTTGCAATAATTTGGTCTCTGGGAAGAGCAGTGCAGAATTCCCTGGCTTCAGTTCCTGGGCTTGTTGTATGTGGAAGCTCTTCAGGACTTCTGTAGGTATCAGCTGAGGAATAATGAGACTTTTAACCTTGAAACTTAACCCAAATCTGAGCCTAAAAGTACCTGAAGAAAACCTTGTCTGCAGTTTAAAATGTTCTTAGGAAGAGCAGTGATAGTCTTAATAACTTCTCTTTGCAAACATAAAGATTCACCCTTTCCCCTTAAAAATGCACCTGGGATTCCCGGGCATGGAGCTGTCCTGATTATGAAGGTGTTTGGGATTTTATTGGTTTCCATTTTCAGCAATTTTTTCCCATGTAAATGTCGGATTTATAGTCCCCTGTCAGGCCCTATGTAAAGGGAATAATAATCAGGGACTAAGGTTTTTTTGCTTTACAGTCTGATGTAAATCTTTATTAGAGTTTGCAAGGAGCCGACCAACCTTTGGCATGGGGCACTTAGGAGGTGATGGAAAACCCTCCTGGAGCTGAGGGAAGGCTGTGGATGGGTTTGGCAGATGCTCAGCCAGGCTCTTCTCTTTCCCTCGACTCTCGATTGCAGATGAGGGTCGTCCATCACTTTATTTAAATCCCCTTTTCTCTTTATGAACTTGCTGCTGCTTCATCCTTGATCATCTGGATAAAAGTTGGAGGAAAAAGAAAAGCTGAAACGACAAGAAACTGGGGAAAGTCCTGAGGGAGAGGTAAAACTGGAGAATATTGTCCTTTAGCTTGAAGGCCACGAGGTAAATGCAGTTACAGGTGCCTGCCTTTAATATACAGAGTTATATCACAGAATCATGGAATGGTTTGGATTGGGAGGGACCTCAAAGCCCATCTCATTCCACCCTCTACCATTATGGGCCTTAAGGAACTGAGAGAAAAGATGGAGAGAGACCATTTACAAGGGCCTGGACAAGGGGGAATGGCTTCATACTGCCAGAGGAAAGAGTTAGATGGGATATTGGGCAGAAATTGTTCCCTGTGAGGGTGGTGAGGCCCTGGCACAGGTTGCCCAGAGAAGCTGTGGCTGCCCCATCCCTGGAAGTGTCCAAGGCCAGGTTGGACAGGGCTTGGAGCAACCTGAGACAGTGGAAGGTGTCCCTGCCTGTGGCAGGGGTTGGAATGAGAGGGTTTTTAAAATCCCAAGCTAGGCCATTCTGCGATTCTCTGTCACATGCCTGGTGCTGGCTCTGACTCTGCTCTGAACATTACACTTAGTCACTGAAAATTCCCAAAGCCACTCAGGTTCACACTTGCTGTGAGTACCTGGTTGTATAAAAGCACCTTCACAGTGACACATTTCTCTTGTGCTTTAAAGCTGCCCAGAACCCCTTTGTGTCTGTTGTTGTGTGACAGTGACAACACTGGAAGTGACATTTGGTGGTGTCTCCTGCCTTGAAGCTGCTGCAGTTTGTCTGTCTTTGTGCTCAGGCTTTGATTTTATTCAAATATATTTGTTAGAAATCCTTACACATGGTAGTGGCTGCTGTTACTGCTTTATCTAAGATGGTGTGTTGAAAGGTAAGAGATTCCACCCAGGAGGGAAATTTTCAGGCTGAAAGAGGATTGGGGAGAACAAGGAAGTATAAACACCTGAGGCAAAGCCAGGTCTATATGTAATCACATTAATTTTAAGGCCCTGCTTAATTTTAGAGCTGTTCCCATTCTGGGGAGGGGGTCAAAATTGGGATAAAAAAAATAAATAGCCAAGGATAACTGAAAACAGTACTTGCTCCAATTACCAGAAGACACATTTCCTGTTGGAAAATAACATAATTAGTGGGATGCTGAACCTAAAACCTCTCCTGTGGTAGTTATTAAATTCCATGACATTTCAGCTTGATTAACTTTTTAACAGATATGACTCGAGGCTGTGACAGGGAACCTTTAGAGGTGTGTGGGAGATCTGATGACCCATCCCACAGACAAGACCAATTATCCAAACTGAAGGAAATGATTATAAAACCTCATTAGCAGAAAGGAAACTGATAAACTCTTTGCCTGAGATGAAGGGATGAGATGTAGAAGGAAGTATCCTCCTGCCCTGCTGGGCAGAGGAGGAGCAAAGAGTGGTTTCCTGAGCTCCAGCTCTGTCTCTGCCTCGATGATGATGTTTTTCAGAAGCTAATTATGGCTCTCTATAGGGTATTTATGTATAGGGGGATATTCCTTTCTTGAGAGGACCCCAGCACAATGTTTGGGAGTCCCTTTGCTCATCTCCCTGCTCACCTGTAACTGTTCAGCATCATGGACAAAGCTGTGCAATGGTTTGTGTTCTCCTTCCAGCTTGATACCAATGACAACCTGGGGTGGAGTGAAGGGAATGAGGCTTCAGGTGAGTGGAGACTAATTGGTGACATTTCCCAGGAAAACAGTCACAGAAAACCCTCACTGTGACCTGGGGTCACAAAGTGTCCCCTCAGCCCTGGGCCCTGTCCCCTCCCAAAACATCTCCTCCTGCTTTGGGAGGGGTTTGGGCTGAGACCATGGGAGGAACAATCCAGCATTGCCATTCCAGTCTGGGATTTGTGATGAGCAGGTGTTGTAAAGTCTTGGCTCATATGGGTTATCAAGCTCACAGGGCACAAGGAAATGGATACACAATTGTTCATATTTCCTTACTTGATAATGGAAATATTATTTAGATATTTTGAATGAAATTCATGGAAAACCATGGTGAGCTCAGCACTGCCCAGGCTGACCTCTGATGGTGTTTGCCTGCACTTCCTAGTTTACAGAACAATAATATACACATTTTAAAGTCTTCCTAAAAAAGCAATGCATGGTGTTATTTTTACAAGGGCCTGGAGTGCCAGGACAAGGGGGAATGGCTTTAAGCTGAAAGAGGACAGATTTAGATTGGATATTGGGAAGGAATTCTTGGCTGGGAGGGTGGGGAGGCCCTGGCACAGGTTGCCCAGAGAAGCTGTGGCTGCCCTATCCCTGGACGTGTCCAAGGCCAGGTTGGACAGGGCTTGGAGCAGCCTGAGCTAGTGGAAGGTCCCCCTGCCCATGGCAGGGGATGGGACTGGATGAGCTTTAATGTCCCTTCCAACCCAAACCATTCTGGAATTTTATGGATTTATTTCAGGGTGTTTTTTCGCTCTAAACTTGTACCTCTGCCACACAAACCCCCTTGGTGTGACATCTCTCACTAACTGCTGTTCAGGTGATGTTCCCTGAGTGGCATTTTTGGCTGTTCCACATCCTCACCATCCCATCTCCCACATCCTCCCAGGTCAGTACTCCCAGCTCCCAAAGATTTATCCACTTGCAAGTCTTCATGGAAATAAGAGAAGAAAAAATATCTATAACCTGAGGGTCTTTCCTAGAAAACAACTACAAACTGTGGTATTTCTATCAAATATTTGGGGAATGTGGATGTAATTCCCTTTGGGTGTGATGCTGTCCCTTGATCCTTTAGGAGTTTTTTTGTGTAGGGTCACAAAGATATAAATGTATCTGCTTCTGATATCACTGGGAAAAGTAGGGAAAAGTAAAATAATCTGGGTAAAAAGGTTAATTTTTGAAAAATGTTTAAAAAATACTTATCCCTAATATGAAACAAAGAAATAAAGCTCCAGCTCAAGACACAGTTGTCTGAGTTGGTGAGTGATGGTCAGGAAGGAGGGAATTCATTTCAAATTACTCCCTGCTTCAAAATACTGCAAGTGAAGATAATGAAGGATTAATGGAGTTTGCTTTTGTCTTTCTGTAAAGAAGAAAAAAAGGCTCCTTAAATCAGCCAGGTGCTTGTTATGCATGTGGAGCACAAAGGTTATGGAAATATGTCCCGTTCTGCTCAGTTCTGTGATTTAATTAAGATATCCCTCTGAGGAGGGGCAGCCAAAGGGCTGCTGCTGCAACTGTAATTGATAAATTGTTTCTTGAAGGTGTGAAACAACAGAGGTAATAAATGGCTGCTGAATAGTGGGAAATGTCAGGAGAGGAGCAGCTGAAATCAGGTTGGAGGAAAAGCATGATGTCGATTTTACTGAATCTGAAAATCCCAGAGTAATTGGAAGACCACAGTGCCAGCCAAGGAGGGTCATCCTGCAGCCAGGCTAGAGAGCCCTGAGCAGGGATTTGTAGGCAAAATACACCAAAGACATATGTTTTAAATAGTTTTTGTTTTCTAGTATTTGTTCATAAGCGCTTTCTGAGTTACCTGTGTCAACTTTTGCTGCACCGGTGAATAATTAATCCTCCCTGAGAAAGCTGGAATTATGGACTTCCAGCATCAGAGCAGTCTGAAATGAACCCTCTAATATTTACCCTGTATTTCTTTCTGCCTTTAGCATTCAAGGAATGCAGCAGATAAGTCAGAAGAATATATGATCAAATGCAGCTTTTGAGCAGAGAGGGCAGGCAGAGATAACAACTCCTCTGCTGGAATAACCTCCCGTGATTCCTCTCCCAGGTGTTCTCTGCCTTTGCCTTTAACTCTGCTTTTAATTTGACTCTGAGCTATAAAATATACCAACCTTACCTGCCTTAGACTGGTACAGAAATCCACATCTTCAAAGTGCTGGAGAAACATGAATTGAATGTTCTTTCTAAGTATCTCACTGTGTGAAGCAAGACAGGAGAACAGGCCCCTGTCTGAGCTGCAGTTTGGAGTGCACAAACCATCATCTTCATGATGGGGCTGGTGGAACGGGTTAAAATCTGTCATTTCATAAATCATAAAATTATTTGGACTGGAGGGGACCTTAAAGATCATCTTATTGCATCCCTGCTGTGGGCAGGGACACCTTCCACTAGCCCAGGTTGCTCCAAGCCCCATCCAACCTGGCTTCGAACAATTCCAGGGATGGGGCAGCCACAGCTTCTCTGGGCAACCTGTATCAGGGCCTCACCACCCTCACAAGGAAGGATTCCTTCCCAACAACCTGGGAGTTTTCCATGGCTCCATAACCCCTGAGCTCTCCAGGGCTCAGGAAAACCAGAACCAAAAATGTCTTTAGTCCTGCTGGAAAGGCAAATCCTCTTCCTGGGAATGTATTTTTTTATCTCACATTTCTCTCTTGGTTGTTTCTACCTTTTTTCATGCTGCTGTTTCAGGAAAAAACACACACAGGCTGCCTTAAAACTGGGCTTAAACTTGAACTGGGTGCTGAAGCAGAGCCCACGTGTTCCAGAGCAATATTAAACCCCACAAATGAATGTGTCCAACTGCTGTCCTGAGGGCTTGACCCTGTTACCACCTGAGGGACACTATTTTTTTCGAAGAGGAAATAAAATCACAGTGCCAAAAATTACTGCACTGTGGAGCTGTTTTCAAGTCACTGTGGGTGAGATTCTTGTCAGCAGTTACTCATTGAGTATTTCCAGGGGCTTTGAGCTGGATATGAAAAACATCTCAATGATGAAGCTTCAAAATCTCAGTCAAAAAAAAAAAAATTTCTTAGCTATGCAAATTAGAAGGGAAGAGAAATTGTGTTGTCGAGGTGCCAGAAGCATTTGAAAGTGGCTGTTTCAGAGTAATTTCATCAAGGTAATTTAGCCATGTAGGAACACTCTGGTGATCTGGGACGGGCCGTGAACGTGCAGCACTGACACAGAAACTGCCTCTCTCTGTCACTGACAGATGGCTCAGCTCATGGACTAACATCAGGAAGTGGACTGAAACAAGAAAGAAACCCAGAAGTTTCTCAGGGGTTGAAGAGTTAGAGTTGCAGAGCCCAGGAATCTCTGTAGGGTGATCAAAGCCACAGCCAGTGGCTTCCTGGCTCTCACTAATTGCAGAACTGGAAATGAGTCTGTCTGTCTTTCCTGTGACTCTTCCCATTTCTGTGTGTTCCTTATCTTATATTTACACTGCTTTGTGTAAATATAAATTCTAAAATAATGATCCCAAACAAGCAAAACTCTTGGTAACAGCACCTGGAAATTCACTGTGGGACATGATCCAGTGGAAGGTGTCACTGCCCATGGCAGAGGTTGGACAGGGTAAACTTTAAATGTCCCTTCCAACCCAAATATTCTGTGATCCTATGATTTTATGATCCCTTAAAGGCAGAAGGATGTGCCCATGTGGCTTGTTGCGTTTGGCAGGATGTCACCAGCTGACAGTGAATGTCACAGTGAATGTTGGGAATGAGCAGAAAGCCACTGATTTACTCCTTCAGAGAGGAGAGAGGAATTTTGTCAGCAATGAGATCCAATATTTTCCTCTTGAAGTAACACAGTATTGGTATTTTGCTATGGGTAGGTAATTTTTTGGATACCACAATTCTGAGAGGGACAGTACGTTTCCTGCTTTTTAATTTTTACATATTTGTTCATCTTGATTTTTTTTTTAATGCTGTTTGTTGTTTCTCTGCTTTCTCTACTTCTTTTTCCATATTCCACACAAGGATCCCTGCTCCAGGTGGTGTGCACACCTGAGACTGAGTTGCAGTTGCCTCAATAACAGATAAGAGGAAATGCAGAAAATAACTGTGTTCTTTTGCTCCCTCTCCTTCCTCACGTTCCCCTCTCCCAAAGAGAAAACAGCAAAGGCTGGGAAGGAAAAACACTGACTGCACCAAACTGCAGCAGAGACAGCAGAGAAAGCAGCCTCTTCTCTGGGTTTTTGCCATTCCCAAGAGGGATTCCGTGTGCTCTGTGACTGGAATCCAGGGTTGGTGAGCCTCTCACAGCAGCTCCCTGTAATCCTATTGCCAAGTTTTACCTTCCACTAGCCCAGGTTGCTCCAAGCCCTGTCCAACCTGGCCTTGGACACTTCCAGGGATGGGGCAGCCACAGCTTCTCTGGGCAACCTGTACCACGGCCTCACCACCCTCACAGGGAACAATTTCTTCCCCATATCCCATCTATCCCTGCCCTCTGGCAGTGGGAAGCCATTCCCCCTCGTCCTGTCCCTCCACCCAATGTCCAAACCCCCTCTCCAGGTCTCTTGGAGCCCCTTTGGGCACTGGAAAGGGGCTCTAAGGTCTCCCTGGAGCCTTCTCTTCTCCAGTCTGACACATCCCAACTCCCTCAGTCTCAGACCAACTTCTCTTCCTCTGCTTTACAGACTACATGTCAGGTTGGTCCATGGGATTGGACCGGAAAGTTCTGGATTTAGTGCTGAGTTTTTGGATGTCGAAACATTGGGACTGTGGAGATGTTTTGTGGGTGTGTTCACATCCATCTCCCTGTGGGTATGGACCTGCACATCTCACCTCCAGGATAGAATTGCACTGAAGTTTTTAAACCAAACCCAATCAATTACAAATGACTCATGTTGCAAGGTCAGAACAGCAAGTACCAAGTCAACGCTGAGATTTCCTTCCTCTTTTGAGTGTTTTCTGTGCCAATGAAGCCTGAATGAAGCACTTGGCTTTCCACCTAAATGGTGGAAAGACCTGGGAAACCCATCACCAAAAGTCTGACTCAGCCCTGTCTGGGGAGTCGGAGCTGTTTGTTTGCTCAGGGAGGCTTTTGTGCAGGTTCTTTCCTTCCCTGTGAAGGATGTTCCATGTCCACTGAAGTATTTTTAGGGGGTTGGATTGATTTTTTTTTCCTTTTTTTCTTGGCATAGGTGTCAGACAAGCAGAGAAGGGCAGGTGACAACCAGGGCTGTGAACTTTCCCTGCATGGCCATGGCATCAGGAGGGAATTTAGGACACCAAAAGGCAACTTTTGAGCAGGACCATCTCTGATAGGTGTATTGGAAGGTTGCCACTGCTCTTCTCACCCCAGCTCCCACCACCCACCAGCTATTCTCCTGGAAATTCTCCTGCACTTGGAGTCTGGCTGGTGCTGAAGGGCTTGATCAGGAGGGACTTGAGACACTGAACATAGAATTGCTCTGAGGGCAAGAGCTTTTTATGAAAAAAATGCCCTGAGGTCAATAAAACTATTTCTCATGGGCCTTTGAGCAGTTCCACAGCTGAATAAACTCACTAAAATGACAATGAAGCTTTTCTTCCCCCAGGTGATGTTTTACATCCGTTGCTCTGATGGCCATTCATTAATTTTCAATATTGCTTTTGCTAAACTCATTTTCTTTAAATGATATTTTCTGTGCAATGTAATATGTTTGAATATGTCAAGGTGGGGGGGTTATTTGGGTGTTTTTTTCAGTCACCTGTTTTTTTTTTTTTAAGAAGAAAAATGGCCTTTATTCTCTCGGAATGGCGTGATTTTTCTGCTCATGAAGATGAAAGGCTGTGGCATGAAGCCCTCTGCTCTTACCCACAGGTCAGGTGTCCCAGCACTTCATCACATCTCTGTTTAGTGTGGACTTGGCACTCAGTGCTCTGGGCTGGGTGACAAGATGGGGATCAGGCACAGGTTGGACTCCATGGGCTGGGAGGACATTTCCAACCTCAGTGATTCTGGGATTCTGTGACACACTCCCAGAGAGTGGGGAGAAGGAAGAAAAAGGAGTTTCAGACCATGTTACCTCTTGAAAAGTTGGGAAAAAACTTCTGTAGCCAAAAGCTTTTAGTCTTGAGAACATTTCACTCTATCAAGATCTTCACTGTCACAGAGATTTACAGCCCCTGAGCAGGGAACTGGTGCAGAGGGAAGGTGGAAAAAAGTACAGATGCATAAATTGAGTGACTGTACATACCAGTGAGGGGCAGGGGCCACAGATCCTCTGACAGAAAAGGAAAAAGAAGTCAGGGAGAAATTTGGGCAGCACCAGCCTCTCACCATGGCTGTCCTGACATCACCTTGCTCCACAAATGTATTTTATTTCACTTTAGGACCCTGTGACTTGGCTGCCAACAGGAAAAATGAGGGCTTTAGGAAAAATATTATGAAGACACTGTTGTTAATCTTGAGGCAAATCTCAGATTTTCTGAAGAAGTCTCTATTAAGATCCCAATTTCCCCTCTTTTCCACATTTTCTCTTGACATATCAGAAATTCTAGTGTTAAACAATGTCAGTCCTTTGGTTTTCCAGCTGAAGGGAACAAACAGAACTGCTCAAAATGGATTACGTTCTGTTGGATTCTTCAGGAGTCACTGTGAGTGTGAACTCCAGGTAAGTAACACTCCTAGAGATGTAATTTATTATCTAATTGATAAGAAATATTGCAGAGGGAACGAGACAATGAAAGCAACTTCTACAGGAAATGTTTTATGAAGAAGAAGATCCATGGGAATGTACCAGGGGCAGAAAATTGAGTTGCAAATTAAAAAGGATAAAAAATATAGAGTTGTATATAACAAAATTCTGCTTTTTAAAATGCAACTTGGGAGGGCCATTATTTATTTGTGGATGGGGAAAAACAGGGCAGTGACTTAAACTGAGAGGAATGGAGAGAGATGGGAAAAATGGAGGGAAAAAAAATAAAGGGGAAGGGAAAAGGGCAGGGAGGGGCCACAGGGTGAAATGAGTGGAAAGAGGGAGAGTGGTTTGGGAAAGAAGGGGCAAGAGGCAATGGCATTTCTGAGTTCTGGGGATTTCCTGGGGTATGGAAAGCTGGAATGTGCTTCATAGGGCTCTGGGAGACACATCACCTGACCAAGGGTGCATTTCTGTCTCTGCAAAGGGGTTTCTGCTGCTGGAGGTTGTTTGGGTTCTATTCATATGCATATTTTTAGGATTGTGAGATCATCCCTGTGTGAGTGTTGCTGTGAGTGCTTGGTGATTTCGCACTCCTGGATGTGCTCTGGAAATGTAAGAACTGCTGCTGGATGAATTCCTCTTTCTTCCATGCTGGGACCAGGAAGAGGTTTGATTTTCCAGCTGCTCTGTTGCAATCTGTCCTTCGCCATGTTTCCCTTGGGGGTAACAGCACTTCCCCTGCCCTGCCCTCCTCCAGCAGGCAAAGGTGTTGGAGAAAATGTCTCCAATTTAAGGTGGGCAGAGCAAGAAGATGGTTGAAACTATCCAGTATTCCATGATTTTACAGCTCTGCCCTTGTAAAGTGTAAAAGAGAGATGATTTCTCTGTGAAACCCACAGGCAGTGACATCTGACCATTCACCTCTACTCTCCTCACACCTCTGGCTCTTCCCAGTGTGTCCCTCACTCTGTCCCTCTATCCCACCCTTAGACCTCTTTCTTCCATGGGAATCCTTACCATGAATTCAAAGCAGTTCCCTCCTTTGCCCTCCAATTCAATATTTACACTTGGCTTGATGGAAAAATTAAGGTGAAGGAAATTAAGGGGAAAGCCTGAAATGAGGGAAAGGAAAAGGAAAAGGGGGAAAACCCATCAAACCCTTGACAAATTGCCAAGGTAATTTCAGGAAGATGACTTTGGAGTTTGGAATTAAGCAGCAGGAATCAGGGGAGATGCTAAGGGAAGGCTGAGGAACAAGAGCCCTGTGCTGAGGCAGTGTAAGGTCCAACAGTAATTCAAAATAACTACAAATGAAATAAAAATGGAGAGAACTTGAAATGTTTTATACCTCAAAAGGTTTTTCATATAATCACAGAACAGTTAAAGCTGGAAAAGACCTTTAAGATCATCAAGTCCAACCATCAACTGGCACCATGTTCACCACTAAACCATGTCCTTAAGTGCCACATCCACAAGTTTTTCAGAGATCCCACCACAGTTTCAAGTCTGGTTTCCAAAATCAGCTTTCACCCCTCGGACAGACCTTTGCTCTATTTTATATCTAATGCTATAAAATGTAGGACATAGTAACATTTCCAGTTAAGTCTTTGAACTCTATCCTAAACCTCTTTCTCTAGGATGAGAGAATGCAAATCACTCGGTGGGACTTGATTAAACTTGGTCATTAAATCCTCTTCTATCACCCAAAAAATTATCCTGTAGGTGAGTCTGAATACTCCTTATATCAAATAGTATTCCAACTGGGAGCTGGACTTGATGATACTTATGGATCTCTTCCAACTTGAGATGTTTCTGTGATTATTTCTGACAGAGGTCAACAAAAAGTTTGAGAAATACAGATCAAAACATTGATTCTCAAATATTTATTATAATAACCTGCACAAGCAGCAGGCTGGGATTCGCAGGGTAGAATGAAATCCTTGCTAAATCATCACATCGTGAAGAAAATTGCTTTTTTAATTTAATATTTCTCTTTCAGCTGTTTCTGTGGAGACATGCTAATTTAGGAGCTTAATTTGTTATCTGAAAGAACATTATTTGAGGCACAAGTTTTCCCCAAATCACTTCCCAGTGAAACCAAAGACTCATGTAAGTGAAGCATGTGAACAAAAGCACAAATTGCCTCCTTAATTATGGCATAATGGGAAATCATGTCCCAGCACATGGTCCCTGCACAGCAGAGGTGTGGGAAATGATGCTCTTTGCTGCTGGTTTGGTCACCAAAATACTGTAAATCAGCAGTGACAAACTAGCAGCTTTTTGCTGGAGATGTAGCATGGCAGGGTGGCAAAAAAAGTCTCTTTCTTGAGACACATCCCTGCTCCTCAGAAGGAGGAGCTCTTGGGGTGGAAATCAGAAGCTCCCACTGGTTTTCCCAGATAATCAGCTAATCCTTCAAGGGTGTGAGGAGTGGGATTAACCAGTGGTGGGGGATGCTGAATGGACCCCAGGAGAACCTAAACTCCAAAAGCTGCCTGGTAAAGGACCAAAATGAGCATGATGGCTTTGGGAAGCACCTTGTGTGACCTCAAGCTGTCACTCAGATCTTTTCAGGAATATTTTATTGAAGCCATCACAACCAGAGGATGGCTGAACACAGTGGATTAGATTTAGTTTCAGGGACCTGGTTTATACCACATTATTTTGCTCTGGGAGTCACTGTACCTTAGAAGTGATGGGATATTACAAATGATACATATTTCATAAAGCTGTGAATAAAAGGATGATAATTCAGCTCAGTTCAAACAGAGATGTCTCTCGATTAAGAAGATGCAGCCAATTGCCATCTTTGTTGAATCACAGAAATAAGTGATTCCTTTATGTACTTTAAAAGGGGTTTATGCAGAGCATGAACTGTGCAACAGAATCCACATTGAAAAAAAAGAAAAAGGATGTTCTGCTGGTTTAGTGCAGTGAAAGGCACTGTAAGATTGGCAATATCAGCTGAAAATCTGCAGTGATTCTATGTCCTACTGCACAGCCCACCCAGCCCTGGTAAAACTCCTCCCACCATCTGTCTCAGACCAAGGAATTCTCATGTCCTTGATCTTTTGTGCTTCATAATCAATTCTGGACCCATCTGGGAGCCCAACTCTATGGGAGGCCTGGAATTATAGTGGACAATGTCAAATGATTTTAATGTATTTTAAATTTTTTTTTTCCTTTCATGCTGCAGAGGTGAACTCTGGTTTTGCTGCCCAGCTGTGGCTGCCCCATCTTTGGAAGTGTCCAAGGACAGTTGGATGGGGCTTGGAGCAACCTGGTCTAGGGGAAGGTGTCCCTGCCCATGGCAGGGGATGGGACTGGATGGGCTTTGAGGGCCCTTTCAACTCAAACCATTCTGGGATTCTGTATGGGAAGTGCTGCCCTTCTACTAGTTACAAGTATTTATACAGCATGAAGGTACCTTTGAGATCATTATCTCATCACTTCACCACAACCAGTCCTTACATGTTATTCCCAATTGATTTCCCTTTATAAGAATATATTTTGTTTAATTTCCCAGAGATTGATCCTCAGCTGCCAAACATTAAAAAAATCTGGCTTTTTTTCCAGCATTGCTGTGTTTCCATCCTGTAAGTCTGGATGGTATCACTGTTATAAAATCCCAGAATCACTGAGGTTGGAAAAGCCCTCCCAGCCCATCAAATCCAACCTGTGCCCAATGCTCACCTTGTCACCCAACCCAGAGCACTGAGTGCCACGTTCAATCCTTCCTTGGACACCTCCAGGGATGGGGACTCCACCACCTCCCTGGGCAGCCCCTTCCAATGCCTGAACAACCTTTCCAGCAAGAAATTCCTCCTGACTCTCCCCTGGCCCAGCTTGAGGCTGTTCCCTCTCATCCTGTCCCTTGTTCCCTGGGAGCAGAGCCCGACCCCCCCCCCCCAGCTCCCCCCTCCTGTCAGGGAGTTGCAGAGATGAGAAGGTCCCCCCTGAGCCTCCTTTTCTCCAGGCTGAGCCCCCCCAGCTCCCTCAGCTGCTTCTCATGGGACCGACTCTCCCTTTGGGCTCTGCATGTGGGGCTCCATGATAAAAACACCTCAGGAGTGGAGATGGATAAAAAAAACCCTGAAATCTGAACACGGATAATTTTTGTGAAAAAGAAAGTGACTGTTGCAGTCCTACCTCCTCCTCTGCTTACCTCCATCCCTACCCCTCAGTCCTCACCACTGCCCAGCCTGCTGGGATGGCTGATTTATTTATTTATTATTATTTTTGATTGTTGTGGGTTCTCTGAAGAATTGTTTGGGACATTTTTTAATATATACTTTGGAATTTCCCAAACTACTGGTATTAGTTTCATCAATCTGCAAAGACAAGCATTCAAGGCGGTTACCTAAAACACACACAGGACCCTGTCACAGGGAATGAGGGAAACATTTGGAAAACATCACAATAAAAGGATTATGTGAGGCTTTCTCAGGGATAGGGCAGTAGTGGTGGGCTGTTTCTTAAAGATAAGCTTGGGGCAGTGAATTTATTGCTAATGGTTTCATTTTCATCTTCTACCTGGTGCTTGGATGCTATTAATGTATAGAATTATGTTATTTTTCCAAGATAGATCTATAAAAAGAACAGATTTATTGTGTTCTTCATGCTCAGAGGTGGAATTGTGGCTGTGGCCTGAGAAAACTGTTCACTGAGCATTGGAGGAAAGAGTTTGTTTTCCAGCTGCTTCTCTAGGAGTTAGGAAGGCAAGATTTTTGGAATTTTTCTGGGAAGGAAGATGGGAATTAGTTGTTATTCAAAGGGCTGTGACTGAGTCTTGTGTTGGAGCATCATCACTGATGGATGAAGTGGGGCAGAGCAGCACCAAAAAGGTGTTGAGAAAATGTGGTACTTCCTCAGAGGGACCATTTCTGAATATAAATCTCTCATAATTTCCTCCCCTTTTGAAGAATTTGTTATAATTTGGTACTGACAGATGTAACAGTAAAATTAAGGATTTTTCAATGAGTTATAATGAGCGAATGTGGTTTTTCTAAAGAGCTTTTCTATTTCAGGAATACATTCAGAATACTGATTACATGGGATAATTTGGAGAAGAATTTTGGGCATTTTTCTGTGGCCAGTTCTCTGAGAACTGTCAGGTTCTTCCCATAGCCCCGGGGATTAGGATGCTTCTCTCGAGTGCCATGGAACCTGAGGTCATTATGGAGGAGATAAGGTTAAAACGGTCCTCTGGGGCTGTGAATTGAGTTGCTCAGCTTGAGGTTTTCTAGATCTCCTTGTTTTATCCCTTTCTCTAATCTGGGTGCCGGTCCAGCAGATGCTTTTGGAAGCTCCCATGGCTGTGGAACAGCTCTTCAAATCTGGCTCATGTCCCAGCTGGGGCTGCTCAGAAATGCTGCAATGAGCAGTTCACTGTGAGATGTTGAGCACAGCATCAAAAGAGCTTTGTTCCAGGGCAGGATCAGGAGTTTTATAGCAAAGAAAGTGCCTTTTTTTTTTTTTTTTTCCACTAACATGAATATCCTCAATCCTTGGTGTGCCCCAATGCAATCACTGAATGCTGTTGCCTTGGACCAGGGTTGGTTGTGGTGCCCTCGATCATCCTGGTATAACTGAGCAGACCCTGGGGTTTGGTCATGATTTTTGGAGCATTTAAAACAACTCAGTGGGTCAGATCAAAGGTCCAGAAGCATCCTGGTCACTCCCATAAAGGTTTCAAACCTCCTTGTCCAAAGACCTGGTCAGCAGCACCAAATTTGAGTGAATCTCTGCCCATTTGTGTACACGTTATGTTTGCTTGCTTGGGTTTTTTTTGGGATGTGTTATTTCTAATACCCCCCCAAAATGCCCTTGCAGGTATTATCACCCTGATTTCTGGCCTTACCAGGAGAAAACAAAAGGAAAAAGGCAGCGTTTCCCAGAATTTTCACATTGCTACTTCATGAAGTGGGAAGATCTCAAAGTGCTAAAATCATCTTCAAAGAGAATGGCTGATTTTAGGCTCCAAACCCCCCACCAGTCCTGCCCTGCCAAGGGTGTAGCTACTCTGTGTGTGCAGGAGCTGTGGCCCAAGTGTACTTGTGGTGCTCCCAGCGTGGAGAGACTTCATTGGGAAGCCAAGCACGGGAGGAGTCAATTGATTTTCTGTGTCTGAAGATCCAGGGCAGTGCTTGGAGAAGCCTGAGGAAGGATTGCTCAGCCTATATCAGACTGAGATGAAAAAACAACAGTTACCCAGCCTCAAATACAAGTTCAGTGCACAGATTTTGTAATCACCATGCATTAAATAACTTTTATGATTTTTTGACCTTATGATGTCCAGCCTCTTAGAAAGAGGCTAAGGAAAAAGGTTGTGATGATTTACCAATGAGAGTTTATCGACTTCAGGGAGGTTTTCATTGAAATGAATAATTTTTTCCAGGTCAGTTTTTTTCGAGACAGGCCCCTTACAACAATGAAGTCATTGGATCAAACCACCCAATTGGATCACAGGGCAGTTTACAAACAAGGGGTTGTATTTATAGACCAAGGGTTTCTTAGTCTTGCACGTGCCAAAAGTCATGGGAGAGACTTCACAAGTTTGTGGGTTTTTCTGATGCAGAAGTTGTTAGTGAGTGGAGAAAAGGAAAAGGTGAATGAGTGAGGAGAGGCTAAAAGTGACTGGAAGAAATAGGGTGATAAAAGTAATAAATTACATGGAAAAGAGGAAGCCTGATAGGATGGCTGGTCAGGTGATGGAAAGCACAGAATGAAACCGGAGAAAGAACTTCATGACAGGGTTAGTTGTATTTTAGGGAAAGAAGAAGAGGATTTGATAAAATCTCAGCTGAGAATGTCAGGGTCTGGAGGTGGAGAGGCAATAGTGGAGCAGTGATGTGGTTACTGGGGAGGTCCTTGGTGCCCATGGAACATCCCCACCATGGTGGGAAGGTCCTGCTGCCTCATGTCACTACAGCCTCTTGCTAAACCCCTCAGTGCTCTCAACCCCTGCTCTGGAGATTGTTTTCCACAGGACCAACATCTTCCAGACCCTCCAAATGCTCCATGGGTTTCAGTGCAGATCTAAACCTGGATGCAGTAGAGATTGCTGGGATTTCCAGTCCTGAAGTGTGGGAATCCACCTCCTGTGCTGAGCTCTGGGATGTGCAGAGACCCTGGATGATCCCACCTCACACCCAGTGAGTGACCTTGTTCTCCAAAGCTTCTTCACAACACTGCCATCGCCACCTGCACTATTTCAGCACACCCTAAAAATAATTGAAGATATTTGTGCT
Organism: Chiroxiphia lanceolata; assembly: GCF_009829145.1. Lineage (NCBI taxonomy): Eukaryota > Metazoa > Chordata > Aves > Passeriformes > Pipridae > Chiroxiphia > Chiroxiphia lanceolata. The sequence continues at coordinate 6,321,048 of NC_045644.1, forward strand.
GGTTTTTCTGCTTCAATATCAAGTGTTTCAAGATCAAAGATAATTTTATTCTTTCTGATCAATTCAATTTAAGTGTATTGAGGAGGAAAACACGGTGTTTGGGCTCTCATAGGTGAGTTTCCAATACACACTCAATATTTTCTGTCATAACACACCATTTAAAGCTGCTGCATTTTATTAGAATGGACTAAAATGCAATAAGCCCTGATGATAAAGTTTTTTTATCCCTTTAATTGGCCTCAAAATCACACTTTGGTGGTTTGTTTGGAGCTTTTTTGTTGGCATCATAAAAATTATCTTTTCTTTGGCAGTAATTACATATTGACTATTGATGTGCATTCAGTGTTGGGTGTGATTTAAGACAGATGCAATTTTATTAAAAGTGGGGAAAGTAAGTGCAACAAGCTTGGTGGGAGCCTTGTTACACCCAACCAGGTTCTGCAGGGAGGGATGGGAGATCCCAGCTCCTGCAGGAGCAGCAAAGGATGGCAAATCTTGGCTTAGGACTAGGAAAACACAACTTTTCATTAATTTTTCTGAACTATAATTTTTGCAAAGAAAACTGAGCGTAGGTTTGCAGGAAGGAGATATTCAGTGTCCTGAAAATATCCCTTGGTGTTTAAGGACTGACCATAAATAAGATATTTTTGTGGTGTGTTTTGGCTGATTGGGATGGGCATGAGCTGTGAAACTTCAGGCAGGCTTTTCTTGACCATGGCCACTCTGGGAATTCCATGGGGATCTGTGTGGCTGGGGGGAGCAGCCTCCCTGAGGCTGTTTTCCTCCTTATTTTTTCCCAATTTTACTGTTTTCCTGGTTTGCTTTGCAGCTCTGCCATCCTTTGCTGAATGTGCTGAAGTATATCAATATTCCAGCTATTAAACCATTGAAATCTACCAGAGAGTTAATTGCATTAAGTTATTTTTCCAACCTGTCAGTGATTCTCTTCTGAGGCCTCTCCCGGGGATCCACGTTCCAAAGGTGCCGTTCCCCAGCATCACCTCTCACCAGGGAGTTCCTCAGGTAAACTGAGAGCACAGGATGGAATGTTTGCAGCAATTCTTTAAATTGATGTCTCTGAGGGTGGCTCTGGAGTCAGGTACTCAAGAAAAACCCAAACCCACATAAATGGAGATGAAATTGGAAAAATCAGTTTTAGCAGTTTCAGCTTCGTGGAGGCCTTGAGCACATGTTGGTTCTCACCAGCTTAAAGATGGTTTTCTTTAGTGGCTGGTGGTGAGAGCTGGGTCAGCTGTACTTCTAAATTTAGGGATTCAAAGGCACAGAAGACTCACCAAGAGGCAGATCTGTTACCCCTTTGCATTCATCCCGTCTGCCTTGTGGGGCCGTGCATTGCACAGACACCATGTAGGGACACAGCCAACAGCTGGATTGGGTGACTCAAAATAGCTTCTGGATCTGGATCTTCCAAAACCTAGTCTGAATTGAACTACTATGAGGGAAAAAAAATTAAAAATCCCGTTTTGGAGGGCTTTTATTTCCGAAGAAGGGAATGAGTGGATAGTGGAGCTCCTCTGACTGTTCTTGCTGAACAAACGAAGAGCCTCCAGTCAAATTCAAATTAATAACCCTTTAATTTCTTGTCTAAGCCATACTTACCCCGTGCAGGTCACCAAAACCAACATTTCTGAGTTTAAGGATTTAAGGAGATTTGAAAAGGATTAAATATTTATATGGTAATAAGAATACTCAGTTTTTCATTAAGCAGGTGAATATAGTGAAGGAACCCAAAACGCTTCAGTTTTGAGGTATAGAAACCTGTCACTGAAGGCTGAAATCAGGGTGATTTTTGCAGTGATGGAATGCCTTTGGTTTCCTCTTTCTTGTTATCGGGGAGATCAGAGTTTGTCAGTTCTCAGACAAAACAGCATTATTATTATGATTATTATTATGATGATTGTTGTTGTTGTTATCATCATCATTATTATGATTATTATAACTTTATGATTAACACCAACTCTCACTGCATCAGTACATCAAGGTACTGTGTACTGACAAATTATCCAGATTTTAAGAAGCTGGCCAGTTTTAAACTTTCCTTTCATCAGATTTAATTAAACTTTAACTTCAGTCAGTTAAGACTTGATTATTACTCTCATGCAATGTTATAGTGGGTAGTAATTATATCTATATAATATAATATAAGAGTCCTGATGGGTTTTTAAGACACTTTCCCAGTTTCTCTGCTTTAATTAAAGAATTACTTCAAAACCATCTACAAGGCAATTATTTTTGAACACTGATTTAGTACTTTGACCGTTCTGCATGCAAGTAATAGGTTAATTGGAAGGCAAACATTTGCAGGTGAGTGAGGAAGTGAAGCAGGTTGAATCAGTGCTCATAAATGAGGCAAAAACTAAAGAACTGTGCAGTGATTGCAGGGAAATTGCCTGAATTGCCATAAAAGTGGGAATACAGCAAAGCCTGATGGGTTTGCAATGTGGAAGTGGACAAGCCCTTGGACAGATGGACTCATTGGTGTTTTCAGCTGAGAACTGCAGTGAAATGTCACCTCCAGGAGGGGCAGGAATTAATAAAGTAGCACACAGCCAGGACTGTGAGGTGGAGGAAATAAAGGGCACATTTGGTTTGAGCAGCTGTGGCTGCCAAACCGAGTCTCAGCCATGCTGGTTTAACTTGGTGTTTGGTAGATCAGAGTCTTGCTCTGCGTTAGCTCAAACCCATCCTTGGATCATGGGTTTGCCACCCAAACTTCCACCAGCTCCATCCAGGAATGTGCTGGGGCTCATTTTTTACTGGTCACTTAGAAAATTGCCAGGATCTGACAAAGTCTTTCTTGTGGGACTCATCGTAATGGCCTCGAATGCCACCAAGGGAGATTTAAATTAGATATTAGGAAAAATTTCTGCGTGGAAAAGGGGAAGGAACAGGTTGCCAGGGTAGTGATGGAGTCCCCATCCCTGGAATTGTTCAAAAAACGTGTGGATATGGCACCTGGGGACATGGTTAGTGGTGAACATGGTGATGATTGATGGATGGACTTGACCTTAAAGGTCTTTTCCAACCTTAATGATTCTGTGAGTGTATGAATGGAGAGATAAGGACAGGAATGTGGGGATATGACATTGGTTAGTGATATGTGGTCATGTCATATTCCTATTTTTCTGCCTTCTAATATTCCTATTTTTCTGTCTTCACATGATTGTTCAAGTTTATCTGACACCCAAAAGATTTGCAGAAGGCCCAAAGTAAAACTGGAGAGAAATCAATGAGGAAAGCTGTGCCTGGAGTTTGGTAGGATAAGGTGTAGGGTCTCAGATGTGTCACTACAAATTTGGGTGGTGTTTGGGACAACTTAGAGTAGGAGAAGAGAGGGAATAAATCAAAATATTGCAGTTTTTCAGTGTTTCCACGATCCTTCAACCCTGATAGCACTTAATAGACTGTGTTAATCCTGTGGTGATGATGATGATGGTGGTGTACACTGAATTATTTATTCACAGCCACCAAACAATTCAGTTCACAGGCCATTAATTCATGATCATTCCAAGAATTAGCATTGAAGTGAATTTTGCAGCCTGTGGAAGAGAAAACACTCATTGCTGTAGTTCAAGGGAAGGTTTCCCAGTGAACAAATATATTTCTGATGCTGATTAAATGTTAAATGCAGCATTTTGATAACATATTTACACTGATTTTAATGCTAGAATAAGGCTTTGAAATTAATCAATTGTCAATAAAATTCCTGATTTTTATTTAATATCAAATTTCAACAAATTCTTGTATTTCTATTAGTATCAAATGGGAGCATAAAAGTAGTAGAAGCACTAAAAGTTGTGATAATATTTGTTAAATGTTAAACTTGGTCAATTTTGAAATAGAGTTTGCTCATCCCTGTTAGCCTGTGAAATGCAGAGTTTATGTGAGTAATGGACAGTGCATTAGATGCAAAAATATGTGTTTGTTTTTTTAAAATATGTTCTCCTTTTATAGGAAAAAACCCAAAGACTTCTGCATGTTCAGGTCTGTAACCCCTCTTTGTGCCTTGGGAATCAATGAATCCCTCAGGATCAGGAGAATTTGTCCAATGAAGTTATTTCTCCTCATTCAGAAAAGGTAATTTGGAGAAAATTCAATTAATAGAATTCTTAAAAAAAAATGGCTTTTATATTTTTGTTTGGGAGGCTGTAGGATAAGATGCATTTTATTCATCTGCATTAGAAATGTTTGGATCCATTGGATTTTAACAAACCTAAGAATTGAGGAGAACACTGAGTAAAGGCTGTATAGAATATTAGTAATCACATCATCTTTCCACTTTTTTACCTTTCCCTCTTCCTCTGTTCTGCTTTCCACATGCAGTGAGTAGAATCCTGACCCTCCTTTGCTCTTGACCATTTTGTTTCCTGGGACATTACTGGTTGTCAGGATGGTTTTGGGCTTTTTTGCTTCATTTGGTTGGAAAATCATTGCAGAATCTCTGTGTTTTAGGGAAAATGATGGAGCTGCCATATGGTCCTTCTGCTGGGATGAGTGATGCACACTGGGAATCCTTCAGGAAATGGAAGGAAAACAGAGTATTTAGTCTGGGTTTAATTTGTACTAATTTATTGTGATTTCTTTGGCAAACTGGTGTTTTGTCAACATAAGTAGTAAACAACAAGTGGGAAAATATCAATATTTATTTTGTATTGAGTGTCTTCACTGTGCCACAAAAACATCATGAAATCATAGAATGGTTTGGGTTGGAAAGGACCTTAAATAGATGCTAATATTATCATCAAACCATTCTCACATTAATTATTTCAATGTGTGTGATAAACAGACTGAGAGCCATTACTCATTATCAATTTTTCATGGATAACAACCACCTCATCACTTCAAATACCTTCATCTGCATCACATCCCAAAAAGCAGAATGGAGCCATAAGTTTCTCATGACCGATGACAGCAGATTAAAATTTTAATATTAAAATTAGCAGCTCCCAAGAGTTACAGTTTGGCTTCCATAAGGTCACAGATGTGTTGAAGGGGGACTCTTACCAAGTGTGTCACTGTGGGTCTGGAAAAGAAGGTGATATAGGACTTGCTGATGTGTTTGAGTGGATGATTGTGGAGTCTTTAAATAGGGATTTATTGGTAAAGAGAATAAAAATAGTTAAATTAAGCAACTCTTCCAGTGTTGTTGATTTGCAGGAAGTGTGCACTGGTTCTGGAATGGAAAAACTGATATGCTGGAATGAAAAGTATTAGAAAATCTAAAGCAAATGGACTGTGTTGGGCTCTTATCATCCCTTCATCCAGTGGCTGCTGGAGGTAGAGTTCCATCTCCTGCTCCCTGCATTGATTTGTCAGGAGGAAAGTTATAATCACAGAGAATCCACAGTTCCTGCTCCCTGAAAAGAAAATTAATCAAGTAAAATCTTTATGTCTTAAGTGAGTACCAGCATTCCTTACTGTTTGAAACAATGAAGGATCCAAGTTTGACTGTTTTACCACTTTAAATTAATAACTTCCCATCTGCTGGCAAAGATAACAGTGGCCTGAATAAAGCATGACTTTGTGCCTTTGGATAATGACTCCTTTTCAGCTGATATTACAGAGAGACGTAGAATATGGGATGAGTTGTAATTAATATTCTTTCAATTGCAATACACTTCACTGTCATATTCCTCCAATATTCATGAGCTGGTGAGGAGCTGGTTATGAATCTAATGGCAAGGAAATGAAAGGAATGTGGGAGTGCAGCTCCACCTCCTCCTGGAGAAGACAACTTTAATTCCTGCCTTCCATGCATTATTCAGATCTTTGCTTTTAGATGTAGAGACAATGATCCAAACTCTGCCATCACTTCTGTGCAGGAAACACAGAACCATTCAAATTTTATTGAACTTTCAATTCAGTTTTGTTCAAGTTTCTTGATGGGAAGCACAGCCTTGTGCGGATTCTCCCTGGGACTGTGTACAGCTGGGTTTGGCTACTCCTTTTGGAAGTTGCTGTAATGACTGTGGAGCTGAATGTTACAGGAGCTTAAGTGGTAGAGGTGTTTGAACCTTTTACAGAATCACAGAGTCACTGAGGTTGGAAAAGCCCTCCCAGCCCATCAAGTCCACCCTGTGCCCAATCCCCACCTTGTCACCCAGCCCAGAGCACTGAGTACCACGTCCAGTCGTTCCTTGGACACCTCCAGGGATGAAGACTCCACCACCTCCCTGGGCAGCCCCTTCCAATGCCTGAACACCCTTTCCAGCAAGAAATTCCTTCTCATGTCCAACCTGAACTTCCCCTGCCTCAGCTCGAGGCCATTTCCTCTCATCCTGTCCTTTATTCCCTGGGAGCAGAGCCCAACTTCCACCTAGCTCCCCCCTCCTGTCAGGGAGTTGCAGAGAGTGAGAAGGTCCCCCCTGAGCCTCCTTTTCTCCAGGCTGAGCCCCACCAGCTTCCTCGTTCTACCATCATAACTTGGACTGCAATAAGCAAATGTTCCTTCTTTGTTAGGAGTTACAATTCTTGTTAAATAATATGTTGAAATGATGATGCCAGGCAACATAGAGCAGTCAGCAACCAAGAAAAATAGTTTTCACAATTAAAAATGAGACTTTTCTAAAATTTTTTAAAATATAATCTAAATATATATGTTTAGTGTACTGCTATCTCTTTTATTAAGAGAAAAAAAGAGGGGTCGAAATGTTGTGATTATTCCAGCTATTCCAAGTAATCCAAATATACCTATAAATATATATAATCCAAATAGTGCTTTGGCTTTTTGCATGCACAGGTTCACTGAGTTGGAGGTGATCTCAGAGCTTTTATTGATGGCCCGATAATTTCCTGGCTCCAAAGCTGCCTGTTTAACCATTCCATGCCCTCCCTGCAGGAGATTGTAAATGAATCCTGGGAAATCCAGGGACTTCCTGTGACACCGACACGTGTTCGGTAATTGAGGACAAATTGCTTTGCAAGGAGCTCGTGTTCAACTCTCCATCTCTCCCTGACACTCCTGAGCAGGTGAAGTGCTTTGTCCTTATCATGAAACCCCAGCAATCCAACAAATCCTTTCCCAGGGTAGCACTGCCCTGTGCTCTGGAACTGATAACGGCACTTCCCGGCGGAGCTCTGACTCCAGCTGGGTGACAGATAAGGAATTCCCTGGGACAGGTTTCCGCTGTGATAAACAGGAGTGATATCCGTGGCAGCAGGAGCTCTGCACCGCTCCAGCCTCCTCAAAGTTAACACTGTGGGAGCAAAGGAGGTTTATGCAAAAGGAGAGATATGGAATGTGCAAGGAACTAATCCTGAGTGCTCCCACATGGGGTTACATCAGCAGCAGATGAGCCAACGCTTAAGCACTGACCCAGAAACATCCAGGTGACCTGGAATTGTTGAGCTGAACTTTTAAGGAGGGAAGGTGATTAGTTCAGAAGCAGAGTTAAGGGCTGGAGCTGTGTCAGGGGGAGTTTAGGTTGGATGTCAGGAAAAGATTCTTCCCCCAGAGGATGGTCGGGCACTGAACAGGCTCCCCAGGGCAGTGGTCACAGCCCCAAGGCTGCCAGAGCTCAAGGAGTGTTTGGACAACACTCTCAGGGACAGGGTGGGATTGTTGGGGTGTCCTGGGCAGGGTCAGGAGTTGGACTGGATGATCCTTGTGGGTCTCTTCCAACTCAGGAGATTCTGTGAGTGTGGTTTCTCTTATAGATGAAGTAGAGCCAAGCCTAGGATACAATCTTTGTCTGGGATACAATCCTTAATCTGGGATGCAATGTTTATCTGGGATGCAATGGTTATCTGGGATGTAATCCTTAACCTGGGATTCAATCCTTAATCTAGGATGCAATCTTTAATCTGCCCTTTTCTGCCAGCTCTCTATTTGCGTCCCCATCATTGGCATATCCAGCTAAACCACTACTCTTACTTTTTATGTGCTCACCAATCATCTTAAATGTTAGAATCCATCCCTGTTAATAACAGCAGAATCCTAGATTTTTATTTCAGTGCTGACAAAGTTGCTTCTCTGTTACCTGCAGGTTTGGAGGGAAGATTGGTTCCCTTAATACATCACAAATGTTTATGAACCGTGTCTACTTGGCTGTCACACTCTCTGCCACAGACAATTTTTATAGAGGTTTAAGATACAGATCTTACTTCTCTAGGCAAAGCAAATTCAGGAAGTAATAACAAAACTCCATTGGACAGGTATGTTTTCCCCTGATTTAAGTATTAGAATAGAGCAAGTGTCACACTTTGCAGATGGAAAAGGACTCTGCTGTGTAAGGGTGTAGTATCAGTGCAATATGTTCTTCAAAACGACATAAAATTTGGATGGAAATATGGATTTGAGAAGGGTGTCTTTACCCACCTGTGTTTCCAACCACAAAAGCAGGTTCTGATTACTTCTGTTGCATGATACCAAATGATTAGGAAGCACCAGCTAATAAGAATATCCTTGTTAGACACTGACATCTTGTTATCTTAATTACTGCAGGGCTTTTCCTTTACTATTACCTCCTCTTTCACCTCCTGTCTCCTCTCAGGTCACCTGGGCTAAACCTGCAGATGGAGAGCACCACAGTCAGACGTCACTGAGGTGTGATTTCATCAGGTGTCACTGAGAGAAAATGGAGTTATATTTTATTTTTATGGAACTATTTACATCATCTTCCAGCTCTGTCTGTTTGGGAAAATGCAGGTTTTCACCTGGGAGCACATTATTTAATGTATGGGGTCATCCCTGCCCTGGAGGGAAATTCCTTCCTATGGGGCTGGGGAGGCCCTGGCACAGGTTGCCCAGAGAAGCTGTGGCTATTCCATCCCTTGAAGTGTCCAAGGCCAGGTTGGATGGGGCTTGGAGCAACCTGGGCTAGTGGAAAGTGTCCCTGCCCATGGCAGGGGATGGGACTGGATGTGCTTTAATGTCCCACCCAACCCAAACCAGTCCATGGCTCTCTGACCCTCCCCAGTACTGAGGTCAGCTCTGTAGTTTCCCAGATCCTCCTTCCAACCCTTCTTGCAGAGTTTGTCACACTGGCCAACCTGGAGTCACCCTGGACCTCCCTGGTGAGCCAGGACTTCTGGTGAGTGACTGAGTGATTGATTGAAGAGAACATAAAAGTCTTCTTTTTCTTGAAGAATCAAAAAAGAAATAGTATCTTATCTCCTACTTCTATAGCCTTCTTTGGGTCAAGGCTTGGCTCAAAAGCTCTTCTGAGGAGATTTTCCTGTGATGCCAGTATTCCTTTCTTTTTTTTGCCCCTTCTCCAGTTTTAAACCCAGCGGCTCACACATGTGCTTTCCACGTGCCTTTGTTTTTTGGGGTAAATCTATTTATCTTTAGACTGGAAAATGCGATTAATACCACTAACTTGCTCCATAATAGAACATAATGAATTAAACCAACCAATTTAAAAGTAAGACAGTGGTAATTTCAGTGAGTATGAAGTTCTCTGGTAGGTTAAAAAATAGGCTGGGAAAGATTAAAGAGGATAAATGCTAGTAGATAAATTAATATGAAAAAGATCGGCTTTTATGTAAAATTATCCTGGTGTACATCATAAACGTTTTCTTTTTTATATAGTGCCTACCTAAAACTCAACTGCTACAACAAGAACATTTTAATAAAGGCTATTAAAAGTCATGGCTCTGATATATTAAAAAATATAGGAATCATTTATAGTGCTTATTACTGCTTCTTGAATAATCCTTAAAGGTCTCTGGCAGGTAGTTCTTCTTCTTTGGGATGCTTTTATGTTCCCTTGAGCCTTTTGTGGGAAAATGAGCCACGGGTGGTGACTGGTGGGTTTGAGTGGGGCAGGGTTGGCATGAGAGGGGTCTGTGTGTTTAAATTAAATGTTCACTCTCCTGCCTCAGGGTGTCCTGGCCCCGCAGAACTCGAGGAGCATCTACTGTGGAACCCAAAGAGGATGAAAAAGTGGGATAATCTAGAGAATATTCCCTGATTTCCCACTGGACTGTGGGATGTTAATGGAGGCATTTCACTCTCGGATTCACTGGACAGGACATGTTAATGGGTGCTAATAAGTGTTAATGAAGAAGCAGCTTTGGCCTGGAGTTCTCAGGGAGGTGAGGGTTCACCCAGGAGCTCCCACAGAGGGCACAGCTAATTGCCTTACCCCTGTGGCAGCCACTGCTATCTGACAAAGGCATTTTATCCCAAATATAGATATCCCTGGGTAGGAGTGATGAATCCATGGGATCTGCTCTGGCACAAACCACCTGGAGAGCCGCAGCAAAACAGGGTGGAATTAGAGCTCTTTAATTCCTGCAGCCCATGAGACAAAGGGCAATTTAAGACAAACATTGCCCTCTCTGTGTTTTGCAAGATCCTGTTGGCACAGCAAGGGGTTAAGGAAGGCTAAGAGGGCACTGCCCAACTTTAGCACCAAGCTTTGAAGAGTTTCATAAATGTGTTTATTTGGTTACTCCTGCACCTTTTAATGCTTCCTCACATATTCCTAGTATGGAAAAGGCACATCATTTTTTTCCAGTGCTATAAAAAATGAGTCATATCCCAGGAAAAAACATCCAGGGGTCACTGCAGCCAGGTTGATAAATATTGCATGACTGCTGAACGTTCAGTGGCTGTAATTAAGGCTGATGGGAAGCTGGCAGTTAGTGATGAGGAGAGGGAACTGTAAAAAGTAAAGCCTCTCAAATTATTTATTGCAGATGTTTAGACCTTGATCACCCAGAGTGGTGTTTAAGACGTGTGTGCAAACTGGGCTGGGTTTGGCTGTCAGCTGCAAAATGGATCTTTTTGGTTTGATTTTAATTTTGAAATGCATTGTTTATGAGCAAATGAGAATTTCCCATGCTGGGGGATATGGTTTAGTGGTGGGCTTGGCTTAACAGTTGGCCTTGATAGTCCTGGAAGGCTTTTAAAAATGAAATGTTTCTGTGATTCTGATTATAGAGTTGCAACAGCAGCACAAACCTGCCCTGACTGGGACTTGAGTGGGGATTTGAGGGTTTTGGTGTGAAAAAATCCATGGGTGACACAAGTGCACAAGAGCCCAGCACAGGGACAGAAGTCTCCAGACAGATATCTCCACCAGCTTGTGCAGCTCCATCTTCCCCAGTAGCTTTGGAGTTATTTGCTCTTTCCAGCAACAGTCTTGGTTGTTAATTCAGAGATTAGCTCTCTGAATAAATCAATGTTTCTGGATACATCTAATATTGTGCAACCTGAGTGTCTTGAACTGGAACAGCCTCTGCCAAAGCCTCTTACAGGTGTCCTGTCAGAATTACCTGTGCTGCCCTTCAGCTCCCGTTACATCCAGACCCACCTGCAAACCAGCCCCCATAACTCCAGTTGGGCCCACACAGAAATCAAAAAATATCCATTATTCCCACCCTGAATTTTAATCTTCCCTAATAAGCACCACAATTCTGGGAGTGTGAATCCAGCTTTATGTTGGTGTTTAATTCACCCATCTGTCCAGAAGGAGAAATAATTATGGATGTAGGGAAGAGATCTTGTTATGTGTTGGAAAGATGCCAGAGCAAACAAAAGGATGATTTTTTTAGTCTGGAGATCTTGGCTGCTGTGATGTGAGAGGCCATTGTGTTTGCTAAGCAAGACAAGATTTCTATCAGTTCATCTTTTCTCCTCCAGTGCCCAAATCTCAGATTCACTGGGCAGAAAAATATCACTGGGTGCTGAAGTTTGGGATGATAGAATGGGATGATTTACAGGAGTGAAAATAAAGGAAGGAAATGTGAATTCACACTGACATAGCACCAGCAGGCTGGACCGAAAAATACTGTTCAAAATTACTTTTAGTTATTTTTTTATTCTCAAAATAAACCCAGGATTGTTACATTAGGTTGAGTTTAGACTCAACACAATATTCAGGGTGATTTTTAAGGTCTCTTCCAACCCAAACCATCCTGTGATTTGACAATTCTGTGATTCCCTTTTGTTGAACTTCAGGAGGGTCCTGCTGGCTCATGTCTCCAGCAAGATCTTCAAAGGACATCAACCCACTAAGAAACCTGAACTGACTTTCAACAAGGCATTTTAACTCATTTTGAAACCAGATCTTGGCTTTCTGTGTCACCTCCATGGCTTTGAAAGGGTCGTCTTTGCCTGCTCTCACATTTTGTAGAATTTACAACGTGGATGGAAGAACTTGAGGGGAAAATGAGCTGCCAGTGAAATGAAAATGAAGGAAATGAACTGTAGAAAAATGTCAAGTGAATTATTTCAGAAATTTCTTCCATTTCACCGTGTCTTATCTAAAAATTTATATTAAGTGGATCTTTAAGTATTCATATTATCTTAACTTTCATCTGACACGGAACAGGCTGGTTAACACCAGCCAATTTACTGTGCGGGGAAAGGGAAGATGGATTTAAATAATAAATGTATGCAAGAATCACCACAGAAAACATGCTGAGAGCCGTTTTTACAAACTCTGCTCTGAGCTTCATAGTCATCTCTGTTAATAATTCACCCCAAACCACTTTCTCCTCGGAGATGCCACAGTCCAGGCCGTGGAGTGACAATCCTGCTTCTCCAGAATCAGTTCACTCTCTGTCAGGATTTGATTTGACCCAGGCCACTGCACGTGGCTTTATGGTCCCCTGGTGACTACAGAAGTCCTGAGACTCTTCACCTTCTAACATAGACCTGGAGATCAGGGGTTCTTTAAATACTGACCTTGGTGGTAAGCAGGGAATGGGCCTAAAATTATAGATGTCGTTAAGGTGGGATGCCCTTTCTCACAAAATATCAAAACTGCTCTATGTTTTGTAACCACAGCACATCTCCTGTCTTTGGTGTCTCCAGAAGAGCAGCAGTGAAGGTTTCAGAGCTGGAGGAACAGCCTTGACTCTCCTCCCAGTGTGGATCAACGTGATGCTCATCACGTCTCCTCTGTCTCCCAGGTAATGGCAATTCTGTCCTTAGGGGATATATTTAGGAAAAGTAGAGAGTCATTTATTTAGAGCAAAAGCACTACAAGGGAAATATATGATGTAGAGAGGTGAAGCTTTCCTGGACACACCACTCCCTCCCTTTCCCCAAGGTCTTACAGGTGCCACTCAGGTTTGGTACATGCTGAATTTATTCCTTTCTGAGCAGATCTCTCTTTGCAGTTTCTATGGCAGCCTCTTAAAGCAGAACAAGTGTGTGTGTGTGTGAACATGTGGGGCAGTGATTTACATTAATTACTCCCTCAGGGAGTGGTTTTCCAAGGCAGCTCTCCCAGGGTGGGATGCGCTCACGGCCCTCGTGGTGATTTTGTGCAGTCAGATCTGTCCTGTTGGAGGGGATCAGCCTTTCAGGGCTGAGGAGAGAAACATGTGCTTGAAACACAAACACGTGGTAATGACTCTGTTGTGGGAACTGCTGGGGAAAAATACACAGAGCAAGTCCTGGGAAAACAAAGCAGATGGAAAATGAGCCAAGATTCAGCCTGGCCTTGGACACTTCCAGGGATGGGACAACCACAGCTTCTCTGGGCAACCTGTGCCAGGGCCTCACAGCCTCACAGGGAGGAATTTCTTCCAAATATCCCATCTGTCCATGTGAATCCATTCCCCCTTGTCCTCTCTCTCCAAAATCCCTCTCTGGCTTTCTTACAGGCCCCCTTCAGATACCAAAAACCCTTATTTCAGAGTACATACAGAATAAAATGCAATTAGTTGCTCAGATACAAAGTGCCCTTTTCTCTGGGAGACTTTAAACCAAAATAATTCCATGTTCTGCACCCCTGACCAGTCCTCTCTCCCACAGGCTCTTGACCTTTTGTCCTACTCCAGTGATGCTTTGAGGGCAAAGTGGCTGGTTTGGGAATAGCACCTTGAGGTGTTCCAGGATGGCACCTGAGCTCTTTTCTGACCTTCCTCAGTTGTTTGCCAGCAAAAACATTGATTTTGGTGCTGGTCTGGGTGGTACCAGCAGCGCCAAAAGCTAGTGAGAGGTGAGGCTGCCTCGTCCCATCCCGAGGGACCTGCTCAGTGAAGAGAGATACAAGTGAAAAAAAATAAAAGGAAACTATGTTATTGTAGCTCATGATGATGAAATTTCATTTTAAATGCCATTAGTTTTAGTCTTATTGTTCCAAGATTATTATAACTGGTCGTGGATTTTAGTGTCCAAGTGGGAAAACAAACTGTGGCAAGGAAAGCAATAGTGGAAATGTTCAACTGAGTTTGTAATGCTGGGCTTGAGCATGTCTGACTCCACATGTTCTGTACATACGCAATAAATCACAGCTGAGATTCCAAAAACAGCTTTAAATATCTCAAAAATAACACCAGGATGAGGTTTGTAAAATTTCTTTTGCTGAGGGAGGAAGCAATGAAACTACCCACTGAAAACTTAGTATGTTCTTTAATTATCAGAGACAACAATGCTGGTTTTACCACATCTCAGCAGCTACAAAGCACCAACAGGACACTCCACTCTGAAGCCCATTTGTAGGGAATTTTGTCTAAGGAATTCTGCTCTTTGTTTCAAGCAGAAGTCCTTTCTCACAGTATTAGCAGTTATTGCCTGAGATACACAAACATCTCCTCAAAGTGTCTTTTACCTCAACAGGGTGGGTAGAGGTTTTTGGGTGACCAAATTTTATCTACACCAATATCAAAGTGCATCTGGATTCACCTGAAATCTTCTCTAGGACTGAGCAATTAGGAAAACAGGGTTTGTGCCAAAAAGGACTCTTTTGGTGCAACCTCTTAAAAGATAGGAAGGGACTGAGCTCACGATTTTGGTTCCTTTTGGTCTTTCCTACTCTTCTCCATTTGAATGTTCTGCGATATTTTGCAGAGCCTTACAATAAATAGGTCTTAAATTAAATTTACTTCTTTTTTTGGTGTTCCACATTCAAAATTTGTTTCTGTTTCACTGAGGGATGATGGGTTACTTTAAAATTTTAGAGCTAATTTAGGACTACTTTTGGGGCTGACCAAAGTTAATTTAGGACTAACTAACTAATTTTAGGACTAACATTTTAGGATTAATATTTTAGGACCAATATTTCAGGACCAACTTCAGGACTACTTAGGTCTGTTTCAGAACACCAGGCTACTGAGTTTCATATGATGAAATTTTCATTATATTCTCGGAGGTCTTTTCCAACCTTAATGATTCCATAGCAAAGGACACTGTGACCTTTTTGCTGGGAATGGGTTTCAGTCACAGTTTAAGAAGTGTAGCCCTTTGTCTTTGGGATTTTTACAGTGATTTTTTTTGTCCTTTTTTTTACTCTTTTTTCTTCTCCTTTTTTTTTCTTTCTCCTACACCTGCTTATTTGTGTTCATTTGATAGTTTATGGGGTCCTTTTCCCCAGTTTTTCCGTGTAAGCCAAAGCTAAACAATTTAATTCTGTGAAGCTGATTGTTCTGTGCTCTGAGTTACTGTGACAGCATTGTCATCCACAAGGTCTGCACCTGCCTTTTATTTCCTCTCTGTGATGAAGCCCCAGACATTGTCAGAGTTACAAAGCAGGAGGTTGGTTGTGCACTGAGAGCTTGGACATGGAAAATATAAACATTTACATCAGATCCAGAGACGTCAATGGAATGGAAAAAGTACACAGTAGGGCTCAATTAGCAAGGCAGAGCCTATTTCCAGGGAAAATGGATGTAAATTTGCTTCTGCACCTGTCTGGGGGGCATTTCTGATAGAGGCATTCAAAACAGAGCCACTTTCCATGGGAGAGACTTCCCTCAGGACTGTTCCCTCCCTTGAAAAATAACTCGTCTGTCTCTGAGTCAATGAGAGCTCAAACATATCAAACAACTCTTCTGGTCCTCCAAGCCTTGGAAAGGGAATGGATGTGGGGGTGGGGGGGGGGGGTCAGTATATCCTTATTCAATGTGGGGTTTTGACTTGACAGATCCAGCCAGGAGGGAATCCATACAAATCCATGGATTTGTGGAACAACAGAGCTGAGAGAAACATGGCTAAAAATCTGCTTTATAGACCTCCTGGGTTCCTTGACTATACCAACATGGCAGTAACATAACTGGGCATTTTTCCCTTCTAATCCCTTGGAATTTTAAAATAATACTAAAATCCTTATTTTTTCAGGATTTCTATAATTTTCCCCTAGGCAATATTTCCCATGTCTTAAAAAAATAAAAAAGCATGAGGCAAATCATCCATGAAGGGCGTTGGAATCGATCTATCCCTTCCAGGGCTCCAGGATTTCCTTCTGGCCATCTCTGGTGCCTGTGTTTCCAGAACCTTCTCACATCTGTTGAGTGCAAGGTGCACTTTGCTATGGTATCACCTGGTGGTGTGAAAATCTTCTTCACCCCCAGAGTAGGCTTTCCAGTGTTTTATGAGCACAGCAGCGTGGGAGGAACAAAATTACTCAGTTGCACATGGAAAAGGGGTACAAGGAGGAGCACAAACAAAGTTCCTGCATTTCCCCTCACTCCATTGCTGTCAGAATGTTGCTGTTCCTTCACTTCCTGCCCAAGTCCATGGCTGAATGTCACTTAAGCTGTTCTGCTTTTTATTGATTTATGCCTCTGCACCAGCCAGAGCAGAAACTTTTCTGCTCAACATGTCCTGACAAATCAGAGCTCTCCATAATTAACAGAGTCTTTGAAAGGCTGTGCTGGAAGGAAGTTTTTTGGATTGTAAAGGCAAGCACTTGAAGGTCAAATGTGTATTTGTCCCTGCACCCTTAATGCTTGTCCATACATTTCCATCCTGTGCATTGAGTGGAAAAGATCCCATGTGAGCAGGTAATTACAGAGAGTATTATAGCCCAATAATTCCCCTGTGAGACAGCTAAAGACAGGCTGAGAGCTAATCTATCCCAAACCAATACAGCAGCCCAGCACAGGCTGGAGCCAGGCCAGGCTGGGAGCCAGGAACAGCTTTGCTGACACTGATTAATGTGCTTTAGTGGCTGATGGATGGAGAACAGACATCCCCCTTTATCCTCCTGGACCACTCTGGCTTTCAATCCTGGACCCCTGTCCTGCCTGAAAGCGAGGGAACAGTGGTAAAGGACATGTCGAGACCTTTTGAGCTTGTTTCCCAAAAATGGGAAATTGCATTTCTGTGGCTTGGGCTGAGCATGGAGCTCAACAGGACTCAGCTCCAGCCGAGGCTGGATGTGCCACCTTCAACCTGGACAAGGCTAAAACGGGGAAGGCTGTGGTAGGACAAGGGGAAATGGCTCAAGCTGTTCCAGGAGGTTCAGGTTGGATATTAGGAAAGATTTCCTCCCTGAAAGAGCAGTTAAACATTGGAAGAGGCTGCCCAGGAAGGTGGTGGAGTCCCCATCCCTAGAGGTGTCCAAGAAACAACTGGATGTGGCACTCAATGCTCCGGTCTGGTTGGGAATGTGGTGATCGGTCACAGGTAGAACTCAAAGATCTTGGAGGGCTTTTCCAAGCTCAATGATTCCGATCTAACCTGTCCTGGGACAGGACCAGCTCACAGCTCCATGGGAACAGCATGGGATCTGCCTGTGGAGCTGCAGCTCTGACCAAAGGACAGACTGGTAATAATTCTGCATCTTTATTATTTGAAGAATAATAAGAATAGTAACTGTGTGGTACATGTACAGCCCTGTGCTGCCTTTGTGTTCAACAGCTCCCTAAAGAACGCAACTGAGAGGCAGAAAACAGGGATTTTGGGTGATTGATGGCTCAGCCAGAGCTGAAGGGAGTGGGAGGGGACAAAAGGGAAGAGACATCTCCAACCGCATGGCTTTGTTCTCCCTAAATTTGAACACCTGCTTGGAACAATGGCTTTAATGGGTTTATTTAACCCCCCACCTGGCACTGATAATTGTCCTAATGGAAAACAGGAAGGAGACTGAAAGAAGGAGCTTTTTATGTAATTTCCTGAGTTACTGAACGTCTCAGGCCGTCAAACCCAATTCCAACAACTTCAGGAACATTCAGGTACTTTTAAATAAGTGGATGTTGCTGTTGTATTTTTGTCTGCTGGATCAGCTGAAGTGACAGCTGAACAGAAAATCCATTAGAAAATTTATATGTGTGCTGCTGCTTGGAAAGGGGAAGAAAACATATTTTGATGTTTAGATACAAGAACTCTGATGTTCTGGGACTGGAATAATCCCCACAGGACACAGTTCCTTTGCAGTCCATCATCCAAGGACAGGCAGCTTCGGGCTTGGCTTTAATTTCCTGGTGAGCTTCATGGTCATATTTATTGTGCAGACAAAAGAAGTGGCAGCCAGTGAATATTTATATCAGAAAGGGATATCATTTTCTAATAACTGATAGTACATAAATCTAGGAATAGGAGAGGCTGGAACGAAAATGGAAAGGTCTAAGTAGGTGGAGAGTTTGGTTGTAATTTCTAATTACAAAGGAGTGCAGAAAATAAGAGTTACAGTCATGATTCATTTTTTTATTGGAGAGGGAAGAGGAGGAGCTGTAAGACAATATTTTGCAAGAATTTACACCCAACACACCCTCTGTAAATCACATCAACTGCCACTGCCAAACACCTTCAGAGCCAGAGGAAGCCATGGAGATGCTCCAAGGGCTGGAGCCCCTCTACTCTGGAGCCAGGCTGGGAAAGCTGAGAGTGTTCACCTGGAGAAGAGAAGGCTCCAAGGAGAACTTAGAGCCCCTTCCAGTGCCTAAAGGGGCTCCAGGAGAGCTGGAGAGGGACTTGGGACAAGGGCCTGGAGTGACAGGACAAGGGGGAACAGCTTAGGACAAGGGGGAAAAGCTTCCTACTTCCAGAGGGCAGGGTTAGGCGGGATATTGGGAAGGAATTCTTGGCTGTGAGGGTGATGAGCACCTGGCCCAGGTTGCCCAGAGAAGCTGTGGCTGCCCCATCCCTGGAAGTGTCCAAGGCTGGGTTGGACAGGGCTTGGAGCAACCTGAGCTAGTGGAAGGTGTCCCTGCCACGGGCAGGTAGTGAGATTGGATGGGCTTTAAGGTCTCTTCCAACCCAAACCATTCCATGATTCCATGATCTGTCACATCCTGTGGCTACAGCCCCTGGTGCAACCTGGACATGGAGAGGCAGGGCTGTACAGCATCAGCTAGGGAAAAATTAGGAGTAAAGGACAGGAGCAGGGCAGGCAGGAGCAGGGGACCAGAAAGAAGCTCTTTCCTGGGCAGGACTACACCAGGAATGCATCATGTCTGGTAGGTATTTATTCTATAAGAAAATAGATGTGGGATACATAAAAAATGTAAAGATTTATAGTTCTTAAGCAAAAATTACAGTGCTTTATACAATTTGACAGCACCAGGCAGTACCTGCTGCCTGATCCATCCACATCACTCCAGGATACAGTCAGTGTAAAAGGGTTGCTGGAAAAGGAATAATAACAAAAATGCACATTGAAAAGCACTTTAAATCCATTCTGAGCATTCAGAATGAGCTGAAAAGGCAGCAAGTGGCAGCAGCTCTGGTGTCTTAAAAATATATATATTTGAGAAAAAAATTCTGCCATTTGTTAAGGAAAAAATGTAACCAGAGGATAATGTGGGAAGAAATCTTCAGAGCTCTTCCAGTCTCACCCCTTGCCATAGGCAGGAACATCTCCCACTATCCCAGGTTTCTCCAAGCCTCATCCAACCTGGCCTGGAACTTCCAGGGATGAGTGATATGAAAAAAAAATTACAACTGAGAATTTGAAAATATTGGGATTATGGTAATAAAATCCAGCTAATAAAGGCATCTGGGAAATGGGAAATACCCTGTGAGCAGCAGCACTAGAGATGGACAGAGATTTCCTCAGCGTGAGCAGCTCCCTAAGCAGCAGAGCCGAATACACCAGAAATTATAGGTGTGGTTTGCAGGGAGTTCCTGATCTGGCTTTCACTTTGTCATATCAAACTCAGACTGTATTTGTGCATCATCATTGGGTACAAAATTACCTGTGTCCAGAAAGACAGTGAAAAGCTTTTTAAACATTTTCCTTGTGCTCTGACAAGTGTCAGCCCAGGAAGTGAGTGGGAAAGTGCAGCATATGGAGAAATAACACCATGGCTTGGTCTTGCTTGTAGAGCAGTTGAGATCATAGAATGCTTTGGGTTGGAAGAGACCTTAAAGCCCATCCAGTTCCACCCCTTGCCATCGGCAGGGACACCTTCTACTATCCCAGGTTGCTCCAAGTTCCATCCAGCCTGGCCTTGGAAACTTCCAGGGATGGGGCAGCCACAGCTTCTCTGGGCAACCTGTGCCAGGGCCTCAGAGCTGATCTGACCTAATTTGCACCAAACCATAAAATTAGGGTTGGTTTGGGTTGGAAGGCACCTTTAAGGGTCATCTGGTCCAACCCCCACAGGCTGAGCAGGGACATCTTCAACTGACTAAGCAAGAGGGAATGGATGGTCAGGAGTGGATAGAGAGGGACATTCCTCATCCACTGCCAAAACTCCACCAGGAAAAGTTTGGGGATGTCTCAGGAAGATGCTCAGATGTCTGTGCAGAGCTGTCTGTGGACATGTTGGATGTGTCTCCCACCCCTCGTTCCTCCCACTTCTCCAACCAATCCTTGCTTGAAGCCTTGTGGACTCAGAGGTTGGGCTGGGAGGGGTGTTGGCTGAAAGGTTCCTCCCCACCACCCACCTCACCCCACCAAAACAGCCATGAGGGCAACTTTAAGTAAGAAAAGATAAAAATAATACTGGAAAATCCTATCACTTCTCCTTTCCACACCTGCAGATTTTTCATTGGAAAAAAATGAATTGATTGTAGGGGAGAATAATATTATAAATCAAGTTGTGTTTCTATTATAATGACGAAGGGAGAACACACTTTCTATATGCTAAATATATTCATGGACTTATATTATGGTAACATTCCTTAAATTGATGATATTTATCAGTGGGGGAAAACAAATTGCCATATACAGGAGAAAATAATTAAAGGAAAGGGAAGAGTAATAGTGGCATCACAGCAGTCAAGTCTTGAAATGTCTTAACAAAAATATTAATGTTCTTTTGCAAGCATGTCAAGGAGGAATGGGGAGATAGAGGGGCAATTTCTCCTGCAGTTATAACCACAAACTATCTTTAACCACTCGCAGTCACATTTACCCAGGATGAAATTCCATTTCGAGCACAGTGCCTTGTCTTTGCTGCCTCTGATAGGAAAAAGAAAAATCACTTACAAGGGAATTTTTGTTTCTTTGTCTCTCTGGAAAGTGTTGAGTGTTGTCCATGCTCTGCTGAACCTCGTGTATCCCTGGGAAAAGGGGGAAAAACACAGCCTGGAAGTCGTAGAGATCATTATGGTGAGGCCCAGTGGTGCTGTTACACTTATTCAAGGAGTCTATCAGCTTTTCCATCATTTTCCTTCCTTTCTTCCAGCTGCTAATAAGTCATCTGATATATTTGCCCAGGGTGAAAATCCACGTGGAAATGCACAGATCGGGAGCTGACTGGTTTCACGTAAGTGAATTTAATTCGACTCCACGTTTCTACAGCAAGGCTTTGGTTTGCAAGGCAAGGAGGGCACATCTGGCAACATCTGGAGTAAAAAAAGGTGTGGCACCATCCCTATAGCAATACAGGTAATGTTCCAAGGGGGGAGAAAGGCACAATCCCCTCGTTAGCAGTCCATTAGTGTCTAATTAAAAAGATACAGCCTCACATGGGCATTCAGCTGATAGACAGCATAGCAGAGGTGCTTGATGGGGCTGTAATTCTAGTGCTGGATACAGTACAGTTCCTAAAGCTCTCAGGGCTTACACTGCTCCAAAGGTAATTATCCGGTCTGCGGGGGCCTGGGCAGTGCTCAACAAACCAGGTGTCCTGGGTCACAACGCGAAGCACGACATCGATGTGTGGCTGTGGCTCCTCGTGGTGCCAGATGCCAAAGCTGAGTCCCAAGGTCCACATTTCTCTGACTTTAATGTGGACTTCCACACTGAAATTGTAAACATTAGTGCAAAATTCCTTCCAGAGCTCCCTCTTGAAGGAGACAATCCGGATTGCATCTCTCTGGGTACTCTGGTCCTGACACACTCACACCAATGGAGTTGTTGTTCCTCGTTCCCTCTTTCTCCAGAGGCACCAAAAAGGAGATATTGGCCAATTTTCTATCTCAGTTACTCTGGAGTTCTCTCTTAACTGTGACTTTGCCCAGTACCTACCCTTAGGAGAGCTGGTATATTCATGGAATCATGGAATGATGGAATGGTTTGGGTTGGAAGGGACCTTAAAGCCAATCCAGTCCCATCCCCTGCCATGGGCAGGGACACCTTCCACTAGCCCAGGTTGCTCCAAGCCCCATCCAACCTGACCTTGGACACTTCCAGGGATGGGGCAGCCACAGCTTCTCTGGGCAACATGTTCCACACCCTCTGAGTAAAGAGTTCCTTCCTAATTTCATATTACTAAGTAGGAACAAGTGGGAATGGCTGGAAAACTTCTCCCAAGCTTTTCCAAACTCTCTGTGCTTATTTTTCACTCCAGGTTCCTTTACAGATGTTCTCATAAACAGAAAACAGCTTGTAAACAGTAGAAAAATGGAAATTTCCTCTGTGCAATATAAATGTAAGTGATCTACATCTATGGATATAAAATACTTGATGTAAAACTCCACTGTTTGCAAAAACAGATGTGCCTCTGTGTTATACACAAAAGTAATACATTACAGGCATTAAGAAGTATATAACACTGACATCAATTGAAGTGAAATAAGGTTTTGCTGGAATTAATAGAGCTGAGGGGAAAGAGGTGAATGGGGTTTGCAACTGATGGAGCTGCTCTGTAGGAGAATAATTCCTGGGCATTGTGTAATCCATCAGCAGCACAGGAAGAGAGTGGGATTTGGATAAAAACATCCGTCCAGAAGGAAATTTTTATTGTAGCTTCACACAAAAGTGCCTTTGCTTACTCATTACAGTTTGCACAAAAGAGCAAAGCTGAGTCCTCAGTTCTGATTGGGGTGTTACCGAGGCAGAGAGGGACTGAGGGACATGTACACGAGAAGTAAATAAATGTGTGTATTTCTAAATGTTCCCAGTTGTTTCCGTGTGTAACTAATGCACTTCTGTCAAGTATTTGGGTTTGTTAAGCCTGGAGAAAAGAAGCTTTGGGGTGACTTGATTGTGGCCTTCCAGGACCTGAAGGGGCTATAAGAAAGATGGAGAGACTATTTACAAGGGATGGAGTGACAGGATAAGGAGGAATGGCTTCCCAGTGCCAGAGGACAGGGTTAGATGGCATAACGGGAAGGAATTCTTGGCTTTGAGGGTGGTGAGGTCCTGCCACAGGTTGCCCAGAGAAGCTGTGGCTGCCCCATCCTTGGAAGTGTCCCAGGCCAGGTTGGATGGGGCTTGGAGCAACCTGGGCTAGTGGAAGGTGCCCCTACCCATGGCAGGAGGTGGGACTGGATGGACTTTAAGGTCCCTTCCAACCCAAACCATGAGTCTATGATTCTACAGTTCTATGATTTCTCTCTTTTTGGTAATATCACATTTTAATTTGTTCTTGCTGCCCAGTCCCTTTTAGTATATAAATCTCCTCCTCACCAAATGATGACTTGCTCTTATCAAACAGGAAGTATTTATCAGTATCCCAAATTTAAGAAAAGTGTAACAGCTCGGGAAAGTGAAATTTGTGAACTCTAGTGTTTCTAGTGCAACATTAATGTTAGTTTCCTTACAATTGAAAAATGATCAGCCTGACATTAAAACAAGCCTTGTATTAAGTAAAGCAAAAATTTTTTGCTAATGGATTGTTCCATTTCATTTACATATCTTTTCCCAACAATTTTAGGCTTAAAAAATCATTGCCCTTTTGAATTATGTGAGTCTCTTTTGACTGTGAGGCTCCAGCAATTTACCAGCCTCATGTGTGTAATTAGTTTAATTAGCACTCCAGCTTTAATGAGAATATCAGTATCTACTGTGTGTGCTCTGTTCTTCACTGGACACAGTGAAAAATCGTGTTCCTTAATCAGCTGCATCTGAAGGATTCCAGGCTTTACAAGTCTTCACACAGTACTTGAAAAGAGTTAATATATTTTCCCTTTTCTTTAAGTCCTTTTCTTTCCATCCTATTTAATTTCTGTGTTGATGATCTGAACAAGGGGATCGAGTGAACACTCTCCAGGTTTGTGGGTGACATTAAGCTGGGTGGGAGTGTGGATCTGCTGGAGGGCAGGATGGTTCTCCAGAGGGATCTGGGCAGACTGGATCCATGGGATTGATGGGATGAGATCAACGGGATGAGGGACAGCAAGGGCAAGTGCCAGGTCCTGCTCTTGGATCACAACAACCCCATGGAACATTCCAGGCTGGGGCAAAGAGGCTGGAAAGTTGGAAAAGGCCCTGGGGGTGCTGGTGACAGAGACTGGACATGAACCCAGGTGGGCAAGAGGCCAATGGCCCCAGTGCCAGCCATGGTGTGTCACAGGCCCAGGGCAGGGACTGTCCCTGTGCTGGCACTACTGGGGCACCTCCAGTGCTGGGGGCAGTTCTGGGCCCCTCAGACCAGAGAGACATTGAGGGGCTGGAGCATGGCCAGGGAAGGGAACGGAGCTGAGGAAGGGTCTGGAGCACCAGGATTGGCTGAGGGAGCTGGGGGGACTCAGCCTGCAGAAAAGGAGGCTCAGGGGGGACCTTCTCACTCTCTGCAACTCCCTGATGGGGAGGGGGGGCGGGGGGTGCAGGCTCTGCTCCCAGGGAACAAGGGACGGGACAAGGGGAAACGGCCTCAACTTGTGTCAGGGGAAGGTTAGGTTGGACATCAGGAGGAATTTCTTCCTAGAAAGGGCTACCAGGCATTGGAAGGGGCTACCCAAGGAGGTGGTGGAGTCCCCATCCCTAGAGGTGTCTGAGGAATGACTGGAGGTGGCACTCAGTGCTCTGGGCTGGGTGACAAGGTGGAGATTGGGCACAGGTTGGACTCCATGGACTGGGAGGGCTTTTCCAACCTTAGTGATTCTGGGATTCTGTGAAAGCGTTACACTCTATTTTGGCTGAAATGTCTGTGTTTGTCTGGGCCATACCTAGAACATGTCTGTACACACTGGGCATGTTCAGTGAACTGGTTTTCACAGCTTTTAAAATCTGTTCCCTTGGCCTTTCAGACAATTCCTAATTAATAATTGTCCTCTGAATAAATAGTATTGTTCCTGCTCATGAACAGTGCTGGCATAATGGATGGAGAGCAGCAGATGCAATGCATCTTCTTAACTCAGGGTAAGGATATTTCACCAGCCCTGGTGAAAGCTTGACATTGAAAACAACTCTTGGGGAACTGTCAGGGCAACAATAGAAAAGGCATTAACGATTTATCAGCATGTCATTAGCCCTGCTCGTTAGACTTGACAAAGCACCAAGTCTATAGATCATTGTTATGTTGTACAATAGAGGAACTGGAGTGGAAGTGGAGGCGTGTGACCTCCAGGCTCCATTAAACGGCATTAAGGGAAAGATCAGTATCTAAAAGGTACAAAATCATAATAATTCTCTTTGAGCATTTTGGATTTGTTTATTCTTATGTCTCTTGGTTATCAATGCAGAAATTCTCAACAGAAGCTCAACAACTGAAGCACAGTGTTGAGAAAGAGAATGAGTTCCCCTAAACAACATTATCATTTCTCATTTCTAAAGCGAATTGTGGTTTTCTTTGTGCACTGTACTCCTCTTTCCTGGGTGGTTGTAGCCAACTTTGAACTTAGGTTTCCCCTTATAAGAAAAACTATTCAATGTCTTCCAGATGTTTTATGAGAGATAGTTTTAAGGAATCACAACACACACGCATAGACAAAAATCAATATTTTTCTCCTTAAAAGCACAGTTTTTCAAAAGGAAACTTTCATGAAGGAAGCTGCCCAGAGAAGTTGTGGCTACCCCATCCCTGGAAGTGTCCAAGGTCAGGTTGGACAGGGCTTGGAGCAACCTGGGATAGTGGGAGGTGCCCTTGCCCATGGCAAGGGGGTAGAACTTGATGGACTTTAAGGTCCCTTCCAACCCAAACCAATACGGGATTTAGTTCAGCTATTTTAGTTCAAAGGCCTCTGGTTTTATTCATCATTCAAACCCCACAAGTGCATTAATGTCTGTGTTTCACTGCACACACCAACCTCTGTGGAGTCTGAGATCATCTGCTTCAGAGGTCCAACTCTTTTAAAATGTCAGGAAGAAACTCTCCCATCCAAGCCCTGCAGTGTGACTCCTTCATTTCCCCTCTGAAGGCCAGCCCGGTTTGGAAAATTACATTTTACCTGCAGATATTTGTAATAAAGAGGAGCCGAGTGCTACTCTTGTTTATGTGTTGACTGTAGAAAAACTCATCTGGTGCTTAATGTTGTGTTGCTGCTCATTGTGCCATCAGTCTGGGAGCCCACTGAAATGTGGGATTTCATTTCTGGACTCGCTGCCCTGGCGATAAGTGTGGTTTGTGTTGCACACAGAGAAATGGGGAGGGACGTCAGAGCAGCTCCCCGGGCCCTCCACACCCCCGGCTCACCAGCACTACCATTTGTTTGATTTTAATTTTGGGTGACTGTGTTACTCTAGCACATGTTGATTCCTAAACACCTATTTTTATTGATTCAGGCCAGTAAAGCTGTCAGAATAATGCAGTAATAACACAATAAAGCAACAATAGGACTTTGTGTTGCTTGGCTACAGAACAGCCTCATCTAGAGGGGGCAGTGAGGCCTCAAGGCAATGCCCATCCTGGAGCTAGAGTTTGGCACAGAAATACACATTTAGGCTTGATTTGGGGTCTGATTTTCACAAAACTTCAATGAATGTAAATACCAGCTGTGTTCACCCCTCAATCAATTGGTGGGTGTCTAATGACCAACCAAAGGGAAACAAATGGGAAATATATCCAATATCCAGGACTGGTCCCAGATGTAAATATTGTGTAAAATTAGGAAAAGATCACAAGCGCTTCTGAATTAAGCTGGTGTAGAAACACCAAGAAGAGAAAACCCATTGGTTTGCTTTTGCCTAAAAATTCACAGTGGTTTTCCTCATTTTAGCATGGTTTCCATCACTGTAGGTTCCAAACCCAGTACTTTTCGGGGTTGTTTTTTGGTTTTTTTTAGTTCCTGATTTTAAAGTTGGCTGTTTTAAGCACTGCTTTCTATCCTAATTCAGTACAATGGTTATATTTTATGTTTGAAAAGGAAATGTGTCTGAAATAGGGGTTGTTCTAACCCAGAACGACATTAACCCTTTGTGGACCACTGGGAGGAACTGAAGGAACAACAGTTTTCGGTTAGAGGTAAGAGAGACTTAAATGTGCTCAAGGCATGACTGGACATGGCACTCAGTGACACCCAGGTCTGGGCTGGGTGACAAGGTGGGGATCGGGCACAGGTTGGACTCGATGGCCTTGGAGGTCTTTTCCAACCTCAATGATCCTGGGATTCTGTGAATCTGTGATTAAAGTACCTGCTTCCCTCCCTGGGGATTTCCTTGGGGGTTCAGTTGGCTACATGCACCCCCCAACTCAGTGCATAGAGACAGGGAAAGAGGGAGAGGATCCTGAAATCTGACTTAATAAAACCCCCATATCTGCAAATGGGTAAATGAAGAGTCTGAGCAATGAAATAATAAAATAACTTTTGATTGACACATTGAAAACAAGCTCCAGGTGCCTGGAGCCCCTGATTTACCCTGTGAGTGACGCACAGCAGGCTCTGCCACGGCTCCTTCCACTGCAGATGACAGTTTAAATATCCATCAGGTGTCAGGAAACAGGAATTATAGCTAGAACTCCTGGTTTCCTACACCTTCAATAAGGATATTCAGGATGTGTCTTTATCATTTTACTTAGTGAAGCAGAATACAGGTAAGGAAAGAGGGGTTATTCTGTTCCAGCTGCAATAATTATGTTAAAACTTAGTAGTAGGATTTGCTAAGTGACAATAATTGTGTTAAAACTCAGTAGTAGGATTGGATAAATGAAATTAATTGCCTTATTTAATGGAAAAAAACGAATGGTATTTTTAAAGTTCAGTGGGTATTTGAAAATTAAATGAGATCTACAATAGATCATATTTTAGTTAAAAAAGAAAAAAATTTAAATGTAATTTCGTATTTTAAAATTTATGCAGTAGTTGCAATTAAATGGAAAAGAAACAATGTTGGGGCTTAGGTGATGTCACTGCTCAGGTGAGCACGTCTGGGAATCTTGGAGAAGCCAGGTTGAGATACATTTCTCCAATTCTTTATCTGCATGTCTCTGCTCATTTCCCTAAAATAAACACTGAATTTTTATGCAGGAAATCAGCCATTCGTGGTCTTTACTGAATAAAACAAAAGGGAAATATTTAGATTTTCTTTTTCCAGGATTAATATGTTTGTTGCCCAAGTATTATCTTAATCCTGAGCTGTCCTTCAACAATATATTGGTGAGAGCCATGGTTCTGTCAATGCATTTTATTTAACCAGCTCAGATTATTTATGAGATGTTTGCAATTCCGAGCCCCAAAGAGTAATAACGTGCCCAGAAAAATTAACATAAAATCTCCCCTGACAGCCCCCAAATAATCAAATTCTTCTGTCAACAACATGCCTGAATACTTTGCATCAACTTAGTCAAAGTTTGTTGGAATTACAGATTTAGCAGGAGGCCCAAATCTACTGGCTGGAGAAGGGTTCATTTCCAAGTTAAAAGATTGTTCTCTTTTGCAGAAATCCTCCATTGAGGTCTTTGTACACCAAAACCTGGTCAGGAAAAATGAAAACTGAGGTTGTACAGTGAGATGTTCTCTCTCTGCAACTCCGTGAAAGGAAGATGCAGCCAGGTGGGGGTCAGGCTCTGCTCCCAGGGAACAAGGGACAGGATGAGAGAGAACAGCCTCAAACTGTGCCAGGGGAGGTTCAGGTTGGATATTGGGAAAATTTCTTCATGGAAAGAGTTGTTCAGCCCTGGCATGGCTGCCCAGGGAGGTGGTGGAGTCACCTACCCTGGAAGTGCTCAAAAAATGTGTGCATGTGGCCCTTGAGGTTTAATGGTGAACGTGGTGGTGCTGCTGGTTTATGGTTGGACTTGATCTTAAAGGTTTTTTTCCAACCATATCAATTCTGTGATTCCATGATTCTGTGCATCCAATGGGAAGCCCCCTGACTCCAACCCCCTTTGGACAAGTAACATCTTTAACCTTCCAGCAGCAAAAATTGCAGAATTGTGTTTTCTCCCAAAACTTTAATTGGTGGGTGTCAGAAATTCTGAGAAATTCAGGAATCCTGTATAACCAGGATGCACAAAGAGGTGTGGGAGCAGCAGCAGCAGGAGTTGGATTGGATCAAAACACAAATTGGGGTTCATTAGCTGCCAGTTCACTACTTGTCCCAAACAGAACCAGATGGGTTTTCTCCCCTTTTTCCTTCAGAGATCTTTGGCAGCCCAGGACACTCAGGGGTAACTAAAATGTTAGATATTTTAAACATGGTCAAAGAGTACAAGCCAATTTTAATCAAATACTTGAAACTCCTTCAGGATCTTTGTGTTGGGGGATGAGCAGGCTGTAAATAATGGAAGCATTAGGGGTAATTTACACTCCTGGACCAGCCCTACAGGATTAAAATCTCCTGGAGCTGTTTACCTTGAGAAAAATGACAGCATTTCTGAGGGCTGCTGGTTCCTTGAGAGAAGATTTGAAGCAGAGGCTGCATTTGGCTTGTCCTCATCCACTATCAATTCCAGTCCCCACAAAGATATTTGCTCCCATTATTATGATATCCCTGACCTTTCCTGCCCTTGAAGGATTGGCACTGTGGTTCTGAAGACAGATTCAATTAACAAACCCGATGGGTGCTGACCTTTCCAAGGGTGTTATTCTGGCCTTGATTTGCTTGAGGGGAAATATATTTCTTTCTTTCTTGTATAAATATGAAATAACAAATAAATAACCAAAACTTGATCTGTAGTTGGGGAAAAAAAAAAAAGAGGAAAAAAGAGGAAAAAAGAGGAAAAAAGAGGAAGAAAGGAATTAACTGGTTGAGATAGACACTGGGATTGGTGAATGGCCTCAAGAATGTGCACTGGGATCACTCCCTGAAAAAGTTGCCATCCATCACCATTAGAGAGAGGTTGGAGGATTTCTGGAGTAGTTTTTCCAGGGAATTAGGTAACAGAGAGCTCAGTGCTTGCTGTGGTTCTGTGAACTCTGTGATTGATTTCCTGCAGCCTGACGAGGAAATTTCCTTTTTGCTGCTCTTTCACACGTTACAAACCAGTCTCACCCCAGCACATCCCACTGGGACGGGGAGGCAGGAGAGGGGGGCCAAGAGCCCCCACAGGCAGATCAGGACCTGGGCCATGACTGGGACTGGGACCGGGACCAGGACCAGGACCAAGACTGGGACCAGGGTCAGGACTAAGACCAGAACCACAATCAGTATCAGGACCAAACCAGGAGCAGGACCCAGACCAGGACCAGGACCACAATCTGGACCAGGATGCTGGGCAACAAATGCATCTATGCAGGAACTGTTTTCTTTTTATTCACGAAAGTATATTCTATATTCCAAAAAATGTTAGTTTTACACTCCAAAACTTCTTCCCTTCTCCTTTTCCCCTCTTCCTACCATCCACTGGGGAAAGCTCAAACAGTGCTTTGTTATTCTTTAAAAATGACAGAATTATTAGGCAAGATTAAGAGAAATTTTGAGATGACCACGCTCAGCATCTAAATATGTATAATTATTGTTATTTATATTACTATTTACCTTAACTATGTTCATAATTTCTATGCTATCATATTACAAGTATTAAGTTGAATCCTTCTTAAATACTCATCCTGAATTTATAGCTTCCTACCTGAGTACCAGTTCATTCCACCAGTTGTGCCACAATCAGGAATGTCTTTTCACTGATTTGTATTATTTCTGTTAAAGTCACTTTAATTCTTGAAGTCAGATTTATCTTCTCCTTTTTTTTTTTCCAGGCCTTTGATTTGTGTCAGTTAGATGGTCATTATCCAAGGATAATTAGGGTTTTTCTACCCTTCTTGCCACATCCTGTCTGGGAGGAGCTTTCAGGAGGAAGGTTGGAACCCATTTCTTTATCCTTGGTCTGTGACAGCAAAGACCAAGCTCCATGGTCACGGCAAGCCAAGATAGGCAGTAGCCCAAAATATGGATTTTATGGAAAATTTGTGTGATGCTTGTTCATTTAAGATTGTCCACAGCCCATCAATCTGATTTTATACTGTTGGACAAAGAGAGAGGGGCATCCCTTGCCATGGGACATCATAAGCCAAAGAACTTTTATTCCTTCTTCTTCCTTTCCTGTTTGAGTGCCATGGATTCCCTTCTTTCTGTTTTCCGTCTCCCTTTCTCTGAATGTTTTTCTCTGCAGATTTAAAAAGTAACAAACCCCCCTACTCAGTTACACAAGGTCTGCCAATTCTCTTCCTCAGAGCCAGACTTAATGATTGATGTGCCTTTCTGATTGATCTGCCTCTCTGGTGTCTGGATCATGGCTTGGAAAGAAGAGTTGGAATCTTCCTGTCACAGTTGGAAAGAGGAGAAAGTGTTTTGGATTGTGAATGTTCATTATTCTACAAAAAAACCCTGAAACCAAAAGATTTCTGACTTGGACATTGTGGTAGACGAAGGAAAAGGTCAATTTTACCATTAATTCATGAAAGTATTTCTTTACAGGTGGTGGAAAACGTAAAATCTTATTATGTCCTCTAACTGTAAGCTGAGGTTACCCAGGGAAATCAGGAAACCTTTGCTGGAGGAACAGATGGAATTAGGAGTTACAGACTGTGGTTTTGTACCCCTTTATACTAAGCACTTCCAACCACTCTGATCAAATTTGAAGTGAATTAACTGACCTTCCATTTCCTAATTTATTTGTTGTTGGATCAAAATATGTTTATTCTTAAAGAAGAATATTCTTAGAATGAAGAAATTATTCCTAATCTCTGATTGTACATTAACTTGTGAGTTCAGCACAGATTAGGGCACCTGCACTACTGAAGAGTGACAGATGTACAGTGATGCTATTTATACCAATTCTAGCACCTACATGGTGTTTATTTCTTTCAAACACCTATTGATCACTAATTTTTTGGCTCAATGCAGGCAGCAGTACAGATGTGATTTATAAGAGGGATTTATTTCCAGTTTTGACAGCCACTGCAGCCTTTTCTGCATAATTTATTCCAGTGTAGATTAAAGGTGACTTGATTTGTTCCTGACTTGGAGGGTTTCTCTCTGTGCCTTTTGCCCCCAGCACGGAGCAGAGAACACACGGTTTGTGCCTGAATCCCTCTTTTTCCAGCCTTGGACTCATCCTGATATTGTGCCTGCTGAGTTCCACCAGGAAAGGTAAACACTGAGCCTGAGTTTGTGCCAGGAAGTCACAATAAGCTGCTTCTTGGCAAAATATTTAATCATGCTCAAGCTGGATGCTGGGCCCTCCCACATGGCTTTATTTTGGCATTGCAAAGTGCACATTTTAAAGGTCAGACTCTCTGATTTCCATATTTTTCTGTTGCCTTTTTTCCTGAGAATTCATTTCCTTTTATTGGTCTGTTGTCTAATATTTTACAACCAGGACTTCTGACCTTTTCTGTAATTCTTTTATCTCTGTAAGTGACCTACTTTTCTGCCCCTCAGTCCCACAGACACTCTAATATACCAATTTTGGGGTGCATTGGGAAGAGTGTGGCCAGCAGGGTGAGGGAGGGGATTCTTCTGCTCTGATCAGCTTAGTGAAGCCACAACTGGAGTATTGTGTTCAGTTTTGGGCTTCACAGTTCAAGAAAGACAAGGAGCCCAGCAGAGGCCACAGAGATGATTTGGGGTTTGGAGCATCTCTCTGATGAGCAGAGACTGCAGGAGCTGGGCCTGGTTTAGCCCAGAGAAGAGAAGGCTGAGGGGATCTCATCAATCCACACAAATATCTCCAAGGGGTGTCAGGATGGTCCCACACTCTGTTCAGTGGTGCCCAGGGACAGGACGAGGAGCAATGGCCAGGAACCAAAACACAACAAGTTCCACCTCAACATGAGGAAGAACTTCTTTCCATGGAGGTGGCAGAGCCTGAAACAACTGCCCAGGGAGGGTGTGGAGTCTCCCCCTCTGGAGACATTCCAACCCCACCTGGACTCGTTCCTGTATCACCTGCTCCAGGTGACCCTGCCTGGGCAGGGGAATGGACTGGATGATTCCCAGAGGTCCCTTCCAACTCCAGATATTCCGGGATTCTGGGATTCTGCAATCTGAACATGGAGTGAGAGCCAGGATATGGGGATTCCAGGAGGAGCAGGTGAGGTGCACACTGAGCCCGTCAGCACTGCACCGGCATCTGTCCAGCTACTCCAAATGTAGAAAGCTCCAACTTCAAAGAGTCCAACTTCTAACAAGAAATAATTTAGTTCTCTGAATTCCCAGGGTTTAGCTGTTCCAAGTTCCAAACAAGACAGGATCCAAAGCAGTTCCAGCCATAATGTCTGGGTTTCACTCTCTGCTTTACTGACCGTAACAGATGCTCATCAGCTGGGCAGGAGCTGGTAGGAACCCAGAGGGATATGACTAAAAGCCTTGATTGCAAGTCAGTCTTGTGTAAATAGCAGAACCAGGGCTCTGGAATGGGATCAAACAGCCACAAGACGTGGCATTGAAAAGTATTCTCAGAATTTAAAGCACTGTTGTTGTTTTCTATTAACTGTTAAAGACACAGGCTTTTTAGAAATATAAATATATACAAAAATGATCTATTTTGGGTCACTATACACAACCATTTCTTGAGGTTTTCTCTTCAGTAGTGTGGATGGTATCACTATTTTTTTGTTGTACACCTTTCAGCATATCAGGGAATCATGGAATCATAGAATAGTTAAGGCTGGAAAAGACCTTTAGCTCATCAAGTCCAAACATCAACCAGCACCACCATGTTCATCACTAAACCATGTCCCCACATGCCACATCCACACATCCTCTTAAAGCCCCTCTTGTCCTGACCAGTCCAAGCATCTGATTTTTCAGACTTTGACATCTTTTTTCTTCCCCTCCTCTCAGACATTTGGTGCTGGTGACACCCCCCGAGGCTGTGCAGGGGGTTATGCTCCAGCTCTGACCCCCTTCTCCTCTCCAATTCCTTGCTATTTTGAGCCCTGAGATGTCAATAATGACCATCCTGGTGGAGCTGAGAAGATTCCCCATCTCAACCGCTTCTGAGAAGTAAAGAGTTGCTGGTTTTTCAACCTTTCCTTAAGAAAAACTCAAGGAGAATCAATTTGCTTCAAGAGGTTTGGCTGGGGAGGGTCACCTGGGGCTGGGGTACAGCAGAACACACCTCCCAGTCCCCAGGGAAGAACACCTTTGTGTGTGGGTATCAGTTTCCCTCATCACTCAGCACAGGAGCTGTGTCATCATTGCTTTCTCTCTCTTTTTCTTCTCATCTTCCCTACAAATCAAGGAATGGTTCACATACGTCTCCCCGGGATTTGTGCAGATCTCTAAAGCAGTGAATTAGGTATTGAAGGGAATTAGAGACAGAAATAACATGTATTTATAGATCATAAAATCTAAGCTCTGGAAAACAGACAGTAAATTACATTTAAGTGATTTTCTATTTCTCAGATATTAAAAAAGGACCATAACACTTATGGGTGTTTGGATGACCATTCTCAGATCTAAATGACACTGCAGTACTTCCCCAAACTGTGTTTTTTGATGAATGAATGTGAGCAGAAAGGAAAATTAGAAATGTGCCAATCTAACACCAGCAGTGTTAATTTTCTACAGCTTTGTAATTTACTTGCAAGAAACTTAATATATTTCTTCTATAGCTTTATCACTCCTTTTTCTATCAAAGCTCTACAGACTGTAATATTCTGCTCAGTGAACTGAAATATCTGTCAATATAAAAACATCTCCTCATAAAAGCATTGGAGCTGTTATGGGGTGTTGTTATGTACCAATATTACCTGAGGAAACATTGAAAGGGCTGAAGAATAGATTTATTTTTTTTTCAGAGAGAGTGGAAATCAAAACTTCTAAATTAAAAATACAATTTTTCTTGCTTTAATTCAATAAGGTGTTTTGTCCTCAAACCAAACTCATATGCAAGTGGGGAAGAAACAATCCTTCAATGAGAAATAACGACAAGAAAATACTTTATTTGGTCTTTAGACACACCTGCTCTGAGCTGTGTCCAGGACTGATGCCTCATTCCTTCTCCTTTACATGATATTTCCACTCCCTGGACACCATCCAGGAATGTCTCACATCCCAACCAGCCCTGAGTGCTGCTTTCCCCCCTCCAAAAACACAGACTTTACATCTTTCCACAGCAAATACAGTATTTTTTGTGCTTTAGGAACCTTCATGTTTCATTGCTGGGAGCTCTGAACAACCTGGTCTAGTGGAAGGTGTCTCTGCCCGTGGCAAGAGGTGGAACTGGATGGGCTTTAAGACCTCAGTCTGGGATTTTATGATTCCATGATTACTTTGGGCAAATAAACCCCGTATATTGGTAAAATGACACAAAGGCTGCTGTGCTCAAGTCGAACATCTCAGATGCCATCCCTAAACCTCATCCCAAACAGGGACTGGGAGGAGGCTAAGGGAGGAAAAGCAAGTCAAGTTAAATGAGCCGTGGCTGCCTTCACCCTCGTCTCAAAGAGGAGGAACTTTCAGTAAAAATAGGTCACAGAGTCACATAACATATATGGATGATGTGGGTAGAAAATAGAGCACGTTGGGGAAAAGTTTGGTGGGAATCAGAGACACCCTGACATTCATTTCAGGAGAATTGAGTTACTGCTTGTATTTCCACTCTGCTGCCTGTGATAACACAGTACACACTATTCCAGCCTGGTTTGATTTCAGTTCATACATATTCCAGTTTTTTGGGTCATTGGCTCTGTTCATGAGTTGAACAACACACAGCACAGTGCACACTGTAAATACTAGAGCTGCAGGTTGGTATGGTGTGAGGTGCTGAGATAATGCAAATATGCTCATTACCCTTCAAATTCCAGTCAGTGAAAAGTCCCCACGTTGTCATTTTGAGAAGAGGGGTTGGTTTTTTCCCCCATCTTATTTACAGTGCATGGTTCACTGGTAAAGGCTGTTAGGGCTGAGATTGCTGAAGGGACTGGACCTCAAATATGTTTGAAGACATTCCCTGGATGGGGCTGAACACACTTGGAATGATGGCAGTGATGAGTTCATTGCCTAGAGTCAGGCAATACATCAGGTATGGAAAATGTGGGCACTCCCACCTGATTTTACCTCAGCATTCTGCACTTCATGGCATATTTTCACAAAGGGTGGGAATTCAGGAGTGTGTCTGTCAGTCCAGTTGGTTTTCCAGACAGGGCTTGGGGTGGAGTTGCTGGGGAAGCCCCCGTGTGCTGCATTGGGGGCACTGACCTTCTATTGGCCCTACCTGGGGGTCCTGGCCCTGAACTGTTTTCCTTGGGAATATTTCAGCCAGACGTTTCCATCCTGCCACATTTTGGCTACAGCTGCTGCCAAGAAATTTGACTGACCATTGCCTCAGTTTCTCCCCTCTGTTAAGCACAGAGAATTGTACCTGCAGAGAATCACAGAATATCCTGAGTTAGAACCCACAAGAATCATCCAGCCCAACTCCTGGACCTGCCCAGGACACCCCAACAATCCCACCCTGTCCCTGAGAGCATTGTCCAAACACTCCTTGGGTTCTGTCAGGCCATGACCACTGCCCTGGGGAGCCTGTTCAGAGCCCGACCACCCTCTGGGGGAAGAACCTTTTCCTGAGATCCAACCTAACCCTCCCCTGGCACAGCTCCAGCTGTTCCCTCAGGTCCTGTCCCTGCTCACTGTGCTACAGCTGCTCAGCTCAGGATGTATTTAGAACCGGCTAAAACATCTGGGAAGGGTTTTGAATGGGAAACTCTGAAAGGGATGCCTGTTTGTGGAGTGACAATGACAATAAATATATCACCTATTCAAGGTAAACTTAAAAAAAACCCCATATATATTCATACACTGGGAATTAATTCTAATTTATTATTTATAATGCTGTGGATGTACTTGCAGCAATACATTAACAGCCCATTAAAACACTTTAAGTGGAGATGACAATGCTCAGCTTGGTGACCTGAAGTGTTTTGCTTTTTACTAAGGTTTAAACCACTAAAGAATGTTTGGAACAGGGCTATTTGTTAATCCTTTGCTTTCACAATGAGTTACTTAACAACAGCCAAATAAGCATGAAAAGAGACAGAAATAGTCAATTAGAACCCAAAGGCAGCTGAAATAAAGAGCTGACAAACAAGCTGCAGGATACGTAAGGCAGAGCAGCATCACTTCTCCTGGAGACTGGGAGTACCTGGAGGGACATTCAGCTGACACCCTGCAGAGCTGGGGATTTAAATTCCCCCTCTGCCATGGCACAGTGGGTGGGATAAAGCCTTCAGCAGAGCTGTTGGCACAGCAGAATTCCTGCTGGACTGGAGCAGACACTGTTCTGTCCCATTCAGAGGGTCTGGGTACAAGGAACCTGCCAGAGCAGGAGGTGGAGCAGTTTGTGCTGGGTTTGGGAATATCTGTCATGTAAGAGTTAAGCTGGACTGATAATTTACCGTGTTTGCTCCTTCCAGCTTCCCAGGAGCCCTGAGAAATCCTTGTGCTGAGGATTGACTCCCATGTGTGGAGGGCATGGAAGAGGAGGTGAGCAATTAATATTTTTACCATGATTGCCACAGTAACTCCTGGTTCAACCTGAGATTATTTCTCTGAGCAATCTTCACAAAAATGGGAAAATGCCAGAAAGATGCAGAGTTGTTATATATCCAAAGCTCTCTGAGTTACTGATGCACAGGAGAAAGCAGTTTAGGTTTATTTTTTGGACAATGCTTTTGGCTACTCTCTTCCTGTCTGAGCTCAAGGAGCATTTGAACAACACTCTCAGGGACATGGTGGGATTGTTGGGGTGTCCTGTGCAGGGCCAGCAGTGGGACTTCATAGTCTTTGTGAGTCCCTTCCAGCT
Source organism: Chiroxiphia lanceolata (assembly GCF_009829145.1). Classification (NCBI taxonomy): domain Eukaryota; kingdom Metazoa; phylum Chordata; class Aves; order Passeriformes; family Pipridae; genus Chiroxiphia; species Chiroxiphia lanceolata. Next base: position 6,358,932 of record NC_045644.1, read on the forward strand.
CAGCATATTCTATGATTCTACGACTCTTCATTTGAGATAAAGGCAATAACATGCAAAAAACAAAGCACCTGAGTCCCATTTCTTTACATGCACCACTACAAAAAATGAACAGATAGAGCACTTATGTCTCCAAGTCTGGATTCCAGAGCTCTGCTGGACTCTTCTGTGTTTGGTATGGGACTGTCTAGGTACAAGAAATTCATAGAAACCCAGATTGGTTTGGTTTGGAAGGGACCTTAAAGCCTACCCAGTCCCACCCCCTGCCACGGGCAGGGACACCTTCCTCTATCCCAGGTTGCTCCAAGCCCCATCCAACCTGGCCTTGAACATGTCCAGGGATGGACTAGCCACAGTTTCCCTTGGAAATTACAGTAGTACTGAGTTGAAACTGTTAAACCCCCTGTCCCAGCAGAGTACCTGCCCCAAATCCCCCAGAATTGCACCAGCAGGGGCAGGTCCCAGCACTATCCATGAATCCAGATGGTGCATCACCCTATTGTTTATAAATTGCCTCATGTACAGGGATGTGCTGACAACAAGTAGTTTTTACTGTTATCTCTCAGTTTCTATTGAAGGCCTATTATTAGGTTTAATCACTGAAATGCATTTGCTAATGAACTTGCTGATAAACTCACCACAGTTAATGCTGGCAGGTTTTTATCTTCCTTTTCTTTTGGTTATTGTCTTTTCCATATCAAATAACTAAATAAATACGTTTTAAAAGTTGCAGCAGCTGATGGCAACTTGTTTGTTTTTTTTTTTTTGCTTTAGTCAAATCATGAGAGTAAGTTCAGTTATAATTGCTCTGATGTGAAGAAAAGTTAATGGAAATTTTAGTAGCAATATCAACTGAGGGGAATTTGGGCTGCCGACCTTTGTGCTGAAGTGACACCACGCTCACTGCCAGGCTGGCTGACACTTCCAGCCATGAGGTATCCAGTCCCTGGCACTGGGAGAACAGTTTGGAAGAACTCACAAAGTTTTAACTAATTCAACTAGTTCCCAGGTCTGAAGAGTCTCCAGAGACAAACTGTTCCTGGCCACCAACATGAGTAAAGTTTGGACTCGATGGCTTCAGAGGTCTTTGCCAACCTAAATGATTCTGTGATTCTGTGAGAATGTCTGGGCTGAGGTGAAAACACAGGTGACTTCGGAAATTCAATGGGATGGAAGAGCCTGGAAAACTTCATGTGGTGCTTGTTCATCTCCAGCTGCCCCAAGGATGCTCTGAATCCCTGGGGGCTTTTCACATACCCTGGGCAGCTCGCATGATTTATGACACCCTTTTTGAGAATTAGGAGGCTTCAACCTAACATGTCGTAAAGCTCAAATTAAAATATGTCCCTCTGAACTTTCACAGGGTGTGAAAAGCCCTAAAAGTGAGGTGGGAAATGAGCAATGGGCACACACTGTGTTCTACATCACAGGTAATGGCAGCCCTGAGTGTGTCCTGACAGGTTTTAGCTCTCACTCTACTTGTAATGATTTGAAGAGCATCCTTTAGAGTTCCTTTACTGGGGGTTAGTTGAGATCAGGATCTACAGGAACATTAAAATGGTCGATGTCTCTGTGCTCTTGATGTCTCTGACACAACAGAAAAATAATTGCTGCTAGTGGAGGGAAAATCTGAGATAACTCACCTTCAAAGATACAGCTGAATTCACATCCCAAAGTCTTGGCTCTGCTTCTCTCTGCCTCTGCTTCCACTGCTGGGAAAGGAGCACAAACACAAAGTGCTGAAACCTCAGGAGCTGTAGCCAGGTGGAGGTTGGGCTCCAGGTGGAGGAAACGGTCTCAAGTTGTGCCAGGGGAGGTTTAGATTGGATATCAGGAAAAACTTCTTCATGGAAAAGGTTGTCCAGCCCTGGCACAGCTACCCAAGGCAGTGGTGGAGTCCCCATCCCTGGAGGTGTTCAAAAAATGAGTGGATGTGGCACTTGAGGACATGGTTAGTAGTGAGCATGGTGTGGGACTGGTTGATGGTTGGACTTGGTGATCTTAAAGGTCTTTTCCAACCTTAAACGTTCCATGATTCTATTTGGGCTCATGTCCTAGTTAGAGCAGCTGGGACCAGTTCATCACTGTGGATGTAACCCACAGTGATTGTATTCTACACCCAGGAGCTGTTAACAATAGACCATTTGCAGCAGCTGCCCAGAGCACACCTGACCCCTCAGGCTGTGGTTTGGAAGGGTGAAAACTGCAGTCTTTTGGGAGAACATCTTGCTCAGCACCCCACTGGTATTATTTGGGCTTCACCACAAGCGGTGGGGATGCTGGAGGTGGCAGCATGGACAACTCTCCTTGGACACCCTTGTTTCCAGGGACAAATGTCCCAATTTCTAATGCACACAATATTTTAGAGGCTAAAAATGAGTCCCAGCAGGTCGTGGCAGTGATGGGACATGACCAGACATCCCACCAGTACCATCCATCCAAGTTACACTGCTCTGCTACTTCAATGAACAACTTTAGTTTATAAATACAGGAAACCCAGAGATGTGTATGAGAAAAATAACAATCAGGGAGCTGAGAGACAACAGACTTCACCTTGCAAGAAGGGGATGAATACTGAAGGAGGAGATAGGCTGGGAGCTCGTTTTTGAAGGTTAGGATGGTTTTCCCTTTCCTTTTGTTTCTCCCCCATTCATTTCAGAGAGAATTGCACAGAATAATAATCTGCTTGTTTTGTCTGGGTGATAATTGCATTGATAATTTAGTACAATTTAAATAATCAGATTCAGAGCATTTTGTATGTCAGAGCCTGGGAAAGGGGGTCCTTTAATCTCCAAAGATGCATATTCATGATGCCATTATAGATAGAGCTGAAGGAATTACAGCCCCATTGTCTGCTTCAAACAACCCACCCACCCCTGCTTTTTAAAACAAAGTCAAACACGAGATGATTGATTTGTACTTCCCCAGTTCCTCTCCTCTCACTTTGGCAATGAATCCCTTTATCTGTCACTGCAGTCGGCCCAGCACAACCTACACTCAAGTTTAAGTGCTGCACAACCTACACTCAAGTTTAAGTGCCTGTCAGGCAAATTCCTGCCTTGATTCCAGCTCCTGTTTGGCTCTTACTGCTGCAGCAGAACCTGTCCTTGGTGTGTTAGCTGTGTCTCGTGCCTGGCTGGTTGGGTTGTGAGTTGTCCTGAAACCAAGCCTGGAATAAGGCCAGGGGCTGCTTCTGCCTCCCAGGACACTGGCACAGGTTGCCCAGAGAAACTGTGGCTGCCCCATCCCTGTCCAAGGCCAGGTTGGATGGGGCTTGGAGCAACTGGGCTAGTGGAAGGAGTCCCTGCCCATGGCAAGGGGTGGAATGAGTGGAGCTTTAAGGTCCCTTCCCATCCAGACCATTCCACGATTCCATGATATGAGCCATGGGATGTCCCAGCAGCCACCTACCTGCCTTGGTTTCTCCTCCATTTGTCATCACTTTTGGGCTTCAGTTGGCACGTGGAGGAGCCCCACTCCCTAAGCCACTCTTCATTTTCCAAGCACTGTATATCCCTGTTTTCTAGGTTGTTATTGGAGCCATGGATATTAATAAATGAAGAAAAATAATGGTTGGAATCAAGACCACCAGAACAGCCTCACTGAAGCCTGTGGGAGCTTTGGTGAGGGTACAACACAGGGACAGGGAAAGACACACCTTGTTGCACAGGAGAATGAATCATGATAAACAGCATCTCAGATCTTATAAAAGTCAATTTTTTTGTTGGATTTGAACATTTGCTGCATCAAACTTTAACTACTTCATTGTGCAAGATAATGAAAACTCCCTAAGAAGCATCTTTGTGGAACAGCATTTGGTTTTGAAGGATTAAAAAAAAAAGTCTATTCTAGAAACATGAATATTAACATAGCCCAGGTCACATAGCTGCAGTTTTGCTGAGTTTAAAATTAAATCTCTTATATTTTACCACATATTGATGCATTGATTGTGGTACTTTCCATAGGATTTTGTGGGTGTGGGGGGATTTGGTCAAAGGTTGGACTTGATGATCTTGGATGTATTTTCCAGCCTTAATGATTCTGTGATTCTAAAATGCATTTCTTGAGAGGGGCAACCACAGGAGAGCCACTGACTTTTATTGAGAGAGAATTTAATAGGAGTAAATCCTGATTTCCCTGTGCTTTGCCACATTGTGGTATTGGCATTTTGAAACCCACAGCATGAAGGAGAAGGAAGTTCAAAGATACGCGGGAAAATAAAATTTTCTATGAAAATTGGCTGATTTTTGAGTATGAAAATATTATATTGAAGTCAGTTGACCCATTCACAAATTGAAGTGTTGTAAGAGCTGGGTGAATAATCTAATGCAAATATCTTTGTTGGCCATTTTTGATCCTTTTGTTCACAAATTGTCTTGAAACAACTCCTGAGTTTTCTCAATGAGCTGGGCTTTTGTCCCTTTGCCAGTGCACCTGGTGGGCCTTTTGGCAGCTCTTTTTCTTTCCATCCATTGGAAGGATGCAAAATTTAGGATTTCTGCATGACCAGTTTCACTGCTGGCTTTCCAAATGTGTTCCCCATTACTGTTATTTAATGTTTGCACAGACCAGTGCAAACAATTCCAGTAGGAATTGGATTAGGATTCAAATAAAAGATACAGAAAACAGATTTTTATGTTTAACATATTTTCACAGGAATAGATAATTTATGCCTTCATGGAAGCCTGTGCAGTGTAAGTTGGATAACAGCAGGAAGGGGGTGGATAAATTAATTATTCTCCATGTACATACTGATTTTTTTATATATGTGTTACTGCGCTGAGTATGAAAGATGTGAAATACTGTGCTTTTCTTCTGCTCTTTTTTCCTTCCTTTCTTTCCTTCTTTTCTTCCTTAATTTCTTCCTGGCAAAACCTCAGTGGAGCAGGAGAACACAAAATTTATTGTGTAAAGCAAAGCCTCACTTATACCTCTGGCCAAACACTCTATTGCTGTTGTACTGGATTTATAGTTAAACTGAGGTTTAACCCCTGGAGAATTTAGTCTGCTGTGAAGGCTGAGCTCACACTGAGCAATTCCTAAGTGGGCAGTTCAGGGAGGGCTTTTTAACTTTATTTTAATTCTTCATGGGGAAATGCTTCTAAAAAATGCTGGTGGTTGATATATAAAGAATTGGGTTTTTTTCTTCTCTTATATATAAAGCAATTAGTTGTTTAATTACTGAACAAAGTAATGAGATGAGGTGAAACATTTCTCTTTGTTCAGACTTGGCTGTTAAAGTCTTTTATTTCATGCTATGAATGGGGAAAAAATCCTCAAAGGGGTAAATACCTTCCAGTGATTACATTAAATTATTGTGTATATTTAAAAGTCCTGAATGTATATTTAAATTAATAAAAAGGCAAAATATTTAAGAGGCACAGTTAGTCAAGCTCTGGTATCTACTAATAAGACTAATTTTTTTAAAGGAATCACCCCAGTTATTATAAGATTTCTTTCAACTTATGTTTTATGTTGGTTCCTGTCACACAGAATCACAGAATATTCTGAGCTGGAAGGGACCCACAAGGATCATTGAGTCATTTTGCACCAGCTCTGTCCCATGAGCTGAATTTTGTCGGATTGAGGAGAACCATGGGAGCAAATTAGAATTAATACATTAATTTTTAACATATTTCTTCTGGTTTAGAGCATGAGGGCTGAGGTAAATCTTTTGGACAGGAGGAGAAATCTGCATTTAAACCCTGGCTGAAGAGGTGGGATTCATTTTTTGTTCATATTAACTCGCAAGGAGATGGAAAAGCTTCATTTCTTGAAGTCTCTGACAATTTTTTCCCTGCACAGAAAGAGTGGGAAAATCTATTAGACCCCAGTGGAGTAAGTATTACTTGGGAAGCCACCAGCCCCTTCCAGTGTGGAATTGGAATCACAGAATCACAGAATCATTTAGGTTGGAAAACTCTCCCAGACCGCTGAGTCCAGCTCCTCAGCCCTGCCTGGGGTGGCTCAGTGAGGATCAGACCTGGCCCAGTTCTGTGCTAACAGGCTGTTAAGGCAGTTGGCAGATTTTCAGGAGTGTTTGGAGGCACATCTGGGATTTGTAATTGCAGCAAAGTCTCCCCAAATCCACTCGTTCCACTACAGACTTACAGGAAAGCAAAGCTGGATTGATCCCTGTCACTTTAGGGGAAAAACAATTAATTTCCAGAGGTTCCTCTTTTTATCAAAGCCTTTTTCTCTAACCAAGTTCAGTGAAGCTCAAACAAGCTCAGCTTCATCCTCTGCTTAAAATTCTCTGCTAAAATGAGAGATTGTAGAGAAAAATCCTTATGAGCTCATGTGCTGAAATCTGTCAATAAGACCATCAATTCCTATTGGCTTTTCTTGTTGTCTGGATGTCAAATTAAATATTAATCACCTTTAATTAATTAGCTATGGATTCAGGACTTAATGCTTTCATGCAAGAAGTTACCATTGAGTTGGGAGCTGTGTTTCTGGCACAGCACCACACTCAGAGCTCTGAAGGGACTGGGGGCACTGAGAGAGGATGTCACCCCTCACTTGGTCACCTGAACATCCCCCAACGCTCGTTCCCCTGCCCTACCCCAGTGATTGATTGTGGTGGAGGCTGTAGGGGAAGGAAATGGCTGTAGCTGCCCATCACCAGACATTAAACTGCACGGCCTGGAAATGTTTTGAGTCAGGACAGTTTTGTAAGTACCAAAATTTATGGTTCTTTTTTCTTGGCTGAGGAGAGATCTGAGTCTAATTTGTTTCCTGTCACCAAGCAGCACCTCCAGAAGAGGAAATAGTGGGGAAAAGCAGATGAAGCACAGGCAGAAGACACATTAATTAAAAGCTCAATTTGCTGTGGCTGTATTTCTCTCTTCAGTTTTCCTGTTTACCTCACTTGTAGCATGTAAAGCTACTGTATTAACTTAGAAATAAACCTGTGTAAAATCAGATTGCTCTGAGACAATGCTTTCTTTCAAGGTAATACTGGGACAGCACCCATCTTTAAACCATCATAACCACACACTGAACAGCAGAGAAGGAACATTGGGGAATCAATTATCTGAAACGGCCTTGGAGTGATGATGGTTTTCCTGATACTGCTCCAAGACTCCTCTATTTTTAAGGCAGCAAGTGTGCTGGGCAGATAGGAGGAATTAGAACATGTTCAAGTTGATTAGTCATTGAAGATGTACTGTTCTTGCTCCAGCACAGTTAACTGTGCTGCAGGTTCCCACCCTGGCTGGAGGAGGTGGGATCTGGCTGGAGGCACCATATCTCTGTGAGAGCAGCTGAGCATCACCTTGGTCACAGCATTGACCCCCATGGACCAGCTGAGCTGCACCACTGCCGTCCATGGGAGCCATCAAATTAGGAATGACTCCTGCCTTCAGCCCTACTTCATGATATCTATCACCCTTCTCACTCTCGGCAACTCCCTGACAGGAGGATGGAGTTGGGGGGAGGTCAGGCTCTACTGCCAGGGAATAAGGGACAGGACAAGGGGAAATGGCATCAAGCTGTGCCAGGGGAGGTTCAGGTTGCACATGAAGAGGAATTTCTTCATGGAAAGGGTGGTCAGGCATTGGAAGGGGCTGTCCAAGGAGGTGGTGGAGTCCCCATCCCTGAAGGTGTCCAAGGAAGGACTGGATGTGGCATTCAGTGCTCTGGGCTGGGTGACAAAAGGATGATTGATCAAAAGTTGGACTCAGTCTTGGAGATCTTTTCCAACCTAAATGATTCTGTGATTCTGTGAATTCTGTACACAGGAATAACTCACACAGTGGGTAATTTCCCTATTTTGAGGTGTTTGCCATTACTTGATAGAGCACCTTGCACCAAACACCCCGGAAGGCTTAAAACATGTTCCAGCTTCTCAGAGTATTGTAGGAGAAATTCTCTCTGTGGGAATATTAGTGACTTCACCACTGGAGAAAATAAATTCTGCTTTCCCTAAGTAATGCAGCTTATGGTGTGAATCTAATTTTAGATTCCCTCTGCTGCCTCTAAATCTCTGCTCCGTGTCTTTCCCAGCTTGATAGAAGGGCATATTTAATTATCAAGAGTCACATTTGTATGGACAGATCTTTCATCAACAAAGCATATGTCTTTTGGGGTTGTAATTGCTGAAATGCCATTATTCCTCATCTTTGAGTAACTGAACATATAAACCACATCTGCAGTGGCACTGGCAGATGGATCCAAAGCAGGCATGAGGAGGCAGCTGCATGTGCAAGGAGGGGACTGCCTGGAGGTGGATATTCCCTCCAACTCTGATTCCTAGATCCTAAAATGTTAGACAAAACTTTGACCCATCAGGCCTGTGAGTTATTAATCTTCATTACCATGGAATCACAGAACGGTCTGGGTTGGAAAGGACCTTAAACCCACTCAGTCCCAGCCCCTGCCATGGGCAGGGACACCTTCCACTAGCCCAGGTTGCTTCAAGCCCAGTCCAACCCGGCCTTGGACACTCCCAGGGATGGGGCAGCCACATCTTCCCTGGATAACCAATTAATACAATTAATATTTGTACATTTCCCCTTGGAAATCCATTGAATCTGCTCCTCTCTATCTCAAAGCACTTGCTGGGATGTGCTCCTCACCAATACAGTCTGAGGCCTGGGTTCAAATACAGGGACCCTGCTCTTGTGTGCAGGGGGGTAGGGAAGGAAAAGCTTCTTAGGGCAGTCAAAGCTACCTGAACCTACACTGAAAAGGCTGTGAAAGTGCCTATGGTGGGTCCAGTTTCATTCCCTGTGGTGGGTCCTTTCTCCCATCCCTCACTTCTTCCTGCTCTGTGTCATCTCCAGTGCAGGACTGACCTTGCCAAGGTTTTGCTACATTTGAAGCAATTTCTACAGACACAAAATAATCCAGTCATCATCTTTCCAATATCTACATGGAAAGCTTTCACACCTTAATTCTTAGTATATGTTTCTAATGTGCAAGTTTGTTTTGATAATTACTCAAATAACATTATGAAAATTAATAAAAAAGAATCAAAATCAATTAAAAAGTCACAGGTTGGATGGCACCTCTGAACATTTAACCCCAAGTCCTGTTCACTGCATGGGCAAAGTTAGTGCCGTGTTCAGTCAAGTTTTGATTCCCCTCCAAATGCTGTGTGCCAAAAAGTTCCCCTCAGTTTCATTGCTCTCCCATTAAAAAGCTGGTCTTCAGTCTATAAATTTATTTTATTCCTACAGCTACATGAAAAGTCATAAACCAATTTATGAGCTGAGAAATGCTGTTCTCACTGCCATGGCAATCTGACATGTGCCAGCTTTAATTCTGGCTTTGCTAAAGCCTCTATGCGGTTTGGGGGAGGAGAAGGGATGTGAGACAGCTCCAGTGCTGCTCTGAGAGTGAATGTTCCTCACAGGCAGCACAGGATTTTGACACAGTCACTGAATTAAAACATTAGAGACAGGCATTTAAAAGGTTCTTCTGTTGTCAGGGAACGTGCTGTTGTATCTGCTCACAGAGCGGGAGGGTGGTCAGGGTGGGGGGTACATCCTCCCCTCACACTCTCAGTGTGGGGCTGTGCCTGCCCTGCAAAGTGAACCCTCAGCTCTGTGTCCCCTCAGATCAGAGCAGCAGAACCTTTGATCTGCTCATGATCTCAGGGGAAATGGTCAGAAGATCAAGATGTTTCTCCATCTCTTCATTGGGCCAGCTCGAAGTCTGTGTTGGGGTGCTGTCCGTGCGTCAGCCTGGCTTTCCTCCTGATGACAGCAGCCTCGTTGGGACCCTGACACCTTCTCATTGAGCCAGGCTCTCCTCTGCTGTCTCACACTGTGCCACAACCAGTGGCACATCTTCAACATCTGAGCCACTCTGTGTCCTTCAGAAGGAGTAAAAACCAAAAGATGGGTTTGGATGTGAGAACCCAGTTATGGTCTCTCTTTAGTCTCTCCTAAACAGTGAATTATTTATGCTCAGTTTATACCTTTGCAAGGCCTTGTGCTGCTGTGGCACTGAACCATCCATTAGCCTTCACTGTGGTCCAGTCCCTCTCCAAACCCTGCTCCCCCTTCAGTCTCTGCTGAGCTCAGTTCCTTCTCTCTGAAAACCTTTAGAATTTTCCAGTTGCAGGACTGAAACCTACTTTGCCCCCCAAATCTGTCCCAGGCCCCTGGGCACCCCCACCTACCGTGTTGTGCTGCTGTATCTGAGTCTGCATCCTGTGACCCTACCAGCTGGTCTGAGCCCTTCCCCTCCTCACACAGCCTGTGCTTGGCATTCAGACTCGTTTTACCCCTGTCCAGCCCAGGGCTTTGCCCACATGTCATTAAGATTTTATTCTGTTTCTGCTATTTTGGTCTTTTCAGTCTCTCTGGGCACAAATGTTAAGAAAACTCAGGCAGGGTCATCACCTTTGAGCCCTGCCTGGAAATGCTGCTGCCCTGCTCGGAGCTCACGCGGAGCTGCAACACTTCCCATCACACCTGGAGTCCTCCCCTGCATATCTGCGCTTCATTTCCATCAGTGCATGAAATAAAATACAAATGATAAACAAGGAAAATATCAAAACCGGACTTGGGGACATTATTTATTGATGGAATAGGAAGCAGAGTTTCAAAAGAACCATAGAAAGGCTTGGGTTGGAAGGGACCTTATAGACCACCCAGTTCCACCCCCTGCCATGGGCAGGGACACCTTCCACTAGCCCAGGTTGCTCCAAGTCCCGTCCAACCTGGCCTTGGACACTTCCAGGGATGGGGCAGCCACAGCTTCTCTGGGCAACCTGTGCCAGGGCCTCCCCACCCTCACAGCCAAGAATTCCTTATCAATATCCCATCTAACCCTGCCCTCTGGCAGTGGGAAGCCATTCCCCCTTGTCCTGTCCCTCCAGGCCCTTGTCCAAAGCTCCTTTCCAGAGTCTCCCTGGACTCTCTTTTCCAGGCTGGACACCCCCAGCTCTCCTATCCAGTGAGTTGAAAAACCTCCTGAGTGCAGCCAGAGCCTTTGGGAGGGGACTGGATCAGTCCAGGTTGTGACATCCTGGGCATGACCTCTGGTTTTTGGGCTTATGGGCTGAAAAACCATAGATTTTTTTAAAAAGCCTTGATATGTGGGCAGAGCCTGGTGAGTGAACACCTGAGAACATCAACCTGCAGGTGCCCAGTACATGCCAAGGGATTGGTTTGACTCCCTCCAACCCAGCTGAAGTTCCTTCAGTGTTATCTGAGCAAAGCAAGTTCTGTGTTATTTGGGTACAACCTTCTTGCAGTTGTGGCTGTAAAAAATGGGTAAAACCAGGGTAAAGCACCATTTTTCCCACTCCCATTCCCTGTCTGTGCTATCCTGTCATTGCTGTGGTTGCTCGTTTCTTGTCCCTAGTTTGTCTTTATGAGCAGCAGCAAAGCAAGGCCAGTGTTGAGACTTCCATCAAGGCATGAACAAGACAAAAAATAAATGAATTTTTTTGGCTATTTTTGGAGTCATTGCAACAAGACTTTGACACCCTTTGGGGATTGGTGGATACTGGGAGGTGGTGGAGGGGATTTGGATGTACTGGAAGGAGAACTGGGGGGCATTGGGGGACCCTGAAAGGCACTGGGGGATACTGGGAGGCACTGGGAGAGGTGCTGGGGGATGGGAGGGCACAGGGGAATATCTGGAGACACTGGGGGGGCACTGGGAGGAATTGGGAGGCACTGGGTCTGCAGGGATTTGGGGTAGGTTAGTGGGTCTGGAGGGGTTAGCAGGGGGTTTTGAGGGGAGTCCGGAGGAGGTTGGGGGGTCTTGAGAGAGTTTTGGGGGGTCTTGAATGGGTTTTGGTGTGCTAGAGGGGATCTGGAGGGCATTTAGGGAGTCTTTAAGGGGTTATGGGCAGTTCGGAGTGGGTTTTAGGGTGTCTTGAAGAGGTTTTGGGGGGTTGTGGGGGGTGTGGAGGGGCTTTTGGGGAGGGTTGGAGGGGTTATGGGGGGTCTAGAGGGGGTCTGGGAGGTCCTGAGTGTATTTTGGGGGTCTTGAAGGAGTTTTAGGGCGGCTACTGGGGATCTGGAAAAGATAGACTCAATGACTCTTGTGGGAATCTTCCAACTCAGAATATTCTGGGATTCTGTCCCTTATTTGCAGCATCCACACTGGAGATTGTCAATAAAATTGCCAATCATCAATAACAGAGCTGGGGTTCAGTGCCTTGGAAAATATGCTGCAAAAAATTTAAATTGAAAATATGAAATTTAAATTTAAATCTAATTAAATGACTTGCAATGCACAGCTAATGCTGCAGGGCACAGGAGTGTTCTCCTTTGTTCAGGTCATATCCTATCTTGGGGAATAAATATGGGGTTTTTAAAGGTGCTTCAGCACTTGATTCTTCTTTATGTCAGCTGGAATCAGGAGTCCAAATTCCTTATGGACTTAAATCTATTTTATTATTATAAACAATAAATATATATAGTAAATATATTTATTATATATTTATATTATTATAAATAATATATTCTATATATATTATTATCAACATAATTCAGTAATCTGTGAAAAGATTATAAATTCCTCACCCAAAAATCAGGTTGTTTTGGGGGGAGTTTTTCTCCTTCAGGGCAGAGCTACATTTTGCTGTAAATTTTATCACAGTGTGAGGAACATTTGGAGCCTGCAATGGCAATTCAAAGCTTTTACACTGATCTTCCAACGAATTCCACTGTAAGAGCCCCAGTTACTGCCAGGTTGTTGTGCTGGATGGCTGGTTGTAAATGCTCAGGCACTGCTCTGGACCAGCTACCACCTGGGTTGGAGTTTATAGAAAACCTACAGGACATAAAATAAATGTCAACCAAGAGAAACATCACGCAAAGCACATGGAAGAAGGTCCCTGGGATGGTGCTTTCCAGGACATCCCCCAACACAAGTTTTACAACCCACCCAAGTCACTGGAGATGGAAAAGTTTCCTTCAGGGCAGAGACACCTGCAGGAAATTGAGGTGAGATGGCAAGGAAGAAATGTCCTACAGCTCTTTCCGTGCTCCAAAGGAGATCCAGAATTTTTAAAGGTTAAGGTCCTGATCCACAGTATCTCCAACTTTACTTTTCCCATTACAAAATATTTGTGTAACACTAGAAAAATAACTAAAACCACCAAAATCTATATTTATATATAATATGCTCCTGTTACGTTCAGATTACTCCTGCCTGGTACGTTACCTGAGGACAGTATTGGTGAAGACTAAAGGAGGGTGAGCCAGGTGGGTGTCAGTCTCTTGTCCAAGGTGACAAGTGATGGAACAATAGGAAACGGCCCCAAGTTGTGCAAGGGAGGCTCAGATTGTATAATACAGAAAATTAAGGAGAAATCCTTCCCAAAAAAGATGGTCCAGCCCTGGCACAGCTGCCCAGGGCAGAGGTGGAGTCCCCATCCCCGGAGGAGTTTAAATGCTGTGTGGGTGTGACACTTGGGGACATGGGTCACTGGTGGGTTGGCAGTGCTGGGGGACGGTTGGACTCAATAATCCTAAAGGTCTTTTCAAACTAAATGATTCTGAGGTTCAATGGGACCGCTGTGTCCTGCCCCATCAGTGGAGCTATCTTCTGAATGTCCCCTTTGAAATGAACCCCCCTTTCTTCTCCACAATGCAACTGCTCGTTCTGTGAGGTGTCTGGAAAGGGAAATGTCAGCTTGCTCTATAGTTAAAAATCTCTGAAATATGCATTTTATTAATTTTTCCTCTTCTCCCCTTTCATTATAACACAAAGAAAAGGCGACATCTGCCATAGAGTGTCTGTATTTTAATCACCTGTGGAAGCTTCAATTAACCTGCAGCTAATGAGACTTGACAGTTTTACTAATATTAGAAAATGGGACTGAAGTGATGCAAAGAAGGAACAATTCCCACATATTTTCTGTAGGTCTTTGAAATATATACTTGAAATATATTCTTGAAAATATGACTCCAGGTTTAAAACCATGCCCATAATTTTCTTGAGAGTAGACATTGAAGTTATAATTTTCTTGTCAGCAATTAATCATGTGTTGAAAAAGGGAACTCAGAGCATTCAGGTGACACACAGAGACTATGAAAAACACACAGTTGTATGAAGTTCAGGAGTGAAACATTTGTTTATGACCTTCAGCTGCCCGAAGGCAGGGTTAGTTGGGATATTGGGAATGAATTCTCCCTTGTGAGGGTGGTGAGGGGCTGGAATGGATTTCCCAGAGAAGATGTGGCTGTCCCATCCTTGGAAGTGTCCAAGGCCAGGTTTGATGGGGCTTGGAGCAACCTGGGATAGTGGAAGGTGTCCCTGCCTGTGGCAGGGGGTGGGACTGGATGGGCTTTGAGGTCCTTCCAACCCAAATCATGCTATGATTCTGTGATTATTGAACACCAGTTGTTCCTGTGCAACCAAAGGTGAAGCACATCCAACCAGGTAGAGGTTCAGCAGTTCTGACACAGCCCATCTCCATTTTGTCACAGTCCAGACAGTTCTGCTTTGTCACCACAAGTGAGAGACACCAAGATGTTCATCTGCAGTGAAGAATCTGGGTTATTAAGAGCCAGCACAAATGTTCACCAATGTCCCTCTTCGTTATTCTGGCAGTAACAGTTTCAAGCACTTCCCAACAATCTCAGAAACACACAGAGCTACATTATCCACAACTGGAGTCTGGGCACTCTGGGGTCTCTCAGCATTACCTTTCCATGAAATCCTCTCTGGCAGGTGGGAATTTTGCCAACTTCTCAGCACAGTGGTAAAGTGTGGTTAGAGGAATTGTGTTCGACTCCGTTTGCAGTAATTGCAGGGGTAATTGAGAATGAAGAGTAAACAGATAGGTCAGATCTCCTTCTCCAAGTAATTATGTGTGATTCATATGGAGGATGGGAAAGCACAGAGATAGAAGTGTATGTAAATTTTTGAAGTGATTTCCTAGAGAAAACGATTACAAGGTTAACAGGAGCTTAGCATCCTAAAATTAGAAATTATTTGAAACTCAATGTGTTTGGGGAATTATTCATCACACAGAAATATATAACCATCACACAGAAATATATATCCTTCTCGTTAGAGGCAATTTAGGAGCCAGAAAGCCTTTTTGATTACTGTAAATGGCTCTGGAAGAAAAACATCTTATGGCTGATGTTGCTGACAGCCGTGTGCACGTGGTTAATGCACAGCCTGGCTTGGCAGAGCAGACATGGATTCAGCTTTTCCCTCTGCTCACGGGCACCATTCTCAATTCAAATATTTTTAGGGACAGAGCAAGTCAAGGAACCTCCAAGCACTTTACCCTCTCCACACTGAAGTCCCCTTTTCAAACTGAAATTCCTGCTGCATGTTAATGAGGAATTTGCACCCCTTAAGCCATCACAACTCGCCTCTCATTGATATTCTCCTCACACAGCACTGGACTGAAGAAACCCTTTGCCAGAATCACACAAGAGGACTCAGGAAATTTTCCTGAGCACCTGGGAGATGCTGGGAGATGTTTGAATGGCCAGGGAAGCAGCTGGAGGGGGTTTGAGCCATCTCCCTTTGAGCCTCCAGCCCGACACTGTGTCCTGGCACAGCAGATGGACAGGGAAGAGAGTCCACCCTAAAATCAGACTCTTCACTGCTCTATGAGTTTTTCCCAGATGTAGTTTAGGTAAAACCTGAGAGAGTTCGAGATTTACAGAAGCTTTTAATTCCCCTAAAGCTGCCTGGATCAAGGGATGCTGCTGGGATGCTGCGTTTAAGTCTGTAAATTGGGAGGGGCAGAGAGTGAAAAAATGTTGATAAGGAATTGTAAGGTTTGTTTTGCCTTAAAAGAAAGATCAATGAGAACTAAACGAAGGACTCAAAGTATCTTCTTGTGGTCCCACGAGCAGGTTTATGTAGGTAACTCTTGTGTCAAACCACAATAACCTTTGAGCAATGTAGGCTTTCAGAGCTCAGATTTGCCATGACCCAGAGAAGTGAGGAGGATACGAAGCTCCTCACATATTCCCAGTGTGTTTTCCCTCTAAGTCTGCAAGAACTTCTTCAGTGCTTGGTGCAGTCTATGTCAAAGGATGAGCACAGGGCTGGAACTAGATCATGGAATCATGATATCATGGAATGGTTTGGGTTGGAAGGGACCTTAAAGACCACCCCGTCCTACCCCCTGCCATGGGCAGGGACACCTCCCACTAGCCCAAGTTTCTCCAAGCCCCATCCAACCTGGCCTTGGACACTTTCAGGGATGGGACATCTCAGAATCACAGAACGATCCACGTTGGAAAATACCTCCAAGATGATTGAGTCCAACCTTCTCCCACGTGACTCTGTGTGCTGTATCACTTGATGAACAGTTTTACCTTTGAAACATCAAATATTTACCTGCTTTTCCTCCAGAATAATTTAAAATATATATTCAATCTTTCAGTCAAAATATCAAGGACAAGCTGATGGTTTGGGGCTCCATTTCACTCAGAATAGGGTTGGCCTCTCAGTCCTGACTCTCTTTGGAGGTTGGTGCTGGTGTTCCCTGACAATCAGGCTCAGCCCAGGGTGTCCCAGAGGCTCTATAAGGAACTGTAAGCAAATTATAGATAACTGAGAGCTCAATTTGCCAATTCACTTTGCTCCTCTGGATTTTTGTAACCTCATTTGTAAAATGGGAATAATATTTGTACTATCCTTTCCCATCAATGGATTGAAATGGGTTGATGAGAGATAAATGTGAGCTGCTCCCTCTCTCTTTAGAAAGAACTCTCTGATTTGGGGTAGGTTAAGTTTTTATTATTATTGAATTCTTGAGTTTCAGAAGGCTCAGCTCCAAGATTTTTTTTTATTAAACTCATCTGTCAAGATAGAAATACTTTCTGGAGAAGCCTGGGTTGTAAAAGACATACTGGATGAATATGTGAATATTGTGTCCGTAAATGTTTGTTAGGAAAATTATTCCCAACTGATATGACAAAGAGATGAGAAATTAGATCACAAACCTCATTAACCATACAGACACTGAAGGAGAAATGAGGCCAATTAATGCTGGTGGTACTTGTCAGAAGGATGTCATGGTTCTGTTTCCATGCCAGTCACATCCCACGAGCTCAACAACTCCAGAGACGAGGACTTTCCTCTCACAAGGAGCAACTTTGGATGGATAATGAAGGAAATTTCTGGTTTCCTTTGCTTACATGGAATTACCTCAGTTTATCAGAGGGATGTTACGCTGAAGTTCTGAAAGGGAGTGAAGGCACCAGGGCCAGGGCTCAGTGACCTCCCAGAGCCCCTCCACTCTCATCTTCTGCGGGTACTTCAGTGGAATTAAATCTCTTGCTGTTCTGTTACCATGACAACTCTTCTTTCCATGAAAAAAGTCCTCCATGGTTTGTGATTTGAGCACTCTGTAAATGTGGCTATTAAGCATCATCTACTTTGTACACTGGGAAAAGCAAAGAAGTGAAGCACAGACTTTTAAGCTTGGCTATGAAAGGAACTTTTCCACCTGAGAACCAAAATAGAAAACTGGTGGAAATAGTTAAAATCACCAGACTTGAAACCTTTTTTTATGTATGCAGATACATGTGAGACTTTACTCACATCCACAGGTGAGTTACAGACACAAGTACATAGGTGTAGAACTTGGTGGGATTGGTCTCTCAGGTACGAGCACCTCCCTCTGCCAGGGCATTTGAGCTTGAAGGGAACATTCAAACAAAGTGTATGAAAGGCCTTAGCTTGGTTTTTAACTTTGATAAAAATCTCACTCTGCTTAGAAGGGAACTTAAAGTCCATCCAGTCCTACCCCCTGCCATGGGCAGGGACACCTTCCACTAGCCCAGGTTGCTCCAAGCCCCATCCAACTTGGCCTTGGACACTTCCAGGGATGGGGCAGCCACAACTTCTCTGAGAAATCCATTCCAGTACCTCACCACCCTCACAGCCAAGAATTCCTTCCCCATATCCCATCTATCCCTGCCCTCTAGCAGTGAGAAGCCATTCCCCCTTGTCCTGTCCCTCCAGGCCCATGTCCAAAGTCCTTCTCCAGCTCCCCTGGAGCCCCTTTATGCTCTGAAAGGAGCTCTACGGCCTCCCTGGGTCCTTCTCTTCTCCAAGTGAACACCCCCAGCCCTCCCAGCCAGGACAGGGGCTCCAACCCTGTGATCACCTTGGCGGCCGCCTCTGGACTCATTCCAGCAGGTCCATATCTTTCTTACACTGTTCTTTTGTACATTTGCAAAATGACTTCTCTCCTACTGCTCCTGTGCAAAGGAGCACCAAGAGGAATGGTGGCTGATGGCTCTTTGGGTGTCAGTCTGGTCACTGGTGCGGTGATTAAACCTCCCATGTCAGAGGAGGTGCTACCCCAACCCTCGGGTGCCCCATGTCCTGCCCCAGGGTGGGCACCAGCAGCTCCCTGGGCCAGCACTTCTCTTCAACCAGTTTTGGCACCAGTCAGAGGAAATGTCCTTTTCCAACAGGATGAACGGCAGAGGCTCATTAAGCAGAGCTGGAGAAGCACAGATGCACCAGCTGAGCCCCAGCAGGGCTGTGACAGGAGAGCCATCTCAGTGTCAGACCCACCAGGGGTGGCTGGAGGTCCTGTCAGTCACACAGAGGTGACACCTGGGCCTTCCTCCTGTGCTGTCAGGGAAACCACAGGATAAAATGGGCAGCCTAACCTCAGCTGGGTCACCACAGAGGGTGTTTGTGCTTCCAGAAGAAGAAGCAGCTGAGTCAGTGCACGGCAAGGACTGTTTGGAGAGGACATGGGGGCTCTGGCTGGGGATCAAGGAGCTCCTCCCAGGGCAACATTTCATGAATGCCCAGTGAATTCAGGCAGTGTCCAGAAGATTTTTTTCCCTCTGTCTGTTTTCATTTGTCTCTCTGAGTCTGTGCACTGGAGCTTCAGGAGATGCCATTTGCTGCTGGAATCAGCGAGGGATGGGATAGCACAAGACTCCAGCCCACAGGGAAGGCCCATGAGTGATCCAAGACCCCAACAGTGCTTGGAGAAGAGTGCAGAGACCTCCAGGAAGGAGGGATGAGCACTGGACTCAGTGCTGAGCAGCTGTTTGCTCACTGAGGTTAAAAGCACAATAAAGAACAGGGGGAATTTCATTGCCTCTGGTTTCTCCCCCAGCAATGGCAGGGAAAGGCACTGGGGCTTCAGCAGCAGTTCTGAAAGGGAACATTGAAATTCTACAGTGAAATAAATGCACTTAATGTTGCTCTTGCAGACCCCTAATCCCAAGGTAATTGTAGTTGAATTAAATGAATTTTTCAACAACAAAGTTAAAAAAAGGGTGGGGGGCAAAGTGCAATAGTGAGGTGTGCCAGAAATGCTTTGTGCAGAATGGGCAGGAGCTGATCCCTGACCACAGAGGCACTGCCAGCTCCACAAGAAATATGTCTAAGGCCCTGAAGGAGCTGTTTTCCTGGTGTGTCATTAAATTGATGATTTCTGACTACAAGATACCAATGTATAATAAAGCTACATTCATTTATAACTGATGTCATAACCTGGTCTTGTCAATTATAAGGTTGAAATGATGCATGATGATTTATTCACATCCTTCTAGAAGTTGTCAGCAAACAGATCATTATTTCCTAGAGTTTATTTATTATCTAATTTCACTTATCTCTGTAACTCACATTAAAGTGAGAAATGCACTATTTTTATTGCTTAATATCAAGGGTAAGTCATAGAATCACACAATGGCCTGGGGTGGAAGGGACCTCTTTTTTTTTCTCCAAAAGTAGAATAAAATATGGTATTTTAAGATACATATATATAAAATACAGTTGATTTTACAAGCAGCTGTAAATACAATTCAAAATATGTGAGAATTAAAAGAAAGTTATATAGACTATGTCATCAAGTTATATTATTTAAGTTTCCTATGCTGTTTCAAGGTTCAGATTGAATATACGGAAAAATTCCTTCCCCAAAAGGGTTGTGAAGCCTGGAACAGGCTGCCCAGGGCTGCTGAGAGATGCTGAACTTGCTCCCGCTTTCCCACCTAACTCAACTCAGTTCTTGCCTTCACCATGAGAAAACACCTCCCAGGATCTCTGAGTGTTGAAATGGAAATTCACATTTCTCCAACTTCAGCACCAAAATAGATATTAATGCAGGTGTTGTAGTTCAAATATTTTATAATGGTTTTAAGTTGCTTGTTTTCCCTGTTCATTTTACAAGAGCCTGGATGAAAATAGGGAAGGAAATGGATGATAACCTTGTAGAGCAGCTGTGGAGTAGGTGGGATAACAGTTCAGGGACACCATTCAGTTCAGGTCCTTCATGTGGAATTAGGGTCATTACTGTGATTTAGCAAGAACCATGTGCAAATATACACAGGAAACAGAGAAAATAGAATTTCCAAAGCTTATTCAGCAGTGGATTGCAGAATACAGATGTTGGATATAATATATTTGCACTAAATTGGACTGTGAGTAAATAAAGAAGTTGATCTTAAATTCAGGGTTGGAATCCTGCTCTGAGCTCCACTGGAAACACACAGGCTCTGTTTCACTTTTGTAAGTTATGCAACAAATATTTTGGCATCCCTGTTTGTTGTGCTGCCTTAATCTTCCTTTCTCCTGAGCAGAAATTAGCATTTGTAATTTATTCACTAGGGGAAATGAAAAAAGGCTCAGCACAGACTTGGAATTTAAGGCCTAACAGGAAATCCCAGTGCTGAGTCACCACAAAATGAACTCGTTGTCTGTGTATATTTAATGGAAGATATGGAAAGAGTAGAGGGACGTGTATCTGTAATGCATTAAAAAGCATTCCAGACATGCATTCAATGGACCTTCAGATGCTTTTTGTGACACGAGGTTGTCCCAAAATCCAGCCTTTACTGCTGGAAGCGGCACATACCTGGCCAGGGGCAGCAGCAGAATGAGGGCTGTAATGGGGAATACTTTGGGTACCTGCTGCCCTCCAGAGTGGGTTTCTGCCTGCTCTGGTCTCACCTGGGTCAGGGCAGGACCTGTCACGTGCTGGAACAACATCTAAGCTGACAAAAGGGACTTGGCCACAATTCCCTCTCGGGGATTGATTCCCCCTCTCTTGTGCAAATATATCCCTGGATTTCATCCAGAATTCTGTAGTGGTGCAGATGCCAGCCAGGCTGAGCCCTCTGCTTCCCTGAGCCACTTCCTCTGCATTTCCCCTCGGGATTTCAATTTAACAGCAGTTCTGTGGTGTTTAAGGGGGTTCCCTGTGCTCCGAGAGCAGCAGTGCCCACTGATACTCTTGGCATCACCTGGGGGGTGAAAACAGGCACACTGGCACCTTCCTTGGGGTCAGACAAGTAGGAAAACTTTGGGTATATCTCTGTTCATCCTGAGATAAGTAAAGAAAATTAGAATTAAAGAGATGATGTGCCTCTGACATCACCACTGCTCACCTGGACTAGGAAAATCACAGGAAAACAGCCGTAGAGTTTCTGGCCTCATGCACATAAGGAATACACTTCTCTCCTTGATTGCAGAAATAATAAACTAATTTTGTTAAAAGTTAAAAAAATAAATTAAAAAAATGCAGTTTGAGATACATATCAAGCATGAATATAATAGTGAATGGATAAATGCTTAAAAATGGTAAAGTTAAAACAGGAAAAAAGTTATGCATTTTAATTGGAAACACAGAATCACGAAACCATTATGTAGTTCTTTGCTGTCCAGCACAGCAATTGTGGCAGTAAATTGGCAGCAATTTCCCCAGTCCTGTGAGTTTTAATAGCAGAAGAATTTTATTCTGTTTCACAGTGTCTCTACCAGAACTATTACTGATGTGGCTCCCTTGGAGGGCAGGATCATGCCCTGAGTGATGTGGCTGAGCCATTGGATTCAAACCCTTTAGGTTTTCATTAGAAAAATGAAAATAAGATGCCTCAGCAGATAGAAGAGTTTTTAGAATCATAGAATCATAAATTAGTTGGGTTGAAACAGACATTTAAAGACCATCTAGTCCAAGATCTAACATGTCAAATAAGTAATTCCATCATTAGAATTGAGCATTAGAATGATTAAAATCATTAGAATTGAGAATTAGAATCCTTCATTCACATCATCTCTGAAAAGAAACACTGAATAGCTCCAAACTGAGTGTCTTTCCTGCTTCCTTTCACCACCATGTGGATAAATACACATTTAAAGCCCTTGATGTGATGTCCTCCAATTTTTTGGTACATTTTATGCTGTGTTAACAAAGTCAGATGGGCATAAAACTGCTCTGAAAGTCAGGCTGTAAAATGGTTCTGGGAAGTTAAATCATGATGGGAGAGTCATGGGAAAACTCCTTCTTCCAGGTAAGGCAGAATTAGACCCAGCAGAACTGAGCAGGGAGAACTGAGCAGAGCATTGCAAAATCAATAAAGTGCTGTTGCAATAAAAGCCAGGCCCATTTCATGTGCCAATGCCGAGGGATGTTTGTGGTTATAAATCCTCTATGCAAAGTGCCCATTATCTCAGCTGAAAGGTAAAAATCGATCACACAAACCCCTCATAAACCACAGGCACTGTGGTGGCTCCTCTGAACAGCCTCAGTCACTGCATGGCCCTGTGGGTTGCACCAGGATAGAGGAAAAAAGCATTAATAGAGACTGAGAAGCAGAAATGTGGGCAAATAAACCCAAACCAGCAGAACATTCTCAAAAATTCACCTTTTAGAAAGTGATTTTTTTTTTTTAATGATAAGTTTTAGAAAGTGGGATTTTTTTGATTATGGGGAGCTTCCCAAACTTTCCCTGGGCAGAAGAATTCCTGGCAATCATGACTGGTGATTTATATTAATGCTGTTATGTTGTTCAGAGGCAACACCAAAGGACATGGTGTGAGGGACAGAACTGGGAGCCACTGGGCTGTGGGTGGGAATTGGGGGTGCTTGGGTCTCCCAGGATTTGGTCCTTCAGTGCTGCCCCTTCCAGACATAGAGACAGCACCTCTTTTCCTAAAAACACCTTTTTTATGGACCTCATTCAGCAATTTCAATGTAACGCGTTCAGTTGAAAGGCAGTAAAACAAATTCCCATCTCCGGCTAATAAAAAGATATATAACTCTTCCCAAGAGTGAAAAATGAAGAGCAGGCAAGTGAAAGTGCTGCTTAATCAGTGAAATCTGGTGAGTGGGTGTTTTGTTTCACTATTTAGAAGTAATTTGTTTCAACCTGCACGGGGCTGGATTAGGGAGAAAATGAATCTAATTAGAGACTGTCATTACACTGCTCAGTGTTACAACTTTGGAAAGTTGTAATAGGACATAAAAGTTATATATTAGTGCAAGGGGGAGTGGATTCACATGGACAGAGGGCAGGGTTAGATGGAATATTGGGAAGGGATTCTTGGCTCTGAGGGTGGGGAGGCTCTGGCACAGGTTGCCCAGAGAAGCTGTGGCTGCCCCATCCCTGCCCAAGGCCAGGTTGGACGGGGCTTGGAGCAACCTGGGATAGAGGAAGGTGTCCCTGCCCATGGGATGTGCTTTAAGGTCCCTTCCAACCCAAATCATCCCATGGCTCTATGATTCTAAAAACTCACCTTTCTGCCATTTAGAAAACAAAATGGGTTGTGAAATCCAGGGCAGGGTCCCATCACAGGATAGGGTGCAAACACAGAAGGTGGTGTTTGTGTAGTCTCTGCATCACAACTGATGTGGCACCTCTGGAGTTTTAACTGTGAAGCCAATAAAGAATAAGTTGCTCCTTCTTTACATTTGCAGAGTGGTCACAAACAAGGAAATTTTTGGCTTAAAAGTGGAAAAAAGGTCCAAAATAAGGAAGCATAGAATGCTTTGGCTTAGAAGAGACCTTAAAGCTCATCCAGTCCCAGCCCCTGCCATGGGCAGGGACACCTTCCACTAGCCCAGGTTACTCCAAGCCCTGTCCAACCTGGCCTTGGACACTTCCAGGGAATTATGGAACTATAATTTTTCATAAGAAGATTAAGAAAGGAAGGAAGAGCTCCCATAGATGAGGTGTCTGCCATGGGGGGCTGTTAATATTTACTTTTTCCAGCCTGAACTACTACTTTCATTTTTCTTTCTTCCCCTCAGTTTGTTATAACCATAACTTTATTTAAACGTGGCTTTTCTTTCCAGTATGACTGCAATAATTTCTAAAAGAACATATTTTAATAGCTTGACTATATGCTCAGGATTTCTGTTTGCTTCCATAATTGCTCCTTAATTATTTTCCAATTGCTGAAACAACAGTTTTCACAGTTTATTAAAAAGCCTTTTTGAAAGCATTCCCCCAAGGCACTGTGGAGGTTTATGACTCTCACTAACAGCCAGAGCAAATGAATAATCACCATCACGGGTTTGATGTCAGACAGAGGAAAATGTTTGAGCTTATGGAGAAATTATCATAAAGCTGAATGTCAGACTGGGGCTGGTTCTGTGCAGGGGCACAAGCAGCCTCTGCTCCCAAATGTCTGGATCACTCCATCCCACCAAAGTGATTAGAGGGATGGAGCAGCTCTACTGTGAGGAAAGGCTGAGAGAGTTGGGATTGGTCAGCCTGGAGAAGAGAAGCTTTGGGGTGACCTAATTGTGGCCTTACAGTGCCTGAAGGAGCTGGCAGGAAAGATGGACAGACACTCTTTACAAGGGCCTGGAGGGACAGGACAAGGGGGAATGGCTTTCCCTACCAGAGGGCAGGGTTAGATGTGATATGGGGAAGAAATTCCTCCCTGGGAGGGTGGTGAGGCCCTGGCCCAGGTTGCCCAGAGAAGCCGTGGCTGCCCCATCCCTGGAAGTGTCCAAGGCCAGGCTGGAGGGGGCTTGGAGCAACCTGGGCTACTGGAGTGTGTCCCTGTCAGGGGCAGGTAGTGGGACCGGATGGGCTGTAAGGTCCCTTCCAACACAAAAGATTCCATGATTCCACGATTCTCTGATACCCTCAGTGCAGAGGTGGAACACCTGGAAAGGAAACCTGGGGCTCCTGGCTCTGCAGTCTCCTGAGCCAGGCTGCTCTCTCAGGATATTCCTCTCCTAGAATTAACGTTGATTTAAATTCCCTTTGGCTCCAAAATCATCAGTTTCCCCCCATCCTCCTTTCCCTGGCCTGGCTCATTGCCCTCATCAGCTACAGCTGCTGGATCACAAATCCCATACACGGAAAACCACCATGTCGGGATGCTCAGAAACATCACAGAATTACAGAATCCCAGGATAGTTTGGCTTGGAAGGGACCATCTTTGAATTTCAGAATTCATCTCCAGCCTAAAACTGTTATTTCAAAAAAGGTTAGGAAAAAGAAATATCAACTAAAAAAATAATTATGGATTATCAATCCCTTAGCTGTTTCAAGCACCTAAATTCCATCACTGCTTAGTGCAGATAATATTTCACTTTGGATGATGTCAAATATCTTACTTTTGAAGCTTTTGCACCCAAATGCTGTTGGGGGATACGTCCAGCCTTCCCCACACCTTTGTGCCACCAGAAGTCCTTCTTTGGGAACATCCCTCACAGTCCCAGCAGTACCTGGAGGTTTCTACCTGAAGAGGAAAATGACCAGAAGAGAAAAAGTCAGGTGAAGTGAACTGGAGGCAGAGGAACAATTAAGGTAAAAGCCTGAGGGTCCTCTCTTTCCTCTCATACAACACTGCCATTTTAAAGTAAGATAAATTAGAACCAACAATTGCATATTTATACAGGCTGGAAATAAGAATTTTGTTTTTATTCTCTTCCTGTGCTCTTCTCATAAGCTAAATCACATAAATGATTCCTGGTTTACCTCCAGCAGCCACAAGCAGAAGATTGCCTGGGTATAAAACTTCACTTTTAATACTTTGATTAGAAAATACTAAGAGGAGAATTGAAGCCTCCGAGGCATTATTTGCTTTAGTGAAGTAGAAATTTTCCTTATTAATGTGGAGGTAGGAATTCATAGAATCACAGAACAATTTAGTTTGGAAAATTCCTCCAAGATCGAGTCCAAGTGTTCCCCAGCACTGCCAAGGCCACCACTAATCCCTGTCCCCAAGTGCCACATCTACACAGCTTTGAAATCCCTTCAGGGATGGGAACTCCACCACTGCCCTGGGCAGCCTGTTCAATGCCTCACAACCCCTTCTATGAAGGTTTCCCAACCTCTGGATCAGGACACAGAGGATCTGTTAATAGGGAGCAGGATAAAGAACCTGTCACTATTTAAAACAATGACATTTAAAGAAATACAGCATTCCCCAGAAACAGCTGCAAATGAAAACACTGTGTGCCAGAGCCAAGTCCTGCCTGGGATCAAACTCAGCTGTGGGTTGGCTGGGAAGGGACAGTTTTCCAAGCCAGTTGTGTTAAAAGAAAACAAAATTATTGTTGGGAAACCATGAAAGCTATTAAGGCAGTTTATAAAATCTGCTTTTAAAATGTTTGTGCTGAAACTGTACAGGAAAACCCTCATCAGCAGTGCTAGACAAAGTCAGTTTTTGTGTTAAGGTGAGGCACTCCTAAAATGTCAATATTCTTTGTCCAGGTCAGACTGGAGTGTTTGTCACAACACCTGCTCTGGGGAAGAGTTATTTATTTTTTTGTAGAATTGATTATTAAATGTGCATGTGAGATACACAATTCTGTTAGACACAACAGTGCTGGGTTAATGGTTGGACTGGATCATCTTAGAGGTCTTTTCCAATCTTAATTTTGGGATTCTACAATTCTACATAACTGTATGGTAAAAACTTACATGGTATAATGACATTTTATATATTGTGTGTATGTGTAATTTCAGGCTCAGGCACAATTCCTCATTCCTGTGTGCACACAGTACATGGAATTCATAGTCCAGACTTTCAGCCTGCGACACTTTTTATTCTGAACTTCTCCTTGCCCAGCTGTATTTTCCAAGTCCTAGGGCAAAGCTTGACAGCATTATTTCCATGAGCCATCTCGCAGGATTGGAATTCCTGATTGATTGAAGTGTGGGGATGAACACAGAGCTCTGGTCCAAGGGCAGCAGGAGGTACAGACATGACTCACAGGAGGTAGGATTCCCAAAACAACCCCTATTCCTGAAATTAAAATATACAAAGACGTGAGGGAGGTAGAAGGTTTAGTGCTCACAGAGTCATGAGATTCTCGAGGGTGCAATTCCAAGCCCCATCCATTAAGGATGTCCCTGCAGTCACAAGCACAACACAGCACCACTGGCACAGCAGCGCAGTTTATCACTCGGCAGGAAATCCAGGGAAATCTGGGGCTGGGAATTCCCACAGGTGCTGTGCTGCCATTCAGTACTTCTGTGCTGATGTTTTGCATGATAATTAATGTGCTGGAAGGTTTTCTTTTGAGACAGCAGAGAACATCTGCTGAGAAAATATTGGGGAGGGCCTGGCACAGGTTGCCCAGAGAAGCTGTGGCTGCCCCATCCCTGGTAGTGTTCCAGACCAGGTTGGACAGGGTTTGGAGCAACCTGGGCTAGTGGAAGGTGTCCCTGCCCATGGTAGGGGGTGGGACGGGATGGGCTTTAAGATCCCTCCCAACCCAACCCCTTCCTGGATTCTGTGATCTGTTCTTGCTTTGAACAACCCTAAGAGCAAGAGTCACAGAGGCCCACCAGGAAGGAATAAATACATTTTCGCTTTGCTCATCCAAAAAGGTTCGCAGAACCTTTTAGAAACTATCAGAGAAACATGAACTATTTCCTAAGCCTAAATGGAACCCTGTTAGTTTTTGATATCACTGGCTGTCAGTTCCTCCTATGACAGCAGGAATTTCCAAGGTCACCTGAGGCACAGTGATTCCACCTTCAGGATGTACGTTGGGACCCAGGCTGCCTTTCCACCTTCTTACCAACAAATAATTCCAAAGATAGATATTTAAGAATAGAAATGGAGATTGGAGATGATGGGAGATGTCAGAGGAAAGTCTCAAGAACCCCTCCAGAGACTGAAGGATTCCCTCCAGCAGTGCAGAGGGAGATGGGCTGGGGAAAGGTGAGATAGGTGAAAAAATGGAATGGAATCAGACTAGAACGGTTTGGGTTGAGGGGACTTTGAAGATCATCTCTTTCCACCTTCTGCCCTGGGTAGGGACACCTTCCACTAGACCAGGTTGCTCCAAGCACCGTCCAACCTGACCTTGGACACTTCCAGGGATGAGGGATTTATATTTTCCATAGACTAAACATGGTACATTCAGCATTTCATTACCCCCTCGGTTGTAACTTTACATGCAGTGGTGGAGTTTTCCTGCTTTTCACTTTCCTCAGTAATGGGACAACTACAGTCATTTCTCCTGCAACCCCAGGAAACAGCTCTGCCTGAGTTGTTGACTTACACATCAGCTGATTCTGCAAATGATATTGTAAGTGAGAGTGTTCTCAGTGTCTCACGATCCCTGTCAGAGCAATAAATGCCTTATTTACCCACGGAGCACACTTTGAAAGAACAGGATTTCACATAGGAATTTGCTTCTGACATTGATGGGAGTTAAAGGTTATCACATGAAACATTGAATTATCTGCTCAGACTGCAGAACTGCAGTGAGATAACAGAGAATTCTGAATAATAATTGAGAACTCTGTGCTGAAATCAATGCCATTAAACTGCATTGATGTAGAGACTCCTTTTATCCATAAAGCACAATTAAAATTTGAACTGAGTGCAGACCTTTAATGTCAGAATCATTGTCAGGTGTGTTGCTGTCAACACCTGAACTGAAAACTGTGAATATGCAAAGTACCCCCTGTGAAAATGCTCAGAAATTCATGTGCAAACTCTGTTTTCTGTTAAAAAAACACACATGGGGGGTTAGACCAGACACCTCTGTATCCAGGAGGGGCTGCATCATAGCAAAGCATGCCCAGACTCACCTGGGGGCACAGGTAAAGGACCCAGGCAAGTTCCCTACTTGTTCAAAGAGAACAGGTTAGTCCTTGCTGGGTATTATAGAATTTTCCAAGAATTCCCCCTCTCCAGGTATTGTGAATGTCTGTGCTCCCAGAGCTGAGCAGATGGGAATCTGGGGAAGGAAGGAGCACGAGAAAATGACAAAGTTGTTGTGGCATCTATTTCTGCTCAGATCACAGAAGCTTTGCTGTTCCCCAACGCAGACTGTCAGAGTCTTCATAAACTCATCCACCCTTCAGAAACACACCCCTGAGCAAAAGGATTTAGAATTACTTTAGACAATTTTTGGACAACAGGGACAAGGTGGGATTGTTGGGGTGACCTGTGCAGGGCCAGAGGTTGGACTGGATGATCCTTGTGGGACCCTTCCAATTCAGGATATTCTGTGATTTTATGGAATTAAATTTCAGAGCCCACTTGTGGTACCAAATCACACAGACCTTTACACTGGTCTAAGAGCAATATTCACATTTTAAAGGAAGTTTTATATACACCAGTGAGATGGTTTGGGTTTTTTTCCTATTACACCCCCCAGAAAGTGCTGAACTAAAGTAACAAAATCCCAGCTACCACAGAGACAGGTAAGGACACCTTCCACCAGCCCAGGTTGCTCCAAGCCCCATCTAACCTGGCCTTGAACACTTCCAGGAGCAGGAAAGCCACAGCTTCTCTGGGAAATCCATTCCAGCACCTCCTCAACCTCACAGCCAAGAATTCCTTCCCAATATCCCATCTGACCCTGCCCTCTGGCAGTGGGAAGCCATTCCTCTTTGTCCAGTCACTCCAGGCCCTTGTAAATAGTCTCTCTCCATCTCTCCTGTTGGTTCCTTCAGGCACTGGGAGGCCACAATCAGGTCACCCCAAAGCTTCTCCTCTCCAGGCTGATCAATCCCAACTCTCTCGGCCTTTCCTCACGGCAGAGCTGCTCCATCCCTCTGATCATCCTGGTGCCTCCCCTGGACTTGCTCCAGCAGCTCCATGTCCTTCCTGTGCTGGGCCCCAGAACTGGAGGCAGCTCTGCAGGTGGGGCCTCACCTGAGTGGGGCAGAATCAAGAATTAACAAAAGGGTGATGGAAGAAATAGCAGAGCCTGGTTGTCAAACTGTAGCTCCAGGAACATGACTGAAGCTTTGATGAATCGGGAGAGTTTTACCCCCCAGCTACTCCGAGCACTTCCCAAGACATGGGATTCATTTCCAAGTTTTGAACTGAAGACAATAAATTAACTTCAGTCTCCAATCCTGCAGAGCCATCAGAAAAGTGATTTCTGCCCAAATTCAGCTCTAATGAAGACCAAGCACTGGTTCTTTGAGCGAATCCCAGTTATTTAAGAGCATTCTTGGGGCTGCCTAAAGGTGACAGAACAGACATGTCAGCGTGCTCTGAGCTGTTTGATGGATTGCTACATCCACTGGGTTTATTTGAACAAATCTTCCAACAACCCCAGAAATTTGATTGTATCTCTGCATTTCTTGTGTCCTACACCACAAAATTACTTCCCATCATCCTGGAGGAGATGGGCAATCATTTACTGGAGTAAATAAAATAATTCTCTATTACTCCATGTTATGAAAATGCCATTTCTTGTTATTTGATAAAGTGACTTCTGTTTAGCATCTTCCCGAAGCAGAAGAGTTGATGGATTTTCCTCTGGTTTTTCCACGCTTAGTTGTTCCTATTAAACACACACATCCATATTTTTCAGGATATTGCTGTTTGGAGGACTGGGGTGTATCACGCTGACATATCCCAGTCAATTAACTCCCACAATGGTTCTGAAAAGGGATGAGAGTATCTCCCTGCACAGTTGCTTCTTCGAATGAATTATTGAAGAGGTTTTACCTGTGGGTACATAGCCACGCATATGGCTAAAGCAAATTTAAAGAAGAAATACTTATTATTCAGTGTTCCACAACAAATGCCAGCTAGAATTCCATGGAACAAAATGGCAAGAAAAAAATCTTGCAAAAGGGAAAGATCAGCTGTATTGGAAAAATAAATTGTTAGAAATGTTTCAAAGGTTAAAAAATCATAACAAAACTTTTTAGGAAAAGTACCACATTCTCAGCACGAAGAACTTGGCAATTCTTATAATCAGTTTTCAAGCCTGAGCCTTCCCATGGCAGAGCCCTACGGACATTATTGCTTCCTGTCTGCTCCTCAGTGACACCACAAACAATTCCCACAGCATTTTACCCTTCCCAAACAGTTCTGGGAGAATTTATCAGGCCTCACGGAAGAGTTTTGGGAAGGTGGTGGCGTTGTCACACCCAGGGAGAGCAGGGGAGGAGGATTGTCCCAAATTGCTGCTGCAGGAGGTGGCAAGGGTTGGTACCCAGGGAGAGCGCAGATGTGCAGAGCTAAGGCTGGCAGTCATTTACAGGAAAGACTGACTCATTAACAGGGATAATTGAAGACAGCTGCACAATAGTTAATTACTGTCAACAATTAAACCTGGAGATACATTGCAACAGACACCCAGTGAAAGCTGAGCAAGGGCTCTTTTCTGGCCTCATCAGACCCCAACGTTCTCCCCCATGACTTTTTAAAAGCTGCATTTTTTTCAAGGACATTATTTTCATCTTGTTATTGCAGAATCACTGAAGTTGGAAAAGCCCTCCCAGCCCATTGAGTCCACCCTGTGCGTAATCCTCACCTTGTCACCCAGCCCAGAGCACTGAGTGCCAGATCTGGTCCTTCCTTGGACACCTCCAGGAATGAGGACTCCATCACCTCCCTGGGCAGCCCCTTCCAACGTCTGAACACCCCTTCCAGCAAGAAATTCCTCCTTGTGTCCAACCTGAGCCTCCCCTGGCTCCCTCCTCCTGTCAGGGAGTTGCAGAGAGTGAGAAGGTCCCCCCTGAGCCTCCTTTTCTCCAGGCTGAGCCTTTCCAGCTCCCTCAGCTGCCCCAGACCCTCAATATCTCTCTTGCAGTGAGGGCCCAGAACTGAGTCAGTGGCTTTAAGCCCAGGAGGGTATTTGCTGCCATGATACCTGTAGTCCAAGGGCTGGATTAGCCCTTCATGGGGTGGGATGGAGTCAGATCAGGCCCAAACCATCCCACCTGAGCAGGAAACTGAGTTACCTGGGCCCTGGTCCAGGAGAATGGAATCACAGTATTGTTAAGGTTGGAAAAGGTCTCTAAGCTCACCAAGTCCAACCTTCAACCAGCACCACACCACAGTCACCACTAACCCATATCCTCCAGTGCCACATGCACAGAGGTTTTGAACCCTTCCAGGGATGGTGATGCCACTACTTCCCTGGTCAATCTGCCCCAACAGAAACCACACAACTGCAAAGGAACCTTTGTACAGGTGGTGACAGGACAGGAGATCACTCAGCTCTGAGATGAAACGCATCCATCACACACTTAAAGTGTTTCGCTTCACAATTTTTGGTATGGGAGGAAACAAGAAATGTGTTTTCTCTCTCTCTCAAGAGAGAGGAAGCAA
Source organism: Chiroxiphia lanceolata (assembly GCF_009829145.1). NCBI lineage: Eukaryota > Metazoa > Chordata > Aves > Passeriformes > Pipridae > Chiroxiphia > Chiroxiphia lanceolata. Next base: position 6,391,137 of record NC_045644.1, read on the forward strand.
AGTAAGTGTAATAGTTTCAATATTAATTTTAATATTATTTGTTGCCCACAAATGCTTGCAAAACACAGATACCTCAGTGGGTCTTAAACGAGCTGGTTTATGAATCTGCACCCAGGGTAGAGCTTATGAAAAATTAAAATTACACCACTAGGATTTGCTGCTAAAAAGCCTTTAAAGTCCCATCAGTGGTTGAAAAGTCAGCTGGGAACATTCATCATCTTTAAAATGTTTTAGATTGTGTTTTCCAAGTCATCATCCTTAAGATACCCTTGGGAAGGGCAGAACAGTGACAGCTCGCTCAGGAGAGCTCTGGATTCCAGTCAAATATTTCCATTCATAAAACAAATGAGTAATACATTTATTTGCAAACACCAGAACCTTGGGCAGCGCCTTGGCTTTGGGGAGGAACAGGTCCATCCCCCTGCAGGTACTGGATCTCTCTGAGATCCCTCACCTGTCCTGCACATCATGGCCACCCAGCAGATCAAACACTTCTCTCTGCACAGCTGGGAAGAGCGAAATTCCTTTTCCAGCACTTCCTGAAGAAGCTTAAGAAAATTCTCTCTGTCACTTAGGGTACAAGAATACCTTTATTTTATGGCTCTGGGATTTGCAGGTCTTGTGGTGCTGTGAGTGACATCTACTGATGGCTCTGGACAGCACAGAAGAGTGGATTTCATTTTTCCATATCCCCTAATATATCCTAAAACTCCTACCTCTTTGCTCCCACTGGTGCCTGTTTTCTGGTCATTGCTCAGCACCAAATCTTTCCATACAGAAGCTTTTTGCCTCCTTGCCAAATAAATCTGACTGAAGTTCCAAGGCCATGGAAAGCCCTGCTAGAAGTTCTGCAGAGTCAGGGCACCCCGTCCCTTCCCATCTCCCTGGTCTGGAGGAGTAGCAGGAGGCACCAGCACAGGAGATTTAATTTATGATGATCTTTAATCTCCCAAAATATGGCCAGGACTTATTTTCTCCCATTCCTCATTCTGCTGCACAGACTCAGAGACGAGACAGCTGCAAATGTAACGTCCCCCAAGAAAAAAAACTTTTGCTACCAGAAATCTTTAATTTCCCAGTAGAAAATAAAGGATGTAAATGGGATTTTATTTAATAAGTTTATTATGAATTATTATTTTATATGCATGTTCTGGTAACGTTTTATGATCCCTGAACTGTTCCTACAATCACATTCACCAGAACAGACCCTGCTGCTCGTGCAGAAACCCTCTGAGACCCCAAAAGGCCAACTGGAAATAGATGAGCACATGCAGCCTCTGCACTTGCTTTGGAACACGGCTTTAAATCAGATTTTGCACATTATGGAGGAGCATTGCTTTTTTTAATTTTGTATTTTTGCACAGGCTTTAATTCTGGGTTTGGAATTAATGAAACTGGAGGATTTCCTGAAAAACTTTAAAAAAGAGGCAAAGCTGGAAAGGAGGACAAGAGGCAATAATCAGAAGTAGCAATAAAGTAACAAAGTGGATATGAAGAAAAAGCACTGGACAATCTCTGCAATTAAATACTGGAAGAGGTTACCCAGAAATCTTGGGTAAATCAACATTTTTGGAGATTTTCAAAGGGCAGTTGGCAGGATTCTGAAAAACCTCATCCATCCTTAAAGTTTTGGAGCAGAGCGTTATAGATGACAACCTGCAGCTTCCTTCCAAACTCCCCTTCTTATAATTTCACAATCCTTTCCAAAAAAAATCTCATAAGGGCAGGGGGAAGGATCACCAGGGTGAGAGCAGGTTGTCCAAGAAAGGAGTTGGATGAGCCTTGGTTTATTTTAGGGAGGACTTGACCAAAATGGAAGAGTCTCCACTTTGTCAAACTGTCAGGATCTGACAAATTGCTGCCCCACACTTGCCTTTTTTCCTGCTGACAATTGCAATTCTATTTGTGAGCATGGTGGGTTTGGTGAGATGAGTTGCTGGATATTCAGGGACTTGGATATGGGAGCAAAAATTATTTGACTTGTTCAGAGGCTGCACAAGACTGGCTTATAGACAGAGGTGATGTATTGCTGTGCTGCAGAGCAGCCCCATGGAGGGAGAATTTGTAGCTGCCAGGGCCCCAAATCCCCCACCACTTCTCTTGCTTTGGAAATGTGACTTTGCCTGGAACTCTGTTCTCACTATTAATCAGATGAAGCCTTGATTAGTAAACCAGCAAAAAATGATCCTAAACAATGATTTATCTAGATTCTTATTGTTCATCTTGTTGTGTGCCATCTAGACCTAACACAGTAGTTCTCAGAGCATTGGGGATATTAAATAGTATTTTATACTTCTGAGTCTTTAGTTTCTCAGATTCTTAATGGAAGTTTTTAACCCCTACATAAATTTGGATTGGATTTCTTTCTCTGTCACATAGTTTTGGTTCCTTCCTCTTTCTAGAGATTGATTTTGTGCTGAGAAAGACATTGAATCACTGAACGGTTTGGGTTGAAAGAGACCTTAAAATTCATCTCATCCCACCCCTTGACATGAGGGCAGGTTATTGAAAAATAAAACATTTCCAAATCAGTGTCTTGTCTTTATGAAGTTGTGGTTTTGCTGTCTCAGGAGACATTCTTATCTTCATCTGACAGGAGCAACTGCCTTCTCGCCTCTTGTGTGATCTGTGCTAAATTAGGACTAAGATTTGGGGTGCGGAAACTGGAAATCAAGTTAAATTGAGATTATTTACAAGGTGATCTGCAGAAAATGAATACAGAAATATAAAAAAAAAATATATAATTTCTAAGCTTCTGTTCTCCACACTCTCACCTGAACAGCAAAACAACACTTTCCCGGGCTGAACAGGGCTTGGAACAACCTGGTCTAGTGGAAGGTGTCCCTGGGGTCAGACCAGATGCTCTTGAAGGTCCCTTCCAATCCGAACCAGCCTGTGACTCCATGATATGTTGTTTTAGCCAGGTTTATTTGCTTACTTACTTCCTACCCCAATTCTGGAGTGCAAAAGCAGCAGGAACTGCAGGACATAAAAGCCACAAACACTTAATGAAAGGAGGAACATGATCAATGAACACAATTGCATGTCAGGTTTTTAATTCTCCCCATTTAAGCACAAGCTGTTTTTTAAAGTGAGAGACAGAAAAACATGGTTACAACCTCCCATTAATGTCCAGCATCACCACTCTGAGAAGGAAGAAAAATTACACTCTTTTATAACCAGCACATGTAAACAGCTCATTAGTAGTGTGGATAAAACTGAAATATGGGCCTTCAAGTGGCTGGAATAGAAACCATTAGAAATAACACCAGTAGGAACAGCTGTAGAAATCCTGGGAAGGTGGTCAGGAACACTGGGACCTGCTCAGCCCACTGGGCACTAATCCTGCTCTTGCCTCCCTGGCACCAGCACCACCTGACCCCTGGAAGTGTCCAAGGCCAGGTCAGGCAGGGTTTGGAGCAACCTGGGATAGTGGAAGGTGTCCCTGCTCATGGCAGGGGGTGGAACTGGGTGGGCTTTCAGGTCCCTTCCAATCCAAACCATTCCAGGATTCCGTGATCATGAGGGAAGGGGGTTGGGAATGATCTCTGGACCCCACAGCCTTGTAACAGCCCTGCAGATCCCAGCTCAGGGCTGGGCCCCCAGAGGCCTTTTCTCTGGAGGGCAGGGTTAAAAAACCCCAACTATTCCCCTGCTTGTGCTTTTTTATTCTGTCCCCATTGCAGCTGCAGTGATAGAAAATTTTGGAGGAAGAACTCGAAGTATGTGAGGAATGAATGTTTGTGCACCTGCAAAGTGATGTCATGTCCTGGTAACAAACAGAGGCTACAGAAGCTCCTGACTTGTCTTTTTAACATGCATTTTCACCAGGATACTCTCTTGAAATATAGATCTTGAAATATATATACTCTCTTCAATATATCTATGTACATATATATACACATACAGGAAAAGTCTTGCCCCACTTCACTTCTAGTCTGATGACTGATCCCTTTAACACTTATTCCCTTTAACACTTCAAGCAATCACTCAAGGAGGTCACACATAATAGAAAAACATCAAACCAAAAGTGATCATACTCATCCCATCTATGAAATCACTTTGTTTCCTGCATTGCTTTATCTGCTCAAAAAAAAAATTGCTTTAAAATCTGACACTAACACCAAGTGGATTTGGGTTTATCTCAAACTGCATTATTGATAATTAGGGGGTTTATATTCAGGCTGAGCTTTTCTGACTGAGGATGGATTTGTTACGAAGGAAAGCAGGAGCTGTAACTTCCCCTGCTCTGGCAGAGCAGCACAGAAACGGCTCGTTCAGATGGAGTGTGTTTGGAATTCCAACATCAAACAGCCCCAGCAGCACAGGGGAGGGGGAAGGAGCAGCTGCAGTTTAAGTGATTTATCCCGGCCATCGAAGATGCAGTTTGACAGATAAAACCACGAGCCGGGTGCAGTTGCAGTAGGAATAAATGGAAATGAAAATAATGTCTTTTACCAAGGGGGAATCAAATGGACAATGTGCAAGTGCTGCAGGCTTTTATGTCCTGGCTGCAGGAATATCAGTTACACCTCCCACAACTTCATTTCACACACACTCTTTGTGCCAAACCTAAGCAATGTTATTGTCACCTCAGGAAAAGTGAATGTTGGAAGTGCCAGTACTCTGTTCCTGAGGCCTGCCTGCTTTCCCAACAAAGTGTGTTTTCCTAACAAGAAATATACCACCTGCATGCCTTTAATACTTAAACCACTGCAGCTCTAAACATCACTGTGAAAGATATTAAAATACAAGCTATGAAAAAAAGTTAATTTGCCCAAATCTTCCAAAATACAGGTCAGCTTGAGGCCATGAAGAAAACCTTCCAAACCACATACAGTCATCACTGGATTACCACCATAAAGCCACAGTCACCTCTCAGTTCATTTAAAAAGCCAAAACCAATCAGGACAAAGCTACTTAAGGACAAGATTTTTTTTTTCCTTTATTAATATGCTCCCCCTTCAAAGCAAACATAATTTTATAACACCTTTAAATATGAACACATTTTTAATGTTTGCTACGTGCTGAGCACAGTCAAAGAGGAACTGAAGCACAAATAAAGAATTTATTCATGCCTTTTTCTGAAGGAGAGATTTCTTCCCTCTGTCCCACCAAAGCACTGAGAGTAGCTTCAATCCAAATATGAACCAGCATTGAATATGTTTCTTGTGTCCAAGGAATGACTGGACATGGCACTCAGTGCTCTGGGCCAGGGGACAAGGTGGGGATTGGGCACAGGTTGGACTCAATGGGCTGGGAGGGTTTGTCCAACCTTAATAATCCTGTGAGCACATGAATTACCTGACACACTCCTTGGAGCAAATTCACCATCGAAGTTCAAGCAAAATAACTCCAGGAACAAGCACCTCCCACTGTACTTCCTCCCTGTGGTACCTCAAAGATCTCCTTTCTTTATTTCCTAGTCTTTTTATATAAATGAGGTTATTTAAAGCACCATCAGTAGCTGAGAAGCCCCAGCCCTCCTCATGTTTAGTGCCAGCCCCAGCAGCAGGTAGGGTTTAGCTCAAAGAAGAGGAAGGTTTGGCTGATAGGACAATGCTGGTGCCATTAACAATTAATTGAATGGTGAAAGGTGGGAGGAGGATGCAAAACACTTTTTTCCTCCTTTCCCACACAAATACACCCAGCACAAACCCACAGCAAAGGGAAAATGACCCCTGAGGGACAGAGAACAGACCTACAAGGCACAACAGCCCGAAAGCAAAACAGGACAATACAATTTGCTCAGAGTTTTCCTGAGTAGAACTGGCAGCTCCCAGTTCCACTCCAGCAAAGCCCAGACTGACAGTGAGTGATGGGGGATAACTCAATAAAGATCCTACATTTACTGTAAATAAATGGGATTCATTAGGCTAAAAGGCATAACTCATGCCAGGTAATTTGTATTGCACAGGTAATTTAGGTAATTACCTCAACAATGAGGTAATTTATATTACACAGCAAACTTTCTGCATTCCCCCCCAATGGATTTGCCATTGTTATCCTTTGTTAAATGACAGTGAGCCTTCCCATAAAACCTGGAATGGAGGGTTTGATGGGCTTTATGTATTTCCACATGGAAAACAGCTCTTGGGTAGGAATTGTGAGCAATGCACTGGTGTTCTTCTGGGTCTTATTATTTCCAGGGGAAGATTTATGAGATTTCTTATAGCAGGTAAAAGCTGCCCTATGTAAACATCTTCTGTACTGTTTGCAGCTCTCTGAGCAGGGATCTCATGTTCTTTCTCCTAAGGTCAACTGCTCCAGGGTTTGGAGCTTGGCCAGGAGCAACCAAGCAGGTGTAGAGCCTGGGACAGGCACCTCCTCCCATTCCCAAAGCCACAGTGCAGGATTGGAATCCATGGGTTTGGAGGTCTTTTCTCATTGACACTTCTGATTTTTGCTGCAGCTGAAGTGTTTTGGTGTCTACCAAAGCTTCCTTGCCTGACGAAGAAAGCCAAAAAATCCTCGCCGACCTGCATAACAAGTCCAAAAGATTAGGAAAAAGGGATGGTAACAGATCTATTTAAATAGATCTTGCTTTTTTTGAAGCAAGTCCTTCAATGCCACTCTGATTGGTTTTGGCTGTTGTCTACAATGTGCCACCAGAAGGGCCACCACAGCCATGTCACCCCCACTGTGGTGTCTGTTCCCTGACCCCATGAGGGTCAGGGCCAGCCCAGACCTGAAGGCGGCTTGGTTTGGTTTTGCCATTCAATTAAACCTTTCCATGAGCTCAGGCCCTGAGCAAGAAAGGACATCAAAAAGAACACACCTGTCCAGAGCCAGGACTGCACTTGGGTGGCATTTGTGCAATGGACTCTGTGATTCTGCCAATGAAAACACGAAGTTAAAAAGGAATGTGAAACTGGTGACAAGTTGCCAGCCTGTGTGTCTGATGAAGCCTGAGGGATCGAGCAGTACTCCCTGACAGCTTCCAAATTAAACTTTGGGCTCTTTAGGAGGTTGTCTGTCAGTAAATCCAAGTGTTTAAGAGGTCCAAGGCTGTTTCTTCTTCCTGGCAGACAGGATACATGATTTGGAGTGAGTGAATCTGGAAGTAACAACCCCCTTCTCCTTCACTGTTTCTGGATCACGTTTATCTGGCTATTACAGGAGATTCTGTCTTTTGTAAAGAACTCAAAAATATTATTTCATTGGACTGAAATAATTCTGTTTTATCCTACCGTCCATTGATTGGAACAGTGCATTAATTTATAAGAAAGCCACCCACCTACCTGGGGTAGTTCACCCATGAGTTATTGTGCAAAGACTTTGAAACCAAACAAATTCACAAACACCTGAGTAACCACAAGGGGTGTATGGTATGGCAGGATTGGCTTAACATCTATTAGGAAACACACACACACGCACACACATACACACACATGATTTTGAAGATAAATATTTTATTTTTACCTAACAGTCTGTTGAAAAATCTCTTCCTCCCCCAGATTTTACCCTCCAGTTTATCCTAAACCACCTTTGAGTCCCAGGAGGTTTCAACAACATATCTGAGTTTTCTACATGCTGTAATTACAGGGTGTAAGTGGCAAAAATACAGCTGAAAGCTTTAGGTGAGTGATTCATCCCAACCCTGTGTGTGCACTCAGAGGAACCCCAAGGGTTCCTTTTCCTTCCAAGCCTCCTTCTTCCTTGGGAATTCCCATGAAATTCAACACATTACTTGGGCAGAGCTTCAGTCTCATCAAATAACACTCTGGACCCAAAAAACCCACTCCAGCAACAACATGTTTTACACAGAAGTGTTTCTGGACAGCTCCATGAAACCTCTCAGGTGGGATGATATAGATGTGCCAGGCAACACACAGCTGGCAGGGGCTGGCACAGCCCCATCTCATGTGTCTTATGCATATTCATGAGCAAGAGATGGCATCCTAAAACTAAACCACTCAGCAGATGCTCAACTCGAACAGGGAACTTGGCATCTGCAGTTAGAAGGTGTGAACTGCCCCCAAATAAATCAGTGTCCCAAGTGATCTTCCAAAACAGGATGAGCACTCCTAAATCACCACCAGCTTAATCTAACATGGAGAGAGACACCAAAACTGAAATTTAGAGGATACTTGAGCACGTCAGAAAACTCCTGCCCAGATACCTTTGGGGATTTAATTTTTAAGTGCTGTTGAAAATGTTATTTTTCATTTCCATACAATTTAAAAGTGTGGAATTACTTGTTAATTCTCCAGTGCACTTGTGTTTCATGTACAGAGGTGAGTTTATATCACACCATGACAGACCTAAACTCCCTCAATCCCACCCTGTGAGCCCACACAGGACACTGAGCCCTCAAAGAGGAGTCTCACTGGCTCATACGCAGTATCAGATCAGTCCCAAATATGTTTATTTTGCACTATTTGGAGAAAGGGAAGAATCTAAAAAGCATCCTGTGTTTGAACTCAGTCTTCAGCCAAATATAAATTTATATGTTTTGGATGAGAAAGACTTTCCACATCAAGAACTGGTCATGTCCTAGTTCTTTCTCCAGGGCGTCACTGGAGTGACGTTGGCTGGGTTATCTTCAGCAATATTCTAAAATAAAAGAGCTGTTAGCCTGCCTCATGGTTGGAAATCCAGGGGTGATATTTTCCATGATGGTTGAAATTCTGTTGTTGGGCACGAAGGCTCTGCAGAGGGATCTGGACAGGTTGGATCCATGGGATGGATGGAATGAGGCCAAAGGGATGAGGGACAAGGGCAAGTGCCAGGTCCTGCCCTTGGATCACAACAACCCCATGGAACATTCCAGGCTGGGGTAGAAGGGTTGGAAGGTTGGAAAAGGCCCTGGGGGTGCTGGTGACAGCAGCTGGACATGAGCCCAGATGTGGCCAGGTGGGCAAGAGGCCAATGGCCCCAGTGCCAGCCATGGTGTGTCACAGGCCCAGGGCAGGGACTGTCCCTGTGCTGGCGCTGCTGGGGCACCTCCAGTGCTGGGGGGAGTTCTGGGCCCCTCAGACCAGAGAGACATTGAGGGGCTGGAGCATGGCCAGGGAAGGGAACGGAGCTGAGGAAGGGTCTGGAGCAGCAGGAGCTGCTGAGGGAGCTGGGGGGGCTCAGCCTGGAGAAAAGGAGGCTCGGGGGGGACCTTCTCACTCTCTGCAACTCCCTGACAGGAGGGGGGAGACGGGGGGTTCGGGCTCTGCTCCCAGGGAACAAGAGACAGGAGGAGAGGAAGCGGCCTCAAGCTGTGCCAGGGGAGAGTCAGGTTGGATATTGGGGAAATTCCTTCATGGAAAGGGTTGTCCAGACCTGGCACAGCTGTCCAGGGCAGTGGCGGAGTGCCCAACCCTGGAGGGGTTTAAAGGCCAAATGGATGTGGCACTTGGGAACATGGCTTAGTGGTGGCATTGGCAGTGCTGTGGGAGTGTTGGACTTGATGGTCTTGGAGGGCTTTTCCAACCTAAATGATTCTGTGATTCTATGAAACCATAACCTTCTCCCCTGTCTGTAGGTACATGTGGTTTAGTGAATTTACTCACTTTGAAACCGGAATTCATTATGTGGCCTTTCACAACACACAAACTGTTCTTACTCCAACAGATTAATAAAGACATTACATAAAACAGTCATGAGACAAATGACACAGAAAACTCAAAAAATCAGACTAATAAAGAGGTCTGAGCCATAACAAGGACCTTTGGGGATTACATGTGCCAACTTCAGAGCTGTTCCTAAAAAATTAATTTATCAGCCACTTACATCAAGGTGTGTAAAGTTTATTCTCCGTCAAGTTAAGATGCTCTTGATTGGAAATGACCCGTGGTTACAATTTGAATAAATAAATTGAATAAAGACACTTCAGCAGAGCCTCAATAGAGAAGCAGCAATAAATCCAAGGTTTTTCTGATCAGCATAAAATGACAAAAGAGTGGGATATGAAGGGAAAATCTCCATTCCCATGAAAAGTAATGAATGTCTGGGAAATGTCTTGACAGTTCTGATGATATTCCAGGCCCCCTTTCCCAAAATAGCTCTGACTGTGTGTACATTCATACCTCGGCACCACAACCCAGTTCTGGAACTCTAAAATAGAATAATGGGGGCACATTTTCCTAGAAGTTCAGGGAAAATTGAGGTTATGAGAAAATTCTGTCATATTTGATAAGGCTAATGGACGTTTCAGAGATGGACTTAATTAAGACTGAAGTTAAAGCTTTAGGAAATGTTGGAAAATATTTTAGAAGTAGCTTAGAAAGAAAATCAGTGATACTCAACAAGCTGCACAGCAGCTGGGGTGTTCAGACCTGTTATTTTGCACAAGTCATGTACGAATCCTGTGGAATGCTATTTTGGAAAGTTATTTACCTGTGTTCTTCTAGTCTCTCGTGCATCAGATTAATTATTTTCATAGAGTAACAATATGTTCAGAAATAAGGTGGAATGAGCTTTTTAAGGGCAAGTTAAGAGATTTGGAGTGGAACAAAAAATGTTTTTTATATTTATTTTACTATAATTAAACATATAAATATAAAAATATAAATATTTATTGCTTTATCTCTACATTATTTTTTTTTTTTAAATTCTCAGATCTTTTCCTAATATCTTAAATCTTAGAGGCAAAGTCTCAGGCAGAGGCTTTGTTTGAGGCCATGATTGGATGTCCCCAAGCAAACTGCAGCAGACCAAGCACAGCTTGTGTGCTCTCTCTGGGGTCACGGTGCCTTTCCTCCCTTTGGAGGAGGTTAAAGGGTAGTTAAAAGCCTGTAGTGAAAAGAGCACTGAAAGTGCAGGGAAAAGCTGGAGAAAGAACTGCTGAAAATATTGGCTGTTGTGTCAGACACAAAAAGGGTCATGATGGGGCCACCCCATCTCATGGAATCATGGAATGGTTTGGGTTGGAAGGAAACTTAAAGCCCGTCCAGTCCCACCCCTTGTCATGGGCAGGGACACCTTCCACTAGCCCAGGTTGCTCCAAGCCCTGTCCAACCTGGCCTGGAACACTTCCAGGGATGGGGCAGCCACAGCTTCTGGGTAACCTGTGCCAGGACCTCACCATACTCCCAGGGAAGGATTAATTTCTATCCCAATATCCATCTAACCCTGCCCTCTGGACACCTCATAATGAGCAGTTGCACCAAAGACTGTGTCTGTTACTTATCCTCAGCGCACTGTGCAAATTAATTCCGTAAATTGCATTCCAAATTATTTCTTTATTATAATGTAATGATTTTGAATGTCATTTTCCTTAACTATATTTATCTGAGCTTTATAGTGAAATAAATGCTCATTTCAGGCTGTGGACATTAATATTTTTCTAAGACTCTCTCATGGTTGACAGTTGTGCTGCCATATCCACGATTTCCATAATAATGACTGTATTCCTCAGGAGGGTGCACAGAGCAGAGTAGACGAATGTTAACTGGGTCTGGAAATTCAGAGAGATGAACCTTCTCCACAGACAGTCTCCTTTTAATCTTCAGGGAGGAAAACTCAGTGCAGAACAGTCTTGGTTTGGGGTTGGAATGCAAAATCAGGAGGCTTTATTTACTAGAAATGGGGAAATAATGTGGTGATGAGGAAATGAATCCATTACTCTGCTTGAAACAAAGTAATCACCCTGCAAGAAGTGAAAGTACCTCATACAGCATCTTGGTATTTGAAGAAGAGGGTTGGTCTGAATATTTATTTAGAATCCTTTATGCAACAATGGTGAGACTGTAAAGTTCTAAGGAGGCCTGAATGCAGCAAAAGCTAAAAAAAAAAGGATTGATATTTCTCTGATGTGAATTTTGGGAGCAGAAAAAATCAGTTGCCATCACAAAAATGGATGAAATGCCTGGAATATCTCCAGTCTTGGGATAAAATGTTAATAAACGAATTTCTATTTCCAGCCCTTCCCTTCCCCTTTCTTGTTACCTGGTGACTTTGCTCCAGCTCAGCTGTGGTTATTCCCGGCTCAGCCCCAGCTCTCCAGGTTTTCCTTTGATGTGGTGCTGCAGAAGGCTCCCAGAGATGTCAGGTTCTTGAAAGGGAAAGAAATTCTGCCGTGTAAAAGACATGCTCTGTTTGCAAAGGCTCTGCTGCTGAAGGACTGGGAAACTCAGCAACTCCCAGGTCTCTTGAAGACTCTAAAAAGGTCTATTTATCTACAGATAAAAAACAACTTCCAAGGCCCTTCCTTGGCTTTGTGTTTGCTCTTTTCCTGCTCATTGAGCTGATCTTGGTGAGGAACCTCTTGGCACAACTACAATAACCAGGAAGATGTGATACAATATATGTAAAAGTGAGTTCAGCCTTTTGGCACCCCAACATTCATCCACTGATGTCTGAGGGGATTTTCCGAGGATTTCAACAAGCTTTCAGTCAGGACCTGGGTAACAAAACAGGGCCATCCACCAGGGTGATGCTCGAGAAAATGAAGTAAGGAGAGAAAAAAGAAACACTGTGATATGAAATGAGTTATCTGTAAGAAAAAACAGGTAATTTTCTTGCTGATTATTGGGAATGCTGCACACATGGGAACTGGCAGAGTTGGTACCTTTACTCCTGGCACCACCTCACTACAACCTCATTCAGGGAGTTGCAGAGAGTGAGAAGGTCCCCCCGAGCCTCCTTTTCTCCAGGCTGAGCCCCCCCAGCTCCCTCAGCCTCTCCTGCTGCTCCAGACCCTTCAATGCCAAGGAGGGACATGATGACATTCCTTGCATGTACCATCCCATGTTGGTCCAGGATGAACCCTCCAGGAGGAGGGACTGAGGGAGATCCTGCGGTCCAGAAAATGTACTTGCATGCAAGAGGAGGAGGGTAAAACAAGTCCAGGCTGAACAGGGCTTGGAGCAACCTGGGCTGATGCAAAGTGTCTCTGCTCATGGAGTGAGGTGGACTTTAAGGTCCTTTCCAACCCAAACCATTCTGAGATTTTATGATTCTAAGAAAACTCATCACACACTCAGAAAGCCCCTCCTGTTATATCCATCCCTTCTGTTATATCCATCCATCAGAGCCCTTTTCTGCTCAGAGCCACCCCAGCCCTGAGCCAGAACTGGGCCTGTTTCCAATTTGTGTTCAGCAGAGCCCTGTTATTTCTTCACTGGTACAAATGCCATGAGCAGCAAATCCCCTCCTCATCCTCCTTCCCAGCATTGGCCCGATGGGGAGCAGCTGGAACATATTCAGATATTAAGGCACCATTTAGCAGGAGGGCTCTGGTTTCTCAGCCTCACAAAACAGGGCTTGATTATGATGAGTATAAACAGGAATTGAAAGTGCTACTGAAATATTTGGATCAAGTTCTCCTGAATGAAAGAGAAAAGGCAAATTGTTGTCTTTGCTCAGTAACCATCCAGAGCTCTTTTCTCTTCAGGGGGGAACAAATTAGGCCTTTTAATCTATTTTAAGAGGAGAGTAAGGTGGTTGTGATTTATAAAATTAAACTCCTTAGTTGTCTTTCTGCTCTGGTGGGCTCCCTTTCCTTGGGGAACCTGTACAGGTAGTTTCAGGTGCATGGTTCAAAGAGAGTGTTCCCAGACTCCTCTCCAGTTGACTTCTCCCAGGTCCACCCACCTTCTCCTTATGGACATGAGACCATTCTGTTGAGACGCTATTCCACAAAACATTGTAACATTCCAGGCTACCATTCTGTGAAAAAGGCCACTATTACCAGGTACCGATACATTAGGATTCAACTAAGTGTTTGCAAATAGGTCTCTGGGAGCTGGAGCTGTGGATAGAAAGTTCTCCCTATGAGGGTGGTGAGGCCTTGGCACAGGTTGCCCAGGGAAGATGTGGCTGCCCCATCCCTGGAAGTGTCCCAGGCCAGGTTGGATGGGTCTTGGAGGAACAAGGGGAAGGTGTCTCTGCCCATGGCAGGCAGTGGGACTGGATGAGTTTTAAGGTCCCTTCCTATCCAAACCATTCCATGGCTACATGATTCTATGTGGGAAGATAGACAAACACATTTCTGAGGTCTGGGAGTTGTTCCTTTTGGGTTTTGGGGTTGAGCGTGTTTCTACTTGTCTGCCATGTCACAATTTCCTGAAAATTAAGATAAATCAGTTTATGTTTCAGGGTTAAATTTCTAAACTGAACTTTTTAGGTCAAGCTTGCTATGTCTAAGACAATATTAGACGATTTATTAATTCCTGTCCTTTTCCAGCTCAATTTAGTGGCAGATCTGCAATTCATGTTCATTCTTCCCAAAAGTAACCCTGCCCAATGGTAGCAGGAGATGTCACTTTAACTGAGTCCTAAAAAGTGAGGGTGAATATTTGCCAGGCTGGCAGAGGCACTGCCTGACCCTGGGAGATTTCCCTGCTGCCTCAATTGAATCCAACTGCTCTGAGCTTGAGCAGCAGATTTACAGAGAACATTTATAGATTTTGATCTCTATTTATTTTCTTGGAGAGCAGGAGCTGGTAATTGAAATGCTGGTTCTCAGGGTGTTTTGTGTGTGCTCTGGTACAGGAGCCCGCGAGGATCTCCTGGCTCCGGTGCCGACAGCATCACTGTTGACAACCCAGAGTGGGAAAGCAAATCCTCTGGTGGCAAATTGCAACACCAGGAACTCTCAGACATTTTCCACACAGCACTGAACTACCTCGAAATATAGCTGGGATGACTTACCAGGAAAAGATTTCTGTTTAAAAATCTCTGGAGTTTGTGTGATTGGGGAAATGGCCTCAAGTTGCACCGGGGGAGGTTTAAATTAGGACATTAAGAAAAATTCCTCCAAGGAAAGGGTTGTCAAACATTAAACAGGCTGCCCAGGGCAATGGTGGAGTCACCCTCCCTGGAAGTGTTCGAAACGTGACATGGTTTAGTGGTGCTGGTTTATGGTTGGACTGGGTGATCTTAGAGCTCTTTGCCAACCTTAACGATTCTGTGATTCTAATTAAACACATCATTTTAATGAGGGTTTCAGAGTTACAGACGTACATTAGTTTGTGCTCTGTTTGTTGGTCCTGCAGTGGAAGACCAGAGAGAAGCTCTCAGTCTCTGCCCTGATGGTGCCACATCCATGTTGGTGTGACATGCCTCTCACAGAACCCTTCCCTGCACAGGTAGTACCAGTATGTGCAAAGGAAATGATGGTGGATTAATTAATGATGTTCATGAGCAGATTAAAACACCCACTCTGGCTGTGAGAAGACAAAGCCATGATTAGTGGCTCATTACCCATCCCATTGTCACACTCTCCATCCCGCTCACCTGCGTTTCATGCTGCCTGTCCTATGACATTTATCTCTCAGTTCCTGGTCTGGACCTAGGCTCTTTTTATTTATTCCATCTGATATTCGCAAATTAAGCAGTGGATCTTCAAAAGAAATCTTCAATCCAAGTGCAGCTCAGCCTGGGCTGTGGCCTGGCCATGTGAAACACCTGACTTACTGTCCCTAACAGGAAGATGGGGGGGGGATATTTCGCTCATGGCATCTAAACAAAATTCTGGCAGTGAATAGAATTCTATTTCACTCTTGTTCCCTCTCATTTTCTTGGGTCAAAGTGTAACATTCTTCTCTTTAATAGAGCATTCTTTGATGTTTCTGGGAACAGAAACATCAAACAGAACAGAAACAGATGTTTCTGGGTTCAGCTAATTCTGAAAGATTTAATATTTATTTTTCCTGCTATTATCACTGGCTTGGAGATCTCTGCGTCATCAGATCTGAAATAATTAGGTGGTAACTCTCTGCCAGTAAAGGAACAAGTCTAGGGCATTTGGGGAGGATGGAAGGAAGTAGGAAAAAGTGTTTCTGGGTTCAAAAGGTGATGAGATGGGGCAACAGGGCTATGGCCAGCATGGTGTTCTCATAAACTGTGGGTTAGCAGATGCAGAGGAATTTTAGGAAGATTGGCAGCCACAGCCAGGGATCACTGCTAGCCACTAAATTATACACCGTAACAAGGAAAAACTCCAGGAAGGCTTCAACTCAGGTAGAGTTTTTTCCTGGAAAGGGTGTTCAGGCATTGGAAGGGGCTGCCCAGGGAGGTGGTGGAGTCCCCATCCCTGGAGGTGTCCAAGGAACCCCTGGATATGGCCCTCAGTGCTCTGGGCTGGGTGACAAAGTGGGGATGGGTCAAACATTGGACTTGATCTTGGAGGTCTTTTCCAACCCACATGATTCTGGGATTCTGTGAACTCTGCCTCCTGGGATGGGAGTCACTGGCTGCAGCGTCTGGAGGGAAAACTGGGTGTATTCAAACGGGTCTGAACCTCTCCAGAAACAAAACATCTTTTCTGGAGCAGTTCAGCTGTAAAAGTTTAGACTTGAAAATATATGAAATAACTGCAGTTTTGGAGTCTGGAAAAATTGATAAAATAACCATGTTAGCAAGAAGCAGATATCAAATACTTGCCACATGGAGATTTAAACTCCATGTGCTCCATGATTAAAGTATAATTATTATAGTTTATGGAGTATAAACCCTCCCATGATACGATTACCAATGAAGGCAAAGTCCCTGTGTGAGCCCAGAGCACTGCCTGGGTCCAGGACTTTTTCTCTACCCCAAAACCCAAATAATCCTTTGTTCTCAGAGATATCACCCCTGAGTGAGGTGTAACCTGCCACCTTGCACTGCTGGTCCAGGGTTAAATCTACCACTGTCCATGATGTAGGACAAAATGAAAGGTATCATCTTTCTCCATTCTGAATGTTGCTCTGACTGGAAAACCACTCAGAAGTAAATCCCATTGGGATTTTTCCAGTGGAGTGCATTAAAAATGGATGCAGCAGCCAGGGAGGAGGTGATGCTAAAGAATCACCGTCTGGAAAATGGGCATGGATGAGAGCATATCTGACACTGTCACCTGTGAAATGGGCATTGCCATTACTGGGCTGCCCCAGGAGGTGTTGATAAGGTAATCCTGTTACATTTCTGAGTTGCTAAAATCTGAGTTTTCCAGTCAAAATAGCCACTGACCACAAGGAGAAAATTGGAGTAAGCCAAAAGATCTGGTTTTGCTACAGAGACCTTTCGTGAACTCCCCATTTTTCTCTCTGCTAAATGTGATTATTTTATTTCCTGAGTTTGTAGGGCATTGAGAATTTGTATTGACTTTTTATTTTGAGTAATTTGTATGGTGTAGTGACAGGGTAATGGAAATAGGTATAAATGGAATAGGATCAGAAAGTCACCGAATTATTTGAGTGGGAAGGGGCCTTGAGGCTCTGGGCTGGTTAACAGGGATTCAGCTTTGATGAACAAGCCCTTCTATGTTTATGATTTCATGATATAAACCTGCTCAGCGCCAAACAATAAGATTAAATTCTGTGCTGTTTTTGTGTGAGGGAGGATTTCTGCAAAGACAGACAGTATTTGTACCCAGACATTTGAAATACGAGAATTTCGTCAAGGGTTTTTCACAACTTCTTATCAAACAGATTCAGGGGGCTTTGAGGGGGAAAGAAACAGTTTCTGTGCTGGGTATTTGCTGGGAGCCCTTCATTAAACACTTTCAAACCAGCCCATGTCTGTCACTGGTAGCCTGGCTGGGCAAGGGGCTTTGCACAGAACCAGCACAAGTTCTTCCTCAAATTATGTGAGATGAGATGGTGACAGATGATGTGAATTTCATGCCTCATCCCCAGAGAACAGACTTTTCCTTCAGAACTAAAAAATAAACAAACCCACACCATAGGGAGCTATTTTTCAGTGACCTTGTCTTCAAGCATCCCCCAGGAGGAACTGGGCAGCAAACACAAGCCAATTAATTCTGGACACATTGCAAAAAAGAAATATCAGCCAACAACATTTTCCTGGTGACAGATTTCTGCCTTTTCAGTGGCAGTGAAATGAACAGCATAGCTGATCTTTGTTTCTCCAAAACAATAGAAGGAGTCAACTCATTAAACATCTTCTCCATCTTCGTCCAAAGAGCAGATGCTTTTCCTGCCCACCCCACGCTCAGCACTGGGTTGTCCATCAGCTGGAGCCCACTTGGAACCAACTCTGCTGTTCAGAGCCAGAGGCACACGTGGAACTTGGACTGATCAGGCAACAAAGGGGCTGGTGCCACAGAAAGGGAAAAAGCAGCATTTATTACCTCTGTCTGTTGTATGAAGGAATTCTGAAAACTTATGAGCAACACGGATGAGTCTCAGAAACTTTAAAGTTCAAGTCATTATTCATGTTCTTTTACACATTTTGTGGAGGCTCATACATTTTTTTGCAAAGCTGATGAATTTCTGTTCAAGGTTTACCCAGAGGCACAATGATCCTGCCAGGCAGACACACACGAGCTCTCTGATCATCAATAACACTTCCCACATCACTTATGGCTGCAGAAGACAAAGCACTTATTCTAATCTGGATCACAATAAAAACGCAGAGATCATAAAACTTGGTCAAGAAATCTGATCACTGAATAAAGCAGCAGCTCTGAAATATGGAGCTCTGCTCACACACGAGCTGAAAATCACTCCCCAGACACTTTAGGTTGCTAAATTGAAAGTCTCTGGTGAGTCCATAAAGATGAACGTGGTGAGCCCTGTTAAACACCAGCACACACCATGGGATGGAGGGAAACAGAGCAGCTGAAATTTGGGTATGAGAGAGAAAGAAAACCAGAGCATGATGGAGATGTATGGCAATTTTAATTTCAAATTCTGGAAAATAAATTTAAGCTAATTTGCTTAAGACCATTTAATGACATGGGAAATTAGTTTCCCTGAATTAACATATTATTGAATCCTGTTGTTTATGAGTGTGGGAACCTGACAAAGCCCCAGAGCTCGGTGCATGAGCTTTTGTTTCCTTCATACTGCAAATTATACTTTGCTGTGTATGGCAGGGACTGTAAAGAGCTGGGTATAATCTGGTCTGTGACAGCTTCTCTTTGGGCATCCAAACTGCCCAAAATAATGCTGCAGGCTCTGGGGGTTGAGATGTGCTTTCCTGGTGCCAGGCAGGGACCTCTCCCCAGTGAGGGCAGGGCAGGGGCAGGGCTCAGGCTGGGCTTAAGCCCAAAGGGAGGGTGGTGATGGGCACTTCTTTGTAAGCACAACCACAAGGTTGAATTGATGGTCACAGAATCACAGACTGGGTCAGGCTGGAAGGGACTACAGTGGGGTATCTGGTCCCACTTCCCTGCTCAGGTAGGGCCATCCCAGAGCACATGGCACAGGACTGTGTCCAGATGGTTCTAGAATATCCCCAGGGAAGAGACTCCACACCCTCTCTGGACAATCTGTTCAGTGCTGGGTCACTGCACAGCAAAGAGGTTCTTCCTCATGTTCAGGTGGAACTTCCTGGGCATCAGTTCCTGCTTGTTCCTCTTGTCCCATTGCTGGGCCCCCCCAGGTAGAGCCTGCTCCATGCTCTGGCCCCTCCCTACAGACACTGACAGACATTGGGGAGGTCCCCTCTCAGTGTCTCCTCTGGAGGCTGAACAGCCCCAGCTCCCTCAGCCTTTCCTGGTCAGGGAGATGCTCCAGTCCCTTTGTCCTCCTGAAGGTCTTTCGCAATCTCAAGGATCCTATGATTATCTTATAGAATTTTCTGGAAAATGCAGTGTTTCCAGCCTATCTTTTCCCATCTCTAGCCCTACCAGTGTGTTGCAATCAGAGCAGATTTAGTATCCCACACCAAACTGATTCTTAGCTCACTAGAGAGCAAACTCTCTGACTGAGACTCAACTTAACGAGACAACCAGGATTGTCTGGGGTACAGGAGCCTGAAACCCTCAGAGATCTGTGCAAAGCCCTCATTTCAGTCACAGAAGTGGAGTGAAGCCAGTAAGAGCCTGCACTGCACTGGGGTCCAGCACCACTGAAATGCCACCATGGGAGATGTCAGGGACACCCCTGGAAGTCGAGTGGCCTCATCGCGGGGCAGGGCGAGAGCCAGCCTTCACTTCCACAGTAACAGAAGCCCAAACACAACACCAACAAGGCTGTTACAGGACACAAAGGAACTGAAAGGCAGCAGCAGCCCATTCTGAGTCTCTGAACATCGTGGCCCTGACCAAGAGAGGTGAAGGATCTCCTGTGTGAAGGTTGGGTTTGGTGCACAAGGAGCAGTGGAGCACAGGGAAAAGGAGGCAGGAGACACCAGCTGAGCAACAGGGCAGTGGGAGCATCACCTCTGCACAGAAACAGGAAAATAAAAAGGCTGAGAACAATAAAGTGGTAGATGAAAGGGGTTTTGAACTAAGAGCAGAGAAACTGCAAGTACTTGAGCGTGGCTACATGGAGGGAATCAGTGCCTCATGTATCCCCTATAAACAGACCTACATCCCACATTTCTGGCTCTATCTCCAAATTTCTCTTCCCCAGAAACCTCATTTCAACTAAATGCTGGAGTGACAAGTGTAATAAAAATAACACCATAAAACGCATGAAGAATCTCCTTTCCCAAATATCAGATTTTAAAAGCAAAATACACATTAATTCTCCTCTGTCCTGCTGGTGACACTGATGTGATTCATGGCCATTCAGCTGCACAAGGCTGAGTTCTGTTCTTTGAGAAACAGAATATAAATCTTCAGATGAGCTATCAAATGGCTGGATGATTAATTCTGTGTTATCCTTGAATGTAATACCAGTGGGTGGGAAGAAAATGGGAATATCCCACAGAAGAGGAATGGAGCAGAGACGAACTCAGAAGTGTCCCAAGGTTAATCTGAAAGAGTTTCTTTCCTGTGTCTCCAATGAAATGTGATGCTCTGGGGCTGATGATGGGAATGGAGCCCTCAGAGGAGCTGCCACAGGCTCTGGAAAACATGGGGAACACACTAGGCTGGGGCTGCTCCCTTTTCCCTGCTGCGCCCAAATACAGTCAGAGCAGCTTCTCTTGGGAAGGTAAAGCTCTGCTGCTGCCACATCCTGCAGGAAAGGGAGACAGGGCTGTGAGAACCCAGGCTGGGGCTGCCTGGATCCTGAAGGGACCTGCAGGTGACTCCTGGAAGGCTGAACAATTCCATCTTTCATCGTCTGCCAAAATCTAGTAAGATTTTCAGAGAATCCCAGAATGGTTTGGGTTGGAAGGGACCTTGAAGCCCATGCAGTCCTACCCCCTGCCATGGGTAGGGACACCTTCCACTAGCCCAGGTTGCTCCAAGCCCTGTCCAACCAGGCCCTGGACGCTTCCAGGGATGGAGCAGCCACAGTTTCTCTGGGCAACCTGTGCCAGGATCCCCCCACCCTCGCAGCTGAGAATTCTTTCCCAATCTGCCATTTAACCCTGCCATCTGACACTGGGGAGCCATTGCCCCTTGTCCTGTCCCTCCAGGCTCTTGTCCAAGGTCCCTCTCCTGAAGCCCCTTTAGGCACTGGAAGGGGCTCTAAGGTCACCCTGGAGCCTTCTCTTCTCCAGGCTCTCGCAACCTGGCTCCATAGAAGATGTGCTGAAATTTTCCTGATTTCCCTTTCAACAGATGCAGAATATTGTTTTATATGAGACAAGTTTTAAATATATTTAAAAAAAAAAGACATTGAGTTTAAAATGATAGAAGGGGGAAAAAAAAGGTAATTAAGACATGTCTGGGGGTTTGATATAAGCCTGGAATTTAAATGAAAGTGGAGAAGGATTTTATATCAGCTCTTCCTTGCCCAGATCCCAAATGAGCCCCTGGCTGCCCTGGATTCTGGAGGTTCCCTGTGCTCTGATCATTACGTTGTACTGGGTTCAGAAGTGCCCTGGCAGAAGAAATGGATCAATAGCACCAATGACATGTGACTCTGTGGTAAAATTCCCTGCTAATTTTGTTTTTGAAGTCCTTGTAAAACAGCACTGAAAGGTGCATTGAAGGAACAAGGGGCAAAGAGCAGCTCTGTCCCTTGTCCTGTGCCCAGGGCACCTCGGGGTTGGGACCCGCCACATCCAACTGTGTGTGGCTGATGTGGGCAGAGTTCCCTGAGGATGGGATCTGGGGTTTCCTGCTGTCACCTGTGTTTAACAGCTGGTTGGACCTGCCAAGGAGCCCAGGAACTATTGGGCCCCATTAGGGAGCGCTGGCTGCTGCTGACAGGGTGTGAATGAATATTCACGGCCATTATTCTGCAGTCTGCTCCCCACCTAGGTATTATCTGTTAAAAAATTAATTAGTAAATCTGAACTCATCTCCCAAGCTTGAGTAACAAAACTGAGTCCAAATAAAAAGTGGTTAAAAACAGCCGAGGTGACAGACGGTGTCCTCGCACAGCTGCTGCTTCCCTGGTCCCCAGCAGTGTAAAACCCCCAGTTCCCCAGGGAGAAGCAGCAGACAGGTGTCACAGACATGGCTGTGTGTTAAAAACACAGTTCCATGGATATTTGGATATCCAGAGGAGAGGGAAGGAGTGCTCAGGGCCCTCCTGCTCAGAGTCACAGCAGGAGGAGCAGCCCCCCCCAGGAGCTGCTTCCACAGCTCTCAGCCCTCTGACCCCAGACAGTTTTTGAGACGCTTCTGAAAATTCCTCACAAAGTTCAGGCTTTTTATTTCTCCTGACTCACAAACCAACAGAAATCAAGGTCAGAGTGTGAATGGCCAAGCTTTTCTACAGTTTAAATTCTCATCTTTTGCTGTCTGAGCTCTGGAAAGTCTGAGTGATACAATGAGGGAAGTGCTGATGCCACAAATCACTTGAACGAGGCAAAGGTCAAGAGAACAGACTGTGAAGACATTTAGAGGGGACCAAAGAAGTCCAGGTCAATTGGCAGGATGATGGTGGAGGAATCCGCATCTTACCAAAGACACATTAGTATTAATTTTAGATTCCTTGCAGTAGTGCAGGGATCAGGCCTGGGAATCATTTCTGAGCTCATTTTCTCTCTGTGTGTGCTGATTGCAAGTGAAGTGCTGGGCAGCATAAAACAGAGCAGAAGTCAAACGACACAAAGAATTGTGTCCCACCTGCTGCAGATTCTTTGTCCCAACCTACATTTGTATATTTTAAATTAGAGTGGCCTTACTTGGCAAATGCACCCAGTACTTCTTACCCTCAAAAGAGTTGGGCAGACAGAGGGTTGCTATAATCAGTTAAGACATGAAAAATCCAAAAGATGGGAGAGTTAGATTCAAGATGAAATAAATCAGAGAGCATCCTGTAGAGATTTATGGAATTACAGAGAGAAGAGGAAGAGACACCGAACCTGACACCTGATCTGCCTTGCTGTTATAAAGCACCAGTTTCTAACACAAAATTAATTTTACTTTTGACTTATTTTGTTTTACTCCAGAACAAGCCTCCCATGGAGTGAAGCATTTCATCCTGCAATAAGAGCAGTTGAGATATCCATGGAAAAGGACCTGAGAGAAATCATCCCCTGATCCCAGAGGTGGTGGTGTCTCCAGCCTCCAGCCCACTCCCCTTCCGTGGGGATGGCCATGGTCTAGTCCCATGGATGCTTTGGAGCAGGGCACCACTGGGATCATGGGCTCCAGAAGATCAAATAAAGAAAGAAATTAAATTAAATCCAGTACTTCCAGCAGTGTAAATATCCTTACATGCTGTATCAGGTTACAGCAAACAGGGACACAGAACCTCCTGCACCACAGTAAAATTCCATGATTAACTAATTGGGTTTGTAAGAACTAATCCCAACTAAGAGGATTTTCTCCCCAACAGCTGAGGGGATGATCAGAACAGATGGACAGAATAAGGTACAAATAAGGCCCCTGTAAACTGTATTTCCCAAAAAGAGCCTATCTGGGCTGCTGTACAGTCAAGAAGAGTTAGAAACTCAGTATTTAGGGTAGTCCCAAAGGCATCACAGGACAAGAAGAATAACTAAAAGGAATCACTTAGGTTGGAAAAGCCCTCTCAGACCACTGAGTCAACCCTGTGCCCAGCCCTCACCTTGTCACCCAGCCCAGAGCACTGACTGCCACATCCAGTCCTTCCTTGGACACCTCCAAGGATGGGGACTCCACCACCTCCCTGGGCAGCCCCTTCCAACGTCTCAACACCCTTTCCAGGGAGAAATTCCTCCTGGATTCAGGTCAGTGCAGGAAGGGGGGAAACATCCCTGAGGACACCAGGCAAAATCCTGCCACACACTCCTTTATCCTTTCCTTTGGAAATTACTCACTTTTAGCCAAAAGAATGGGAAATATAAATTAGTGACTGTGCCCCAAACTGCCAA
This sequence comes from Chiroxiphia lanceolata, assembly GCF_009829145.1. NCBI lineage: Eukaryota > Metazoa > Chordata > Aves > Passeriformes > Pipridae > Chiroxiphia > Chiroxiphia lanceolata. Next base: position 6,415,167 of record NC_045644.1, read on the forward strand.
CACAAAAATTAGAATTACTTAAAACATCGTTAAATTATGCTCTGGTGTTTATTCCATTTTGCTCATGATCTCATTTTTCTCTCCATTACAGTCACAGCAATAAATGATTTAATTCCTCCAACCTGTGCTGCACATAAAGCACTGCCCTTGGAAGCTATGGAATGTGTATGTTAATCAGCTCAGGGGCTGCCTGGGCTGTTCTCAACCCTCTTAATTTGTTTCCTGGTGTCATTCTTGATCACACATCTTTAGAACAGATCACTGTACTCACAGGGGTGGGCAGGTAGTTCCCCTGCCAGGAGGACCTTGGATCAATCTTCTCATTGCAGGTGAAATGTATTTTCTGAATAAATTCCAGGTCTGCTTTGTGTTTTCTGTAACTTTTCCGTTTTGGGAATTAATTAATATTAGTGATTGCAAGAGCAGGTAGAGCTTTGAATCAACATAAAGAAACACTATTGACAGAGTAAACGAAATACAGAACTGGTGCTTCTGGGAACAGCCAACTGAGGGATGGGGTGGGTTTTCTAGGCCTCCTAATTCATCACCCTTTGAAAACAAAATTTTGCTTAGTCTCAGACCCAGAGATCTCAAGCAGCATGTTCATAACAGCAGCATTTTCCTGCTGCTTTGCTCTGGGACTGGTGGCTTTTGTTGCTGTTTAGTTTGGTATTGATTTCTTTGTGTTTTAAAATCACCAGGAGCAAATTGTCCCTGAGTGAGTCTCTTAACATGAGCTACACTCTGCCCTGGGTGTCCCCGGGTTCAGACACACAAGGTGCTGAAGTGGCTGCTCCTTTCTGGGTTTCTCTCCAGCAAACCTAAAAGGATGCTGTGCATGGATTGCAAGGCTGATGAATTACAAATATGTGCTCATGTTCTATTCACAGCACAGCACATGTAGCTGCTTTCTTTGAAACAGAGTAATTTGGGGTGTTTGATCTCATATATCCTGACAAAACACCGCAAAAGTCTCACTAGAAGAGCCAAAGTCACAGAATCGTTTAGGTTGGGAAAAACCTTCCAGATTATTGAGTTCAACTGTTCCACAGCACTGCCAAGGCCACCACCAACTTCTGTCCCTAGCTCCACATCCACAGGGCCTTTAAATCTCTCCGGAGAGCGGGGACTCCACCAGTTCTTCGGGTAAACATCCAGCATATTGTAAACCAAGGAGCAACTCTTCCACCTGCCCCTGAGCAGTGAGTAGGGACACCTACTTCTCTAAATTTTATCAGAAAGCCACCAATTAATACAAAGACCAGGGACAACACACCATTGCCCAAAGGCATCTTAACATCTGGAGTTCCCTGTTCCTCTTGACCAGCCTTCAGATCACTTCTTTCCATCTCTACCACTGAGCAAATACCCAACTGCTTCCCCTGTAAACAAGGATTTGGGACCCCAGCTGCACCAGGACTTTCCCTGGAGCCAGACACCACTTTGCTCCAAGCTCTCCTTGGCTTCTTGACATATCCCAGCCCTTCCAGCTGCTCAGGCTGGAGCAGTGAGGGATTTAATAGACACAGGGATGACTTGATTCTTTCCAGCAGCTGAAACAAAATGGGAAGGGAGCCAGGCAGAGCTGATAATAGGGAATAAATTCACACTCAATAACCAGAGCCCAGCAGCAGAAAACCCCAGACAGATCAAGCTGGAATGAGAGAACAGGTTGTTTCATCCTCTCATTTCTTTTATTCACAAAGTAGAAAATTACTCTTCCCCTCAAAACATTCCCTCAAAATTCTGTTCTTGGAGGTGTGGGTGCTGGGAAGAAACAGATTCCTTACGTCCTCCCTGGGTCACCTTCCAGCTGGAGGTTGTTTAAGGTCTCTCCAGGTGAGCTTTGTAGTGACTCTAATGAACATGAAAGTATAAAATATTTTCTACTCAAATGTAAGAAATGCAGCCCAATTTTAGCTGTGCAGAGCAGGAGGAAAACTGCTGGACAGCCCTGTGCTGGAAGGAGGTCACAGCAGGACACATAGGTGGAGGAAATGCCCCTCCAGAAGCTCATCCTGCAGCTCCACACCACCCATTTCCTTCGAGGTCCACACGCTTTGGTCATTCTGGAGAATGATCTAGAAACAGAGCCCCAGAATGGTTTGGGTGGGAAGGAACATTAAAGCCCATCCAGTCCCACCCCCTGCCATGGGCAGGGACACCTCCCACTAGCCCAGGTTGCTCCAAGCCCTGTCCAATCTGGCCTCGGACTCTCATTTTCAAAATTTTCAAATTTTTCAATTTTTTCAAATTTGCTATTTTTCAGTACTCAGATGGGACCTGCTCCACCCCCCATGACTGACTCCATCCAGTGACCTCCATTGAGTTCCTTCATCCCAAACACAATGCAATGGACCCACAGTGTGTGCAAGAACGACTTGGCAGCACATTCAATAATGAGCTTTACTACAATTAATGACTTTCTTTCAATAATTACTTCCCTTGTTTTGAATTAGGAACTGTGAATTTACTGATAAATTGACCCATTTGAAAGATTCATTCCCACTGCAGCTCCTGCAGTTTGGTGCTTGTGAAGTGATTCTTTTCGTGATTTACACCCAGCGTGGGCGCTCCTGCAGCCCAGGGAGGGGAGAAGCCCATTCCCCCCATCCTCAGGACCCCAGGATGCAGCAGAGCCTCTCATGGTTTCCAAAGACCAAGGTTAATACTAACACTTAATTAATGTAGTTATTAATCTAAACACTGGTACAGAGAAGCTGTGGCTGCCCCATGCCTGGAAGTGTCCAAGGCCAGGCTGGAGTAGCCTGGGCTAGTGGAAGGTGTCCCTGCCCGTGGCAGGGGGTGGGACAGGGTGGGCTTTAAGGTCCCTTCCCACCCAACACCTTCCATGATTATACCATGTGTCACATGCAGCCACATGTGTGCACACAAAGAGTGTTTTACAAATCTCTTTTTCAGCTTTTCCAGTTCTCAAGTAATCCCAACACCTGTCCCTCTGCCTCCTGTATTTTCCCTTCCTCCCCCCTCCCAAGTGTTTGCAGGTGATTTATTACACCCCAGCTTCCACAACAGAGGAATAAATCCTGACACAGAGTGTTTTTCACAGAGCCTTTCCCAGGTTCAGTGTGAGCACACTGGGTGTGAGAAGTTAATCCTTTCAAGGTACATTTCCCTGTATCCCCAAGGAGAGGATCAAGGGGTCTGTGTTTCAGAGCTCACCAATCACGTTAAAAACCATTCCATTCTCTGTGGATACCTGTGATGCCTCACTGAATGGAATGGAACCTACACAGGAATTCCAGGCCCTTTCCCCCTTCTCACTGGCATGATGGGGGAGTGAAGGCCACAGGAGCTGTGGGACAGGGCCATAGCCGTGGGACACAGCCCACAGGGAGCTGAGGGTCTGTGCCTCCCAAAGCCCCCCTGCACACAGGGAAAGGGGCAAGGAAGGCACAGTTCTGCCTTGCCTTTGAGACCAATCAGTTGTGGGATCAATTAAACAATCTGCTGAGCTATGGGAGCAACGACCTTGCTGACACTCATTTGCTCCTCCAAGATAATCAGTTTTATTGCCAAACTGCTTGCAGACCCTTCAGGGAAATACATACATTTCACTTAACTCAGAAATGTTTGGGGGTTTTTTTGCTGTTGTTTTATTTAGTTTTGGTTTTAAATCTATTTCATATTTGCTAATTCATAGATTTTTATTTCATTATATTTCATTTATAACTTATGGCACAGGTTGCCCAGAGAAGCTGTGGCTGCCCCATCCCTGGAAGTGTCCAAGGCCAGATTGGACAGGGCTTGGAGTAACCTGGGGTAGTGGAAGGTGTCCCTGCCCATGGCAGGGGGTAAAACAAGATGAGCTTTAAGGTCTCTCCCATCCCAAAGCAGTCTGTGATACCATATTCACTTAATCAGTTTACTAACAGAGATATCTGAATGTGGGACCTTCCATCTGAAATCAATTTTAGGGCACACATGCACTGAAATATCAGATATCTGTGTGTTCACAACCACAGAGCAAAGCACTTTGTTAATCAATTTATTCGGTATTAGTTAGAAGAGACACAGAAATGTTTCTTACCTTCATTTGACCCTTTCTGCTGCTTTGCTGAAGGCAGGGGATGAGCTGTGAGCTGGAAGCTTTGAATCCTCACAATTTGCTTCTCTGGGATGGAGCTGGATTTGTCCCTGGGAAACATTTCTCTGTCTCCTGGAAGTCCTTCACTTCTTCCTGCCTTTCCATCACGGGTGCTTCCCAGGTTGGATGGAGAGCTCTGGATTTAAGAGGAAGGACTGTGTTTTAATTTTTCATTTCTCACAGGAATTAGAAGGGAATTGAGGGTTTTTCCACGAATTTTCATTTTTATTGAAGCAAAATATCAAACACCACAATAAAGGAGGTAAACCTGCACCTCTGAGCACCTCCCAGTGCTGACCCTGCACCTCCCACTGCTGCCCTTGGCAGCACCAAGGAGCTGGACACCAGGACTGGGAGGTGTCTGTGCTGCTGGGAGCTGAAACAGAGGGTTTTTCCTAATTAAATGTCCTGGAAAACTGATGGAACTCTGTGGATATTGAGAAAGAGAGCAGAGTAAGGAGGTCAAGCCCATCCTCTGTGCTCTGGTGATGCTTTATGGGACTTTGCTGGTACATGGAAAGGGCAAAGAAATGACTCCCAAATACCCTGGTACAAAAAAAAAGCCCAGTCTTGTTCTCTTTTCTCATTGAACCACATTAAAAGATTAACAATGGAGATGTGATCTCCAGGAAAGGGCTCCTGGGATTTCCATTAAACATCCTCTAAGCCCAACCAGATCAGCAACAGCAGCGCTACTAAACCAGCTTTCTGTGATCCTCACAACAGAGTCTGAAGTCTTCAAGCAACCCACAAGATTAAAGAAATTACTTCCATAAAGCATAATCTGCTCCCCTTCCTGGACCTGGCTTAGCCACACAGTCCACCAGGGAAGAATATTTTCTCCAACTGAGAAAAAAAAGTCTTTACAATGAAACTCCTTTGCAAAAATGAGAATTTTCAGTGATAACAAAATCCAATTTCCTTTGATCTGCTTCTGCAGGACATTTGACTACAGGCTGGTGTTGTAAACCTCTTCTGAACCCTCCCAAGCCCAGGGTGAGCTCAGGCCCTGCCTTCTGATTTCTGTGGCAGGGTGAGGAGTCCCTCTCCCAGCACCTGCATCTAAATGTCCTGCTCATTCCAGTCACGCCCCCCCGAGGGTGCATTAGGTCACAAACTTGACACTTTCTAACCAGCTACAGAGAAAAACTGTTTTTCTGTTTTGAAACAAACTCCATTTCAATTTGTCCGAAAGAGCAAGAAATCTACCTGGAAATTATTCCAGGCTGCCACATTCTTGAAGTGCCCACGGCCAGGTTGGACGGGGCTTGGAGCAACCTGGGATAGTGGAAGGTGTCCCTGCCCATGGCAGGGGGTGGGACTGGATGAACTTAAGGTCTCTTCCCACCCAAACCATTCCATAATTCCACGTTTCTATGCCCTCAAACCACACTGTGCTTTCCACCCACAGCCACGTGTGTTGGAGGTGCCAAGAACTTTCTCCAGGCCACAATATTTCAACCAGATCTGTCCCCAGCATCTGGCATTTTCCCTGAGCTGAGCAGCCACCAGTGCCCTCACAGCACAGCATTCCCAGGGCAAGGGCAGGAGGGAAACAGCCAGGAGACTCCATTACAACCAAAGATTAAACATTCCTTCTTCAGGCTGTGAGAAAGATTAATGTGCACAGAGTTGTTGAATTAGTGCCCGGGTTAATTGAGAACTGGAGAGTTGTACAGTTTTCTATATGTACAGTTAGGCATATATGGTATGTAAATTAACAATAACAGAATGATATTTCTTCTAGTCCTAAACAGCAAAGTCACTGTTAATTGTGTTTGGATGTAAAATGACCTTTACCAAAAGGTCACCTGAAGAATCCCCAGAGAGTGGGGCTGTGCTGTCCTGGTGGCTGACTCTTTGATCCCTTCACTGCCACAGCCAGTGGAATGCAAGGAGAGGGACGTACCACCAGTTAAAATTTAGGTTTTAAATACCCCTTTCATCCCCACCTGGAGCTGGGTGACTTCAGGCTTGGCTTTGGTGCAGCTCCTTAAAATCTGGTGGCCCAGGGGAGGGTTTGGTGGGAGCAGAGCTCCTAAGCTCCAGGCTGGGCAGAGCCGCTTTGCCTCGTCCTTCTTCACCCCTCTGTTTAACCAGAACCACGAGGCTTCAAATGTCAGGTTTGGAGCTGACCAAGAGAAAAAGAGGGAAGTTGGACACCTGGATCTGCAAAACCAAGGGGAGGGAACAGTGATATTGCTGGGGGGGATCAGGATGTGCCTCTGGCTGGGACATCACTGGTACTAAAGGCAAAGTAAGAGTATTTTAGGAGGAACAGCAAGATTTTGGGAAAAGGATTATGGAGGAGGGATGCAGGAAAAAGAGCTTCACTTAATACACACTTCAGGTATTGTAGAGGGATAGAAGAATCCTCACAGATTCTTCTATCCTGACAGAACTCTCACAGGAGTAAAAGATTCCAGGGATCCAGCTCAGATGGGAAGGAGCAGCTTGGACAGGAGCAATGCAGAGGGTGAGGGAGATTTTTGCTTCTCCAAGCGGCACAATGACAATAAAAATGGACATTACAGGAGAGGGAGGCAAATCTAAACCCCAAAGTTGGAAAACACTTGTTGCCTGGCCTGTGAGGGTTCTTGTCCCACGGGGCACTGTGGGAGTTTGGGGCACCAACCTCCATGGCAAGATGGGAAACCTAAGCCAAGGAGACTTTCTACTTATGGTAGGATAGAAAGAAGGAAAAATAGTAATTCAGAGAGATGAGAGAAGGTGACAGGCAAGGGATAAACAAAGAGAAGGGTCTTGGCTCAGCCTTTCACTGTGTCAGGAACAAGGAAACTGAAATTTCCAACTGGAAATCACTGTCCAACCAAAATGAGAAGCAGCACCTTAAAACCAGGGGGCTTTTTTCCTGGAATCCTGGAATCATTCCCACCCTGAGGGAGTGTGAAGAGGAGCAGAGGCACCAGCTGTGGGGAGCAGCTCATCTCCATCACTCCCCCTCTTCACCTCCTGCTTAATTGGCTGTGACGGCAGCAATTCCTTGTCTGGGATAAATGAGGTGTCAGTTCTGTAGGACAGGGCTGTGGCAGCAGCTGTGTGCTCACCCTCCCAGCAGCAGCCAGGGAAAAACAGCTCTGGAAGTGCTGCAGGAAAGGAATCTAAAGGCGAAATTTAATTTACCTTGTACCTCTAATGTCCTTCTCCAGCATCCTCTGGTCTGGCATTTAACCATTTCCAAGGCAGGCAGCCAAAACCCCACCACTGACTGTAAACGTCCCAGAGGACAACTTTGGAAGGTCCCAGATGTGCATATGGGAAACACAGACCTGGTTAACACAATGGGGAGACATTTTTGGCTAGAGCTCTCCTGCTCTCAAAGAACAAAAGTAGTTTAAATGGCAAGTCTAGAAAGACCTTGCTAATTAAATGGGTTTATTATTTCCTGAGCTCTGGTTAATCACCCTTTTAAAGCCTCTGTTTGCTAATTGAATGCTTCCCTTTCTATCAGGAGATGAAGGGAACAAGGAGCTGTTGGAAATGTTGATTATCCATGTGGATAAGGACACTGGGCTGCCTAGTGAATCTGGGAGATGAGAAATTTATATTTACCCTAAATCACTCATCTGTTTTGTTATCCCTGTTTATGGGGATTTCCCACAATTCCCTTGGCAGTGGGTGTTATGTGTGAAATGGGCTCCTCAAGACCATTGTCTGCTCACGGGGGCTGCTGCACTGGGCAAATGTGGGGCAGAATCCCAGAATGATTGGGGTTGGAAGGGACCTTAAAGATCATCCAGTCCCACCCCCTGCCACAGGCAGGGACTCCTTCCACTAGCCCAGGTTGCTCCAAGCCCTATCCAGTCTGGCCTTGGACACTTTCAGGGATGGGGCAGCCCCATTTTCTCTGGGCAACCTGTGCCAGGGCCTCACCACCCTCACCGGGAAGGATTTCTTCCCAATATCCCATCTATCCCTGCCCTCTGGCAGTGGGAAGCCATTCCCCCTTGTCCTGTCCCTCCAGGCCCTCGTAAATAGTCTCTCTCCATCCCAATTCCCTCAGCCTTTACTCACAGCAGAGCTGCTCCATCCCTCTGATCATCCTGGTGCCTCTCCTGGACTCGCTCCAGCAGCTCCATGTCCTTCTTGTTCTGTGCCCCAGAGCTGGAGGCAGCTCTGTAGGTGGGGTCTCACCTGAGCGGGTGTGTCCAGGCAGTTCTGCAAGAGCTGTTCCAGTGGTGGAGCCCACATTGGAAGGAGGAAGCTTTGCTAAATAGCCAGGCAGATTTGGAACAAAATATCCCTTTTTTTGATCCCCCAAGCATAAATTATCAGTTATAACGTAATTGTGGTGGGAGGCAGCAAAACAAAAGTTAAACGAGTTAGAGTGTAAACACAGGCAGTTTTTGAAAAAGATAAGTGTGAAGTAAATGAACCAAAACTGGTTTAAACACAGGGGAGAGCAGATAATCAAGTTCAGGAATTAGAGAGAAAAACAGGAGATGGAGTTTGGAAGGACGTCTGCTGACAGCATACAAAGGACCAGGAAAGTCGAGTCGAGGATAATCCCATCCCAGCAGGATTTGTGCAAAGGGCTGGACCACAAACACTCAGGGCTATTTTCCCTCTCCCTGTTATTTGCTGTTCAATGCTGTCACATTCCCTGTGTGGTAATGGGTTTCATCTGAGCTGTGGAACAATGGGAGCTCGGGATGGATCATGGCAGAGCAACCAGGTGCCTTAGCACAGTGAGAACAGGACCCCCCCCAGCCTCCAGCAACAGCCAGTCCCACACCAATCAAAAATTCAGCTCCAGAGTTTAAATTGAATGACATATTTACTGGGGGTATCTGGTGTTTGGGGCAGTGTGGGCACAGGGGACTGAAAGGTAAAACTGCCCAGCCAATGCCTGCAGTGGGTTCAGAGCAGCAGGGATCACAGAATCATTTGGAAAAGCCATCTGAGCCCATCCAACCCAACCATTCCCCAGTACTGCAAGGCCACCACTAACCCGCATCCCCAAGTGCCATATCCACATTTTTTAGACCCCTCCAGGGCTGGGGACTCTGCCCCTGCCCTGTGTTCCTGCTATTTTTTCCTGCTGCAAGTCCCAGAGCACTATGAGTGGAGAGGGAGCAGAGGAGGTAGCAGAGGCAATATCATTTTTCCTGCTGATACCCATAACACGGAATGATTTCCAATTTGTTAGCATTCATTCCCAGTGCTGTGCTCTGACAGGGCTATACCACAGCTAATGTGTTGCAGGTGGATTGCAAAGCACTTTTACATCAGCCTGGGCCCAGCAGGAGATCAGACTGAACTGGGTGGTTTCATACCTGCTGTTCCCGAGGATGGGAATGTTGACATGTGGTTGTGACTGTTCCATCACAGCAACTGGGCCAGCAGAGCCCAGCACAAACTTTTTCCACCATCAAGGGCTTGTAACTCCTCTGCTGCTGCCTGCTGTGGGGAGATAAACCAGCTCAGGGGGGAGAGCACACGCTGGAGCCCTGCCTGCCACCCCTGCCAGTACCCAGGTTCACAAGGAATGTGCAATTCTATGGGTAGGGCACGGCCCAGCTCCTCACCTGGGGCTGTGCTCAGTGTTATGGGCTCTGTGAGGGTGCTACCAAATGATGACAGAATCATAGAATCTCCTGAGTTGGAAGGGACCCACAAGGATCATCCAGTCCAACTCCTGGCCCTGCCCAGAACACCCCAACAATCCCACCCCGTCCCTGAGAGTGTTGTCCAAACGCTCCTTGAGCTCTGGCAGCCTTGAGGCTGTGATCACTGCCCTGGGGAGCCTGTTCAGTGCCCAACCACCCTCTGGGGAAAGAACCTTTTCCTGAGATCCAACCTAAACCTGCCCTGACACAACTTCAGCTGCTCTCTGGGTCATGTCACTGGATGTGCTGGTTCATGAGATAATTTGCTTAAAGACAAAAAATTCTGCCCAGAGTAAAACTTGGGAAATTTGCGTGTTCCTGGGCAAAATATTGGTGTGCAGCCCAGTGGCTACAGCAGAAAAAAAAAAAAAAGGAAGTCTTTGCTCCCACGGGCTCAACAGGCAGCACATCCAGCAATTCCAAACTCTGGCAAACTGAGCCACAGCCTCCAGAGAGGGAAAAGCATCTGTGTGGGGAAAGGGGTTATTTCTTAATGAGTTTGAATTGCCTCCAGCCACTGCCTTAGTAAAAAGGTAGCTCAGGTGGTGCCACTCCCTGCTCCATGTTCCTGTCTGCTGTGGGGAGCAGCAAAGCCAGGACCAAGCCCACACATCTTGAGTGAGTGGCTGGGGGACCCACAATCCTCCATTACCTTTTCCATTATCTGGAGTTTTCCTTGTTTTTCAGTGCTGTTGAAGCCCTATCTCCAGCATCTCCCTGTCCCTCAGGCTCAGCACAGTCAAGCCCCTTCTCCTCTCCCAACCCCTCGTTAGCTCAGTTTCTGTCTCCATGGAAGAGAAGAGCATCTTCATTAACTGAAACATTTCCATGGAATGCTGGGAAGATGCAATGTGAAAGCATATTGTCTATTTTCTTATTAAAAGAGGCATGTGAGAGGTCCAAGGAAGAAGTGGAGCTGTTTCATATTCCATTGATTCGACCCGCAGCAGCACACGAGACACGTGAGGCTGCTTTGGGAATTATTCTGGCTGTAGAGCATCAACTAAAGGTGGCTCAATTCATTATTATTTTTAAAATTTTGAAGTGATGTCACTATATTCATATATTTCTATGATATATCTCTCACATATTCATTTGCTGTAAAGTAGGTGCCAGACTCTGGCTGTAAACCCAACACATGGATGGGATAATTGCTGTTACTCACAGCAGCAGCAAAGACCATTCAATAAAATATATATATTTAGCATAGCAGGCAGAATAAATGTTTGTTTATAGAAACAGAAATAAAACCCATGTGCAAAACCATCTGCTTCTGTCAGAGGGAGCTAAATTATTACAAGCCACCCAACCATCAGCTTCACCACAGGTTTGCATCTCTGTGATTGGAATTATCAAGGGCATCATCCAGGATGGGTTATCCAGTTTGTTTTGTTTTACTTGGCTGTCTTTTTATTTAATTGGGAATCAGACTGGAGCTGCCTGGACTGAAAAGCAATGTTTCTGATTCCCTTGGTCTGAAATCAGCTTCGTGCAGCAGGTTCCCCTGGCAGCCCTCAGGATGCTCATATAGGAGCCCTCAGTCCCCACCTGCACTAGGGCTGATCCCACAACATGCCCCACTCAAGGAATACATTGATTTTTGCCCATTTGTCCCATTGTTGGGAGCCAGGCTGCTAAATACACATCAAAGAGGCACTGGGAGAAAAGAGATGGGATTAGGAATATCATGCCTTGTCTCCCCGGGGGTTTCAGACAGTCCAGTGTAGGAACACTCATCATCCTGTCTGCTGCTTCAAAATAAGTATATTAAAGAAAACACCTTATCCTGTCCAACACTACCAGACTTCAGCTGGGGAACACAGAGGGTTTATCACCACGAAGGTTTATCATGGAAAGACAATCACAAGCTACTTATACAGCCCAAGAAAGAGCTGAAACTCTGCCAGGGGAAATAAACTCCTTCTTCTCTCAGTGCCAGCCCAACAACCAGGATTAAAGGCAGCCAGAAATATGGACAGAGAGCTAGAAACACATATTTTTCCTGCAGAGAGAATTCCTGCCCGAATCCCTGAGGAATGTGAGACCAGCTCTGGGAGGATCCTGTCTCTGAGAATGAACCAGGTTTGTGGTGTCTCTTTGTATCCAGGACAAGGATGGATAAACTGGAGCTGGGATGGAAACCCACCAATCCTCCTCCTGAACTCGTTTCAACTTTCTCTTTGCATTCTGCATAATTTATGTCATAATTCCCAAGGTATAAAGTAAACAATCTCACAGCTTTTTTTGTTTTGCTTTTCCCCAGGATCTCCCCTGTGGCAAAACTTTTCTCCTGGCAGAGGACAAGTGTGGAATACTTAAAGAGAGCAGCAAAACTGAGAGGAAAATACTGCCTTTTCACTTCCCAACCTTCACTTTGGAGAACAACAAACACAGAACTCCCCATTCACAGTGCAGAGGACCTCCATGATGAGCATGGGGGGACACACCCTCCTGCTGTAAAGGACAATCCCTTCTTTTAATGGCAATATTCCACACTGGACTGCCTTAGGCGCAGGCTCAGAGAGCTGTGTGAGCAAAAGGTACCTTTGGAAAGAGCTGGGGCCATGCTCCTGGATAAAGCAGATCCCCAGAAAATTCCTTTTTTGTTGCGTGGCTTTGGTGTCTCACTGGGAGACCCAGGAAATCCACAGGATCAAGAGGCTTCTGCAGGGGCTCATTTTTCCTTTTCCTTTTAACATTTTCCTGCCCACAATTAAATGAATGTGCTGCTGTAAAACAGATGCGGAAACAACACTGGGAGGCTTTGAAATCCACCTGGAATGCCTTGGAGAAGATCCATAAGGCAAACATGAATCTCAGAATGGTTTGAGTCAGAACAGATCCTAAAAGCCCATCTCATTCCACCCCCTGCCACAGCAGGGATACCTTCCACTAGCCCAGGTTGCTCCAAACCCCATCCAACCAGGCCCTGGACACTTCCAGGGATGGGGCAGCCACAGCTTCTCTGGGCAACCTGTGCCAGGGCCTCACCACCCTCACAGCCAAGAATTCCTTCTCCATATCCCATCTAACCCTGCCCTCTGGCAGTGGGAAGCCATTCCCCCTTGTCCTGTCCCTCCAGGACCTTGCCCAAAGTCCCTCTCCAGCTCTCCTGGAGCCCCTTTAGTCACTGGAAAGGGGTCTGAAGTCTCCCTGGAGCCTTCTCTTCTCCAGGTGAACACCCCCAGCTCTCCCAGTCTGGCTCCAGAGCAGAGGGACTCCAGCCCTTGGAGCATCTCATGGCCTACTCTGGACTTGCTCCATGTCCTTCTGCTGTTGGGGTCCTGGTTCTGGACACAGGGTTCCAGGTGGGATAAACAAAATAATTTACAGAACAAACCTGACCCATGCATTACATGGAAGCCATGAGCAGGATATTCCTGCTCATCGTTTCCACATTGGAATTTGTAGTTTGCTTTGTTTTTTAAATGAAAAGTCAAAATAGATTTTTTTTTTAAATTGCCAAAAGCAAATCCTTTCATTTTTAAGCAGCTCAGGGCTCTGCTTTCCCCAAGCCATCCCAGGGCAATAGAGCTTTTGGTGTAGCAATTCCAGGAGCTGACATGGAGCAAACTCTCCTTGTTCATGGCAGCTACAGAGACTCCAGTAAGACGGAGCAGTGGCAGAGGTTGGAAATGGTTTACCCATTTTCAACTAGTGAAAAGGCAAAGCTTCCATCAGTACTTCGACTATGCTTCTCTGCTCTCATCATCAGAGCAGAGAGACCATCAGTGCTGCTTTGCTGAGACTTTTCATTGCTCATTACAAGAGTCATTCATTTCTGACTCAACCAACACCCACCAGTAGCTGGAATACAAAGGAATTAACTTAATTTTAGGTCAGCAGCACTAAGGTGCTGCAGGTTCTCAGGTGAGAAGCCCAGCAGTGGCTGCAGGAGCAGCAGCCCCAGTGCCTGCACTCCATATGTGTCCTCACCTACATGGAGTGGGGTGTTCCACAGCTGAGCCCATGGAATGTGCTCCATGTGAGCAGATCCCACTCCAAAGCCACCGGAGATCAGTGGAAAGGCTCAGGGGTGAATTCAGACTTGCTGAGCATCCATGTTACCTTGCAAAGGGAAGCACAGAGCAGCTCCCCAACACCTACAGCCATGAACCAGCACATCCTGGAAGTCTTGGGATGGGAATTATCCCAAGGGAAAAAAGTTACAGCATCCCTTTTAAGCAACTGCTTTGAGGCCAGAACAGCACATGGAGATTGCCAGGGCTGAGAGTAATGTCTGCTTAGAATCAAAGAATTGCAGATACCTGAGGCTGGAAAAGTCCTCTGAGAACGAGCACAATCATTCCCAGCACTGCCAAGGCCACCGCTGACCCATGTCCCCAAGTGCCACATCCAACATGGCTTTTAAACCCCTCCAGGGATGGGACTCCACCACAAAACACCCAGACTTATTTCCTTTAACCATAGATAAGTTTTGGCACAGCTCCCTCCATGTCTTTTTCCCTGTTCCCCCACTCTGAGCTCTCCTCACTCTGAAATCGCCATCAGGTGCTGCAAGGAAGAGGATTTCCCCTGGTTTTGGAACATCACAGCTACTCTGGATATTTCTGAGAACACATGAGCAACTTTTGTTTAAAAATAAAAACATACAGTGGTAATTCGTAAGATCTGTGTGGAAGATCCAGACAGATCAACCTCAAGTTTACTGGGTTTGAATTATTAAATCAATATTTTATTCTTTTAGGAGGAAAAACATCACATCTGAGGGAAAAATTATTTTTAATACAAACAAAACACAAGCCTTGAAAGTCTCAGCCTCCCGTGCTTAAAATCATAGCCTTCTCAGAAGGAGAAGGTCTTTATTAAAAATGCTCTTTAAAGTTAAATATATTCTTGTTTTTCAGTTTCTGTTCCAAACAGAAGCACTGCTTTCCTGTGATTCCAGGGAAAGGTTTTCTCTTCAAAGTAGAAAAAATGGGAAATATATTAAAATGACATTTTGTTTCATTGGGTAAAGCCTGATCTAAGAATACCAGACTGGTTTGGTTGGAAGGGACCTTAAAGCTCATCCAGTCCCACACCCTGCCATGGGCAGGGACACCTTCCACTAGACCAGGTTGCTCCAACCTGGCCCTGGACACTTCCAGGGATGGGACAGTGACAGCTGCTCTGGGCATTTTGTCTGGTTTCATTGGTTCAAAACCAAGGATGGCCAAAGCAGAATCGATTCCAACAGGTAAATGTGAAAAAATTAATTTAGAAAGGCTTGCACCGGTCCTTACAGCTCAGAAACTCCTATGTGCAGTAGAACTGGAGACTCCAATTCCACTGAAAAGCTACCTGAGGTCTGCATCTCAGGCAAGAACAAGAACTCCCAAGAATAGGATTTTTTTTTTTCTCTACAGATAAATAACAAGTTCAGAAAGAAGGGGAGGTGTTCAGAGAGCGTTCAGGGAATTGGCAAAGATTTTTTTGCCCTTTTTTTATCAGTACCTTTATTTTTACCAGACAGTAACTCAAAAATAATCAACAGAAGACTTTGTGATATTTATATTGAAAATCATTCTGATTTAAATATTGGCAAATTATGCAGTTCTGTTAACAGGAAGAGAGAAAAGAGGATGGTTAGTGGTCTTCAGGGAAGATGAGAAGACAGGACCAGCTCCCTGACTGCAGTTTATAAAAACAAACAAAAAATATCCCTAATTTTTCTGCCCAAAGCTAAACCTGGTGGAAAACCCAGGTACGGCTGGATCAGAAATGAGTTGTGAGCTCCCCCCTCATGTCCAGCACAGGATGCCTGAGGAAAATAAAGTCCAATTTACAGCAAGTTTGACAAACTCTAAAGCATTTCTAGGGCTACACCAAGTGCCCAGTTTACCATTTTAGAGGAACTTCTCACAAACTCTTCAAAAGCAAATTACTCCAAGTCATCTCCAGATGCCCCTCTGTTGAAAGGGATGAAACTCAGTTCCCTGTCCAAGAGAAACCATTGTTTCTGCATTTCCAGTTGCTGTCCTGTTTTCCTTCCCAAAGGCTTTAAAAACAACAACCTCAAGACAAGGAGATGGAAGAAAACCATGAAAACCCCTCAAGATACAACATGAGCAAACCTGCCAGGGGTGAATTCATCAGGAAAAGCAAGTGGAGAGACACCAATTCTGGGTGTCTCCACCAGGGCTGGAGAAATACAATATATGGAGATTTCATTGGTGCTTGGAGGGATAAATCAAGTTGAATTGCTCACAGAAGCAAACCCAAAGCATCTCGTTGTGAATCCAGAAAAGTCAATTCCAAGTCTCCTGGGAACGTTGCCATCATTTGTTTTCATTGCTCTGACTTCTCTTCATTTAGGCTCAAGATTAGCTCTCCCAACAATGATCACAGCAATACAAAAACCTGCTCCCAGAGGAATGGGATGAAAGGAATATTTACCAAAGTAAACCCAGGCAAAGAAATCAAAATATGGAGAAGTTTAAAAAAAGCAGAGTCGCAAAGTATTTAGGAGAGAGCAACAAAATGGCTTTAACTGTTGCTGAACTACTAAACATTCACCCAAAAATCTCTAGCCTTGTTAGGAGGCCAAAAAGCAGAGAAAAAAAAACCATCCAAAACTCATCCAAACCTCCCAACAATCATCTTTTGTGTATCTTCATATTTCCCACACTGTTCAGAATTTATTTACTGAGTATTTTGCACTTTTGCTAAAGAAAAAACCTCAACATTTTCACCTTTGATTTTTCCTCCTATGTATCTTGTTTTCAGCCAAACATAATCCTGCTAAGGATGCAAACACACAAATTGCTCTTCAAACAGAGTTATTCAAACAAAGTGATTATTAGGATTTTATTGGCATGTGAGGCCAAAACACAACAAGCTCCAGCCTCTGGCAGCCCCTTCCACCTTAATTTAGTTTGAATTACAACATCCTTAATTTCTAGAGTCTTGTTCATAGGGAAGCCAAAAGCAGAGCTCCCTCTGGAAATGCACCTTATGCTCAGCTCCAGTTCATTCTCCTTCCCAAGGATCCAACCAACTATAAGTAAATCTGCTCTACGTGTCCTGGGAAGTTTTCAGGGTCGTTGGTTGAGCCGGAGACCGTCAGAACCACTAAACGCTCCAAAC
Organism: Chiroxiphia lanceolata; assembly: GCF_009829145.1. NCBI lineage: Eukaryota > Metazoa > Chordata > Aves > Passeriformes > Pipridae > Chiroxiphia > Chiroxiphia lanceolata. The sequence goes on from NC_045644.1 coordinate 6,431,994, forward strand.
TTTTCCAACTCTAAAATTGAAAAAGAGCAGATATCCAACCCCCCCAAAGGCACTTACCTGGGTAGAAGAACATCCAGAAGATCCATCTGGATGGGAAATCATGGAGCAAGCAAAGGAAAACACAGAACAACTGGAGACTCCAACGGGAAGCGAGGAAATCAGGACCTAGACAAACATTTCTTCTCAATATCCCGCCTAACCCTGCCCCCTGGCAGTGGGAAGCCATTCCCCCTTGTCCTGGCACTCTTTGAATTATTCAGAGTTCAATTTTCCAAGGCATTAGAAAATATCCTATATCTCCCTAATTATAAAAATATGTAGCACACACATAAAGAATAATTCCTGTTAGTTGGAGAAAACATCACCCTCACTTCAAGCAAGCAAAAATCTATGGACTGGGTCAACTGAGAAGAAAGTGATGATCACAGAGAGAGTGTCTTTGAAGCAGCACAAAGGCAGAGATACGCTGATGCCCAGCCGGGCTGTGCTGGTTTAACCCAGCCATGAATCTTATCTGTGTAGCCAGAGTGACTCTTTTGCTCCCAATATCCTCAGAACTCTGATGGATCCCAGTGGAATTTGCACATGAATCATGAGTGGGGCTCCTCCCACTCCTCTGGTTTTCCATCTCTACAGTGAAAACCACAAGATTTTACCCATTATTTCCTAGAAACACAGAATATCCTGAGTTGGAAGGGACCCACAAGGATCCCTTGTCCAGTTTCTGGCCCCACACAGCCCCAACAATCCCACCAAACACTCCTTGAGCTCTGGCAAAGAAACTATTCAAACAGTCCTGAAACTTAAACCCCTCTAAAAATTGGCTTAACATACTTATTAATTAAAAAAGTTAAATATTTATTTATACAAATATGATGAGAAAAATCTCATGCAGACTTTTCACAGACAGTAACAGAACCCAGACTGGGATGGCTTTACAAAACTTGGGTTTGGGGACGTTGAGGGAGAAGTGTCGCTCTCACCCGCCTGGAGCACCAGTCACAGGGGGTGGGAAGTTCTGAGAGAGTTTTCCTACGGGACATATGCCAAGATTTTCACACTCTTCACCAATATTAACAATTAATATCTGATTACTACTACTCAGAGGACTGGACAGAGACATATGAGCAGCGGGGAATGGATTCCTGTGACCACCAGACCTCCACACACTGGAATGCAGAAAGTTGCCAAAAGGTCGCTTGAGATAATTCCCCTAAACGATGAAAATACCTTGGGATGGTTATGGATGGCATCTGCTTCTGCTTAATTATAAACCTGCACTGGATTCATAATTTGTGTATATTACAAGTAATTTGCATAATTAAAACAATTAAGGGATTGACATATCATGGCAATTAGAAATGCATCAAACTCTGGATGTTGTACAAAAGAGAGCTTCAATATGAAACATTAATTCTTTGAGAACAAAATATCCTTTAGATTCCTGCAGAACAGCCTTCACAAATCCCAGAGATGGTCAAGAAACTCTGTTTAGAGCAAGTTTTTCCCTGGGAAACCCACTCGCTGTCGTGCTGTTGAACATTGAACCTTGAACTCCTTCTCCTTCAAATTCCTCCCCGCAGTCACAGCCTCGGCTCACTCGTGTCTTTATTGCCAGTTTCAGGAGTTCTTATCTCATTTTCCGTAGCCTTATCCTGTTTTCTTTGTCCCTCTTTTTAAGAATAAGTATGAACTGATTGAAAAAGTGCTCCTGGTCCTTCTTCTTCTGGACGAGGCGGAACCGCTGGTCTCGGCCATGTTTCTCTGCAAATTCCTTAAATGTTGTCCTGCAGGAAACAGAGACATTTTAGAGCTGGGACTTGGCCAAGCCATTCTCAGGCTCTTTGACCTGGATCTCGGTTGTTCACACAGACACCAAAAACGAGGAGTGTTCTGGGAATATCTGGCAGGAATATAATGCTGAAGGAAAGCAGGACAATGCCAGAACCACGGAACCTTTGGACACACAGGCCTCCCTGCAATAGCTAAGGTCCACTTTTTATGGAAAAATGGGGTGATAGCTGGCACTATGGACATTGCTGAATCACTAACATGTCATTCACAAACCAGCGATGGGGGATTTTTTATTTTATACTGGATATTTTACATTACACTCTTCTAGCAACATTTTCTCCCTTAATTTCCTTTCAGGCTGCACTCCCAACGTGATGTTTTCTTTTTATAGGAAAGATTTGTGTTTTATTTATCTCATTGTGTACCTAAACCAAGCCAGAGACTATTGCAGGGAAACAAGTGTCCTTCCTGCTGTGTCAAAACCATTCACAGGTTAAATGTTCCCTGTCCTGTAGGCCAGGACAGTTTTTCCCTTGCAGGCTGGAAATATCATTGCTGGAACCAGCTTTTAAGTGCTACATTACCCCCAGAATATTCCCAGTTTTGTTGCAAAATCCTTCTTATAATAATAATAATAATTATTATTATCTCCATCCAGCCCCACGTGCTGTTTGTATCTACATGTCTTGGCAGGTTGTGCTGTATAATTAAATACTTGCATATTTTAGTAGAGAAAACATTAATTTATTGCTTCCAACTATATATTTATAATATATAAACACTTATTTTCATATAATTTACAAATAAGAAAGCACTGCCCTAAGCACTGCATTTGCTATACATCTGCTAGATTTTGATCCGTCACTTGAAAAACAATGTAAAAAAACAAATTACACATTGGGCACTTTATTTTATATTACTCATAGAATTAAACAATGGTTTGGGTTGGGAGAGACCTTAGAGATCATCTTGTTCCAACCCCCTGCCATGGGTAGGGACACTTTGCACTAATTTAATGACATGGCATTAACAGAAAATTTGTTAAATTATATTTCTCTTCCATCAAAAACCAAACCTAAATACAGTTTATGACTAGTTCCACCTGTATGTGTAATATAAATGAGATTTAACATTCAGGGACTGATTTTACGTCATTAATATGTATGTGTGTGTTCTACAATCAAAGCATATACATAAATATAAAATATATATGTTATGCAAAATATTACACATTCTGAATGAGAGGGAGAGAGAGGGAACGTTCCCTCTCCCAGCAATTAAAGGAAATATAATAAAATATTAGGGAAGAAACATCAGCATAGCATTGGAAGAGCTTGTTACAAAGAGTTAAGCTCAGTGTTCCAGCACTCTGGACTGAAAAGCTCAGCCTAAATGAGAAATCTTATCTCCCCAAGCCTTCCTAAGGCAATGCCCACCTTGGTGACAACTTGGATTCTTCAAGAAGCTTTTTGAATTCTTCTTTGGCCAACAACAGTTTGTTTTTCTTCTCTTTGTACTCCTCTCTGATCCGGGTCTTGACAAACTGCTCAAAGATCTTGCCAAGAAAGGGAAGAAGACACAGAGTTATTAATGAAGCCTTTGTGGTGTTGGGGCCTGGCCCAAGAGCTGCCAAGCCCAGGGACTGCAGTTCTTATCTGCCTGAGGTTCCTGCAGCACTGACTGTGCATTCCCACAAAGGAAGGAGCTGGGAAAAGGCACAGTTTAGAGAGATAACATCTCCATCCAAACATCAAATGCAACATAAATCAAAATCTCCCAACTCCAGTGCCTTGCTTGCATTTTCATGCCTCCAGCATTACTTTTGTCCGCTGTCCAACTGCCTGCAGGCCTTCAGTTTGAATCTTGCATCATTCCCAGCTGGCTGGAATTCCTGAAAATGTCTATATACCAAACAGCAATTCTGTACGTTATCCCCAAAAAACCCTGAAGATCTTTCAAACACCATGAGTTTACACATGATCCTCATGCACCCAAAAGCTTTAACATCTTTGGAATGAGCAACAACCTTCCTCTAATAGTATTTGGCAGCAAAGCAGGTGGCAGGACACACAACATGAGGACTTTTGGTGTCTTGAAAGGGACTTAAGGAGCTCACTATGTTACAAAATTCTGCCAACTACTTTAATCCCATTTTTAATCCCCAAACCCTGGCTGGTTTCATGTTCTAAACACTGTAACACACTAAGCTGTTCAACAAAAGGAGCTGCTCCTCAGAATTCCCTGAGTTTTCCATAGTCAACATCCTTCTCACCACAAATGACACACATTAAACATGAAATCCATGATATCACCACAAGCTCCCTCCCCAGCACCAGGATGCTCAGGTGTAAATCTACATCCCAGGAAAGCTGAAGTAACCAAACTACAGGTGGGATTTAGGAGGAATGTGGAAAAGGGAAGGAGTAGCACTGGAAAAGTAAATATTAAAAGATGGCCATGAAAAAATTACTAAAAAGAACCTCAAGGAAATCTAAATGCAATTGAGTAAGTTCAGTAAAGATGGAAAAAATAGAACTAACAGGTAACACTGGTTTTGCTTTCCTTTCCTTCCTTCCTTCATCCCTTTACCTCCTCTCTCCCTTATTCTATCCTTCCCTCCCTCCCCCCTTTCATTTTGAGCCACTTTCCCCCTCTCACTGAATTTCCATCATCCCCAAAGCCTGCAACAGTTGCTCTTGAGGCCACAGTCACCAAGCCAGTAAATGTGCCCAGTCCCTCAGTAAATATCTACAGGAAGCTCTCTGGAGAACCAGGGGACAATATGGAATAGGAATAAGTCCATTTTTCCATCGTGTTCATTTAAAAAAATGGACAATTCCATATTCCACATTCTTCCTTTTCCAGGATGATAAAAGACTTCTAAGGAAGAGCAATAACTACAGGACAGAAGTCTTCACCTTCTCTGCAACATCCTTGCATCTCTCCTAAATTTTTTAGACTAACCTGCAGACTTTTGGATCCCCTGTGATAAATAACACCCACATTATCAAGGAAGCTAAACATCCACATCCCTTTGCATCACCAGGAAAACCCAACCCTTCTAACAGGCACCAGCACAACACAGGGCTGTGCCCAGTTATTGTCAAATCCAGCAGTAAATCCTGCCAAACTCCTAGAAAATGTACTAAAAATAAAAATGAAGCAGTCTCTCTTCAATATTTAAATAATTCAGGGTAGGAACATTGCCTTATGGCCATTTCCTTCTTTCCAGCCCAGTTTCCCAGGCTCAGGAGTTGTTCCTACAACCCAAGAGACCAGAGCTTGCCTTGTGTTCAAACCTCCCTGTACCACTTCCTTCTCCAAGGAGACAACACTTTAAAACATGGAATATCCTAAGTTGGAAGGGACCTACAAGGACCATCCAAGTCCAACTCTAGGCCCTGTGCAGGACACCCCAACAATCCCAATCTATGCCTGAGGAGCATCATACCCCAGTGAGCTGAGCCTAAACCAGGAGATTGCACAAAGAAATATTAATTTTATGCAATTTTTACCCTCCCAAGGTAATTCCTCTGGTATACCAGTTAATTTGGGTGATGTTTGAGGCCAATCAGGAGCCAGGGAAACACTCACCTGTTTCCGCTCCTCTGAGTTCAGCAGGAGGTACCGGGGGTCAAACACTATTTTGTGTAATTCCTTCTCCCATGTAGAAAATGCTGAAACCTGCAAAGCACACCAAGAGTTGCACTAAGGAATTTTAATAGGATGTGGAAGAAGCAAATGTTCCAAGGTAAAGTCAAAGAGGAGCTAATGAGCCCTCGGGAGGACATGTCAGAGCGGCTGGAAGGGGAATTTTAATGATTTTGGCAATACTCTGGTCACCCCCACACCACTGACTTTCTGTAGGATATCTCAGTGAGGAGCTGGGAGATGCTCCTTCCACAATTTTGGTGGAAAGAAATCTGTAGCAAAAAGGAAAATTCCATGTTATGATCCTGATTCAGCAACAGAAAAATCAATTCCGTCAAAGGAATTATCTCAGCTTTAACTCCAAAACTGAAATTGTGACCCAACTGAGGCACAGACTCAGGAACCACCAGTGAACATCTTCAAAGCACCATATCCCTGCAATTACAGGAGATGAGATCACATCCCACAGAGGTTCTTCCATCTTCACAAAGTCATGGAATCATGGAATGGTTTGGGTTGGAAGGGACCTTAAAGCTCACCCAGTTCCATCCACCGCCATGGGCAGGGACATCTTTCACTATTTCAGGACCTTGGGTATTATTTGCTACAGAACATCACTGGGAATTACTTGCTACAGAAAAATCTGGAGGAACATAAAATATTCTAATCACTCCATCTAATTACAAAGCGGAGTAAACTCTTTTAACAAAATTAAGTATGTGAAGTATAATTAAATAGAGTAATTAACACTTGAACAGGAAAGGTTTGATGAAGCAAAATGGGTTTAAACAGACTTATTTTCCTCTTAAGAGTGGTCAGAGATTGTAATATTCAAAGTTCAAGCTCCTTTTAGGGATTCAAGGCCATCTCCTCCCAACATCTCCTTTCCTGAGGTCCCCTCCCTGTGCCCACCATGCCCTGAGATTTGGGAGTCCCCCCTTCAAAAGGCTCAGCAGCAGAAATCCCCTTTTCAGGGTGTCTTTTATACTCTCGTGGACATTGGCTTTGTTCCCAGCACAAAACCCACCTCAAACTGAAAGCCAGTTAAGCTCAGACTTTGAGACGGGAAGGTGGGGTTTAGGACAACCCAACCCCCGCTTTCTCCCCAGTATTAGGAAGGTAAAATCTTGAGGAAAAACTACTGCATGGACTCCTTCAAAAAGCCTTGTTTTGCTGCCAAAATCCCAGCATGGAGAAGACTTTCCTAGGAACGCTGTAGAACACAGATATTTTGAGGCTGGGGCTGGGAGGGAGCCAGAAAGAAGCTTAAATTTTCTCAAGATTTTGTGTAAACTTTTCAACTTCCAAGAGTGTACCAGGGATTACATTTTTTACACAGAAAAACTTGCCCCAGACTTCAGAATAAATAGCGCCTTTGTCTTGGAGCAGCACCAAAAATTCCATCTATTTTTGAAATGTTACAATAAATATTCTTCTGTTGACATAATTTATGTAGGAAGATGCAGAACTACCCTGGCAAACTCCATCTGGTTCAGCTCTTTGCAATGCCATCAAGTAATTCCTTGAGAAACAACAACATGAGGAGAAAATGGCAGGAGATGGTCATTAAATAATCAGATTAAAGCAGCACTAATGCCCTCCCTGTGTCTCAAGTGATGCCAAGCAGCTGGTGCTGACCCAGGTCTCATCTGGACATTTAAAAATCGCTCAGGGCAAAAGCCAAATCCTCCCTTATCTCCACATTTTTAAATCATAGCAAAGCAAAACAGTAAAATTCCCAAATTTCTTAGTTTTATGAGCAAATCTGACTCCTACACAGAAACACTTGAGGATCCTATACCTTAGAACACCCCTAATACTTCCAAATACTGACTTATTAACCCCCAACTTAAACTGTGCCAACAGAAGTCTCGACCAGGGTTCATTTATGGCTCTTCTGCATTTTTATGCATAAATAACAAAATGCATTAATAAAGCAGGGCTGGCGTGGAGATAATTTACTGCTGAGCTGCTGAAGCTCTAATTATGCACCTTTAAAGCTGCTGATTACCAGGGATAAATTTTATAGGCTTTACTGCCTAACAACAGACACCTTGGGTTTTATTTTGTTACAGAAATGACATTATCTTTATAGAACACATATTGAGTTATCTTTAGAGAACACAGATTGCAGAGTGTTAGAGGGAGGGAGAAAAACTGTACACACTGCTCATTATAAATCTTCCTTGTCCCTGTTCATCCCTGAGCATCCCATGTTTCTGCAGCTCAGCCTCATCTGGAACATCTCCAGAACAGCCTTTCCTAGGGATCTGGATGAGCATTAATGGCTTTATACTGCCAGAGGGCAGGGTTAGATAGGATATTGGGAAGGAATTCTGGGCTGAGAGGGTGGTGAGGCCCTGGCACAGGTTGCCCAGAGAAGCTGTGGCTGCCCCATCCCTGGAAGTGTCCAAGGCCAGGTTGGACAGGGCTTGGAAAAACCTGAGATAGTAGAAAGTGTCCCTGCTCATGGCATGGGTGGGACTGGATGAGCTGTATGTTCCCTTCCCACCCAAACCAGTCTGTAATTCCATGATTCTATCATTTTGGATGGGCAGTAAGTGAACTTGACTTCAGTCTGCTGGAATCACTGGAATTTGTGGTGATGAACACTAAAAAAAGCAAAGCCCTTTCCAGGACAAGCCTTCCAGGTGATGTACAAGACACATCATTTGCTCTTTGGGATGGTGCATGGCCACAGTCCCCATGATCTGCTGAGCCACTGCTCTGTGCTGGAAGAGCTGCTGCCCTTGGTTATCTGTGGGTCTGTCTCCAGGAATTTCTTTGGAAGGGCTTCAGTTCTGCATGGCAGTGTTGGCAGCGGGAGAAAAGGCACAGAAAGTGTCCCAAACCAACATGGTCATGGACAGAAACTCCCTCTCACCAATTCTCCACTCGGCTGCTGAGCCATAGTCATGAAATGACTCCCGCATCACCGTGGCTGATGCCCTGGTTGAGAGATGGGATGTCAGGAATGGAGCAAGTTCCTTACCCCCCTCTCAGCAGCATGTCTCGGAAGTGGGTGATTCGCTCCTCCAGGGGAGGGGTGATCTGGGGGGCAGATGTCTCCTCATTCCTCTCCTCCACTCCAGCCCTCTCCAGGCCAGCAGCTTGGGAATCTTCTGTTCTTTAACAAGGTAAGACAGAAAAGAGTTCAGCAATTGTGAGCCTGGGAGGGGATTTTAATCCTTCCCAAAACATCCTTGAGGATCCGGGAGCCACTGGGAGCAGACGCTGATGGATGAGAAGTTCCCCCAGCCTGCAGCTGGTTATTAAACCCTGGGCTTTGGGGGACCTGTGAGGGACCTCTGGCAGCTCCTTATGAGGAAGGATGGTCCGTCAGGGACATCAGAGGGACTCAGCAGCCAAATATACACGATAATTCCAGCTACAGCAAAGTGACAGCTTTAAATAAACTTTGTCAAGGAGTACAGACTTTGAAGGACCAAAAAGACTCATCTTGGTTTATTCTTTTTCCCCCTCTATTTTTGTGGCCTGGAACTTGACAGTTAATGCTCATCTTTATTTTACGTTCCTGTGCACCCCAGGAGCTCATTCCTAAGGGAAGTAATTCAGGAACACCCCGAGTTCACAAACCCTGCCAGAGGGTCTGTGTTTATTCTGGCAGCCTTTTCCAAGATTGCATCTGATTAGAATAAATAGGAGTTCCTGAGAAATCACATCCGAGTGCCTTTGCCCACAATATCCCTGGATAAAGCAGGTGGGCAGCACCACAGGGCTCTCTGCTGGGAGGGACAGTTCATCATGGAATCACAGAATCATTACAGTTGGAAAAGACCTCCAGGATCTTCAGGTTTAAATGTAAAGTCACAGCACCCTGTGAGTGATGGTCCCTCAGGTGCAGCCCAATATAACCAGTGTCATGACTGGAGCTGAGCTGTTTCACACAGGATAAATATCCCCTCCTGGAGCATCCAGCCCTGGGATCCCCAAAGGACCCCCAAGGATGTGGAGCTGCTGGAACAAGTCTAGAGGAGACCACAGAGATGCTCCAAGGGCTGGAGCCCCTCTGCTCTGGAGACAGGTAGGGAGAGCTGGGGGTGTTCACCTGGAGAAGAGAAGGCTCCAAGGAGACCTGAGAGCCCCTTCCAGTGCATAAAGGGGCTCCAGGAGAGCTGGAGAGGGACTTGGGACAAGGTCCTGGAGGGATAGGACAAGGGGGAATGGCTTCCCACTGCCAGAGGGCAGGGTTAGATGGGATATGGGGAAGCAATTGTTGGCTGTGAGGGTGGGGAGGCCCTGGCACAGGTTGTCCAGAGAAGCTGTGGCTGCCCCATCCCTGGAAGTGTCCAAGGCCAGGCTGGACAGGGCTTGGAGCAACCTGGGCTAGTGGAAGGTGTCCCTGCCCATGTCAGGGAGTGGGACTGGATGGGCTTTAAGGTCCCTTCCAACCCAAACTGTTCTATGACTCTATAATTAAGTTCAGCACAAATTCAGGCTCTTTCTGGAAAGACCAGGAATCTTTAAATGATCACAAGGTTCAAGTGAGGGTAATTCAAGGAAGGTGATTTGATTTTTAGCCTCCTACTAAACATGACTGCATTTTCTATTGATGCAACTTTCACCACTACGGGATATTACTTAGTTTGAAATTTCAACAAGAGAACAATTTGGTTTACTTCCAATCAGAGGAATTTGATCATTGTGTAACTTGAGCTCTGGCCCATTATCCTCCTTCAAACAATTACATTTCACTTGACATTCATCCCAAAACGGTGCAGCATCACCAGTGAGCTGAGACAGACCACACTGGTGCCCTTCACATAATGACAATGAGTGTGATATCAAAATAGCAAATTACATTTGGTGACATCACCCATGAAAGGCCCAATCCAATTTCTACTACACACAAAGAGCTTTGTCCAGCCAAAACTGAGGGAAGTACATCCCATTGCTCCCCCAACCAAACACCAGGAAGGCTCCTCTGTCCTTCAGCCCTTACACATGTGAAAATGATGCTGTGAATCACACTGATTTTTTTTATCATGCCAAAAAAAAGACAATAAAAAATTTAATTTAGCAAATATACAACAATCTGCACATCAAACTCCATGACTGCCTGCTCAGAAGGACACAGGCCATGGATCTTGGAAGCCTGAATGTCTCAAAATTGCTTCTTCAATTGTTATTTCATGAGAATTTGAAACACAAATGGTAATAAAGGTCAATAACAGCAACACCGCAGGCTACTTCTGAGCCTGGAAACCTAAGGCCAGGGGAAAAAACTCTGCTTCACTTCAATAGAGACAAAGGTTTTATCCAATGTCTTTGAAATAACTTGAAATATCCTTGCAGTCTTTTGTTTAACCATTTTAAAGGAAAAGCTACTCAGACAAAAATGGATGGTGTCCATGGGAAACAGAGATTACAGAGAGACCTAGAGTCTGATGAGGACTGGATACCCACAGAATGACTCCTATAATTTAGTGGTGCAGTTATCCACACAGAAAAACTGTGTTTTCTTTGCCCTCCATCATACCAAACATTCCCTTCCCACCATTACATACAGACAAGCAAACTTTAGAACTTACTTATTTCTCTTAGTTTTGATGTTGAGATCATCGTTTTCATCCCCTGGGCAAGAACTAACACACTTGTCTGCTAAAAATAGAGAAATCATTATTAGACTGGAACCAGAGAAATGGGAATACAAATTCCTCCAGTTGAGCTTTCACTCCTTGTCTTTGCTGCTCAGAGTGTTTAAAAATATACTACGTATTTCATCAGATCCCCAGAATTGCTTCAACCAAAGGAAAGGGACAGCAATAAACTGACCATTTTCATTCATTCAGCAAAATCACTCATTTTTCATTCATGACATTATTGGTTTCAATCTTGTTATTGTTTCACCTGATCCTCCCTCCTCCCTTCCCTTAAAAATGCAACTGCAAAGACATTCCTGCAAAATGATTTCCATGCTGGCAGCCTGAGGGATTCACTAGAGGGAACTCCCCCCTTAGCCCATTTTTCTTTCAAATATGAGCAAATGCACCCCTGTTTTCCCAGGAATACAAGCACCAGTGTGGCAAGGCTGTGGAGATACCAACAACCTCCACACTCCTGATGTTGGGAATAACTCCCAAGGCAACATCACTCCCCTGGATTGACCTGGACACGTGTCCTTGAAGGACCCAGAGGTTGGATTTTCAGTCATAAAACACGTTTACTTCTGAACTATTTTCTTTTCATCCAAATAAGCTGCAGTTTTCATCTAAATTCCACTGGACAGAACACCAGGAGCCACAACCACCCAGTGCTTGGTTTGTGCTGTGACTCTTTCATCCCAAACACATTGGTTGAGAAATATAAATATCAAACTGCAAGGGGTTCCCTTGGGAATATCAGAACCACCAACTTCAACCCTTTTGGATTAGCCTGGTAATGAACTTGTCTTGCTCTTTAGGAAACTATGAAAAAAATAAATTAAAGGCAAATATAAAATCAAACTGAGGTTATGGAGAGAAAAGGTTTGAATAAATGAAATGGTAAGACCTGAGCTCACTGAAACCCAACAGAACTCCAAGACTTCTTCTGGAAAATGGGCCCGGTCTTTGTACCAGTGAAGGGAACAGAAATTTGGTCATTTATTTCTAGTTTCAATTTAAGAATCTTGCTCTTAGCTCCCTTTGGTTCCCTATTTGAAGGAAATTACATGTTTATTTGTGTTCTTTCAGCAAATGTTACTTTCTATTTAAATTCAGTGCTCAAAGGAGCAATAAAAAGCAAAGAGCAGCTGTGACTTTGCGGCAGGAAAGATCAGGAGCAGGGACCCCATGAAGAGGAAAAACATGGCAGGTGCAAAAGGACACTCTACTTAAAACCCTAAAGGATAATAAGGAGAAAGGGACGGAATTCCAAAATAAGGAGAGATTGATCTCAACATTCCTGGCAATAAATTAGCATTATGACAACATAAATAACTGGAATAATGTTTTAAATAAACATAAAATTATTAGGTCATAAATTACCCTTTCTCAGTAAATTCTTCTTTGAGAGAAGAATTAAAACCCAATTAAGAATACGAAGAAATAGGAAAACCAACCTGTGAACTCAGAAGGTGGAATGTAGCACAACAGAGATATTATAGAGCTATTAATCAGGAGTTGGACATCCTGTAAAGGCAGCAGTAGTGTTAATTTAACTCTGAGGGTAAGAATATGAAATGAGACTATTTGTTGGTGCTTTCCAGGAGAGTTGGGTGACTGGGCAAGCACAATACTGTTCCTACCAAATTTAGGGACATGAGTCAGTGGTGGCCTTGGCAGTGCTGGGGGAATGGTTGGACTCACTGGTCTCAGAGGGCTTTTCCAACCTCAGTAATTCTGTGATTTCATGAAAGAAAAGGAAAATCCCCCCCCCGCCCCGCACTTGGCACCTGCCAGGGGAGCCCTTCCACAGGTGGCTCAAGGACAGATGTTGTGGGAAGGTCAAACACTGAACCCTCATGGGATGTTCTTTTAGTAAAACAAGTGGGGAGAGTCCAACCAAGGCAGCAGAGCCTTTCACATTCCATATTTCCACAGGACAAGAGAAACTCTCTGGTGATGATAAATTATGTGAATTTCTCCAGCTACTTCAAGAAGAATTCAAGTTTTAAATCATTTTATGACAAAACCTCTCACAGCTCTCTTAAAAGGAGGTATCATTTTAAAGTTTTGCCATGAAAAATCTGTGAACCGGATAATAAAACCCAATCTTAGCTACCACAGAGCCTTCAGGTAAAGGAACTCTGACACAAAACGTCCCAGCTTCAGAGTTTGATTCTGTCTGACCCTTCCTATCACACCTCAGGTTCCCCCAGAGAGCAAGGACAGACCAAACCCTTTTCACTTTGCCACATGACTGACTGCCAGGGGCACAGCGCTGTGGGCAAATGGGACACAATTCCAGCCAGTGCATCACTGATGCCTCAGTGCAATGGAAAACTCAGGAAAACATGACAAATGGTGTCTGTGCTCTCACTCAGAAATCCACTGAATCACATCATGCCCCTGGACCTCTGTGAGTTACAAACCCACTGCGCAGGGAAGAGGCAACCAGGCACAAAATGCAGTAATTACTGTAAAGCTTCGAGGAAGAACATCTCTTGACAGGGATCTTTCCACGGAATCACAAAGCAGAGCACTGCCCCAGTCTGTTGGTCTATTGAGCTTAGTGCTGATTAATTAAATCACTCAGCTAATCCCAGCCTTGCCAGGAATTCTGGTTCATTTTCCAGCACAAAGAGGAAACAGCATTTACCAGGTCCTTGTCGATCCATTGCTCCCATGCAAAACTCTGATTTGCAGTTTTGGAGTTGTCCGTCAGGACAGGAGTTCCCCTGTGATAGGGACAGGCTTCAGATTTTTGTCTGAATGTGAAAGGGTCCAAAATATTTGTGGGAATTGAGTAAATGGAACTATCACTGGTGGATTCTACCAACTATATGCAAGGCCAGGTTGGACAGGGTTTGGAGCAACCTGATCTAGTGGAAGGTGTCCCTGCCCGTGGCAGGGGGTGGGACTGGATGAGCTTTAAGGTGTCTCCCAACCCAGGCCATCCTGTGATTCCATGATTCTATAATGTCCATTTTCTTCCAATTAGCTGAAAACACTTCCTCAGCCTGAACATCCAGACAAACCATAAGAGGAGTTAAGGAAGAGGAGAAGATAAAAACAGGTCCATTTACTCTGGGGCATGGGAGGAGCTGCCCCTCCTCTCCAATCCCATGGGATGGCCTGATGGGCACCATTAGTGAAGAGCCACATCCATCAATCTCCTGAGAACAAACACTTGGGGGAGGTGGAATAATTGATAAATGAGTAATTTTTCATTTATGCCCAAATTACAAATGCACTTGATCTTTCAGCAGAGATAACCCAGAGCACCCCGTGAACAACTTCACTTGACAACTTGTTTTCCATGCCTTTGATTTGAAGATTCTAATTAAAGTTCAGCAGCAGCCACTCAGCTGAATAAATTTGGGAACCATTGTTGGGAACGCACAGCTCATTTGTGTTATTTACTTACTCCAGATTACAAACTAAGAGAAGTGGGAACAAATAATCCCTTTCACCTCAGCAGCCAATATATACTAATTATAACCTGCCTTGCTCAAACACCAAGTAAGGCCCAATTATATCAAGGAATATTAGGACAATTAGCAACAATGAAAGTCATGGCCACAAAAAAACTGGTGCACGAGTCAAGTCTTCATGGGACATAGAGATAATAAATAAAAAGGATGGAACACACAGCAAAAAACAGAGTTTTGAGGTGGGATGTACCAACCATGACTTCAGACCCTCCTGTTAATTAATTACAGAACATGAATGATGATATAGACCATGAACAATGACCTCAATTTTTCTCTGGCCATCATTCCCCTTTGTCAGGAATTAACTGAGCTGTAATAAAAAGCATATGCTATCTTTTTCTCCTGAAGAATGAATTTTAGCTGTAATTCCAAAGTATATCTGCTAAAGTTCTTCAAGTCATATACAAAATGTACATAAACATATATACAGGCATCTGCGGATTGAAATTGATATTAAAAAATGTAATTACAGCCTTTGTTGATAAGGACACGCCAACAGCAAACAGCCTTTGTGGCTGTTTTCCTGCTCATACTGCTGACACAAATCCTGGTTATCACTCCTTTTTATCCCCTGCAGACACAGGGGTTAACTGGGAGCTGTGCCCCTGGTTCAAAGCCAACACCCAGCCCTGCTGGGCTGAGGGGACGAGGCAGGTCCCCTTATCAGACTGGCAGTGCCATCCTCCTTTAGTTATAAAAACTACACTTTAAAACAATAACTGAAGTCTCACTTTCCCCCCCTCCATCTTTCTAGACCTCACCACTAAAGAACAAGCAGCAACTGAAGGATAATGACTATTTTTTTCTCCACGAAAAACAGAACATTGAGGAATTCCAAGCAGCTAATCAAGACCAAGAGCATTTCCAGTGACTGCCATGACTCAGTGCCTCGCCTGTAAGGGCAGGTCTTATGGACCCTGCTCCCAGCAAAGCCAATGTGAAGCCTCAGTACATAAAAGGAGTACTGCCACAGGAAGGAACAGCTCCCAGGAATAGGGAGTCCATTAAACTGCTGAAACATAATCTTTGGAGAGAAATGTGGTGGAACAAGCTATAGAGCCACTATAGAAACAGCAAGCAGAGGCTGGCACACTGGGCTGCTCCAGGAGTGGCACCAGTATGACAACTAGCACCAGTATGACAACACCTGGACTGAGCAAATAAGGTATGGAGAGCAGAAAAGAAGCTGGAGCATGGGATGGGAAAGTCCGTCTGGGAAAACCCTCCTTTCAGGAATCCAGGGTGATCAGAATGTGCCTGGCAGAGCCATGGTTAGATGGAAGCACCCACCTTTCCACCAAACCTTTTAGCACTCAGAGATTTACTCCTGGGATTTTCCCCCCTCTACAACTCGGTTGGATAACCATTAGCTCTGGAGTATCTGCCTTGTACAGCAGCTGAGTGATGTGTTGGTAATGCTCTCCTAACATACATGTTGGAACTCAGGACAATAAAACATACAGACAGAGTCTTCTGAGACGTATTTTATACCTCAAAGATTCATCTCATGTAAGGAGCCACCTGCTCCTTCCCTGCCAGTAACGAGAACACCCAGTCCCCAGCTCAGCATTCCAGAGAAAACAAGGATTCTGCAATAAACAGCAATTTTCCTGCAATACTTCACGTGGAATCTCCAAAGGAAACCCGCTCTAACTATGGCTACTGAACCTCCACCAAGCACGTTCAGTGCCCAGGCTTCCCTGGACATTGGAGTTTAGAGGCCAATAATCCCGGAATGAGTCACCTGGAGCAGCCTCCAGCTTGCGCTTGTGCGGGGGGTCCTCGAGCAGCCGGTTGATGTCCCCGCGGTGCCGCAGGTCCAGCGGCTTCTCCCACACTGAGAGCTGCATGGAGGGGTTGAAGAAGAACACCCTGTCATCTCCAGTCCACACCACACACCTGTGCCAGGAGACAAACCGGGTTTAGACCAGGTCAGACACATCCACCAGCAAAACATTCCCCCCAGCTGGGTAGTGCATCTGCATTGCCATGCCTGGTGACACCCTCTGGGACTGCCCTGCCAGTTGACCCCAACGCCAACTCTCTCCTTGCCAACACAGTATCACAGAAATGGTTGAAAGAGCCCCCTCCCCAGAAGCAGTAGGGGAAATCCTATCCCAGAAGGGAGAAAGAGCCAACTAGAGAGCTCACTGTGTGCCCACAGCATGAGAAAAGAGATTTCCTGATCCAAAGCCATGGCTGAGAGCAGCCAGTGGCAGGAGCCCCAGATATGGGACAGGGGAGCCATAACCTTGATGCCACAGGCCAGGGCTCTGCTTGCTGCTGGTAGGTGGCTGTGGGAGCCTTTTCTGCTGTGCTGGTGTGAGGAGGTATAATCACAGCACTCCTGGGCCATCCCCATGGCATCCCAAAGGCATTCCTGGGACATCCCCACAGCATCCTCAGTGTCATCCCAGCCAGCTCCCACCTGCTCTGAACAGGTCCCCCCAACTGGACAGGTCCCCACCACCACTCCAGCACTGCCCCAAAGCTTTAGGTTGATTTTTTAGGGCTGTTAAAGATTTGACAGACGTGACCAAGCGCAGTCTCATGGCTTGGCTAGGTAAGAGATGCATGGCAGCAGTTCAGCTCTTTGTCCTGACAGTCATTTGGAATCGTCCAAGACAATATGAAAATAAGTATTGCACCATCCTTAATAGACATTCAAAATCTGGGAGCTGTACTTCCCTAAATTTATATGTAAATAAACAAACAGAATTTCCATCTCAAGCCAGCACTTTCTGAATCACAATGAGAACTAACAAACACTGACACACACACTGACAGGAGGAAAATGCTGGTGTCTCTGAAGCATAAATATCTGGAAGGAACAAATCTTATAATTAGAAGCTCTGCTGCTTAATTGTTATTAAAAGCAGGGAATAAAGCTGGTTAATAAATGGTCTGGTCTGGGCAAAAGAGTCCAAACTGGAAAAGTGCTCCACCACTGCAGAGTACTAAAATAATCTGACACACACCCTGTGCACCACAGGTAAGACATCCCACCAAAGTGATTGCACAAACCCAGCTGTGGCTTCAATCAGAAAGACAGCCCATGGGAGTTTTGTCTTTCCCACTAACACACGTTTGGGAAGGGAATAGCACTGAGGAACAGCCTCTATCAGTCTGACCCCCCCTGCTCACCATGGTGATCCCGGCACAGGGGTGGAGGCCACGGGTTTGTTGCCGTTGGCTGTGCTGTTACCCTCAGCCACCAGTTTAAAGGAATGACCCTGGAAAGGCAGACAGAGATGAGTTAACAAATAAAGCCCATGCTTTATTTGTACTGTTATGGCTGTACAAATCACCCCTTTAACCTGGAGTGGATTCCCCTCAGGACCATTATCCCATGAGTGGCTTTATGAACAACCAGCTGCCTTGGGAATAGCCCAGATAAACGGGAATGATAAAAATGTCACCCCACTTCCAGCAGTATAAATGAAAAAGCAGCCAATGTGCTCCTGTCCATGCCAATGACTCCCTTGGGAGAGCAGGGATTACTCTGTGTATGGCACTAACGAGGAAGGAATGAGCCCAGGGAGCAGCAGATGCCCTGAAGGGCCCAGCTCCTCATGGCCATCATACTGGTCCTGCTTCCTAACTTCCAAAAGGCAAAACAACAGGGGGTGAAGGGGACCCAGCTGCACTATTGCCCCCATAAAATGGCACAAAAATATTTGGAGCTGCTAGAGTGAGTCCAGAGGAGGTCACACAGATGCTCCAAGGGCTGGAGCCCCTCTGCTCTGGAGACAGGCAGGGAGAGCTGGGGGTGTTCACCTGGAGAAGAGAAGGCTCCAAGGAGACCTTCAAGCCCCTTCCAGTGCATAAAGGGTCTTCAGAAGAGCTGGAGAGGGACTTGGGACAAGGGATGGAGGGACAGGACAAGGGAGAATGGCTTCCCACTGCCAGAGGTCAGGGTTAGATGGGATATGGGGAAGGATTTCTTGGCCATGAGGGTGGGGAGGCCCTGGCACAGGTTGCCCAGAGAAGCTGTGGCTGCCCCATCCCTGGAAGTGTCTTAGGCCAGGTTGGATGGAGCTTGGAGCAACCTGATGTAGTGGAAGGCATCTCCTCTGCCCATGGCAGGGGGTGGAACAAGATGACCTTTAAGGTCCCTTCCAACACAAACCATTCTGGGATTTCATAGGGAGCAAGCCAGCTGCAAAGGTCCCTTCCCTAACACTCTGACACTCAGTGACAGAGCTCCTACTAAACATCAAGGTAAATTAAGTCTATGGCTCTTTAAAATCAGCTGCAGGAAATGATTGTGTGTCACCAGCAGAGCCCCACACCCTGACTCCAATCTGTGCAGTTCAACTGTTTAAAGAAGTTTTTAAGAAGCTCCAGCACAGACCTTGTTGCCATCGCTGTCCACA
Organism: Chiroxiphia lanceolata; assembly: GCF_009829145.1. Taxonomy (NCBI): domain Eukaryota; kingdom Metazoa; phylum Chordata; class Aves; order Passeriformes; family Pipridae; genus Chiroxiphia; species Chiroxiphia lanceolata. The sequence continues at coordinate 6,450,912 of NC_045644.1, forward strand.
GGGACATTCTTCCCGTCTGTGTGCAGGATCAGAGTCGGGGGGCAGGAGGATCTGCTTGATTCTTTGCCATGATCTGTGGGGAGAAAGCATTTTTTTTAACATCAAATAAACTTGCAACAAGCCAAAACTAGTAAACAGAAACCAAACCACCCCCTACAGCTCTGAGTCCCCTCTCTCCACCTCTTCCTTCTCACTCGGTTCTTTATTCATTCACATACTTTCCAAATACCACCTTTTAATGGGAATCATTCACAGACCTTAGGAGGAGGTTTTTATTGCATTGAGCTTTGTGTCCTGCTCTCCCTGAACCCACAATCTTTTGTCATGGGATATCCTGAGAGACATAGCTTAGTGGGAGGCTTGGTGGTGTTTGGTTAACAGTTGGACTCAATCTCAGAGGGTTTTTCCAACAGAAATAATTCCCTGATTCTATGATCCTCTTCTCCGTGAGGACCACGCCCCCCCTGGGAACAGTAGCTCTCTCCTCTGTGGGATTTGGGGCTGGCCACCCCCTCTCCTCCCAGCTCAGAGATCCTATGCTCTGGGATAACCTCCATAGGAACTACCAACAAGTGCTGGATCGCATTTCCACTGGAAGCAGTACAAGAACATTTTCCTCTCCTTTGCAGACTTCTGTCTCCATCCTGAAATCCTAAACACCAGAAGTTTCTGCTGCTACGAAATATCTCCAGAACAGAGAGGCCTTAAGGGACCCCAGGGAAAGGCAAAAAGGCAGCAGGTGTGAGACACAGACCCAATCATCAGAAAAAAAAGGAGTTTTTGCAGTAAGACATATTAAGAAATACGTTATTTTCTTAATTGTGGAGGGCTTTTTTTCTTCTCGTCCTCTTAAAACACATATGTAACTCTGCTTCACTTGGAATATTTCAGAACAATAAAAAATTAAATCCATGTCATTTTGCTCAGAAGATGACTTACTCAGTTTTTATGGGTAGAGAAAGAGAACATTTACAAACCAGATCAATTAATTTCCACATTAAAGGAGCCAGAAGTAGGGAGCAGCTAATAAATATCAAAGAGGGCTCTAAATTCATCTTCCTTCCCTCACTACCTGGTAATCAGGAATCAAAGCTTTACCAGGAACACTGGTCTTTGAACACAGTGAAGTCACACTCAGTCAATGTCCACCTCTGCCTTCTCCTGCCTGGCCTATGGAAAGGGGAAGGACATCCCAGGAGTGTGCTCAATAAGTTCTGGGACACTGGAGGGATAACACGGGCACCTGTCCAACCTGGCCTTGGACACTTCCAGGGATGGAGCAGCCACAGCTTCTCTGGGCAACCTGTGCCAGGGCCTCACCATCCTCACAGGAAATATGTGAGTGTCAATTGGGAGATTTAAGCAAACTGAAATAGAGAGACCCTAAACACACTCCAGGAGCTCTGGTTTGATGCACAGGAAGGTACAATACAGTGTAACTGCTTTTGTCTCTGCCTCCCCTGCCCTGCTCGTCAGTAAATGAAGCTGAGGATGAAGCCCAGAGCAGGGAGGGGCTGGTGTGGGCAGCTCTCCCACACCAACAGCCGCTCTCAGTCCTCTTTGAACCTCACACACCTTCCGGGAGGAGACACTGCAAACGCCCGAGGCAATCTCTTGTTCAATCTCTTCTTCAATCTCTTTTTCCATCTCTTTTTTGCAGCTCTGAAAAGCTACCTCACAGCATCCCCAGAGCCCCAGGGACAGACTTGGGTGCTGCTGCTTTTGCTGCACACATGGGTGAGCTTCTGCAACAGGCAGCTCCTTAGGCATTCACGTGGGAAACACAACATTTGGGACAGTCAGTACATAGAAAAGAGGATGTGAATAAAAAAAAAAGGAAAATAAAATAACAAAGGAAAGTCCTGACAGTCCTTGTGCACTGCAGGAGTCATTTAGTTTTATGTCTACAGTTGAACACTGAATGTTTTTCCTAAGTATAATGTAAAGAGAAACATAATCCGAGCTTGTGCCTCCCTTATCAAGCTCAGGAATCCCTAGTGGGCTCAGGACAGGAGCACCAACCCCATGGGCTGTCACATGGGGGGATCCCAAGCTCCCAAACGGCACAGAGGTGGAGGAGGGTGGTCCATCCACTGCCCCACAGACCCTCTGTGCTTCCCATGGAGGACACCAAGCAGGTCCCTGTTAGGAGTTTTTCCATCATTATAGATCTCCCTTCCTCTGCCCACACAGGGGAAGAACATCCAGCACAGCCTGTGTTTGCCCTCCACTGCCGACTTGGGAATGTCTTTGCTCAGCTTTACTCATTTCTCATTAAATAATCTTTTTTTCCTCTCCTTTTTTACTTAAGTGCATAAACTAAATTGCAGCCTGACAATTCAGGCACCACAACATCTTTCCAACCCCTTTTTTTGCCCCTAAACCCAGCGGTGTGATCATCATCCCTTTGCTGCACCGCTGCCCAAGGATGCGCTGCAGACAGAGGATGAAATACCTGATCAAAGAGGCTTCTCCTGCTCCACAGCAGGTACAGAGACATGAATAATTCACAGTGTGAAAAGGAAAGGTGAAGCAGCAAAACTACCTTGGGTAAATCACAGAGGATGTCGGTGTGTGATCATAAACAGCTGATTAAAAGCAGAATTAGAGAGGGAGGGGAAGAGGGAAGGTTGATTCATGGCACGAGGAGCTGTGGACAAGACATAATAAAAATTTGTTTTGCAAAAGTATGTAGAGGCCAAAACACCATTAATCTCAAAAGAAGTTTTAAAGTTCTGATTCCAAATGCTTCGGATTTACTTAAATTCACATATGTGAATACTCTGGGTGTTATCATCCCCCAGCATCTCCACAGGTTGGTTGTATCTCTCCTCATAACCCTATTGCTCTGGTTTTTGAGACTGGCCTAAAAACCCTCCCTGACTGTTTCCCAGCTCCTCCTCTGCTGGTTCTTACTCAATCCCAGTGTGGGATTTCAGTGCTGGCTGGGTCCATGCCCTGCTCCCAATGGCACTTCACCTCATCACCACAGTTTCAGGGACAGATCCCACTCCAGCTCCTGCCTGCACACAGTATTTTCCACTGTCACTGGTGTCTGTTTGCTGCTCTCACCAGTTTTGCTGTGCCCTCCAAGCACTCCTTTCCCCTCTTAGAACAAGTCTACTTGAGCTGAGCTTTTCTCCATCCTCCAGCAGCAATCACTTCTCACCCTCCCCTTTATTGTTCTGGAGATTTGTAATGGAAACAGTACAATAACAAGGATAAATTCTTTGTTGGTGCAGAGTTCAAGGACAAACTCATTGCATGGTTGCATTTTCCAGGCACAGAGCCAGCACTGCCCAAGAGGTGCTATTTGTCACTGCCCTGAAAATCATAAAATCACAGAGTGGTTTGGGTTGGGAGGGACCCCAAAACCCATCCAGTCCCACCTCCTGCCATGGGCAGGAACACCTTCCACTAGCCCAGGTTGCTCCAAGCCCTACCCAACCTGGCCTTGGACACTTCCAGGGATGGGGAGTTACAACCTCTTTGGACAACAGAGTCTAACTTTTAAGGCTGAAGAATCAGATAAATTACTCCTGAACTGATCCCTAGAGTAATTCCTGATAAACACTCATTTTTTTCCATGGAACAGGGCTGGGAAGGTGGACTCACAGCCCTGCAGTGCCACAAAGGTAGCAAGGGTGGCTGGATCCCCCTCTGTAGCTGCGTGGCCCCAGCTCAGGCAGAGGAATCACCACTTCAACCCCATTGCAGCATCTCCCCTGCAGTAACAGAGCTCCTGCCTTCACACTGACAGCACTGCAAGAGCAATGTCCCGTTGTTAGGGATGATGTTCCCAATTTCCTGGCAAAATCTGATGGTGATTTGAGTGCACACAAATCTGAACAAAGCCATGAGACTTCCTCTAGCCTTTGGAAACAGCACTGCCCCTTCTCTCACAACACACACACGTTTATATGGCAATAAATAAACCTGGTTTATCACACAGCGCAGCACAAAGAGCCCTCGGAGGGTTTGGCCAACAAGGCCTTGTGGAGCAATTACCCCAAAGACAAGCACATTGTCACTGCAGGGCTGTGGAAACCAGTGCAGGACAGGGAAAGCCCAAGATGTGTCAGAGATCTGCCTTTTATGTCATCAAATTCAAAGCTACAGCCAATTGCTGGAGTGAGAAAACAGGACCCCAAACACACTGAGTACATACACCCCTAATTAACTAAAGCAAATGTCATCAAATTGGAGGAGACTCATTGAGGGTGCCCATCCCTGTGTAGCACAGGAAGCTCAGGCTGGTTGGGAGGACACAAATCCACAACCTGTGCTTCAGCCATCATTCCAGGACATGGAAACACAACCCACCTGTCAGTGCCTGGTCCATGAGGTTGGTGGCCATGAACGTCACAGCCGGCGCGGACACCGCGGTGACACGGGTGACTTGAGTTGGCATCAAGGGACCCACGTGGGCATCCAGCCTGGAGCCAGAACCTGTGTGCAAACCATAAGGAAACCCATTTTTAACCTGTAAAAAAAATATGCCTTTAAAAAACTCAGCTTGTTTCCCAACTGTATTTCACAGAACATTTCTTTCAGCACTCGAGGCCGTGGGCTGGTGGTGAACATGGTGATGCTGCACTGAGGGTTGGACATTGAGACCTCAGAGAGCTTTTCCAACTTTAATGACTATTATTAATCTCCTGCTAAACACTTCCTTCTACAGCCACTGGCATGGTTAAAACAAGAAGGTTTGTCTTTAGCTCTGTTCCTGCTCTAGCCTGCCCACTAATTCTCAGACAATAAGCATTGCCAGAGATTTGAAACTAACGAAAGAAAACATGGCCCTCAAAATAAGAATTTGCATAGATAAATTAATGCCTTCAGAGCATATTACAGCGAGACCAGTTTTCTTATTTTGAAGAACTCAACTCTGGTTTCTACTGTTACTCTTCACAAACTCTTTGTGTCCCACTCTATCCATGGGAAATGATTTTGCCAATAATTTAAAACTGCAGCTTTATCCAGGGAACCATAGTCTGCTCAGACAGGGTCCAAAGCAGAAAATCACTAATGTGCTCATGTACATTATTCGTGGTAAATCAGTAACCCAGGTTTGCTGCTAGAACTGTGCTAATTAAACCAGGCTACTCAGTCCTGGAGAATTCATGGCTGTTGCCAAATTTAAGGTCAAACCTGGAGTATTAATTTCCCATTAATTATGCACAAAACCATTTTTCAGAAACTGAGAATCCCATGCAAGGCCCACACAACATCCTCTCCTCTCAGCTGTAAGTTCAGGTGTCCCATTAGAAGTTCCATGTTCTATTTACAAGCCACCATTTCCAAACTGACCTGTCAGTACAGACATACCCTTACTTTAAGGCAGACTCTGGGAAGAATGCATTTCCCAAGCACAATTCAAGCTGCCAGATTTACTGACCCTTCATTTCACTAACTGTTCATGGGCTGTCAAACAGTTCCCATCCCTACTTCTCTGAATTTAGGAATAATATGGATCATTTCTGAAACCTCCACTCATAAAAACTCACTAACACACTTTAAACCCCTTCTATGATTTGTGTTTCTACAATCCCAGGTGCCAAAACACAGCATTAAACATAACTCTCACCAACACAGAACTATGGAATCCCAGAATGGTTTGTGTTGAAGGGGACCTTAGAGAGTTTCAAGCCCCTGCCATGGGTAGGGACACCTCCTACTATCCCAGGTTGCTCCAAGCCCTGTCCAACCTGGCCTTGGACACTTCCAGGGATGCTTCCACAGCTTCTCTGGGCAACCTGTGCCAGGGCCTCACCATCCTCCCAGGGGAGACCTGCAGGACTTCCTTGGGATATGAGGAGATGAACTACCAGCTACGGGATAAACATCAGGAAATGAAACATTTCATTATTTCCCTTCTTTTTTTCCCCAACATTAAGTTAGGATAAAGAAATCCCTGCAAGACACAATCGACAGCACAGTAAAGAAATTCCCCTGCACGGTGCTGTGATAAATGGAATCCAGACTTGCTGGGAAGAAAGAACGATAAATAAAGCATTTAGGGAGGAGGAGCAGGTCAGTGGGATGTTTGTTGTGCTCCCTACAGCACCACAGCGTGACTGGAGGCACTTGTATCTCGGCCACCTCTAACAAGAACTGAACCATTTTCCAGCTCAAGCCCATGTTCAGACCTCAGGCAATGACAGTTCCTTAGTTCTGCTTCTGTCAAAGCCCCTGGCAAAACCATTACCTTTTATGAGCTCTCTGGATATCAAGGAATGCTGAGGAACCAGCAATTCCAACTCTGGAGTCGAAGGTGTCTCTAATTACATGGCACAGCAGCAGATTCCCAACAGCCCCTCAGCAGGACACACACATGAGCACATGGAAATTCTGGTTTCCACATCCTTGGAGACCATTTACATCTGTACCTTAGATGTACACTCCTACACAATTAATTCCAGGAATAATATTTTATAGAGCAAGAGGGTTTGGGGTTTCTTCAGCTTTTCAAATTAATTTTAATGACAACAAAAAGGAGACTTTAATCCTGTTGATTTCAGAAGTATCAGAGACAGATTAAAATGGAATTTCACCACCTTGTGCTGGTGGGGTTTGTGCACATGAACGACCTGTTATCTACAAAAATATCCTTGGAAAAGGTTAAGCAGCTGTGGCTGCCCCATCCCATGAAGTGTCCAAGGTCAGACTGGATGGGGCTTGGAGCAACCCGGGATAGTGGAAGGTGTCCCTGGCCATGGCAGGGGATGGCACTGAATGAGCTTTAAGGTCCCTTCCAGCCCAAACCAGTCTGGGATTCTATGAATTCTCTACACCCAAAACTGGAATAATTTTCATAACATGCATAATTATCTCTCTGTAATTCCACACACACATTTGAGCTGAGCTCTGCTCATTCTCCTACCACGGTTTATGCTGCCTGTTGAAATGTGACTTGCTATTATATAATTTCAGCTGCTTCTTTATGTTGATTTATTACCAAATCCAAACACAATATCAGTGCATCTTTTGATGTGATGGAAGCAATTATCCCACAGCTTCCACCCGCATCACAGTCAAGTATATACATCCATATACATATATATACTTATTTCATACATGCAGATCGAGTTCAACTGCTTATTTTAATTATAAGTGCTGCTCACCAAATAAGCTGGAATGATTTAAGGCAATCTTAACCTTTAAGGAATAAATATTTATGCTTTATAGCTCTTTGAGCTCATAAAGAGCAGCCTTTGCAATAGATGGATTTGGAATACAAATAAACTCTGGATTGAGTTGAATGTCACAATGCAATATCAGCTTCTGGTCTGAACTGAACATAACCTGGGCTGGAATTACACCCCAGTATGAAGCCACACTCTGAGCGTTTTACGACTAAATTTAGGCAAATTTTACTCTAAAACAATCCTGTGGAGTGGGAGGGAGGATAAAAGTGCTCTTCCCTATGAAGTTTTGGATTATTGCAGAGTCAGGGAGGCCTGACGAACAAACCAAGTGTTCAGAGAACATCTGCCCCTTTTTGAGATTATTTCAGTGCATTTTCCTGCATTTTACAAACACAGAGCAATCCACATCTCCTTACACTGTAAGGACACCACAAGGACAAGAGAGGACAAAGGCATAGGAATGGAAGGTTCAGAAAGCTGAAGATCCTCTTGCAAATGAAACAGTGCCCTGATTTGCACCCCTGATGAGAGAGCGTTCATTGGTGTGTGGGATAATGGAATGCAGAGGGGAGAGCGGGGGTGCTGGAGGCTCTATGGTTGGACTGGGACCCTCAACCCTCCTGCAGAGGGTTCAGGGTCTCCACAGACTCCCCCTCAGCTGCTGGTCCCCACGGCCACACTGTCCAGCCCCACCTCAGCCACGGCTGGGCATCAGCAGGGGTGGAGCAGAAGGATCACACTGGGCACAGCTCCATCCCCAGAGCTGCTCCCCCAGCTCAGCAAATACTTCCCCATGGAGAGTGGAGGACCCAGCCAAGGGGCTGCCCGGGCACCTGCAGCCCTGGGAAATGTTCCCTCTTGTCCTGTCCCTTGTTCCCTGAGAGAAGAGCCTGACCTCCACCTACAACTTCATTTCAAGTAGTTCTAGAGAGTGACATGGTCACCCCTGAGTCTCCTCCAGGCAACAGCCTCTGGCTGCTCCCACCAAATCTCACCAAACCACAGCACAGCCATGAGGTTCCACACAGACACCAGCCACCCATTCGGGGGTGGATCAGGATTCAGCACCAGTGATGGCCCAGCCTGAGCCACCATCCTGCTTAGCAGTGAGAAAAATGCCAAGGTTTTAATTTAAAAAACTGACTGTTTTTCACATACCCAATTTCACCCCTGTTCCATTCACATTTTCTCTTTTCTCCCCTTTATGACATACTTTGTATTTCCCTGCAGTTACACATTCGATTAGATGAGATACTGGGAAGAAATCCTTCCCTGTGAGGGTGGGGAGGCCCTGGCACAGGTTGCCCAGAGAAGCTGTGGCTGCCCCATCCCTGGAAGTGTTCAAGGCCAGGTTGGATGGGACTTCGAGCAACCTGGGCTAGTGGAAGGAGTCTCTGGCCATGGCAAGGGGGTAGAATGAGATGGGCTTTAAGGTCCCTTCAATCCCAAACCATTCTGGGATTCTGTGACCCTATTTTAACACCACTGAATTACAAAACTGTATTAAAGAAAAGCATTCCAGTGCAAAGGAATCTCACCCAAATGCCTGGAAACTGCTGGAAGGAACAGAAATTTGAGGAACAGATGAGTGAAGCCATGAAGTAATTAATTCCTGAGTAGCAGGTAATGAGCATGTCTGGGTTGCAGGGCAGGCACTCACCAGCCTCATCCCATACCTGGAAGAAGCTGCTCTGCTATGTAGGAACAGCCATCACAACACGGAGACATGGAAAGGTGGGAGGAGAAGGGGTGACCAGAGACAGGGAAAGGAGTGACCAGAGACAGGGAAAGGTGAGGGGAAAGGGGGTTCCAGCCCATGGCAGCACCTCCATCCCCACTCACTCCAGTGTCTGACCTGTTCTCCAAACCCCCCTCACTGTCACTGGCACTAAGCTCAAGGCACTAAATCCTCTGAGAGGGATCTGATGCCAGGCACTCCCCCAGCCCATGTGAGAAATGCCTGTAATCCCCAGCTCTGCATGGGGAGCTCCAGAAGGCAACGCTGGGAATGAAAATCCAACATGTGATACTGCAGGGAAACCATGGCTCGCTTTAAAAATCATGGCCAGCATTTCACACTTAGCTCTGCTGCCTCTCTAATGCCTCCTGGGGGACTTGGACTTGAACTGAGACAAAGAAACAGGTAGAGTTCAAACATCTTGGAAGAGAAGGGAATAACCTTAAGAACTCTGTGACCAGGATGAAGCAGGTCGGGCAAAAGCATCAGCACGAAACTCCTGCCCGATACGAACCAAGCCCAGCAGAGAAATCCAGCCTTCCTGCTGCTGAGGATGGACCTGGGCAGAAGAGACCGGGATGCAGGATGGTTTGGCAAGAAGGAATCAGAGTAAATCCATGTCTGGTCCAACTTTTTCACTACTGGAACATTGCTCTGAAGGAGTTTGCCCATTCCCAGCCCTGAGGGTGCTCAGCCAGGTGAGTGACATCAGCATCATGGATGGGATCATGGAATCATTAAAGCTGGAAAAGATCTTAAAGATCATGAACTCCAACTGTCAACCAGCACCACCACCATGTTCACCACTAATCCATGTCCCTGGGTGCCACATCCACACAACTTTTAAATCCCTCCAGAGATGGGGACTCCACCACTACCCTGGGCAGACAGTTCCAATGCTTTACAACCCTTCCCACGAAAAAAATTACCTAATATCTAATCTCACCCTCCCCTGATGTGGACACTTGTCACCCTGGCCCCTCTTTTCTTGTCTTGGTGCAATCAAACTGTTCTCAGCCACAGGGAAGATGAGTTTGTAAAATTCCTGGGATATAAACACAGAATTTAATTGAAAAGAGGAGAGAAATGAAATTAGTAATTTCAGCCTCTGTGTCTAATAGCCAATACCAGTCAGACACAAAAATGCATCAATTTATTTCTATTATTGCTGCTATCATTTCCTGACCCCAGAAGTTACTGGAGATCAGGGCTCAGGGACTTGCTTCATTTAGAAGCACTATCCGTCCTGATGAGGTAATTTGGGGCAATTCTGCCTCTCTGCAAAGGACAGGAGAGGTCTCTTTGCTTGAAAAAAGGAAGAATTGAACAGTAATACTAAAAAATTGACTTTTTACCAACCATGTAGCCCCCTCTAGCTCCATTCAGCCCCTCAGCTCTGTTCCTCCCTTCTCCTCAAGGACATACCATGCTCTTCCTCAAGGCAATTTTTGGTGAGTAAACACAAGGCTGCCTAGAACATACCTTTGAGGAATTTTCTCTCTTTCCTCTGTTTCTTTGAAGGGCCCAGACACGTTCATTAAAAAGATTCAGCATTTTCTGAATCTGATTATCTCCCTCAGATCCCAAACGTGTGGTGTGTTCTGAGCAGCTGCTGCCCTCACAGCTCTGCTGAAGTGCTGCTGGGTGAGGCCTTGTGAGAAACACCTTCAGCACAGATGCTGGAACACTCAGCAAAGCCTACCCTGTCCTCATTCCTACCCCAAACTTCCCCAGGAGAAAGCCACAGTGTCCCCTGGGTGTGGTGGAGCTCCCCTGTGCTCTCCTCCCCTTCAGCACCAGGGAAAGTCTCCACACGCTGCAATACTTTCTGGTGCTCCAGGAACCACAGCTGCCCCAAAACTGCCAAAAGCTGGAGGAAACCAGTGAGAATGGCAACCCCTGTTTATCATTTTCCCTGGAATGCACCATGAAGGTGGTTACAAAGGGCAATGGTGATTCATGGAACACAGCTCTGCCCTATTGAGTGCTCCTCACTGGGAACCTGCCAACAGCCCCTCGACTCGAGCTGGAAACCAGAAACTGAAGCAAATCTGACAATTAGATGCAAACAGGAATTTTTTGCTTGCTTGGAGAGAAGGAGACACCATACACAAACAGAACTTACACTAGAGAATCATGGAATCCCAGATTGGTTTGGGTTGGAAGGGACTTTAAAACTCATCCAGTCCCACCCCCTGCCATGGGCAGGGACACCTTCCACTATCCCAGGTTGCTCCAAGCCCATTCAACCTTTGAATTTTGGCAGCATCACTGGTTTTGGCAGAATTACCTCAACTGCTTTGCAGTTCTTCATCCAGCTTTCCTGTGGCCTATTTTTGTTTGAGTTTTCCTATTTTGAAATCAGAAAAAAAAATATGGAAATTGGTACTGAAGATCTATTTTCCTGCTGTACTGGGAAGTAACACAGATAATACATTCAGTCATCCCAGATGGAGCCCAGAAGAATGACAATGAGCTGGAAGGTGAAGGGTGACTCCAGAATGAATGGATGTTTCTGAAGAGGAAGAGGTCCCAGCAGGGATGGTCCAGCCTGGCACAGACACCAGGGAATCCAGGGCACCACAGCCACTGCAAGAAGCATGAGCTGCTTATGGATTTTGGCATGGAAATGCTTTATTTTTTTAGTTTAAATTGATAATGCAGAAGCTTAATCACCTCATTGTATTCCATCAGATTAATAAATTGCCCTAGAAGGATGTCAGGAAATAAGGGTAGAAATTTCTCTCTTTGGTTAAATGAAAAATAGAGGCATGAGACCCAAAACTACAGAGGGACAGAGATACACACACATTCACAGATATGTAACTGTACAGCAGAAAGACAATATGGAGAACTATCTTTTCTACAGGATACTTCCCCAGCCCTGGAAGTGTCCAAGGTCAGGTTGGACAGGGCTTGGAGCACCTGGTCTGATGGAAGGTGTCCCTGCCCATGGCAGGAGGTGGAACAAGATGATCTTTAAGGTCCCTTTCAACCCAAACCAGTCTGGGATTCCACGATTCAAAGACTGAACAAATCAATACCTCCATTCCCACGAAGAGCAGGGCAGGGGGGAGGAGGGAGGGCTGTGAGTGCTCACACTGAAAGCAGAGCCCCACCTTTGCTCAGGGACTCAGTGCTCAACATCCATGAGGAAGGAAAGGGCTCTGGATGCCAAAAAAAGCTTCACTTGAAGTTTGCACTTCTTTAAATACCTGGAGGCATAAGTCTGTGGGAAACCAGCCCTTGTTAGGTCAGAGTTACTGAAGGAGGTAATCACCATCTCAGCCCCCACGTGGGTCATCTCCAACTGCCACCAACTCACCCAAGGCTCTGACAGCCTTGAGTACTGTCCTTTATCACCCAGGAATCAAGGACTGTCTGGTTTCAGCTGCCAGGATTTAATTCCTGGGTAAAAGGAGAGGGTGAGGGATGTCCCCAGCACATCCCTGCCCTGCTGGACCTCCACCAGCCATGCCCCAGCACATAGCCCTGCTGTGCCAAGGGCAGCCCAGGCACGAGGAACAGCAGGGTGTGGGTATGTCCCACAGGCAGCAGCAGCTCTGGAAGAAAAGCCCTGTTTGGGAACGATTTGCATCTCATTACGATGATCCTGTTACAGCTCTGACTGCCAGGTTGGACACTGACTGTGGCATAAACCACGGATTATTGGAAAATATTCTCCTCTGCATTGGAAGTCTGGTGTGTAATGAGGGATTGAAGGGATGATGAACACAGGCAGTGCCCCCAGCAGTGTGTGAGAGCTGCAGCACAGTCCAACATTTGCTTAAAGCCCATGGGGAGAATTTTCAGGACTATCTACACAGGACAAGGCAGTGACGCCTGAAAAAGGGGCTTGAGGAGGGAGATTCAGCTCTCAGCACACAGTTAAACAAGAGAAAACAAACATCTGTTTGTTTAAACGAGATTATGCCTCCTTAAGATGAGTACAAATGGGTGAATTTGCTGTGGTGGTTCCCAAAACAAACAACATTTGTTTTTGTTTAGTTCTTCCCACTTAGGGCTCTGACTGTGGTAGCTTTCCAACCTGGGAATCTGCCTGGGTCCCGTGACCAAACACCTCACACACCCCGATCCCTCCCTGCATCCCACAAGAAAAATCAATAATACTTCTATATTTGAATTTTCAAGGGACATGTTTTTGGGATCTCTGGTTTCCAACTCCCCAAGTCACCTGGGCATCTGTACAGAACATCCATGGACAGAATGCTGACGCTTCAGGGTCCTGAGAAAGTCTTCAGTCTTCCTAAAATCAGAAATTAATCTCACACCAGTTACTCTTTCAGTACTTCTACAGAGATAAAACACTTCAGCACAATAAGAGCTGCCCATCCTTGTTATACCTCAGCAAACAGATGCCAGACACCACTGGGTTAAAATTAAGATCTTCCAACTCTTCCATCCTCCTACACTCTAATTTCAATTTCCTTGAAAAACTTCATTTCTCCTGGGGTTTTGAGTATCATTTCAGATTCCACCTCACTTCTGAAAAAGATTCTGTTGCTACAACCTCCCTTAGACATAAATCTATGACCTGGACAAAGGTTTAAGAAGATGGAGCATTTTCAGACACACTTAGTAAAGAATCAAATTCTTTGAACTCCCTTTCTCTCCAACTCCTTCTTTTGGGAACGGGATATTTAAAAAAAAAAAAAGGGAAAACTTTGGCTCATAATAAGGCTCAACACAAGTTTCTGTGCTTTTACCAGCCACGACCCCACCCTCCTGTGGAAATTCTGCACAAATCTTAATGTTTATAGGCAAAATAGAACCTAAGATACAGAACCCCCACTTTCAGAGAATCCCAGACCGGGTTGAGTTGGAAGGAACCTTAAAGCCCATCCAGCTCTACCCCCTGCCATGGTCAGGGACACCTTCCGTAGACTAGCTTGCTCCAAGCACTGTCCAACCTGGCCTTGGACACTTCCAGGGAAATCTCTTCAGTAGGAATTTTCACGGAGTTCCTTTGCCCTCAGCTTTATTATGTTCTTAACATGTTTCTGTCAGTTTCCCATATTTGGAAATATTGGAAATCTCTGGATTTTTCTGAAATTAATTGATTACTTTGCAATGCCTGTGGGAATGCCTTGGATTCCTCACTGATGCCCACACTGATGCCATTATTCCTCAATATTTGTTTGAAGAAATGCATCAGCAACAGAAGACAAAAAAAAAAAAAAAAATCAGGGCACTTTGGAAGGTGTCAGAAAGGATCAAACCCAGGGATCCTTCCTGAGCCAAAGTAACCCCCAGTAACTCTGACTTACTGGGGTGTTCCAGGCTGAGTTTCCTGCCAGCTCCAAAACAACTGCTGCTCTGGGCTGCAAACAGGGTTTTATCATGAAATTTTAAAGGACCCAGAGCAGTGCACCAAGCCCAGATCAGCTGGAGCTGTAGGCAACAGCTCTGCTTTCTGCTGCAAAATGCCTTTTAAAAACATCCAAACGTGTGCTTCAAAATATGCAGAATGTTATAGTTCATTAAAGAGAAATTAAGAATCTTTAATCAGAACAAGAGGTAGTTACAACTGCAAAGAGAAATTTAAACAAAGCATGTCCCACCTGGTACCAAAATGGAAATAAAGCAGGAGATCACTGCTGCTGGATCTCCTCTCCCAAAGGCAGGGAGTCAGAAGTGCTGGAAAACTCCCTTTCTCCACTGAAACTCAGGGTTCTCCTCATTCCATTTTCCCAGGTCACAGTTCTATTGCACAGGGGGTCCTTCCTCTGGAAATCTTCCCCAGTGACTGTCAGACTGGTCTGCAGAGGTTCAGTAACTGATCTGGGAATGGAGCCGTCACTGCACCACCCAACCAGGTCAGATCCACAGGCAGCTTTGGGAACTTGGCTGTTTCATTGCCACCAACTCTGTACCTTTGAGGCCAAAAGTGAAGTAACAGCAGTTTCCTGGGTTGTTTTGGCTTTGCTTTTTTTTTTTTTTTTAAAACCAAGGGGAGAAACAAAATGCAAATGCATGTTCATGACAAAGCAGGAGAGTCCATCCAGCAGTGCTCCAATATCGGAAATGAACAGAACTGAAATGGGAATTTTGGGGCTCAGAGTTGCCCATTGTACTTGTACCACTGACACTGCTCAGACAAACAGCTCTGGTTGAAGAATGAGGAGTGCTAATATGGCTAAATCCTGACTCATGAAAATCTCTGGGAATCAGAATTATTAAATCTCTGGGAGCCAGAAAACACCAACAGGGTGATGCACTGACACTGCCCTGAGCCTAAATTCTCTTCTCTGGTTGTGCTGGACACCCCATAGCATCTCCCCACTGCCACCAGCACCTCCACCCTCCATCCTTCCACTCTACAGCTTTCCACATCCATCCTGAATTCAACCTTTCCTCCACCCTCATGTAAAGTTGAAAAGGGAACTGTTCCTTTATACCCCAAGCCTGACCCAGTACTGGTGTCCTGGGGAATGACCCCCTCAGAGCAAGGTTGGAAGGGTCAGACCTCTCAGCCCCAGGGTCTGTTCACCTGCAGTAGCCCAAGTACCAGTCAGTGCTAAACACTGCCTAAGTAACTTATGAAACAAAACACTTCCACTATTGGGGGCTTGAAGAAAATTCCTAAAATCATGGATTGGTTTGGGTGGGAAGAGACCTTAAAGCCCATCCAGTCCCACCCTCTGCCATGGGCAGGGACACCTTCCACTAGAGGAGATTGCTCCAAGCCCCATCCAACCTGGCCTTGGACACTACCAGGAGTATTTTAACCTTTCCTGTCCAGGAAGCACTGGGTGACATCAGATCTGAATCACTGTTTGTTTTCCTTAGGACGGAAATACACCAAATCTAACAAAAACAATACGAGGTGCAAAGAGAAACTGATAGAATTTTTAAAAAAACAACAGTTGTGAGTTTATGGTTGTTATATTTTCATGAGCAGTGATCCCTTATTCCCTCCAAGATGAAATCAGAAATAAATGAGCCTGTTGAACAATTGGCAGGCTGTGTCACCATCGTTCGGGATAATGAAGTGAGATGTGTTCTGGAGCAGAGCCAAATCCCAGGGATGTGCCAATTAGTTCTGCAGAGCCCAGTTAAGATCACACAGAACTCCCTTCCTGCATCTTCATTACTGGCCTGTCTTAAATTTGGGTCTTAAACTATCCAAAGAGCTTTTGGGAAAACAAACCCCCTGCTTTCCCACCACAGTGCCCTCCTTCTGAAGGCTGACCTTGCATGTGACCCAGTCAAGTGCAACATTCCAGCATGGGCCAACCCATTCCAGGCTTGGAGGTGGATAGATCAACAGCCCTTCCCATCCTGGAAGCTTCCAGGCAAATCTTCCACCTTGGCATGCTCTTAAGGCTCAACCTCGAAGCACAGATGGGGTTGGTAGCACTTACTCCTCCTCCACCTCCTCTTTGCTCGCTCTGCAGGAGCCACACCAGGGGTCAGGAGACCAGGAGAAGTCCAGGAACATCGGTTTGGGTTCCCATTTCCCAAGTCCTGTCACTGTTTTTCTTCCTATACTCCAACAGCAAGTTCTCCAGGGGCAGCTCTGTACAAGCTGTAACTCCACAAATCTGGAATTGTGTTTTGAGGGGCACAAAGCTCCAAGTTTGTCTCTGAGGACACGTTTGGCTCCAGTGGGGGCTGTGGAAACAGGAGCTGGTACCTGCTGGAGCTGGGCTGGGGTGTGTCCCCAGACCCACCTGGTACAGAGCCATGCCCAGGCATCCCCAGCTACATCCCACATCCCTGGTCCATGTACAGGAAGGCTGGAGCCACCTGTCTTCAGGAACAGAATAAAAAATGACCTGACACTGTTGCAAATCACGAAGCTGCTCTGCAGTGTCTGCTTTTCACTCACTGTGATTTTAACAGGACAATTGATTTTTAGGAGCAAAGAGAAAACACAATTTCATCTCATTTCATGCAGGTGGGTATTTACAGGACACAAATCACACTGACAACATGGCCACAGGTATCAGATCCCAATCTGTGTTGGGCTGACATGGCTTTACATCACTTCCCCTCCACTACACCTCACCTTGGAACATTTTTCCTTCAAAATTATCCATACTGATATCAAGTAGATATTACACACACACCCTAATAATAATTTGAGGGATGGAGAGGGAAATCAGCCAATTCACTTTTATGATGAGACATCAGCAAGTTATTGGTGTCCTCCAGCTTGGATTCCCTGTCCCCCTGAGCCTTACAGGGTAACAGACTCTGTGTGGACAGACAGACAGGGACAGCATCTACAGCTTTTCAGGAAAGCTGATTCAGGAAGTTTGCTGAACTTTCCAATTACCCATTTCTGTCAATTTATGCAATTAAAATGATTTTACCAGAAAGCCTAGGGGTATAAAAATTCCACGGCCACTTACCAGCCCACCAAGCAGCAGAGCTGGACAACCTGCAAACCCTGAGCTCCAGCCAGGTCTGGATTTTCATTATTTTGCTCCCAGTACAAAACAGGACCTGAGTAAACAAGGACATGGATCTGCTGGAACAAGTCTAGAGGGGACTAGGTTGCCCAGGCACAGGTTGCCCAGAGAAGCTGTGGCTGCCCCATCCCTGGAAGTGTCCCAGGCGAGGTTGGACGGGGCTTGGAGCAACCTGGAAGAATGGAAGGTGTCCCTGCCCATGGCAGGGAGTGGGACTGGGTGGGCTTTAAGGTCACTTCCAACCCAACCCATTCCATGTTTCTCTATGTCCAACAGCAAACCCAAAACTCCTGCTAGCACAGAGTTCCCCACCCTCCCCCCACAGCACTAGCAGGAGCTGCACTTTTGTTTCTGCAGGATAATTTCAGCTCTCATTTCAATATGCATTGCCATAACCACTTCAGGAACTAGTAAATGCTGAAGTAAATTGCTTATTGGAGCGGGAAGGGAAGATGTGAGATGGAAAGTCAGCAAGTATTTCTGTAAATCTGCAGAGTCAGGACTGAGTGTCAATGAGCACCTTCTGCAATGAGCTCTACTGGGGGAACATTTCTCTATCTACTTTCTCTTCCTTTAACAACCTGGTTTTTTGCAATTCCCAACAAATGAGCAGCAAAATGAGTAAAAAAGTTGCTTCAAAACCAAAGTGAAATCAAAACAAATCAAAACCCCCTAAAAGCTGAAATGTCACATCCAGACTTTTTTTAAAACTGTATCCTGTATTGTTGATGTTTGAGAAAAACACCATCAGTTAAAAACCAACCAAGGAAACTCTCCCTACCCTGAGGGAGGGGGATGTTTCAGGAGGTTGGACTACATGACCTTTGAAGATCCCTTCCAAACCAAACCATTCTGTGATTCCGTGTCAGTGATGGCACCAGGCACCAGCTTCCCCAGCACCACTAAGCAGAGTCCCACACCACTGGGTTCAGAGGGCATGAAATATGCCCCCAAAAAACCATGTGCAAGTCCCCCCCCTTCCCCTCTCCACCCTCTGGCATTAATCACAGGCAGACTCTGCTCCTCAGTCTTGCAGCTGCTTTTGGGAAGCTGAAGTGTCTCAAGCTAAAAGATTTCTCAGAGGAATTATTTAAAATGGGGGGTTGGCATTCTCATTTCTGCCCTTTTGGGGAGAAATGGTTCTTCAAGGCCATACACCCACTCCAGACAAACCTTGCCCTGACCACACTTCACCCCTTCCCTGGTCCCGCCTGGAGGATCCAGTGCAGGAATTCACCCCCTTGCTGCCACCTCCTGACATTGGTGTTTAATTGGAAAAAAAAGTCCAAATTGAATGAGAACTCTGTGACCAGCACAGTTAACAGAAACCATTTCCAACTTTTAATGAGATTTCTCATCACAGGAGCTGTAAAAGCAGGACTCATAATGACGGTATTAAAACTGACATATTTAATAACAAAAATAGCAGGACTATTAAACACCACTTTAAGCCCCTTAGTTAGAAAAGCAAATGATGCAAATCCCAAGTCCCAGCTCGTGTCCCCATGTGACTGCTCAGCTCTGACTTCTGCTGACCCTCTGCTCCAGACTCTGCCTGGGGTCAGATCCCACAGCTTTGGAAGACTGAAAATACAAATCCTGTCTGGAAGCTTTTTCTTACCATTTTTATTTTTAAGGATATACAGTCAAATGTTGGACAACACCCTCAGGCACAGGGTGAGATTGTTGGGGTGTCCTGGCTAGGATCAGGAGCTGGACTCGATGGTCCTTGTGGGTCCCTTCCAAGTCGGGATACTCTGTGATTCCATGAACATAAAGGACACTCAGTTCCTGAGCCGTCAGACACTAATCCCCACCTGAGCCATAAAGGTGAATTCCCCATCTCTCCTATCTCAGGTTTTCCTGCAGCTTTAGAGGTCACGTGGCCATGAATGAACCCAGAGATGCCCCCGAGATTTCAGCCCTGGGAAAGGCCAGGGAACTTCAGCACCACAAGGACAAAGAGGAATGGCTGATTCTCTTCTGTGCTTTGATTTAATAGCTATGGAATCATGGAATCTCCTGAGCTGGAAGGGACCCACAAGAACCATCCAGCCCTGGGCCCTGCCCAGGACATCCCAACAATCTCACCCTGTCCCTGAGCATTGTCCAAATGCTCCTTGAACTCTGGTAGCCTTGGGGCCATGATCACTGCCCTGGGGAGCCTGTTCAGAGCCCAATCACCCTCTGGGGGAAGAACCTTTACCTGAGATCCACCCTAACCCTGCCCTGGCACAGCTTCAGCCGTTCCCTGGTCCTGTTCCTGCTCACACAGAGAGGAGTATTACAAGCAATTTTAAAAACTGGTATTAAAGTCTCAACAATTTAAATGTCTCTGGAATCTCATTTGGAGGATTCCTTCCTCCCAATTCCCCTTTACAAGGCCCTGATTGTGGCATTGCTATTTCCCTCTCCAGTAAAACACAAATGAGGTGTAACCAAGGGCTCAAAGCAGGGGCTGCCACATTTTTCCAGCCGTGGTTCCTGTGTGTCTAAAGCTCCACCAAGATCATTTTGGGCACTGCTGGCTCCTGGTGCATTACAGAGCATAATGTAGTCCCAAAAATGGGGGGGGAGGGGAGAAATTAATATTAGATTTTTGGCCAGTTTCTCAGGCAGTAGCACCTAACCTGAGTGACCTCCCTGCGCACGGGGACCTCCTGAGCTTGGAACGTGGTAGTTGCTATTGGATAAAAGGTTCTTTTTGAATTATTCATGGGATCCATCCAATCAAGTTAGAAAATAAGGCTGGAGGTCCCCAAACCCGCAGCAGTGATTTGTGCTGAGTGTACCTCGGCACTTTTTGCAGGAACTGGGAGTGTCCCAGGCTGGAACACGGAGCTTCTCCAAGCACAAGGGGCACTGCGATGCACCAGCAAACACTGAGGAGGATTGTGGGGAAACCATCCTGCATCCATGGGAGCCACAGGGCTGGGAATCATCTGCCCACACCAGGAGGGGAAAGGGATGATGATGATGATCACCTCACACCTTTCACCTCCCATAACGCTTCTTGCTGCTCCATAGGGCCCCGTTTCCAGAATTTTCTGCTTTATTTCCAGCCTCATGAAAACTCCAGCACAAAGTATCAATCTCCTGGTTTAACAGGATGTAATTCGGAGAGAATTTCCTAAATTCTGCAGTATCAAACCTTCGGAACTTCCACTTTCTCTGCATCATAGCAGAGTAATTATTTCTGCATGAACCAACCCTTTGCATTTGAGTGAAATCTTCAAATGCTCATTTCTAGGAGGATTTGAGTTATAAATTAGGTTTGGAATTTTGAAACCAGTGAAGCAGAAACCAGAAATGTGATTCTCTTGTACAGTTTTAATGATGGTTTCTGAGTTGAGGTTTAAGATCCCTGGTTCCTGACATCACAGGGGGCTGTCAACAGCACACAGAGCCTGGCGGGGGGGGATTTTCTTGGAATGACAGAATCCTAGACTAGTTTAGATTGGAAGGGACCTTAAAGCCCATCCAGTCCCACCCCCTGCCATGGGCAAGGACACCTTCCACTAGACCAGGTTGCTCCAAGCCCTGTCTAAGCTGGTCTTGGACACTTCAAGGGATGGGGAAGCCACAGCTTCTCTGGGCAACCTGTGCCAGGGCCTCACCACCCTAACTGCAAAAAACATCTTATCTGATCTAAATCAACCTTATTTCAGTTTTAAACCATCTTGTTTGTCTTATCACAACCGGACCTGCTGAAAAGTTTATCTCCATGGAACCCTGGGGGCCTGCTCAGGCTTTTCTCTGCTGCTTTATCCATCTCCAAAACAAAATCAAGACAGAAAGGTTCTGCTTTGGAATATTTGCTGCCAGGTCCTCAGGCCACATAGCTTTGGTAAATCTGTAGTTGACTGGAACAACGAAATTCCAGACTGGTTTGGGCTGGAAGGGACCTCCTTTCACAAACATCACATTCTGCATGCAGCAAACACAACCACATTTGCAATAAAATCAATGCAATTCCATTTAGCTACTCCAGGGAAGCAGATATGGCATACTTAAAATTAGGGATTTTAATTAATTTTCCTTATTTATATTCTGGTAATGGACTAAGATTCACTTTAGCTTGTTACATTTATTTACAGTGACATAGAGTGGTTTGATTGAGAACCACATGAAGTCATCCAGAAAACATCCGCTGGCTCCAAATTACAACTGGTTACAAATACCAGAAAAATTCCTAAACATGTGGTTTAACCATCTAAGAAGTTGAACAGGAATAGCTGTTTTATTGGAATAATCATCATCATCCTCATCATCCTCCTTCTCCCATTCCCTGCGTCCTCCCCAGTCACCCACATGTCCCTGGGACTGGAGGACCAAGGCCACCAGCACAAGGACCAGCAGGTCCTTTGCCAGGAAACCTCCCTGAGCTCTCCATCTGCTCCTGGGCACACAGTGCCACTTAAATTTATATTTTTATTTATTTATAATAAATTTCCAATCAGGTATTTCTGTATTAATTAATTTCTGAGATTAAATGTAATTAATGTAATTTTTTAATTATCTCAAGGATGTTTTTGTGGCACAGGGTTTCCTCAGCTCACAGTTCCATTAGACAGAATGTTTAGGGGAAAATTAAACTCTCAGCCTTTTGAGGTCCCATTTTATCCCAGGGAATGCTGTGAAATTATTTCCCTGCCCAACACACCACACTGAGAGTTTCCCACCAGATTCTGAGATGCAAATCCTAAAAGAAGATATTAATCCACTGAGACCATGGAATTTCTCCCTCCATCAGACATTAGTTTTGCACTGAGTTTACACCACATACAGACCTGACTCAGGACTGAAAATTCAGGTCAAACACTGAGAACATGTTGGTTGAAACCTACTCTGTGGCTTCTCTTTACAATATCAAAATACCAAAAAAAACAATATTTCAAAAATAAAGTTGTCTGAACATATGAAAAATAATTTCCAAAGCCCATGTGTTTTTTCTCACTGATAATGCACTCAAAACGTTATGTAGAGCAAGAAAAATGCACACAAAACAATGTCACTCCTTTTACACAGACCTCAGGAAAACTGGCTCCTTTGTTCCCCCCTCCAAATCTCCCCAATATTCCCAGTAGGTACCAACAAGCAGGGACAGAAGAGATGGGTTTGATCATGGCACTGGGAATTACTTTGTATCACATGACATTCCATCCTGGCTACTTTGAGCCTTGGCCACACACACAAAGTTCCTGATGGTTTAATTGTGTAAATAAATTTAAGGAAACAACAGCAGGAGTCTCCAAAATAAGGTGTTCCCTCAGCTCTGATTTAAGACTCATGATCACACACAGTCATTCTCATCCATTTCCCTTCTCCTGGAAGGGGACAAGCCAAAGAATCTTCTTGGAACTTGTCCATTACCCTTGCAAGACTTATTTGTTCATTTCAGTTCATTTGGTTTTTCCTTCTCAGACTCCTGCTCCATTTACAGGAAATATATCATGTTTAGAGAAAGCTGTTTCAAGCTACACAAATCTCAACTAAATCTGAGTCTGCAACAGAAAAACAGGAGGCAGGGGAATCCTTTATGAAAAGTCTTCCAAGGGGTAAATGGTGTCTCCTGTAGCTCCTGAGGAGGAGCTGAACTGATTTGAGTGAGGTGTTTGAGCAGGGGTGGGAAACACTCACACTGACACAGCCCAGCTGGGGATGGTGCTTCAGGAGCACTGGTGGGCAGGTTGGAAATTCAGAAGTCATATGGAAAATGAGACCTTTCCCCTATGGATTCCCAGTGGTCCCATCTGCCACAGGCGGGAAGAATTCAGCCCTTAAAGCAGAGTAGGACCTGCCAAGATCCCACCAGTCCTGACCCATTACAGCTCCTTGTCTCAAGTGTCAGATCAAGAGAGTTTGTGCATCCATGTCACAAAACATGGAATCATTCAGCTGGGAAAAGCCCTCTAAGATCACTGAGCCCAACCATTCCCAGCACTGCCAAGGCCACCACTAACCCATGTCCTCAAGTGCCACGTCCACTTGGCTTTTAAATCCCTTCAGGGATGGGGACTCCACCACTGCCCTGGGCAGCTGTGCCAATGCTGGACAGTCCTTTTAGGGAAGGAATTCTCCCTAATTTCCAATCTAAATCTCCCCTGGCACAGCTTGAGGCCATTTCCCTTTGTCCTGTCCCTTGTTCCCTGGTAGCAGAGCCCAAGCCCCACCTGGCTCCCCACTCCTGTCAGGGAGTTGCAGAGAGCCAGAAGGTCCCCCTTGAGCCTCCTTTTCTCCAGGCTGAGCCCCCCAGCTCCCTCAGCCGCTCCTGGTGCTCCAGACCCTTCCCCAGCTCTGTTCCCTTCCCTGGACACGCTCCAGCCCCTCAATGTCTTTTTCAAATCACACCAAAACATTTCAAGGCTGCCCAAGTAACCACAAAGCATAAAATAAGAAGACAAGTGATCTCTAGTGCTTTTAGGTGCCTCTCCATGTGCATAGCAGGGGGATGGTAGCACCCTGGCCCCCCCAGCCCAGAGGCCCATCCTGGGGGGGAAAAAGCAAACTGTGACCAATTCAGATAAAATTCCTCTCAGGGACACAGGGAAAATTACCAACTGCTGTATCAGTACTAATCTTCCAAGTACCAGCAGTGACAATACTCAGCCTGCACACCTTGCTTGGCTCTCGGGTGGGGAAAACCCCCCAGGCAGGTGTTTTAACTGTGTAATTGCTATTACTGACAGTGAAACCTGATTTAAACACTCTGTAAGTGCACTGGCATTTTTCAAAGAAAAGAAACCCTAGTACTTGTTTTACCGAGCAGTTAAAGTCAATTACATCTGACTTTGATGACATTTACCGAGCAAAGAGCTGGGCATGAATGAAAGGATTTGGTTGTTTGTCTTTTGTAACTACAGGAAATATTTATATTTTCTCTTTTGTCAATATCTTGTTATTACATAGGAGACACATGAATGAGGCCCCTCTGATTCACACCTGAGGAAACAACTGTTTGTTAGGCCATGAACATGATAAATCCCAGAATCACTGAGGCTGGAAAAGACCTCTGAGATCAAATCCAACCTGTGACTGACCCCCACCTTGTCACCCAGCCCAGAGCACTGAGTGTCAAGTCCTGTCCTTAAGCACCACAGCAGCACATTCCCTCCACAAGGGTATTTTTATTCTGCCAGAAGATCTTTCCTTCTACTTCTGGTTCATCATGCCAATGATATTCCAGGAAAAGGAGGATTAGAGAGGCGTTTTTTCTATACGTACATAAAACCATGGAATATCCTGAGTTGGAAGGGACGCACAAGGACCATCATTCCAACTCCTGGCCCTGCCCAGAACACCCCAACAATCCCACCCTGTCCCTGAGAGTGTTGTCCAAACGCTCCTTGGGCTCTGGCAGCCTTGGGGCTGTGACCACTGCCCTGGGGAGCCTGTTCAGTGCCCGACCACCCTCTGGGGGAAGAACCTTTTCCTGAGATCCACCCTAACCCTGCCCTGACACAGCCCCAGCTGTTCCCTGGGTCATGTCACTGGTCCCCAGGCATTCTCTGAATGCCTTGGGAATCCCAGTCTGTTTGCACAGACCAAGTGCATCATGATCCATAAATCCAGTTGGGTCCAGCCACATATTTTCACCAATAAATGCTCCATGATTGACTTCATTTTTTCCATTTTTTCAAATTTGCAATATCAGAATGTTCTGCCTGCCATCACTCTGCCCGTCCTTTTCATGAAGTTTGCTTTGGCAACCCAAAAAACAGCTGAATTTTCACACAATCAGAACCATCACCTCATTTCTTAGAGAGTCTTAACTGGGCAGCTGAGAGCTTCCAGTTTCCAGCAGAGATTTTGTGTCCAACAGGAGAAGAGAATTGGTGCTCATTTCAATGTGATTCTGGGCATTAATTTATCCCACTGTACAATCATGACTTCCCTTGCATGTGCCAACACAGATAGGAACAGAAAAGTAATTTTATGCTGAATATTAGCTCCAGTAGGAAGTTATCACTTTAATAACTATAAACATTCATTATCTTGCTTCGTTACACAGCATTAAAGCTGGGCAGATCATTTACAACAAGCTTGTTAGAACTACTCAGCATTCCAAGTCAAGCCTATTTTACTGCCAGGCATGTGGGACACCTAGGAAAGAGAAGGAAAAGCTTCCTGAGGAGAAGAACATTACATTTCTGGTTAGAATATTTGTGATTTTTCCAAAATTGTTATTTTTTGCTCACCTAATACCTAGGAATTCTGGTATGCAGGGTGGCCAGACTAATCTTAAATTACCACTGAATGAATCATCTTCCTAATGGGAATGAGCCCAGCAGACAGGGGCTCTGTTCCTGGCAGAACAGGCAGGAACGATCCCAGTGCCCAGAACTGCGTTAGCTCTCCAAGTATTTACTCACTGGATCACAGTTTTTAATTAATCTTGTAAAGACAAGAAAGAAAAGGGTTTGTAGCTTCCACAAAGGTTGGACAAATGTCCTCAGTCCAGCTTTCCCCAGCCCTGCAGTCTGCTGGAACACCCAACCCCACCAGCTGGGCACTGGGAGGAGATGAGCAGAGCAAACCTCCAGGTAACTGGGAGGTACTGGAGATGTCGGGCCTTGCTCCTTAATTTCTTCAATTCCATTCCCCAGAAAACAAATATTTTTTACAGACAAATTTTATCTCATAGAATCACCAAATTGTTAAGGTTGGGAAAGCCCTCAAAGATCATCAAGTCCAAATGTCAATCCAGCACCACCATGGTCACAACTAAATCACGTTCTCAAGTGCCACATCCACAAGGTTTTTGAACACTCCCAAGGATGGGGGCTCCACCACTGCCCTGGGCAGCTGTGCCAGGGCTGGACAGACCTTTTAGGGAAGGAATTCTCCCTGATTTCCAATTTAAATCTCCCCTGGAACAACTTGAGGCTGTTTCCCCTTGTCCTGTCCCTTGTTCCCTGGGAGCAGAGCCCAAACCCCCCGGGCTCCCCTCTCCTGACAGGGAGTTGCAGAGAGTGAGAAGGTCCCCCCGAGCCTCCTTTTCTCCAGGCTGAGCCCACCCAGCTCCCTCAGCTGCTCCTCAACGGACTTGTGCTCCAAATATTTACAGGAAATTTCCACCCCACTCATTCACAATCACAGAATCATGGGACTGTACAGGTCAGAAAAGATCTTGAAGATCAGTCAAGTCCCACTGTTAATCAGCCTCACCTTTGACAGCAGTAAGAAACTGGGGAGGGAAGAGGTTGGCCAGGAAACATCTGGCAACATCCAGGCCAGGTTGGACAGGGCTTGGAGCAACCTGGTCTAGTGGAAGGTGTCCCTGCCCATGGCAGGGGGTGGGACTGGATGGGCTTTAAGGTCCCTTCCAACCCAGAAGGGATTGGATTCTATGTGATTCTATGATTCCATGAAGATATTAGGCTGAGCTTAAGGGTGTAATGGGAGTAACTCCACTGCCACGTTACCCTTCCCCAGCACTGACCCCTCACTAAGTGCTGTGACCACTCAAACAGCCATTACCTCTGTTTGCTGTGGGAGAGGAGCTGCTTCCTCCCAAAAACACTGTTAAAAATCACTGAATAACTTATGAAAACGTGGTTTAAACCAGCAAACGAAGGAGTGACAGACACATGAAAGGCCCCAGACAAGCACTGGCATTAAGAGCTGGTTTAACACACGACGTTGTTTGGCCGTTTAGGTGCCGAGAGGAAAAATACTGAGTCACTTCCCAGCTGTTCCATGGCAGGGTAAAACAGTGCATTGAAACCTTAAATAATTCGGGAAGCCAGGAACAGGTGGCAAATGGTTTAGGTGGCAGATGGTGCCTTTTTTAATATTTGTACTCACTGCTAATTTAGGAGGTCCATAACCACAGTCTCAGCTCTTACCTTCTTCACTCCAATAATTAAAAAACTGCACATAAAGAAAATAAATACCCAATTCTTTATAGAGTAGCTGTAAAAGTGATATTGGAGGTCACTAGACATCCTATACCTGAATACTACATGTAACTGCTTATGTTCCCAAAGTTTATTGCATTTAGGTTTCTTTAAGATCATCTTCAAAGCCTTGGCTTGACAGTGCTGGGAAATTCAGTTTTCTCTCCATCAGCAGAGCTCACAAGCATGAAGGTGCAGCACAGTGAGGAGCTGCATCTCCAGAAGCTCCTATTTAGTCTTTATATGAAACCTGGCACAAAAACTAAGCTAACAGCGAGGCTGGCATTAAATATTTAAGGGAACATTTTGCCTGGTAGATGCATGAGCAGAACCACGAGTAGATGCAGAAAGAAGAAAAAGGGAGAGAAAAAAGGAATAAAATCATGAAATGGAGCTGAAACAGCATTGCTGGAACCTTGACCATGTAAGTCATTGATGTGACAGCAGAGAGCACAGAAATATTGTGCCAAGCCCCTTCTCCCTCTCAGTGCTGCTGGATTGCTCCAGCCCCAGTACCTGAGTTTTAGTCCAGTGAAAGTCCAATCACAGATCACTCATGTAGAAATAGGTTCCTCAAATTTAAATATTTTAAATAAAATTTTATGTTGCTACTAAACCCAGTATTTTATGCTGCTTTTTTCCCCTGTATATTTATTTCATTATTACAATTTTCCAAGCTCAGGACAGTGACAAACAAATACCCAACAACAAAAACAATCACAGGAGCTTCTCCCGTGGCAAAGCCACAGCACAGAAAACCTGCACCGCCCAGCACATCCCACCCACGTCTGCTCAGCCCCATCCCCAGCTGAGATCCTTCACAGTAAAAGGCAACACATGGGTTTAAATTCCCTAAATATCCTGTACTCTCTTATAGCTCTGATTTTCTTTTACAAAATGTAAAATAAATCGCATTAAAATGAACCCCAACTCATGGAAGAACACATCTAACAAGTAATTTCACTTTTTATATAAAGAATGATTTTTTCTCCTTTGGTTTCTCCTCCAAGATACTCATGAACAGGCAAAGTGTTTTCTATAGGTCAAATACAATATTCCATGGGAAGCACCACCAACTCTCTGCCCTACAGCAGAATTAATTCAGGAACAATAATCACTGAGATACATTTCTCATGAAAAGGTTTCATCTGAGCACCAAAGCCATGACCGCACACCTTCTGTGAAATCCAATCTCACTGTATGGAAAACACACCCTAATTTACATTTTTAACTTCATCAACACATAACATTTCTAAATATAGCCTTGAGCATTCAAAGTACAGTCTCAAAAATTACCCTTAAGACTTTAAACCAGCCCCAGTGAGGTAGAGATGCCCCAGTACCTCCCCAGCTGCCACATACACAAAGTTTTTACTCAACAGTACACCAAGAAAACAGTGGTTTTTTCCAGTCAGAAACCACATCGCAACCTACTGGAAAAAAAGCCACAGACCCAGGTTGGGTCTCCCAGTGTGCTTTAAAATTATAAATGGCCAAGGAATCTACTTAAGTCTTAATCAAATATTATTCTACATTGAGCAGACACCTTTCAAACACCGACACTTAAGCTGAGGATCAGCTCCAAAGGATTGGTGTAGCTCGGACCACGTTTCCTTACAGAACTCACTGAGACGGAGGAACCAGTTCAGTTCATCAACTGCCTGTAAATGCCACAGCAAGAGGGCCACTGCAAATGTCCACAGAGTTCTACACTCACCTCTGACACCATTTCAGAGGATGCCTCCAAACTGCCCCAGAAAACCCACCTTCAACCCCTGACTGCAGCGACACCCCCTGCACCCCTCAGGATTTACCCAACACACACAGAAGCCTCTCTGCTGCATGAAAACATGAAAAGCTGCTCATCAGTGACCCAAGAGGGACCTTACCTGGGAAGGGTGAAGCCACCAGCGGGATTTTGAGCGGGGAGAAGGTGAGGAGGTGGCAGGGCTGGGGGGCCTCAGGCTCCACCGACACCACGGCCGCCGTGGCCAGAGCCAGGGTCTGGTTGGTACCCATGGCCTTCAGGCTATTCTGGCAACCACCTGTGGGACAGGGAGGCACAGCAGGGTTATCTGGATAGGAAACAGTGGGTTTAAGGAAAAGGACATTTCCAGCACTCAGTTTCAACACAAGATGGAACAGAAGTCTGCAACGCTTCCCACCTGGCCCCTGCTGCATGTCAGAGACATTGGAGCTTGAATATATATATATATATATATAATATATGTATATATTATATAGTGAGGGCATATCTTCAGTATTGGTTCAATTCTGGTCTCCGGAGCTCAAGAATCCCAGAATCACTGAGGTTGGAAAAGCCCTCCCAGATCATCAAGTCCACCCTGTGCCCAATCCCCACCTTGTCATCCAGCCCAGAGCACTGAGGGTCATGTCCAGTTGTCCCTTGGACACCTCCAGGGATGGGGACTCCACCACCTCCCTGGGCAGCTCCTTCCAATGCCTAACCACCCTTTCTGTGAAGAAATTTTCCCTGATATCCAACCTGAACCTCCCCTGGCACAGCTTGAGGCCATTGCCTCTTGTCCTGTCACTGGTTGCCTCACAGAAGAGATGAAGCAGGAAAGACAAGGAGCTACCGGAGAGGGTTCAGCAGAGGCCACAGAGATGATCTGGGGTTTGGAGCATCTCTCTGATGAGCAGAGATTGCAGGAGCTGGGCCTGGTTAGCCCAGAGAAGGCTGAGGGCATCTCATCAATCCACACAAATATCTCCAAGGGGTGTCAGGATGGTCCCACACTCTGTTCAGTGGTGCCCAGGGACAGGACGAGGAGCAATGGCCATAAACCAAAACACAACAAGTTCCACCTCAACACGAGGAAGAACTTCTTTCCATGGAGGTGGCAGAGCCTGGAACAGCTGCCCAGGGAGGGTGTGGAGTCTCCCCCTCTGGAGACATTCCAACCCCACCTGGACTCGTTCCTGTATCACCTGCTCCAGGTGACCCTGCCTGGGCAGGGGGATGGACTGGGTGATCCCCAGAGGTCCCTTCCAACCCCAACTGTTCTGTGGCTCTGTGATATATTTCCTAAGGACTCCCAAAGCCCCTTTCCTAATCATTATTCTGAAATCCCAGCTCATGGCTGGAGCGTTTTTAGATATTAAAACCCCATAGATGTGAAAACATCATTATAACCCAGAGGGACAAGGCAGCAGTGACTCATATCCAAACT
Organism: Chiroxiphia lanceolata; assembly: GCF_009829145.1. Lineage (NCBI taxonomy): Eukaryota > Metazoa > Chordata > Aves > Passeriformes > Pipridae > Chiroxiphia > Chiroxiphia lanceolata. The sequence goes on from NC_045644.1 coordinate 6,481,329, forward strand.
GTGTAGAGTTATTAAATATAAATGAAAAAACCTCAATAAAAAAGCCAAATATTTGAGCACATTGAACACAATTATTCTGAACTTTTCTAAATATAAGCTGTCTGATTTCAAACCTGATTTTTTTTATTACTTGCTATATTAACAACCCAATGTTCCTCTTGCCTTCCTGGCTGCTCTGCTTTGTTCTGCACACAAATACCTGGGTTTTACAAGTGGTACATTCATATCCTTCATCTCAGAAACATCACATGCAGGAAATTTCCAATGGTCTAATGTGAGAACTAAGGAGTCTTCCAAATTAAAGTTCAAGCAGCATTTAGACTCTGTCCTATTCACCTTGTCTGACAAACTTGCAAGAAAGACCTTCAGAGCTCAGTCTTGGCTAAATATGTTAAATAAATGAGAATATGAGGAGTAAAAATCTTAAGGAGAAAACCTAATTTGACACACAGCAGCTGTTCCTCCCTCCACACCGAGCTAAGGATTCCAGAATTAAGCAATCATTAGCTTATTATGTCATTCAGCAAACACTCCCAGCTTCTGTGGAAATCCTTCAGGCAACAGGAGGCAACCGTGGTGCTCCAAAAAAATCACTATTTGATCAGACTCCTCACTCCAGGCACAATGTCAGTCTGGGGGGTTCCTTTATCCTTGCGTATCACTGAGAGGAAAACAGGGAATCAGCGTTTGGGAAGGGGGACTGTCAGGGGGGTGATGCAACACCTACAACATCACTGCTGCAGGGTGGAATCACAGAATCATGGAATCACAGAATGATTTGGGTTGGAAGAGACCTTAAAGCTCATCCAGTCCCCTCCCATTCCACTATCCCACACCTTTCACTATCCTAGGTTGCTCCAAGCCCTGTCCAACCCGGCCTTGGACATTTCCAGGGATGGGGATTTCTCTGGGAAATCCATTCCAGCCCCTCACCATCCTCACAGCCAAGAAATCCTTCCCAATAGCCCATCTAACCCTGCCCTCTGGCACTGGGAAGCCGTTCCCCCTTGTTCTGTTGCTCCAGGCCCTTGTCCAAAGTCCCTCTCCAGCTCTCCTGGAGCCCCTTTAGACACTGGAAGGGGTGCTAAGGTCTCCCTGGAGCCTTCTCTTCTCCAGGTGAACACCCCCAGCTCTCTTAGCTTTGTTCTAACCCTTTATAGACAATTATTTGTCAACAACTAAGCCATGCATTAGTAAAACAGACATTTAAATATTTTCAGTAATCATCACCAAAAAAAAAGTTTGTTATTTCTACTGTATCCCTCAATGCCAAGAAAGACCTGCAGATGCACTAATTAACAGGCACACAGGCCAAAAAAGCTCACAAATATTTCAGTTTTGATCATTCAGTGATGGATAAACAAAAACAATGATTTGGGTTGGAAGAGACCTTAAAGCTCATCCAGTCCCCTCCCATTCCACTATCCCACACCTTCCACTATCCTATTTAAATGTCACGACGGACATTTAAATAAAAATAAATAAAAATCAGTGTCCAACTAATCCAAATGTTAAATCCAAGCTCATTTTGTATTCACCTGAGGACTAGAACAGTCATTTAGTGAGGTCAAACACCTGGCCTCCCAGAGTCAAGGCCCATTCCTAATTCCAGCTGTCTGCAACTGGGAAAAACCCACAAAACATCTCCTGTAGCTCTTATGAAAATTAGTGTTGTTTGGAAAAATGGCTTTTCTCCTGGCTTCCTACAGGGGACCTGAGCAGAAAGGCTGTTTACTTCTCATTTGATTATTTTATTTTGGAAAAGAGGATGCAATTTCCCCAAAGAGTCCAGGAAAAGAGGAAAATAATGTGAGCCTTGGTTGCTTGGCCAGTCAGAGCTTCTGCCAGCACCAATGAGTAACAGTCCTGGAGCAGGGCTTCCTTATTAAACTTTCATCAACCTCTTTATTAAAGTTTCATCAGTCAGTTGAAAGAGAAGTTTGGGTGATTTCCCCTCCTTTGATGAAGTTCTCTCTCCTTCTCTCCTGCTAAGTAACTCCATGAAGAAAGGACTATCCCTGTGATTGTTAATCCAGGAGAGGAGGCACGGGTGGGGTATGTGGAGTCAGCAAAGCCCCTCTCCTATTTGCAGGCAGTTCAACAATCACTCATCAATTTATCAGCTCTAACACAACACTGGACTTGCCAAAGCCAGCCCAGGACGTGACTCCTTGAGGGTTGACGACCTTCATCTGAGAAGTTCTTCTCAGAAACCAACCAGATTCTGCTGTAAGATTTTTGAAAAAGTTCTTGAAAGAGTTTTTTAGAATCATCATTAACCATTCCACATTTATAGGTGGAATTTCAAGAGTCAAATGCAGCTGTCAACATATCCTTGAGGGGGAAAATACGCAATATTTTTCCTAGCAATGGTGGTTTCCCAAATCTGTTTTTGGCAGGTCAGGGTACACCCTGGGCAGGCAGGTGAGACTTGTCTGCTGAATCCCATAATCACTGAGGTTTGGAAGAGCCCTCCCAGCACATTCAGCCCAATCTGTGCTCAATGCCCACCTTGTCACCCAGCCCAGAGCACTGAGTGCCATGTTCAGTCCTTCCTTGGACACCTCCAGGGATGGGGATTCCACCACCTCCCTGGGCAGCCCCTTCCAATGCCTGAACACCCTTTCCAGAAAGAAATTTTTCCTGAGAATCAGGAAGAATCATCATCAAGGCCTGACACCAGTCATGCTTTAACAGGAGCTTCTGATGTGTCTTGGAAGGAACTTTACCCTTCCAATCATCCAGCCCCACCCATCCCAGCCCCCACACCTACAGGGTGATGCTCCATGCCCATCTGGCCATTCCACCCCCATCCTGCAGGCTCCAAACCATCACCTGCTGAGCTCCTGCAGCAACATCGATCCTTCAATAAGTGAAACCATGGATTGACTTAAACAGCATATTTATCCCTCTGCAAAGGAAAACATATTGATATCCCTGTCTCCTGCAACCCAATGGGGGAAAACAGCTTGTGTCACTTCCATTTGTAAACTCCAGTTATTGTATGAGCGTGCCAGGGGGAGCCTCACCAACCCCTCACTTTTCTGCTCATTTGCAAGAAACAAAAATCCCTGGCTCTTCACAAACAACACCCTGCAAAGCACTAGGAGAGCTGCATTTATTTACCAAAGGGTCTCTGGTCAGGCAGGACAATAGTATGAAAGGGTCAGAATTACCAGCCTTGCCCATAAATAACATATTTTATGTTTTATTTATGTAATGGAAGTGTTAAACCAACCCGAACTGGGCTAAATTTTCTCTTGATTCGGGTTGATAACAAGAAAAAGCACCAAAGAACCATAAACTTAATAAGCAAAACAAAAACTTTGTGAAGACTGTGATTAAAGTCAAGCATTCCCAAACCTAATAAAGCATTTGGCTCTGCAATGCTTGAACACTCCACAAATAAAGAGGGGTTTGATGGCTTTTCAGGGACATGAAGAGGGTCCTGCAGTGCTATTGTTGTTTCCCAAACACGGAGCCGCAGCACACGCATGTTAAATACAAGATAATCCAATTTGAGAAGCCCAAACCTGATTATTTGTATATGTAAATGGGCTTCAAATCAAAGCATGTGCTCAGGAAATACAGAAGGCTGGAGGTCCTGGGTCCTGTATTTCAGAACTGCTAAAAAACGTAAGACAGTATAACCCAAATTCAACACAAAGCAACCTCACTTAATTCAGAGATTTGTAATGTCTGAAATCTAAACTGAAATTACCCAGAAAACTGTGCCTGTATGTAGGTGTGTATTTGCATATAAATCCTAATGCTGATAATTGCTACAAGAGACACTGGCTCGGTTCTGTAAAGGTTCCTGGGGTTGAAAGAAAGAAAGGACACTGACAGGGAGGATCAAAGTTTCAATCTACTGAGGACATCCCACATGACATCCTTGTCTCTAACTTGGACATGGATTTGAAAGATGGAGCACTCAGTGGGTAGGGAATTGTCTGGAAGGTCACATGTAGAGCTGTGGTCAATGGCTCAATGTCCAAGTGGAGCCCAGTGAGGAGTGGTGTCCTCAGGGGTCGGGATTGGGACTGGAGCTGTTTGACATCTGTGTCTGTGACAGGGACAGTGGGATTGATGCACCTTTGGTCAGTTTGCCAATGACACCAAGCTGGGTGGTGCAGTCACATGCCTGAGGGAAGGGATGGGGCATCCAAAGGAGTGTGGAGAGGCTGGAGAGGTGGGGCTGTGCCAAATTCATGAAGGTCCTACAGCTGGGTCAGGGCAATCCCATCACAGGCTGGAAGGAGAATGGCTGGAGAACAGCCCTGGGGAGAAGGACTTGGGGGTGTTGGTAGATGCCCCATCCCTGGAAGTGTTCAAGGCCAGGTTGGACCAACCTGGTCTAGCGGAAGGCATCCCTGCCCATGGCAGGGGGTACAACAAGATGAACTTTAGTGTTCCTTCCAAGCCAAACCATTCCATGATTCTGTGAAAACCTTCCCAAACACACCAACAGGAACATACAAGTAATCACTGCTGGTGAATCTCTTGAGAGCCAGGAATGTCAAACTACAAGTACACCCCTTCAAGCACTTAAACCAACATTAACAACAGTAAAAGCACAGAATATCATGTACCAGAAGGTGACAGCTTTTATCTAACAGGTGACACCAAGGGGTCCTGCCAATGCTTCCTCACCCCTAATTCAGCAGTCATCGACCTCGCAGGGATAGGCAGGTGCCACAGGGGCACATCTGACTGAGGACCAAACCAGCCCTGACCTCACCCACATGGCTGAGAGCACAACACAGGAGATAAAAATATTAATCCTTTCTTTGCAAAAATATCAATCCTTTCTTTGAAAAGTATCAATCCTTTCTTTGAAAATTATCAATCCTTTCTTTGAAAATTATCAATCCTTTCTTTGGAAAAACATCAATCCTTTCCCTGAAAAACATCCAGCCGCTGCCTTCCACCCAAACCCGCCAAATGTGGCAGACACAAAACGAGCCATCATTCCGAGGTGGGCAAAGCCCACAATTCTCCTCAGATACACAAACCACTAAGTACATAAATTCATGGTTTGCAGTTTGTGAGATAATAATAGAGCTTCCTTTCCTTACAGAAAATAACACCTTGTAGTAGCTGGAGCTGCAGCTGGTAAATTATGCATATTAGCCTCCGCAGACTCAGTGCTCATTCCTTTATCTCTGGAACTACAGATCCATTGAGGAAACAATTATATCATTACTGATAACTGTGTGAGGCAGACCCGCCATACGAGCGGCTCCCGAAATGAATCCAACGCAGAGCCGGTAGAACCCTTATTAACTGCTCCGTTTGTACCACTTAACAAAGCCATTTGCTCACAGGGTTTTCATTAATCTCCACCTTAAGTGTAAAGACTACACAGCAAATACTTCAAGTGCCACCATAACCCTTGGAGAGGCAGGTTCTGGTTGTGGCTGGAGGACTCAGATGGTGCCGTCCTGCAGGGATGGCCCCACCCCACACGTGTCCTGCACGAGCTCTGAGGCCGCACAGCCTGGGATGTTACTGGATTGGTACAACCACAGCAACCAGAAATGAGATTTTGAGAAAGATGGGAAGGAATTCTTGACTCAGAGGGGGGTGAGGCCCTGGTACAGGTTGCCCAGAGAAGATGTGGCTGCCCTATCCTTGGAAGTGTCCAAGGCCAGGTTGGATGGGGCTTGGAGGAACCTGGGCTAGTGGAAGGTGTCCCTGCCTGTGGCAGGCGGTGGGACTGGGTGGGCTTTAAGGTCCCTTCAAACCCAAACCCTTCCAGGATTCTATGATTTAGAAAGGTGGTTGGGGGTCTTTGCGCTCCTCCCTGCATTTCTCCCTCCCAGTGGAGCTCAGGGAATTCTGAAGAGGCAGACAGTGCTGCACACACTGCCGCAGGAAGAGCTGGATCCACCTGAGGATACCCTGTACAAACAGGCTGGTGTTTGCATGTATTATCCAGGTAGAAGAAAACCTTCCCTTCTCCATGTTACTTCCAGACCTCAGACACGGCACCAGGCTGGGAATGTCCTGGTTCTGCCCAGTACATCCCCCTGACTCACTGCCAGGTACACTCTTGTGTTATGCGTGTAATAAAATGTTTGTGCATGTTTAAATAACATTGTTGTGAAATATTTTAAAATATTGAAATCTTTTAAACATACATAAAAAAGGAGGGGCTGTTACTCCCCTGCCCAGAACATCTCCCTCACCATCACACTTTTCCTGAAACCCCACTGTCTCCTGCCTGGGAACACAGCTTGATGCTTCCCCACGTCATGCTAGGGGGATGCAGCGGGTTTTATGGATAATTAATACAAATAAATAATATAATAAATATAAATAAATAAATAAATAACAGGGTTTCCCTATAGCAGCTTCACTCCCCCAGCTGAGCACTGGAGATCCTGGCAGGAGGAGGCAGCTGACAGACATGGCTTTGCTAAAACACCAAAATATGGACCCATTTGAGTGGTTCAACATGTTTCAGTGCAGAACAATATTCACTGCTAATTAATCAGGTTGGCAAATGAGCCCAAACAGTAACAATCTCTTCCAGCACACTCTGAATCTCAACAGTGATGGCAAAATACATCCCATGTGCTGCTCAGCTGCAAAAAAAAAAGGACTTTATGGGGCAGAGACCACAGAAAGAGGAGGAAGGAACAATTGACAGTGAGCCATTAATTCTAATTCTTAATTTAAGAATATATTTAGAGGTTGAAACATCAGTCGCATTTTACTTCTCAACCTCTTCTCTGAAACAACTGCTATATTACTACTGCAGTGACAAAACAGAGATTCAGCTCTACAGAAATGCATGTCCTGTGCTTTTCCAAGTATAAATCTTAGTAACTTACAGAATCCCTGAATATTTATACAGAAAATATACATAATAGTATAAATATATTTATAGGTATATAACTCTTAGTCCTATTAATGATTTATGCAGATCAATGGAATTTATTTCACACTATCCCTGTGCATAACTGAGCCTTAATGAGCTGACTGATCAATTCCTCCCCTCTACTGCCAGTGGTCTACAGAGACCACACCGAACTCTTACAATGAGCAGCCAACAGAACTGTGCATGGGCTGTGCCATAGAATCATGGAATCATTCAAGTTGTCAGCAATTTCTTGTTTGAAAAATAAACTGTGCAGTTGGGGAGTGGCTGGTCCCTTCATTCCAGAGGTCAACGACAGGCTAGGGAACAACCTGTTACAATCTCCTGTAATTACACATAGTCTTTTCCTTCTTTCAGAGTAATTTTAGAGGATGAAATGCACTTTGCCATCAAGGTTCAGCTCAAACAGGAGATTTTTAGTCGAATGGAAGGAAACCTTTACTCTAGAGAATGGCTTATGCTTCTCTGGGAGATGCATTAAGGGAAAAACACCAATTAACAGGCAAGTGCCTAATTATTTACATGCTACTGACCTGGTACCAGCTGAGGTGCCAACACCAGCGTGGGCAGTGGCCTGGAGGCAGCAGCTGGCCTGGCTACAGCCAGAGCTACTTGGTTGGTCATCAGCAGAGGTTTCTCAGCTCCCTGGAACAGCCTGGACTCCTCAGGATGTATCCAGGCTGAATCCAGAGCAAATGCATTGTTCAAGTATATCTGTCCAACAGGGAGAAATGAAAAACGTTACCCCTTGAGATAAAAAAATTCAGTAATAAAAGTGAGACTAAAGTGTCTTTAACTCAGTATTATAACAGGTAGTGTCTCACCTGGGGACAAATCTGCCAAACTAGATGGATTTCTGCTCCCTCAGTGTTGAGGCTGAGCTTAAGTGACCATCTAAAAATTAATTGGCTTTTAACATGAATCATCAGCTGATGCAGCATCACAAAGAGAAAAGCATCACTGAAGGAAGCAGTGTCCCTGACACAGTCACAGCCACTCCAGAGAGACTCATCGGCACCTCAGGGAATGCAGCCACCTTCCAAACTGGGGACAAGAGGTGAGGGAGGGGATGGGATGAAGTCACAGAGCTGCATTTTCAGCATTCAGATGGTAAATGGTCATGTGAAGGTAACTGAGGGTGGGATGAGGACACAGGATCACGAGTGACTGGGTACTGGGGACACGGCAGCGCTCATAAGTGACACCGCTGCTGCCAGAGCTGGACCTCGGCATCGCTCTGGGGTAAATAGGGGAAAAACCAGGAAAAAAGGGAAAACTCCCATAATCACATCTCATTTTAAAAGTAAGACGCTCTATTCAATAAAGACTAATATTGGAGTTGTTCTAGTTTTTTAAGGCTTCAGAAAAGCAAAGCTGCGTAAATGTTGCTCCATCAACGCTCCCTCCCAACATTCCTCCTCCACAGGGTTTTCCTGACAAACCACTGACCTCTCACACTCCATCACAATCCACTAAACCCATAACATTCCTCAGCTTCCATACTTCATGTACTTCAGCCTTAAAACCACTTTAACATCCAAGATCAGACTTACTTTGCAGTTGGGCAGCCTTTTATCGATCCAGCTTTTCCCAGTGTGAGGTGGAACCGAAGCCGTGAACACAGGGGGGAAAACAGGGACAAATTCCACGCTCGAAGAAGGGGAAAATCCTATGATTGGAGAATGAGCTCCAAATATCCACTTTGGAGGGGGGAAAAAAACAGGAGGAAGAGTTAACAAGAGGATTTTATCCCGAGTAAACTGCCGCTTTTCATGACTTCCTAATCATGTTACAGAAGAGCACTGAGATTTTCAAGCACATTCCTCCAGTCCAACAAGAACCTGTGATTCTTGGGGCATCCCATGGTGAGCAGCACATGGCACCGGCATCATAAACTGCTTTAGGAAGCCACAAACCAGTAGCCTGGAGCACAGCAGCACTGGTAATGGCTGCAGTGGGTTTGCTCTGATCAGACTGAACCTCACACACAAAACCAAACATCGCTAGAAAATGCTTTGAAAACGAGTCTGGAGAACCAAAGGAAATGGTAGAAACGTATTTTTTGTCAACTTAAATTCTCTTGGCAAGTGGGTTCCCACAGCAAAACCACCTCTGCAGATTAGTCAAGTGGTCTCATGCTGAGGAATAATTGATGTTCCCGTTTCATTAGACCCAGCACCGACTATTTTCTCCCAAACCACAAGAGACGCTCGAACTCGAAACGGCTGGAAATCATCACACGAAATCGCGCGGACACCACAGCGCTCACATCCCGGGTTTATTTTTACCTCTGCGTGGTAAAAAACATAAAGACGATGTAAAACTACGGCACAGCTCCGGCACCTGCACTGTGACAGGGAGAGCACCCGGCCGAGAGGCTCCGCTATTGCTGCTGCTGCTCACGGCAGCAATTAATAATTCAAATATTCATCAGGGGAAGCACTGGCGCGACACACCGGTTCCAGTGACACGGCTCAAAACTTTCGTCTTTATAAATATTCAAAGAACGCAGAGCGGCGATGCTGCCCCGGCTGCCGGAGCATCCCTCGCGTTCCCGCTGGATCTGCGGGAAGCGCATCCCCAGCCGGCGGGGAGCGGAGTCGGAGCCCAGCCCGGCCGAAGGGACCCCCAGCCCTGCCGAAGGGACCCCAGCCCCTCTCCCAGCCCTTCTCCTCCCGGGGAAAACCCTGCCGCAGGTTTCTAGAGCCTCTGGAAGCGTCGCGATCCCCCACACTTGGAGGCGCGACCGGAGACGGAGCCCGGGGGGTGCAGAGCCCGGGGAGGGGGATTGTAGAGCCCAGGGGGGCACCGCCCGGGGAAAGAGGATGCCGAGCTCGGGGAAGGGCGATGCCGAGCCCGGGGCATCCCCGCCGTCCCGCGGGGTCCGTCCCGCCGCGTCCCCTCGGCGGGGGGGGGGGGGGGGTCCGGTGGCGGGGCTGGCGCCGGGCACGGACACGGCCCCGGGACAGCTGTGCCCCCCGGGGGTCGCGGGGCCGCTCCGCCCTTACCTGCCCCTGGAGCAGCGGCTCGGTGGTCGCGGGCAGCAGCGGCAGCAGCGGCTCTGCGGGGCCGCGCCAGCCCCGCAGCACGGCGGGGGCGGGGGGCGGCAGCAGCAGCGGCGGGGGCGGGGGGGGACCCCCGGCGTTGGCAGCGCCCACTCGGAGCAGCCCCGCGGCCGCGGGCAGCACCCAGGCCCAGGGGGGCGCGGGGGGCTCCGCGGGCGGCGGCCACAGCAGAGGCGGCGGGCGGGGGGCGGCGGCGGCCGGGAGCATCCCGCATGGCACGGGGGGAGCGGGAGCGGCTCCGCTCGGCTCCGGCACCGGCTCCGCTCCGGCACCGCCGCCGAGTGAACTCCGAGCGGCGGGAGCCGCGGGCTGGCTCCGCCCGGCGCGGGGGGGGGCGCGGAGCGGGGCGGGGGCGCCGGAGCCGCCCCGGGGAAGGGAGAGAGGGAGGGGGCGCCGGGACCGGCCCCCGGCACAGCCCCCGCCGGGAGCGCGGACGCTGCCGTGTGCCGTGGGGGAATAAAATGGGCTTTTCGGCCACTTCCCCAGCGCCCGGGGGGCAGCCCCCGCGCGTGGGGGGTCAGGGGGAGAGGCGGAGGGGGGATGCGTGGGGATGGGAGAGACAGCTGGGCTGGGCACGGCCCCTCCGACAGCACTCCCGACACCCCAACACTCCCAACCTCCCGGAGCTCCCCACCACCCCCAAAACCTTATCGACTTCCCCAATCTCCCCGACCTCCCCAAAACCTCACCGAACCCCCAACCTTCCCTAATCCCCCAACACCCTCGACCCCCCAAACCTCCCCGGCTCTGCCAAAGCAGCCCCAAATCCCCGACCTGCCCGACCCTCCCCAGTCTCTCTACCTTTCTCAGACTGTGAATGTGCCACGGCAGCGGCAGCAGCAGCAGCAGGAGGCTCAGATATCCCACAGCTGCCCCCTCGAACACGACCCTTCTGTCTGCAGTGGAAATAACCTGAATTTAAACTAAAAGAGGGGAGAATTGGCTAAGATATTGGGAAGGAATTCTTTTCTGTGAGGGTGGGGAGGCCCTGGCACAGGTTGCCCAGAGAAGCTGTGGCTGCCCCATCCTTGGAAGTGTCCAAGGACAGGTTGGATGGGGCTTGGAGAACCTGGTCTAATGGAGGGTGTCCCTGCCTATGGCAGGGGGTGGAACTGGATGATCTTTAAGATCCCTTCTAACCAAACCAGCATAGAATTCTAAGGATTTTCCGGCATACAGAAGCCTGGTACCAGTGCTACTGCCAGAGAGCAGATCTCTTCTCCAACCCAGCTCAGGTGATCCTGGGCTGAGCCACCCCAGGAGGACAAGACGTGTTCTTTACAACCTGTGGGCTTGTTTCTCCTGCCTTCTCCTCCACACTGGGAAATAAAGCAGCTGAACAAACCCCTGCGAGCTGTTGACAGCATCCCAGCTTCCAGGAACTCCTGCAAAAATTAAAGGAATGAATACCAGTGAAATGAGCCTGAGATCACACCAAGTGTTTCAGCTTCACAGTTTAAAATCATTGCAGAGGAACTGGATTTCCTATGGCAGAGCACAACCTGAGTAAAGGTAATACTCAAGAAGGTTTGAAACCAAATTACAATGATCTGTGGCTGAACACTCAATCAGGGAAATACATTGCTCATAATTACCCTCAGAGAGACACTGAAATACTGATCTGAGTAAGGTACAAAGTGACAGGAGTCAGATGGACAGAGGATCACTGCTGAATGTTTTAGTGTGTTTGTAAAACTCAACCACATCCTGGGAATAGTAACCAAGCAAGAGAAACAGAAATGCAATGACAATATCAACAACAAAAACCAATAAACAAAAATGTTTGTTTCCTCTGAAATGCAGAAGTCCTCAAGTAGTTGGGTTTAAATGCAATAGGGGAAAAAAGGCACCTGAGACAGTTCAGTCTCACCCCTAGTGCACACCTTAGCCCTTGGATACTGCAAAGAGCACTTTAGAAAGACAAAAAGCCTATTTAGCCCTGAAATGAAAGGTTCAGACCCATCATCTTCATTTCTGAAAAATGCATCCAAGCATTCAAACAAGACATGCCTTTCATTTATATCTAAATTACAGATTTTTTTCCTGAAGACATTCTTAGCCACTGTTCTTCATGACAGGGTTGTCTTTGTGACACAATATCAGGTAATGACCAAACTTTCTGTTGTTAATGGACTGACTATTTCAAAATACAGGTGCCATAAATCAGCAGCCATCCATAGGGATCCGTTTGATTTGGTTGGTGAACATAAACAGAGCAGATCCTGGGCCACATTCCAAAGGCATTGTGTAGAACACCCTGTGTGCAGGTGTTTCTGGAGCCATGAACATTTGAACATCTGAAGCTACCTGTAGGTGATAGCACTGACCAGAATCCCGGCACAGCTACACGCTTAGCAAATCCCTGATGAACAAATTCCTCCCTGTTTCCATGTGTGATCTGAGCTCAGAGTCCCAGGGAAGGAGCAAGGACAGGGAGTCTCCTCCCCCATCACAGGGATCTAGTGCTGGGTGAGAAAGCAAACGTGAGCACAGAGAGCTCGTTCATTTGAGGCACCAATCCCCCCTTTCCCTCCCTCCCTCCTGGCAGGGCAGCAATCAGGACCCTGTCCCAGGAGCTCTCATTCCTCCTCCAGCAGAGCTGTCAAACCCCGGGCAAACAAACGAGCCTGCGAGGTGATTGTTCTGTTTCCTCACACCAGCACAGACCAATAGTCTTGTCCCTCGGGTTAATCCTTATCTGCTGCTTCACTCATTTGTTTCCAGCAGTGGTGAAGAGCAGCTGCTTCAGAAATGCATCAAATAAACCCACGGTGCCCCTAAATGTGCAACACCACATGACAAAGGGAAACGAGCCTCTGAGTCTGCTCGCGATCGGCTCCTGGAGCGGGAGAATTGATCGTCCTGTGTCTTTAATTCCAGCCAGATGCTTTTTATTCTCCCACAAAGCTTGCTGGAAGCTCTGACAAATTCCCGGTTTTGGAAATTGTGGTTGGATAGAGGGATTAACCCCCGATGCCTAAACCAGTGTGGATCCCATGGGATTTCACAGCTGCTGGATGTGTGTGTGGTGGATGGGGGAGCAGCTTCCACTGCTCCTTGGAGCACAAGTCAACCCTCCAGTGAGCGGAGTACCCAAGGGAAACACATCAAATTGAAAATCCTGACATGAAATGACCTAGTTTCTATTCCTGTCGTGTGAAATACCCGATCTCTGATTTGATTTTTGCTGAATTCCATTGATTTCCATGAGCTTGTTTCAACCCCATTAAAGATATCAAAGAAACAGGAAGCAAATGAAGAGTAGCTTCAGTGCAATAAAAATCACTGCAGGAAAACCTGTGTGACACCTGACTTCAGCCTTCCCTGGAGCCCTTTTTCAGGTTCTGTGGAGAGTGGGAACTACCATGGAACACCTGGCTCCCTGAGAGGCTTCCCAATCTTTCTGGCAGGATGTGACCCATGGCAAACTGGATGGAGAAAAGGATGGAGTATCATTCCCCCTGTAAAATTCCCTTTATAAAATATCAGTTTCCTTTCCATTATATTCCATTAAATTTGTTTTCTGGTTTCTTCTTCAATATTCACAAGCTGTTTTTATACAAAGATAGAGTTATTGATACCAATATTTCAAACTCTTGTTTAGGAAGGGAAAACAAATGAGGAATTGCTGCCCTTTCATTCATAGTCAACTGAAAGCAGGAACAAGAGGGCACAGGCAAACACAGAATCCCAGACTAGTTTGGGTTGGAAGGAACTCAAAGCTCATCCAGTCTCACCATCTGCCATGGGCAGGGACACCTTCCACTATCCCAGATTGCTCCAAGCCCTATCCAACCTGGCCTTGAACACTTCCAGGGATGGGGCAGCCACAGCTTCTCTGGGCAACCTGTGCCAAGGCTGCTGGAACAGCTAAATTCATTCATTCAAATCTCAAATTTCTTCTCATCGTGTTGGATTCAGAAGTCAAACCAACCTTTCTTCTTTAAAAACAGCACAACTGCTGCACAGATCCAGAGTAAAGCTCTGCAGGGTTTGCATACAGGAAGATCACTTCAGATGGCTAAGAAACAGAAAATGTTCAAACCACGAGAAATAAAAAAAAAATAAATGGCATCTTTTGTGTGTGCAGGCTCGAGACTGAGAGGCTGCAAACATTTTCTTTGTGAATTGCAGAACAAAGAGCACAGTCATTTCAGGTAAGGTTTGCTTTTTAACTATCCTTTTTGGGAGTCATTCCTAGTTCCACTCCATGGCAGCAGAAGGATAAAAGAAACACAGGATAAAGATATCTACCTCTAACTCCCCTTTGTGCCAGAGCACTTCTGAGAGCACGCTTTGCTCTCACTTTGATATGGGCATCCATTTAAAAGACTCCAAAAAAGTTTCCATACTAAATCTGGGGCTGAGCAACCTGTAGAGGCAGCAACTCATCTCCCCTCTGCATAGAGGAAGAAGGGTGAGGATGGATAGAACCATCCTTAGTACACCCGGAATTCACAAAATACAGTCAGTGATGCCCTCACACATCACGTGCCAGGTTGTGAAATTTGGGAAGGGAGCTGCCCAGAGAAGCTGTGGCTGCCCCACCCCTGGAAATGTCCAAGGCCAGGTTGGACAGAACTTGAGCAACCTGGGATAGTGGAAGGTGTCCCTGCCCATGGCAGGGGCTGGGACTGGAGGGGCTTTAAGGTCCCTTCCAACACAAACCATTCTCGGATTCCATGAAGTGTCTGACCTGGTGCTGGCCCAATGCTCCAGAAGAGCCCTTGAGGCTTTTCTAGGGGCCACCACATCTCCTTTCCATGGGAGACACTCCTGGGAGGTCCTGCTGACCGTTAGCAGAAAGTGACAAATTTCCTTATTCCCTTCTGACTTTCAGAGCCAACAGGTTGTCTGGAGCAATCTGTGCATCTCCAAGGAGACCTATTGCAGAAACACAGCATTCTGAGTTAGATCTGAAACTTCTTAGTCAAAATACAAAGATGTGAAGCATCAAGGGTTTGAGGAGAAGATGCTGGTTTGCAGCTGGTACAGCCCAGCAGGGAATCAGAAGAGGAGTTTAATGTTTAAGTTTTCAGGGGATGCTTTCCTGATTTACATTCTTCAGCCATCACTGAAAGCCTGGAGACCTGGTCCTCTGCATCACCTCTCATCTCATAAGCATTCCAGGTACCTCAGGAAGAAACTTTGAGCATTGCAGGTTCTCAGTGAAGTCAGATCAATGAGTTCACTCAAAACAACTAGTCTGGAAATTAACTGTTTCATGAATTTCAGCAAATACTTATGTGAGAAGCTCCAAACATCCTGCTAGTCAAACATCCTTCTGCTCAAACAGTCCTGGAATCCAAAACAACAACAACAGATGGTGTCATCTCATATCTACCTACTGCTGTGAAGGGACACTTGATGGATAGTCAGTGAAGCCCCTCATAGGCAGACTCTCAGTAGGGTTTAAAGTAAAAAGATCCAACTTTTTTGTGCTAGTTTATCAGTAAAGAGCAGTGATCACATCAACACACTCCACAGCACCAGCAGGGCAGGCAGAAGGTGCCACAGTCCAGCAAAAATGCCTGTCACATAGGCAGCAACTTGGGTTTTCACTCTCAGAAGCAAGTTACATTTCATCCTGGAGGGACAAAAAATTCTCCCTGCTGTAGGGAATCAGGATTGCCATGTCCAGTCGTTCCTTAGACACTTCCAGGGATGGAGACTCCACCACCTCAATGGGCAGCTCCTTCCAATGCCTGAACACCCTTTCCAGGAAGAAATTCCTCCTGATGTCCAACCTGAACCTCCCTGGCACAACTTGAGGCCTCTTCCCCTTGTTCTGTCCCTTATTTCCTGGGAGCAGAGCCCGATCCCCCCAGCTCACCCCTCCTGTCAGGGAGTTGCAGAGCCAGAAGGTCCCCCCTGAGCCTCCTTTTCCCCAGGCTGAGCCTCCCCCAGCTCCCTCAGCTGCTCCTTGTGCTTCAGACCCTTCCCTAGCTCTGTTGCCTTCCCTGGACATGCTCCAGCCCCTCAATGTCCTTCTGTGAGTGAGGGGTCCAAACCTGACTCCAGAATTCCAGACACAGCCTCACCAGTGCCCAGCACAGAACCCCCACCAGACAAGGATGAGGCTCTTGCACTGCTGTGAAGCCTCACAGGGGTGTTCCGGATGCTGAGTGGGAATGTTGGAAAGGTGCTGCACCCACCCACACACCCCTGCCATACACAACACAAACCAGCCAGTGAGGAGCCAGCGAGCTCCCTGCCAGGGACACACCTCTCCTGAGGCACCAGTTTCCATCAGCCCACTCCGTGTGCACAGGGGCTCATGAGGGTTCCTGCACCAGAGCTGAGTGGGCTGAAAATACATCAGGGCAGGGAGGGGAGTCGTGGGTGCCTGAGTCTCACACTGGGGGAAAATCACAACTACCTCTGCTTTTTATACATTATTGCAACATAAAAATATGTTTTTGGCTTCTTAATTAGGTGCTTTTACCTCCTCGCATTAACACAGCTTTGTCAGAGCCAATTGCAAGTTTTAAACTTCACTTTATCAGTGAAGCAATTACACTTTTATGGGATTTATCCTCTTTGCAGTAACTTTAATACACTTTTGTTACTTAATTATTTCCCTTCCCAGATTATTGCTCTTAAGTAAAATCCCCATTATTCTGGATTCAGCAGTGGAGACAGTGGCCCAAATCACACACTTCCCTTCAAACCCATTTGGGCAACCAAATGTGGGAATATCAGTGTCAAGTTACAAAAAACGTACCGAGAACTAATTATTTCATCTGGAAACCTTCCGATTTAATTTCCCCGGCACTAAATCCCCAGTGTCTCTTCGCAGTCACTCAGCTGGAACGGGCTCTGCTCCACTCCCGCAGGAGCCTTTCCAGGACAGTGCTCTCCCGCTCCCTCCTCGCTGCAGCCACTTTTCCTTGCCGCCTAATTACCCATTTCAGGGATGATTTTCCCTCGCAGTTGGAGTTGTTCGCTGAGGCCGTTTATTCCACCTCCAGTCCTCCTGCAGTCCAGGGCTGGATGCTGCGTTTTGTCTTCCCCCGTGCCTGAGCTTTCCCTGCGCTCACAAAGGGGCTGGAGAGGGAGGCAGGGTCACCTCCAGTGACACAGCCACCCCCCGTGCCACCAGCTTGGGGCTGGAGAAAGAGCACCGGCTTTTCACCCATAGAAAGTGCTAAAACAGTCATTTAGGAATTAGGACACAAAACCCTCCTAAAAACAAATGCTTGCATCAAAATCCCTCCCCCAAGCTGGGATGTGCTGCTGTGAGGAGAAGAGGAGCCTGGGGTCTGCCAGAAACTGCTGGGACTCGGATGTCTCTGGCAAAGAACAAATCCCAGTCCAAGCCTCTCCAGTGAGTGCTCAGCCCCCAGATCGTAAATGGGGAGCAAACACCAGTACAGTGTGGGCACACACCAGTTATACCTCACTGTTTGGTTTTGGGGGTAGAACTCGGTCCTGCTACCTTCGGTAGCTCCGAAGCAGTTGTGCTCTGTTCCCTGAAGGGATCAGAGCATCCCCCGGAGGCATCGGAGCCTCCCCCAGCTTTCGGGGCTGCAGCTCAAAGCAACAACTCAACACTCTCAGCAGCCGCCGGAGCTTCCCCGCCTCCGGCCAGGAACCCCAGGGAGCAGGAGGGGGAGAAGAAGACGCTCAGGAGGCCCCGACTTGTCTCCTGGATCCAGTTCCCAGCCCTGGTGCGGGAATGGGTGAGGCAGGCAGTGGTGGATGCCTCTGGGAACTGCACACTGAGAGCACAGGACAACTCCTCCTTTCAGCCCCGTCCCTCGGGGTAAGTGCTGCTGGTTCCTCACACCAGGATCCATCCTTGCAGGGCTCTCACCCACCCAGACTGAGCAGCAGAGCTGGGCACAGCCAAGGGACAGAGCTGAGCATGGCCAGGCCGGTTGTGGATGGGGAGGAGCTGCTCGTTAGGACTCTGCTCCTTAGGGCTCACCAGCACCTTCTTGCATTTCTGAGGGAGACAGAGAATTATCCCCTTACTGATCATGCCTTTCCACACAGGTTGCAAGTGGCACGGACTGAGCTGTGACTGCCAGCCTTTAGTTAGGGCAGAAAACACGATAAAAGACCGTTTTCTTGTGACATAAGAAACTTGTTGCTCAGAAGGAATTTACACTGAACACTGCAGAACTTGTTAAATCATCTTCTAAAGAGCCAAGCATGGATTCCCTGTTTGAAGATGCCACTGGTGTTCCTGGCAGGTTGTGGAGAGCCATGTGCAGGCGTGGGCACAACTGGACAGCCCAGGTTAGGGAGAGAAATGGCTCAACCACAGCTGGAATTCAGCCATGAGAAAAAGAAGATTTCAGCCTGGAGCAGAGAAGGCTCCAGGGAGACCTCGGAGCCCCTTCCAGTGCCCAAAGGGGCTCCAAGAGAGCTGGAAAGGGATTTTGGACAACAGCCTGGAGGGACAGGACAAGAGGGAATGGCTCCCCACTGCCACAGGGCAGGGTTAGATGGGCTATTGGGAAGGAATTCTTGGCTGTGAGGGTGGAGAGTCCTTGAAACAGGTTGCCCAGAGAAGCTGTGGCTGCCCCATGCCTGGAAGTGTTCAAGGCCAGGTTGGATGGGGCTTGGAGCAAGCTAGGATAGTGGGAGGTGTCCCTGCCCATAGCAGGAGGTGCAGTGAGATGGTCTTTAGTATCCTTTCCAACCCAAATCATTCTGTGATTCTCTGATTTCTAAGCAACTTTAAAAAATCAGCTAATGCAGCTTTTTGGACAAAAAACACATCCATCCTTTAAAGAAAAAAAAAAAAAATCACTGTTACTGCTGAGTAAAAACCTGACTGACTTTGTAAAAGAGAGGAATTCTACAGACACCTCAAACACTGCAAATTTAAGACAGTTTTACAATTAAAATAAAACAAACCTCAAAAAAAACCCCAAAAGAGAACCACCAAACACAACACCCTGCACTTGGTATGATGGACTTGTGCTTTCCTTCTCCCAAGAGTTGAGGAAAGCTCCTGCTTTGGGCTTGGGCTTTAAGGGAGACTAATAATGATTGAGATCCTCCCTTCTTATTAGAAAGTTCCTCTGCTCTGTGTAATTTAAAAATAGCCTGAGCAACTGCTGGTAGCACTTTCTACTAGAGAAAGTAAAAAATGCCCTGAGTTTCTTTTTAGATATTTTTTGATCAGATGAAAATTGAAAGAAAAAGAAATGCTTTAATGCTCAGTTGACAAGCAAAATCCTAAAGAGAAAAGGGAATCAGTTGCAGAGGGTCCTGCTGGCAGATGACAATTACATCTGCCACAGGAATTCTTCTTGGGAGTGGAGCTGTGTGGGTCTCCTGTGATACTCATAAAAGTGTGTAGGGAGGTCCCTGGGGTCATCAATCTTCTGTGTGCTCTTTTGGGGTTTGGTTTGGGTTTTTTTCTTGGTTTATTTAAGTCCTTCTTGGGCTTCTCACAGGGTTTTTTAGGGAGAATTCAATATACTGATGGCCTGTGAGACCATGAAGGGTGTGGGCATGAAGAGGAGCTGAAATGGATTCTCCTGTAAATTCCTATGGAAAAACAGCCCAAACAAAAATACTCCTAAGTGATACATCCAACCCTTTCAACAACACAGCCAGCAGACCACAAGAGCTTTATGCCATTCCTGAAGAAATATTTATCACTCAGATAATGACACAATTAACTTTGTGGCTTCCTCTCCCATTAAAAATCCCCCAGATTTATGGGAGTGAGCCAGTAGAACTCCAAAGGTTTCTCCTCAGGTGAGGCAAGGGGGATGTTTCCAGTGACATCTCCACTGCCATGGGGGGCATCTGGTGTGGGCTAAATGAAGCAGCTCTTTCACTAACAAATTAAAAGCAAAGAGAAGCAACACTAGTGGATGAACATCATCCCTCAGCCGTGTCCAGCAGAGTCAGCACCATCCTGGAGCTGGAGGTTTCCAGCCAAGAGCTTGGCCAGGGATTTGTCCTGGTCCCACTGCCCAGGTTGACACATGTGACCTCAGAATTCAGAAGCCTCACTGAGGCCCCCAGTGAGGAGAGAGGTGGTAGCACCTCTCCATCCATGGGGACACAGCACAGGTGTCTGTCCTGCAAGTGATGCAACTCTCACATCTGACTAGGCCCTGCATGTTTGAGCACTCTGAACTGGGGAGATATTAAATATCACAATACTTCAAAAGTTCAGTTACCTATATCTTTTAAAGATTTCTCAAAACACCAGAGCTCTTAGACACTCCTCTGCAGCCCCTCTGATTGTTCCTGTAACTCTTCTGTCCCTTTCTTACTTCACTATAAACCTGTCAATTATGTTTCCTTTGGTGCAAGCAGGAAAGCTGCCCCTGTCCCTGATCCATGAGTGATGCCACTTCCAGACCATCTTTCATCTTGAATTTCAGCAGCCCAGTCCAGACCACAGCCCAGCTCCCACTGCACCTCTGAAGCCTTGCTTTATTTTCACCTCTCCTTTTTCCACATTATAGCCCTTAAAAAACACAGAAAGTTTTATGACTATGGACAAATAAATGATGAAAGATATTTTAACTACTCTTTTTCCATTCTCTAGGACTTCTACAGACACCCAAACATTTAAGCACAACTGGATTTGGTTCCCCAAATCTGAGACTTTACCAGGGAGGGACAGGTTTTTTTAACTATAAGTGAAGCTCCAGCTGGTCCTGGGCAGGATGAGGGGCCCAGGGGGTGATGCTGCACTGCTGGGGGTGTGCAGGGCTTTGTGCAAGAGCTGAAAGAGATTGTGCAGAAACGGGAGAGAAAACCTCCAACACATCAGACAATGAGAAGAACATCCCATCGATCCTGTGACAGGGAAATGTGGCATCTCATGCAGCTCCTCTCAAAAAATGCACTATTAATGCATTATCAAACCTTCAGTTTGTTCAGTGTCTGTAGCACAAACTGCCAGGAGCGCAGAACATTTCATGCTTTCATCTCCCAGAAATAATTTGACAGTGCTTGAAGATTTGATCGCTCTGATTACATTATTATTGTTTGTTGAATACCAATAAAAGCTTTAAAAAAAGCCCAACCCAGCACTCTTTTCACTGCTTGATTGTAGCAGCAAGATGTGCTGTGATGGGCCACTAAAAGGAGAGGAGGAATTTTTCTTTTCCCATGGGATGAGGCTGAGCAGGAGGAATTCCCACCATCTGTCTGAGCCCCTAAAGCTCCGCTACTAGCCCTGATGGGACCAGACACAGGACCAGAGTCTGTTCATGGAGCAAGACCTGAGGTATCTCTTGATGGTTATTGAATGATGGAGTATCCCACAGCATCAGCCTTGGGCTTTACACCAGTGGACTCTTCTCCTCCAAACTTACAGGATCATGGAATGGTTTGGGTTGCAAGGGACCTTAAAGTCCATCCAGTTCCACCCCCTGCCATGGGCAGGGACACCTTCCACTAGCCCAGGTTGCTCCAAGCCCCATCCAACCTGGCCTTGAACACTTTCAGGGATGAGGCAGCCACAGCTTCTCTGGGCAACCTGTGCCAGGGCCTCACTACCCTCACGGCCAAGAATTCCTTCCCAATATTCCATCTAACCCTGCCCTGTGGCAGTGGGAAGCCATTCCCTCTTGTCCTGTCCCTCCAGGTTGTTGTCCAAAATCCTTCTCCAGCTCTCCTGAAGCCCCTTTGGGCACTGGAAGGGGTTCTGAGTTCTCCCTGGAGCTTGGATCTGCTCCAGTCCCTAGACTTGCGATCTGCTGAATCAAAGCACTCAGAAAAATTTACATTTATATAGTTCGTGGCTAAAAATTATCCAGTGTCCATGAACACAGGAAGCTGCATGAAGCCCCAGCCTGTCCTCTGCGTTCTGATATTCATCAGAAACCAGGAATGTCTGCTCCAGCCAGTCATAAAATCAGGGAATCTTTAAGGCTGGAAAAGTCCTTTAAGATCAAGTCTAACCATCAACCAGCACCATGGTCCCCATGACACCGGTCCCCCCTGACAGTCCCTGACAGCCACATTTGGCTCATCGTTGAGCCAGTCAGGGGCACAAGGAGTAGGATCATCTCATTATTTCCTTCCTCGTAGCATTAATTTCCCTCCTTAATCCAAACACAGCTTTCTGCAATTATTAAAGCAGTTTTAATCCAATAAAACATAAACAGCATGGATCAAAGGATATCCCAGAGGCACAGGATGGGAACTGCTCCTGTAAAGTTCAGCCCCATAAAATGCAAAGCTTGTTACTGCATAAGAGGCAACCCAAAGGTGGGAGCTGTGCAAGATGTGTGTGTGCCAGAGCCCCATCCATCCAATTAAAGTATCTGACTAATCACCAGTTAGCATATTTCAATTAATTTAATTAGCACGTAATAACATTGCATCACACACACATAATGCTGTAACTTGGGTTCAGATTAAACTCTAAATTACTGCAGAACACATCCGGTCCTACATGAAATGCAAGTAAAAGCTGCTTTTCTCCCTTTCCTTCTGAGCTCCCTTCAGGAACAGGCATAGGCAGAGGTCTGGAAATCTGAATTCATTAAGTGAATTTATGGGATTCATGAAATCCAGAGATGTTGATTAATCTAAGACCGTTCATGTGCTTCTTGAATCATTAAGGGCAGATGCCAGTGCTTGAAATTGGACATGACAACACTCCCAGGCTGGTTGGCTTGGCCCTACCTGGCTCATCCCACTGGCATGATCAGATCAGATTCAAGCCCAGTGGTTCATCCATCAGCCGTCAGAAAGGGCAACCAAATCAAAGGCTGCCATTTCTGATACTCCCCCTCCCATTTCTGACTTTTTTTTTCCCCACACACAAGGAGTTTATCTGGAGCCCATCACCCAGTCCCAGCCTCCCAGTGCTCAGAGAAAACTGGGAACCACTTCCCTGATCTCAGTGAGGTGCCTCCAGCCAGACCTTCTACTGCCAGACGTTCATTTGCATGTCACACCACCCTCTTTAAAATTCTGCTTTGCTCTACTAAAGGCATGAAAACCTAAAGATCCCTTTCTAAGCAGCAATAGTGCCCCAAGGGGAAGGGTCCCTTGTGCTCTCAGGGATGTTTCCTTGACAGCATCACTCCTGTGAGTGTGGGGATGAGGAACTGGCCTCAGCACAAGCCAAGTCTGGTGAAAGAGCAGGGAAAAAAAAAAAAAAAGCCATAAAATGCAGGGATGGGAAGGGAGAAAAGTGACAGAGAATGGAGAATGGCAGCAGGTGGAGGCTGGAATAACGTTGTCTTCTGCAATTCTACTGGAGGTTTCTCAGTTTTCTTTATTCTCTACTCTGGTGTCTGTGCCCAGGGTGCAGCAAGGCCAGTTCTGACCCAGAGCACCCTCAGGGCAGCGAGCAAGGATGAGCTGCCTGTTCTCCCCAGACTCCTGACTGGGTCTCTCTAGGCTGCTACAGACACCATCACCCCTGTTCCCTGTTGGGAGAGCTCTAATCACAGTCAAAACACCTCCAGGTACCTGCTGAGCTTCCCTGCTCAGGAACATCTCCACTTACTGGTCACGTCCAAGGCTTTGCACACCCTGCAGCAACAGCAAATGTTACACTTAAGGGAAGGCTTTTCTAACTCATTAATTAATTTGTTCCACTGACTGAGACTCTCTGGAAAGTCTCTAGAGAAGTGTTTTACACTAAGGGTGGGGAGGCCCTGGCACAGGTTGCCCAGAGAAGCTGTGGTTTCCCTATCCCTGGAAGTGTCCAAGGTCAGGTTGCACAGAGCTTGGAGCAAGCTGGGAGAGTGGAAGATTTCTCTGCCCTTGGCAGAGGAGGGAAAGAGATGGTCTTTAAGGTCCCTTTCAATCCAATTCTGTCTGTGATTCTGTGAAACACCACGTTCTTACTGATCTCATCAGAAGCTTTGAGCCCCGCCAAATATCCTCCCAATGAACAGGAGAATGTGACTTTCCTTCCTTTTCATGCAGTTGTGATGTTGAAGGATTAAATCACTAAAGCATCTGAGTGATGTATCTCACTGAAAATAGTGAAATATGATTTAATAACATCTTTATCAATAAAAAGGAAACCATACATTATCTATCCTGAATGGACCCCCTGCTTTCTAATTTTAAAAAAGTTAATTTTAAAGAGAATTTTCAGCTCAGTCAAATAAAACCTGTTTCCCTTTGAATTTCCCTTCTGATCTGTGTATGACAATATTTCTCCTCAAAGTGACCTCGTCAGAGGTTGCACTGCACCAGCTGGAAAGCCACACCATAAAAATCATGTCAGAATCTCTGAGTATCCCAGCTAATGAAAGGACAAATAAAATACCAGCATTATTTCCAACCTTTGAAAATTCCCTTTCTGAGGAGTCCTTTTAAGTGCTAATTAATCAAATCAGTGATATTTTGCTGGGGTCAGTGACTCATTTCTGCTGCACTCACTGACTGCAGAAGTCTGAAACACAAAACTAAAGAGATCATATTTCTTCCATAGATGGTCAAGCTGTGTTTGCAGAGAGATCCACATTATCTCCAGTCAAATACATTCTGAATCACTTTTTTCTCCCCCTCTCTTCTTTTCATAGCAGTACAGAATTAGGGAGATGACATTACAAGGAATATTTCCATTGACCATCCAACCAACCCTTGACCTGTGCAGATGAGCATCACCAGGTTACCCCTTCCCTCTTATAGCCAATCCAAGGAGACCCTGAACATTCCCAGCCAGGTTCATCTGGGAATTCAGCCATGTTCTTCATGCAGGACCAAGGCCTGGATTTGTGGAAGGCACAGCTGAATTCAAGGCTGGGAGCAGAAATTGGCTTCCTGCACAGATGGAAGACAGGGATTAGATGTAACCTCACTCCAACCACCCCCTACCACCCTGGTACCCTCCCAGTAGGGCTTTGCAAATGTGCATCCAGAAAGTCATATGAAGAAAGTCATGTTAAGAAAGGGCAGAGGAAGAACTGATGGAAGATCATGGAATCACAGAACGGTTTGGGTTGGAAGAGACCTTAAATCTCACGCAGTCCCAGCCCCTGCCATGGGCAGGGACACCTTCCACTAGCCCAGGTTGCTCCAAGCCCCATCCAACCTGGCCTTGGACACTTCCAGGGATGGGGTAGCCACAGTTTCTCTGGGCAACCTGTGCCAGGGCTTCATTGCCCTCACAGGGAAGGATTTCCTCCAGAATTCCAATCTAGTCCTACCCTCCTTCAGCTTAAAGCCATTCCCCTGGTCCTGTCCTGTCACCATGAAGGATAAGAAAGAGGAAGAAAGATGAGTAAAACACAGGGAGGTGAAGATGGAGGTACAAAATAAGTGAGAACAGATGATAGAAAAAAATGAAAGAAAGAGAACAAAGAAACACAGTAAGAGAAAAACAAATTTTTAGCCATCTTGCAAATGAACATTTTTTACACAGTGAAACTGAGGTTGGGCAGAACTGGATTGTTCCAAGTGAACTTTCAAAGTCAGGTGCATTTCTGCACAGAATAGGTGAATCACAATACCTGAGTTGAAAGGGACTCACAAGGATCACTGAGATCAATTCCTGATGACAGGCAGCTCTGGAAAAGCTGAACCCCACAACTGAACTTGGAGGAGGAGGAAACCCAGCAGACACGATGGCAACAGGTGATATGAATTTATATATAGAAAATCTTTCTAGGTAGAAAACATCTCCCTATCCTGAAACTGCACATGCTCCTGCCCAACACCAACCAATTTAATTTATCATCATATTCCTAAGGAACCACCCTCAGATATCACCCTAATGCAACTGAACATTGGGAGAATTTGTCTTCATCAACAACATAGAATATACAGACCTTTCAGACCCTCAGTTGGAAGAAAACCTCTGTGTAATCTCAATGCCAATCTCAATGCCACAGAAACACAATTTAAAAGTTGACATTATGAGTTATTACAGGCTAATAGATGAGGGTTTTTTTATTTCTTTTGTTAACTAATGCCTGTCCTCTGAATAAAAATTATATGCAGCAATTTCTACCTGCACTTCTACAAGGATAATCTAAAATTTGTCATGAAATAAAGTTGGTGGTCCAAAATCCCAAATCGATGCATTTACCACCACTCCTGTTTTCTCCATTTTTCACCCCATGGGAAGTGGTTGAATGCCTTTGGCACCTGTGCCCATTTCCCATCTCATTCCTCTGCAGCTTGGCACAATCAATATTTGGGATGTACCAACCTGAACTAATGACATGGCCAGGGGAGCTCAGAGCTCCTGGGCAAAAGAAACACTTAAATTGTTCAGTCTTTTTAGTTATCAAATTAACACAATCCCTAGGGCTTTACATGCCATATTTTTGGGGGAAATATGGTGTTCCAAAATACAGGAGATGCCTTATTTGCCCACCAAACAGAGCAGGAGCTGTGCATCAAGTGTGGGGTAAAGACAGAGGGTCCTCTGACAAGCTGAATAAACACAGAAAAAGGGAGGTGTTTGTAGAGCTCTGGGTGTGGCTCAAATCTAGGTTCCTGCTTCTATCTTCCTATTGCAGCTGAGCCTGCAGAAACTCAGCAGTGGATGTTGGCAGTGATGTTCCCTTTGAAGCCCCAGCTGGTGGCACAGACAGGACATGTGAACCTTGCACAGGTCCCACACCTCTGGGGACCAACCCAGACCCTACTGAGGCACCAGCAGAGCTGTGCCTCAGACTGTTAAAAAGACTGGGAAACCACACATCAGAGTTTGGTTGGGTTTGGGGTTTAGGGTTTTTTTTTTATTTTATATAAAAATATATAAATAAGAATAATGGACCATACCCTTCATTTCTCACCCAGGGATGCCCCTACCAGACCTCAGCACATCTTACTGCAAACTGATGGAGAGGGTGGAAGTCTGCCTTGGGTGATGTGCCCAGGCAGCTCCTGATGGAGATAACAAAGGTTTTTCTTTGCCAGTGATAGCTGGGGAATGTCACACAGCTTATCTGTGCACGAAGTGTTTGCTGCTCTTAAGCAATAAGCCTTTAAAATCTGTATAAGAAATAAAATTAACCAAGTGAAAACAGGAAGGTTTTTTTTTTTTTTCACCAGAAGCAAACACACAAAAAGGTGCTTTTAGTGGAGAAAATACTATTGGCAATGCCAAAGGCTCTCTGAACCTTCTGTGGGAGCCAGGTTTAATAAGACTGTTAAAATTAAAAGCCTAATGTACATATCCCCACCACTGGTGTAACGTTGAGTCAACCCATGGAATTGTTCTCTCTGCTTTTATTTCTCTCAGAGCCTGTTTCAAGCAGGTTTGGCTGCAGGCACTGGAGACATTCCCCACAGCCCCCCATCCAGACAGTATTAATATTTTCCTCCATAGGCATAAATCTCCTCAAGGCTCTGCTCCACTCCTGCCTGGTAATTAAAAGATTCAGAAAACCTCCAGGACTACACCCACACACCCAAGAACCACATGGCAACCTGCTGCTGCTGAGCCCCCAATAACAGCTAATTAATTCTCTACAAGAGAACAAAGTTGAAAAATCACCTCTACAAACCAGCTCTATCTTTGCTCCTTCCCAACATTCCCACAGAGGATGGACATCACCCTGGGACAGGGCAAATATCAGAGCAGTGCTGCAAGAGTTGGGTTTGTACAGAGTTGGAATTGCAACATGTTAGTTCTTCCTGGATGTGGCCCTCAGTGCTCTGGGCTGGGGATTGGGCACAGGATGGACTCGATGGGCTGGGAGGGCTTTCCCAACCTCAATGATTCTCTGATTTTGTTATTAATTCCCTCTCCAAGCACAGGACTTCTCCAGTTGGACATGGCTGGTTTTCCTGCAGTACAGACTGGTCCCTCCACAGCCTGGGGGGCAGACAAGTCATCTACAAGGACCTTGTAGGTCTTCGTGTGAATTAAATGAGCACCTGAAGCTCCAGAGGCCTCTTGAAGGAAATACACTGCCACTCCTGCAGAGACCAGAGCTATTGCTCACCAAATTGGAGAGCTGCAACTGCCCAAAGTCAGACCCACTGGGGATGTGGAGAACATCAGCACATCCCTCACCCCATGGCAGGTGCAGTCTGTGCTCAGAACCATCATCCTGCAAGGTGAATCATGGAATGGTTTGGGTTTGAAGGGATCTTCAAAGCCATCCCCGCCATGGGCAGGGACACCTTCCACCAGACCAGGTTACTCCAAGCCCTGTCCAACCTGGCCTTGGACACTTCCAGGGATGGGGCAGCCACAGCTTCTCTGGGCAACCTGTGCCAGGGCCTCACCACCCTCACTGGGAAGAATATTTGCAGACAAGTTCTAACTCTCTAGAAAGAGGGGTTTACCCTGAACCTGCCGTTAATGCCCAAATTCTTCAGAGCTCTCTTCCAGCATCCCACATGGCACCCCAATGCTCCCAGGCAGGTGATGGTGAGATGGGCAAGTCTCTAAGACTGACAGGCCCAAATTAGCCCAAAGAGGGAAAAGAGACATAAAGAAACGTTAGAATAATTCATACACAACATTTAGTTTAATTTACAAATGGTTGTTATCTCTTGCAATCTCTGCAGGAATGGCAGAGAAGGGATGAAGCGTCAGATGAAGATTTTAGGGTAATGTTATTCATAAGCAAGTCTTATCTGGCTTGGTACAGCTTGAATTTTCTTATAAATAGCTAAATTCTTTAACAATTCATGGTTTGAGAGCCAAGAGATTCACGTCTTACCTTGTTTCTCCGAGGAAATGGATTTATGGCCACTGTACAACTGCCTCCTAATTAGTCAGAGCTTCTCAGCTCAGTGGGTTTGATGAACCCTCTGCAATATTGAATCACCAGGTGTGTGAATAACAGAGCCAGGCACTGACACTGCGTGGAAACCCCAGGCAGAATCTTAAAAAGGAGGGGGGGAAGGTGCTGACACAGCACCTTCCTATCTGTGCTCACTCAAGGAAAACCTCCCTCCACCACAGGATCAGATCATGCAAAGAAAAACCTGGACACTGTCTTCCCCACACAGAGATTGGGTTCTCCCACAAAATAAAGGGGGATTTTCAGCAATTATGGAGATATTCCTGTAACCAGACATGACAACAGCTTTAGAAACTATAAATGCAAGGAGCCTATTTTTTAATATGCCTTAAATAACAGATTGAAGTAGGCCACTGTCACTGTGACTTTGTCTGCTTCAAAATTTCTCATGGCTTAAAGTAGTAATTTATTTTTTTTGTACTGAGAGCCTCCAAAAAGTCAAGCTGAGAGTAGTTTCTAGGGAATAAATCATCTCACTGCGATAAACACTTTCCTTAAAATTGCCTTTTGCACAGTTTATTAGACCTTTTATTTTGAAGGAAGCAGTTGAACAAATTTTTCACTGCAGTTTTAGTGATTGATAATTAAGCTCATGTGGTTTGACTATTTTTGTGATTTCCAAAGGCAAATCTTCATCTTGCCCACCTGATGCTTAGCTACAACAGTGTGTTATATTTCGAATTAAGAGAACAATGGAAACATGATAAGTTTGGGGAAGTGGAAGATGCCCCTGCCCATGGGGGGGGCCCATGGCATCATTTCAACCCAAACAATTCTAGCGTTTTATTTTTTTACTTGTCTAAGCTGAATTTGGCAATCTTTGCAAACCTTTTGGTATTAAAAAATCAGGTAACATAACTTGTTACCCCCAGCTGAGCAGCACTTTCATCCAGAAAGGTCATTCATGCCATAGAATGCTCTCCAAGAAAAGATTTTTTAAACATTATAGGGAATGTCATCCTTAGTTTATAATATGGGAAACTGAGGTAGCTTGAAAGTCTTGTCCTGGGTAAGGCAGGTAATTTAAGGAGTAAAAATCTTTACTCAGACATCCTTAGCCTTTATTTTATCAAAGTACTTTGTCATCTACTTTTTGTTCTTCACTGAATGAGAGCATTGCAGTATTTTTTATGCTTAGAATTGTGTCATAAGCACTGTAATCCAACATAAATCCATCTAACATTTCAATAGAGACAATAAAAAGATAGATAAGGAACAAAAGTTAAAGATTCTTTGTAGCATTTTCATAAATGAAAGGTACGTGATGGAAAACTCTCTGAAACAACATCCAATAATTGGTGATACTTATAAAAGACATCACTAATGGTTCATTTAACTTTGCAATATCTTAAACTCACTCATTTTGTGAAACTGGAATTATTTATGAGACAGTTTATTACAAGCAGATTAATATTCATTGGGCAGTTGGCAGAAGATGTATGTTCAGATCTTGGGGTTGTTTAGCAAACGAACAGAGCCATCACTTTGGGAGCTTTGGGCAGAGAACTGATTGCAATCAGTATTATCCAGGAGTTCATTAGACACTGAAACACTGGGTGCAGAGAGGCATCATTTCAGTTAATCAGTACCTGGCTGTCAGGTGAGAGCAGCTCCCTGAGTGCATGTTTTACAGCCCTGGGTAGGGCCTGGGGGGTGTTCACACCACTAATGAGACACACTTTGTTACAGGTAATATTTTTGCTTTTCATAAAATTTATAGAGCCAATTCTTGAAGTACTTCAGAAATAGCAGGTTCCACACTTAGATCTACACTGTCCAGGCTCTCCAAAACACCCCTCCTTCAGGATGACCAAAACACAGCCTTTATTTACTAGCAGGGCATTGGTTTCAAGAGGATTTGTACAAGTTCAGCCCCTTATTCTGCTCTGTTTCTGCATTCACTTAAGTCATTGGCAAGTCAATAGAACAAACATCACCAGCAGACTTCCACCCTGGGATTTCCAGGTCTGCCAAAGGATCTGGTCCGAGGATCCCCACAGACACCAACAGAGTTTGGTTGTTTAACTCACACCAGGAAACACAGAAGCATTTAAAAATCAGCAGGACAGCACCAGGGAGCCCTTATGCAAAACTCAAACAAGGAAAAAAACCATAGAAACAAGTGACTTGTTTCCTGTGGGTTGATAGTTGTGAATTGGAGGGTGTGAGAGGTGACCTCTGGCAGCCAATACATTGCCCTGTGCCCAGGACCCACAGAGCACATCCCAAGACTCCCAGCATCTGCACAAGTCCATGGGTTACTTTCCTGTGGAAAGAAAGCCTAAAAGTACATCTCAGCACTAATCCATCAATACCTATTATTTATTTGTCTACTGCTATATATAAATAATTGCTAGGCAGGATATCCACCCACACACAGCTCCAGCTGATCATGGCAATCAAATGGAAAATAAAGGATCCCTGGTCTCACTGCTTCCCCCTCACCTGCCAGCCATCAGGATGGGATTGCAGGGAGAGCAGATAGAAAACTGCCACATACAGAAAGAAACTGTAGCAAAGCTCTCATTGTGAGACAGCAGGGAATCAGTAAAACATGTCTTGGATCGATGAAAAAACCATTTGTGCTTCTAGAATTGTCTGATTCAGAAATCTCCAAGATTACAGATGTTTGCCTCATGCCATGACTGCTGCAATCTTTTGTTAGTCATGGCTGTTTTGCTCAAGCCTTTCACTGACTCACACCCTTTTTTCAGTTGACAGCACCACAACACTCCTAAATGAGCCTTTTCTGTCCTTTGGTTCTGCCCCACAATGAAGACAGAAAATTACCTGGCAAATCAAGCACAGCAACTGCACCTTCCACACAACCCGCACAGGGAGATTTTCCTGCGAAATCCACTGTTCCTCTGACTGGAATTCTCAGAGCTCACCTTTAGGTCTCCTCTCAGTAGTGCATTTAATGCATCACTTCACAGCTGCTGCATAAATCACACTGGGACAATTACCTGCTGCCATGTAATTAGTGATGACAGCAGCAAAAGAAGGCAGCTCAGAGCATCATATGGGGCTCCACGCAGGAAAAATCATCTCTGATTGTGGCTTTGTTAGAGAAAAGTGTTTTGCTATCCCCCAGCCATGGCTGTACTTCCCCAGCAGCACATCCCCACCCACACAAGGTGTTTGCTCAGGAGGGAAAGTCACAAAGCTCCTGAAATGGCAAACTTAAAAGTACTGCAGGAAAGGTATTTCACCACATCTGACTTCATTGTTTAATATAAAATTATGGACATTGGGATCAGTACTTCATCTTGAGCAGCAGGAAGATGACTCTCATTTTGAATTTCTTTTTTTCCTTTAAGCTTGAACACACACCCTGAGAAAGGACCCTCTTCATCTCATCCCCTCTCACAAAACCATGGGGGTTTGGAGAGGTAGGAGAAGGCACAGAGCTACACAGAGTCAGGTCAAAATAAAGTGGAAAACCCACTGCATGTTCAAATTAGGATCTAATTCTTGGAATATTAACAATAGAGAAAAAAATTAATACCTGAGCTTTGAGGTTCCCATCACTGGTGACCCACATAGTTTAAGTACTTCCATAACATTATTCCATGGGAATCTTTGAAACCAGACAACTTAATATATGTAGATGCAAAATCAACGCACATTTGAATTTCCTAATGAGACCAGAGCTTTTGTAATAAGGCTATTTTTGATCTAGGTATTTATAACTATCCCATCCCAAATTGAAAAGAAGGAGCAGTTTGTAAATTGATCCAGTCTTTGCATAAAGTATGTGACTGGAGCTGATGCTAATGAGTTCATTATGGCATCGTACCTAAAACCTTCTCCCCAGCTAAGGAAAAGCAAACAGCAGATACTCAGTGGCCAAAATTCCCCACACATTCTGAATCTGAGGGATGGTTTCCTTCACCACAAACACTGCCAGAGCTGCAGGGACAGGGGGCACACAGAACCTCCTCAGCCAGCACAGAGCACTGTGGGGTTAAACCCCCTGTCAGGGGACACATCCCATTCCAGGCACCCCCTCTCCTAGAACTTGTCTAAAATCATGACAGACACAGGCAAAGCACCCACACCATGGAAAGAAAAGGACTTCCTTCCCCAGGCATGAGAAGGGCTGATACCACCCTGATCCCACACGTCAAATAGGTTGCTTTTAGCCACATCCACATTTCGGTCTGTACAGGACCAGGGACAAGGAGCAGGGAGGGTGCAGGAGGAGGCGGGATGGCATCTCCCAGGCAGCTCTCAGTAAGACAAGAGGGCATGGTCTTAAGCTCTGCCAGGGGAGGTTTAGGTTGGATATCAGGAAGAAATTCTTTACAGAGAGGGTAATCAGACATTGGAATGGGCTGCCCAGGGAAGTGGTGGATTCTCCATCCCTAGAGGTTTTTAAGATGAGACTGGATGTGTTACTTAGTGCCATGGTCTAGTAACCACGGTAGTAGTGGATCAAGGGTTGGACTTGATGATCTCAGAGGTCCTTTCCAGCCCAGCTGATTCTATGATTAACCCCCTGAAGCCCAAAAAAACAACAAAATGGTCACCAAGAGTCAACACGTCCAAGCAGCTTCTGAGGACCCTGTGAAACCCACACAGGCCCTCAGAGTCACTCACCACGACAGCAGAACAGACCTTCCACCCAACATCCTACAGAGATCCAACCCCCTTCCCACTCCTTTTGTCCCCTCTGGCTGTGCCTTGTTTCCCTCAGGGGTGGGATTTGCCACCAGGTGTTGGCAGTGAAGGCAGTGACCACCTGGCCCTTCCCCTCCTGCTTTCCTTGAGTGGTAACAGGGAGAACTTGCCCTGCCTTGGAATCACACACTGGTTTGGGTGGGAGGGGACCTTAAAGCCCATCCAGTCCCACCTTCTGCAGTGGGTAGGGTCATCTTTTACCAGACTAGGTTGCTCCAAGCTCCATCCAACTTGGTCTTGGACATCCCTCTGGGATTCCAACATGGAAACATACAGCAAAAATGAGAAGCAAGAGCACTGTTTGGATGTGACCCATGTGGGTGTCACCAAGGGTTGTGGCAGTGAAAGTGGGGGAAGGGTTTTGCTTATGGAAATTGTTCTGCCTTAGGGACAGCTGGAGCAGGGAAAGGATCTTAATTGCTGGAGCTCAGGAAATGACAGAGAAAAAACCTCTAACCTATTTTCTGTTCAGAATGGATTTTTTAAGTGGCCAAGTCATTGTTCCTTTAATTTGACTTTCCTTTATCCAGTCTGACAGCTGCCACCATCCAGGAGGTGTGAAAAGCCAGGGGGTGAGCCTGAGTGGGGTGACACCGGTCATGGTGGCTTTGAGGCACAGCATGACACGAGTCTGTGATTGGATGTGCTGGGGTCGGTCCTTTTATAACTTTAATTTAAAAGGTTTCTTGGCTGTTTGCTGTTTCTTGTCATTTTAACAAATCTTACATTTCTCCAAACCCAATACCAGAGCAGCTCTGGGTATCCCAGGAGTTGGGCAATGCACCCATGGTGGCCTGACCTCACAACAGTCATTCTCCAGGACTGAGAGGAGGCATTTTAGACCTTTATCTGGTCACAGAATTTACCCCTGGAGATCCCCAGTCCCCCCTGAGCTTGAGCCAGTGCTCCCAGCCTCCTGAGCCAGTGCTCTGTCTCCTTTCTTCCCAATCCCCATGGCCTGTGTACAGGGATTTTCCCCTTTGCTCTGAGCTGCTGCTCAGATTTTCTGCCCTTTCCTCATTTAGTAGCCCTGTTCCCTTATATTTCTGCAAGATATTTGTAATTGGTATACAAATTGTAATTTGTATAAACATTGTAATTTGCATTAAAAAATATAATTCGCATAACAATAATTTCCTCTGGCAAATACTTTGGGGTTTATGTTTTCTGGTTTCGAGGGTTCACTGCAGACCCTGTGTTTCCTTTTGAATTCTTAAAAGGCACAAAAATGGTTAAGGATTTGTAAACTCTTCTCCTTTATTTTCAGAAGTGGAAAATAAATGAAGTGAGTTTCATTTCAGGAGGGTTTTTTTTCACATGTTCCCCGGGGCAAAATTTTGATGCAGCAGCAGCAGAGTCAGGTTGTCTCAAGCATGAAGAGTATCATGTATATAAATATATATATCAGGTTTTGACATTTGAAATCATCCCAGCAAAAGTCCTCTTAATTTTTTTCTGTTCATTAATTCCAAGCTGAAGACACGTGTTATGGCCAAAGGCTGCTGAGTCAGGGGCATGTTCATCTTTTCTACTGTTATCATTATTCCTTTCTGCTTTCCCAAAGCCTGGCTGGTTCTAACTCAGCTCCTTGACCGATGCTGCGCAGTTTGGCACAGTCCTGCTTTACAGTTCTCTCCAAATTCCTCACTTCTGCAAGTGGGTGTCTCTCATTATCCTGCCATTAATAGTGGATGAACCAACAGCTGCTCCGTGCTAATGAGCCACAGCAAAGAGAGTTCTCTGCAGCTCCAGGCTTGGCACAGTGCCTGGGAACTCAGGGAATCACATACTGGTAGGGCTGGAAGGGACCTGAAAGGTCCTGCCATGGGCAGGGACACCTTCCACTAGACCAGATGGTTCAACCTGTTGAGTTACAGCAACAATTCCTGCCCTGACAACATGTATTTAAGTGGGAAAAGTAGGAATACACTTTCATTACATGCACATTTCCTACTTCAAAAGATAACTGTAGTACTACAATAAAAGGAAAGAGCAAGGTTAGATGGGATACTGGGAAGGAATCTTGCCCTGTGAGGGTGGGGAGGCCCTGACACAGGTTGCCCAGAGAAGTTGTGGCTGCCCCATCCCTGGAAGTGTCCAAGCCCAGGTTGGACAGGGCTTGGAGCAACGTGGGCTAGTGGAAGGTGTCCCTGCCCATGGCAGGGGGTGGAACTGGATGAGCTTTAAGGTCCTTCCCACCCAAACCATTTCACGATCTCTTTCTGACCTTGGCATAATGCCTGAAGGTCTCTGAGTATCCCCCCATCCCCTTATGCCCAGTGTTATAACACACAAAAGAACCAGCAGATGAACAAAGAAAAAGGAATTTAGGTATTGAAGACCCACATGGGCCTGAGCAGAAAGCCCAGCTGGGCAGCAGTGCCCAGGGCATCCCTGTGCCCTCTGACCAGGCTGGGTCAGGGGTGAAGCCCTGCCTGGCACTTTGGCACTGGGAGAAATGCTGGGGGCCAAATCCTGCCCATCAGTGTGATGCGAGACCCCACTCCCAGATCCAGAGACACCTGGGGACAGCACTAGGCTGAGAACTGCACAAGGTCTATTTTAGGTTGCTATTAAGCCCCTCCAAGGTCAGTACCAATCTCTGTGTCCCTCAGTTAAGCATAAACATTAATTTACACTGATGTCCAGGGACATATTTAAGTGCTCTGTGTCAAAACCCCGTTTGCTCTCCTTGAAAAGCCATTTTCAGAAGGTGAGAGGACACTGGATGGGGCAGTAACTCCAAAGGTCACAGGCCTTTGATCTGGGATCATAAACCAGCTCAGGAAAATCTACCATAAATAATGGTAGAGATCAGTGTAATTAAACAATGTAAAAATAGCTGCCAGTTACAATGTTCTGTGTGTTTATGTGTATCTATACACACACATGTACACACACGGGGTTTTGAGTGAGGGGTTGACAGTTGGCCTTGATGATCTAAGAGGGATTCTCCAACCTAAACAATTCCATGATTAGGGAGACTTTCCTTTGAAATTCTGGTTACAGCAGTAGCACCTTCCAATATATAATTATGTTATGAGAGGACAGGTTTAGGTTAAGGTTATATTTAACAAAGCTTATATGGACAATTGAAACTAGAACCAGATGAAACACTGGCTTGGATATTTCAAATAAAGGAATGCTTTAAAAGAAAGTCCCTATGGATCCATTCCAACTCGAGGTATTCCCTGATTCCACAATTCTACAGCTGGCAGGAGCCAGATGAACCTCAGCAGTGCCATTTGTAGTACATCCAAAATAAAAGCAAGGGGCTGGAGATCCTGGAGCCTGAGGGAAAATAGCAAAGCACCACCACAGATAGTCCTTCCTGACACTGATCTGAGAGGGATGAGACAAAACCAGCCAACACTCGCTTTTCCAAGAGCGTGGCTGTGAAGTTTCTGACAGGTTCGCTGGGTTTGCAGCCTTACGATTCTCCTCTAACTAGAGAAATGTTTCCCCAGGAACATTTTCCTTTCTAAAGCAACTGAAGATGTCAAGTGAAGCTGAGAAATTTCTTCTGGAGAAGAGCAGTTTAATATCTGACTCATCTTCATGATTTCAAACTGAAAGAGAGTAGGTTTAGATGGGATATATGGAAGAAATTCTTCCCTGTGAGGGTGGAGAGGCCCTAGCACAGGTTGCCCAGAGAAAATGGGGCTACCTCATCCTTGGAAGTGTCCAAGGCCAGGTTGGACAGGGCTTGGAGCAACTTGGGATAGTGGAAGGTGTCCCTGCCCATGACAGGGGGTATGACTGGATGGGTTTTAAGGTCCCTTCCAACCCAAATCGTTTTGGGATGCTCTGACTTACAATGACTTTTCAACAACCAAGAGATCCAGGCCTCGAGTTTACTTTATCTTAGCTTCAAATCTGTCTGATGGCATCACTTAACAAGAGATTCAAGTGAGGAGTTTTTGGGAGAGAGTGGAAGCATTTGGTGAAATAAATTTTTTGACAATAAACAAAATAATAAATTGGAATGTCTTAGTTAATGTGTTGCAAAAGATCTTTGGAACACTGTCTCTTCTTTTTAAATTCAGAAGGTCATAAAATTTGCCAGATAACTTTGAAATGCAAAGAGTAGCAGGTTTATTTCTGCATTTTGTTGAATAAAGCTACATGGAATCACTTTTTTTTTATTTAAATACCATGGGGCATTGTGAGCTGGTGCCCTTGGAATGCAAAGTAGGGAAACACTTAGATTAGAACAATTAGTGCAAAAAACATCTGCATCCCTTGTTAACCATAGGGACTGTCTAGCAAAAGGATTTTTTTTTTTACAGTTAATTGGAATTCATTAAAATAACTTTGCTTCAAAGTAAACATTAAAGCCATTTCTGAGCTTTTTATTTTCATGTTTAC
The DNA here is from genome assembly GCF_009829145.1 of Chiroxiphia lanceolata. NCBI lineage: Eukaryota > Metazoa > Chordata > Aves > Passeriformes > Pipridae > Chiroxiphia > Chiroxiphia lanceolata. The sequence goes on from NC_045644.1 coordinate 6,518,999, forward strand.
CTAGGCAGGTTCCATCTGGTTTAGGCTCCTCTGAACAACAACAACTTGGAGCAAGAGACTGGACTTTTAAAGGAATCACTGCTGGAAGCTTAAAGTACCAGCTGCTCTCAAAGTCAAGCCTTGCTGCTCCCAGGTCATTGCTGTGACCTAAAGTGACACTGTGGGGTCACAGGAAGGCTCCTGCATTGTGAGATCATGTGGGAGCATTATTTTAGGAAGGAATTCTTCCCTGTGAGGGTGGGGAGGCCCTGGCACAGGTTGCCCAGAGAAGCTGTGGCTTCCCTATCCTTGGAAGTGTCCAAGGCCAGGTTGGATGGGGTTTGGAGCAACCTGGGCTAGTGGAAGGTGTCCCTGCCCATGGCAGGGGGTGGAACTGGATGTGCTTTAAGGTTCCTTTCAACCCAAACCATTCTGGGATTCCACAATTCTAAAAAGAACTGTGATGTTCATCCAATCAGTTACACAACAAGGATGTTTTTGTAATAGGAGGGTTAGAAATGTTTGAGAGAGCTGGTAACACACACACACAGAGAGAGAGAGAGAAACATCTGACTAAAAGGCCTGAATCATCTCAAAGTTCTTTAGGCTGGAGGCACTTCAGGAAATTGTTCATTGTAGATGCAGCTGGAAGGAGCCAAGGGGCTGGAAAGGCCCTGGAGGTGGGTTAAAGGGTGAATGTATCTTTAGGGAACCCCTTCACTTGCTGCAGTGAAACACTTGCAGCTCTGGCAGTGCCTGAGGATTCCCACAGTCCAACGTGGCCTTATAAAGGCTCTTAAGGAGGCATCACTTATTACTATAAAATAAAAACATTCCTGTGGAGACATAAGATGAAGAAGTCCCTTCTCCTGGGCGGCATTTCAGTGTCACACCTCTGGTGTTGGCTGCCTGCCCTCCCCAGGCTTTGGAAAGCACAGAGACAGACACATGGGAATGTGGGGCTGAGGAATCACTGGTGATGTGACCTCGGTGACTTTACAGTGTTGCCAGTGATGCTCCTGGTGAAAGGATGCTCTCAGTGTTCCTTGGGAAGCTGTGATGGGACAACCAGAGAAGTTTTGTCACTGTCTTTGCAGTGTTTCACCTGTCACACATCAGGGCTGCACAGAACAGGTTGCCTGCAGAGGATGGACCTCGTGCCTGCTGCTGGTCCAAACCTGCTCCCTTTTTCCCTGTGCCACCTTCAGGAATCCCAGCAAGGGCTAATCCAAGGCTCAGATGATGCAGGTGAGATTTAAGCAGAAAACAGCTCTCCCAGCTCTCCATCCCTGAGTGCTGGTGACTGAGCCCCTGGAGGCTGCTGCTCCCCTACCTCTGAATATCGAGGATAAGATTCTACTCTAGAAGAATAAAATTCTCCTGGCTCTGTCCCTGCTCAGCTCCACCCACCTTCCAAACTCCCTCTTGCTCTCCACTCAGAGAGACCTCGTTTTCCCACCACTCTGACAATAAGGATATGCTCTCAGCAATCCTTTCCCATCACTGGCGCTGGGATGTGAGCCTTGCAATATTCCTTGCCTTGCAATCTCCACAATGGGCAGGATATGCCATCCCCAGCTTTCCATCAAGCAGCACAAAGCATTTACAGCAGCAGCACTCACAAAAAGTGCTGAAAAGTGACAAAATATTAGTTCTAATTCCTTTCTGGATGACACATTATTACAAGGGTATTAGCTGAGGTTTCCAATTTTCCTGGTTGCTGTGATTTAGGAAACCAATGTAAAGATTTCCAGACACTGCATATGAATAATTTAGCACTCGCTCGATTCATCTTTGAAAAGCTTCCCTATTTTACCAGGATCAAACAAATGTCACACCACCTTGTCACATCCCATCACAAAAGCAAATGAGTAAATTTATCGTTAAAAGACATTTAAAGACAAGTTAATGCCCAGTAAATCTCAGAATATGGATTGGAAGGTGTGAGAGCTGTGAACCTGTGAGTGTATGAGATGCAAACTTCCCATGCCTGGTGGGGTGAAAGACTATGTGATAAGGGTGGGACTTGTCCCATTACTGCTGATTTAGGCTGAAAATCCAATGAAACTGCTTAACACTGGGCTCTTTAAAATCAGAAGTGTCATTATGAGTTGAAATAAAGATTTAGAGCCCACTTTTACTTCTTATCTCCAGAAGTGTTGACATTTACGAATAAGGATTTGGGGATGGAAGTGTGTCACTGGCAAGAGGGCATTTCACAGGAGGACTCTGCAGTCAAGGAGAAGCCAAAAAGTCAAGAGCAAGACGAGGGTGAATGGAGACATTTGTTCAGAGGCATTTTAAGCAGTACTTTCTCCTGAGAAATGAGGACAGGAAGGGAATTCACACCCAGCAGGCTGGCAGTGCTCAGTTTTATGGAATCACAGGCTGGGTCAGGCTGGAAGGGACCACAGTGGGGCATCTGGTCCCACCTCCCTGCTCAGGCAGGGCCATCCCAGAGAACATGGCACAGGATTGTGTCCAGATGGTTCTGGAATATCCCCAGGGAAGAGACTCCACACCCTCTCTGGACAATCTGTTCAGTGCTTGGTCACTGCACAGTAAAGAGGTTCTTCCTCATGTTCAGGTGGAACTTCCTGGGCATCAGTTCCTGCTTGTTCCTCTTGTCCCATTGCTGGGCCCCCCCAAGCAGAACCTGCTCCATGCTCTGGCCCCTCCCTACAGACACTGACAGACATTGGGGAGGTCCCCTCTCAGTGTCTCCTCTGGAGGCTGAACAGCCCCAGCTCCCTCAGCCTTTCCTGGTCAGGGAGATGCTCCAGTCCCTTCATCATCTCCACAGTCTCTGCTGGACTCTCTCCAGGAGCTCCCTGTCCCTCCTGTCCTGAGGAGCACAGACCTGGACACAGATGCGTCTTCCCAGGGCAGGATCACCTCCCTGACCTGCTGGAAATGCTCCTCCTAATGCACCCCAGAAGATATTTGGTAACTGACATTTGATCCATATACACTGGTACAGGATCACTGACATTCAGAGAGGAAAAATCACCTTTTTTGTTCCAGCACAACTTTCCCACCGTGATGATTCAACACTTCACAGTGAAACTCTGGTTGCTGGAAGCCTTCAGAATGGATTTAGTGTTGTATCATTAGAGGGCTCTAATTCAGTGGGAGAGAAGACATTTGAAACATCACCTTGGATTTGCACCTGGTTGTTATTGCTTGAACTCAGAGACAGCCAAGGTTCTCAGGAAATCTGCCTGGGGAGAGGTCTGAGAATGCAGCTGTGGCTGTAAACAGCAAAGCCAGGCACTTCCCAGGGTGTAACAGCCCTTTGCATTCACCAGAGCATCCTACCTGTCATTAATTTTACAATAGCAGGAAATGGAGAAGTAAAACCCTTGCTTGGAGATTAATGCTCGGGAGCTCAGTGCTAAGCATTATTTACCCATAAATAAAATTATACTGTAGTCTCAGAGTCTGCAGTGCTTCCATTACTGCCTTCCCTGCAGCCGGATGGGATCCTGTTCAAACACTCCCACACGGGGCTGGCTGCCTGTGCCTTCCCGATGCTCCCTGGGAAGCAGAGAGAGAGATCTCTCTGCAAGGGCTGAGCAGAATTAATTGTGGCTTGTTATTTCTCAGAAAACTGTAGGAGTTCGGGGGGTTCTTGGAGGGAGGGGTGTCCTATCTACCCCAATCCCATCTCGTCCCAACTTGTCCAGCCTTGATGCATTGGCAGAGCAGCACTGACAGGAGGGCAGAGCTGTGTGAGGGTCTCTTCGGCCAGGTAATAAGGATCAGGACAAGAGGAGACAGCCTCAAGCTGTGCCAGGGGAGGTTTAGGTTGGACACCAGGAAGAATTTCTGGAAAGGGTTGTTAAACAGTAGCTCAGCTGCCCAGGGTAGTGGTGGAGTCCCCATCCCTGGAGGGATTTAACAGATGTGTAAATGTGGCACTTGGGGATGTGGAAACCGTGGGCTCTTTGAATTCAAGCACATTCACCTTCGTCCTTTGATCTCCTAAAGCCACTTACCCAAAGCTTCTCACCCCAGATTTCTCTCTGTAGGGTTGAGGCTTCTCTGTTCAGTTCAGTTCCAGGGAATCAGGGGAGTCAGGGACCTGACCCCATCTCCCTGAATGAAACATCTATAATTTTTACTTTGTACTTAAACTCCTTTAATTCCATATTTCTGCAAGGCTGAAATTTGTTTTAAAATAATAAGTTGAATACAGCTGCAGCTGAGAATATTTGGCTGCCAATGCTTACACAGACTATTGAGGGAAGTTTTGTAAAATAACAGCTTTTTCAGACTTCAGCAGCATAATTAAACATATGCTTTTAACAGAGCTCACCTGCAGTGGCACCTGCCTGCAGCAGATTAAAGCTCTAAACCATATATTTCAAAGAAAAGCCAACATAGCAAAGAGAATTAGCCCTCCTGCTTGAACCAAGGGCCCTAAACCTGGTTTTAAAGAAACAGAGAAGAGCTTTGGGACTGTAAAATGGAGTGATGGCAGAAGAGCAGGAATGTGCTGAAGAAAGAACCAGCAGAGACATCACCAAGGGCTTCTGGAAGATGAGCAGAGAGTAGGTTTAGATGGGATGTTGGAAAGGAATCCTTCCCTGTGAGGGTGGGGAGGCCCTGACACAGGTTGCCCAGAGAAGCTGTGGCTGCCCCATCCCTGGAAGTGTCCCAGGCCAGGTTGGACGGGGCTTGGAGCAACCTGGGATAGTGGAAGGTGTCCCTGCCCGTGGCAGGGGGGTGCAATGGGGTGGGCTTTGAAATCCCTTCCAACTCAGACCATTCCATGATTCTTTGAATTCAAGGCTTGACTGTGAACCTGCCTATTTTTTTCTGTAGAGGCACAAGTGAGATGGAAGAGCCTGTGCCAGAACCCTCTGCCTTGTGCTGTGATTTAGTTGTGCAACAACCCAGCAAGGAGAGAAAGAAATCCTCCCACCACATCACAATAGTGCAGAGCAGAGACATGACAATGAGGATAAACAGGTATTTGGCCAGGAAAAATAGAACTTCATTTTCCTTATCTTTTTTAAAGTGCCAGCATGAAAAGAAGAACAGAAAGGATGCCCTTTAGAGGAAGCACAGCCCTTTCCTTGCTTTTTAACTGAGGGAGCATCTGCCCTAACAAGAAGGGGAGAATAATGGACTGAGAAATCACAATGTGTTTATTTTCCATTTGTTTGTTTGAAGAATGAAAACAGGTGGATGAAGAATTCTCTCCCCAACCTGTTTAAAAGCTCTGCTCATCCTCTCATCAGTTTACTCCTCTCTGTTCCAGTGAAGGGAAAGAGGCTCCTCCTTCCCTAAACGACTGGGAGCATTAGAATTCCTAATGTATTTTAAGGGAATTTGTAGATAATGTCATAATTTCTTTCTTTCCTCTGAAAAGTTCAACGTTTTCAGCCAACTCCCTCAGTGTTTTTGTTGGCTGTAACATTCGGATTTGTGAAAGCAGCAGAGAGTGAAGATGTTGAAAAAGCCTCATTCATCTCTTTGTACAAATGCTTTAACACAACACAAGGTGCTTTAGAGGAAAACCCCAGTTCTTTTGTCCCAGTTACCTAATTGCAGGCTTCCTTCCCCTTCAGATGCAAAACATCAAAGCCCTAGATCTTGAGTTCTTCCAGCTTTGAATTACATTTAACCCCTTCACACGTCAGACCGGTTTCTCTTGAAAGGGACTGAATGTGCCTTTCAAAGAAAATATTTAAGATTTCTAGAGGCTTCATGGGCAGAGCTGTTATTAGTCAGTTGGCAGCAGTGTCACCCTGATGATGGATTATCAGCAGTGAAAGCCCAGCTGGCTGCACACACTTGAAGTATTTGGGCTCCATAAAATTGTGCTGAGAAATTGTCCCTATCCATAGTGAGGCTGGAGTGAGATGGATTCCCAAAGGGACTGGCCTGGACAGCAGCAGCCAGAGGTGGGGAGATTTTTGGTAACTGAGGCCAAGTCTGCAGCATCTCTGGGTCACAAGAGCTGCTGGGCTGGACACCAGGGGCCTGTCAATGCTCTCCAGGCCCTAAAGGGCTAAGTCCACAGGAACAGGATAAAAACTAGTCCAAAGCATCTTCCCTCTCCTCTCAACAAACCCTCCTGTTGTTCTTAGGAAGATCCATGAGAAAACCTATACATTCCCAAAGCGTCCCCTTATACAAGCCTTGACCAGCAAGGATCAATTTTTGGGGTAGAAGCCACAGGCAGCACTTCAGGGTGAGATCAGACTATGGAAGGACTGTAAAGGGTGGTTCTTGGTCCATGCCAACAAGGTCCAGAAGGTTCAAATGGTTTCTCCTGCCTCAGCCAGGAATCCTGGCATTTGTCTCCAACTGTTCACCGATTTCTCACACGTGGAGATGGAACTTGGACAACCTTTAGGAGGATGGACATGAAAAGCTTCCTGGCACTGCAGCTCCAAACAGACTTTCCATAGCCCCAGAAATGCTTTGCAAGCCCTTTCTTGCCCCTTCCCCATCTGCTTTTCTTCTTCACAGAACTTGTTTTTTATTTCTTGACTCCAAGTTCTGCTTGGCCCATAAGCAAAACTCAGATCCTTGACATGGGAAGACAGATTTATCCCAAGCCCTGCTGAAACAAATGGTGACTCTCTTTTAACTCTACATCTGCTCACCCCATTATTCCTGTGCTGTTCATGCAGAGGGAGCAGTAAATCCACGTTAGCAGTGACTTGCTGTGTCTATGAAGTTTATAAATCAGGAAGGGACAGTCCCGTCCTGCATTATTAAAATCTGTTATCACACTCTGGTTCTGAGCTCAGACAAACCCCACCATGCAGCTGTGAGCCGTGTGTCGTGTTTGTCCGATATAAGAGCTTCTGGTAAGCAAAGAAAAAGGGATATTATAATATCCTGCTAAGAAATCTCGTGTAATATGGAGATGGAGTGGCAGATAACACAGCCAACTAGAAAACGTTTGCTTGATACGGCTTTGGAAGGAAGAGATAAAGTCGCTGATGGGTGAATCCCGCCCTCCCCTCTGCTGCTTCTCTCTTTAAAGTCACAGGAGAGATTCATGGAGGAGGCTGCAAAGTGCAGAGCAATCCCCCAAAGGAATCATCCAGCACTGCAAAGTATCTTCAGCAGAAATCCTGCCCCGATGCAGTACTGCCATAAAACTTCATTTAGCAGAAGTCAGGAAAAAAAAATCTGTATCTCTTCAGGCCCTCTGGTCTTTAGAGCACAATGAATAGACCCATAGAGTGGTTTGGGTTTGAAGGGACCTGAAAGGTCATCTATTGCAAGCCCCTGCCATAGGCAGGGACACCTTCCACTAGCCCAGGTTGCTCCAAGACCTGTCCAATCTAGCCTTGGACACTTCCAGGGATGGGGCAGCCACAGGTTCTCTGGGCAACCTGTGCCAGGGCCTCACCACCCTCACAGGGAAGAATTACTTTCACTGGTTAGAAAACTGGAAAACTGATGTTTTCCTCCCGTTATGGTGTTTGACATGTCAGTCCAACAGGGTTTGCACACACTCACACGCATAATTGATGCTGGATATTAAATACAGTGTATGGCACACAATTTACTTACTTCATTTATTCTGTAGTACCTTAAGGCTTTATCCCTGTTTGCCCATTTTTTCCACCCCATGCCTCATTTGCTGGTGACAACAGACAGAGTCATTAGGCCTGCGATGCTCAAGGACGGCTTCCAGCAGCACTCGCAGCTCTGTCTTTGCCCATATGCCCAAAGATTTGTTCAAAAACAGAATTTTTGAGTAATTTATGACTGTTTTTCCCGTGATACAGGTGGTTTATTGATCTGTTTAATCCAAATACCCCTGGTCTCACAGAAGAAAATACTTCTCTTTTTTGTGCTGCTCATTTACAGACTCCTCCGAGCACGAGACTGTGCTGCCTATTACCTAAATTGACTGATTTTTTAACAAGTTTCTGTCTATAGAGAACGAAAATAATTTCAAAAATGCTTGATCAGCTTCAAGTTTTCTCATCTTCCCCCTCTCAGGACACCTATTGCTCATTCTTACCTCACTCACCTAAAGGTGACTTTGAAGGTCATATCAGATGAAGTTCAGCTATTTGAGGTTCAGGCAATGAAAAGTGCCAACATTTACACAGGGACACCTCTACTCTGCTCCAAGCCAAAGCCACAATATTTAGATATAAGTTGCCAGTCTCATTATTTCAGAGAATTTTTTTCTCCTGCTGAAGCCAATAAGGATGCTACTGCTGGTAAAGGGAGAACAAAGTCCAAAGGACACAGTCATACAACTTTTAATCTTCATAATTTTTTTTTCTAACTACGATAAATCAAAATGAACTCAAACCTTTGCTGTTCTACAAAGGAGAGCCTAGATGCATTCTCAGAAAAGCTTTCACTATAATGAGGAGCATAGAATAACCAATCATGACCAGAATCAAACCACGTTAAAATCTGAAAGGAGAAATGACGACTGTGAGTCCTTTCTGAAGCATCAGGACACAGCTAGAGGAAATTAAAAGTTACCCAGGAACCCGCCCAGATAAACAAACTGCACTAGACCCAAACTACAGCCTTTCAGCTGTGCCTCAGAGCTCTTTGATTTTAAGTTAATATATGTTACAAGTTCTGCAGAGTCTTTACAGCCTTGGTGGCATGTAAGGCCTCTGGGAAGGAGTTCTTGGCACAGTGTTTATTTCCCATCATGGCCTCATGGCTTGTGTCCCTTTTCCATCCAAGCTTGTTCTGGCCATGCAAGAGGAGGGCACTCCCCATAGGTCCCTGCATTCCATAAATTCTCTAGGAGCTGGAAAATACAGCTCCACAGGATGAGATCCCAGGGGCAGGGACCCTACTGGGTGCTCAGGGAGAGCTGCCTGGATGCATAGGGACAGGAGTTGGATGCCCCATGGATACCCCATGGACCCCAGAGGGGTGGGAGCCCCGTGGTGACCCAAGCATGGGGTTACACCAGATTTTACCTGATGTCAGAGCCCACAGGTTGTGCCCAGGGGCACACATTTCACAGACTAAAGAAAAGACATTTTCAATAATTTCTTTTAGAAAACTGCAGCAAAATCCCAATGCTGGCATTAAAACCCAGCCAAACCTCTCATTTCCCACTTGACAAGAGCTTTATTCTTCAGCTGCTACAAATAATAAAGAAACTGGTGATGTTCCTGCTTTAATATAACTTTTCCTGCACCTGCAATTATTATGCTTCATCTTCCTGTTCCAATGTGGCAGAGCAGTCAAGGAAGGCTCTTGGCCAGGTGTGAGAAGTGGGACACGGTGGTGATGGGGATGATTGTGATCGGATTTATTGCTAATACAGTGTCTAAATATTGCCAGAGCGGTATCCAAATAACAAATAATCTATTACAAGGGATTATGGTCACATCAACTCCTGGTCCCTCCTGGTGAGTCACGAGCTCCACTGAGACCCCTGTCAGTGCCTGAATTGCTCACAGAAGCCCAGGTCTGGATCAGTTCCCTTTGGCCCAGGTTTGGTCACAGTCTGTGTCTGAAGGGTTATATATCAGCAGGCCTGGCTGGAAACACACAGGTTTGCACTTTGGTCTTGCAGAATTCACAATTCCAAAGAAAAAACGCCCTGTCAAGCTACTTTAGGATTTTATCTTTGTATTTGACTGGATCTTGGCACTTTTCACTCCCCCATCCAAAAGTGAGTGTTCCCCATCTTCAGGCTGGAATGTGTCCCTGCCAGGAGGGAGACCCACCCAGGGACTGCCTGCAGCCTGGAGACACCAGTGTGTCCAGTTGGCCCAGTCTCCAGCAGTGTTTCATACCCTTTTGTATGCAGCTGTGCCCCAAAATCAATTCCCCACTCTCTGGAATGCAATAATGTTGGGAGCATCCAGGCAGTTCCTCCTTGAGACAAGCCACATTCCCATCAGAGAGTGTGGAAAGGGAGAGGGGGCTGGAGCAGAGCCTGCCTGGAGTATGGTGTCAGCCTTCTTTAGGGTCTTAATTTCCTCTTCCTGGTGAAACCAGGGCATCTCCCGTTTGGCAACAGGGGGTTTCATCTAAAGCACTCGACGAATAACCTCAGTAGCTCCCAAGAGTGGACCAGACTCTCCTTGATTTTCTCCTAATTTATACCAGTATCAAGACAGAATCATACCCAGAGCCTTTACACGACTAGAGGATTTTTTTTTCCCAAATAAATACACTTTCAGGAAAGTTTTATCTGTTCTCGGAAGTGATTAACTTTCCTTTAGACTCTTCTGTCTCAAAAATAGCACTTTTAGCATCATCCTTAGCATAGAATGAAGTGAGAACAAAACCTTATGGGAAGACAAATGCTACCCGGGGGAAGAGCCCTTCTGAGATAAACTGCATATTTTCTATCCTTAACAAAATCCTGATCAAGTCCCCTGAGCTGGTCCCTGCCGGGTTCATCACACACACTCTTCCTTGTTATTTCAGAATCGAAAGCCAAAACAGCCCCCAAACAGCTTTTCTGTACAAAGGCAAATCAACCACAGTCCACACACAAAGTGAGACTAATTTACTTGTCCTTAATTAATCACCTTCATTTCCCCCTCCTTAGCCTGAGCCAATGAGGTGTAAATTGCTGGGGCAGATGCACTTTCTGGGCTAAATTCCAAACTAAATGTTCTTCAGAAAGTGAGGAGGCATTTAACACATCCCAGTAAATCCACCTCATCCTGAGGGCTTTGGTGACGTTATTTTACCCATATTCTTTCTAATCTGATTATGGCAGATTTTGTACCCTGAGATCAAAGTCCTGAGCTCAGCAAAGAGCAGAGGTTGATCAGTCAGAGCTTTAGTGGTTCAGGAACACGAACCAAGGCAGCCTAGACCAGCCCTGGCTCTTCAGTCACAAATCCTTTGGAAGGAATTTAATCTGAGATTCCTTTATGTCCCAAACTTCATGTTCATAGAAGTTCAGTTATTTGTGGGTTCCTCAGCAAAGAGAAGCACAGGCGAGGGCCTCAGATAGACACCAAAGGTGGTTCCGATCCCAAATACCACACCTGTCAATTTAAAATCTTGGTTTTGGTATTTGCCAGATTATCACCATGATTAATGTATGACCCTCCCACTCTGTGTGACCAGGGCCATCAGTGAAAGGCAATGGCAGGAAGGGGGTTTCATTTAAATTTCCATGAGACACAGTTTGTTTTATTCCTGACTTCACCACAAAAGCTCAGCTTGGATATTTTAATTGTCTATCATGAAATCCCAGACTGGTTTAGGTTGGAAGGGACCTTGAAGACCATTCAGTTCCACCCCCTGGGCAGGGACACCTTCCACTAGCCCAGGTTGCTCCAAGCCCCATCCAACCTGGCCTTGGACACTTCCAGGGATGGGGCAGCCACAGCTTCTCTGGGCAACCTGGGCCAGAGTCTCACCACCCCCAAAGGGAACAGTTTTTTCCCTACATTGAATCCAAACCCACCCTCCTTCACTGAAGGCCGTTCCCCCTTGTCCCATCACCACATGCCCCATGAGCCGCTGTGCCCTCCCACCCTCTGGGGATCCCTCCCAGTGAGTTTTTTATTCCCTGGCTGTACACAAGGCAGAGCCCTTCCCTGCAGGGTTGAGTGATTGCCAGTCCCACACTCATTTCCAGGATTATATTTGCAACTGGGATCTCTGGACAGGCAAATGAGGAGCCTGCACGTTTCCCCACATCGTTCCCACATCAGTGCTCAATCACACCAGCTACATAAAAACACAGCACAAGGCTGGAGCTGTGGCCCCACAGGGAACCTTTCTGGGTGTGTAACAACTTCATCACAGCCACTGATTTCCAACGACAAACCTCGTGCTGAGGGAAGTTCATATATTGCCATTAGTTGCAAAAAAAACATACTTAGAAAGTGTAGTCAGGCAAATATTTGGAGTCTGAGGATTTAAGAGAGGCCCATTTGCTGGAAGCACCATTATATTCAGCACTGTGAGATCAATGCCATATATTTGAATTAAAGACGCATTAATCCCCCTATAAAGGACTGTAGCCATCCAGTCAATTTTCGGATTGTAAACACAGCTTTTTTTAATACAGTAAAAATAAAGCATTTCTCTTTCAGCCCTAACTCTGATGACGGAACCTGTTTCAAGCACAGCTCTTTAGTTGCCACCATACTGTAATTATTCATCCAACTGACAGAATAAAGATCCTTTTTATCCATCTTCTATTTTATCCAGAAACATTCTGGTTGTTTGAGAGCAACAGCCTCCCACAGTGTCAAGACATTGCTGATGATATTGGCAATAAATAAATACTGGCAATTCTGGCTGGAGGGGAAGGCAGAGCCTTTGCTTGTGCTATACATTACCCACTACTCCTCCTTGAAGGGTAAGGAGTGTGGTAATATTAAATAATTAATCTTTTAAATGTATGTATTCCCCAGCCTAACAATTCTATAGGTGAGATCCTCATACTCTACAATATTTTAGTTTCAGCAAACTCTCTCTAACTGAGAGTTTCTCTCTTTCTAATTGAGTTTGCAGTGCTGGAAGGGGTTTAACCAGTCCCATCTCAGTGTGGTGGGAGCTGGAGGTCACCCATGGGTGTGAGACCTGTGCTGAGCCAACACCACTGGGCCAAAGCAAACCAGAGCTGTAGCTGCATGGAGGGAGTGGCACAGCAGAGGAATGGGGGACTGTACTTACAGCACATGGGTTGAGTTGTTTGCAATTCAGGAAAAGAAATCATTATTGGAGATCTTAGTTCTACCAGTTGGCAGCTGAGCTGTGCTTTCCTTTCGGTAAGGGCAGTAGCCTGGCTTTGAAAATTTGCTCTTCTAAAATCAGCAAGGTGTTAAAAAATAAAGTTGGAATGTATTGCCTGGGAAAGCCTGAGGGCAAATAGAATTATGGAATGGTTTGAGTTAGAAGGGACCTTAAAGGTCATCTATTGCAACCCCCTGCCATGGGCAGGGACACCTTCCACTAGACCAGGTTGCTTCAAGTCCTGGCCTTGGATACTTCCAGGAATGGGGCAGCCACAGCTTCTCTGGGCAACCTGTGCCAGGGCCAGGCTCATTGTTGTGAGATCATCACAGGCTCGTAATCACAATTCCTTGTTTCATGTGTCACACAGCGGGGTGACAGTGACATCTTTGGCTTCATGGACCACTAAGACATAGAACACCTCTGCTGAACTCAAGGAGCTGAAGATTGTGCTGCTCTGTCCCTCCCCATCATCCTGGAACCTGAAGGAATGAGGAGCTGAGTTTTTGCAGGGACTGGGTGTGACAGCTGATGCAACAAGAAAACAGCCAGTGAAGGCATCAGAATCCATCATCCACAGCACTCATTTCACGGGCCTATAGACCAACCCTCCTGCTACAAAATCATCCATCTCAGTAATTGCAAAATCCATTAAAAACAAGCAGGAGCTGCCACCCAACATGAGCGTTGGTTTTATTTACCTCGCATTATAAAGGCAATTTGAAATTACATCCATTTGAATTTTAATGGTGTGAGTGTGGATGGGCTGGAGACAAACAACACGGAATCTGTGTGGGTTATAATCACTGTAATTTGTATGCAAGAAAAAGTTGATGAACTTTAAGCATTTTGTTGTAAGGAGGCTGGACAGACCCTCAGCTGGAGCTCACACTTGCATGACTCATTTTTTATGTTGACCAGCCTCACTCCCAGTGTGGGATTCTGTGGAAACATTATTCCATGGTCTTCTCCTTATACTGAAACTGAGTTGTGTGTTTTCCTGAGCTCTGCAGGTTTTATAAGCAGCTGCAAATCCCCTCCAATGGCAGCATTTCTGTTCTGCCATTTACCAACCTCTGAAAAAACTTTACAGATATTATTCAACTTACAGATACTACTGAAATGGTAACATTAAAACAAATAAGTATGTATATATAATAACATATATATAACATATGACATAGCCTTGTTATAAGAACTGATTTTTTTTTGCCCAAAATTTATGTATTTTAAGGATTACGTGGCACTACAGTGATGAGTTTTCCTTGCCATGATTGTGAGCTGGCTATGGTGGCAGTAAATGGTGCTCATCTAAAATGGGTGCCAAAATTCTGCCAAAAATTTATTCTATTCCTATGTCACATATTAAAATAATAGAAAAGTATATTCCAAATTGCTATAGTAAAGTTTAAATGTTATGGTGAAAATCCAGAAATATTGCTGTAGACCAGCTTTAAATGTCAGTACTAAAACAACCACAAAAATTCTGCAGGACCACTCAGAAAAGGTTGGACACCTCAGAGAGCCAAATGTTTCATGGCAGCTTTTTGACAGATCACCTGGACTGGGAAGAGTTTAAAAGCAGGACCTCCTTCAGTTTAATGGTTGTCACAGGCTGAGGATTTACAGTGTCATTTATTGAATTTATCACTGGGCATTGATATTTCCTTTACAGAATTTAGAGCAAGGAAAAGCAAATTTCCTATTTGAAAAAACAAATCTCCTTTTTGAACAGAAGTAGAGAACACATAATCCAGTTTCAAATTTAACTGCTCAGTGCAACACAATTACTTATTTGGCTGTGAATTTCAATTTTGGGGTTGTTTCTGAAGCCTGAAACCCCATCGTTTACATGGGGAGTAGTGAGGGCTGGAGGGTTGTGGCATCACTGCAGAGCACACATGTCCTTAGGCAAAACCCTGTGTGTGTGTGTGTGTGTATGTGTGCACATGTGAGGATGTATCCTGGAGCCCACAGGGAAAATCTGCCCATGACCACTCACAGATCCACCCAGGATGGCACAGGAAACTGTGTCTCCTTGGAGAAGCTGACTCTCCTTGGAGAGACCATCTCTCTTTGGAGCAGATCTCCAAGGTACTTGAATATCCCTCTGCATCCCAGCTGCTTTGGGCCGACACTTTCAGGAGGTGGACTCAAGGATCTAGGATTTCCAGTTCCCATCATTACCCAGGACTGCAGATAATAATAATAATAATAATCAATATCAGGCGAAGAGCAGTGAACACTCTGGAGAGCTGGGCTTTGGAAAATATTATGTAGCTGACTCTAATCCCCACCCAAAATTGCACTGTTGATTTGCAGCTGAGCTTGTACCTAGTCCTCACTCCCCTGTAAGGAAACCCTGAAATCTCCCTGTGACCAAATACTGCCAATATCGACCAGCACAGCCAGAAGTGGGGGATATAAAATAAAGCCACCCAGATCTCCGAGCTCAGGCTTTATGGGACACATAAAGGAGCCAAGGAAGAGTTAGATCTTCATCAAATAACTCTTCCCAGGGTGGCTGTGGAGCTCCTGGCCCTGCTGACTCTGCACAGCCCCATAAGACCCTCCTGGAGGCACCACTGTGGTGGGAGATTCCTGGCCAACAGCTATAAATAAATTTGCCCCTCCTTTGCTGAATTTGTTTGCATTTAATGTTTCCAACCATAATCACAGTATATACTCTTATAGTTCATGTTTTACAAGCAAACAAAAAAACATCCACACACCTGTTGTACCTGAATTTGTCCAGAGCTGGCAGGGGCAGGATTGGCACAGCCACTTGTGGGCTTGGCAGTGAGAGGTGCAGGAGAAGTCAGGGGGCACTGGGGGGATCCTGTGTGACAGCCTGACAGCACTGCCCACACCTCCTGCTTCTCATGCCATGGAGAGAAGGGAAACATCAGGAACAGAAGAGTCCTCTGCCACCCAAATCCTCTGGGAAGACGTTTCTCACACCACCAGTTCCAAAGCAGTTTTCACACCACTGACTGTATTTCCAGAATGAGCTTTTCTGAAATTTGCACACAGGTATATTTTATAGTGTTACACATACAGTAAATCATGGAATCATAGACTGCTTTGCATTGGAAGATATCTTAACGCACATCCAGTCCCACCCCCTGCCATGGGCAGGACCTTCCACTAGCCCAGGTTGCTCCAAGCCCTGTCCAACCTGGCCTGGGACACTTCCAGGGATGGGGCAGCCACAGCTTCTCTGGGCAACCTGTGCCAGGGCCTCACAGGGAAGAATTCCTTCCCCATATCCCATCTAACTCTGCCCTCTGGCAGTGGGAGGCCATTCCCTTTTGTCATGTCTATGATATATGAATAAACTCCATTATATATAAGTAGGCAAATACACTTGAGACAACACCCTTAAAACTAATCCTGTGAGCAGAGTCCCCAGTGCCCCCTCCAACCCTGGAAAACACGACTGCTCATCCCCCTTTCCCTGTCCCCCAGGCTCCAGGAGTGACATCTGCTCCAGCCAGCTGGGGAATTCAAACATAATTACTGAGCAGGCACGAGGTGCATCTGTTATTAACATATTGATTAATTGTATTCAAAGGATACCAAGTGACATTGAAAACTTCAATGGCTTTGTTTCCAGCACAAACCAAAAATAAACTGTAACCCCTCCCAAATCCCCCCTGTGCACTGTAGACTTTAGGCTGTAAAACTTGGGATGGTTTTTTATGGAAGTGTCGTTCTAAAGCTCTGCTGTAATACTGGAATCAGAGTTCCATTTTCTGAATTGCAGCACCACTGAGGGATGTAGTTTCTCCACAAAACATTCCCTTCCTGGAGCTCTGCTCTCCCTGTGGCACTCAGGCCATGGCACTGTGCCAGCATAAAGTAGAGACCAGTCCTGTGCTAATGTGAGCACAAATATCCCCAGCCCCTCCTCTGGCTCCACAGGGACCAACCTACACCCAGGCACAGCCCAGGACAAAAACACAGATTTGGCATTGCTGCATTTCCCAGCATTATTCCAAACTTCCATGTTCCACATTGGATTTGAAACCTGAAATTTTTCATTCTGATCTTGTTATTTTCATTTCCAACCCTCTCATCCCGACAAGGATTTCCTTCCCTGCCTGCTGACATGTGCCATGCATTTCAGAGGGTTTTGGATAGATATCAGACTCTTCCTGACTCCTCTTGTGGGTGAACAGGAGTTTAGGGAGGAGGAAAATACTCCTCACCCACATAGGCTTGCAGCTTTTTAGCCCTGAACTTGGTCCCAGGGGAGAATTTGCAGGGATGGAGGGGAACAGGCACAGGGAGGGTTTCAGCAACTCAAGGAGATGGGAAGGTGAGACCTGGCTCTGAGTCAGCCCATAAGAGCAGCACCTGACAATGGACACAAAACATTGAGCTTTGGGGGTTTGTCAAAGTCCTGTGCTTTGTAAAGTAATGCTGGGGCTGTGCTGAGCAACAGCTCTCTGGAAAAATTCCCTGCTCAGGGAAACTCCTCCTGTGTATCCTTCCAGGAATTGCTTTGTTTCTGACATTCAAACTCATAGGTGAGATATGGTCACTTAAGGCATGAGAGTTCAAAGCTGCCAGCAGGACTTTCACTCAATGGCCCATTGATGCAGTGCCAGATTAGTCCATCCTATTCATTAACTCACTGTCTGTTCCAGGTACCTCTGTCTTAAACCTTCTCAGGGTGAGCTCTTTGAAGTATTTTTCTGAAAGCCAGGACAAGGAAAGATTTCAGCTCCATATTCACAGAAACAGGGGAGGGTTTAAGTTGAAAGAGCCCTCTGAGACCCTTGAGTCCAGCTCTTCCCCCAGCACTACCAATGCACCACTAATCCGTGTCCCCAAGTGCCACATCCACCCTGCAAAGCCAACTCCACTCTGTGCTGAGCCTGGACAGCCAGAGCTGTGCCTGTGCATGGACACACAGGCAGTCGAAAAGGCAGAGCATGTAGGAAGCCAGGGAGTGTCCACCCTGGAACCATCAGCTCAAAACAAATTGCTTTGGATTCAAACACATTTTGAGTCTCTTTCCCCCACAATGTCTGTTCCTCAGCCCTGTGCATGATGGAGACACCACTGAACACATGACAGAGGAGCAACACAAATCAGGCAGGCTCCTGAAACCAGCAGAAGAGGCTCTTCTCAAGGCAATTTGCCATCAAGAGAGACAGCATGAAATAGCAGATAATCAGGAGGCATGTTCTCATGACATTTTCAGCTCAAGAGGTTCAGAGCACGTGGATACCTGGGAAAGCTTTTCGGATTCTGCATGAAAAACAAACCAAAGCTTTGAGAAGCAGGTTAAAGCACCATCACAAAGCCATCTAACTGAACAAAGCCATCTTTCCTTACTGAAGGGGGTTTGTTTTCAGGTTCCTGGCACTCATTCAGAGTCAGCAGGGCTGGGGTGGGTTTGAGACCGGGCCCCAAAGCCAACCACCAGCTGGTTCATCTTCTGTGGGACCAGACTTCCAGATGTTACCCAGTGGAGGGACTGTGAGGAAGAACTCTTCATTGAAACAAGGGAAGCTTCATTTCAGAGAATTAAAAAGGGACTTCCATGGACTAAAAAGCAGAGGGAATGTGAAGTGCAATCAATATTGCAGCTGAAAGCTGGTGATGGCTGGAGAGGCAAGGCTGGGGAGAGCATGGAATCACAGAATCCTAGAATCACTGAGGTTGGAAAAGACCTCTGGGATCAGTAAGTCCAACCTGTGACCGATCCCCACATTGTCACCCAGCCCAGAGCCCTGAGTGCCATGTGCCAAGGTGGGATCAGTCACAGATTGGATTCAATGGTCTGAGAGGGCTTTTCCAACCTCATTGATTTTGTGATTTTCCTCTCCCAGGCAGATTAACCTATACAGACTGAATCAGTAACTGATTTTTTTTAAAAAATATCCATATTTTCTGAGGAAAACCAACATTTTTTTTCCATATTCTTATTGTTTTTCTAGGGGATTACTGAAAATTGGAAGCTAGTAGGAAAATAATCAGTATCTGTGAAGGTATTTATGCACCTAACACTTCTTTAATGAGCTGAATTTCAGCACAGAGAGGTCCAACTTCACAGCTGTGTTTAGTGACTTGTTTATTAGCAAAGAAAAAACAATCCTGTTATTCTTGTGCCTTCTCCTACATGTGGTCCCAGCACTCTGAGCAGAGATCTGAGATATTTGTTATACTTGGGTAAGTTTCTAAATATAAGTTATTGCCCTTATCAGAACTGGGGCAATGTTTGGAAATTCAACCAGAAGTCTTTGTTTGCATAAAAATCTGTTCTAACTTTAATAAAATCCTGTGCCTTTTATATCTACTTTTGGATGCCTTAGTCAATGAGTTTCCTCATGGATGTTTGAGGAAGCAAATCCCTGTGGCATATCTTTTAGGAATCTGTTTCAACACAGAGACTAGAAGAGAAGAGTCTTTGTAATGAAACTTCATTATAAGACCAATAGCACAACTGTTAATTGGAAGCCTGGAACAACCCAGCCTGTGCCACAAAATAATGCAAGAAATTATTTAATCAAAGATACAGTGAAGGAAACATCCTCATGTTGACAAGGAGAAGGTACATTTGATTTATTCTCCATTAAACCTTCAGGGTGACCCCTGGAGAAGGTTTGGCTGCCCCATCCCTGGAAGTGTCCAGGGCCAGGTTGGACGGGGCTTGGAGCAACCTGGGATAGTGGGAGGTGTCCCTGCCCATGGCAGGGGGTGGAACTGGATGGTCTTCAAGTCCCCTTCCAACCCAAACGACCCTGTGATTCCGTGATTCCCAATCTCACCGGGAATGTGATGCAGTCCTACACCTGCTGTAAAGAAATGGTGGTTCTGAAGTCCACAGACTGACTCACCTAAAACATTCCCTTTCCCTTCAGGTACAGGTTATTTTTAGGAGCATTACTCACTGGAAGTGTTGGTGGTACATCTGAAACAAGTAAGGCTTTTAAGTTCAGAACAAAGTATTTCAGAATCCTTGCCACATTTTCCTACTTTTAAGGCAATAGTTAATTAATTCACAAGTGCTCAGAAGCAAAACTTGACGATGACAAGAATTCAAAGCTAAATTCACAATGCTAGGGGGCATCAGGTAACATGAAGCACAGCTTTTCTTGGACTTTCCAGCCTATAAAATGATCTCAGTAAATGTGGCTCAAGGGAGCAGTTTTAGGGCCTCCTGTCCCCCCACTCCTCCCATGGTGATGATCGCTCATGGGTTCCACTTTCCTGTTTAGGGGCAGCATCTCCCTGAAGTTTTTCATAGTGGGTGGTGTTGGATCTAATTTACATCATTTAGAGACAGCGAGGGAGGCCCCAGGGGTGGCCTCACATCTGTGATTGATGCAGTTATTGCCTCTTGGGTGAAGAGACATCACAAAATTCTCTAAACTGACTGTTCTTTGAAATACCCTAAAAATGCATTGAAAATATTCTAAAAATTCTTTGAAACATCCTAATAACTGCAGCAAAATAAATAAATGCAGTGAAATACCCTAAAAATGGATTGAAATACTGTAATAAATGCATTTAAATGCCCCAATAAATGCAGTGAAATACCCTAATAAATGCAATATTCAAGTCCAGTTCTCCAGGCAAAAGCAACTTCCCAATTCCAGCTCAGCAAGGGAAAATTGTGTTGGATGAGGCATCCTGGAGCTGAAGGACTGTATTTTACACCTCTTTCTTGTGCTTCTTTGAGTATCCAACAGAGTGAAACACAGGAATAATTAATTTCAAAGTGAGAAGAGGAAGAAAGAAGTAGCAGGTTTTGAGCAGGTGAGAAATAACATCCAGAAAAAGTCAGGCAGGAAATCCTGGGATCCATTGCCTTAAAATCAGTGACTGAGAACGATTTTAAACATTTTTGTCAATAATAAACTAGGGAGGAGTTGGTAAGTTAGCCTCTTCTCCCAGCAAAAAGAGAATGGGAAATGGCCTCAAGCTGCACCAGGGGAGATTCAGGTTGGATACCAGGGAAAAATTATTCGCAGAAGAGATGTTCAGGTATTGGAAGGGGCTGCCCAGGGAGGTGGTGGAGTCCCCATCCCTGGAGGTGTTCAAGGAATGACTGGATGTGGTACTCAGTGCTCTGGGCTGGGTGACAAGGTGGGGATCGGGCACAGGGTGGACTCGATGGGCTGGGAGGGCTTTCCCAATCTCAGTGATTCTGTGATTCCATGAAATTCCCACTGTTGAGGTTTGGTGATGATGCTGAGACTGAAGAAAAGGCAAATCCAGCTGAGGACAGACCTCACTCCTGGGCTCAGCACCACCCATGCTCAGCACTTCTCAGTGTGCCCGGAGACAGTCAGGATGTGTTTTAGTGGTGATTAAAGGTGGCACTGACAGGTTGGGAAGCCCATAATGGAGAAAACAATCCCAAAGTTTGGTTAAGTTCCCATTTCAGAGCTGTGTGAGGACAGGAGGGCTGCAACCAAAAAAGAAAAGAAACAGTAGAACAAAAGCAGGACTTTGTGCTATGAGTGCAGTTCCAGCAGCTGGTTCAGTGAATGTCCCTGCAATGAAAAGCCTCCACGCACCCCCCACCTTCATTAGAGCTGCTATTTATAGTATCTGAGGCTACACTTCCACTTTCAACTGTTTCAGACACAAATAAGAGAAAATTTCAAACTCAAAAGGATAATCTCCTGCCAGAAAGAGAACAGCAAGTGCACTGAATACTTTAAAAGCTTTGGAGATATAAAGATTTATTGTATTTCCCTACAAGCCAGAAGCTTTGATTAAAGGTTAAAAATAGAAAATAGGGATGGAATTAAGTTGTAAAAGATCCCCCTCAAATAATAATTTTTATACTGTTGCTATGGCTTGAAATGGTTTCTTGGTATGTCTCATTTTTCCTCTTAAAATTGATCGAGATTCATTTTTGAATAAACTCATTTGGACTTATTTTTCAAATTCAGGACAGAATTTGCAAAAAACAGGAGGGTTTCATAATATTACCTAGAATCATAAAATCACAGAATGGTTTGGGTTGGAAGGGACCTTAAAACTCACACAGTCTCACCCTGCTGCCATGGGCAGGGACACCTTCCACTAGACCAGGTTGCTCCAAGCCCCATCCAACCTGGCCTTGGACACTTCCAGGGATGGGGCAGCCACAGCTTCTCTGGGCAACTTGTGCCAGGGCCTCACCACCCTTACAACCAAGAATTCCTGTCACTCCAGGCCCTTGTAAATAGTCCCTCTCCATCTTTCCTGCCAGCTCCTTCAGGCACTGTAAGGCCACAATCAAGTCACCCCAAAGCTTCTCCAGGCTGATCAATCCCATTTCTCTCAGCCTTTCCTCACAGCAGAGCTGCTCCATCCCTCTGATCATCTTGGTGCCTTCTC
Source organism: Chiroxiphia lanceolata (assembly GCF_009829145.1). Classification (NCBI taxonomy): domain Eukaryota; kingdom Metazoa; phylum Chordata; class Aves; order Passeriformes; family Pipridae; genus Chiroxiphia; species Chiroxiphia lanceolata. The sequence goes on from NC_045644.1 coordinate 6,541,004, forward strand.
TGGACTCCAACAGCTCCATGTCCTTCCTGTGCTCGGCACCAGAGCTGGAGGCAGCTGTAGGTGGGGTCTCAGCTGAGGGGGTAGAGGGGCAGAATCCCCCCTCCCCTGCTGCCCACGCTGTGGGATCAGCCCAGGACCCTGTTCACTTTCTGGTCTGTGAGTGCACATGTCCAGCCCCTCATTCACCCCCAAGTCCTGCTGGGCAGGGTTGCTCTGGTCCCCACATCCCTGGAGTTGCTCAGCCACTCCTCCTGGGTTGGGGGTACATTCCATGTCCAACTCTCACAGCTCCTCAGCATGGTGATACTCGGATCATGCTCTCACAGAAAGTCCTTCCTGGCCAGGTCAGGAGACACATGAGCTCAGTGACACTGAATAAAAATCAGCTTTTCTCACCTCAGAGGTGTTTCACACTTCTAACACATCCGTGGATGTACCAGGACAGAAAATACAAAAATCCAATTTGTTTAAACGTAATTTGATATTCGTTGCTATTTGGGTGACATGATTAGGAATTAGATCTGAGGGCACTTGGAAAACAAAAAGTTTTTAACAAGTACCCTCATTTTCTGTTAGAAAGTCAGAAAATGTCCAAACTGCAGAATGCCAGCAAGTACTGCCTAAAGCCAGAGGGAAAATTAAATGTGGGGGAAAACAATGAAAGCAAGAAGAGATCAACAGGCATTTTTGGAAAACGATGCTTGAGAGAGCAGTGGAATTCCAGATTGGTTTGGATAGGAAGGAACCCTAAATCTCATCTTGTTCCAACCCCTGCCATGAGCAGGGACACCTTCCACTAGTCCAGGTTGCCCCAAGCCCCATCCAACCTGGAGGTACAGGAAAGCCACCCCTGAGAGAGAAGGTGTGTGTAACTCTCCCAGTTTGGGCAGTGATGCTACAAGCACAGCACCTTCATTTTCTCAGTATCTTCCACACATTTTTTTCATTAGTGTTGGCTGGATTTACAGTTTTGCAATAATTGGAAATGTGATTCTGGGAGTGATAAAAGTTAAAATGCACAGGCCCTGCCTAAACACACACATCCATAGATTGCACTGGTTGGGTTTAAATCAAATGCCACAGTTCTGCTATTCACCAAGGAAATTGGGTGCGTTATCTTGGTGCAGCACTGAGTTTTGTTGCAAAGCCATCCTTAAACAACAGTGTTAAAGGAATGGGGGAACTTAATAGGCCTGAACATAAGGAGATAAAATGGGTGTCTCCTCACCAGAGTCGCAGAAGGCACTGCAGTTCTTTGCCCCTCCCCTCATCGCTGGTGTCTCTCCACACTCAGGTGAATTCCCAAGAGGGAGATTCAGGTTGGATATGAGGAAAAAATTCTTCACTGAAAGAGTGGTCAGGCATTGGGAGGGGCTGCCCAGGGTAGTGGTGGAGTCACCATCCCTGGAGGTGTTCAAAAAATGAGTAGACATGGGAATTTGTGATATGATTTAGCGAGCATGATGGGATTTGCTTGAAGGTTGGACTTGATGATCTTGGAGGTCTTTTCCAATCTTGACAATTTCATGATTCCGTGAATCTGTTTGCCCAGCCTTGGTTTGGGGCACTTAAGCAGACACTCAAGACCCTGTTTGTGTGCACGACACACCTCAAAGACAGGAAGTCACTGTGCACATCTCAATCTCTGCACACAGAGCTCATTTCTCTGTGATCCCAGTGGCTGCTGAATAAACAGGTATCAAACCCGTGGATGATCTGAGGGCAGCATTGGAATGGGGAGCTGGTGCTGCATCCAGGGAAAGTCTGGAGAATCCACACGTGGATCTGCCATCAGAGAACATTGCTCCCAAAAGCTGCTAACACAGCCTCTTTTCTGCTCAAGTGAGCAAAATATCCTTGTAGGAGAAGTTTGTTAGCTCAAAAATAGCAAATTTTTATGCATGATGTAATTCTCTTGAAGCTTCACCGAGCCCAAACTGCCTGACCTTTTGATCTTTGGAAACAAATGAACAGCCCCAAGGAAGTTCGGAAGGGCTGCACCCTCAGTGCAGGAGCACAGGGAGCCTGAGGGGCTGAGGAATTAGAGCTTTATTTGCGTTTTCATGTTCAGGGACCAGGATTTGGGAAAAACACAGGTAGCAAAACATACTTCAAGTTTTGATCAAAAAATCCACCTCCAAAACATTTGCACAAAGGTTCCAAGAGGTGCTGTCTTTGCAAACACTGCCCACCGTGGCACTGCCAGCAGGGCTGGATGGGGCAGCTCCTGGGGCTGGAGCCACTTCACCCAGAAAGCTGTTCCTGCAAAACATTGAGGATTTATTTCAAGTCATAGAACATCCCGAGCTGACCCACCAGGATCATCCAGTCCAGCTCTTAGCCCTGCACAGGACACTCCAACAATCCCACCCTGTCTCTGAGAGCATTGTCCAAACACTCCTTGAGCTCTGGCAGCCTTGGGGCTGTGACCACTGCCCTGGGGAGCCTGTTCAGTGCCCCAGAACCCTCTAGGGGAAGAATCTTTTCCTGAGATCCACCCTAACCCTCTCCTAGCACAGCTCCAGGTGTTCCTTGGGTCCTGTCACTGCTGACGCAGAGCAGAGGTCAGAGCTGCCCCTCAGGAGGAAGCTGCAGACCCCGACGGGGTTTACTTAAAGCTCTAAGAGGGAGCCAAGCCTTGATGGACAGGCTTGGAAAAGTCATTAAGGTATAGCAAGATGGGCACAAAAAGTCCATGAGTGACCACTAAAGGAACTGTCAGTGAAATGATGAAGAGCCCGGTGGGTTTTCAGGCAGAGTAACCACAGTGGTGCACCTGAACAACTGTGAATTGGCCATAATTAATTGGATGTGTCCCAAATGACAACTCTCCTCCATTCTGCAAGGTGAGAAATTCGTGTGAATTTTGTTCAGCCATTAATCAAGACGGGGGGCTGTGTGGAGGGGGTTTTTTTAGCCATCACATCCACCTTCATGAGCTATCTAATAAGGTAATTCTGCTCCCAGAGTGATGATATGTGAGGCTCTCTCTCCTTCCCAGGGGATTTCCTTGAAAAAGGAATTGTTGTGCAAGTGCTCCTGCTTCTCTTCCAAACCTACCTATTTCAAAGTTGTTATTTGGCATTTAATACTTATTGGCACATATTTTCTTCTTATACATTTGAATTAGTTCCAGATATAAAAGGAAGTGGAAATGAAAATTATGGTTTTGTCCAGTCAGATCTCGGAAGCACCTGAAATGTAACTCAGGTTGTTTCTGCAAAGTTGAGGTTTGCATTTTGAAGTGGTAAGTGTTGGGAAAGGTATTAATCTGAGCCCAAACCCTATCCAATTGGATCTTCTTTCACACTGAACCTAGAAAAGGGAGTAAAACACAAAACATTTAAACAGAATTCAAACTGAAAGCGTATAAAAGGAATTAATGCCTTTCAAAAATTCCCAGGGAGCAGCTCCCCCACAAGAGCATTAACAAATATCACAGCTTTTCTCCTATCCAAGGCTTCCCAACAACAGCTTTATGGATCAAAACTACCCAAGAATAAATGTAGGAGCCCAAATTAGTGATGGAATGATGCACAAGTCATCACACCTGATGCACAGGTTCAACATGAAATCTGGAGACCATCAGGGTTAGTCATCCTTTCCATGAGATGTCTGGTCCACCCCAAAGTGGAAAACCCAAGTTATCTGGGTACACAAACCTGTTTTACCCCAACATACTCACTTAGAAAGGCAAAGCAAAGTGGGATTATTAAATCAGCCTTTTGTGATGCTGCTGTCCCACCACTGGCTCTGGCACACCAAACCTGGAGAAAGAATTTCCTCCATTTATGTGGACGGACCAAGAAAAAGGAGGGATGAAGAGAAAAATAAACTGGTCTGAGACCATAAAAAATCACAGGGAGAGCAAATACAAAAGAAAATGTTCCCTCCTTCTCAAAATTGCTCTCCTTTTCCTCCCTCTGCCTATGAACACACACACAGAGCTTTTAAAAATTAGCCAAGGCACTTTGGTGCTTATTGCTGGATTCTCCTTAGTGTTATTTAAATTATAAATAGGGTTACTGAACTTGAAGTACTAAAATTAGTACAAGCAACGCATGTCCAGCTTGGAAATTCTGAAGTTAATTTTAAACATCGCTTTCAGAAATAGGCTGCCTTGTCCTGGCAGATCTATGTTGGCCATATTGGGAAGAGAACTATCAATATTTTAATAAATTTTACATGCAAGTAAGCTGAAATTATCATTATATCAATTCAGTAGCAAAAGCTCTATTAAGAACTGGTCAAAGTAACCAATAAATCGATAAATCTGCAGAACAATGGGGGAAAAAAAATTAAAAATGGAAAATTGGATGTCATTTGCCATCTCCTGTTGTCTTATTTTAATTTGCTAGAATTCTCTTCAAGCAGGAGGAATTGTGTGTATTTTCCAGTCACCAAAGCATCAAGCAGCACGTTGCCAGCCCTGCTTTGGCCTCAGTCCCTCCTCTGGGGCCACAGCTTGGAGTCGCAGCTCCCTCTTCCATCCCAGAAAGCCTCCGCTCTGCTCACCCCACCCTCTGCTTGTGCTCCTCTCCAGCAGCTCCAGAGCAGTTTTCCCCTCAGCCCCTGGACAAGGGAGCAGTTCTGGTCTATAAATATTGATGGTTTATCTCCGAGCTGGGCCTTCTCCAACGCAGCATCTGCTGCCTTTTGGGGCTGTGCAGCTTGTGCAGATGCATTTGTGGGGATGTCAGCCCTCCCATTCCTGCAGAACTGGAGGTGAAGAATAAAGCCAATGCTCAGAGATTTCTGTAGGTCTGTGAGATCAGAATTTCTCTGAGTTTTAAACTCTGTCCAGTTCAATGACAGCCAGAGCTGAAAGCACCCAGAGAAGCCTCTTTTCTGGGCTTCTCTTCACATAGGCAGTTCAGTAGTTGAATTGTGCCTCCATGGTGCCCAGATCTGCTGCTACAGCCTCTTTTTCTCCTGTTCCATAGAAATAGGTGTTAATCTTTGACCTGGCACCAGGTCTTGCACCTCAGGTCCAGCAGGATCTGAGAAAGATTTTCCCAGGACGGCCATAGGCTTAGACTGCTCTCCAGAGGGGAGGGACAGTGGGCTGCAGGGTAGAGCTGAGCTCCTTTCAACAGGCAGGGATACAGAGAGTGAAATTTCCCAGGGCTAAAACAGCTGGCTTGGCTTGGCAGAATTAATCAGACACATTCCTCCTCACAAATCCAGGGAGTAAATGATAAGGTGCTCCTACTTGAACTCACATCCAGGACTGTTTCACTGCAGATGCTCAGCTTTCAGTGCCAGTCACAGAAATGCAATGTGAGAGATTTCCTGTTAGATCAAACAGTTCAGTTTTTTTCCTTAAAAAAAGAGACATTATTCAGTTTAAATGTTATTGTGAATAACAGCCCTCGTTCACACAGATCTGTAAGTGCTCGAGGAGCTGAAAGGGATCCACTACACAGAGAAGACAGGAAGTGATATGTGACCCTGAAAATATTGGTTTGAAAAGTGATTTTCTTCTTCATTAGAACTCACAGACTCACAAATTCGTTTGAGTTGGAAGGGACATTAAAGCCCATCCAGTCACACACCCTCCCGTGAGCAGGGACACCTTCCACTAGACCAGGTTACTCCAAACCCTGTCCAACCTGGCCTTGGACACTTCCAGGGATGGGGCAGCCACAGCTTCTCTGGGCAACCTGGGCCAGGGCCTCACTACCCTCGCAGGGAAGAATTTCTTCAAAATATCCCATCTAATCCTGCTCTCTGGCACTGGGGAAGCCATTGCCCCTTGTCCTGTCCCTCCATCCCTTACCCAAAGTCACTCTCCAGCTCTCCTGGAGCCCCTTTAAGCACTGGAAGGGGCTTTAAGGTCTCCTTGGAGCCTTCTCTGCTCCAGGTGAACACCCCCAGCTCTTCCATACTGGCTCCATAGTAGAGGGGTTCCAGCCCTCAGAGCATCTCCACGGGCTCCTCTGGGCTCGCTCCAGCAGCTCCACGTTCTTCTCATGTTTGGGGCCCCAGAGCTGGAGGCAGAAGCAGAAATAGGTGTCTGGGTTTACAAAGCCACTTGAAAGCCCATCAGGAGCCCAACGAGGTGATAGCCCTGGATCCATCCACCCACCCACGGCCTGACAGGGCTGTGGCCATTTCTCCAGTGCCTCCCGTGTCCAGGCACTGGTTGTGCAGCCTCCACGTGCTGTGTGGGAGGAAGAGTGGGAAGGAGCGTGGGCACACCAGTCCCCTTGGATTCCCTTCTCCTCTCCAAACATTCAGCTGTTTTCCTTGCAAAATGCAAACTGTGCATTAGAGAGGCGGCATCAAGCTGTTAAAAGAAAGATGGGTAAAAAAACCCACAGAAAAATAGCATAAATTAGAAGCATTGAGAGTTTAAATTTCTTTATGCGTGTTGTTAATGCAATTTTTGCACTTCTTTCTGTCTAAGAAGATTGAAACTTCCACTAGTATGGTATTGGCATAATACAATCAAATCCAACTACTTCAACAAACCGTTGCCATAGAAGACTTAAAAGCAGAAAATTAATGTGCTTTGGTGTTTTGTAATTGCAGTTGACAGTGGGGGATGTGGAGAATTTAAAAAAAAAAAAAATCCACTTTTTTTAAAATTCTAAAACTCTACTTTTTCCTCACCTGAATATGGTTTTGAGGCAAAAAGTGGGACCATATTAAAAAATTCCCTAGTGGTTCCCAATTCAGCTGCTCCTCTTTGTATTTCTGGATAACTCACAAGTTTGCTTAACTAAGAATAGGAATGAGGCTGGAAAATGGAAGATGTGGCAGCAAGGGTTGGACTTGATGATCTCTGAGGTCTTTTCCAACCCGGTTGATTCTATGATTCTATGAAAAATGCAACTTGTAGCAGGTCGCAGGAATGTGGTCTATTCTCCCAGGTAGCTCAGATTTTAGGGAACCAGCGATATTTTAAAGACTATTAGCACAGTTAGATTTGTTGATTAAAGACAAGGTTTAATATAATATTTAGAAATACTGTAGTGTGTAAATTAATAAAAATAAGATTTCCTAGGTTGGACATCTCTGTTTTCCAGAGTTACCCAGGGTGTGTTATGCTCATGGTTTGGTCTTCTAACACTGTTTGTACAAGTTAAATTGCAAATAAATTACAGATAATTACTGATAAAATCCTCTTGCTTGGCACAGAGGGGTGTTCACCTGGAGAAGGCTCCAGGGAGAACTCAGAGCCCCTTCCAGTGCCTAAAGGGGCTCCAAGAGAGCTGGAGAGGGATTTTGGGTAAGGGATGGAGGAACAGGACACAGGGAATGGCTTCCCCAGTGCCAGGGTGCAGGGTTAGATGGGATACTGGGAAGGAATTGTTGGCTGTGAGGGTGGGGAGGCCCTGGCACAGGTTGCTCAGAGAAGCTGTGGCTGCCCCATCCCTGGAAGTGTCCAAGCCTAGGTTGGATGGGTCTTGGAGCAACCTGGGATAGTGGAAGGTGTCCCTGCCTATGGCAGGGGGTGGAATGAGGTGATCTTTCAGGTCCCTTCCCACCCAAACCGTTCTGTGATTCTGTCCCTCCTGCAGACCTCATGTTCACTCCCTGTGGAAACAGGGACAGCAGGACCCAAGAGAGCCCTGAGCACCCACCGGGACAACAAAGCCCTGCAGCATTTGGGGTCACCACAGCTCAGTAGATTAATTGGCAGTGGTTCTGCTTTACCACTTCTCCAAAGATAAGTTAGAAACAAATTCTATAAAACTTGTGTTAAGCTGATTCCACGCTGCACTACAAACAAAGTCTGCAGCAGTCTAATCCTCTTACACCAGGGGATGGACTCCTAAAGTCATTATTTAATAAGATTAAATTCTACAGGTCATAAAAATTAATTTATGCAACTGTCATGGTTTAAAAACTACGTGTCTACAGAGGGGGAGAAATTTCTTCTCTGGGGAGAGAGAAAAGGAAGCACAAGCTGTAGCTGCCCCCTCCCTGGAACTGTCCAAGGCCAGGTTGGACAGGGCTTGGAGCAACCTGGGATAGTGGGAGGTGTCCCTGCCCATGGCAGGGGGTGGGACTGGATGAGCTCTAAGCTCACTCCCAACCCAAATCACTCTGAGGTTCTGGGATTCTTATTCTACCTGAGAATGGAATCAGATCCCTGATTTTATGTGCAAACAAGGATCCAACAGCTCTGTTCATTTACACAGTTACATCAATAAAGAGGGTGTCTTACCCACCCTTCCTCCTGCTCCTCCCATAAAGCATCCAGGAGGGATCTGCTGTGGGCACCTGCAGTTGGAAATTCAGAGCAAGTGCTATAAATACCCACAGAAATTTCCCTCGATGCTTCAGAAAGATAAACGAGGAAAAAGGGTTTAATCTGGAAAAAATGCACAACACACAGGAAGGTCAAGGCCTGCTAAAAACTAGAATTAAGGAAAAAAAAAAATCACGTTTTTGCACATGTGATACAAAGAGGTGATAGGAATAAAAACCTTTTTAGTTCCAGAAGAGCTGGGAAAGCACAAAGCAGGGTATTGAGGGCTGGAATAAGGTATAGGAGGATGCAACAGTGGGAAATTGAGAAGGAAAACATGGGCAGTTGTGGGGAAAGCCAGACAGAAATCCCTGTGTAGAGGCAAGGGCAGAGAACACTGGAATTCCACTCCCAGGGAATTAAGACTAAAAGCAAACAAAAAAAAAAATCTATCAGCAGGAAGAGAAAAATCAAGAAAACACTTGCAGAAGTGGTTTGGGAAAGAAAACCTCAAAAAATCAGAGCAAAATCAGCTTTGGGTCACAGAAATCAGTGGTTCAGGGTGTAATAAACTCAGCTGGGGGGGATCCAGTTTGATCTCTCTGCTCTGAAACTGGAGGAGTCCCCTCTGGTTTGCAGCCCTGGGTCAGTAACAACAGCTCCTCATTTTGAGCAGAAACTACATCCTGAAGCTGGAATGTGACCAGAGCTGCACCACGACCAACCTGCCTCATGGGGAGCTGCAGTGGGGAGATTCCTGAATATTTTGGTCATACAACCCCTCCAGAGGAGCAGCCTGCGAAGATCCCACAAGCTCCAATGCTCCCACATTTTGTGGAAAGACCATTGGGAAGGAATTCTGCATTGTGAGAGTGGGCACAGCACTGGAACCTCTTCTTTCAATTCACTAAACCTCCTCAATTCACTTAAAATCATTTAAATATTATTTTAAAACTTCCCTCTCAGACACAGAGCTCCTGAACTCCCTCTCAATCACATTTGTTTCACCAAGAAGTAGGAAACTAAAAGTTTGGACTTGATGAGGCTTTTTCTCTTCTTTGCCCAAGCCCTGCTTAAACTTTTACTTTCTTGCCCCAGCTTATGAAATTTTGCTCCTGAATGCTGAGAGAAAGAGGGAAGAGAGGATCAGGACACCCATCAGCTCTCTCCTCACTTGCAAAAACTTCAGATTCTTTGTTAAATTCTTTGAATTCAGAAAGAACAAAAGGTGCTTCTTACATTATGACAGGAAGAAATATAAAGAAAAATATTAAATATAAAAAAGCCCTACCTATAATAATGTCTGCATTTAGAGACACAGGGATTTTTCTGACTAGTCTGGAGAGCTTTCCCCGCTTCTGGTTCCTGAGCGCCTGATGCTCCTGAGTGACATTGACTGGGGGAATCATCAGCCACACATCAGTGTCTCAGCTACATGTCTTAGAATCTGGGAATTGTTGAGGTTGGAAAAGCCTCTGAGCCCATGGAGGCCAACCATTCCCAGCACTGCCAAGGCCACCACTGACCCGTGTCCCCAAGTGCCACATCCACATAGCTTTTAAATCCCTCCAGGGATGGGGACTCCACCATTGCCCTGGGCAGCTGTGCCAGGGCTGGACAGCCCTTTCCATACAGAAATAATTTCAAATACCCAATTTAGACCTGCTCTGGTGCAACTTGAGGCTATGACAACCCTGTACCCGACCCCAAATCGAAATTAAGCAATCTAATCAATCAAAACAATCAGTCATCATTTGGGCACTGTATGTGAAAGAAGTTACAAACACATAAAGCATTCTCACCATTGGCATTTTTTAAAGCAACATTTCAACAAAAGGAAAAATGCTTCCATCACCTCGTGGAAAGGCAGCCTGCAGTGAAATAAATATCTCTTTTATATCAAAGCGATTCCCAGCCCCTTTGATAAATCTCACCACTGCAGAGTTGAAAGAACCCCATGAAGGGCTGAAAGAATCATCTAAATGCATCTGAACAACTGTGTTTGTTCTGTATTCCACAGCTCAGCCACAGCCCCACACAGCACTTGCATTAGTCTTTAAAAATAGTATTAAAGGCTGTTTCCGTCTATTTAAATTATGTCTATTCTCATTTAAATGAGTTGCTCAGTAACAAGCTCCTGCCATCATTATTGCTGGAGTGTGTGACTGCGAGAAATGCACTTCAAACAAAACAAATTAAGGAACCTGGAAATTGCTGCAGTAGAGCAAGGACATATTTTTGGGCAAAAGTAAACAGAGAACAATGGCAAGTCATCAAAAATATGATAATAAACCACCCCTATTTAGTGCACAGAGCAATAGTACATCTGGAATAGCTCATTTTACTATTGTGAGGGCTTTGTTTATAAAACTATGTATATAATTTGCTTTTCCTTTCTTAACTGGAAAAGGACTAATGGACCCTTTCCATGGCCTAGTTTGTCAGTCTCAGCAGTTCACTAGGGGTTCCTTGGAGCAGGACACCTGGGGCACATCCTACCACTCCATCCCTCATTCGCAGCCATCAATCCTGAAGGAGCCCAGGGCTTCCCACCCGGTCCTGTCCATGCCACTGCAAAAGCAGGGCTCAAATTAGCACCAGGGTGAGGTTTATCCCAAGTTTCCATGGCAGGCTCAAGGACAGGATGGACAGCTCTCCCAGAGGGTGTGTCATCATTAGGGGCAACCCCGGACACATGAGATTTACAGCAGCTGAGGGGCAACCCTGGAGGTGTGGGATTTACAGGAGTTGAGTGGAATAAAATGGAAACACCAGACAAAAAGGAATATATACATTACAGAGCTCACCTCCTGTGCTGCCAGCACACACTTTTCCCTAGCTTATAAAAAATATTAGCATTAACCTCCACAGGAGCCAAATCTCATAGGAAGAAAGTCTGACTCTACTGACTTAGAATCATGGAATCCCAGACTGGTTTGGGTCAGAAGGAAGCTGAAAGATCACCTCCTTCCACAGGTGTGGAATGCCTGCCATGGGCAGGGACATCTTCCACTAGCCCAGGTTGCTCCAACGCCCATCCAACCTGGCCTTGGACACTTCCAGGGATAGGGCAACCACAGCTTCTCTGGGCAACTTGTGCCAGGGCCTCACCAGCCAAGGATTTCTTCACTTAACGAAGTTATAGACTTACCAAAGTTTGCCTTTAACTAAAAAACTCCTTATATTATACATTATGAATTTATACACTACAAACTACATTGAGATAACATTGAAGAAGAAATACTTCCTGTCAGATACAGTTAATCAGAAACAGGACTGAAACACTCGTGGGAAAACGTGTCTGGAATTTCAAGCTTCCAGAGCAAGTTGGGCACCTCCTCCCCCAGTGCCATAAGACCTTTATTAGCTGCTACTGACAGTTTGATTTTTAATCACCATCAAATTAATGTAGCTCCTCACATTGTGCTGCAAGTTAAGGCCAGGATCTGGTTTAGCCACCTACTATGTGTTGCTTGGATATAGATTATTATTTCCCAAACAGGATGTGGAATATTTTATTTTTGTACCAGCAAATCTTGCTCACACGCAATCATTTGCATTCTCAAAGAGCCAAACCAGGCTGCTTTCTAACTCCTGCAAACCCAGAAAAAGCATCCCCCCACTCCCTCTGTCTCAGGAACGGAATTTTCACAGTATACAAAGTATCTTCTCATTAGATTTAAAAAAAAAAACAAAACAAAACAAAAAAATTTTTTGACATGCCAAGGCACATTAGGCAAGACAAAGTCACAAAGTACCACTGAATGTAATAAATAAATAATAAATACAAATATATGAATTGAGTACAAGGAATCAAAGCACATACGAGTCTTTTGACTCAATACAATATAAAAAATACCTCCCATCCTTCATTCTAATGTGGCTATAAAGTTGCCCCTCTCCCATGGTGATCTGGAATGGATTCTAAAACTGGAAAGACTTTGGTCTTTTCGTAGATGTATTTCCAAAGGAATAAATACATCTTCTGTAAATGGAAAATGTAGGAAGTTTTCTCAATATAGGTAATTTGCATACATATTTACCCTCTAGAATATTCCCAGCTTCAACTAAATGTAAAGAAATAATTCAGTGTATACATTTGATGCTTGAGCCATGCAACAAATCATATCCATTTAATTCAACAGCACCATAAAAAACAGAACTACAGGAGTAATCAAGAACATACTTAACCTTTCTCCCAGCAACACAGGAAAAAGTTAGTGTGAAATATGTGACAATCCTCTAAAATTATAACTAAAAGGCACGAGTCAGGTGTGCTGTAAAACACTAGTGTGAAGGGGAGGAAAAAATGGTAAGGAAGGAGAAAAATGAGTTTTGGAGTCACACACAGTAATAGCTGATGTATGTTCACAATAAAATGAGATGCAGAATGCAAAACTCCTTAAAATAAAAGCATAATTTCAACAGTATTCAGCCCAGCAGGTCCAAGACTTAGAGAATTCCTGGGGGCTGGGGAACAAAAACCAAAACAACACAGAATCATTAAGGCTGGAAAAGACCTCCCAGCCCATGAAGTCCACTCTGTCCCTGATCCCCACCCTGTCACCCAGCCCAGAGCACTGAGTGCCACATCCAGTCATTCCTTGGACACCTCCAGAGATGGGGACTCCACCACCTCCCTGGGCAGCCCCTTCCAACGCCTGACAACCTCTTCTATGAGGAAATTCTTCCTGAAACACACAGCAGTTTTTCAAACCCAAAAATTATAAAACCCCTCAAAATTAGCACTCAGTTATCTTCCATTAGATTTATGTAATTGCAAGACAGAGAAAGGAAAACCAAGACAATTCAGTTCTTTGGGTTTACTTTCACTTAACACTAAACTTTGACAAAAGTAGCTGAAAAGTGTGGAGCCATCCTGGAACAGCACGGGGAGAAGGGGCACCCGGTGATCTGCTCACGACTCAGACCAGGGGTTCTGAAGAGCCAGGAGCCTCCTCTATCCTGCCAGTGCCCTTAAAATAGAAAATACATCCTTCTCTTTTTCTGAAAATACAGTCCAGGACTAGGTGGGATATCGGGAAGTGATTCTTCCCTGTGAGGGTGGTGAGGCCCTGGCACAGGTTGCCCAGAGAACCTGTGGCTGCCCCATCCCTGCAAGTGTCCAAGGCCAGGTTGGATGGGGCTTGGAGCAACCTGGGATAGAGGAAGGTGTCCCTGCCCATGGCAGGGGGTGGAACAAGGTGAGTTTTATGGTCCTTTCTAACTCAAACCATCCTGTGATTCTCAGTCAGTAGCATCAACCTCCTAACCCTTGGCTGCTCAGGCTGCAGTCATCAGGTTGCTTCACTGTGTCAGATTTTATCTTCCACATCTTCAGTTCAAGTACCGGCTTAAATCACCAGCTCCATCCAGCCCCTGAGTTACTGATACACGTAGATTTTGAGGGAAAGAATAACTGGGAGCAGGAGCATTGCAGAAGGACCCTAAAGGTAGGAAGCTGTGACAAACAGTTGCCTCCTGCAGGGGACACCAAGGTCTCCTTAGGTGCTCAGAGTGCATAAGTATTCCTGCAGATCCACAGGTATTCCTGCAGATCCACAGGTATTCCTGCAGATCCACAGGTATTCCTGCAGATTCACAGGTATTCCTGCAGATCCCACAGGCATTCCTGCAGATCCATGAGCTCCCATCACAGGGACAAGGATGTTTGTAGAGAGTGAGTGCTCCTCACTGCCATGCACAGAGACAGCAGGATTGCTGCTTCTTCCCTGGAAAAGGAGCTTCTGCTGCCTCCTGAATAGCAGGGAATGAAAAGTTAATGTCATCTGAGAATGCCCAAAGGTTTCTTTCCTGTAACATGGACTCTGCTTAAAACAGCTCCAAAAAATACCTCAATGCACCTGTTGAGGCCACCCACTGCAGTTGGCTTTGACCTCTGCTGACAGCCTGGGGTTCAGCATCTTCTGAAGAGTGAGACTGAGCTTAGTCAGGCTTAGGAGTTTTCCTGCAGATTTCAACTTAGTTCAGTCAGTTATAGAAGCTTAGACATAAATACATGCATTTCAATCCACATATATATATGGATTTTTGAAGAACCCTCAGAAGTTTTAGTTTCTCCAGGATAAGCCAGAGCCAAGTGCAGGTTTTCCCCACACAAAGTCCTGAAGGCTTTTACCAGCAGTTTTGGTGATGTCCCTGCATACACTTGTAAAATAAAGAAATAGTGGAATAGTCACAACTTCAGCTCCTCAATCAGACCTCAAACCTCCATTTAGAAAATTCAGTAGTTTGCCTGATCCTCAAAAGTTCCAAATTTCTGTCAGCTCACACGTATCTTTTGCAGAGGGGGAGAATTAAAACATTCTTACGCATTTGTCAAATGAAACACAGATTTACTTCAAAAAAATCAGTGTTACAGCATAGTTGGAGGAGGCACTTTAAGGTAATTACTGTATTTGCTTGTATAATTTCACAGCCAGCTCAGGGATCCTGGGTGTTATTTCCTGAGAGATTTTGCCAGCAAGCTTCCCAAGTAATTAATCATAGAATTATAGAATCTCTAGAGTTGGAAGGGACCCACAAGGAACAACCAGTCCAATTCCTGGCTCTGCACAGGACACTCCAACAATCCCACTCCACACAAAAGGGGCGTTTGCTCAAGGTCTTTGTAGGCAGTTTAATCACTGAAAATACTGTGTTTTCATTGAATCCCAGAACAGCCTGGGCTGGAACGGACCTCAAAGCCCATCCAAGTCCACCCCCTGCCATGGGCAGGGACACCTTCCACTAGCCCACGTTGCTCCAAGCCCCTGCCAACTTGGCCTTGGACACTTCCAGGGATGGGGCAGCCACAGCTTCTCTGGGCAACCTGTGCCAGGGCCTCACCACCCTCACAGTCAACAATTCCTTCCAAATACCCCATCTAACCCTGCCCTCTGGCAATGGGAAGCCAATCCCCTTGCCCGGTCCCTCCAGACCCTTGTAAATAGTTTATCATGTTTTATATATACAATAAATTCATATATCACATTCTCTCACATCATTTCAGTTCTACTTCCCTCTGGCTGTAATCAACTGAACAGGTACCTCATTTAAGATGCTGAGGTTTAAACCTTTTTGAATCCACAAGCATAACACGTGTGCTCTGGTAAAAGCTATGGGTATTTCTAAACAAAATTCTAAAGAAAGCAAGTTTTCCCAAAGGTACAAATTTAGAAGCTCATGAATTGAGCTGAGAATTTAAATTCTCAGAAGTTGAGAAATCAGGGCTTTGCATTAGGGGCAAAAGAGAAAATGTATCCTCAAGTATTAGATAGAGACTAAATATCTTTAGTGTCAGTATTAAATCACAAGACAGTGACTAAATAAAACACCAGTAAATTTTTCTGAGCCAATTTACTTTGATACACACTGAAAGGTGTAAACCAGAATGGTCTATATAATGACAAGGAAACAATGTAAAAAGATAAATAACTCATAGACTGGTGTTTGTGTCTCCTCTTTGAGATACTTCTGATAAGCCTTTTAATTTCCCAGCCTTTCAAATCTTATCGCTACAAATTTCTTCCAAACCCTGAACAATTAAAATCTACTCATTAGAGGAAACATTAACTACAAAACCAGAAAGAGAAGGTCAGAGACAAGAAACCTGTGCAGGCTTTGCAGGGAGCAGGTGAGGAGATGTTTTGACAGGAGACTTCATTTTAACTGAATTATACACTCATTTCTGGAGTTGGGTATAAATGGAACTGTGTTGAACCCACAGTCTGGAGGTGGGTGGGTTTGGGGTGGGGTTTTTTTTAATTAAGTGCTCATCCCTTTATGCAACAGTTAGTATTTCTTTGCTGTTAAAAGGTAGATTGGGTTTGGTTTGGTGCCATGCCAACATTGCTCCTGGGAAGCACAGAGCTGAGCAGAAAACCAGGAAGGGAAACCCAGGAAACATCCCCAGTAAAACCAGCACTGACCTCCCATGTCACTGGTTGGTTGTGGTCTGTTATCCCTGGGCATTGTTCTGGGATGGAATTTCTCTGGAGCAGAGAAGCTGGTCTCTCTCCAGACTCAGTGTGGTACCACCTCCTCCATCACCATGAACATCACACCACAGTGATGATGTCTCAGGGGCACTGACAGATCAAGGTCCAGGGCAGATGGATTCATGGCTTCCAATGGCTTTTCTCAAGAGGGAATGCTCCCATGGAGTTTCTCCAGAAGCAAGCCTAGAAGGAATCCACAGACTTGGCTGGTCAGGTGAGGGAACAGACCTCAGTCATCAGAAAGAGCCGGAAACCAGCTTGGGCAATGTCTTGTCTGGCCAACACCATCCATTAGCATTTCTTAATTAAAAAGGGGGTATAGTGGATTTTGATTACAAGCCATTCCTAATCTGAAACATTTCCTTTTAAAGTGCCAGACTCACTCCTCAGCAGAGCAGAGGGTGGAGGATCCAGCCTGGCCAGGGTGTTTCACTCCAGGACCATCAACACATCGGCTGCAACAACCACCACCTTCAGCAGGCAAGAGTTAAACACCCTCTGCCCCTCCTGAAGCAATTGGAAATGAATGCACATGTTAGTGCTGAAATAAGTGATGTTGTCTTCCTAGTTACACTTCCAGAAGAGGCATAATATGTAATATTTTGCCCCAGCTATTGTGACCCAGAAAGCTTCCCATAAATCATAGTCTTGGGAATGGTTGCTGGGAGCTGTGGCTCAGTGGACAGGTACGAGGCAAATCAGCTTCTCAGAGGAAGGTTAAACTAAATCCAGTGTTCCCCGATGATGCAATACATTATCCTGACAAGAGAGCTGAAAATGCCATAAATAAAATGGATTTTATCAGCTCCTATCAGTCTCTTGTGGATAATATTGGCTATTTTGAGAACATCTCCTCCAGCATCAAGTGTAATTCAGCAGTAAAATGGACTTTAGCTGCTCAAAGCAAACAACAGAGCAGGGAGATGCTACACTGCACTTTTGCTAATGAATTAATAGATTCAAAGGCTCCCCATGCTCTCAGGAGGGGCAGCTCAGGTCTGTCCCCATCTATGTCCCCCAAGTAATAAACTGTGGCAGAAGAACAGCACAAGTTATTTCTTTAATGCAGCCTTTCCTCCTTGAAAATTGCTAAAAAGAAATCATTTTGTTCCTCTTCTCAACAGAAATTGCTCATTTTTTAACTCAATAAACCTGAATATTCATAGCTATTGTTTGCATGGGGGGTTCTCTTTAACTCTATCCCAGTTTCCAAAGCAGAATCTAAACTCCTGATAAATTGCAGACTTGAACGGATACTTGGCTTTTAATTACTTTGCAGCCAATTCAATATCTGACTCTCAGGGATGCTCCATTCTTAGCTGGGCCATACATTTATTTACTGCACTGTGCTTTTGGAACACTGAATGTTTATAATTAGGCTGTGTAACCATGCGAACCTTCAGCTGGTGTTTGCTGGGTTTAAAGCAGGTTTGTTCTGCATTGGGAAAGAAGGAAAAGCTACAATGCACTGTGAAAATTATGCACTAATCTTTATACTTCCAGCATAGGAAAAAAAAAAAACATTTAAAAATTATAATTGTGGTATTTTAAATGCCGTTTGGGTGCAGAGCAGAGCAATGATTCCCGTTCCAATGCAGACACAGGCAGGGACATTGGGTTGTTTCCAGAGCTGTTTCCACAGGCCTCCTGCCCCAGTCCCACACCTGCCCCAGCTCTCACTGGTGGTGTATACCACGGGGAAGTTGCTCCAAAGGGTGAACAGCTGGAGCAGACCCACAGACACATCTGGCTTTGGGGAACTGCTCAAACAATTGCACCTGATGCAATGGCCTGAGCTGGACGTAGCCCTCTCAGCCCCTGGGCAATAACTGTATTACGTTAAATCATTATACCTGGGCACATCTCCTGCAAAAGCAGCTGTACAGGCACCCAACAGCCCTCAGGGCTTTTGGAACTGACAAAGGAACCAGGCAGGAGGTTGGAACCAGATGGTCTTTAAGGTCCCTTCCAACCCAGGCAGTTCTGTGATTGTCTTCCCTTGGGTACATGTCTAGTGGAAGGTGCCCCAGTCCATGGCAGGGGTTGGAACTACATGGTCTTTAAGGTCCCTTCCAAGCTGGTCTATGATTCTCAAGTGGAGTTTTTCCAAGCCACCTTCCTCCTGGGCTGAGCTGGGATGAGACAGCAGTGGCTGGTGATGCTCCTGCCCCACAGCACAGGGATGAGCCCACCTCTGCTCCTACCTGGAAAAGCACAGCTCAGGTACTTCATAAATGTCTGCAGCTTTCAGACCCTGAACAAAATGATTTCAAGTACTGAGGTGGCTCTCGGCTGGAGCCACCCTCAATGCATTAGTGCCCTTGGGGATCAGCCCAATACAAGCTTCTGTAGAGCTCCTGAAGTCACAGTATTTTAAATTAAACCATTTCTCTTCGATTAGGTAATTTATAATCCAGAATTAAAGCTTAGGGGCTTTTTTCATTATTTCATGAAAATGTGATTTTTAAATTGTTCTTAGTGGTTTCTGCACTAAGAAATTCCCATTTGGTGTCAGGTTTAACCATCTGTTGACACACACGTTATTTCAAAATTCTCCCTCCTGTCATGCACAAGCAGAGTCTCCACCCATATGTGATTATCTCCACCACACAAATGTTCACTTACATATTCCCAATTCTCCATAGAGATTTGCTTGTAAGTGCTGAAAAACTGATCTTCCCTTAGAACAGGCCATACAACGTGCAAGTGTTGAAGCTTTGCCACCTTCTCGTGCTGCTGCTGCAGCTGGAGCTGAAGAGAGTTATGTAAATATGTGAGTTTTCTGTTCGGGAGTTCAAAAACTAATAATGTGGTATCAGCTTCACTAAGAATCATTTTTTTCCTCAGTTTTTTTTTCTTCCCCAGAAGAACCTCAAAAATTTCCGTTTTATTTCCCTTTAAAAGTTTTCAGTCATAAATCAACACGCAATGCAGATTATGCATTGTCATTACTGCCCATGGAAGGAGAATTGGACCTAGATGGTCTTTAAGGTCTCTTCCAACCCAAACCAGTCTGTGATTCTGTGATCACTCACAAAATGAGAGCATGAGATGGGCAAAGACTTGTATCCCTCCAACCTCACTACCTGCTGTAGTCCACCAGGATCTTTACTTTGCCTGGGGAAACAGTTTTGCACCTCTTGCTTCCTGTGATAGAGTTATTGCATTTAACACCCTCATATGAATGTCACAATCCCTGACTGGTTTGGGCTGGGAGGGACCTTAAAGCTCATTTCTCCTGCCATGGGCAGGGACTCCTTCCTCTATCCCAGGTTGCTCCAAGCCCCGTCCAACCTGGCCTTGGACACTTCCAGGGATGGGGCAGCCACAGCTTCTCTGGGCAATCTGGGCCAGGGCCTCACCACCCTCACAGCCAAGAATTCCTTCCTGTTATCTACTCTAAATTACTCCTCTTTTAGTTTAAAGCCATTCCCCCTTGTCCTGTCACACAGCTAAAGAATTGGACCTCAAATGTAATCTAAAACACAAGCTGTGGAAATCACCAGAACTGACCCCAACCCACCTGGCAGCAGATGGAGGAGCCTGTGCAGAACTTTGGGAACATCTCTGGGGAGAGAGGTTTGGCTCCTCAGAGGTCCCTGCAGCAGGAGAAGGGTGAGTTCAGGGGTGGTGTGGAGCTCTGGTGCTGTGTGACAGTCCAAGGTACAGGGGGGCCCTACGGGAACAGC
This sequence comes from Chiroxiphia lanceolata, assembly GCF_009829145.1. NCBI lineage: Eukaryota > Metazoa > Chordata > Aves > Passeriformes > Pipridae > Chiroxiphia > Chiroxiphia lanceolata. The sequence continues at coordinate 6,560,893 of NC_045644.1, forward strand.
CCAAATCAGAAGCAGTTTTTGAAGTCCGGGTGTCCCTGGGTGGATGGGACAACACACCATGACTTTCTGTATTTCCTTCCCATATTTAAATAGGTCAAGTCCTTCACTCAGTGCCATGCAGGAAATTGTACATTCCACAACCACATCTCAGAATGAATAATCAGCCCAGTTAAGGATTATCATTACAGAAACAACAGCAAAATCCAGATGGGAAAGTCCTCCCGCTTCCCCACGCACACGTGGACTGTGATGCCTCTGAGTTATTCCAATATTCAGCTCTTTGCTTTCCATCACTGCCTTTCAAGCACAGAGAACACAAATTGGATTAAATAACGTGCTGAAGAGAACACTTTGCGATGGTGTGAGACGTGCTGTGCTTGGCAGCTGACGGGAGCCACGTGTCCAGAGGAATTACTGAGCTCAGGACTTCAAATATTCAGGTAAGATGGGAGAAAACACGACACACCGACAGTTTTCTGATGCCTCAAACAACCCCACAGGGGTCCTGCAAACCACAGCCTGGTGGGATATCCCCTTAACAAAAATAATGAGGTAGAGAAAGGAAAGTAGATGGTGAAAAGAAAAACCAAAATAAAACCACAAGTCATTTGGTTGAGGGAATAACCCACCTCAAATTTTACATCTGTACCATCCCTCCCAAGAAGCTGCTCATACACAATTCTGTCACAGACTGCAAGTGTGGTAGGAATGATGGGAAAATTATGTTAATGAGACTTGAGTTGAGAATACTAAACAAAACAAATCTCAGTAGAGAAACCAGAAGACAGAACTTTGTCACTACAGAGGCTGTGGGGCATGGAAAGAGCACTAGGCTACCAAATAAAAGTGCTGAAGCACATGGGAAACAGCCCCCAGGCACTGGGTGATCTTTAAGGTCCCTTCTTCCAACTCAAGGCATTCTGTGATTCTTTGATCTCATTCGACCCCCTGCCATGGGCAGGGACATCTCACACTATCCCAGGTTGCTCCAAGCCCCGTCCAACCTGGTCTTGGACACTTCCAGGGATGGGGCAGCCACAGCTTCTCTGGACAACCTGGGCCAGGGCCTCCCCACCCTCATAGCCAACAACTCCTTCCCAATATCCCATCTAACCCTGCCCTCTGGCACTGGGAAGCCATTCCCTGCATCATGTCCCTCCATCCCTTTTCCGAAGTCCCTCTCCAGCTCTCCTGGAGCCCCTTTAGACACTGGAAGAGGCTCTAATGTCTCCCTGGAGCCTTCTCTTCTCCAGGAGAACACCCTCAGCTGTCCCAGCCTGTCTCCAGAGCAGAGGGGTTCCAGCCTGAAGGACCAAGGTCAGAAGATGTCCAGCCCCAGGGCAAAGAGAAAAACCACAGGATCAGGAGTGAGCTGAACTCTGAGTCTGCTGCACCATCACAGAGCAGGAAGATGCAAACATGCCTCAGGTCTTCGTGTTTTTGGTACCCAGAACATGCTGCTGCCACATGAAAGCCTTGCTATGGAATGCACGTTCCAGGAGGATGGATCAATACAAGGAATGCTCCAGCTGCTTTTCCTGTAGGCAGTTCTCCCACATCCAGAGGCTGCAGGCACTGCACGGCCAGACCTTGGCTCCTATTGATTGCAAAGGAACCAGAGGAGGCCACAAGACCTTTTGCAGTGACAGGGTGGACTGGGTTCAAGCCCCAGTTGCATCCCCTGCACATCCCTACACCCCAACCCCAGCCCCTGCTCCAGAGGGAACACCCCCAGGGAAGGCCATTGTCTGAAGGGATGGTTGGGGTGCTGGGGCTCACCCTACCCCCTTTTCCCCCCCCCAGGAACACAGTGCCACTGACAGAGATTTGCTTTCTGTAAATATTTTCCTGGGTGTTCATGGTGAGCTGACAGTTTACCCTGCGCTCAGAGCTCTGTCCTCCTCTTTCTCTTCTCCCTCCCTGGCACTGAACAGATGCACAAGAAATTGCAGTAAACTGTGAAATGAACTGTCATTCAACAAAGCTGAGCTTTGAATAATGTGTGCCTAACAACACATATTGCCATCAGCTTCCAAAAACCAAAATCCTCCTCAAAAATCAATAGGTCTTTCTGAAAATGTAATTGTAGAGCAGATTTTTAAACCTATGGATTTGATTTTGCCACTCCTTGCCGAGGAGGGGTGTCCATGAGTGCACAAGTCAAATCCTTCCCACTGATCCTAATGGAAAATGCTAAAGAAAGAGAAAATGAGAATGTTAAACCCTACTAAAAGGATCCAGATGATTTGCCATGCGACAGGTTTTATTCTTAAGTGATATTTTTCCTGACTGAATAAAATTAGGATGCTTAAAGGCTGCATCCCAGTGATCCTGATTAGCTGTGTGACTTGAGGGATGGTTGAAGGATTCAGATAACCAGCATTGGGATTACATGTAATTTCTGTATGAACTCTGGATTCAGGGCAAATGTATGAATTTCAGATTACCCAAAACCTGGGTAACAAGGTACCACACGTTCAGGGCTCGCCTATGTTTCAGGAGTTGCCTGAGAGCTGTTCTGCATTTTATGTGTAATACATCAACAAATGAAAGAAAGATTTAGCAAGCAGTTAATAACACTGGTAAGTAAGCAAAAGAGCACCTCTAATGAAGTACATTTTGCTTGTAATTCAGAAATAAGAGAAGCACATTAACCTGCTGGGTGAAAGTGCTTCCCAATTCCTCTCTAATTGGGTTCAGACTGGAGGCACTCTAGGCTGTTTTGCATCAGCAGGGATTTTATTCCATGGGTAAACCAGCTCACTTGTAAAAAGCACTGAGGAGGCTTTCTGGGGAAGATGCTGCAGCTGGGTTTTATTTCTTGCATGTTCCCACGTGCAGTGGGATTTGCAGAAGGACCTAAATGGCTATAAAGCCTCAGCTGTGTCCAGGGCTTTGGGGAACACAACCCTTGATAAACGTGATGGGCTGGGACAGCCTGATAACAAGGTTTCACAGGAAAATGGCCTAAAATCTACTACAGGTGCTACGACCGTGTGGGAAACTTCAAAGAGCACAGAATCACAGAATTTTTAGATTGGGAAAGCCCTCTGAGATAATGGAGTCCAACCATTGCCCCAGCACTGCCAAGGCCACCACTAAAACCTGTCCCAAGTGAAAGCGGGTGCTTTCTGACTTTCAAAACATTGACATCATACTAAAAGTAACATTAAATAGCACATCACAGGACTTAAAAATATAAAACAATTGACTTTTAGTCCCATAAGACAAACCCCAGATCAGCAGAAGCAGGTGGGTGCACCCAAACATGGCAGTGACACCCCAAGGGTGACATGGCACTGTCACCAACCCTGTGTCCTGGGTAAGGGAAATACACGACCCAGTCACCCCCTGTCCCATCAGCAGGGCAGGAACACTCAGGAGGGTCCCCAAAACCTGGTGAGAGCATCTTTACAGATGCTTATTTGGTCTGAGATAAAGCCAGCCTGGGTATAAAGCCACTGTATTAGATGTTTTCGCCTCTCACCATCACCTTTAACATCATCACTCCTCACTCCCTCACAACAGCCAAGAGCCTGCAGGCCAGAAAAAACACTGCTTGATGCTGTTAAATCCCTTGAGTCCCCTCTCACACCTGACCCTCAGTGCTCACATTGCCCCCCACCTCTTAACCAGCAGAGAAAAGGTGATTTTAAATAGGATGAAATTATTTTCTCATTAAGAAAATAGATCGGGTGTTTAAACCAGGGGTAATTGTAGTGCCACAGGGTGGAAGTTGAGCTCAACTGACTGAAAAATAGACCATGAGGAGGAAGCAAAGCCCCAGGTGCCTGTTTGCTTTGCTGCCCAGGACCAGCCAGATGGGGAGACCCAGCTGCTGCAAAGCCAGTGGAACCTCACAAGGAGGCAACAGGGAAAATACATAAGAAAAAAAAGGTCAGTGTTAATGGAACATCAAAACTTCCAGGAACATCAACACCAGGTGATCAAAACAAAACCACCCCCCAAAATCCCCTGCCAGGGAAGAACTGTAATAAATGTGAGGCAGCAGCAGAGTTATTGATTCCAGCCTGGCTGGAACAGCATGGGCTGGAAAACACAGGATGAAATATCTTTGGAACTGCAGAAGTAATTCCAGGACCCAGGAGAGTCCCCACTCATGGTGGCTCTGGGTGTCACATCTCAGGGACAGTCAGCTCCTGGTGACAGTACAACCACTGCACTGCCCTTGGGACCCCATGGCTTTGTCCTCACTGCTCCGCTGCTCATTCACTCCTCTTTCCATTTGTTTCCATGAAATGGGGACACTGTAAGTGCACAAGAAAAATCAAACCTGACAATTATTATACCTGAGTTTTACCAGTCGGTCGCCACTGGAAGGTAGCAAGTTTATGGGAGAAATATAGAGGGGTTTATTGTTTTTATTTCTTCCTGTGCTAAAAAACCCCAATAAAACTCCAAAGTTTGATCCCATTCTTGGAAGCAGACAGGACAAAAAAAAAGTTCTAACAACAAGCTGAATTCAGTCAGGGGGGTGGACAACACGAGGTGTCTGCACAGCACAGTCTCTGCTCTCGCCTCAGCAGTGGGGGACGGAGCCAGTGAGCCCCAGCCAGGCTCAAACACAGCTCCTCTCCTGTCAAGGCATCAAGTAAGAATTACAGAATCTCCTGAGTTGGAAGGGACCCATAAAGATCATCCTGTCCAGCTCCTGCCCTGCCCAGTACAACGTCCCTGAGGCCGTTGTCCAAACGCTCCTTGGGCTCTGGCAGCCTTGGTGCTGTGCCCACTGCCCTGGGGAGCCTGTTCAGTGCCCAAACACCCTCTGGCAGAAGAACCTGTTCCCGAGATCCAACCTAACCCTCCCCTGACTGTATTTGATAGAATCTCATTTTAATAGATCTAGCCTCTTTCATTCATTCAGGATAAAATCCAGGTAAGAGCAGATATAAACACAGGAGGTGAGGAAAAACCTAACTGAGCTCTAACATCAGTGCTGCACTTTCCCAAAAGAACAGCCAGTTACTGCTGCACCAAACGTGCTTCTGACACAGTAAATAAAAGCAAATGCCTGCCAGGGGCAGTTAAACCCCATCCCACAGAGCCACAGGACTACAAACTGTTATTGCCCACTGAGTTGGTAAATATTGCCCAAAATAAACTTAACCAGAAAAAACACAGACCTGAAACTGAGGGACATGGAACAAAACAGGGTTTGCAAGCAGCTGCCTTGAACTACATTGCCTGACACTGAGAGCACCATGAATACCCACCCTCCATTTCTAAATATTTTTCCATCTAAAAGCTTGATTTTTGTGATGGGAACCCCCATTTGCCCCGTTATTTCTGCCACGTCCCTGCCTGATGGAGGCCTGGTAAAGACACAGCCATACCAGCAGGACTCATGATGTTACTGGGTATGTGCTGGTGCCCAGCCATGGGTACACTGGGGACAGTGCCTGCTGCAGACAATGTGGAAAACCCCTCCTGGACCACTCTTGTCATCTCCAGTTCCTCGTGAAGACATGAGCAGCTGCTGGATTACTGTGCAAAAGGAAAGGAAATAAATCCACTCTCGCTAGACTAATTCAGAAGAAAACTATCCATACATCTCCCTTGCTATGAAATCTGGGTAGCAGCATGTCCTGTCAAGAGTGGTCAGTGTTTCCCTCATGGAAACCATGGCACTGCACATTGCTGATTTCCAGAACTGCCTCCAGGCCCAAGGGATTTCCAGCTGGACCTCAGTCTCACCCTGCTGCTGCAGCACACAGATAATTTTAGCTCCCACTGCATTATATAAGAGTTGAGAGGATACACTGCTCCTGGGAAGGAGAGGCACAAGTGTATTTTAACATTATTTAGGCAGCAAAAAGGAATAAACATGAGGAAATGGAGGGAGAGCTGTGATTAATGCAAAAACTGCTCCGAGGCAGCCAAGTTAAATAGTTCTGCCAGTGTCAAATGCAGAGTCCTCTGCCACGTTCTGGCATGGAGGGAACAGGGAATCTGCTACAATCTGAAGAGCCAGAAGATTTAACATAGACCTTTAGTACATGGTCAAGGTTGAGCAGACTAAAGAAGAGCAACCCCTCTATCAGACAAGGGCACAGTTCTGGAGAATCCCGGAATTGCTGAGGTTGGAAAAGCCTCTCAGATCATCAAGTCTTACCATTTCCCCAGCACTGTCAAGGCCACCACTGACCCATGCCCCAAGTGCCACATCCACAGGGCTTTTAAACCCTGCAGGGATGGGGACTTCACCCCTGTGCAGACACAGACAGGCTTTCCCAGGTCAGACAACCCCCAAACATGGATCAGAGCCCAGAAACTCTCCCTGCATCCATCACAATTTCCAGTGGTCTCAAAGAAAGTGTCAGCAAGGAAAGGTAATTCAGGTCAGTCAGATGAATGTGTATTAAAACAGAGAGAGGTTTCCAAAGTCTAGATTCAAAAGCCAAAGTATAAATGAAATGCTCCAGGAAATATTATTTACACATTGCGTTTGCAGAGAGCAGCAAAACATTGTTTTAAAATGATGTTTGTAACCCCTTTTGATAAACTGTGTATACAAAGAATAAATTTAGAGTCAGGTCCATGACGGCTGTCAAATCTACAACATTTATTTACAGGAAAGAGGAACAATATTTTGACTTCTCCTGAGCAGCCTTTCAGGAAGGGGAGCTTTTTGTGACTTAAATGCACAAAGAAATGCCACATTAGTCAGAGGTCTATTTCCCCACTACAACAGGAGCATTATTTGGCAACGACCTCCAAACAGCCTCTATTTTTCAGTGGGGTTGGATCAAGTGTAAAGTTAAAGCCACCACCAGCCCTCAAGGGTCCTGTCTAAACAGCGTTTCAAAGGTGCTTCTTTTCTTTTGGAAAATTAGACAAAACCCTTTCTGGTGTCCTGCAATTACAGATTCACACACCATAGGGTGATTTTCTTTCTTGAACATCACTGAGGGAGGTAATACAGAAACAAAGAAAGCAAAGCAAGATGTGCCTCCTGCAGCCAGTGACATTATTGTATGAACAATTTAAAGAACAAAGTCTGCAAAGGCCGTGAAGGGCTGCTTTTGTCGAACAGGACAAACCCACACCTGAGAGAACCTGCCAGGCAAAGCCCTCTAAAATTAATAGAGGCACTTTTACTGCCTTAATGTTTAAGTCCTCCTTAATCAGACTAAAGCTTCACTGAGGGTCTCACTCAGAAATCACAGGTAAGAAATAAAAAGCAGAGAACATCTGCCTGGAGAGACATCAATGTGTTCCTTATGATACTAAGGCTCATTTGTTTGGGGGGTTTTTTGTTTGTTTTTTACAGTTCCCGAGGGGTTCATTTGGTGGGACTTTGTTATCTTGTTTGTTAGACAAGACCTGAGATCTCAGTTTTATGTTGTTTCTGTTGTGTTGAACAGGCTTCACCCAGTGTGCAGCAGGTCTGCAAACAGCGTGGATTGTCATCCCCAGTCCATCACTGCCACGTCCCTCCAAGCCTTTCCTCCACCTCCTTTATGACTGTAATCATGTGGTAACTATATGGTGTCTTGTTGCTGCATTTCGGGGACAGACTGGAGACCTGTTCCTTGCTCAAAGCACATCCACACACAGACATCACTCACTTGGCTTTCTCTTCCAGAAGAATAAATTCTGTCTCACCTGGAAAGTAAGAACCTTTTCCTCTCCTTTTTTCATTTTTCACTTAAACAATTACCTTGAGTCATCCATCTGGAATTAATGCAGTTCAAGTGGGGGTGTCCAGGCTGCAGAGCCCTGTCCCAGAGGGATGTGATCAGCAGCTCTGAATGGTTGGATTAGCATCTGATGAGCTGTGCTAACGTGAATTACAGACTGGCTCTGGATCCCAGCACATCCCTATTTCAGGCTCAGCAGGACTCCAGCTCCAGCCTCCTCCCCAGCGAGTGGGTTGACTCAAGTTTCAAGCATTGTTTAGATCGAGGTTTTCATCTTTAGGCAAGAGCTCAGCAGCAGCAATGCTGAGATTAGGTTTTGAATGAAGTCTTTGGAAAGACTTTAATTTTACCTTTCAAGTGTTGACTTAGAAAACACCCTTGTGATTCAGGAGCTTCAGCACTCACCCATGGAGCTTGATAATTTATCTTCAGTAATGGTCCACCCCACTGCTGTAGTTTCTGCCTAGGTAATGTGTTTATTGCAGCTTGTGGAGTCTATGATTTATTTGCTCTGACCCCAGTGCTAATAGATATGAATGAACAGGAACCAGAGCCCCCCACTGATGGGATCTTCTCCACAGCACTGTCTGCAGCCACCCGTCACACTCAGATGCTACAGAGCTCAGCTGCTGCAATGCCATTATTTGGAAAATGTCTTTCTGAGCCCTCTTCCCTATGGAATTTACTGCAAAGTAAGTTTTTAATTCACTCCTGCAAACTCAGATTTTCCACAACGAGTGCCCAGTTGGGTGCTGGCAGTGAACACACAAAGCCCCTGAAGGGATACTGGCAGACCTGACATCTTTGTGGGAAGGGAGCCCATACAAGTTTCTCATCCAATATTTGTCAGAATACCTGTTGGACACAAAATTGTTTCACAGACAAGACAGGCAGTGTTACTCTTCTCACTGACCTCAACAGCAGTGAGAAAGGGTTGTGTGATCAAATATCCAAGAGGAAAAACTACAGAGGTTTGAACTAAGCAGCAGCTGCTTTGGCATATGAAAGTCTCTACAGAATCTTTACTAGAAAGTGAATTTTCCTGGGAGCATTCAGAGGATTGGCTGTTACAGCTCTGGGGTTGTGAAAGAGGCAGGAACTTACCTCCACAACACCTGATCCCTCTCTAAGGAGGACTCAAGCCCAGGTTTCATGGACAGTCTGAGCTTTCCAGGATTGAGCCATATGGGATTAGTCACAATTTTATCCCAGAATCATTAAGGTTGGAAAAACCCTCCCAGTCCATGGAGTCCAACCCGTGCCTGATCCCCCACCCTGTCACACAGCCCAGAGCACTGAGTGCCATGTCCAGTCTTTCCCTGGACATCTCCAGGGATGGGGATTCCACTACCTCCCTGGGCAGCCCCTTCCAATGCCTGACCACCCTTTCCATGAAGAAATTCCCCCTGATGTCCAACCTGAACCCACCCTGGCAAAGGGAATTATGGAATGGCACTTGCCAGTCAATGGCTTTCCCATTGCAGGAATCCCACAGCAGCCTACATAAAACATGGCACCTTTCTGATAGTTCCAGGAGATGCCATGAACCATCAGGAACCATCTTGGAATGGATTCAGCGGGAGGGAATGGTGGTACTCTGGCTCTGGTGGGAAACCCCATTTGGCTCATGGCTACTGAAGTGCTGAATAATTGATAGGGAAGGAAACACTTTTTAATAGAGTGACTTCATCAAGTCATTGTACAAAATAATTCAGGCTCTGTTCCTTTGTCCCTTGACACTTGATTTTGTACTACAAAGCATGTTCTTCTCTCCACACACAACCTCTCACCACTGGCAAAAATGAAATATGACTGAGGTAGAAAAGAGATCAGTACAAATTAATGCTCAGAATATTTGCCACTTTTTTTGTTGTGATTCAAGGGTTTCACTGCCATTGCCACTCTTATTGTGCCATCTGCTCAAGCTTAAAAACTACTAAGAGGTCTCTGAGCTCTCCAGTGTAAGGACAGTAAGAAATGAACCTGAAATTATCAGCAGAATCACAACCCAGGGGGGTTATAGAAGCTGCAAAACATTTGGCTGCACTTCAGCAAATACTTATTTTATGTCCTTTAGTTGTAAAACTCACGAGCAAGAAATAAGCTCAATTCCCAGTCCAGTGAAATATCCAGGAAATCCAAGCAGTGCCTCGAGCTGCAGCCAAAGGACATCTCAATAAAGCTCCATGGAGGAGCACCTGCACCCCAGCTCAGGACCAGGTAGAACACAGGATCTGCCACTCTTGGAATATGCAGGTTTAGGGGGTTTATATAACATAAATCTCATGGTAGGAGCTGAGAGAAGTTAAAGAAATAACATCTTTCTTCATACAGGGAACAGGTTTTTCCTCCTGTGTTCCCATATCAGTCAGAATATTTCCTGTCAGCAGGGCCAGAGAGACCACTCTTGAGGAAAGGGCAGAGTAACAACTTGGGGCCAGATTCCTTAAATATACACAAGTGCCAGAAAGTGGACTCATCTAGTAAGAACTAGCTTTAAATATACTCCAAAAGAAAAGTGAAGCAGCCACTCCTTTTTCTCTTCAGGACTCTTAGTATATTTTACATTTAAATGGACCAGGACCCACAAAATCCCTATGCTGTTCCGTCAGTAGTTTCTCCTTCTGCTTCTCCTCAGCTCAAAGGGCTCTGGCACCTTTCCCACAACAGGATAAGTGGGGATCCCTCTCCCAGCAACCAGCAGGTGTAAATCAGGCAGATCCCAAGGGGTGAGATGTGTTCAGCTGAAACTTCTCAGGCAATTTTCCCCACCATCTCCAGGTACTTTAATCACCATCTCACTGAAAGATTAGTCTTCTCACACACCAGTTCCTGTCACAACAAGGTGGTTGCAAACCCAGGCTGGTGTATGTTGAAAGTAATGCTCAGAAGGGACATCTGTTACTATTTGTTGTACACGTGGGCCAGCTCCTGAGACGTTCTGACTCCCAGATGCCTTTGTTTGATGCTTCCATTCCATTTAACAAGGGAATCAAACTCCATTTGTCAGGAACTCAACTTCAGAGGCCTGAGTTAAACATCTCCGAGCAAACAGAGTGTCAGAGACCTGCTGGGAGGACTCTGAGGGCTGGAAGCACAGGTTTCACACTGCCAGAGGGCAGGGTTAGACGGGATTTTGGGATGAAATTCCTCCCTGTGAGGGTGGTGAGGCCCTGGCACAGGTTGCCCAGAGAAGCTGTGGCTGCCCCATCCCTGGAAGTGTCCAAGGCCAGGTTGGACAGGGCTTGGAGCAACCTGGGATAGAGCAAGGTGTCCCTGCCCATGGCAGGGGGTGGAACAAGATGAGCTTTAAAGTCCCTTCCACAACCCAAACCATTCCACAATTCTGTGATTCACTTGAAAATAGTTCTGCTGGCCAGCAGCAGCGTGAACTACTTTGCAAACCAGATGGAGATCACCCTGGTGATCACTGGCTCTTACTCATAGTTCAGAGTATTTTCTGTGCTGTTCCCCTGAAGTATATGCCTGCAAAACAACCACATTAAAAACCCTCCCACACTCAAGTGTAGTAAGAGTTTGATGTTAACCCTTAAGCGCTTTCAAGGACCTAATGGATGAAGCTGATTTTAACTCACTTCTGCAGTTTGATGCTGCAGTTGAAAGGACATGAGGAGGTGGGTACTTACTCCCAGATAAAAAGAAATGAGCAGACAGAACTCCCACAGGGTGCTGGGCAGACAGGAGTTTGCCTACACTCCTTTATTGCTGTGAGCACAGAAGGAAGCAGGAGAGATTTTGGTGGGAGGAAAGTCTGTGCTCCACACAGTCAACAGATGTAATGTGGAATATGTGCCTCACTCTGCCCCCAGCACCTGCTCCTGAGATCAGCCACTGTGATACCCCAAACCCTCAGGGGGTTGGAGCCACCTGGGCATATAGAGAAAAAAATCAGTGACATTTTGCCCTGAAAAGCTGAAGCAGAGGAGACATGAGGATTAACAGGGATGAACAACAAGATCACAATATTATTTAGGCCTTCGGTCTGCAAAATGCAGTTCTAGTGAATCCACGTTACATGGTTTTGGGGTTTTTTTAAAAAAAAATACATTTTTATGCAAAATTATGCTGCCCCAGGAACAAGCTGCCAACAAGGAGGAAACAATAAATAACCAGTTGCAGGAAAAAAATTGTACCTTTGCATTTTGCTGCAGGATGCCCAGACAAATAGGATCTGCATAAATAAGCATCATCAGGAGACTCAGTACTGGGAGCATGGATAGAGAAGACACTTCCTGGGCATGGTGATGTTTTTTGGAAGAGCAGCTAGAACACAGTTTATGTTGATCCATGAACTTGTCATTTTTGGATGGAGGCTGGAAAACGTGAGGGAAGATGGCACTGAAATGAATGCTGGAGTGTGGGAGACAGGAGCAGGGAGAACAAATAGCAGATCAGTTCAAAATAGGAGGATGCAGCCCTGAGGAACAATAGGAATGATAGAGAAGGACAGGGTGGGAAAGACACACTGACACCTTATGGTGTGACAGATTAGAGACGGAATAAAATCAGAGAAGGAGCTGCGTGACACTGACGTGGGGCAGAGGGGAATGATTGGAAACACAACCACGCAATAAACATCCAACAGCTGCTTTTAACTTTGCTTCACAAGAAGTGTGCACGCAAAGTTATCCCTCAGCCTACGGTTGTGAGGTTTGTTGGGAAGGATGAAGGCAAAGGGAACTGGGAGAAACAAGCCCAGGAGCAGCTCTGGTTGTACCACCTACACTCCAACCACAGGCAGTCCATGCTACCAAAACCCACCCTCCTGTGCTCTGCAACCCACCTGAAATCCCACTTGTCATTCTGCTCTGAAATCTGCTTGTGTCAACCTTCAGTCCTCTGAAACTTGAATACCAATTAAACCTCTACATGGAGAATCAAATTCGACTCCAGCAAAAGCTCCCACCCAACAGCAAACATGGTATCCTGCCCTGTAAAACAGGGGTTGCCCAAGTAATTAATTTTTTTTTCACGTCCCAGGCTAAAATAGAGACAAAAGTTATTCAGTCTCTTCAAAAGAGAAACACAATGAGCTTCTTGAAAGAACAGCAGGACACCCCTAGACAGGGCTCCAGCTGAGCATTCCAGCATCAACAGCCACTCACCTGAGCCTCAGATATGGAACATGAAACCATGACAAAGACCCTGCCTGGGCACCTTCCCAGGGGTAGAGAAAGTTCATGCCTGGGGAGGGATGGGGGCTAAAACAAGGTCTGCAAGTTCTTCTGCTCTACATTTGGTGAATTTTTGACAAAAAAAACCACAAGCATACAATAAGAACAGTAAATCAGACCAGGAGAAACCATCAAAATCATGTCAGTTTGAAAGATAATTCAAGTGGGGCAGAGTTCAGCTGCGCCAAATTTTGTTCACAGCTTATCTTAGCACTGCGCAGGAAATCCCAGCTATAAATTTGTAACCAGATTTCCAACAGAAAAGAGTCTGCCATGAAGCCCCCAGGGCACGGCCCAGTAGTCCTGAGCTCCTAATAACTTTGGGCATTTCAGAAAATCTCTTTATACACCACCTTATTATCTGTTTCCCTAGAAACAGCCATGGGCACCCACCAGCCAAGGAGTTGGAACTTCTCTTAATTTTAGCTGCTGCTGTTTCTTCCAACTTCATCCTCATTTTTGCAGAAACAGACACAAGACCACTGTGGAATGTGACACTGCCACTCCACAGGCAAGCCCTGCATCGGTGCAGCTTCACTCCTTAAGCTCTGGGTTTATATGAAGCCACTGCAGTCCCAGGGTGGCCCAGACCTGTTCTGAGCTGAGCCCAAGCTCACACAAGCCTCACACAGTCCCTGGCTGGATTTTTGAGACAACAGTGAAAGTCAGGAGGAGAATGTAGGCTGGGATTTCATCAGTCCAAGGTTAGGCAGGGCTTTGTCATGGCTGAATAAGGGCAGAGCACAGTGCTCAGCCACAACTAGGGTTAAAGCATCACACCCCGTCCTCTCTTCAGCCCGATCACCCTGGCAGAGTCAGCTGGTGGCAGAGCCTGAGCAATACCTGCCTGGTTTGGCACATTCTGCACAGTTTTAAGTTAACTATGGATATATTCCCTCAGGAACAGACCTGGGTGTAACTGACAGCTTTTAGTCAGGATTTCTAACACTTGCTTGTATATGACACCACAAGGTCAGTCCACCTGAAATCATATCTCCCCAGTATCTCTCCAGCTGTCCTGATGCAGGACTAGCAACCTCAAGGAACTGTCTAAGAGTACAACAGTCCCTGATTTTGACTAGAACCAGTTTCTTTTTATGGTGGCTTTGTACTAATTACAACCCACCTCAGCACACTAACAAAAACCATAAACCCTGTTTGAAGGGCAGCAATGTCGTCCTGGAAGGGCTGCATGACCCTCAGCAACACAGAACTCCATAAAAATCCTAGAAACATTCATTTCTAATAATAACAACTCAGTAAAAAGAGACAAAGCAGAGCAGAAGCACCTGCTGGGGTTTTATGCAGAATTCACGTGCAGTATTTTTGCAGGGAACTGCAATGCTAAATAAGACCTCAGGAAAAAAAAATAAAAAAAAATCAAGCTTCAGTTTTACAAGATTGTTACATCGGCTTTTCTGTGTGCCTTGGAGACCCAGGCACTTTGTAAGAAGAGGAAAATTGAGTTGACTTTCCCCTAAACAGGAACGGATTGCTGAGCCCATGCAGTCATTTTAAATTTACAGAAATGTAAGCAAGAAAAACACAGGCCCAAAGAGTTCTTCTGGCAGGAGTGAACTGCATAGTAAGTGCAGCCTCACAACTGGAAAGGTTAAAGTGACTTACTCGGTGGAGAAGGAAGAAAAGGATTTTGCCAAGCTGGAGCACTGAGTGTTTGCTAAAACACACTCAGGGAGTGCGTGAGGGGTGGGTGATAACAGAAATCAGCTGATAAATGGCAGAGTTGCCAAGAGGAACAGTCAATACCCTTGTGCCAAACACATCCATAGTCAGAATGTACAAGAAACTGAAAAATACATAAAGGGGCTAAAATAAATTATAAAAAGCAACTGGAGGGGGAGGGTGAACCCAGCACAACCTTTCCAAAGCCTCTCGTGGCTCCTGTGAAGCCACATTAATGCAAACAAGAAAAACTGGTTTGATTTTAAATTAGAAAAAAAACACCACCTTCTTAATTGTGAATTCTTTCATCATGCAGCTCTGCAGTGTAATTTTGGAGTAGCTGGTCAAGTGGCAATTAACAGTAAAATAAAAAGTGGTTAATTTAGCCGTTGTCTCATTTTAGCTTAGGCAGATAATCTACAAGGAAATTAATCCCCTTGGGGTAACAGGGGCTCTGAAAATAAACTGGAGGAGAGGAAGAGGCTACAAAGAAAAAATAAATACTGACTAACAGAGATGACTTCAGGGTTGGAGGGGATGATTGATAACACGAGCAGCCCCACTTCTCCAGGAGACCAAAACAGAGGAGCCAACACTCCAAAAACCATGCATATGGTTAAATAAATCGTGTTCTGGCCAGGCTACATAGTAAAACCAGTATGGGCAAATGGCATTAACAGACAGGATACCAACCATATGTGCAGTACGGAAACAAAACAAATATATTTGTATAAGAAAAAGAACAGAATCCCTCATTTTGGGCAGACAGCAGCAGCCCTCACCTCTGGCTGCACAGATCCCCTGGGACAGCACCTGATATCCCTCCTCCTCTCCTGCCATTCCCTGTGTTTCTGCAGGAGATTCCCCTTGTTAAAGCCAAGCCTGAGCCAAGCAGCCTAGTTTCCCACATCCCTCCCCTTTCTCTCAAGCCTCACAAGTGCTGTGAACACCCCCATGTGTAGCACAGTTCCAGCCCCTCAGATGCAGCTGGGTGGGGTCACAGGCACCTTCAGAGAGGTCACGGAGCCCTCAGCCACAGCCTTGGCTGCACCACACCAAGCTGAGCCACACAGGGGCTTTTTGAAACATTTCTAAGGGTTTTCTGTACCAAAAAGTAGCTGAATCACCCACTTCCCAAACTATTTGCTTTTAAATTATCAGACAATTTTTTTAATGCATGGAAACACACCTGTTCCCCAGAGCTGCAGCTTGGACCATCAGCACAGACCCCAGAGCTCCAGTGACCTCCACCTCCAGTAAGACCTCAAAGAACACCTTCTCCCTTCAACTTCACTCCTTTTAAACCCTGCCTTTCATTCTGCATTTGCTCCAGCTGGTTCTTCCTTGATCCAGGTATCACTCTCAGCTGTGTTGGACAAGCACAGCCCTCCAGTCCCAGGTTATTTTGCTGCAGAGTCCAGAAAGAATTGATTGCTTAAGGAAGGGCTTTTCCATCAAACAAAAGCACAGGGAAAAACTGTGAGAGGATTTTCCTTCCTAATTTAAACGCGTAAATGAAAATTATGCTGTTACATGCTCTGTATTTCTGCCACTTGGAGCACAATGAAGGAAATCAAGAGCTACTTCAAATAACCATGTTCCCCTGTTTAAAGTCCCCCACCCCCCCAGCACTAACCTTGGCAGGAGGAGATTTTTGTAGAAAACCTGGTTTTGGAGGAAATCTCTCCATTTTATCTGCAGTACAGGGAACACTTGAGTGTTGATTCAAATAAAAATCAGAATGAGCCTTTGTCGTCGTTTGGTTAAACAAACCCTCATAAATTTTAACACTTTTATTTACTGTTTACAATGTTGACACTTAATGATGCCTTCATGAAAAAAATTAAAGTTTTAAGAGAAGAAAATGACAAATGAAAATAAATTGGAAATGCTTTTCACTCAGATTCCTCTGACCTTCAAATTGTACATATGAGCTTCAAAGACTCTGGCCGTAAAAACCCTGGACCACTAAAACCACAGGCACAGAAAACTCTACTCATAGTTTATTAGCAAATTCAAAAAATTAAAAAAAAAAATAATTAATTATTAACATTTTAAAGCGATTTTTTTTTCCTCTAAATTTTCAAGAGTTTTCTAAAAGGTTTCAAGGTATTTTGTTCGCAGCAAATTGATAAATCGCTCCATAGACCTTTGTAAGGTTGATTCCAGTTTAAAAAAAGTCAAGTTGAAAAATGGTTTCCCCTCACTGCATCTACATCTTTACTGAAAGGTTTTCCCCCTCTAAATCCAGAGAAACTGGGATTTCATGATGGCTCTGAAGAACGTGGATAAACAAGACAAGAATTAGAGATTGATGCAGATTTTATGGCCCCTTGTGGCTTAATAACTGAACTCCCAACACTGGAAATCTGCTGCAGACACTGATCATGTTTTTTAAGTGAAAGGAAAATATAATCTTATTTTACTTTCCTTGGGCTTAGCTATGAAAACACGATGTTTCTGTTGAGCCAACCAGCCGTTGATGTTTATCTTCCACCACTTATCATAAATGCGGCTTGAGCAGCAGAGCCATTACCCAGCTGTTTGCTGGGCTGTGTTTTACCACTGATGTCCCACTCTTGTGGGTGTGGGGCATGAAAAGTGGGATGTGACAAACCCAGGTCACCCTGACACCTTTTTGGAGCATCCAGGCAAGCTCTGCCTTCCCCCAGTGATATCCCAGCACAGAACTGCCTCCCTGGGGCTGAGGTGGACAAGGATCAACTCTGTATTTGAGCAGGAGTGACCTGACCCAGTGTCATGGCCAGCACAGGGGTGCTGGGGGGGCAGGTTTGATCCCCATCTGGTGCTCAGCGCTCAGTGGTTGATGCAGATGTTGCCCTCTCCCAGGTACTGACCCTGAGAGCACCAGGAGAAGTAAGGGTAGAAAGAGAGCATTTGGGAAGTGCAAATGCATGGATAGTCACGAAAGAACTGGTAGAGGTTATATTTGATTCTTTCTGCAACCTTCAGTGGGAATACAGACCAAAACACACCTCCTGCACCTTTAGATATCTGGAATATGATTTGCATGTAGAGCTAAACAGAATTTCTTTGTAAACAGCTTAGTGTTATTTCATTCCACTATCTGCATTCGGTTCTAATTCCAGTCTCCAGACAGTTCCCAAAGCTCAGTGTGTCTGTTTTAGACACCCTTCACTGGGTCACACTGGGAGGATAAGAGGTGAGACAGACACGGGGCTGCCACGATGGACATGACACGGCACCTTCCCTGCACCAGCCATGGGGAGACACAGCCAGTGGGAATGGGAGACACCAAAAACTGGGGGCATCAGGTAAACAAGCTCCCCAGGAGCCAGGAAGGCACCGGGAGTGGGGGGAACATGACACATGGGACATCCCCACAGTGGTGGTACTGAGAGAGGTATGAGCAACTTCATAGAGTCATGGAATCATGGAACGGTTTGGGTGGGAAGGGACCTTGAAACTCACCCAGTTCCACCCCCTGCCATGGGCAGGGACACCTCCCACTTCAGGTGATTCCCGTTGCAAAAAGCTTCCCAATTTCTGTGCCACAGCTTGTCACTCCCCAGTTTTACTCCCTGCTCTGTCTTAAGTACCATTAGGAGCAGAACTAACGACCTGCTCCTAGTTTAGTACATGGATTTTGATGCACATCCATGAAGCCAACTCAAGTTGTACCACGGGATTTTTAAGGAATGTTACAGTGAGGAAATAAAAAAAAATCCTCTCTACTGGTGTTAATTTAAAGCAAAGCCTTTATTTTCCTGCCAACAGCTCCCTTCTATCGGTTCGAATTTACTTTTTAATTATGTATATTGCTTTTTTTTTCCATGGGAAACTGTAGACTAGAAATATGTATCTCATTATATTTTACGTTATTCAATTGACCTAAACACAAAGGCATTTTTCTTGAATACTGAGTGCTGATGTACCTTTTTAATTAAAGCTTAAAAAGCTTTTAATTAAAACAATAAATCACAGCCAGCAGGGTCTATCCACGTTTGTCTTCTGGCCTGAGTGTATTTTTCCTTTTGTGATCAGATTGACCCAAGAGGTAAAAAACGGGTGAAAAGGGCTTTCACTTTTAAATGACACAGTAGCAAATGCTATTCCACATGATGAGCCAAGGAGCAAAGATGTCACCTGCTTAAAATCACTTCAGCCCATCCATATCCTTTTTCCCATGGTCTCCCCTAAATTTGCACCTGTGACAGCAATGAGGTCTCAGTTACAAGTAAATCTTCCCAGCTTTGGCTGCCCAACCCTTCTCTGTGTCAGTGTAGAGATTAAATTTAACTTTTCTGGGTCATTTTGTTGTCTTATGTGCAGAGCCAAGGTTTTTCAGAATTCAGGGATCTTTACACACACCCCAGGGCTGTTGTTGCCTCCCGGACCGTGTCCCGCTGCCCAGCCTGTGTATCCCTGACCAGTGGGGATCTCAGCAGGAGATGGATGTAGGAGCTCTGGGAGCTGCTATTCTGAATTAAGGCATAAATTCTGTGAATCTGTGCCTGTTTGGGCAACTGCCTTTCTTTGGGACCCTTGTTTTAGTTCAGAAGCTCGTTAGAAATATATTTAGTCCCTCAGAAAAAACTGCATAGTGCACTAAAGCTGGGTAAGATATTTTTGGGCCCAAGGTTATAATTACTTCTCAGAATCTGTAAATTCCATGTATTCTAAGTATCCAGAACTCCTAACACACCAGATTTGTGTTTAAACAAGACAATCCAATGAAACATTCCCTCACTTGAGGATTAAAGTTCAGTGGATCTTCATGTCCCCTCAAGCGTTTAAAACATCTGAGGGCAAGAGGAAACGTCCTCAAGTTGTGCCAGGGGAGGTTCAGGTTGGATATTGGGAAAATTCCTTCCTGGAAAGGTCTGTCCAGGCCTGGCACAGCTGCCCAAGGCAGGGGTGGAGTCCCCATCCCTGGAGGGATTTAAAAGCCCTGTGGATGTGGCACTTGGGGACATGGGTTAGTGGCCTTGGGAGTGCTGGGAAATGGTTGGACTTGATGATGTTAAAGGTCCCTTTCAGCCTGAGTAATTCTGTGATTCTATGAAAACCTTTTCCATTTTTGGACAAAGATTTTAGCACAAACAGTTACAACCACTGCAGTTCCCAATTGCATCCTCAGCACTGGGGCAGAAATGACCCTTGTTGAACCTCCAGAGAAATTTGCTGCTGCTTTGTGTTTCATAGAAATAATTTCAGAAGTGTCTGATGAACTTGTAAATGTTGTGTTGTGTTTACAGAGGAAAATCCCTTTTCCCATGACAATTAGCTAATGAAATACTCATTATTCAAGTGGTACATGGAGATATTTGTATTATAAGCAAACTGGGAGAGAGAGAAAAGGAACTGTTTCAAAAAGAAGCAAGCAGAGAGGGGGAACGAGGTGGGAGGTGGTGTTCCCTTTCTTCTTTTTCCCAGTCTCAGCAGTAATATTCAATAGTTACATGCCCAAATATAACATGTTCTGCTCTCCAGATTAGCCCCGGAATCTTCCCAGTTATGGAAATCTCATTCAATTCAAGAATAAATGAAAAGCAAAACTGCAGGGGGAAAAAAAAAAAAGGAAAGAAATAGCAAAAGAAGGAAGGCTGGGTGACTTCAAGGAGAAACAAAATCTCCCAATAAAGTCGGCAGTAAACTCAAACTACTTGCCTAAAACTACCAGGCAGTAAAGCACAGAACACTTGGCTCGTGCTGTTGAGCAATTCCGCTTCCCGGAGGTCAAGAGAATGGAAACACAACCTGAGCACCATGGACAGCAGCCTGTAATACCAGCAGTCCTTTCTTCCCCAAAATGTCCTTATTTAATCCATAAAAGCCTCCACATGGACCTGTCCTCGACCACCACCACAGCCAGAGAGGTCCTGTGGGATTCTCCCTCCTCCAGACTGTTGGAGGTCAGTGTCTCCACTTCCTGCACAGGGAATGTGGAGAGGGTTTTTCTTCCCTTTCCAAAATTAGAAAAGAACCCTTCCCTTGCTATTATCCCACTTTGAGCTTTTTTTCCCTGTCTTTTTTAGGTCTCAGCCTTTAGCTCATCTCCTTTGGGTTTCCTTATCCACCTCTGTTTATTTTTCCATCATCCAGCCTGGAGGAGGGAAAGCCTCGTGTTTCTCTCCCCGTAGCTGGAAGCAAAGCCCCTCGTTAAGGGCAGAGGGGGGTGTTCCAGCCCCAAGTAGGGGGAGCTGATGGAACACACTCACTCCTGAGGAAGGAGCCCCATTAAATTATTATTAACCCTGTGCCCAGCACTTCTCAGCTCAGCCTCCCTCCCTGGCAGGGAGGAGCTGCAGCATATGCTGCGTGTGATGAGACATTCCCAGAGAGATCGTGGGATCATGCCTGGAAAAGAGGCAGAGACTCTCAAGAACATGATACAGCGCTGTTGAGAAAGGAAAATAAGCCAAACACAATTTCACCTCCTGCAGCTGAGGGGACTTGGGGCCTTTATCATCTTTCTGAACAAGAGAACAAAGACAATACTTTTAAGCGCTTTCAGTTTGGGAAGAATTGTTTCATCTGAGAGCTGAGGGATAGAGAGACATTGTCAGACCACAGGCTTTAATTAAGTTTGCCGCGCTCAGCTCCTGAGCTTTCCAACCCTTCCCAAGAAGAAAGAGAAAAGCAGATGGAGAGCAGGTGTCAAGAGCAATCTGGAAGTTTCCGCAGCTGTGATGGATGTGAGGAACAAAGGTGGGGTATAAAACACTGTCATTCCTCACGTGTGAGTATCACCGGCCTCATCCAGAATTTTAAACACTCTCAGGCATGGAGGGATTATGGCAGACGTGGATGTGCCTCCAGAACTGCTGGGAATGGATAACACAGGAATCACACCCACCCCTAGGCTGCCCTTATGGTGACCCTCTCCTGTCAGTGCCTGGAGACCCTCTGGCAGAGTTCTTGGTGCCAAGGCGGGACTGGGGTCTCCCCCTGGAGCACAAAGCTTGGCTTCAGTCACTGGGCAGTGGTGAGTGTGGGCGAAATGGGATTATTTATGGCAGATGCTTAAAGTGCCCCAGCAGTGCACTCATCAGTCAGAGTCACAGAATCATGGAATCATTTAGGCTGGAAACGGCCTTTGCCCCTGCACTGCCAAGGCCACATTGACCCCTGTCCCCAGGTGCTTCTAAATCCCTCCAGGGATGGGGACTCCACCACTGCCCTGGGCAGCTGTGCCTTTCAGTGAAGGAATTTTCCCCAGTATCCCATGTGAAGTTCAGTCCTTGCTCTGCAAAAGGGAAAAGTCTGTTGTTGTTATCTAGAGTGCATTTATTTGTCTCAAAAGAGGAACAGTCCCATGGAGTTTTGGGACTGGCTTTGCTCTAGAAAAAATGTGTTTTCCTCCTCAGAGGTGTCTTGACTCACCCCTGTCCACAGGAGAAGCTGCCCAGGGGCACTTCCAGGCAGCTCAGGCTCTAGGAGACAAAACCTCACCCTCACCTCCAGGGAGCAGAAATCCCTGAAGGAGCCTTTTGCAGGAAATTTCTAGTGATCCTATAGTGCTTCCCAAGCAGGAACCAGCCCCCCCCCAGGGCAAATCCTCCATTTCAGTTCTAAAGGTACCTAAAGTGTTATTTTCCCAAGAACCTCTTTTCATTTTTAGGAATACTATAAATGCACGTGTGGCTTAAAAAAAATCAGTGTGCAATTGTTGTGCAGGACACCAGAATATTCCTGGAATAACGGAATAAACCTTGTTTCCACTGCTGATAAAAAAGGCAGTATTTCCATCTCTCTAAAGAAAAAAAAACAATTATCCCTCTCTCCTAAGAAAAGAGGTGAATCCCTCGATCAGAGAGAGCAATAAATCAATGGGAGGTTATTAATGAAATGGGCCTCATCAGTCTTTATTTACTGGGGAGGAACCTGGAAGGTTTGTGATGGATGTTTTGGTGATGGAGCAGTGGCAGGGGAGAGAGGAGAAGGAAGGAAGGAGTTCTGTGCATGGAGCTGCTTTGCTTTTCCATCTTTTCCCACTCCAGGGCAGGGCAGAGCCTCCCCAGCACTGGGAATGTGACCCCAGGGTGAGCAAAGGGGAAAAAGATGAAGCCAATGGATTTTGTAATGAATTTTGAAATTTATTCTGCTTTTGGATACTTCTTACAATTCCCATTTCTACTACAAAACACAGAGCTGATCTCAGAGCTTCAGATTCCCACAGAGGCTGAGTATTTTGTCAGTTATTGGCATTATCTGTACTTCCATCAGCTCTTCTGCTCACAAAGATCTATCAGGAATCTACTGCTTAAACCAGCATTTATTTGCTCTTGTTTTGATGGTTACAGATGCCTTTGTCCCTTTTGCATACATTCACTGCGAAGTAGCATCTCTCCCTCAGAATAATCTGTGAGAAATAAAAAAAAAAAATCAATGTTTAGTTGTTTGGTGCAGGATTTGGCAGCCAACCAGGAGAAATTTTTCCAACAACAGTTATTTCTTCTAAGGCAGAAAAATCACAAAAGGAAGAAAATCACTGGATCACATCTAACCCTCTAAATAGCGGTAAAAGAGAGTTTGTATTGAAAATCCAAAACAAATATTGGTGGGTTGCTAATTTTTATTCAGTCTCTTGAATGGAGAAGATGTAAAAACTTTTAAGGAATTCAGGGCCAATTTCTTCCTGGATATCTGTGACAAATAAGCAGCACAACCACCTCCTGTTGAGACACCAACTTCCATTCCCCTGATTCAGGGCATTGGCTCCTAAGTTATTCCCACCACACTATTTCTCATGCCCACGGAAGACTGGGTATTTCTGTGGCTTTTAGTGTTCAGTGTACTTCTTAATGGATCAAACATACGGAAAATTTACATTTTCCAGAGCATGAGAGACAAATAACATCTCTGCAGGAAATAAATGTCATTCAGGTGGTGCAAACTGGCTTTGGTGGAGTTGGTAGGAGGTTCAGACCACACACACACACACAGAGACATTTTGGCTCTTTCCTTAAACAGAATAATGAAAGAAACCCTGCAAAGTACCAACAGAGCAACAAAATGTATTTTTAACTATGCAATTGTCTTTTACAGGGATTTAAATTTCATTTCCACCTATTACTGAGAAGCTAATAGGTTTCCTCTGAGTGAAACAAAGTGCTTGGAATTTGTTTCTCCCTAAGCTGTTGTGATAGTAACACTCCATATCCTGCTGCTGAGGTCTGGAAAGTCATCAGATCCCACTTCACTAGTGAGGCTTTTCTGTGCACTTGCAAAGGATGAAAGCAGGATCCACGTCCACATACCCAGTTCACCGTCCAAGGGAAGAACTTGAGCAACCTGCCTTGTATGAACTCGTTAGCAACCACTAATAATATCAAGGCCAGGTTGGATGGGGTTTGGAGCTACCTGATCCAGTGGAAGGTGTCCCTGCCCATGGCAGAGAGTGGAACAAGATGAGCTTTAAGGACCCTTGCAACCTGAGTCTTCTGCACTTCTATAACTCTACAAACTTTCCCACCTCTGGAAATCTCCAGGTTCTGGGAGTCCCTGTGCTTGGAAGGACCACCCATGTGCCCGAGTGCCCACAAAAATGTGTCTCCAACATATGCAGGGCCACAAAATGTCACTGCATGTGAAATTTTAATCCCTTTCTTGCCCTGGAAGGGGATCTCCAGCCACCATCACTCTTTGCTGTCTGTGATCTACCACTCCATGGCCATGGCTCTGTGATCCCTCAATTCCAGGTCTCAGAATAAACCCCATTGAACTTTGTACTTTGATATTTCTGGCAGCAACTTTAGCTCCAGGATTGTTGACTGTGCCTTGTGCAGTTTTTATTCAAATACATGTTAAACAGAGCCAGTGAAGGATGTGCGGCCTCCGTGGATGAGTGGGGCTGGCAAATAGAGCCCAACCACTGCTGTGTGTAACAACTGCTAATGAACCTTTAAAGAGATGCTGCATAATTCAGATGTGGTTCAGCAGCAGTTTCTGGTGCATTCCACTTCTGTTCTTCCTTTGCTTCCTTGTATTTATGTTTCTGAGAATAATGAAGTGTGAACAAGATAAATTTACGGAAAAAAAACCCACGCAGCTCTATATGTGCAATGAATAAACAGGAATTTTAAACTATGATTTTTCTGCTAACTCCTAAAAGCAGAGATATCTCTTCATGTTGGTCTATTTTCCAGTTGGGTGAATTCCTCATTCTGTTCCTAGAAACAGAATGTTCAGGGTAGGAAAGAAAATTAATATTGCAATTGTATACTTTGTTTTCCTCCTTGTTTTTCCAGCATGTTGAATATCTGCAAAAAACAGGGCAGAACCAAGTACCTGCCCAGACTGTGTGTTCCCAAGGGATTCAGTGCCCTGGTGAGGACAGGAACCCCAAATGAGCTTTTGCATCCAGCTGATGCCCTCCCAAACCCCTGCAGTGGCTCTTCCCATGGGACACACCCCTGATCCCTGTCTGAGGGATGAAAATCACAGAGTTTCTATCCAGAAAAAGAAAAGTACTGATTTCTCCCATCTCTCCAGATCCGTATTTCCACCTCACTGATGTTTAAATATCCTTAAGCAGCATCTGCTTCAAAAACTTCAGCAAAAGGTTGTGGCTGCCCCGTCTCTGGAAGTGTCCAAGGCTGGGTTGGATAGGGCTTGATCCTCTGAAAGGTGTCCCTGCCCACAGCAGGGGATTTGGAACTAGCTGGTCTTTGAGATCCCTTCCAACCCAAACCATTCCATGATTCCATGCCTGTAAAACTGGTTCAGCTGTTTCTATAACCAGAGCTAACACTGATATCATAAAAACATATACTCACACACTATATTTTATCTTTGCCATGGAAGTAAAACTCTTATCTGCTGATGTTATGATCTTTGGAAATGCCATCAATGCAATGAAAATGCAGGTGTAAGTCACAGCAAAGTATTCTTAACCTGTGCAAGGAAAGGTATAACTTCCTATTGCCACAGCGACAGGCACTAAAACTCCCTCGTAAAATCTCCCACTGGCTCCACACCACCTTTTTTACAGCATTAAAAATGTATTAAAGCAGAGTTGTTACCATCTTGTAATACTTGCTCGTGCTGTCAGTCCTGTTCTTTGTGATCACAGGATCAAACAGCAAACAGGGGGTTTGTGTCAGATTTACAATTCACTCCCCAAACCCTCCGCCCCACAACGGGGTGGGCAGAAGCTGATGGGTGAAACACCACCATTGCCATGACTGATGCATTTATTATGATTTTTTTTTTTAAAGTTTAAACATTTGAAGAAAAATCATTGGACTTTCTTTACTCAACAATTTCTCTTTAACTACATTCTGGTTTAATTGCTCAAAGATTACATTTGTCTATTAGACGTTGTCTTTCCAGCACCTCATTGGGGTTCACAGAAATCCTGTAGCCACTTTTGGCCGCTTTTGCCTTTGCAATTGTCTTGGTTTATCAACAGCTGGATTCGTTTGTCCTGCCCATTCAAACCATTCTGCTCCTGAGGGAGGTCCTGCTGAGCTGGGCATTCCCAAACATGTGCTCCCCATCTGAATTGCAATCCCATTGTTTACCTGTCTTGGACGTTATTATAGATGCCTTTGAGTCAGAGAGCAGATTCCTGAACATTTTAACTTTGGCTTTGGACTCTCAGTGTCACCTTGAAATTGTTGATTTGGTGTTACTTTAGGCAAACAGTACTTTACTACAGTGAGCAACAATCACTAATAACCATGTAAAGAACTGAAAATGTAAATACAGCACCGGAAATTTTCCACTGAAGGGGCAGTGGTGGAGTCTCCATCCCTGGAGGTGTTGAAAACCCACGTGGATATGGCACCTGGGGACAAGGTTTAATGTGGTGCTGAGTTGACTGTTGGATTTGATGATATTACAGGTCTTTTTCAACCTTAACAATTCTGTGATTGACCGAGGGCAGGTTCTCAGAAGTACCAATTATTAGCTCACAAGTAGATACTTCATTTTTTGTACTTCAGGTCACACAGTCCCCACATGCTCAGCAGTGAGGTACAAGAACCAGGGCCATGGCTCTGTTGCTGTCTGCTACTGATTATCCCTCCCCAGCAGTCTCTCATTGCCCCTGACTCTCAGATACATCTCATGATGAACAACCTTTCCTGAGAAAACCCTTTCAGTCAGTTTAGATGTGCACTTACCACAGCTTCACAGGCAACACAGAGATAGATAGTTATATAAGTTAAAAGAATTGAAATAGCATTTATGCCTTTACCACAAAAGAGGTAGCTAACGTTGGACTATTAATCTGCTTTTCCCTTCCCTTAAACAAAGCCTGAGATAAAGTGCTGGGCTCTGCTTAGTCTGCAAAATCTTTTCTTTGCCTTTCTTACAAGAACAGTAGTGTATTTATTGTCTCAAATAAATTAGGTAGATTTCTGAAGAACAATTGGTGTCCTGGCTGTCAGGAACCAAAGTGCCTTCAATACCAAATGTCAGTTTGAAATGCAGACTTCCTTGGCCCAGCTGGTCACGGACACCCCACGGCCAGTGCTCAGTGGTGCACAGGATTTATGGATCATGGAATGGTTTGGGTTGGAAGGAATCTGAAAGCTTATCTCATTCCATCCCCTGCCATGGGCAGGGACACCTTCCACTGGACCAGGTTGCTCCAAGCCACATCCAACCTGGCCTTGGACACTTCCAGGGATGGGGCAGCCACAGCTTCTCTGGGCAACCTGTGCCACGGCCTCACCACACTCACAGGGAGGAATTCTTTCCCAATATCCATCTAAATCTACCCTCTTTCAAATCAAATCCATTCCCCCTTGTCCCCTCGATGTCTTCTAGTAGCTCCTCAGCAGCCCTCAGTCCTGTCCAAACCAAAAAACCCAGTGACTGGCAAAATTCGGAGGAGAGGAAAAAAGGACTGAAGCCTGTGGTACAACTGCAACAGCAAGTCTGGTGGCTGTGAATCAGAGTTATCCCACAAACGACGCAAAAAAGGGAAGATATTTATGTATCAGTCAGGCTTTATCTCCCCGAAAGAACAACAGTGTCAGAATCATTATTGAAAATGGTGCTCTCACATGCAAAAACCTCAACATCACACATTGCTCTAAATACAGCTGGGAAAGGAGCTTCTGGAACATAATTTCTGTGTGGTGCTTGAAGCGAAGACATAGCCAAGATGAAATTACATCCTAAGTTTTAATATCAGAACTTATTCTTTAAAATAAATAATTTAAAAAAATAAATCTTACATAAATCTTAAAAAAAGGATTGTAAATAATTCTTTTAGACAAATAAGTTTAGTCATTTTTCCTGCCTGGATATCCCAGGGTTTCTTGCACCCAGGGCAAGAGGAATTACTGCATGACCTGATATCCCTTCCAGTACTGTATTTTATAATTTCTATTATTAAATATGGGAGTAATTATAGTACCACGTTGTCTGAAAAAAGCTGCTCTGGGGCATGTCACAATGCGTGAAATTAATGCTTTTGATCTCAGTCTTTCTGTACCTTATTTTTTATTTACAAAACATGGATAACGTCCACAGAAGAAAATAAATTAACTTTCTGAAGCATTCCAGCATGAGCAAGAGCAGCACTGCAGGAGATCCCATGGGGAAATTCCTGGAGGAATTTGTGGCTGTACAGAAGGGTGCAAGGACTGTGTGTCCCTTACAACCCAAACCATTCCATGATTCTATGACCAAACCTATACCACACTCACACCCAGGGGAGGTATGTCCTGCTATTAAAGCCCTGGAGCTGAGCTGGCAGATTTGGAGGGATACTGCCTTAAGAAGCAGAATCAGATAAATTAACTGTATTGTCCATATGTACATGCAAATGTATGTATTGTACAGGCTATCTTTTACAATTACATGCCAAAATGTTTTCCTGTTATTATAATAAAGACATTTTCATTTACAATACAAAGACATTTGTTTCTAGAGATTCCATGTTTCCACTTTCCTCTTCTGAGGAGTGGTCAAAGCTTTATATTTTAATATTTTCCTTCATAGGCCATCAAGTTCCAGTAATTACTGCAGATCTAGCAAGTACTTAAATATACATATTATAGAAATTAGTAGAAGTACCTAAACTTTCATTAGTCAATATCCTGGGGTGCTCCATACTCAAGTTTTTTCCACTGACACAAAACTTCCCATGTTGATTCTTACGGAAAATTTTCCTTCCTGTGCAAAACAAAAAAGTCACCAGTGAAAAGTACAAATTCCACTGGCCCAGGTTGTGCTGTTTAACACTAATTTCTCTTTCACAACAGTTTAATTTGCCTACAAGCACAAGAGCTTCTGTCAGGGAAAGAAGAGCCAGCCTCCCTCCACAACCCCAGGGGCAATGCCAAGGAGGCGTCTTGGACTCTGTTTGCTCTAAACCAAGTCATTCACTTCTCACCACAATGGAACCGTAATGGAGCTATTTAGATTGGGCCAGCATTAAAAATAGATATTGCAAAATGCCAGCTCAGCTCCCAGCAGAGCCCTGAGCCATCACAGCTCCTGGCAGTGCTGCTCATGCTGGGCCCCACCCCAGGGTGGGGGAAAGACTGGACAAAAGGTCCATTTTGGGGAGGGGAAAGGTAACTTTGGGAGAGCAAAAGCGTCCTGTTCAGCTGGGGCAGGGCCTGAGGCACTGGGGTGGGGAACTGGATCAGCTGGCTGAACTGCCTAAACTGGCTGCAGGGCTCATTATCAGGGAGGCTCTGCTGGAGATGTGTTGGGAGGCGGCTGAGAAACCTGCACAGAGCCAGGAGAGCTCCCAAACTGGCAAATCAGAAAATCAGAGAGTTGTTCAGGTTGGAAAAGCCCTCTGAGATCACCAAGTCCAGCCACTCCCAGCATTGCCAAGGCCTCCACTAACCTGTGTCCCCAAGTGCTACAACCGCATGGCTTTTAAATCCCTTCAGGGGTGGGGACTCCACCACTGCCCTGGGCAGCTGTGCCAGGACTGGACAGCCCTTTCCACAAACACATTTTCCCCAACATCCAAACTGAACCTCCCCTGGCACAGCTTGAGGCTGTTTCCCCTTGTCCTGTCCCTTGTTGCCTGGCAGCAGAGCCCGAACCCCTCCCAGCTCCCCCTCCTGTCAGGGAGTTGTAGAGAGTGAGAAGGTCCCCCCTGAGCCTCCTTTTCCCCAGGCTGAGCCCCTCCAGCTCCCTCAGCCAATCCTGGTGCTCCAGACCGTTCCCCAGCTCTGCTCCCTTCCCTGAACACGCTCCAGTCCACATTCCAAATGTAGATCTTGTGCCTCCCAGGCAGATGGAGGAGATACTTGTGGTGTTTTGCTCACATGCCTTCTCCCCTGGGCTCACCAGTGATGGGAATTCTGTTCTGGAAATCTTAAGATCTTAGAGCAAAGCTGTTTATAACCCCCTGGGCTGACCACAAATTAATTCCATCTGGAAGGTTTAATCTGCTGCTCAGGTGAATTCCTCCCTCTTAAGAACAGTGTTCTCAGTGATTCCTAAACCACTGTCTTTTTCTTTGACTTTAATAAATCCTAAAAATTCAAATTACATCTCATACTTACAATCTCAAGAGCAAACACAGTTCACTATTGCCAAGGAGAGATGAAACATGGACATTGTGGATAACGATGTGTTGGCTTCAGCTGCCGTTCCAGGACACTCTCTGTCACACTCATCAATGCTAATAATAATAATTTCATCTAAAATTACATTTTTCACCCAAGGATCATGAGCTGGTGTTTATAAACTTGGCCTCAAAGCACACCAGGATAGCTCAGCACAACCATGGATGCCCAGACTTACTGATTTACTTTCTTTTTTCCAAGATTTCCTTTATTTTTTCTAAAATACCCCAGATT
Source organism: Chiroxiphia lanceolata (assembly GCF_009829145.1). NCBI lineage: Eukaryota > Metazoa > Chordata > Aves > Passeriformes > Pipridae > Chiroxiphia > Chiroxiphia lanceolata. The sequence goes on from NC_045644.1 coordinate 6,591,202, forward strand.
AAGAACATTGAACTGCATCCAACTCTGAGGCCACCAACAAAAGAAGGACATGGAGCTGCTGGAGCAGGTCCAAGAAGGCCATAGAGATGCTCCAAGGGCTGAAGCCCCTCTGCTCTGGAGCCAGGCTGGGAGAGCTGGGGGTGTTCATCTGGAGAAGAGAAGGCTCCAGGGAGACATTAGAACCCCTTCCAGGGCCTAAAGGGGCTCCAGGAGAGCTGGAGAGGGACTTGGAACAACAGATGGAGGGACAGGACAAGGGGCAATGGCTTTCCACTGCCAGAGGGCAGGGTTAGATGGGATATTGGGAAGGAATCCTTCCCTGTGAGGTTGGGAAGGCCCTGGCACAGGTTGCCCAGAGAAGCTGTGGCTGCCCCATCCCTGGAAGTGTACAAGGCCAGGTTGGACAGGGCTTGGAGCAACCTGGGCTAGTGGAAGGTGTCCCTGCCCATGGCAGGGGATGGAATGAGATGGGCTTTGAGGTCCCTTCCAACCAAAACCATTCCATGACTCCACAATCTTCCACCCTCATTGAGGCCAAGAAAATTCAGATGCCTATAACAGCTTTTCATCTTCCGCCCCCACAGGTAACGTCTTCTTGTTTCAAGAGACCAAGTCAGAAGGTATTATCCTTTCCAAGCTGGTTTGCAGTGCTCAGTGGGAAGGCCCATGCACTGGATGAGCTCCCACTATCAGTTCCTTTGTTCCACAGTGCCCAAGGGTCCTTCCTGCAGTCCCCAAAATGGGGCTGGGCTGCTCGGGGGCTTTCCCTGCTAAAAACAGTAATTCTTTTTTTAGTATACTCTGAGGGAAAACATATCAGTACTGGTATAAGATCTTCTGAGATTTTTTTCCCAAAAGAAAGCTCTTACAAATAGATTTTCCAATATTTCTGACGGTGGGAGAGATTTGGAGGCTGAGGAATTAGTGAGGGTACAGTGCACCAGGAGGATAAACGGATAAGGAATTATTGAGGGCCATTCTGGATCTATTGATGTTTCCTGAGTCTGTGTGTACAGACAATCACTGGGGACAGCTCTAAGCCAGTACAACAGAGCAATACACACCTCCCTCCTTCATCAAACACTCCTCACAGGATTAAACAGGAGCGAGCTCGGTGCCATGGATTTCGGCAGCTGCACATTCCAATGTCCCTGAACATTCTGATTTTCTTGCCTCGTTTTCAGACAGTAAATACCATGAAATGAGAACAAACCTGCATGAACTTTAACTGAATCACCTCTCCCATGATATAGAAATATCCCTCTCACAATAGAATGCAGAGATGGTCCATCCCACTCTCCTCATACAGGCATTTCAAGTGCAGTGTCTCACCTGCAGTGAGACAGTTGCTGTTCCTAGAAAGCAGCTTGATTTTCATGGCGCATTTCAAGAGTTTATCACAGAATCATAAACTCGTTTGGGTTGGAAGGGACCTCAAAGCTCATCCAGTCTCATCCCCTGCCATGGGCAGGGACACCTTCCACTAGCCCAGGTTGCTCCAAGCCCTGTCCAGCCTGGACTTGGACACTTCCAGGGATGGGGCAGTCACAGCATCCTGGAACATCCTGCACCAGTTTGCTCATTGAACAGTAACATTAAACCTCATCACTTTCTAATCCTCTCAAAGCAGAAGCCAAGAGATCTGTTTGGACACTTGGCTGTGGGGACCCACCCCGTGTTCCATCTATCCCAGCCTCCAGCCTTCCTCTGGTCCTGGTCTGAGAACCCTTCATTCTGTTTGTCTGATTGTAAAGGAGGGGGGATGAAATCCATTTTCAAATCTGGCCAACCACATAAAACAGGCTCTCCCAGTCATTCCATAACTGTGGCAGCACGACAAGCAATCCAACTGTACAATACAGTTTGTACCATGCATTCCCCACCATGGAAATCCCAGAGCAGGGTCTTCTCATTGTTCTTATAGAGGTGAGATTTCTTTTATTTGCTTAATATTTGATGTAGGCTTGTTCTACAGAAAGATTTGACAAAAGCATTTATTGTGTTTCTATGGATTGGGCAAAAATACAAAGAAACTGTGTGCCTTAATATTCAGATACTTGGAAAGACATTTAGGCAGGAGACTGAGCTCTGACAGGGAGATTATTTAAACCAATATTATCTGGATAAACAACTAGAGAGCCATGCAAGGAGCAAATTTAAACAAACTCATCAAATCCAGGGGAATTCCGTCCCTCCCACATGTGAATGTTTTGCAGGGGAGGTACCAGCAATGCTCAGCCACCTCCACCACCCAAACTGCTCCTCTTTCTGCTGCCTCTACACTTTTCCTACCCAAATAACACATCCTGCTCTTAATGCCATGAGAAAACAGCTTTCATGGACTGGAATTGCTGGCTTTGGTGATTCTTTGCACATTGTAGCAGTGGTGTGGAGGCCCAGATGATCCCTCACACAAACACTGAACTGCCCCTAGAGAAGTGACAGCTTTAAGAGTGATCAGTTCACTGAAAGGCCAACATTATGTTTATTAAACCTGCTGAAAAGTTTATGAGCTCACTCTGAGTGAGGCTTTTCCCCTCTAACTACATCTCTTCCCTTATCCTGAACACATCCTGTCAGTTACAGAATATTTGCTGAGAGAAAGGGGGTTTTATAAGTAATTTTCTCTGTTGTATCATTAATACAACAAAACAGTGCAAATAGCTTAATGCACTCACACAGCTGAACATCGAGGAATCCCCAAAGCATCTCTATTTAAGTAAGAATTTCTTAAGAGATTTAAGTGGTGGGGTTTTCTCACCTTTTATTAGGGAAGAGCTTGTCAGAAAGCAAGTAATGCCCTAAAATACTGTGTCTCCATGTTTCAGTGGAGGATTTTTTAGACTGAGGCTTCTAATGGAAATTTTTCAGCATGTTTTACGAGAGGAACAAGCACATTTGGCACTGCAAGGGGCAAAGCAAAGCCCCTGGAGCGTTGCCTGCACCCCCGGCAGCGCAGCAGAAGGTGTGCTGGGCACGCTGGGCCTGAGCAGCAGGTGCTGTTCTCCAGCTCCCCAACCCTTCCCTGGGCTCTCCACCCCCCAGGTCTCTGGACACCCTCACACCGTCTGTGAGCTCAAGCTGTTCAAACAGCCAGGAGCTGATACATCACACGGGGAGCAGGAGGATTTGTGCTCTCCGTTGGATCTGCACTATCTCTGAGGGCCCAGGGGCTCGGGAATCTCAGATTATCAGAGCTGTTGTGTTTTCCCTAATCCACTTACTGTGGGCTGGGAGCTGCTGTCTAAGCTCTCACAGCCAAGGCAGCATCCACAGCCCTGGCCATGTGTGTGTCCCTGGGGTGATACTCCCCAATCCTGCAGAGAACACCAGAGTTTGTGTGTGAATCTGATTCCTCCTGGATGTGTGTGTCCTTCAGCCAGCACCACACAGAGGGGACTCTGATGGTGAACCAAGTTAGAAACCACTCAAATGCAATAACCAACTTCCAAGAACCATTTGCTTAATTCCAGGATTCAGGAACTCTCGGGCAGCCTCCAAAGCAAACTGGAGAATAAAGAACATGAACGTTGAGTGTTCAGGGCAGCTCAGCTCCCCTCTGGCTTTGCTTCCAGCTTCTATTTGTTTTGCTCCTTTGTTCCTCTTATTCTCAAGGTGCTTTAATTCTGGAAAAGTGAAAATCCGTACGCAAATAAGGTTATCCATAACGGACTCCAGTGGGAAGGGGAGCAGCCCTAAAGCACAAAGAACTTTGAAACAATAATATTTATGAAGGGAATATATAATTCCATTTTGCTAGGATTGCCACAGGCACAAGAAGGAAGGTTTTTTTCTGCATTTCCCTATTCTAAGTTGCAGACAGGGCCCCACCTGTCACAGGAAAGGCTTTTCCAGCTCTCCTGTGTTGCAGGAGCACACTGGGATCTGCTCCCCCACCTCAAAGGTTATTTTAAAATTTTGCTGATATTGCTACAAAAAGTGAAGTGCCCTCAATTCCCATCCCCTCAGGAGCCCTTTTTGGTGCCGACTGGAGCTGTCAGTGTGGCTCAGCCAGCCCTGGGTGATTCCTTTGGAATGATATCACCTCCTCCCTTCCAAATCCCACCCAAGGTAGAAAGTGGAGCACAGAAAAGAGCATCCAGCATTTCACAGCTGGAGGAGACACGGGTGGCTGGGGCTGCCCTGCCTCCACCCCCCTCATTTATCTTGTTTTTAGCAGCGTTGCCATTAACAAAGAGAGAAAGCAAACATCACCCTGTGAAGGCTCAGGATAGACCTTCATTTGCACACATAATAGCTTGTGATATTATACACTGGCCAGCCCTCAATTAAGTCATAAATGGGTTAAATTTTCTTTTTCTCTTTCAAAATACCACTGACAGTTTCAGGGGAATGTCTGAACAGTGGCAATGGAGACCAGCTGGGAACGGAAGCTCTGAGGGAGGAACTCAATAACACTGAAAATTATTTCTCATCAAGAATTTTCCTACAAAGTGCTTTTTCCATCAGAAAATGCTTATTCATCAAAGTAAAAAGTTTTCATAAAGCACTTCAGCTCAGTGAAACGTTTTTGGAAAATGGTTTCCAAGCCCAGGTTGGGATTTCTGGCCAGACTCTGCAGAGCAGAGCCCAGCTGCAGCTCCAGCTCCAGCTCTCTCCTCTGACCCATCCCTCAGCAGCCCCCTGGGATGGAGATCTCCCACCATTTTCCAAGAACTCCACGCGGTACATCCCACCATCACAGCAGTTGGGATGTGACTGCTCACCACCCTCCACCTCACTCACCATCCAAACCAAACTCACTTCCTCCTCCTTTTCCAGGTGGCATAAAGAGGTTAATCCCCACCAGAGGGAGATATTTTTTGAAACCTTTCCATTTTGGAGCAACAAAAAACCACTTCAATTATGTCCTAAAGGGAAAAGGAAACAGACGAAGCTCGATAGGATTTTGACCCACATGTACCAGTTTTTTGGTCAAGTTCACTCATTTTTACAAGGGGTTCAGTCTCCTGTCACAGCAGTTTTATGTCCTTGCAATTCCATTGCCATGGATGAAATCGCCCGTGAAAGCGTGAACTTCCAGTGAACCTGTAATCAGTCACAACATGGGCAGCTCAAATTCCTCAGTGTCTGCATTATACTCTTCAAATTCTTTAAATTATTACTTTTCCAGCAAAACCTCAGACTGCTGGAAAGTCAAAAAGTGCACAATCACCTTGCAGTGCTCCGTGCCCGAGTCTGGCTTCAGAGCAATTTCTGTGTTCAGCACCGTGTGGGGCCCAGGCTGGGAATTAAATGTTATGGCACAAAAAAAGAGCTCCCCAAGCCTGTTTCCTCATGTACATCATAAAGGTACACAGAGACACCCTCCCTCAGCAAACCATGGGATCACAGAATCATGGAATGGTTTGGGCTGGAAGGACCTTAAAGCCCATCCAATCCCACCCCCTGCCAGAGATGGGGCAGCCACAGCTTTTCAGGGCAACCCGTGCCAGGGCCTCACCACCCTCACAGGGAGGGTGGCAGTGCCCAAATTCCCCACAGGCTCCCCCTGTTTGAGGGATGCACAGAGAGGAAGCAGAAACATATTCATGAAGTAGAAACCTCGGGCAGAGGAAATGTTTAAAGGAGATATAAAAACATCTTGGTTAAGGGTCAACAATTGATTAAAAAATGGATTACTAAGAAAGTAATAAGAAAGCTGCAGGGGGGTTGTTGGGGCTTTTTAATGGTTCTTAAGCTCAGAATTTCCTTTCATTGATTTGCCTCTTTTCTTAAAACGCTACAAGAGAAGAAAAAAAAAAGATACAACATTTGTTTTCTTACTGTAAGAAACCTGAATAGATTTCCTCTTGGGCCAGCCTAAACCATGACTTTCTTTCACTGATATTTGGAGACTAAAGCAGGATCAAAGTTTCTCTTGGCCTCAGGTGGAGTGTTGGAAACTGCTCCTGCCTCCATCTAGATACTCCCAGGGACACTATGGATTTTGGGGTCCCTGATGCTGATCTCTACTTCCAGCAGTGCAGAAGGATCCACTCAAAGACAATTAATGACCCACCAGATTCTGTTTAAATGCTGCAAACAGCTCAAAGAGCCACTAACATGACACAGGAGGGTGCTGACATCTTGGGTAGCTCAAGAGCTCATCTTGCAATAACAATCAGTTATTCGAAATTGTTATCCAATTACCAGCTATATTTATTTTCATTTAGTTCCTTTACATTTATATCTAGTGGGAGGTGTCCCTGCCCATGGCAGAGGGTTGGAATAAAAGGAGCTTTAAGGACCCTTACAACCCAAACCATCCTGGGATTCCATAATTTTTAATAAAACATTGATCATTAATTACATAAAATTCTGGATGTCTGTTAGGGGTGAACTCTCTTTTCCTCAAAGTCAACAGGCAATGCATTCAGTATCAACCTGAAGCTTTGGGAAGGAATAATCAAGGTTTAGACATCCTGTAATCCCAAATCTTAAAGTGCCAGCTTTTCAATATGCTTTACCTTTACTAGATTAATTTCTCACAGTTTTCCTACCTGGAAGCAAAGAGCTGCTTTCCAATCAATATTATATTTAGGCCATCCTGAGAAAGGTTATTTTTACCCTACTCCATGATATTACTGGTCAATATCATCAAGGGAAAGTGATCCCACAGCCACTGTGACCAGCACAGCGTTGTTTTCCAGGACAGCAGGGGTGGTTTGTGCAGGTGTCTGTGTTCACCTGCACCTCTGTTCTACAACTCCACTCCCAGTCTACTCTTAGCAGCCGATAAGCCCTTTCTCCCAGTTTCCCTGTGCTCCTCATCTGCCATCACTTGGCTCCTTCAAGTGATACATTCAGCTTCTTATTAAAGCTATTCATCTATTCCAGTTCAGTATCAGAACACACAAAGCAGCCATCAAGTAGATAGGAGATGTCTTTCTGTCAGAAATCTATAATAGGAGAATGATGCAGTCTCAAACAGGGAGAGGACATGCACCTGAATGTCAGACTTGAGAGATTCAAATTCAGAGTCAGTCAGATAATTCCTGTCACATTTGCATCTGTGAGATAAATAGTGGGTTTAATCTCATTTAAGACGTACGTTCCTAGACTTGCTCGTACAGTTTCCAGAAAGTATCTCACTTTGTGACACTCAACTGGCCTGCTTCTGAGTCAGGGCCAAATTCAAACAGTTTATATTCCCCCCGTGAAGGCTGAATTCCCCAGTCTTCCACATTTCTACCTCTGAGCATCCCACCTTATCCTCCCTACAACTGACAGGAGGGTGGAGCCAGAGCAGGGGTCAGGCTCTGCTCCAAGGAAACAAGGGACAGGATGTCACCTCTTCAAGTTACACCAGGCGAGGTTTAGGTTGGATATTAAGGAAAATTCCTTCATGAAAAGGGCTGTCCAGCCTGGCACAGGCTGCCCAGGGCAGGGCTGGAGTCCCACTCTTTGCAGGGATGACGCCTTTGTCTCTGTGTCATCCCCAAGTCTCTCTCCTGATACTGTATTACAGGTAAAATCTTTGGGGTTTGATTCTGATATGGAAAAGCAAAAGCAGAGTGTCTGAAAGCAGCTGAGATGATGCCACAGCCTTCAAACACCACAAAGGTTTACCTGCTACTGCCATCAGCCCAGAAACCCTGATTTTCTTTGCCGTTTATTTTTTTCTCAGTTCTTATACCACATGTAACATTACAATTGATGGCTGAAGGCAGTCAGCCATCTAGAATTATCCCAATTCTAGAAAGCAGCAGAGAAAAAAAAATAGTCCAATTATGAGATTCCTCCATCTTTTCACTTGTAAATCTGTGTATTTTAAATCAAGTTTTATTTCTGTCCATTACAGACATTCAATAAATGTTTGATCTATACAACTAAATACACTGTGGTACAAAATCATCCATTTAACTGACATACCACAGTCTTATGGGCCTGTACTCTCCTCCTGCTTGGGTGAATCATCAGGGGATTGTGTGTCATTTAAAATAAAAACTATTCTTAAATTGAGATACAATATTTAAGGCTGTTCATTATAAATCCAACACTGAAACACGTCTGTGCTCAGAAGCCTTTTGTACACAAAGCCCTGACAATTAAAATGTGCTAATGACATGCAGATTATTACAAATTTACCATGCTGGTTTTATGTTGATGAAAGTTTAAACAGACACTGAGCCCTCAGCCAGAGATGGGGAGGGGGGAGATGCTTCTACATCAGGAGTCACTGGAGTTGCAGCCAATTCCCAATTTCCCAATGCGCCTCCGGCAGAGCCAAAGCACCAGAGGACACGGAGCCTTGTCCAGAGGAAAGCACAGCACACAGGCCAAATGTTTTATTAAAGACAAGAGAGGGGCAAAGCCCAAACAAAGACTAATTGCAGGAGAAGGCTGAGCTGCAGAGGGATTTGCATGTGCAGCTCCCCCATTCCCCACGGCTCTGCCAAAGGCTCAAACATATCCTGAGAAACCAGAACCGAAGGTGCTGTGTGAGTTGTCCAGCCCTGGGACCTGGCAAACCACCTGCTGCTTGGATAATGGTGGGTTTGCTTGTGAGCTCTCTACAAAGTCCCTGGCATTCCCAGGTCTGCCTGTAAGGCACCAAAAAGAAATTCCAAGGGCAAACTTTGAAAAATAATTCATTACTGGGCCACTGACAGGTACAATTTGATCATTTCAATTCATTCATTTCCCTCTGCAAATGAATAAATTCAATGGAAAATACCTTTTGGGGGCTGACAGGGTGGACTGGGAGTCCAGAAACCAAAATAAACCCCTTGGAGCTGCAGGCACAGGGCTCCACCTGGAGCAAAGACAGTGTTCTCTGAGGAGCAAATACACACACAGGGAGCCAAAAATCTGGGTGAGTAGGGATGGGTGGGCAGCCAACACTGCCCATGAGGAGGTGCCTGATCCTGTAGAGTCCAAGCCCTTTCTGAGTGTCCAGGGACTGACTACACCATAATCCCGTTCACAAATGAGGTGTCAAATCCTGGAAGCAGCTACTTCAGAGGAGAGGTCTGATACCAGCAGAGATCCCTCTGGCATGTCCAATGAAGAAATGAAAATCATGTAGCACACTTATAAAAATATGGAGGATTTTGCATAGAAATCAACAAAATTATCTCAATTTTACTTTTATTAATGGGATTTTTTCCAACAGATTTTTATCACCTTTGTACTTTTGACCTGCATTTTCACTACAGACTTTCCACAAACCTGCACTCTGTAGAACACAAGCCAAACCTCTCGTTGCAAATCTCTGCTTGACTCAGCGAAGATGGATGAGCCTTAAGCACAAGGATTTCCAGCACTAAGTGCATCCTGAGTATTGTAACACATGCAGAGCTTTAATTTTACAAGGTAGACACAGAAGGATCGGGGGTGCGTGGGTGCAATTCGTACATATTACTGCTTTAAGTGTGTCATTTGTCTTTATTGGATGGAAATTGTGTTTGTCTGTCAGGGCAGGAGCTCAGCCCACCATAATTTCACTATTAGCAGCTGGGAATGAGCCAGCTTGGCAGGGAAGGGCTCAAAGCTCCACCACACACCACCAGCACTGGCTGTGGGTGTGCATTGACCCCACCCCACACCTCACACTGGACATTCCCCCAAGGCACACGAGGGAATGGAGTTGGGGAAGGGTCTGGAGCATCAGGAGCTGCTGAGGGAGCTGGGGGGGCTCAGCCTGGAGAAAAGGAGGCTCAGGGGGGACCTTCTCACTCTCTGCAACTCCCTGACAGGAGGGGGAGACGGGAGAGGTTCGGGCTCTGCTCCCAGGGAACAAGGGACAGGACAAGGGGAAACAGCCTCAAGCTGTGCCAGGGGAGGTTCAGGTCAGATACTGGGGAAAATGTGTTTGTGGAAAGGGCTGTCCAACCCTGGCACAGCTGCCCAGGTCAGGGGTGAAGTCCCCATCCCTGAAGGGATTTAAAAGCTGTGTGGACATAACACTTGGGGACATGGGTTATTGGTGGCCTTGGTAGTGCTGGGGGAATGGTTGATGTTCCCAGAGAGCTTTTCCAACCTAAACCATTCTGTGACTCCATGAACTTGATACTCCTCCCTGCTCCAGGGTGACTCACACACAGATACCTCCCATTCCACTGCCAGTAGGAAGACAGGAGACCTTCAGGGGCCAAGTTCCACCTCAGCTTCCTCCCCTGGCCCAAGGAAGGACTTTTCCTGCTGATTGTTACTTGGACTCAACACTGCAGTCACTGTATATTGTCCATATAACTCTAACACATGAGACTTTGAATTCCTGTGTTAATCTTTACCTCCTGCAAAACAGACAACCCACATCCCTCACAAAGATCTGAGATAGCCAACTAAATCCTCAGCAAATCTGTGAAATTATGAGTCAGAGCACAGGAGGGTAGAGTCCTGGGGCTCCATCTACAACTGCTATCAGAGCTCAGATTACCTTGTTCCTTTCTAGAGAGCACCCAGGAAATGAAAAGTCTTACACAACGTTGCAGAGGGAATAAGGGAAAACTTGCACGCTTCAGGCTCTGATGGCAAAAAAAATTACTTTGAAAAGTACTTGCAGTTGAACTGATTAAGAAGCAATCTGTTCCCCTAATTATTTATAAATAATAAATGGCTAAACACCTCATTTTATAAGAAAGCAGCCGATTCTCAGAGTTCTTCGCTTCGTTTGTAGATTGCCAGGTTTGTTTGAAGTGGTGTCGGTGCTTTGCTCTCAATAAATAACACTACACATCCTGTCTCCTTCAAAAGGCTGGGCTGCTCCCACTGCATTCCCAGGGGTTTGTGGGGCACAGTCATCTGCAGCTCATCCTGGAGAGAGAATCCAGGATCACCAAGGGGAGGAGAAACCAATAAAGCCCCAGGAAGCCACATCCCAAGCGGGGGAAGATCCATGCAGTTCACCCAGGATAATGGATTTACCTGGAGTAGGACCTGACCCAGTGATGGCACTCATTTATCTCTCATTTTTTTTATTTAGCCAGATTTATTGTTAGTTGCTCAGATCAGGAGAGGAGCCAGTGTTTTGCCTCAGCTTCAGTTGCAGTGCTGGATCCCAGTAAGGGCTGGAGTGATGGAGTGAGGGACAGGAGCTGCTTTAAGCAGGAATCTCTCTGTAGCCTTGATACACTGAGGTTTTACAGTTATAGGAAATTTCCCTCAATGGCCTTACAGTTTACAGGCCACAAGCTCCCTATTAAATCCCCTTGACAGGAGGATTCAATTATGGGATCTGCCCACATCCAGGTCTGATGGACAGCATGCAAGTGGTTTTGCAGGGGCTGAGCTGCTGGTGAATTATAAATCTTTCCATTATTGCTAAAAATACCTATCAACAAGTCTGTACTAAAAAGAGACTACAAAGACACCAAAAGCACAACAACATTTGACTTTTTTGGGAAGCATTGACCAGAACATATTGCAGGGATCAGACCTCTCTCTGTGACAGCTCAGAATGGTATTGGGGGGAGGAGAGGTCTAAAAATGTAAGATTTGGGATGAATATTGAGGAAGGACACCCAAACACACCCCAAACATCCTAACACATGTCCCAGACATCCAAGCATATGTCCCAGCAACACCAAGTATGAACTGGTTTCTAGCTCAGACACCTCACTTGAGCAATATTGCCTGGCAAAGAGTGTGTACTGTGAGAAATCCATCTGATATATTCCTAGATTTACTAGAAGGTGATTTTTGAGAAGCCTGAATTTTGGTAGATTTGTTCCTGGTTTGCTGCTAATCATTTGGAGAGTTGTGAGCCTGCAGCAGGGTCACCAAAAACTGTCTGAATCCCGAGACAGGAGCCTGAGTCACAGCAACAGCCTACAAAGCCAGTAGCACCCCCACAGAGATGCCAGGATGCCTGACGTGGGTTTGTGTTCTCAAAGGAAGCAGTTCCCAGTTTGCTTCTAAACTGGCAGGATGACAGTGATGTTTGAAAACTTGAAATCTTTATTTAAAGGGATATTTTGCTGCTGTCTCTCTGTGCCAGGAGCAACGTTTGTGTTGGGTTACAAACTGTAGAACTGGATTTGAAAGGTCAAATCAAACCCAACCCAACCCCACCAGAAGGTTTATCTCTGAGTCGTGAGTCTCAGTGATTCATTCATTTTAAATTACACATGAAGTCAACATTTTATTACATTAATATAAAGGCCACCCACTCACCCTCTTAGCAGCAGGACCTGTTTCCTGGCTGCCTTCTAACATCAATATTGCTTGTGGATCTTCCACACTAATGTCAAACTACATCTATATTTTAACACTTAGGAAGGGAAAAACCAAACTGGACTTGTGTGGAATTCCTATTCCTGCCAAAAGCTGTTCCAGCTGGCAGCATGCAGGTTTAATGAGAGGGTTTGGGATACTTGGGAGCCTGGTTCTCTAAGCAAGCTTAAATTTTAATTTTGAGTTACTCAACAAGAGAGCTGGGCACACATTAACAAAAAAGCAATTACTCCTGACATCTCAGCACTTCCCCCATGTCATCTCAGAACAGCAATGCGAGATGAGTGGGGACTTCGAGATACAGAATACGAACTGAAGGGAGTCAAAGTGCTGCTTCTCATTCCAAAGAGGTGGATTCAAGGCTTCAAAGCACAGGAGATACAAGGACAGTCAACGTTCAGCAAAGTTTAGGCTCCCTCTTGTCCAATCAGTGACTTTTTCAAAGACAGAAATAGTGACAAACTGGCTGGGACAGACACTGATGGAGACCTTGGGCATGTGAAATTATGTCCCTTCTCTTGTGTGCCTTTGCACACAGAGCAAGAAAAGGTGTTTGAGCAGGGAGTGGGAGGTGGAATGGGCATGGGATGGGATCAGGTGGGGTGGGGCAGGGTAGTGAGGCCATGGTGCCAGGGAGTGCTCATCCCCCCACAATCTGCTCCAGTGCCCAAAAACTCAGAAAACTCTCCATACGAGTCCCATTGATGGGATGAATTCACAAGATTTCCCTCTGATCTAAGATATGGAGCACTGAACTCCTGCAAGAACCACCGAGTTACAGGTGTGTTCCTGGAAGCTTCAAAAGTCCTACTTCAAATGTAAGATTTGATCATTTCCAGGGCAGATCCTCAGCTAAGAAGTAACTGATTTTAGTGGCACCTCACCAGGATAAACCTCCAGAGGAGTGTTTCTATATTTAGTTCTCTTATCTGCATGGGTGCATAATTAAGGGACTTACTACATTATTCAGAGAAATATGCAAACGAGATTTACGTGCTGCGCATTTCTTCAGCTGTAATTTGAAAAATATGTTCGGGCAAATTCAGAGAGGGCCACAGATGTTCCAGGAGGAAAATGAGCCAACCTGGAACCTGGAATAAACTGTACAAAACTAATTCTTCAGGAATTATTGCAGCCACTAGATTTGCACAGATCTGGAAAGGAAAGGACATCAGACACTGAGGGAATAAGGAGCCCATTACTCACAGTCTTAATACCACTTAAAAGTTTATTCTCCTCATATTGGTTTGGCTCAGCACAAGAATCACCTAATTGTCTGATAAGTACATGCAAAATTACTTCTAGTGGGTGCCGTGTCATATGCAAATTTAGCCTGTTAGTGGCTTTTCAGTGATAGCAGTCAAAATAATTGTATTTGCTGCTCACAGAAACAGCCACTGAACACCACTGGGCAAAATGGGTTTTTATGAAATAAAAAAAGAGAGAAAGGAAAAAAAATTCAAATTTTGTGTTTTCTTTGCTGCTCAATATGTATAACAGTACCTGCAGGAATATTGGGCTGAAAATCTGATGTGCAGCCCCACAAAGCACACTTTTAATAACAATTGTATCATCACCCACTAATCCAAAACTGACACTGTTTGTCCTCAGGAATTTGCAGAATTGTGCTTCATATCTCATGATTGGAAAAATGCAAATTATGCTTTTTCCTTCTATTTTTTTTTCACATAGCAAGTGAGAATGCCTTTCCAACTCATTAAAAAGCTCATTTGTCACATTCCTTTTCAATTAACTTTGCCTCTTTGTTTTCCATATTTAATCCATTTCTGAAAGGCATTGCTTCCTATTAGTTCCAACTCCATGCCTGCTGGAAAAGGGACTAATCCTGATCCCACTGGTGTCACACGCGGCAAAATTTTCCCATCCTCCTCCATCCTTCACTATACTGACCTGCTGGAGTGAGTCCAGAGGAGACACCAGGATGATCAGAGGGATGGAGCAGCTCTGCTGTTAGGAAAGGCTGGGAGAGTTGGGATTGTTCAGCCTGGAGAAAAGAAGCTTTGGGGTGACTTGATTGTGGCCTTTCAGGACCTGAAGGGGCCAACAAGAAACATGGAGAAAGACTATTTACAAGGGATGGAGGGACAGGACAGGGGGAATGTCTTCCCACTGCCAGAGGGCAGGGTTAGATGGGATATTCAGTAGGAATATTTTTAAATAATTCCTATTTTTTCTCTTCATTTCCTTATCCCTTCTTCATCCACCTTAATGCAAAACAGCCATGTTAAGACTTAACCAGAAAAAAGTGTGTCTCTCCATGTGTGTTTGTGTAACGTTGCCTATGAGATCAACAGAATAAAGGACAGTGTGTGTCCCATGTCAATTCACAACAAAGCTCTTTAGAGAAGACACAAGTGGAAGTAGAAAATTATTATTATTATTGGACCACTCAGAAATGCTGGTTGAAACTGGGACCACAAAAAATTTTGTGCCTGTTCCTCCAGGATTTTTTTCCCCAGAAAGCTCAGTACAAAGCTGTTTATGAAAATTAATTCTAATGGCTCCAAGGAATCTCCTATTCACACTGTAATACTTCACATTACACAAGTCCTGCCACAAAGGAGATAATAGGCATGGGATATATTGAATTAGTAGATAAAGTTCTTATCTGTTCCCCTACATTACTTCCTTTGGTCTGAAATGACAAGTCATAGTTATTAAAACCATGGCAAATTGCCTGTGATTAGCAAGGAAATAAATAAATTATCCTAATATAATTATCTTCTCTATCTGAAGCCCATGACAATCCCTAACAAGTGTCCCCAGAAAAACTCTTTGCACTCCAGTTCCTCGGAGGTCTGTGGAGAACATCTTAAACCATTAATGAACTGAACTTATAATTATAGAACATCCTGCACAGCACCTCTCTGTGCCTGGATCTGTTCTGCTGCCACAGCCTGGTGGGACAGAGGAGGAACTTCTCCTGAAGAGAAACACTTTGTTCACCAGTGCGGCACCAACTGTGAGCACAGAGAATTTTCGGAAAAATACGCTCTAAATGGCAATAATATCCTTAAGCTGAAGGAGGGGACATTTATATGGGATATGGGGAAGAAATATCGGCTAGGCTTAAAAACTGACTCAAAATTCAGAGTTTGTTCTCCCATCCTTAGGAGTAAAATCCCTGTCAAGACAGGCAACCAAAAACACTGTCCAGCACAGCTCTAGGAAAGGGGATACAGTGGTGCTTCAGACTGCAGCTGTTCAAAGCAGATATTCCACAAAGATTGCTTCATCTTAAAGAGCTACAACTAAAATTGTGTTATTATTTGAGGGAACAGATCATATCTCCAGCCAGGCCCACTGAGGGATGTTGGGAGCAGCAATAAAGGGATTTGTTTTACAGAAGCACAAGGAGTATTTTTGAAATGATTGTCAGGATGCGAATCGGTTTCTCTTGACACCCAACAAACATGTAACAAGTATTCTCCTAATAACATGAGATTAAAGCTTGAAATGGAGACTGTGGAGAGAGGTGAAAAGGAAGCAGCTCCCAAATCCCACATGGGCAGCTCAGTGGCTGGAGCACTGTCAGCAAAGGGTGGGTAGAGGACTCTTGTTTTCAGTTTTACCTCAGTGTAATGACAGCTGGACAGGCAATAAAAAAGGAAAGTGGAACCTGGATCAGCCATGGCTTTGGAGAACATTGGTTCAGAAATCACATCTCCCGCTCCACTGTTCATAGCACCTTTACCCTCCTGGCCCTGCTGCAGGTTGACCCATTTCCCATTTTGGTGCACTAACCATCAGTTTCACTGATACACAAACACTACTTTGTGTTTAAATACTTTTTAGGTGCAATCAAAGCTGTTGCAGAAAGTTTTTATTCTGACAGATTTGGCTTTCCTGCAGCCAAGCCAACCTAAAAATCAGCCTCTGCATTCCTTTAGTGAGGCTTCTGTTAATATTTAGACCAAAATATTATGATTGCAGTTATTAATTAGGCATTCCCTAAGTACTGCTTATCTTTGTGTTTGAGTCATTTCCTGAGAGTATCTCCACGAAAGCACCTGCCAGTAAAACTCGAGAAGTCACACACAAAACCGAGCTGCATTTTCTAGTCACATGCCTTCTCTTCTGTTCTGAATAATTACAACTTAAATCAGTCATCAGAAATCCAGAGCTGACTCTGGTCCATTGATATGGAAATCGATGTTCGCACATGCAAATCGATGATGGAGTGGTGAGTGACCATTTGTATTCAGAACCCGGAGGCTTCACCGGACAGCTGTGCCCTGACACAGCCAAGGTTCCTATTACAGCAACAGGCATTACAGAATAAACAAGACAGGGAAATCTAGGGGAAAAAAACCCCAAACAACAAAAATAAAGCAAACCCCAGCACAACTCCCCGAATTCACAGAGAGCAGGATAATCCCATATCTCATTTACACCCCGTTAAGTGCCACCCAGCAGTGCATTACTGGGGCAATACACCAAGTAACCTTTGTAATCAAACAGCTGTTAAGAATAAATGATCCAAAGAACACATTCAAGATCAATTAAAAGAAAAATTCTAAGCAGATGTTTTTATTCTTTTATTTCTGTCTTGACACCAACACAGCTCAGTACTGGAATGTCTTTGGATTACCGGGCACACAGAGTTTAAAAACACTTGTCTGATTATAAAAGAGTAAAATGGTTGTTATAACTGTTTAATTGACCACAGGAGAGGTTATGCTACTATATCTTGTATTAAAATTAATGGGTGTTGAAGTCTTAGACCATGACCCTCAGCACAGAGATGGAGAGACTTGGGGGGAATCTCAGCACTGTCTCCAACCCTCTGATGGGAGGAGGGTCGAGGTCAGGCTCTGCTCCCAGGGAATAAGGGGCAGGATGAGGGGAAACGACCTCAACCTGTGCCAGGAGAGATTTACTTTCAATATTAGGGAAAATTCCTTCATGGAAAGGGCTGTCCTGCCCTGGCACACCTGTCCAGAGCAGGGGTGGAGTCCCCATGCCTGAGGGGATTTAAAAGCCATGTGGATGTGACACTTGTGGACGTGGGTTAGTCCTTGTCAGTGCTGAAGGGGGTCTCTACCTTGCAAGCAAATCCTACAGCCAAGTGAAAATGAGACTATGTCAGGCTGCAGAAACAGCACATGCTCAGCAGGGGGAAACAGGGAGAAACAAGTTATCTGACATCTAAATTTGCTAAAATAACAGCAAATAACTTATTGTGTGTGAAAAAAATATTAAATGTGAAACTACTATATATGAAATAATTTATTATCTGTTCAATGACTGGAGGTGGCTCTGGGCTGGGTGACAAGGTGGGGATTGGGCACAGTCTGGACTCAACCTTGGAGGCCTTTTTCAACCTTAATGATTCTGGGATTCTGTGAACTGCTCTCAGAAAGAAGGGTTATTGGCTTTATTTGTTTACCTCCATGCACCTCAATTCTGAATGCACTTGGAAACTTAGGCTGAACTTATAAACTGTTTTAAGACAATTAATTCCATACCATGCTCAAGAGAAGGGCAGTGCAGGTCAGGTGGCCTCTGAGAATGAGAATGTCCTGCATCACACCCAATATGCCCAGCAAAAAAAAAAAATCCCAAAGAATTCAATGAGGTATGTGAAGCTCTAAAACATTGTATTTGTATTGGATTTGTCAGTTATCCATCTTCTAATCAATAGCGTACTGGAATTCATTTTTTTCTAGCAAATCCAAACATCATGTACACTGCAAAGCCTTTTTTGTTTGTTTGTATGAAAAATAAATCCTTAGTTTTAGAGGAAATTGTATTGTGCAAATGAGGAAAATTAATATTACTGAAAAGCTTTCTGTTATGATGATTTCTCTGGTTTTGAACAACAGCTTCAAGCAGGTGCCAAAGGAACACTCACAGAATTCAAAATATTATTTCAGTTCTAGGTGTCACTCAGTTTCTAACCTAACTCTAATCACATTGGATGCAAACTCTGCCACAGACATTTGACCTGCTCATCCAAGCCCTCAATGGTTGAGAAAATATGGGCATTGGCACAAACAGTGGTATTTTTAAATCCCTATTTGCATGAAGAATTGCTAATCCTGCGGCAGAAAAGGACATTTCTGTGCACAGGCTGGGGGAGGGACTGAGGCAGAATCACCTGAAAGCTGAAGAGGAAGATCTTTGGATTAACCAACATCACTATTTTGGCAGCATCAAGCTTTGCAAGAGGACAGTTCTTAATTGAAAGGGGAGAACTGAAACTTTAAATTCAAACTTTAAACTGAGAGAGGGCAGGATTAGAATAGAGTTTTGGAAGAAATTCTTCCCTGTGAGGCTGGTTAGGCCCTGGCACAGGTTGCCCAGAGAAGCTGTGGCTGCCCCATTCCTTCTGACCTGAGAAAAAAGATTTAGAACTTCTGTATTTAAGTACCCAGCCTGATAAAAACCTTATTTTGCATTTGCAACATGAGTGTTTTCCTCTACATAAAACAGCTGCAGGAGCAGAGGTTCAGCAGCAAGTGCACTTCACCTGCCCTTCAACCAGCCCCAGGGGCCTTGTTCACACGTTTGCCTGAGCAAAGCCCTCCGGGCATGGGTTGAAGGACAAACCTGCTCAAAGGCTGAACTACTTTCTGGTGTCCTCTCTCGTGCTTTTGATGCTCCTGAAGTGGCAGCTGGCACTGACTGCAAGAGCTACAAGTTCCCAGTCCTGCAAGGCCTGGTGCTCCTTTATCCTGGACTATCCAGCCTGCTCCTTATTCTGCTCCCACGGCATCAGGGGTGTGAATCCTGCTGGGAAGGGGACAAGAGCAATGCCCTTAGGGGGAGAAACAGCCTTCTGCCCCTTCAGCAGAGGATGTGGGGATGTGTCCCTTCCCCACGACATGCCACGCCCTGAGGTTGTCCCAGGAGCTCAGAGCTGCCAGTAGCTCCTCAGTCCAGACTACGGCCAGGCCAGACCAACTTCCAGCCTGGGGACACAGAACTGACTCCTCACACACCTGAATATTTTAATCATAGAATCATGGAATGGTTTGGATTGGAAAGGACAGTAAAGTTCACATCATTCCACCCCCCTGCCATGGGCAGGACACCTTCCACCAGATCAGGTTGCTCAGAGAAGAATTTAACTTCATTTTGATGAATATTTATCTTTCAATTTATCACTCAGACCTCCTTATCATGGCCTATTAGGATCTGAGCTCCTTATAATTACCAGTTTTGAAGTACAGTTCTGTCTCCTTTCCCCTCAGCTCAGATAAAGACTTATTTTCCCCAAGCAGGAGAGGAATGTCCCTGGTCAGAGACAGTGTCCACCACACAGGCTCAGGATCCCAGCCCATGTAGCCCTGGCTGCTGTAAGCACATGACCTTCAGACCAGGACCATGATGTCCTGCTCCCCTCCCTCACAAACAGGCAGTGTTACCTCCATCTGGAGCTGCCTTTCTCTCATTTCCAGCCTGTTCAGCATCTCCATCTCCTCTCAGTCCTGCTCCCTCCACTTCTTTCTCCTCAGAACAACACAACGGACCTTTGTACCACTTCTCAAACCTTCCACCTCCTTCCCCTGCTTTGGTTCTTTACCTCCATCCACAAACCCTACTCAGTGTGCCTCAAAAAGCAGCAACCTCAGCCCCTGCAGGTCTGTGAACCTCCCCCTGCCACACGCACCCCCCCTCCAGCTCCATCTCTCCCAAGGAAGAATTTTGTCCCTCAACATCTGTTTGTGGCTCCCACCGGCCCCAAAACCATCCAGCACCAAAGCAACAGCTCCCCTTCACACATCCAGTGACGGGAATCATTAAAAGACTGTAAGGGGTCCTCATCCTGCCTTATCCAATTAGTTCTGTTTGTTAAATAATAATCCTTTGTTTTTCACACTAGTAATTCTCCAGACTCTGTAAAAGAGGTTACTGGTGTGGATAAGTTATTTTCTTTAGTAAAACACATCTCTGGATCCTGTTATTCCCTGTGCTGCTTTGTTCATCTCCCCTCCACAGAGGATTTTAAGTGGTGTAACAGATTGATCAGTTTTTGGCTTAGTCTTTAGTCTGACTTTTTATTTTTTTAAGGACTTGTATAAATGCTTAAGGTTGGCTTGTACTGAGATACAAAGTACACAAAGCAGTGAAAAAAAACTTGCAAAAGTGTTAGTTCACACAAGTCAAACAAACACAGCATAGCCAGATGAAGGTTAGAATCAGCACTTTAGGTAAACCTAGAAAAATACGAGATTTTAGATGGATTTTTGAAAAGGGCAAATCTTGAAATGGCAGGAGCGTGGTGGAGGGAGGAAATGGTTGTGCTCACTCCAAGTGTCACCTTCCAAAGGCAAACAGGTATGTTTCACTTCATTTTTTTAACCAAGGGACTCTTTTTCTCCATTCAGCAGTTTAATGCCAACTATGAAAGTGTAAGAGTCAGGTCTTTTACAAGTTGTTACTGAAAAAAGAGCAATTGGAACCACAAAACGTGTTTGGTGCTGTTTCAGGATGCAGATTTAATAACATCCAGGGAACAGACACAATTAGGAAGAAATTCTACCCTGTGAGGGTGGTGAGACCCTGGCACAGGTTGCGCAGAGAAGCTGTGGCTGCCCAATCCCTGGAAGTGTCCAAAGCCAGGTTGGACAGGGCTTGGAGCGACCTGGGATAGTGGAAGGTGTCCCTGACCATGGTAGGGGGTAGAATTGGGTGGACTTTCAGGTCCCTTCAAAAGCCAAACCAGTCTGGGATCCTGTGCCTGTCACCAAGGCAGCCACAGCACCACACCAGGTGCAGTGCATCATTCCCACCATGCAGCAGGTCCTACCCCTCATCCCCCGTAGGATTCCAGGCTGAGGTTGGGAAGAACCCTTGGGATCCAAGTACAGGGGCTGCCCAAGCTCCCTGGGCAACCTGAGCCAGCACTCGGTCATCCCACAGCAGTTCCTGAGGGTCAGATGTGGAATTCTGTCCTCTCTTCAGAAAACCCTCCTGAAATTCATGAGAAATCCCACTGATTCCACTTCTCTCTGATCCACTGCTGGTCATACATTTAATCCAGATGCTTTTTTCATGTGTTCAGACTGGTTAAAGCAGTTCTGCATTTTATTCCACTGTTGAAACTGTTTGGTAGGATCAGCTTTATTGGCTTGTCTTTGCTATTTTAAAATTAGATTTGTTTTCCATATACCCTCTGATCCTTCAGAGTTTGCTCTGAAATGTAACAACTTAAACCTTTTAAGAGACAATCTTTGTGTAACTCGATTCTGTTACCTCTCGTTGCTTTGGTATTTGGGCACTTTTAATCCACAAATGAAACACCTTAACTCAAATATTCTCACTTTCTCCTCAATCAATCCTGCTTGCCAAGATGAAGGTAAGAGCATTGAGTTTCTACATCGCCCTGGAAATCGAGCGTCCAATTGGGCAGAAATCCATTTTTAAAAGCCATAGCAAACATCCCAAGCTGTCTGTCCTACCTTTAATGCCCCATCCCTCCCCACAGATAACAGCTCCTTCCACGGCCTTCTCAGAACTTCTGACCACATTCTCCTCCTATTTTCCACTGTGCAAAGCTCAAATTTCCCTTCTAGATCTCTTTTAATGAGCTGATGATCTTTAGTAATATTTCTCTGCAAGTTATTTTTGCTGCAAGTTTAAAGACATCTTTTATTTTTAATGCCTCTGCAATTCTCAATATGTTCAGTGGCATTTAAACTCCAAAAAGCTGGTGGGAAAATGAGATGTGCTTTAAGTGAGGCAGCTCTGGCCATCTGTGTTTGAGGGTTTGTTTTTAAACAGCAGCTCTGTTGGCTCTGGGTGGTTCAACAACTGCCTGGAGCCAAGAGATGCCTTGGCTGTGTTTGGTTCTGGGAGCAGATAACCTGGGATCCCCCTTGCAGTGACAGAATCGGGCAATTTAAATAAATTCAGCTTTAAAGAAATGATGCAGCCCTGGCTGGGGCACTGCCACCCAAAACATGGCCCCATTTTTGGTCATTCCCTTGAGCAAAGGAGCTGCACCAACATGCAGGGGCAGGATGGGTCTCTCCAGTGTCCTTCCCATCATTTTCATATAGCACATGTGTTTTTCATGGGTTTTTTTGACCTGAAGAAAATCAAGGGCATTATCTTGAGGTAGGATTCTAAAATAAGTCAGATATCTGCATTTTTTGGGTAGATTAACACCATCCCTTTCTCCATTCTTCAGACTGCACTGTCCAAATATCATATATATCAATATATGTCATATAAATACCATATCAATCATATATTCACTTTAATATATAAATATATATCAAATATATCATATCAGTCTAGCTGATTTGGATTTTGCTCACATGACAACCATAAAAGATGAATTTTTGGAGAAACGGCTGTGAATCTATTCCAGTGACATCTAAAAGTTCCAGAGTTTGACTGAAACAGGAGCTACTGCAGCACTGGAATTAGGCCAATTTGGAAAAATAAGGAAATTAAGGGGGAAAAGGTCCAGCTACCCTTAAGAGGGTATTAACTGGTATCAGTTTTACTTGCAGAGCCCCAGCCCAGCCCTGCAGGAGCACCTGGGGTGTCAGAGCAGATGAAGCCCCGTTGTGTTGCTGCACTGAACGATGTGAGATTTGTCGGCTCAGTGAACCGTCAGCTCCTAAAATAAATGAGCAGTTTATTGACCTTTCAGGGATTGGGACAAAACTAAGAGCCAGAAATACTCCAGCAGGCACCGGGGTGAGCACTCCAGAGGCTCCAAGTCCTGGTGGGAGCACAGCCATGAAGGTCACCAGGAATGACAGGGATCACGTGGATTTGCTGGTTCTGCCTTTATACTTAACTCCTCACCCAGTTTTTGTTACGACCACATATATCTGCTTCTTTATCTGCTCCACAATACACCAGGACTGCCATAATTTTGGAAAATGCCCTGTTGGCATCAGTGCCCAGCAGAGGAGAAAACCTTGGTCTGCTTAATGTGTTAACTCTAC
Organism: Chiroxiphia lanceolata; assembly: GCF_009829145.1. NCBI lineage: Eukaryota > Metazoa > Chordata > Aves > Passeriformes > Pipridae > Chiroxiphia > Chiroxiphia lanceolata. The sequence goes on from NC_045644.1 coordinate 6,614,313, forward strand.
AGAAAACTCTCAAACCAGTGGTATAAATTCTACTGCAGTCTTTCCACTCCAGACCATTCGTTCCCTGTGCTCAGAGCAAAAGCACTGGACTCCACACCCTGGGGATGAGGATGATTGTGGATTTCCAGGTCCATGTTCTCAGTCCCCACAGACCAGCTCAGTTCTAAATTCATGACATGGTTTTTTGGCTCAGGATCCTGATTTCCCACCAGCCGAGTCACCCAGGCTTGAGGAAACAACACCAGATAGCATCTCCCTTTGCTCCAGGGAAGACAGAATGAGGCTCAGGAGGAAAAAGTGCTGCCACAGGAGGCATTTAAATCCTCCCATTCCCAAACAGCCCCATGGCTATTGCACTTCCATAAGTCTTTCCACAAGCAACATCTATTCTGGATCCAAGATTCCCTCACTCCACGGGGAAGACCTTCCAGACTCAGCATCTTCCTCAGGCTCTTCCCATGAGCAGTGCCTGACATACTCACTTCCATAAGACCAGAAGGAATTTCCTTTGGAAATACCTACATCCCTGGAGTCCAGACATAACTCCTGCCATCTGGGGGGAAAATAGCATTTTGAACTGTCTCCCTACCCTTAGGACATCGAGTTTTGTGGTTCAGAGACCCCCAGCTCCTCCTCTGTACCCCCAAGGCTTTGGCACTGTCACAGTGCTGTACCCTTTGACCAGGGCCATGGCTCCAAAATCCATTTTGTGCACCTGGACAGCATTTCACAGAGGTGAGGGGTGATGTTGGGTAACTGTTAATGCAAACAGGCAGATGAACAACAGTCAGTTGAGTCTGATGAATAGAAACAAAGAGGAAAATGCTTCATAATTTGTAAATTAAAAATTGAAATGTAAGGGGGAGGTAAGGAAGATAAGTATGCCTCATAAAAGCAGCACAGAAACCAGGTTGTGATAAGGATCCTGATTTGCATTCAGGAATAAACAGCACTAATCCTGCAATTTAAATATATTAAATCCTGTTCATGACCTTGCCCTTACCCAGAGTTTGGCATTCAACACCTGTTCCACCCCACGCTCAGGTAACTTTGCAGGAGGGATGAAATTTGTGTGGGACATGACAATCACACCTCAGGGTTTGAGTAACTGCTCAGACCTGGTCCCTGGTGACTCAAGGACCTGCAGCTGAGCCCAGCCTAGATCCTGATATACTGCCAGGGGTGAACAGGTGGAAATGATGGGATTCCAGAGTAAAAGAGAACTGATTTCAGAGTCACAACCACTTTCACCTGACATGGACAGTGCAGTGAGGTGGCACCAGTGCCTCCCCCAGGCATACACCAGCCCTGTGTTCCCTGAGGAAAGGGGAGCTGCATGCAGGGTTCAGAGAGCCCAGGGAAGAGTCAGGGATCCCTGGCATAGGAGTCCATTCCATTCGATGTCTTATACTGCCACCACCTGAGAACTTCTCCATTAACAAACTCCCCCAGGCACTGCCCCTCCCTCCCCACAGTACCAAGGGAATTTGGGATGAGCAATAAAAGCAAATGCAGGAAGAAATAAAAGCCAAGGGGAAGTAGAAGAGACATGTTGAATCCAAGGTGCCAAGTGCAATTCCCATCTCCTCGATGCCATTCCCCACACCAGTTATTAGAGAGGGACAGAGGTTCACACCTACATTTGTGACTCTGTGGCTGCAAAGGTAATTCCCTATACATGCTAATTAAACACAAAGGAACTCACCCCCAGATTCTCATTCCCAGTGCAATTCTCTCTCCATGTCAGTGCAATAGTGGTTAGACAGGATTTAGCACAGGTTTTCCTGAGAACAGGAATTACAGCACAGTCTGAGGTAGGGTGTAAAAATCTGAACCACTCCCCAAAAATTCTCTCTGACAAAGACAGTTCAGTAGCTGCAAAAAAGGGAGAACGATGCAGCCCATTCTCTCCTCAGCCTGAGCTGACTTGGGCTTTCCCTCTGTTTCCTTTCAATCCTGGAAAATATTCAATATCCAATGGAACAGTTTCTTTCACAGTTTGAGTGCAGCATTAAGGAATCTGCCTTCTGCCACAGCAGCTTCTGCTAATCCAAGTAACATGGAATGTTACAGAGCACAAAACCAAGCCAGGACTAAATCTAGAAATTAGACTCTGCTCAAAACTCCAGGCTAGGACTAAAGATACCTGAAGCTATCAGCCCACAGCAGCTGGGAATTTCCAGCTCTGAGCCCATCAGCACTGCCAGGAGCCTGAGGCAGCCCCAGGAATGCCCTGGCCTCACTCAGCCCCCTGTGCACCCTCAGGAGGGAAGATGCTCCCAGCCAGCACCAAGAGGTGGCCATGCCAGACACCCAGCTCTTCCCAGAGCACGAGAAATACCCCCAAGCTTCAACTGAACAGCAGCTTTGGTTTATATGTCAGAAAATACTCATTTCAGTGAACAGCACTGTGAGTGAGCAATGTCCCTCCCCAGCAGAGACAACTCACATCAACACTCACAGTAACAACAGAGGCCACACTCTTGTCCCCATGGATGGAGTGGAATATCAGAAGCCTGCTCCAAGCACCCTTGGTGTGTGTTTTCATGGAATTACAAATTCGTTTGGGTTGGAAGGGACTTTAAGGCTCATCTCGTCCCACTCCCTGCCATGGGCAGGGACACCTTCCACCAGCCCAGGTTGCTCCAAGCCCCGTCCAATCTAACCCTGGACACTTCCAGAGATGGGGCAGCCACAGTTTTTCTGGGCAACCTGTGCCAGGGCCTCACCACTCTCACAGGGAAGAATTTCTTTCCAAAATCCCACCTAAATCTCTCCTCCACCAGCTGAAAGCCATTCCCCTTGTCCTGGCACTGGTTTGCACAGAAACATGGCACTGAAGTTGTCAGGTTTGCCCCCAGCAGTGACACCTCCCACCCCACAGTCACTGCTTTGATTACCAATGTCACCTTAATTTCTTTCATGAGTCTCTCTTGCTTGGGGATATTTCAAGATTGCCTTCAATAAATATGAATGCAAATTTATTCATTCATGATTTGTCATTCACTGCATTACCAGGGCCATGGAGCAAGAGAGACCTTCAGCTACAAACTCCTTGATAGGTATCTCTCCAAAGACAGATACTTGATTTTCCACTACACCTATTTGTCTTTAATAAAACAAATACATGAAAGAAAATATTATTCAGGCTTATTTCATGTTCAGTGAGAAGTCATTCACACCAGGGGAAGGTACAAGCCACCAACCTGCCTCCTCACTCTAAAAGAGGAAATAAACCCTCATTCCTGGCAATGCTTTAAAAGTTGGTTTTCAGAGCTGATGCCATCAGGACCCTTTCCAGAATTCCAGAATTCCCACCTCCTGCCATTCCAGCCAGGTGAACAATCAATCACTTTTTCACCTGCCCAAATTCTCCTTAGACTGGGTACATACCCAAAAATATACTCAAACCAGGGCAGGTGGCCAGTCCTGGCTGCCATTACCTACAAGTTTTTCCCCAAATTTAGGGAAATATCAGTATTTTTATTATCTCCTATAGCAAAATTGTTCTGTGTTGAACATCCAGGATAACACTGAAATTCAGGGTACCAAGAGAGGTCACTTCTGCTTACATTAAACAGACTTTCTGAAGATAAATAGCTTTCTCTAAGTGGTTGGAGAAGGTTTGAATTTTGGATGGAGCCAAAGAAGGAGGAAACCCCAGGAAGGATGGTACATTTCTGCACTAAAGCCCTTATGAATATTAATGAGACCATCACAAAAGAAGCTGCAGCATTAATATGAGTAGCATGATAAAACAGACTTGAGCTTATGACATGTTCAATTGCTCATTTAATTTTTATAGGAGTTGATTAAGATGCCTTTGCTTGAATTTTTATACTGTTTACTATAAAACATTATCATTTTCTTCAAAATCTATCGAGACAGACAAACCACACATTTGCTAAGCTGTTAAATAAATAGTATTAAATCAACAATACCCAGGGTCCCCAAATGCAAGTCATTTCCATGTATATTGATTTCAGTTCCATTTGCTGCAATAAAATTTTTGTCTCTAAGCAAAAGGGAAAAAAAATGCTATTTTGCCAGATTGTTTTGGTTTTAATTCTTGAAATAATGTAGCTCTGCAGTGACTACACAGGACAAACTGGCCCCGAGTGCTCTCAGAGAGAGTCAGAGAGCTCAGGGAATTCACATATGGACAACACCAGGCTGGAGTGGCTCCTGCCCTAGAAACAGCAGGAAAGGAAGAGTTAGAGAGACCACAGCAGGGAGGTCAAGGAGGGGATTCTGTCCCTCTGCTCTGTTGAGACCCCACCTGGAGTTCTGTATCCAGCTCTGGGATCCCCAAAAAAGAGCAGGGAGCTGTCAGAGTGAGTCCAGAGGAGGCACCAGGATGATCAGAGAGATGGAACAGCTCTGCTGTGAGGAAAGGCTGAGAGAGTTGGGATTGTTCAGCCTGGAGAAGAGAAGGTTATGTGGAGACCTTAGAGCACCTTCCAGGAGCTGGAGGGGCTACAGGCAAGCCAGAGAGGGACTGTTCATCAGGAACTGGAGTGACAGGACAAGGAGTCATGGGTACAAACTGAAGGAGGGGAATTTAGATTAGTTATACAGAAGAAATCCTTCCCTGTGAGGGTGGTGAGGCCCTGGCACAGGTTGCTCAGAGAAGCTGTGGCTGCCCCGTCCCTGGAAGTGTCCAAGGCCAGGTTGGACGGGGCTTGGAGCAACCTGGGATAGTGGAAGGTGTCCCTGCCAATGGCAGGGGGTGGCACTGGATGGGTTTAAAGGTCCCTTCCAACCCAGGCCATTCTACGATGATTCTGTAACTCCCAGGAGAAGTTGCTGCTCGGGCAGCTGACAGGGATCCCAAGTGTTTTGCCTCACCACAGTGACATTCTGAACTCCAAGTTTTAGCAGTTTAATTCTGGCACAGCAAATCTGAAGCACATTTTACAAGAGCTAGCAAGTGTAACTCAGTACAGGAAACAGCATCAAAGCTGTGAAGGAGGAAAGAAAGCACAGACACTGAAAGGATAAACTGGGAAGCAGCTACTGGGGCTCAGGAGTGGGCAAGAGGCAGGAGGGGTGAGCTCATTCTGCCCAGCACTAACCACAGCGGATGTTCAGAGGCAGCCAGAGGAATCATCTTGTTAGGAATTGAAAGAGTTACATAAAAATACAGATTCAACATGAATCAGATCAATCAGTACATAAAATCAGATTTAACCACAGAGTCTTTATTTGTGTTCTAAGTACAGACAAGTTATGAAAAAAAATATTTATTCTGGCATATTTTTCTATCTCCAAAAGCCAGGTTTTCAAAAAATCTGTGTTTGGGAAAGAAGTAAAATCCCCACCTTCAGATTGACATCTGAAAGAGAACAAAACCCCCACTAACTCCACATGTGCTTAAGGAGGACACAGGATTTTGCAACATACTGGAATTCTTGTTCCCAGCCTGTAAATAACAGTGAGAGCAAGCCTGGGTGAAGAGGGTCACGGAGGTGATAACCTAAACACTGCTGCCTTCCAAAGCCTCTCCAGCTCCATTTAATGGGAAGATCCCAATCTAATTAAGGGAAAGCAGCCTCTGACGCAGCTCAGATCCATTTGCTCAGCTCAGCAGGGGCTGCTTCACTCACTGACCTAGCTCTGTAAGGGAACACCATGCAAAGCCTTTCAGCATTGATTTATCATTTACAGGGCACAGGTCAGGCTTGTGCACCAGCATGTGCCCTGGGAGCCACCAACCCCACAGAGAGAGAAAAAACTGCTATTTCAGTGCTGGGCTCAGGAGAGAGGTTCTCTTTCACTAAACTAAAACTCTGTGGTGTTTTCAGACCCTTGTGATACATGAATGTTGCTGAACACAAAAAAGGTAGAGGGTTTTAGAGAAAGTAAGTTTGCTTTGTTAAAAATCCAGCCCCAAGAGAGGTTTCCACATCCCCACATCCATCATCACATCAGGCTCAGACAGTTTGGAACTCAGCAGTCAGGAAGCAGAAGAGAACAGTAGCCCAGACACCTCCTTTTCAGAGCAAAAATAACTCAGGTACTCACAGCACTCAGCAGGACTCCCAGGGATGTGCCCAAGGAAATGGCTCCTGCCAGACTCCCCCAGTGCCTGGTTTGGTGTCCGTGTCCGTATCCACATCCACAAAGCATCTCTCTGCTCCTCTTACCCAGATGCTCACAGCATCACTGAGCACTCCCAAAGGCCTTCAGCTCCATCTGATTCCAGACTTGACCCAGAATGATCACCTCTGCTTCCTGTGACACTCATCCAAATGTATCCCAGCAACCCAAGCACAATCCTCACTTATTTCTAGTCTGCCCCCAAAGCCAGACCTTATTAAAGCCCACCCACCTGCAATTGAGCCTCCTTCCAACCCCACCCTGCCTTGAACAGTGCTCCAAACACAATCCAGCTGGAGCCAGGTATTTAGCCTGAGGATTTCCCAAACCTCCAACAGATCTCCTAGAGGGAGCATACCCGGATTAGTGCAGCATGATTGGCAGTGGAGCACAGCACAGGTGAAGGGGGTATTGAGAAACCTTTAACTTCTTACCTGTTCAGAGCCCTGTACAGAAAAGTGTGTTAAATCCAAAGAGCATGTCAGTAATTCCTGCTGGCTCTAACCAAACCCTCTCAAATCCAGGGGAGAAAACTACCTCACCTGGACCTAGCAATATCTAGATGCCTCTTCTCTGCCATATGGAAGCAAATTGCTAATATTGTTTGTGCCAACAATTTGTTTCCCACTTGTTCTCACTCCCCGTCTCTGTGTGCCAGGATTTCACATTTCAGGAGCGGCCTCATTATAAAAGGTGCTACAAAGTTCCCCATCCCTCACCGTGTGACGGCGCCTGGAAGCTTCTCAAGTCTGTTTTCCTTAGTTCCCTTTCACAGATTGTCAAAGGATCTTGTGAAACTGAGGTGGAGCAGAAAAGCAGCTCCTGGACTGGCACAAAGGGACAACCCCAAACTCACCGTGGCAGTGGCCCCAAAGCTGCGTAACCCTCCCCAAAGCTTTTTGGGGGGAGGGCCTGGTGTGGGGGCAGGTGTTGCTGTGAGAGGGAGAGGAAGAGCAAAGGGAGCTGAGGAGGGGTGGCAGCACCACTGTCCTGCACCTGTGCCAGCAGTACAGCCATGAACCATCATTCCCAGCACCGTCAGCAGGGGATGGAAAAGCTTTATTTAGAACCTGGGGAAAACAGCCAAAAAACAGAACTGTCCAGGTTACCAGAAGGTCTAGGAAGTGCAAGCTGTTGGCCACAGCCACCCCAGGCTGTGCAGGGACTGAGCTGAACCCAGGCTGAACTGCAAAACCCTTCTCAAAGCACAGTGGGTGGGGTCGATCCTGCCCCATTCCCGACACTGTCCAGAGCATTCCCATCCTGGACTGCTCCTGGTTTTGCAAAGAGAACCACCAAGCTCCACTGGGGGCTCAGCCTTAATTTTGTTCCTAAATTGAATTTCACAGAGTCACAGGATTGTTGAGGTTGGAAAGCCTCGGAGCCCATCCCGTCCAACCATTCCCAGCACTGCCAACCCGCCACTAACCCATGTCCCCAAGTGCCACATCCACACAGCTTTGAAATCCCTCCAGGCATGGGGACTCTGCCTCTGCCCTGGGCAGCTGTGCCAGGGCTGGACAGCCCTTTCTAGAAAGGAATTTTCCCCAATATCCAACCTGAACCTCCCCTGGCACAGGTTGAGGTTTCCTCTCATCCTGTCATTGTTCCCTGGGAGCAAAGCCTGACCCCCACCTGGCTCCACCCTCCTTTCACTGGTCCTTCCTCACCCCAAATCCAGAGGGTTCCAACTGGGATGTACAAGAGACAAGAGAAACCCCATTTTCCTCTCCACCTACAAGCCAAAAAGCTCATCTGCAGCTTTTCAGGGAAAGCACAGGATGGGGATAATGAGGTTTTAAGTAGGGACTGTGGTTTATTACAAATTTATCTTTACTCATAAAATGTCCCACTAGTAATAATCCTGTCTGAAGTAGGGAATGAAATATCAAATTAAGACTCAAATACTTCAGTACAGTGTAACCACTTTGACAAAGTGATCTGATATAATTCATTCCTCTTTTAATAAAATAAAGTGAATCTTTCAATAACACTGGATCATCCCGCCAGGCACATTGGAGATCCTAGAGGTGGTGTGACAGATTAGGACTGATGTGTGTCACCACTAGAATTTTGCTACTAATACATAAAGTGTGAGGATTGATTTCTGGTTGGGCTGGTTGACAAGGTGGGGATCGGTCACAGGTTGGACTTGATGGTCTGGGAGGTCTTTTCCAACCTCATTGATTCTGTGATTCCACATAACTACAATACAGGAAAAATTCAGTAAGGTATTAGCAGGACAAGTGACTGAAAGGGACTTTAAATCCCCCAAAGTGCCCCATGCTCTCAGAGGGATCACACAGAGGTAGACCATTCCTCCCAGATGTTGTCCAGCCTCCTCTCACAACCCCCATGGTCCACCTACCCAGTGCCCAGGAGCTCTTACACAGGCACAGAACATTTATTGACACCTGGAGAGTCCCCCTTCACTGGGACTGCACTGCCCACCCTCTGCCTGGAGTGGAAAAGGCTCCATGTTCTGTCCTGTGCAAGGTGCTTTTACATAATCAAAGGCCTCTCCTGCCTCCCTTCAGGGTTCCTGTCTCCTGCACTCCTGCTAGTGCTCTCCTTCCCCTCATTAACATGTGCAGGCATTTCCTGGGAACTGTCTGGAATAATCCTGCTCTTCTGCATGGCTGCCTGGGTTATTAAGGAAGTGTGAAAAGGAGAATTACTCTCATAGTACTCCACAAAGCCTTGCAGGGTTAAGCCTTCCCCAGGGTAAACGTTTTTATGAGATGGAGAGTAAATACTGTGAGGATTAGACTCAAAATGCCTCTCAACTTTGAAAAGTAACAGGAGTCCAAATCAGTCCTAACTGTGCCTGGCTTGGGGAAGTCTCTGGGTTTAATCAGGCACTTTCCTACAGGAAATGATTTCTAGGAATGAGGTTTTGTCCAAATGTTCCTTATGAGAGGAATGAGCTTAAAATTCGAATAAATAGACTTGGTTCTTCTTAAGTATAAGATTATTTTGTGGCACAGTGACAGATATGAGGGATTGGAGCTTATCAAACGGGGATCTGGGTCCGGGGCTGGATGAATGATTTCAGGAAAGGAGGAGGGTGAAGGAGGAGTTTTGTTTCTGTGAAGTCATTGTTTGAATTTTTTCATTGGATAAAACCCCCCTATGGGTAAATCAATTTGATTATCAATTTAGAGAATCACAGAATCCCAGAATGGTTTGGGTTGGAAGGTATTTTAAGGCCCATCTAGTCACACACCCTGCTATGGGCAGGGACACCTTCCACTGTCTCAGGTTGCTCCAAGCCCTGTCCAACCTGGCCATGAAAACTTTCAGGGATGGGGCAGCCACAGCTTCTCTGGGCAACCTGTGCCAGGGCCTCCCCACCCTCACAGGGAAGGATTCCTTCCCAATATCCCAATTAACCCTGCCCTCTGGCAGTGGGAAACATTCCCCTTTGTCCTGTCCCTCCATCCCTTGTAAATAGTCTCTCTCTGTGTTTCTTGTTGGCTCCTTCAGGTCCTGGAAGGCCACAATTAGGTCACCCCAAAGCTTCTTTTCTCCAGGTTGAACAATCCCAACTCTCTCAGCCTTTCCTCACAGCAGAGCTGCTCCATCCCTCTGATCATCCTGGTGCCTCCTCTGGACTCATTCCAGCAGCTCCACGTCCTTCCTGTGCTGGGACCCCAGAGCTGGATCAAAACGTCAAGGTTCCAAAAGAGAACACAGGAACTTTTAAACTGTTTTTGTCAAAATGCTGTTTCTCTTCTGTGTTCATGAAGCACCTAAAGTGGACAGTTCCAAAATCTGAACAAGTGTTACTGAGGTATAAACAAATCCTGATAATAACTGGCTTTATAGGAGGCTGAGGAGGAGGAAGCAGAGCCCCTGCAGAGCTTTCTGGAAACCTGATTTCTTTCTCTGCTCAAATTAGTTTGGTCTCTTTTAAAGCTGTGTCCTTATTCAAGCCCATGTGCATATGGGGGAGATGTAGGAATAGCAATAATTGAACTTACCTGCTCCATGACCTTAAATTCATGACATTTATGAACTGACTTGGTTTCTCTTTAGCTTTTTAAAAGCCTGGGAATTAAACTGACACACCATAAGGACACGCAATAGTGAACAACCCGCCAGCAGCAACAAGAACACTTGACTTTCAGAGCAGAGATTAATGTATGTTCCCCTTAGCTGGAAATTGCCCTTCTGGCCAATTTTCTGTGGCTATTTTTTCGCTGCTATATTGTCTTTTTCTGAGGATTTAAGAGTCTTTCCTCATTATTCTAAGAAATCTTATAATACATTGATCTGGAGCCACAAGGAATAAAACCTTACTGGAACGAATGTCTGTTCCCCTGGGACAGTAGCAAAGAGAAGGTTTTGTCATCTAACAAATGGGAGAATAAAGACAATTTTTTAAACTCTGATTTAGCACATCATGCTAGAAGGATGCTCAGTGTTATCTTCGTTCTATGGAGCCTTTGTTTCCTTTCTAAGTTTATTTTTAGAATAAGGAAGAAATGAAAAATCGAATGTATGCAAAATAAAATTATATTAATCTAAGCACAGGTACTATGCACTCATTCACATAATTATATTGTGTAGTAAAATGTCTAATCAACAGAACTTCTCTAAATAAAGGAGCAAAACCACCATAAAGGAAGAAGTCCCTGACCTCAGTTCACTAGAGAGGCTGGTTTTTATAATCAGTTGAAATTTAGCCTTTCTTCAAGTTTTCCAAGCGCACAGTGACCACCTGTGCAGGACCTTCCTTTTGATCACCTCAGCAAGGCCTCCATGTCCCTGAATAGTGACACAAACGACCACAGAACCCTCCACCTTCCAAACCCTTCTCAAGATTGAAATTCCTTACTCTTTTTCAGATGCACCTGAACTAGAAAAGCAGGAAGGAATTAACAGTGAAAGAAAAGAGTTTTTACTGAGACATCTCCTGCACCCCGGGAGGGTTTCTCCACCTGACCCCAATTCAAGAATTACCTTGGGAGTCCAACGGACTGAGAGAAAATATCCTGAAGTTCCCAGTATTACACCACAAAGGGATTTACCCCAGACTGCAGAGCCAGCAGTCAGAGAACTCCAAAAAATTCCACACAAAAATTCCACTTCTGTTCTGAGATGTGACTGAATCACAGAAACATTAAGGTTGGAAAAGACCCCCAAGATCCTCAAGTCCAACCTTTGCCCCAAGTGACAGAAGAGGCCTGACCTGATAAAACTGCACAATTTCAGACATTTGACAAAATTTCTTCGAGCCTGGTAGTACAGTACATTTTCTAGATTTCCAGATAAGCTGTTTAATTATTTTTGCCAGTCCCCAGGTTTAAAATTGCCATTTTCTTCAAAGGGAGTTGTCTAAGAGACCTGATTATATTGTTTTATAACTGCGTTATTGATACTTTTGATATATAATTGATACCTGTGAAACTCTGCACTGTCACACTACCCTGGCACCAGGGCTTTGCAGGCCGGGGATTTTGACTCTCAGAAGATGCTCCAACATGTTGTCCCATCAGTGAAATGTTTCCTCCCCCGGACCTGTGCAGACACACAATTCCCGTCACACTTCCTGAAGTGCTGGTAAAAGCACTGTGAGGAAATGACTCATCAGAAGCTGCTGCCTCAACACACCAAAGCCCAGGAGTGAAACCTCCTCCCCAATGAGCAGAAATGAAACGTTTCCTTCTGCTAAATGGGGGGGAACCAGCCATAATTGTCAGATGCCAAGGCTGGGAGGTGCAAACCAAGAGGAAACCAAGGGGAAAGTCTTGTCTCTGTCCAAAGGACCTGTAAAACACTTATGCCCCTGAAGAGACCAGAAACTGCACCTCGGATGAGGCTGGAGTCTGTTCCAACCAAACCTGCCTCCAGCAAGACCAGATCCTGGGGATTTGGAGGGATCTGCAGGTACAGAAGAAAACCTGAAAAAAATCTTCTTTACAACCCTGTTATCCCAAAATGTGTTTCTCACTTGAAACACAGCTTTTCCAATTTCATTTGGAAGTCTTGTCTTTATTTCTTTTTTTTCTTTATTATTAACTTCTCTGGGACTGAACACTTTTATTGTCCATGTGAACATCCATCACATCACTGAAACCTGCTGAGGTCTCACCCATGACGGGGGGTGGGACTTAAAGAAGTACTTACGGCTTCACACAGGTTTGCCTGAGCTCCCAGGGCGACCTTTTACCATTCACTTCTCATTTTACAAAAAGGACTGGTTTTGTTTTTATTTTAGGGTGGGGTTTTTTGGTGTATTTTCAGGAAAAAATACCCAAAAAGTGCCAGTCTGGTCCAGACCTATTAAAAACTGCCAGATCAGTAGCAGCACACGTGTGTATCAGTCCCAGCACCAAGTGCACCCCGGGCACATCAGGGGTTCAAAGCCTCTCTGAACTGAGCTGATTCTCAGCCACCTGGGATCCCTTTGAGATGCAACCGGAGCTGCAAAACCATCTGCAGCACCAACTGCTTGAAATGGAAACTCGAGTGAGCTGAAGTGACAGCAAATCTGCAATAAATCTGTAATACAGAGCTTTTACAATGCACCATCGAGTGCTGGGTCATCTGAGGATCCATCTAACTGAAGGTCCCCAGGTGCCCCCTGGCTGGAGGGGTGACCTGGTTTGGGATCAGACCCCAGATTTCATTTTTAATGTCAGTATTTTAACTAAGGAGCAGTTTTGGCAGTTAGACTAGAAACATCCTCCACCCCATACAGTAAAGGGGCCTCATGGTGAGTAAGGCCCCACTCTGCAGGGCATGAATTAAAGACAGGAAAGTCTGGTTGAACCCAAAACCTACCTTTTTACTGGGGGGATGGTTGGACACAGGGACAGGTTGTGGGGCTTCATCCTTGGAGATGCTCAACCACCTGGACAGGTCCCTGAGTGACCTGATGGGAGCAGGTGGGACAGAGACCCCCAGCCCCTGTCAACCCCAACTCTTGGGGCTCTGGGGCTCTGAAGGAGGTGACAGTGAGTTTTACCTGACTCAGAGTCCCATTCCAAGACAAATTCATGCAGCACCACCCGTTCAGGGTTCTGGAAGAGAAGAAACAAACTCAGCGAGTGCTGAAGACGAAGGAAACACCCACATTTTAATTAACAAAAAAAATAGGGCAGCCACACTCCCACTGACATTCCTTTTTCAGATCCTTTATCGACCAGCCTTACTCAGCTATTTTTATCCTCAGGATGTAAAGGCAACACTGGAGGTGCAAAGTGGATGGGCAAGGATGGATAATTTATACAAATAACACGGAAAAAAGAGTGAGTGCTCACACCAAGGAGAAAAATCTGCTCTGTTCCTCTCACAATTACCTTTTTCCTTTCTCCCCCCTGTGACAGAAGTCTCTGCATCTTCTGGAATAAATAGGAGGGGGGGAAAGAGAAGGATGGAGCTGTCACTGCAGCAGCACCACGGAGCTGGGAGCGCAGGGGGGAGAGGCTCTGCACAGGGAGAGATAAAGTCAGGATGAAGAACAGCCTGGCAGCAAGAGGAGACATTTGCTTTGTGTAGCCTGCAAAAAAGATCAGGCAAGGAAGGAGAAACTGAAAGTCTTGTGACGTTTTTTTTGTTAAGTTGATGGAAGAGGTGACAAAAATATTTGTGTGATGTTAAAACCAGGAAGGCTGGGAAGCTGGCCCTGAGTGACAGCAGATTTTGAGATGTCTGGGAAGGGTAAAATATGGGAACATTACTGCTGCACAGCGGTGCTACAGCACATTCTCCTTCCCACCTGTGGTGTTTCTGGAATGTGCTGGAGAGCTGTTTGTCCATCCCCTCTGCAGTTTGGGACCTGAGAAGCCCTGGGCTAATGGCAAGCTGAATTGTGCTGGCAACACAAGCAAATGTTGTTTCAGCTCCTCAGACACCTCAGCAGCACTATAAGATGCCCTGGTTGCTGTAACATCCCACCTGTATCACTTGGTGATGGTCTCACATCCCTGTGTAAGCAGAGTTAGGGTTAGGGAGGGAAGGCTCCACATCCTGGGGATCTGCAGGAGGTTTAGTCCAAGTCCCTGGTGGATCCCAGAGCCCACAGTCACGCTCAGAGTTCAGGATCAAACATTCATTTTTACCCATCGGTCAGGCCTGGCAGAGGTACCTCACCCTGAGACACTTCCTGCCCATTTTTCAGTAGTGTCCAAAGAAAGGGGAGGGATGGTGACCAAGGAAAGGGGAGGGATGGTGACCATCAAAGTGGCACCTTGGCTGCTGCACTGACATGGTCCTGCCTGTCACCCACCTCCCAGTGGGATACAGGACAGCAGAGCAGAGTGATCTCAGGGAAGTAGCCTTCAGCTGCTGGCTGAGAGATTTCCAGTGTTCAGGAGAGGTTTAGGCTGGAGATTAGGGGAAAATTCCTTCCTGGTGAGGGCTGCCAGTACTGGCACAGCTGCCCAGGGCAGGGGTGGAGGCTCCATAGCTGGAGGGATTTAAAAGCAGTGTGGATGTAGCACTTGGGAACAGGGGTTAGTGGTGGCCTTGGCAGTGCTGGGGAATGGTTGAACTGAGGACTTTTCCATCCTATAACATTCCATGGTTCTAACAGTGAGCAGTAGATGGGTGAGTTTTCCCTGCCACAGCAGGAAGGGACCTGAACAGTATTAATGACCACGAACATAATTCTGATCATGAACTTCCACCACCTTTGCAGCAACATAAATCCCCTTATTTCAGCCAAGGAATCTGACTCCCCTCACTATTCCTGGGGGTGATCCACCCCCAGCCTGTGCCCATCACCCGTGAAGTCCCACAAATCCTCTGACCAACCAGGTGGCACTTGGAGACAAGCTCTCCCAGGGCTGAGCTGCACCCACGAGTGCCACCCACCCTGCCCTGCACCCTCACTCATCTGCCTCAGATCATGACTCTTTCAAACTCTATTTATCTGTTTTCTCTGAGTTCCAACTGCGCCACAATTTAAATTAATTGAGATTAAGGACTCAGTGATATTTCCTGCAAGATATGGCACTATCATCACTCTTTATTTCTAATAAATTTTACCTCGTATCAGCTGCACCAGAAAACTCTTCAAGTGGATCACAGAAAAACTCCCCAAGCCCTGAGAAACTACAATTCCTAATGTTATGCTTTACCTGTGATTCACTTTCAGAGCCTCACACCTGATACTAAAATACTAAACATAAAAGACTTGTCACCGAAATTGATTTTTTTAAATTACAAATTACACAAAACATGGTTTTTAATTGGATGTGCAAGAGAACATTTGCAGCAACAACTGAAATTAATAGTGTTTAAAAATAACTTCCCTAAACGGAGCAGTTCCTTTGAAGCATATTGTCTGAATGTAATGACATGAATTTTGCATTTATATATTTATTTCTTTATTTGTATCCCATCCCTGGAAGTGTTCAAGGCCAGGTTGGAGCAACCTGGGCTAGTGGAAGGTGTCCCTGCCCATGGCAAGGGGTGAGACTGAATGACATTTAAGGTCCCTCCCAACCCAAACCATTCCAGGATTCCATGAAAGGTGCCCAAGCTGCTGGCTTCTTCCATCCTGGCCACAGGCCGAGCTCAGGCAGATGCCCCAGGGCACATCCTCAGGGAAGCTGTTCCATGCAGGACCATGACAGCAATAAAAGTCAGCAGATATGAAAGTCCCCTGGAGAAGTGGAAATTCCTATTTTTTGCTATGCAAAAAGCACTGAATCCCTGTTTTTTGGTGGGAGGATGGTGCCAGTGGGGACCATGTGTGACCCCTGTCATGGTCCGACCTGGCACTGGGCACACAGCGCAGAGGTGAGGGCTGGGGAGGAACAAACCATCCTTCCACAGCTAAAACAATTAACAATCGTTAATTAACCATTGGAACTCTCAGTCATGAGGCTCTGTAAGGTTCAGTGCAATCAATGTTTATCTGATTACACTAAACAGGGTCAGGAGGCTCAGGGCACCTGAGTGTTTAAGGAATTGCATTGGAAAGAGAAATGGTAAATGTTAGTAAATGGAGGAGAGGAGAGGGAGAGGGAAAGGGAGAGGGAGAAGGAGGGGCAGATGGAGAGGGAGATGTCTCCAAACCACGCTGCCATAACAAATTCGTCTGGATGGACTGGCCCATCCTCGCAATGCTTTGTCCACTGATTTGGCCATTATCCAAAATAAACACATTTGGGTCATTGATTTCCTGCTACTCTTTCTCCCCTGGCAGGATGTGGGCACAGCTCTCCAATCATAACAGATTATAAAAATGCACATTTTTATATAAAATACTGCATTTGTATATTCCATGGCAGCGCATCTCAGTTTTACACTACTGGACAGGTTACACTTCCTTCCCTTTTTGGGGGAGTAGAGGCCTCTACACAATGCTTGGTATCACAAAAATGAAGATTGTCTCAGAATCCAAAGGGATTTTAAGTCTTTCAATCATTATCACTCCCCTTTAAAAACCAACCAAACAAAAACAACCCCCATTTAAGACTCAAATGTTCCTGGACACAGTTTATACATCACATACAGACACACTAGTGAGTGCTTGGTACCTCTGAGAACAGTACAGAGCATGGGCAGCAGAGATGATTTGTTCTTCTAAATCAAACCAAATCCAAGCAGCCTGGAAAGGACCTGCTCTGCCACACTCTGAAGTCAAAAGAAAACTCTCCCTGCCTTCAGTGAAGCTGGATCAAGCTCAAAGTCTGCATCTTTCTGTTTTCCTGAGTCGTGTAAACTCCATCTGTTCCCAGTCCCCTGGGGAAATGCAGCTCTGTTTGCAGCACTGCTCAGTCTGTACCAGCTCCAGTGGCACAGAACAGGATTTCGTGGTGCAGTGCTCGGCTGCCTCTCGGAGGCCGTGGGACCCGAGCCATGGCTGGCACCAAACACTTTTTAATTAAAATAAAATGTTATTACATCACAGCCACCTCTTCTCTCCTGACTCTGAAGAACCAGAGCCTGGTCACGGGACATAGCACAACACAGAGCTCTTGGAATTTTTATTTCATGTGTGCGCTACCTCCCCACTTTATTCAGGAGAGGCAGGGATGTGGATTGCCCATCCCTGGAAGTGTCCAAGACCAGGCTGGACAGAACTTGGAGCAACCTGGTGTAGTGGAAGGTGTCCCTGCCCATAGCAAGGGGTGGCACTGGATAGGTTTAAGGTCCCTTCCAACCCAAACCATTCTGGGATAATATGGAATGTGTCCAACCTGCTCATCTCTTCCCTCCCTGGCTATAGGCTGAGCTCAGGAAGATGTTCTGGGGCACATCCCCATGGAAGCTGTTCCATGTGGAACCCTTGGTGTCCAACTGGTGCCCATTCCCATACCTGTGCCTGTGTTAACCCCCACTGGAGGGGAGGGCTGGGCCCCCTGCTCTTGATGCTCACCAGAATTACTGCCCAGGGTCATCACAGCACCTTCTCACTCACCCCCAGATCTCCCATCCGTGCCCACAGAAAGGAAGGCTGGGCTTCCTCCCATACCTCTGGAGGAGGGCAGTGAGCACAGCCCCAAGCAGACAGGCAAGGCAAGGCTCCAAAGGCTGGAGAACAGCCAAAAAGAGAGAATATTGGTGGAACTGCACCTGGTGTGTGAGAGCTCCCGACAAAACCCCAAAAAACCCTCGCGAGTGACTGTTTGCATTGGTTGTTGCTGGCAAAGATTGATGACAACGATAACTATGATGAATTGATCCTGTAATTATGGATCTGTGAAGTTCTATGAGGGGACAACAAATGTGTCACTACTTAGACACAGCTGAATAAGCACCACTGTGTTCCTTCAAATGCTCTGCAGCTCCAAGTCATTAACACAGCTCTGCCCTTCCATGACGTTCTGCTCCTGCGCCTGAAGATCAGCTAGAATTCCATACCAAAATTAGGTTTAAAGAACCAAATGTCATTGAAAAGTACCTAAATCCTCTCTCTTGTTTGGTACAAGCCATTCTCCAGGAAAAAAAACACTTTTACTTTGCAAACTATTACCTATGGCTGTGCAGCCCTCCATCTGTCAGGGCTGTAAAGCTGCACAAAAACACAAATGTGATTTGCTTTTGAAACATGCACACAATTGAGTAAGAAAGTGCAATGTTTGCTGAGAAGGGAGCTGGAAGCACAGTTTACATACAGATAAATTCTGGAGGTGATCAGACAATACCAATGCAGGTGTTTAAACAGCCCTGCCATTGGGACATGAGCACCAATAGACTGGTGGTGATCCAATATTTCTTCAAAGTCCAGTGAACTTCTGAAGATGCCAGGCCTGTCCATAGCCCCCTAGCACATCCTGCAGGAGGCAGGTAAAGCCTGTTACCCCTGGCTTTAGCAGATGAAAAACACACCCTAAAACCAAGGACAAACAATAGCTCCCTGACATTCTTTGCAAAGTGAAGTGGCTTTGGATCAAGTGTTTTGAACCTATTTTTAAACCAGATGACTAATTTGCTTTGCTCTACAGCTGAGTTTCTCTCTGTGTCATGTGCTGTTGACCCAGAGGAGTTAAACTCTGGGGCTCTTTAGGTGGATTTCTTTAGGAAAATCCAGAAATTTAGTAAAAACCAGAATATATATATACTTCACAACTTATGGTAATCTCTTTACTACTCCACCATTCTGTTATCACTTGAACTTCCACCACCTTGCAAGGAACAACTTGGAAACCAACATTTTATGATGTTTTCCCTTCATGATACTCAGTCCCCCCATGTTCAAAATCTGATCCACTCTCTTCTCCCAGTTTGAGACTCCCAGTTGGAGGATGAGCATCGGTTTGGGAAGAGCTGGAATTATGCCCTGCTGTCTTATCAAAGAATCTCAGAATCCCAGACTGGTTTGGGTTGGAAGGGACTTTAAAAATCATCTTGTTCCAACCCCTGCCATGGGCAGGGACACCTTCCACTAGCCCAGGTTGCTCCAAGCCCTGTCCAGTCTGGCCTTGGACACTTCCAGGGATGGGGCAGCCACAGCTTCTCTGGGCAACCTGGGCCAGGGCCTCCCCACCCTCACAGGGAAGGATTTCTTCCCAATATCTCATCTCACCCTGCCCTCTGGCAGTGGGAAGCCATTCTCCCTTCCCAATGAATGCATATTACATCTTATGCACTAATAATTCATTTATAATTTCAGACAACAAAGTGTATCAGAGAGCAGAGGGGATCAGAAATTCTGAGCTCTCTTTCCTTTTCAGTTTGCCTTAAGCTTCTACATTTGTCAACATATACAAGGCTTAATTCCAGCTCTGGTAAATTGGTTTACTAAGCTCTTCTGTACCTTCACAGCCACAGCTCTCACTGATCTATAGCAGGGACAAACAAATACCTGCAAGCAAGGCTGTCCCAGATCCCTGTGTCCATGTGCACAGCGGTGGAGCAAGCTGGGAAATAGAAGTGTGTTCCCAGGGAGGCAGGATGAGCAGGGGGCAGGGATATGACACTGAGAGGCTCCAAGAAATGGTGCAAATTTAGGGTTTCCCCCCAGCAGGAAGTCAGAGAGGCTGAGCTCCAGCAGGGACTCCTGAAGTTAAGACAGAAATGTGGGGGTTTCTGTTTATCAAAAGGACCGATGTAGTTCTGCAAGATAAAGCAGCTCCTGGAAAGTGCTATTGTTTGTCTTTCTTAACCATTTATCAGCAGAGAACAGTTTAATGTTCTGGTAGAAGGCACAAGTGAGTATCTCTTCAGTGATGAAGGAAAATAAGCTTAGTGCTAAGGCAAATAGAAAATATTGATCTATCTTCAGGTACTGCAGCTGAAAATCTTTTGTGAAATTTATCTTCCCTACCCCTCCTGAGCAGTGCTCTTTGTCTCCTACCAACTAATTCTCTCTAGTGAAAGTTTAACCTTGAACACAGAGAAGGAAAAAAAAAACCAAACCAAAAACAAAAACCAAACCAAACTAGCACTATGAAGATCAGGTCCTGCAAAGATACAGCTGGGCTAAGTGTCCCCATCCCCTCACCCATCTTGGGAAAATTCCTTGGGAAAACCATGTTCTGATTTTCACTTCTTGGCAAGATCTCTGAGGCAGTAAAGGAATAAGGAGAAAAAATGACCTATTAGGTAAAAGCAGCAGGTTCATAAATCTGAATCTCTGGGCTCCTGTTAGGCCGTGTCCCCCCTAGAGCTGTGTCCCTGTCCTTTATCTCCACTGCCAGCAATATTAGCCCATCAATTCTTACATAAACTCCCAGAGGCTTTTGCAGCAGCCAGAGAGCAGAACATTCCTCAGTCAGGGCTTAGCCCCACTTCTTGTCCCCCGTTTGCAGGCTCAGAGGGCAGTGACAGCACCGGGCCCTGCCCGAAGGCAGCCTGTGGGATTTGGGGACATGGTTAATGGTGGGTTGGCAGTGCTGGGGAGTGGTTGAACTTGGTGGTCCCAGAGAGCTTCTCCAACCTGAACCATTCTGTAATTTTGGTTCTGTTGAGCCAGATTTCCCTTACGAGTGTAAAAATATAACCTGTAAATCACGGAATCACAGAATGGCTCAGGTGGAAAAGCCTCTTGAGACCATCCAGTCCAACTGCTCCCCCAGCACTGCCAAGGCCACATTGACCCCTATCCCCAAGAGCCACATCCACATGGCTTTTAAATCCCTCCAGGGATGGGGACTCCACCCCTGGCCTGGGCAGCTGTGCCAGGGCTGAAGAGGCCTTTCCATGAAGGAATTTTCCCTAATCTCCAGCCTCCCCCGGTACAGCTTGAGGTCGTTTCTTCTTATCCTGTCCCTTGTCACCTGGGAGAAGTGTGGGAAGCATGGCTTGTCACAGTAGGACAATGCCACAAGCCTCCACCTCATCTAGAATTAAGCCAAGACTAAAATGGAAGGAAAATGAAAGAATTTGAAGGGTCTGGCAGCAGGAGCAGATCTCCAGCCAGCACTGACATCTGGCACTGGGGAGGGTAGAGGTGGTGGAGATCTGCAGAGCCACATGTGACACACACAAGACATCACCAAAACAGACCCAAAGGGGCACAAACAGCCCAAGCAAATTCAACTCTTATTTAAGCAAATGTTCAGATAGAGCCCGCAGCAGACAATCAACTCCAATTTAAACCAACGCTTGACAAGCTTCCTGTTTATTCCAACACTCATTATTTGGGATGGGGTTTTCAGGCCAGCCTGTTTGTATCTCCTCTCTGCTTTTATTAAGAGCAGGCCTGTGCCATAATATTATTTTTCGTACTCTCATGCCACTGACAGCGCATCCATCATTCCTCATAATTGCATCTAACAAATATTGATTTTGTCTCCAAAAGAGTAAACAGAAATATTAAAGTGCTTTTGCAGAAGGCAAAAACACTCATGGAAAGCACATTTAAACGGGGTGAGGAGGATGAAGCTGGATGGAGCATATGGCTACAAAAAAGCAGCACCAATTTACACTGGCTTAAAAATGCAGCAAAACAGTGTTGAATTGGGCAGCCGAGCTCTGTGCCAAGGAAATGCCATCGATACAAGTGGAACCTTTAATCCATTCAGTCTCAAACATAAGTGGCTCCAAACATTTTACCAATCCTCCCCAAACAGGAGGAAATAACTGAGTTTTGCCCTCAGAACACTCTTAAGGCTGATTAAACGCATTGTTGGCTGTGTCTGCTGTGAAGCGACAGTAATGCCCAGCCTGGGCAGCCACCACAGTGCCAGGGATCCGGATACCCAGGGTGGATCCAGGAAAGCACAGTTTGGACAGGGCTCTGAGCAACCTGGTCTGGTTGAAGGTGTCCCTTCATGGGATCTTATGAGGATGTTTGGCTCTACTGATCCTTCACTCTAATCTTTCTGTTGGAAAAACTCTGGGAGGGCACAAATCAGCTAAAGGGCATCTGCTTGTGTGTGAGAGCCTGAGCAGCTGGAGGAGAGGGCAATGATAAAGCAAACACCCCATCAGGCTGTGAGTGAGAGTTTCTGGTGCACTGGACTGGTGTGGGATGGTCCCGTCCCCGGGGCAGCACCAGGGGAGCAGCTGCAGGAACGAGCATCTCAGCCCTTATCACACCATTTACATCCAGCTGGGGCACTAGGCAGATGCCTTCCATGTGGGAAAGGGAGCCCAAAACTTCTGGTAAGGACCTCAAGGTCCTTATACAAAAGTAGGATTTTTCATAGAAAGAGCTGCTGCCCCAGCAGGGAAGAGCAGCTCCAGAGTGCTCCTCAGAGCTGCTCCCCAGCTCGTGGCCAGCACATGCCTCAGCGCTTTTCCATTAGTTTCAACAACCCTGTTCAGGGGATCTGTCCTTCCCAGCTCCTCAGGAATATTCAGGTGGCATGCCCTGTCAGAACTGGGCAGGGAGGCATCGAGTCATTCCTTCCCAGGGCTGTCCCACTGGCACCACAGCCACCGTTCAACCCAGCAAGGACAAGAACTGATATTCCTGACCTCGCTAAAGGTCAATGTAATTTTTAAAAAAGATGATTCCCAGAAATACTGAGGCCACCTTGATATATCTTCATTAGGGACTAATATAAGATGGAAATTACCACCTCTTACAGTCTCAGGAGCTGAATCCTAAGCAGCAGCTCGTGTTTGTCCTGGCTTTACACAACCCCTCCACTCCCAGGAGAAAGCTCAGGTTATGCCTACACGCTTGTTCCTCTCTCTCCTGAAACTGCCACAGAGCAAAAGATTGTCCTAATGAGCCAATGGTTTATTTCTTTAAGGATTTTTTAACAGTTCCTCTGCTTAAATTCTCCAGGAGCAGCTACTTCCAGCAATAACCCTTTGGGCAACACACTCAGATGTTTATTCAGCAGGAGATGCTCCATTTGGAGACAACTTTAAGAGGGAAAAAAATCCAAATCTCTCAAATCAAGCCAGCAGCATGATAGCATGAAATAAACACCAATTCCTAAAGAAAAAAAAATCTTTCTAGAAAAACTTGATTGACTCTCTGACAGCATTACAGAGCTGGAAGATGAAAAGAAAAATTATACACTGGAGTTGCAGCAAAGTATTGGGTTTCGTGTCTCGCTGCATCTTGATTGCTAACAAGGTTTGAAGTGTTGTGTATGGAAAATATCACCACACTGGCAATGAGGAGAAAGTGAAAAAGCAAGGAATGATGGATAAGAATCAATTCCAAGCTTGAGGGTTCCCAGCCACCTGTGATGCCAACAGCAAGGGCCCTCACTAAGGCCACCTTGACCCCTTCCTCCAGAGACCATGGGAGATTCTGACCTGACCATGATATCAAACCCAAATCAGGATCTGACCAAAAAATCGAACCCCAGTCACAATCTGACCACAAAATCAAATCCCAATTGCACAGACATTAAAGAGACAGTGACAGCACAGCAGGAGAACACTAAAACTTAATACACTCAGTTAATATCAACTAAATTTAAATGTTAGAATGAGATTCTCAACGTGAAGCAAATGAACATTAGTAGAAGATTAAAGAAGAAATTCACTAAAAGTCGCTCATGAGACAAAAAGTTCCTCCTTAGCAACCAGACCATTGAAAGACACCGCTATGATCCAACCATGATGCAACCCAGCACCTCTGGGAGAGAAGGGCAGTGGGAGGGAGCCAAACAGGGAGACAGGAATATCACATTTCTGAGCACATCCCCTTCTCAGCAGGGCCAGGAGCATACACTTGTCTGCAAACACTCACAGCCAGTCGGGAATGGCTGTGGAGAGCAGGAGAATATGGAGGGTCTGTGCTGAGGACACAATCACAGCCATGGGGCCCTGGAAGGGCTAGGAGAGCAAACACTTAATCTCTGTTTTCCAGTACCTATTCCTCCAAAGTGTCTGGATGAAGGGCGAGATAAAAAAAATGGGACATTAAGTACCTAGGTAAAACACACACATGTATTTCTTCATTAAAACATCCCCCTTTTAACCCAATCTGACTTCTCCATTTCAGTACAGGATGCTGAGCCTGACAGCCAATTAGGCTGAGTCCATCCCCATTGCCTCCACTGATCTGATTACTTTGATCACTTGCAAACAGTTTATTTGGAAATGAAGCATAAAAATTAATTTATAAATTTTCCTGCATTAATTAATCTACTGTAACAATAGATGTTATGGTTAATCAGGCTCAAAATCAATGAAGGCCAGGTTGGATGGAACTCGGAGCAACTTGGGCTAGTGGAAGGTGTCCCTGCCCATGGCAGGGGGTGGAACTGGATGATCTTGAAGGTCTCTTCCAAGCCAAACCATTCTCAGATTCTAGGATTTTACGACCTAGAGGTAACTCATGAACCCTTAGCTATGACAATGAACAGCTGCAGGCTGTGTTGGGCTGTCGTGTCCCAAACACTCTGAGCACTCCTGGCTCAGCTCAGAGGAAGCTCTACCCTCTCTGCAAGCTCTGCTGCTGTTATTCTTCAAGTACAGATCCTTCTAGAAAACTCCTAAATTAGAACTGATGTTTCTCCCCAGTTAGCTCCTATACCTGTCTGGGACTTGTGAACTCACCACCAGTACTGTGCAATGCTTTGTGACCCAAAGTGACCCAGAAGGGCTCAAGTGGTAAAGCCAGGGTTAAAACTGCATGTGCAGGAGGCAAAAGGCTGATTTTCATGTTTCTGTGCTGAAACAAATCAGGAGTGAGTTTATGTATTTTTCTGTTTAGAGCAGAGGATACAAAATCCTCCCAAGTTCATTTCCTCGTCCAACACTTCTGCTTTATCACACCCAACCTCTCTCTGATTTGATTTCTCTCCTCTGATTTGTCTTTTGCATTTCCTCTCCTGTTCCATTCCTAATTCTTTCTTAATTCCTCCTATAAATAATGACTGAAGAACCAGTAGGAAATGTCCACAGCGGCAGAAAGTCAGGTTCTTATCTGCTCTTACAGTGGTGGATGAGAACAGTTTCCAGCTATAATATGTTATATTGAAAGGAAAAAAGCTGCTTTAAAAATCTATATTAAAGCTTTTATCCAATTAATATTTCATTACAGCTGCCTGGGAAGACTCGTCACTCCTTGGTCGTTTCATTCTAAACAGCTAAAACCTGTTCATGGAGGTCAAATCTTTACTTTTTAATAAGAAATGTTTTGTAAGTTACTAATTAAAAAAATAATTTAAGGAAATGTTTTTTTTCTTGATTGGTTTCTTATTATTATTGCTTTTTGCAGAGCAGGGAACAAACATTAAACCCACCCCGGCTCCCTGGCAGCAGCTCTGACCGGGGCCGTGCATTTAATGTGCCCCAGAGCATAAGGCAGTTAACAGATTGAGAAGAGTCTTTGTTCTTTTATTAAAAACCTGACAAACACATGTTTGCTAACGAACCCGAGAGGTCGGGGAATGTAGGATGGAGGATGTGGATCTCCATCGGTGCGGGAGCACTGCCCTCTGTTGCCCGCGGGGTTGGTACCAGCCTCGGAGCCAGCGGTGCCCGTCGGGGGCATCATGAAAACAGCCACTTTGCTGCCTCCCTACATTCGATTTATCAGAACTCTTTCTCCCTAAATGTATTAATCTGCATTTCCCGTTTATACCACGTTTCCTGATGCCTGGAGACGCTGAGCTGGACTTTTCATTATCAGGACTGCAGCTAGCACAGGGAAACTTCCCACTGCCACTGTTTCCCAAGGAAGGCTAGGTGGGAATGGGGCAGGGAACACCCCCAGCCATACAAGGGGCTGTTGAACCACCTCACAGCTGGCACAGAGGGGGAATCACCCCCCATCCCCTCGGGTTTGGCCGGGGGGCAGCTCTGCAAATGAGCCCAGTATTCCTGATGGCTCAATTCAGGTTTGTCTCAGCAAGAAGCAAAATCCCTCTCAAGCAAACACCCCCCAGCTCAGCTCATCAAGCCCCACGGCTCACGCAGGGAAATCATTCCCAGGAGGAATCCTGAGGTCCCAGGAGACAAGTAGGAGTCATTTGGGGGTCAGCCTCTTCTTCCAGGCAAGTAGAGATAGGACAAGAGGAAATGGCCTCAAGCTGCACCAGGGGAGGTTCAGGTTGGATATTGGGAAAATTTTTTTCACTGAAAGAGTGGTCAGGCATTGGAAGGGGCTGCCCAGGCAGGTGGTGGAGTCCCCATCCCTGGACGTGTCCAAGGAATGGCTGGACGTGGCACTCAGTGCTCTGGGCTGGGTGACAAGGTGGGGATCAGGCACAGGTTGCACTGATGGGCTGGGAGGTCTTTTCCAACCTTAATGATTCTGTGATCCTGTGATTGAAAGAGGGAGATGGTAATCTAGGAGAGGGAATACAATCATAGAACATCCCAAGTTGGATGGGACCCATAAGAATCATTAAATCCAACTCCCTCTCCTTGCAGGGCTATCTAAACCTAAACCACACAACTAAGAGCATTGCACAGATGCTCTGAGCCCTGAATACAGGCATGTAGCTGCTTACAGATCTTTCTACAGCTGGATCTATGACTTGCATTTGTCTCCTGAATGGATTTTCCCAGGAACAGCTCTCCACGTGCTGTGTCAGGAAGCCCTACAAGACCTCGGGGCTGGCAAGACAAATACACTGAGACAAGTCATTCAGAGCACATTGATTCATGTGGTCGATGCTCAGTGTTGAAGGGTCAATCACAGCACAGGGTTGTCCCTGGGAAGAATCAGCCCAATGCTAAACTCATCACTCAGCTCAGTGTCTCCAGGAGCAACAAGTCTTCTGTATCTCCGCAGATCAGACACTTCCCATTCAATAGTTAATTAGGGGAGCGAGTACCCAATTTACTCCAGCCAGCTTGGAAGAAAAATGCTAAACTGATGCAGTTTAAGCAAGATTAATTTGGGGGTACCTGCAGCTCCCTACACAGGGTTACAGAGCCAAGAGGTTCCCCAGTAACAGGATCCAAGACAAATCAGTGGTTGTCCTCTGCTACTGATCCTTTCCTTGGGCAACTCACCTGACCATCCCCCCCACCTGTTCAGGGCTGTGCTCCCCAACCCATCTCACCTGCAGGAAGGGGAATTGGGGAATGAATCATCAAATCCCGGGATGGTTTGTGTTGGAAGAGACCTTAAAGCTCATCTCATTTCAACCCCTGCCATGGGCAGGGACACCTTCCAGTAGACCAGGTTGCTCCAAGCCCCGTCCAGCCTGGCCTTGGACACTTCCAGGGATGGGGCAGCCACAGCTTCTCTGGGCAACCTGTGCCAGGACCTCACCACCCTCACAGTACCTTATTTTTAAATTAGATTCATTTGTTCTCTTGCCAAGAAAAAAATCCCAAACCAACCCACCCTATGTCCCTGGCCATGGTAGGGGTTGGAATGAGATGAGCTTTAAGGTCCCTTCCAACACAAACCAGTCTGGGAGGAGAGGAGGCTGTAGAGAGGCCAAGCCCAGGCAGCGACACCAGGAGTCAGACCAACCTGATGCCATTCCCTGCTCCACAAAGGGTCCACATCCACCTGGACCTTGGTGGGGACTTGGCTCCCCTCCACAGCATCAGCCAGAAGCATTTTATCCATCTTCTGAGGCATGAAATAAAAACAAAGAGGATTTGAGGCAGAAATGTCACAGAGAGACAATGTCATCAATGTCACAACTCCCAGTACTTTTATTATGGCTTTAATTCCACAGCTACTTTGAGAAGGGCTCCACTGTGAACTGCAGCTTCTCATCATGGCATTCCAGTGTATCACAGGTTTTCTTCACTTCAATGTCTCCTTAAGAGAAAATGTCTTTTCAGCTCAAAAATGCTGCAAATCAGAGTTCAAAGACAACCTCCAGCAGGCACTGAGGCGATCCAGGCTCCATCAGCTGGAAGCTGGAGCCTGGAGCTGCAGCTGGGACTGGTTTGTGCCCACAGAACACACGGCACTGTGGGGACAAGCCCTCGCTCAGCACACAGAAACAGGGACACAGGAGAAGGGTCAGGGAGGAAAAAAGGAATATGAATGGATATCCTAGGGAATTTCTGTTTTAAACCAGCCATGCTGTCTGTCTTCTCTGCCATCCTGTGGTCATTAAACCATCCCTGGATTTTCTGAATCAGCAGGTAGCAATTAATCCTCCACTCTTACAGGGTATCAAAATGAATCCTTAACCTTTACCTTGTGATGGAGCATTTCCATACAAAACACTCCTCTTCTATCAGTATTCTGCCCATGGACTCAGAGTGTGGGAATGCTTGGAAATAGGTTCAGAGACAGTTCCCTGTGTTTTACACATTTTTTACTTTAAAGAAAGATGAAAAACCATGACCCAGAGAATCCGGTCCATTAGGATAATCTCCATAATTTTGTAGTCATTAAAAAAAAAAAATCCTACTTGTTCCTATTTTCATTCATGTGTTGAAGCTGTTTCTGAGAGACCCCAAAAGTTTAAGTCGTTTCTGAATAGAAACGCAGTTTTAAGTCTGGTGTAATAAGGAACAATGGTGCCACCAAGTGGGGACGTGTTGCAGGCGAAAAAATCGAGATTTCTTTAATTTTCAGTTGAGATGGAAAGTCACAGAAATAGCCACTTCAGTGACAGCCATTACATTGCCTTTATCCCCAGATCTGGAGGTTCTATATCCGTTATTCATCATTTTAAGCACCATAAGGTTGAAAAAATCATAAAAATTTAAAAGTGTTTGAAAAGTCCTTCCCATTCCAAACGTTTTGTCTTTCCACACAGAGAGCAGCTGTGACTGCCCCATCCCTGGAAGTGTTCCAGGCCAGGCTGAACGGGGCTTGGAGCAACCTGGTCTACTGGAAGGTGTCCCTGCCCATGGTGGGAGTGGGACTGGATGGGCTTTAATGGCCCCGTTGCAGCGGTAGCCCAGGACAGCAGGGAGCACTGCTGCACACGGGAAACCACCGAGATATTCCCAGCAGGAGCACTCACAGCCAGAAGGAGATAAGCAGAACAGCAAAGAGCAAAAATCATTCCCATCTTTAAAAGAAAAGAAAAATAAAAAAAAAGCTGAAACATGCGATAGTTGAGCACCAAACAATTGTGCCATGTAATAAAACAAATATTTGCAACACATTAATAGTGGCACTTTAGGAAAACCCTGTATATTTGAATATTTGAAAGCCTAAGGGCTAAACTTCTCACAAAAACTTTGGTGTTTACAGTTACCTCAATGTTTAATTCCAGAGAAGACAGGAAGCAGGTTGCATGCAGGAAACATTGCTCTAACCAGTGTCCCAGCAGCGCTAAGGGAACTCCAGAGCTCACAGACAAAAGGTCAAAGTCAGTGGCATACAAATTAAAGATAAACTACAGCACTGCAAAGGAAGAAAACAAAAGGTTTTGTAAGCACTGACTATCAAATTTGCTGGGTGGGTATTTATGTGAGTTTGTAATTGCTGAGTAACTCAAAATAAATCAAAATACAAACTTTATTACTTTAATCAATATTTAAAACTACCTGATCAGAGCTGTAGGTGACACGCTGTGTGAGCTTCCCAAACCCTAGTGTGAGCCAGATCTGACATCAGTGTAAACACACAACCAGAGAGTCACAAAATCACCAAGTCATTTAGGAAAAGCCCTCTGAGATCATCAAGCCCAAGAGTTCCCCAGCGCTGCCAAGGCCACCACTAACACATATCCCCAGGTGCCTCATCCACACAGCTTTTCAGTCCCTCCAGGGATGGGGACTCCACCACTGCCCTGGGCAGCTGTGCCAGGGCTGGACCTCCCCTGGCACAACTCGAGGCTGTTTCCTCTCATCCTGTCCCTTGTTCTCTGGCAGCAGAGCCTGCACCCCTCCCAGCTCCCCCCTCCTGTCAGGGAGTTGCAGAGAGTGAGAAGGTCCCCCCTGAGCCTCCTTTTCTCCAGGCTGAGCCCCCCCCAGCTCCCTCAGCAGCTCCTGGTGCTCCAGACCCTTCCCCAGCTCCGTTCCCTTCCCTGGCCATGCTCCAGCCCCTCAATGTCTCTCTGGTCTGAGGGGCCCAGAACTGCCCCCAGCACTGGAGGTGCCCCAGCAGTGCCAGCACAGGGACAGTCCCTGCCCTGGGCCTGTGACATACCACAGCTGGCACTGGGGCCATTGGCCTCCTGCCCACCTGGGCACACCTGGGCTCATGTCCAGCTGCTGTCACCAGCACCCCCAGGGCCTTTCCTGCTGGGAATTTTCCAGCCCCTCTGCCTCAGCCTGGAGTGTTCATTGGGTTGTTGTGACCCAAGGGCAGGAGTCAGCTCTTGTCTTTGCTGTCCCTCACCCTGTTGGCCTTGGCCCATGGACCCAGAAGAGCAATGACACTTCATCCTTACTGACAACATTCTTGCCACTGTGCAGTGAAAGATAAGGTTTGAGAATGTGCTGCCCATAATTTATTCATCCTAAGCTGTACTGAATTGATTGCAAGTACCCAAACAATGCCCCAAATGAGGAGAGATCTGTTGGCATTACATCCTAATTGCCAGCAGCCAGCTCCATTTTCTGTGTGATTGCACACGCACGCTGGGATGCACATCTATCCATGTTCCTGTCAGGGTACACAGCAGTTTGGATATTGTTACCATGGCCTAAATGCTCCACACAAGGACAGGCATAAATCTCCATAACCAGTCCCTGAGAGCCAGGGCAAGGGCAAAGTACTGCAGCAGTATGGGAAAGGTGCAGGGACAAGGTCTGCCCCTGAGCTGACAGCAGGAACTCAGGTCATCCCAGCCCTCACCAACCACCATCAGCACATCTACAGTCACACAACAACCCCTCCCCATTGACAGCCTGGCCCTCCAGAACTCACCCCCAGCATTTCAGGTATTTGCCCGGTTCTGCACATCCTGGTGTGCCCAGATCTCCTCCACTGTCCCACCCATACTTGTCATCCCCGGGCACTCTCAAGCTGATGAGCTGGCAGGTATTTGGTTCTACCATTTCCACATCTCAGTACCACTCCTCCTGGCACTTACCAAAGAGCCACAGGCTCTCCTGGAGAGGAACATAGGCAGGAGCTACATCACCTCCCCAGGAGCTGCTAAGCCATTTGCAGGCAGGTGCCTTCACAAAGAGGCATCAAACTCACCCAGTTCCTCTGAAACAAGAAGCTTTCAGCAGCCCAGGTGGGAGACTGCAGCTTTTTCAACCCCACCAGTCCATCTCTCCAGCAGAAACAGTAATTCCCTTCTGATTTCTCAGGCAGAAGTAGCACTCCCAGGTTTCTAGAGAAACCCCTCTCATTGCTGTGACTGTTTCTGAAAGGTGTCCCTAAAAACACCTTCTTCCCCAG
This sequence comes from Chiroxiphia lanceolata, assembly GCF_009829145.1. Lineage (NCBI taxonomy): Eukaryota > Metazoa > Chordata > Aves > Passeriformes > Pipridae > Chiroxiphia > Chiroxiphia lanceolata. Next base: position 6,645,466 of record NC_045644.1, read on the forward strand.
GTCAGCACCTGTTCTCAAATGCATTACATGGCTTCTAAGTTTCCCTTCTCTGACTTTCAAGAAGCTTAATTTCCTATAAAAAAAATTCTGCCATAAAGAGACTTTGGTGCAATGGCTTATTAGTAATCTCAGCTCTCCCCACTGCCTCCCACATCTTCAGAATCCCTGGAGAGAACAACTTTCCTTTGATTAGAGGGAAAACACCTTCTCTTCCAGTTTATATCAGACTGCCTGAAACCCAATGCTGAATTCGGGATGGAGACTCAGTTCTTGTGCACTCTAGTCCCAAGCACAGGCACAGGGGAACAGAGAGTCCTGGGCTCCCAAGCCTGGGAGAAGCAGTGAAAAACAGCCAGTGAAAAACAGCCAGTGAAATCAGCTCAGTTCAAGGCCCTGGAAAACACCTTCCCATTGAGTGCTGGAAAGCCGTGCCCTGAGCCAGGTTGCTGAGTGATGTTTGTCAATTAATTTGGAATTGCTCTTTGCTTTCTCTCCATCTCTACAAACTGCCAGTTAGGGATTCTCTGCTCCCCTGTGCCCGTGACTGGGGCTGGAGCCCTCCAGAGGGATTTGGGGTTTTCTTGGGATGCTTCAAGAATTTATATTTATAACCTGCCTCAGATAACAAAAGGAGATTTGTAAAATGAGGAGTGTGATGCCTGGTTTGGGTGTGCTGAGTGCAGAGAAGCTGTGAAGTGTTTGCACACCTTCAACAGTGTTGTACACCCTGAGCCAGCCCCAGCAGCAGGACTTGACAGATGCACAGCTCGTACCATCCCACTGATGGTGCATCACAACACCAAACCAACACTCCCCACCCCCTTCACCCTCACAGCCCCTCCACACCAGAACCCTGGATGTTTGCTTACCCTGCTCACCACCAAGGGGAAGGCTCCAGTAGCTCAGACTCCAGGAGAGTTCTGACAAAAATATTGGCCTGAGGATAAAGAGGAAAGGTTAAAACTTGGAAACACTGTGCAAAAATCAGTAAAGTTCAAAATTATTAACCATGTGTGTGCTGCAACACTGCAATAAGTTGAAGGTACAGCTAAGATGTACATCCCCTCTGGAGTGTAACCCCATGAGGATGCCAGCAAAGCAAATCAGCTAAGAGAGATGAACTGGAACCCAGTGACTCCAATCACAGCCAAGCTCCCTGACTGTATCTGCCCAGGTAACCAGCCAGGGCTTGTAATACAACTAAATAACAACATCAGTAGTATTTTTTTATGGGTATGCCTTAGCTGGTAGCTTTTATGACATTCAAATGTAAGTGAATCAACAGAAAAGGCTTCACATTGCAATTATGACTTAGAAGAGTTTAACAGTAGAGACAACTTTACTAATAAAACTTGTTTTCTTTAAGAGTATATTCCATTTCCATCAGCAATCCTCAGGCGGGAAGTGGCTGCAAACACTTCATAAGCTTGTGCAAGGAATACAGGGCAGTGGAAATAACTGAACCAAATTCTCAGCACATGTGTGTGCTGTTTTCTGCAGTGCTGTTTGCCCTGGCTCCCGTCCCAGTGCCAGCCTGTGTTTAACAGCTCGTGCTGTTCCCTGAGGACATAGCTCCTGTCAGCACTGCAGGACAGAGCTAATGCATCCTCCTTCAGCTGAGCAGCTCAGACAGGAACATTTCACCACTAACAGAAGTGGCCACCACATAACAACACTACAGTGACAGTTCTCCAACCTTGCTGAGATTACCTGGGATATTCCATGTTCTGTCAGATGAACATTTTAGGGCTCCTGCTGTGCAGCTCAGGACCTGTGATGAGCTGTGGGTCTCTCGAGCCAGGATAGCTCCTATTCCTGCTCACACCCCTGCCTTTGGCTGTGCCTGAGCACAACACACAGCATGACTCCCAGGAACACTCCCAGGGTTGTTCCACAGCAGTAGGAGCCCAGGACACATCTAAGGCTTGTGAGTCTATTTCCTCCCACGTTTTACAGCTCAAATTGTAACTATAATCAACAACATTCCTGTTCTGTTTTTTGATAGAAACTTGTTTCACATTCTGGAAGACCTGCAACATGTGTGTGAAGCTCGTAGCAAAGTTCTGGATGACTGCACATGTATTTTGGATAATAGGGACTTACGAGGGCTCCAGGAGGATACACAGCTGTGCCCTGACCTCCCTGGCATCACTGGGGAGCATTGATGGCTTCAGCTGCTGTGGCACCAGCTCATGCCCAGGGACAGCAGCTCTCTGTGGGACACAAGGCTGGAGCACAAAGCACCCTCAGTGCCACAGCTCTCGGTGTCACAGAGATGTCCTACACAGCCTGTCCCACACAGCCTGTCTGTCCCAACATACTTCCCTGTCCGGAAGGAATGGCCCTGTCTCCACTGACCATCCTGGAGTGCCCCAGTGGGGCCATAAAAATATCTGAAATACATGTGGGCCATAAAAATATCTGAAATACATGTGGCAGCTACCCCTGGTTTGGAATTCACTCACTTCACACACTGTTATTGCTACAAGGGGCACAGGGCACACAGGTCGGGGATAGAAGAGTTCTACAATCCTTAAGATTTTACTCTGTGGAGCCTGTAGTAACATATTCTGCTACTAACATCCACCAACAGCTCAAGGATTCTTTTTGAGCCTTCCAACCCAATTTAGCTTCACCATATGTTAGTGCTACTTGCTTCAACACTGAATTTTCTCCATTATTTCACTACAGCTAAAACACTCTTTTTTTATTTCGAATATACTTTTAATGCTTACTGAAAAAAAAAAAAAGAACAACAAACCAAAAAACATTTTAAGCAGATGATGGGTCTGGAAGCCAACCAAATTTACCAGCACCCTGTTGGACAAAGGGTAGGCAGCACATTCACCTGGCTGTGAAAAAAGTTTCAACATTTCATTTATGGAATCATCAATCCCAGAATGGTTTGGGTTGGAAGGGACCTTAAAGCTCAGCTCAGTCCACACCCTTTCATGGGTAGGGACACTTTTCACTATCCCAGGTTTCCCCAAGCCCCATCCAACCTGGCCTTGGACATTTCCAGGGATGGGGTAGCTACAGCTTCTCTAGGCAACTTGTGCCAGGGCCTCACCATCCTCACAGGGAAGGATTTTTTCCCAATATCCCATCTAACCCTGCCCTCCTTCAGCTTAAGGCCATTCCCTCTTGTCCTATCCAGTCCCATCTCCCTTAACCCCCCCCCCCCCCATCGTTTAAGAGTTTTGCTGAACATTTTTACGAAGCCAAAGCCTGGTGAGCAGAGCACCCCAAGGGTGTATTATGGTACTGCTGCTGGGATGTGCATTTCTTGCAGCAGCCAACAAGGAGTGGGAAAGGGCTTGTTAATCCCGTTTATTTTTAAGCCCAGATTTTGGCCCATATGGCCCTTTGGTCCTTTGACCCTCCTGAAATTACATTCTGCAATCAGCACGGTAATAAAATAGTCTTCACTCAAGCCTCTGCTATCTCAAATTAGAAAGGCTGCATCAAGAAAAAGCGCCATTCCCTGCATTTCTGTGCATCCCACACACAGGTCTGAGGGCTTCTCCCTGCAGTTGATCCAAACTGAAGGGAGACTCCTCGGTGTCTGCAGCTTCCTCTGAGGGGCAGCAGAGGGGCAGCTCCAATCTCTGCTCCCTGTGACCAGTTACAGGACCCAGGGAATGGCTGGAGCCGTGCTAGGAGGGGGTTAGAGGGGATCTCAGGAAAAGGTTCTTCCCCCAGAGGGTTCTGGGGCACTGAACAGGCTCCCCAGGGCAGTGGTCACGGCCCCAACGCTGCCAGAGCTCAAGGAGTGTTTGGACAACGCTCTCAGGGACAGGGTGGGATTGTTGGAGTGTCCTGTGCAGGGCCAGGATTGGACTGATGGTTCTTGTGGGTCTCTTCCAGCTCAGGATATTCCATGATTCTACGAAATAAACAGGTGTTTTCCTAACTGGAGTGTTCACATTAGAATTCAAACATTTCCTTTACAAAGAGCAGTGTTTCTTTCTCTTTTCATCCCACCTTAAGCATCCACATTGGTTTCATGCAGGAGGACACAGTTTGGGAACAAGTCCTGGACGTCCATGCTGTTCCCCATGGGTGAGGACTGAGGCAGAGTCCAGGGAGCGCAGTCCCTGCAGGCACACCTTGCCCAGGCAGTGACTCACAGCTCTGCTGGGACAGGTTTATGACTTTTCTTCTCCAAAGGAAAAACGCACAGGTTGCAATTAAAATCTGGGTGAGGCTGGACAAACCCAGAAATGTTTGGAATTATTCCGAACTTTTAATTGAAGTTGGAGAGCGGAGCAGCTGCAGTGGGGTGGGAATGAGACTTTGACATTTAGGGAAGTGTCAGTGAGCAGAAATCTTGCTGTCACAGATATGAGTCACCCTCTGCTGTGCCTGACAGCCGTTCTCTCCAACTTGAGATCAAGATAATTTCATTTTAATCCGAGAGAAGCAGAAGGATGAGCAATTCCATTCATTTATAATACAAGTTCCCTTCAAAGGTAACTGGAAAATGAATCCTTCGGCAAGATGTTCATAGTTCATTGCTGCAGGGGTGTTAGAACAGCACAAAGGGCCCTCTCTGGATGGACAGCATGGCACAGAGAAGTCACATCACTGTCCCCAAAACAAAGTCTGCTTAGGGAAGACACACTCTGTGTTGGGGGAAGCTGGAAGAAACTGGGAGAAACCAAAATCAGATAGCACAGCATGTGAGAAGGCAGAGATTTATGTTATTACAGTAACAATACAGAAAACATTTGGCTCCCCTTTTAACGTGAAGGATTACAATGGCACACTTGGTTCCTTCCAACAGCAATTCCCATTGGGAAAGAAGTAGGTGGAACCTCTGTGATGCCATGAACCAGCCCTGCAGCAAACTGGCTCGAACTGGGCTCAGCAGGACAGAGCAGCAAACCACTTATGAAAAAGGCAATAATAACCTTTAACTGAGATGAATCTGATTGGAAACAAGACAGAATTCCCAGCTTTCAGGCAAATAAACCACAAGCCCCCACAGTGTTCAGTAACATGGAAAACTGTGCATGGGAAGGGCATGGAGGGGAGGTGTTTTAAGGATGGTGTTTTAAGCCATCGGGCTTTTCCAACCCAAATGATTCTGTGATTCTCTCTCAGTGCTAAAAATTAAGGGTGGCTCTGACTGAAGTGATTACCACCTCATTACATTCCAGCAGAGCACATCCAGAACCAGACTTCATGTTCTTTATGCCTTAAAATTATTTGTATGAGCCAAATCGATCAGAAGAAAGAGCAAAAACAGCTGCAAAACCCACAAAGAATTGGCATAAGAAGACTTTGTTGGATGTCCCTGAGTCGTAACCCACCTCCAAGGAGAATCCAAAGCAACTGTTACCCATCACCACCAACCACAGTATTTCTGTAGAGTCATACTGTGGGCAGGAGCCAGGAAAGAGGATTCAGAGAAAGGACATAATTTTTGAAGGAAGAAGCTGAAAACCAGGCCTCTGTGAAGGGCTCCAACAACCTGTAGTGGAGTGATGGGGGAAACAGGCAGAGTTTTGACACTGCTGACAGTGGCACGTGGAGAAACCGGGTTGTTCACTTTCAGACAAGGGTTTGGCTGCAGAGCACAACCAGAGGCTGTGGGATGAAGACAAACAGCAGAAGGATTCCATGCAGGAGGAGGAACTGCTGGAAAGGGAGACTGGGATGTGCTGGGGGTGGTGTAGGGCTACAGCAAACACAGAATGAAACGAAAAGAAACGAAACGAAACGAAACGAAACGAAACGAAACGAAACGAAATGAAATGAAATGAAATGAAATGAAATGAAATGAAATGAAATGAAATGAAGCCAAGGACCAGCCTTGAGTCCATGTGGACTGAAATTACAAGACAAAACAAGAAGGGTAGAGCATTAGTCAAAACTCCTGCCAGCCAAGCTGGCAGAGCTGCCTGCAATATGCTAAAGGTGCCTGAGAGGAGGAAAGGGAAAGTCACTCATTATTTTCCCAGTCTCCACAAACTGGGCCAAACCAGGAGTAATGTGCAAACCTCACCTCAGCCACTACCAACTACTGCTCTATGGAACAGCAACTTACTGCACCAAATGAGATGTGATCCCTGCCTTGGGCTGAGTGATAGGCAAAACCATTCCCAAATCCACAGTTCTCATGACTCCTTAGCCAGGCTTATGAAAGGACCATTCCCAAGTTCCTCTGCAAGCAGCAACGTTTCTGACACAACTCAAAAAGTGATTTCTACAGAAGTGCTTCCCCGAGTGCGGAGAAGTTGCCTGGAGTGTTGGGAGTGCTCAAGATCTTTCCTTATAAAGCCAGAGAGCAATTACTGGATCACAGCATGGAGAACACAATAGAACAGACACTTTCTTCAGTCAGGAGGTGATTCAGCTATCAAAGAGTTTCTTTTGTTTCTATTTTGGGAGGAAAAAAACCATCACTGCTTTCAGATGTCTAAAACTGACATTCCCAGGGTATGTTCACCAGGGCTGTCAAAGTGCTCTGTGATTCCTCCCTTCTCACACTCTGGCCTCTCTGACAACCGTGTGGAACACCTGGAAATGCCACCAGGAAAGCAGGACAACAAATGTGACCAACAGGGCACACTGTGCCTCTGCAGCCAGAAATAGAGAGCAGAGCATGTGCCCTCATCCCTCCCGTCTCCTCATACAGGAGCTATCCAGAACACACACATGCAATGCGCCAGGAAAAAGGTCCTTCCTGGAAGAGCTCCCTTTTCCAGGGTCATGGATCAGCTAGGGCCAGGCTGGCAGAGGGGGCTGCAGACCACAGGGAGCTCTGCATGGGACAGGCTGGTGGCAGTCAGGAAGGGGACAGCACTGCCAGAGGACTGGCACCTCAGAAGACCAGGGAGCCAAGGGAAAAGCTCCACCACCAGGTTTAGGACATTTTTGGACATGAAAAAGGGACTTTACTGAGAGGCTTGCATGCAAGGAGTCCTTGGTATGTAAAAAGAGAATTTAAAGGACAATATTGCAGAGAGAGAGCGGGGTCTGCACTCTCGGTGCTAGGACAGGTGTATGAGCAGGTACCACACACTGGGGTGGGGGCAACAAAAAGTCCAGGGGATATTTATACACCATAAGAGAAAGAATATGCTTATACTCCATGGGGATACACACTGTAAAAAATACAGGTAAAATGGCCGAATACAGGGCTAATAAGGCAGCCCACTGACTGCCAAACCACAGGTTCTCTCTGAAGTTTGGAAGACTGACAAAAATTCCATGGGAAAAAAAGTTTGTTGCGCTTCTCACCTAAGAATAATCGGGTGTTTTGATGTCAATTAGCATGTGATATGCGTGTGATTGTTATCTCTTAATGAAACCTGACTCTGTGAGCCCACCAGCCGTACTCGCCTTTAGCATAAGTGCTATTTCCACAGTTTGCCCCGTGTTTTTTGCAGTTACCCTTCCAGCACGCTCGGCTTGCAGAGCAATAGCAGTGAGAGACCACTGGCCGAGCTCGGGGCTCTGTGAATCCTGAACAGAGAACGGAAAATACGCTGAGGAACAACTGCTGCGGGGTTGGCAGCACCTCCCCCAGCATACGAGGGGGGCACGGAGCAGCTGCCCGCGGGGGGATCCTATTTCCAGAGCACATTTGGAAACTTCGCTCTCAGGAGCTTTTCTTGCAAAGTGTGGCAAGAGCAGAACGTCATTTTCTTTTAGTGCAACTCCTGAGTACACGGCACTGACCCATTGAACTGGGAACAGTCACTCCGTGCCTCAGTTCTGGGAATCCTACGAAAGCATCAGACCCACCCCCGTCCCACCCCTTTCGCAACACCCTCTCCCTGGGCCCCCCGCGCACCCAGAGCTGAGCAGGGAAAGCTTTCCCAGCACTCCAATGGAAGCTTTCCCAGCACTCTTATCCCAGAACCCACCCCCGTGCCGATCCCGCAGCCTGGGGAGCAGAGAAAGGGGGATTCTGACCCTCTGCCCCACTCAGGTGAGACACCCCCCCCCCCTGCAGAGCTGCCTCCAGCTCTGGGGCTCAGCGCAGGAAGGACATGGAGCTGCTGGAGTGAGTCCAGAGGAGGCACCAGGATTACCAGAGGGCTGGAGCAGCTCTGCTGTGAGGAAAGGCTGAGAGAGTTGGGATTGATCAGCCTGGAGAAGAGAAGCTTTGGGGTGACCTAATTGTGGTCTCCCAGTGCCTGAAGGAGCCGACAGGAAACACAGAGAAAGACTATTTACAAGGGCCTGGAGTGACAGGACAAGGGGGAATGGCTTCCCACTGCCAGAGGGCAGGGTTAGATGGGATATGGGGAAGAACCTTAGACAAAATCACAGACCACTATCCCAGGTTGATCCAAGCCCTGTCCAACCTGGCCTTGGACACTTCCAGGGATGGGGCAGCCACAGCTTCTCTGGGCAACCTGTGCCAGGGCCTCCCCACCCTCACAGGGAAGGATTTCTTCCCAATATCCCATCTAAACAAACTAGTTTCTTCACTTTAATTAACCTCTTATTTGAATATAATCCATGACAGCAGGTGCATTCTGCATATGAATCTTTTTTTTAAAGTGCTCCACAAGAACATAACAACACTTTAAAAAAGATGCTGCTCTTAATTGCATAAATTAGAAAATGCACAAATGCACATACCCATTTCAAGAGACTAACTTAATTATCAGCTATTTTAACTTCAGGTTTCAAATAAGCAGAATATCCTCAAAACAATTTACCTTTGTTGGCATTTGGATTCTCACTGAGATTGTACATAGTCATTAATTTACATGAGCTTATGGCATATAAAGGTATTTGGTTCACTCCAAAAGCACATGTTAGTGCTCAAAAAAATGGGAAAAAAATCCTCCCCACCCACAGAAACACTAAGGTAAGAATTAAGACTGAGTGTATATCACAGACTCCAACCATTTCCCTGGGAGGGACCTGCAGGGCTCACCTGGTCCTTTCTTTAGTTTAACCTGGATTCTGTGGTTGCAGCTCCCGTGGATCGACTTCAGCTGTACCCGTGGGGCACAAGCTCTCCTCTGCCTTCCCAGTCACTCCCTGGAAGGCTGAAAACACCCAAAACAGACAAAAGACAGGACAACAGTTATATTTATTTTTAAAACTCCATCATTACACACATAGCTCACCATCATGGCAACATGACACACGCAAAAAAGCTGGTAAGAATACTGAGCTTCCACTGGGTTTTTATTTACTTTTAAAATTATGTTTCTCGTTAAAGAATTCCTAGAAGTTCCAGTCATAAACCTGATTCATGACTAGGAGCTGTCATCAAAACTGAAGCAGACACAGGCCAACAGTGTGACATCAAACCTCCCCTCTTGTAAGAGAACACAGCCAGCGTTGAGCTCAAGATGAAATAAGATTTCAAGGCCCAAGGCCAAGCCTGCAGCTCAGCTATACCTCACAGCATGCATAAACCTCATTATTTTTAATGATTCTGCCATTAATACAAAGTAATAAAATCTTCAAAAATAAAAACTTCAAGTCTGAGTTCCCTTAAAAATAAAATAAATACAGTTTGGATTTCCAGTAATGAAATACTCTCCATTTTTGGGTACCCACACAGTTATGTTGCATGTATAACATGACTTTTCTATATGGATATGGATGGATAATCAGTATGGCTGAATGTGCAAGTCAATTAGATAATAAACAGCACAACTTTCAACAGGAAGGTAGTTTTCCAAGCACAAAACTTGCTCCCTAAGTTCTCTATGAAGAGCAGAGACCAGATAACAAATGAACCACAATTAATACCCCTTGCCTTAAAAGATGACTCTCCTATAGCTACAGAGGAGACAACCAAGAGACAAAGCCGAAAATAATTTCATTTAAATTCTTAAATACACAACACACTGCATAAAGAATAAACACAAATCAAGTAATGAATTCCTAAATGGGCACAGACGTCATACCAAGAAATTAAATACAGAAAACTTGAGTCAAATGCATTTCTGGACCTAAGGTGTCAGGGGAGAGACTACCAGCCCAGAGTAGAGACATCTCTGAAAGAACTATCCTGGACTTAGGCAGTGTTAGATTGCAGTCCTTCTGCAGAGAGATCCCAAGGAACCTACAGGTGGAATTCTGTCCAGTGAGAGACAAAGATCCCTGCAGACAGTTTGATTTACCACGAACATGACTCTCACTCTGTAAGAAAGCAGATATTCTTTACTCATCTATGTTCAAGATGAGTTCGGCTCTTTGGGATTTAGGGACAAAAATCGCCTCTGCACAGCTTCCAGTATCTGTGCTTTGAAAACAGCAGTCGGTGGAAGAGGCTGAAATAAAGGGAGCACCGGGAATATTCAGTTTATGAGAAAGAGTGTGTCTCTGGAGCTCTCCAGAATCCGGGAAGGGGCAGTACCTGCCCCTGGTTTAAACACCTGGGTGATGGGTGGCAGGTTGGATTCGATGATCTTGGAGGTCTTTTCCAAGCCCACTGGTTTTGTGGTTCTGTGTTAAATGTGTCACAGGGCAGCGCCGCCCCCGTGAGCCCCCGCTGCTCGCCCCCTTCTCCACGGGTCTGGTGCTCGCCGAGAGCGCAAACGAGACAGAATCACCTTCTCTTTTTTTTTTTTTTTAGGAACCATCCCCATTAACCCTTCCCGGAGGGAGCAGAAGTAAATCGGGAAGCACAGCGTTATCCCCCAGCCGGGGCGATCCCGCCCCGTCCCTTCACGTAAAGGCGCGTTCGGAGCGGCGCGCGTGGAGTCCCCGCTGCCGCCCGGGGAGCGACTCCGCGGCCGCAGCGCCACCTGCTCCTGCTCCTGCTCCTGCTCCTGCTCCCCCTCCTCCTGCTCCTGCTCCTGCTGCCCTCCATCGTGCCCCGATCCCTCCGGGACAGCTCCGGGAAGCCCCCCCGGCTCCCGGCCCGGCCCGCCCTCCCCGAGGGGAGCCGGCGGTGACGTCACGGCCGGGCCGCCCGGCAATGGGCGCCATTTTGAAACCGCGAACCCTCCCGCGGCTCCGGGCGGCTCCGTCCCGCTCCCGGCCCCGCGCCCGGCCCCGCTCCCGCGGCTCCCCCCGCCATGGCAGGTCGGTGTCCGCGCTCGGCCGCGCCTTCGGCTCTGGGCTGGGCTCCGCCATGGGCTGCGGGTGCGCTCCACGCGGCCGCGGGAGCCGGGCGCAGGCCGGGCCGCGCCGGGCGGTACCGGGGGGATGCGGGAGCGCGGCGGCCCTGAGGGCACCTGGCCGGGCCGGGGGCGGCGCGGGCTCCCCACCCTCCCTTCTTCCCTCCCTCACCGCCCTCTCCCCCTTCCCTCCGCAGGGGTGGCGAGAGCTGGAGGCGACGGCGGCGGCAGCAGCAACGAGTTGCAGTGGTGCTTCTCGCAGGTGAAGGGGGCGATCGACGAGGACGTGGCGGAAGGTGAGGGGGGCGCGAACACCCCGAGTGCTCCCGGCCGGGCCGGGGGTGGGCCGTGACTAAGCGAGCCTCTCATCCCACCTTTAGAGCATCACACACAACTCACGGCGCCTTCCTCCTCTGCTAATCCCAGAATTATTAGGGTTGGAAGGGACCTCTGGGGATCACCCAGTCCATCTCCCTGCCCAGGCAGGGTCACCTGGAGCAGGTGATGCAGGAACGAGTCCAGGTGGGGTTGGAATGTCCCCGGAGAGGGAGACTCCACACCCTCCCTGGGCAGTTGTTGCAGGCTCTGCCACCTCCATGGAAAGAAGTTCTTCCTCGTGTTGAGGTGGAACTTGTTGTGTTTTGGTTTATGACTATTGCTCCTCGTCCTGTCCCTGGGCACCACTGAACAGAGTGTGGGACCATCCTGACACCCCTTGGAGATATTTGTGTGGATTGATGAGATGCCCTCAGCCTTCTCTGGGCTAACCAGGCCCAGCTCCTGCAATCTCTGCTCATCAGAGAGATGCTCCAAACCCCAGATCATCTCTGTGGCCTCTGCTGGACCCTCTCCAGTAGCTCCCTGACTTTTTTTTAGTGGGGAGAGAAAAGGTACTGACAGTGACAAAACACAGGGAGAGGGGGGAAAAAATTCCCAGTGGAGTCTGTGAGGCTTGTCAAGTTTTGCTGTGACGCACAGAGAGTGCAGCTCTGTCATTTGTGCTGCATTAAAAAGTGCAGTTTAAAGGCTTCCTGCAGCTGTTGAGAGATTTTATTCCCACTTGTTAACGTTTGAGAGCTATAAATAGGGATATTAAGCAGGGAAAAAGGGTACACCTTCGCATTTCTCTGAAACTTTCCAAGTGTGGCGTGTTTTGGACAGAGTAGAAAACAAGAAACGTTTTAATTGGGAAAAGTGTTTCTCTGTAGTGTGGAACCAAGGGGGCATTTTGCTTGACTTTGATGAGAAGGTTCCTTTATTTCCCTAAATTTCCTGTGTTCAAACTGTCCAGACTGGCACTGCTCCTTTCTGAAGTGTGAACAGACTTTCAGGGCTGTGTGTGCTCAGCTTGGGTTTGGGATATTTTTTTTTTTTTTACTGGTTGCAGTAAATATTTTTCCTTTCTGTCTGCTACTGGGGAATTATGCTGACAGTGTTTTCATTTTCTTGCCACTTGTTTGCCATTCCATTTAAAAGAATAGCCATGGGAGGAACTGACTGGAAAACTGCTTGAGAAACTAGACTCAGTTGTTTTCTTCTCTTTTTTTTTCCCCTAAATATATTTTGTAGCTTCTAGTATTGCTCTGAAGCTCCCAGAATTCTTATGGAAATATATTTAAGTAGCTTTTATGTTTGTCAAATGGTCCTTTTTTCTTGGGATCTGTCATCGGTGTGACTAGAAGTTGCAAAGGAAATGCTCCTGGGGGCATCTGGCTCCTGGGGTCCCTTCCCGGGGGCAATTCCTGAGCAATGTGGATTTGTGCAGAGCAGGAAGGCTCCAGGAATCATGCAGAACCTGTGATTTTGCAGAATTGGTGCTAGAGTTTGGCTTTCCTGTGGGAATACCAGAACTATTTACAGTTTTTGTGACTCCTTGTTTTTATTTTGGTTTGTGGCCTTTCCCTTCCCGTTACTTTTTGCCTTGAAATTGGAACTCAATAATGAAAATAAACAGTTTATTGTCTTATAATTGCTTGAATTTAATTCAGCAGGATGCAGTAAGTGTGCAAATAACACTGCTAGAATTTTTGCCTCAGTTATGGACATATTTCCTCATTACTGTTTTTTTCAGTCTTCTCTTACCAAACTGCACATCCAAACCTGCTTGATGGGCAGCTGTTGCCTTGAAATGGCCTTGGGATTTCACCTAAGTTTTTGTGATAGTGAAAACTTGCTCTTTCTGTCAATTTTTGTTCAGTTTTTAAGCTCTCTAGAGGAAAATGCCAGCATGTCCAACCTATTCCATGCAGACTGTCTTGCTAAATTTCCTCACAGAAGGGTCATTCAGTAGCTGAAACTCCAAAGCCTGGTGCTCAGGCAGCTTTACCCAAACATCACTTCCTTTACAGGGCAGGTCTAACATACATTTTATGTTGAGTAGTCATTTCTCAGGTGTGTTGCTTAATAAAAATACTGTGACAAGTGGCTGTATTAGATTGGCAGCTGCCAGCTCCATTCTCAGGATTTTCCTAACTGGGTCATTAATACAGAAAATCACATTCTCAGCTTTGTCTTGTGTGTGTGTTCCTTTTGTTCAGGAGGAGATCCCTGAACTCTGGACAGGCTCTGTGTCAGTGAAGGGAAGGGCAGTGTTCAGAGAGCAGGAAAATCCATCACTTACTGAATGTGGACTTTCTAAAGTGTTGACTATGAATTTTCTCAAGCAGAAAACTTTGGTTGGATTCATGGAGGGGGACTGGAGAATAGAACAGATGTTGAGTGAAACATTTAATACTGAGGATGGCAATAAGCATAATTTAAAAACAAAGGTAATTTGAGATGTGTTGTAATAGTGTTGTTGGTATAAACCACGTGGCTCCAAACCCCACACTGATAGCCTGTGCAATTTGTGATTCTTGGATTGCCTCTTTCTGTAGAAAAGACCTTTCTAAATGTGGAACACAAATGCTGCCTGAGACCTTATCTCGTTCATGATTTCAGTGTTGAATTTGTTTTGCATGGTCAAAAATGCTGTGTTATGGGAGAGGGGTTTTTTTTGGAAAGCAAAATATAAACGAGTTTATTAAATAATGTGCAGATATGCCCAAATTCCCTTATGCCAGATGTTCTGCATCTAGCCCATAGCCATTTCTGGATGTAATTCCATATTTTCAGTTAAAGATTGAAGAAATAAATTTTTTTTTAATTCTCCAGATAGTGACTGGTATTGTCAGCCCTGATAAAGTGAGAGATCTCTTGTTATCCTCAGTTCAGCAAACTCTCCTTTTGCAGCCCACGGGGTGCTGGGTCACCTCAGCACTTTGCCAGAAAGCAGAACACCAGGAGCAAAGACAACCACAATCTAATAAAAATATATTGGCCTGTAATCCTGAACCTGTTCTCAAGTGCAGATACCAGTGATTTAGAAATGCTCTTATTGTTAAATTGTCTTTATAAATCAGTGGTTTAAAATGTTCTCATGTGTTGTTCAGGAATTTAGCTGGCCTATTCCCACTGTTTTTAAAGGGAATTCTGGCATGATTTCTTGCCTTTAGAAAAACTATTCCAGTAGAGGTACAGTTCTGTGGGACCTGGTTCTGGTCAGCTTTACGATCATCTTTTTTCTATATAAACTGGGAAATTTGGGACTAATGACTCCATTATTGAGCCATATGTACTGTCTCCTTTCTGGTTATTTCTGGGGTTACTTCATGCTGGAGGGGGGCAGAAGATGGGCTCTAAGCTGTGCTTTGGGTTTGGATTTTTCCTTGAAAACCACTGGTTTGCCATAAGCAGGACTTCAGATGATCTTTGCCCTCCCCTCATTTTGAGTTTCCCAGAGAAACTGTGGCTGCCCCATCCCTGGAAGTGTCCAAGGCCTGGTTGGATGGGGCTTGGAACAACCTGGGATAGTGGAAGGTGTTCCTGCTCGTGGCAGGGAGTGGAAGGAGATGAGTTTTGAGGTGCCTCCCAGTCCAAACCATTCCATGATAATATTTCACAAACAGTTTTGCGCTGAGCACGTGTTGGGTTCCAGCTGGAGAAAGCAGAGTCAGCACTTCAGGCAGGCCATGTTATTCCAGAGGTTTCATACAACCCATGGACCAAGAATTTGTCTTCACCCCAAGTTCCACAACACCCTATTACCTAAAAATGTGCTCAGCCAGTAGATAATAGGTATTTAATAAGTGTTCTTTTGAATTCCAATGGTGTCAGACAACAGAAGCCCCAGGGTGTTGTGGCACTGGAAAGTAAATTCCACTGTCTTACTGTACAGTAACATGTCCGTAACTCTGGGAACTAGTAAGAACAGGTGTGTTTTGTAAGAAGTGCAACAGGAGGGAGCTTTGGGAAGTTTCTAGATTTACAAGTGAATAGCCGTGCTTAAAAAAAAAAGCTCCAGGTGATCTTCAGGATTTGTTGAAGTGGTCATGTGAGTGTTGTCATTCAGTTTTCTGTGGAGCACAGGACGTGTCCTGCCTGCTCATGTGCAGTGAATTTCCATCTGGGATCTTTACCATGGGATCACACTTTGATTTTTGTGTTTTTTCTGGCATGTGCACATGATGGGTTAATGGAACTGCAGGGACAGGACGGGGGGGAGTGTGGATGTAAGTACAAAAATGTTCAGCCTTGTGAGCGTTGAGACAGTGATACCTGTCTTTTTTGTAAAGGAAAGGAGGAGTTTATGGTCCAGGTGGAGACCTTGGAGGCAATTGGAAGTGGTTCAGAAATGCCTTTTTGGCTGTTGAAGCTTTCCCAGAGCTTTTGGATTTAGTGTCTCTTTCCTGACTGACACGTAAAAAAGTTAGGACAGCCTTGTCAGAAAACTACACAGGTGGAGGTTTATGGGAATTAAGGGGGAAAAAAATCCTCAGCACCAGTGAAAGATGGGAAGTGGGACATTAAAGAACAGATTAAAAGGTCTTTTAAAAGACTAAGCAACCACTAGGCTACAAGAGAAGATAAATTACTTGGCTTTAAACTGGCAGAGGACAGGGGTAGATGGGATATTGGGAAGGAATTCTTGGCTGTGAGGGTGATGAGGCCCTGGCACAGGTTGCCCAGAGAAGCTGTGGCTGCCCCATCCCTGGAAGTGTCCCAGGCCAGGTTGGACGGGGCTTGGAGCAACCTGGGACAGTGGAAGGTGTCCCTGCCCATGGCAGGGGGTGGGACTGGATGGGCTGTAAGGTCCCTTCCAACCCAGACCAGACTGGGATTCCGTGATTATGTTTTCATGAAAATGTGGAGCTTCAGAACACAGAGCTGATGAATGATAAATGCTTGGCAGCAGCCTGGGGAGCCTGTGCACCTGGGAAATCTTGGGTATAGTCCCCATGTGCATCCTCATGCTGGGGCCGTTTGGGGAGTGTTTTAACATCTGGGGAAAAAGCGTAATCAAAAATGACAAAAAACTCTTTTTTAAGGGACAGGAAGGTGTGTGAAAGCTGCAAGTGGAAGGAAAATTTGATTCTCCCATCATTTTAAGACCTTTCTGAACTCCTACTAGAAGTACAGTGAACAGCATCACAATGAGCTCCTTAGGAAAAACTAACAATAGCATGAATTGATTAAATTACTTCCAGTAGGAGAAATCTTACTGAAATTACTATTCTGGAGGTTAAAAAAATAGTACTGAGGCAATAGATTTGGACAGAGAATCCTGAATTATGTCATGAATATTAGAAACAATTTCCCTAATTTCTCATGTCTTGTAAGGAAGGCACAGCAAGGGAACACACTCCTCTGCAGGCAGGAAGGGAACACTTACATCACTGAACTCTGGCTTTACTGCTCCCTTTCCTTGCTGTGCTTCCTTTATGCTTTCCTTGCTTGCTTTGCACTGACACATGCAGGCAACTCTGTGCACTCTGAACTCAGTGGAGACAGTCTTTGAGGATGTAATTTAAAGGACTTCCAGTATCAAGTCACAGTCTGCTTCCATTGGCAAGAAAACGCAAATGTAACTAAATGAGGGAAGGAATCTTGTCTTTTACAAGATGGAACTCTGAGGTGCTGCTACATCCCAGAAGGAGGGTTCGGTGTTGGGTTTGCTGGGCAGGCTCTGGAGCAGGCCTTGGGAACACTGTGGCACCTTGTGCTGCTGCTTTTCCCCCTTGTTCCAGTGCTCGGAGCAGAATGGCCTGAGCACTCCTCAGAGGAGCCAAGTGGCTCTGCTCCAGCCATCCAGGACGCACAGGAGCTGGCAGGCTTTCCCAGAGAACTCCAAACAAGATGTTTGGAGTTTGCCACAGCCTGTCAGCAGCAGCTCTGACCTCAGACAGCTTCTGCTTCCAGGCTGGCCGGTGCCGGCCGAGCCGCTGAGGAGCAGCCAGGGTGCCCTGCTCCTGCCCTTGCTTAACCTTAAATCTGTTCAGTGATTTAAGTTAGTTCCAAAAGCAGAGTTATTTTGGACTCAGCTAAACCCTACCAGGTTCAGTTAAAGGCAATTCAAGCCATTTTGCAAGCAGATTGAGTATTAGGGCGTAAAACGTTGTTAGACCTTATGGATACTTTAGGTTGGCAGAGTGTTTAGCAGTGTAAGTTCAGAGAAGTTTGATCTGAGCAAAACTACACCCCTTTGGTTTATTGTCCTGACTTCTGGTACATCTCACTCCTGTCTTAACTCTTCAAAGAAATCCTAAAAGCGGAATGTAAAAATTGTGTATATAAAGTGGCGTATTCTGAAAAACTGGTGATTTTGAGTAACTTCTGTGTATCTGTAGATTATCAGTGGTTACTGGTAGCTGAAAAGTTCAGCTCACGTTTCAGTACAGTTCTAATTTCTATCAACTGTTAAAAAAGAGTATTCTAGGACATATTTTCAGAGCAATAGCAGCAATACCAGTCTGAGTCCATCCCCACTGCAGGGTAACACCACTGTTCCACTGACTGTCCTGGCAGCCATAGTTCAAGTGGAGAACCGTTGTTCACCTGGAAGCAAGTCAGTGACAGGTACAGGAAGGAGAGAGAGGTTGAATCATGGAATTCAGTGCTGGAGTCAGAATCCTACTGGAACTGAAATTCCAGGATTGCCTGCCTGCCGCAGCACAAGGAGGAAGAGGAAGGGTCTGTTGGGAGCAGGGTGCCTGCCAGTGGCTTGGAGTGCTCCCCTAGTGTGGTGACTGCAGCCGTCCCAGCTGGAGAACTGTCACACTTCCCTCTGCCCACCCTGGAGCCTTCCAGTGCAGCGGGATACCCAGGGAATGTTTGGGGAGTGCAGTTACTGTAACTCAGTACCAGCAGTTCTGAGGCCCCATGTGTCTGGAACTTGAGCTCCAATAGGATTTTGGGGTTTAAAACATTTTTTCTATGATTTGCTCTTTAGCAGGTGCTGGTTTCTAAACTTCTTCATTCTCTGTGATAATCTGTTCCCTTTAAAGGGTATCTCTGGTTTTTTTCCACTAATCTTATTTGCTGCATTTTTTGTTTTATTTTGGTGATTCTTTGCTGAGTTGCTCTGAAGTGACGGTTCTTTGATGTTCCTGACTACCCCCATTTGTCACCTGTGGTCTCTCAGAATGGTCTGTTGTCACTGCCTGCTGCAAAAGAGTCCTATTCCTCCACAGCTCAACACAGTATTCCAAGGACATCTCAATGTCTGCTTTCCAGGTTGATTTAGGAGCACAGAACTGCACTGACCCCTTCTGCAGTCTCTGCTTCATTCCCATCCACTGTAGGAGACCACACAGTGTCTCCCACTGCTTTGTCCACAGGGTAACTCCAGTGCTGTACGACAACAGGGTCCTGGATGAAAGGTGTGTCACCTTTGAGCTTGATTGCAGGCACAAAAATATTCCCTCTGTGCTCATTCCCACTGGCAGTGTCCCTGGCAGTCCGTGCCAGCCATCTGCCTTCCAATCCAGCCATTTCCTCTCAAAGCATGAGCTGCTGCTGAGAGTTCCTTCAGCCTTAGAGCAGTCCATGCTTTGGATCTCTAGGATGAAGAAGGGGCTGTGTATTAAAACTCCTTTTCAAGAGATGGGACAGGAGCCAGGTTAGCAGACGTACGTTGTTTGTTTGTGTGCTGAACATAAAGTGGCATTGTCCATTACATACTTGGAAGATTCCAAATTCCCTGGAAGTTGGAGCAGCCTCCTTTTTAGATCATGATAGAGAGCAAGGAGTAAATATCTGAGCAGAGGGCTCCTGGCAAAAGGCTTTGAACAACTGTGAAGGATGAGAGGAGCTGATGCTGCTCTCGTCTCGTGTTAGTCCTGAGCACAAGCTGCAGCTGCAAATTCCTTCTCTCCTGGGTGAGCCATGAAGTAATTCTGTGTTTTCAGGTTTGGATTTTCACCAGAGCAGCAGTGCACAGCCAGCTGAGAGAGGAAAAGTTCATGGGAGCTAATTTTAGGCCCCTAATGTGGCTGCTGTGGATCTCTTTGCATTCTCCATTACCTAAAACAGAGCCCGGGTGCTGATACCAATGTCAGAAATCCCGTGAGGAATCCTGGGGGGGATTCAGTTAGTTTGCAGGTATAAGCTTGCTGTCATCTCCTAATCCTAATAAAAGTTGGTCTCTGCCATCCCAGCCCTCTTCACCCCCAGCAGAGCCAGCTCAGGAGGCTTTGAATGTTCTAAACTTCCCAGAATTCTGACAGGGATTGTTGTAGGGAGGTTCACACTCACAGGGATTGTGAAAGGCTTGAGCACTTGCTCTGAACTTGGACACATCCCTCAGGGCTCACAGCATTTCTCTGGGTCAGGGAATGGCTCCACCATATTACTGTGGAGATGAGTATCCATAGGCCTCTGGTGTGTCGGGAGGGTGTTTCCTACCCATGGAAGTGCTCAGTGCTCTTAAATTTGGGGATGCTGCAGGGTCACAATGTAGCAATCCTTTTAATACACCACCTTTGAAACCAGCTTGGAGTTTCTGCTCTGGATGCAGAATGTAACCAAGGTGGAACTCGTTTCCAGAAGTGAGGCTAAACATGAATTTTTCATGTCTGGAAAGAAATATTACCAGCCTAATATCTTACTGTAAAGCCACAGGGCTTGCTGCTCTTCATAGGTACAGGAGGAGGATTTACATGGATACTTCTGGAGCACAGTCGCAGCCCCACAGGAGCAACTGGAGGGAAAGTTGGACAAACCTCTGTTTCTAGAATATCACTGTCACCAAGGTGTCTGTACCTGAGAAGAGAACTTTGGATGCTGTCCTTGAGCAAATATCATGATGTCTTGGCTTTGCTCATCCTTTCCTGCGTTTCATTGGGAATTAATTTACTAGCATGTAAAAAAGGCTGAAAATAAGACAGAGAAATAACATTGGTGCTTGCACATGTAAGAAAAAGTTACAACATATAATAAAAACCTTTGAAAATCCAAAAGTTAATGTGATGATGAAGAACCTGCAGAGGTTTGCTTTGTTCTTTCCTAAAAGTTCTAAGCTGACTTGGAAATAAAGAGCAAATGTAGGTGGGTGAAGTGTCAAGAAGAACACTGATGGGTTTGGAATTCATTCTGGGCTTTACTTCTAGTCTTGTACTTTTAATTATTTTTTTTTTACCTGCTTTGAGGTGGTAGAGTGCTGAGGGCAGTGGGTGGAATGATTTAGGGATTGATCTGCATCAGTTGAACGCAGCTAGAGGGAAAACTGTTTGAATTAATACTTTTATATATAAAACAAGTACAGTGATGTTGAAAAAGGTGATTCCTCGTATTCCAGTTTTTTAACTTAGAAAATATTTGAAGGAAGTTTCTATTTTTGTCTTGCTGTGCCCTCCCCATTTCCCTGTTTCCTAGAGCATGTTGGTGACAGGCTATTTCAGTGTGTGTTGTTTACCTCATCAGTTCGTTTCTTTTTCCTTGATTCCCTACTTTTCCATGGTGTCTCCTGAAATCCCTGTGTATAATCGGTAACAACTGGTAATTGAGTGATAATTTCCTTTAAAGAAAGGTGACTACAAAACTAGACATGTCCAGAAGCAGGTTAGTAATGCAATATTGAAGGCTGGGATAAATCTGTAAAAAGATGATATTTACTCATACATTTATTCATTCTAAATAAATTTTTTAATCCAAGAAGGTAAATCATTATCCCTACGCCCTAGGAAAAAACTTTTAAGGTCATCTGTTAATAAAAGATGAAAAATTAATTATATATTGAGAATACTGGTTAGGGTTTCTAATCACCTTCCTCGTGAGAGTGGGGCATTATTGAAAGGAATTTCGAAGATAGAACATCAAAATCAATACAGAAAAGGGGTTTTCAGCAAGTCTCCAATTGCACACTCTGGAACTAATTGCTGTCATACTCTTCAAACCTTAGAGTTTTGATATCTGCATCGTAAAAGCAATATTTGTTGTGAGCAGGCCCAGCAGGAACAGTGTTTGCTGAGTGCTTTGTTGGCTTTGTTACCATCTGCCCCAGCCCTGGGACAGACATTTCCAGCTCCTTATCTCCTGCTCCTTGGCTTCAGGTTGTTTGGTGGCTATTAGTTCTTTATTGCCACCTCCTGATTGGAGTTGTGGCTGCAGTGGGATAAACCTGGGTGCTCTTAAGGCCGAGTCTGAGGGCGCTGCAGGCAGTTGGAGCTGGAGGTCCAGAGGGCTTTGCCTTTGCTCTCCTGGTTTCTTGTATCTTTGCTGATGCTGCTGCATGGAGCTGGTTCAGGAAGCTCCACTGGAAGAATTCTCTTTCTATCTCCCCCCCTTTGACAGAGGGGAGCTGCCCATTCCAGGCTCCTGAACTAACTCCATGAGTGCTGGGCTCCAGGAGAGGCAGGTGAGCCTCAGCTTCACCTGGATCAATGCAAGGGAACACCACACATGGACCACTTTGGAGAGGATTCCCACTTTGGGGAGCTTGGAGCACGCATATGTCCATGGATATGGCAGCATTATGTCCACAGTAGAACAAACACTTTGGCTGAAGGCCCCCAAAGCTTACACTGAGATGAGTAAGTGTTTTAGCTTGTCAATAAAATCATGTTAGGATTTGGAATGTGGCTTAATTTAGGAATGTAAATGAAGAATTATGTCATTGCATTAGTATAAGTTGTAATTTTGTTTTGTGTTCAAGTCTTGAAACTCCTTGATTTGCTTTCCACATTACAGTGCTGTTTTATTTCTGTTCTCTTTACAGCTGATATAATTTCAACAGTTGAATTTAATTACTCTGGTGATCTTCTTGCAACAGGAGACAAAGGTGGCAGAGTGGTTATATTTCAAAGGGAACAAGAGGTCAGTGACTCAAAAAACAAAAGTGCTGTTACTACACTGTTCTTGTGTTGCACAGTCTCACTTCACTTGTTCATGCCCTGAGGTTTAAATGCTTTAAATGGAGAGTTTTCTCAGAAAACTCCAAGTTAGCCAAGTTTCTAAATGTGTGCCCTGTGCTGCACTCAGTGAGTTCGTTTGATGGGGGTTCCTCCCTTCTTAAAAAAAAAAAAGTTCCAAAAATCCAGGTGATTTCTTTGTGTATACCTGGTGTGCTCAGTGTCACTTTGCAGAATTGCCTGTGGACTTTTCCTGAGCCTTCCACTGGGTCAGGCTGAGCTGAGATAAATCACAGTGCTTTGGAGAGGATGTAAGAAAAGTTTATAAAATAAGCTGCAAGGATAATGGGATAAGGTGGTTAAAAATTGATTTAGGGTCCTATGACTCAAAACCAGTGGGAGCAGCCACTTCTCCAGAAACACTTGAGTGTTTCCAGTTGGGAGGGGGGGAGGATTGTCCCTCCTGCAGTTCACAGCTCCTCAGCTGATCCCTGCAAGGAGTTCAGCTGTGTGGCAGTGCTGTAACATTCCTCTGCCGTCATCCTGCAGCCACATCCCTGAACTTGGATACCCAGAGCAACAACAGGGGTTGGAAACGTGCATGAAGTTCTGGAAAATAATGGTTGTGTCTGGGGTTGTGTTCTTTAAAAAGTCAGTATTTCACTTGGCAGTTCTGCCCCCCCACCGAAGAGCATGGTTATCCTGTCATTTGCATCAGAGTTGATGAGAGATTGAGCCTTTGGTTTTGAGCCTTTTCCTGGACCAGAAATACCAAAATGGATTGTGGAATTTTAATTCAGCTGGCCTGTGCATGAATATTACAAGTCTATGTGTTTTCCCAGTCTATTTCCCAGCAGAATCCCTCTACCTTCCTTGTGTGGCTCAAATAACGCTCAGTTAATGAACACCTCACCAGTGTTTTGCCTTTCATGCTCACTGTGGTGCTGTTCATAACCCCTTTTCCCAGAGGTGCTGTACTGGTTGTACTGGGAGGGCTCTGGAGCAGTGAAATGAAGACTGTGCTGAAATGTTACCCGTCTGCACCCAGGCAGCTCAGGGCTCATCCATCATTTACTCTGGGTACAGACTTAACTAAGGCCCAGGAGAAGGTCAGAAGTGCCCCCTGCTCGGACTGATGTTGTGTGTAGTGGGACTATTGTGGGGTGGCTCTCAGCTACCAGGGCTCAGTTGTTCCATAAGGCAGAACCCACTTGTCACCTCACTTCCTCAGAGGGTGGGGAAAACCAAACCCCAAGTACACAGGAAGATTCAGCTGTCTCCTTGGGAGCACATGGAAACTGAGGGAAGGGTTGGGCACGAGGGACATTACTCTTGTCATGTGCAAAACTGCAGGAAAAATCTAACGTGTATAATCTTCAAATATAACAACAATATTTTTACCCAATGTGAATTTAAGACAGGTTAGCCAGGTTAATGACGGCTTAGGGTGGTTATACAATTCCCCAGACATTTGGATTTGGGAAGTTACACTGGAATGCTGTGCATCATGCCCTGGGCTCAGATGACTTGATTTCACTTGCAAGCAGCCAATTATTCCAACCTGATGTGTGAATAGAGAGGAAAAGCACCAGCGTCAGCAAAGGCAGCTCTCTCCAAGGGCAGGGAACTGCTGGATGGGGTCAGTTGAGAGGGTCCTCTCCAAAACTCTTACAAGTTGAATGACCTGTAGGGAGTAAAATAATTTAAAGTCTCAGAATCAACTGAAACTGCGCATTGAGGAAATGTGGAAACTCGTGAGACACTGCAGGGGAAAACTCAACACCAGTGGGGCTGTTCTCCAACATGAGCCAATAAAGAACATTAACCTACTTGAAAAGCCTGATAACAAGTTACCTCAAATCTGATAATGCAAATCTGTGGACACTTGGAACTTTGCTCTCTGTTCCTTGCTCCCGCATCCACAGAGAAGGATAACAAAGCTTGAAGGGTACACAGATGTTTATAGATAAAGCTGCATTTTGGAAGAGAAAGGCTGTGTGCACTGTATTGAGGCTAAACTGGTACAGTATCAGAGTGACAATGTAAAATTCACAATCTGTTGTAGAAGTGGACTTTCTGTTGGGCAATTTCTAAACACTAATTTGTGCCCCCAGTGACATCAGCCTGAAGAAATGCTCTGTTCTCTTGCAGAGTAAAACCCGTCCTCTCTCTCGGGGAGAATATAATGTTTACAGTACCTTCCAGAGTCACGAGCCTGAGTTTGACTACTTGAAAAGTCTAGAAATCGAAGAAAAAATTAATAAAATTAGGTGGTTACCACAACAGAATGCTGCTCACTTCCTGCTGTCTACAAATGGTAAGGACCCTTTCTTTTTGCAAAAGACTTTGTCATTGGAATATTGTCTCAGCTGTGACCCACTTGGGGTTTTTCTGAAGTGTTTTGGGGTTGTTTTAATGTCTTTATTTGCAAAATATGTTTTGATTGTAATGTTGAGTGCGAGGTCTGTGTGAGTATTGAGTGTATTCTGTTTTGGTGCATCATGGAGCATCTGTAAGTGGAAATGTAGAACTGGGGACAGAGGTTGGTGCTGGGGGAACAGTTGAACTCCATGATCCTAAAGGTCTTCATCAACCTAAACTATTCTGTGGAAAAGTTTACTCTTATTGTCAGAGGAAGGTGCTTGTTCCTCACAGTTTGGATCACTTTTTGCCCTGTATTTAAAAGACTTTATGTGAGGTCATGATAAACTTTTAAAAGCAGGAGTGACTTCCATCTGCTGGACCTTGAAATTAAAATCATTTACTTTGATATGTCTTAATAAACTTAAAGCATTCTTTAAACTTTATCATCTTAAATGCTTTAAAGCTCTGCAGGAGTTTAGGGAGGAGAGATTTGGTTCCAGTTAGCCAGGGATCTCACTCATGGGTGAAACAAACCCATGGGTTTGTTGGGTTTTTTGTCCTTAGCACTGGTCTGTTAATATACTTCAGATAATCATACAGGGCTTAGTGGGGAACGTGGGTAATTGGTGTGTGAAACCCCCCTGTGAAGGGTCCTTTGGGTCAGTGGGAGGCACAGACCTTATTGCTCAGGCACAACTTTGGATTTTATTCAAACTGCGCATCCCGTTGGGGACAAAGAGCTCTGTCAGGGTAAAGAACTCTGCCAGGGTCCTTTCTGCTGCAAGCAGGGGAAACCCAGACAGGTCAATAGTGTCCACTCTGCTCACTCCCTACTTAGGGTTTTTATTTTGAATTGAACTCATTCTCAAGCGTGTGAATTTTTGGTTTTAGATAAAACTATTAAATTATGGAAAATAAGTGAAAGGGATAAAAGAGCCGAAGGTTATAATTTAAAAGATGAAGATGGAAGACTTAGGGATCCTGTCAGAATCAAAGAACTACGGGTACGTCTCTGACTTTACATATCTTTTTGCATGTACTTCTCTACCTTTGTGCTCCCAAACTGAAATGTGCAGGTTAAAAATGATGTTTGGGTCAGGGTCATTGAAAACTTTAGAAAAAATAAAGACACTTCATTGTTTTTATATATATATATATAAACTATTAAATAAGGTCCCTCTGGAAAGCTTGATGGAAACTTTCATGATTATAATATTGTATTTCTAGGAACAAGACTCAAAAATTGGAACAGGGTGCTGGATATTCCGTGGTTGGGTAGAAGGTGTGTTTGTTAGAGGCAAAGTTGAAGTATTTGGATAACCTAAAGTGCACTGGAGTAGTCTTGGACATCATGCTGTAGTGGGCAGTGCTCCAAACTTGGGATCGCTTAGATCAGGAGCTCAGGAAATGAAACATGCAGAGTTGGGGTTTTTATTGGGGTTCTATGTTGCTGTCACCATAAAGAGGAACAGAACTGAGGCTCTCCCTGCTCTCAGAGCCAGGGCCACCCTTACACTTGTAGTCACTCGTCTGAACTTGCTGCTTCTCTGAGACTGGAAGTGTGGGCTGAGCTGCAGCCCGGCCAGGCACTGCAGCTTGGGAGAAGGGATGATGGAGTGAGCCAAGTCTGAGCAACAGTTGGGAGGAGGAAAAACCTCACCTAGAGCTACTTCCATGTGGGTTTAGAGAGCCAGTGTACCCTGGGCTTTGGGGGCTTTGATGGCAAGTTTTGTTACAGAAATATAGTCCCCGTGTTTTGTAAAGTGGGGGACGTGGAGGAGAAGCAATACTGAGACCGTGGCATTTCCAAATACCATTCCTGATTTTTCCCATTAGTGCACCTGTGATGTCACAGCCAGGCTGGGAGCACTGGTGTAGTGAGATAGGACATGGTCTGATAAAAAGTAATGGATTCATTGTAATCATTAGTTGGATGTAAACAGCCTGGAGATACAAACCCAGGGAAGCAGTGAGGCAGTTCTGGGATGATCTGGTCTCTGGCTCCAGACAAATGGGTTATCCAGGACACTGTCAGACCTGGTCCTTAGCTGGATGATGCCACTTGGGATTGTGCTGGGACAGCCCTGCTCAGTGCTGGACACTGAGGAGCAGCTTGAGGGCAGGTTAGGCCTGGCTCTGCCAAAGCTCAGCTGGTTGTGGCAGCAGCTGTCTCTGAATTTGTGCTGACTGTTCAGGAACGAATTGGGGATTTCTTTGAGAAATGTTGTTGCCAATGTCCTGAGCACCCCTCTGAGATCTGGGGACATTTCTAAGGGCTTGTTTCTCTAACCTTTAGATGTTGTTACAAACACACCCCATGTCCTGTTGGGTGAGGCATAAAGGGCTGGGTTTGACAGGTGACTGATGCAGAAGTCGGTGCCTGAAGTTTTCTGTCAGCAGTATCCAAAGTCAGCATCCATACACTCTTTCATTATTTTTCTTGCTCAGTAGTTTTCTAAGTTGTTCAGTCACTAAATCAATACAGAAATCTGTGGTGTGCAATTAACTAATTGCCATCAATTAATTAAACACACCTGTGGGTTCCCAGGGCTCAGTATTGGGGCCAGTGGTGTTTAAAGTCTTTATTGATGATCTGGACAAGGAGATGGAGTGTGCCCTCAGTCAGTTCACAGAGGACACCATGGTGGGTGGGATGTTGATCTGCTGGAGGGCAGGAAGCACTGCAGAGGGGTCTGGACAGGCTGGATCTGTGGGATGAGGGAAAGCAAGGACAAGTGCCGGGTCCTGCCCTTGGGTCACACTAATCCCATGGAACACTCAAGGCTGGGGCAGAGGGGCTGGAAAGTTGGAAAAGGCCCTGAGGGTACCGGTGACAGTGGCTGGACATGAGCCCAGATGTGCCCAGGTGGGCAAGAGGCCAATGGCCTCAGTGCCAGCCGTGGTGTGTCACAGGCCCAAGGCAGTGACTGTCCCTTTGCTGGCACTGCTGGGGCACCTCCAGTGCTGGGGGCAGTTCTGGGCCCCTCAGACCAGAGAGACATTGAGGGGCTGAAGTGTGTGCAGGGAAAGGAACAGAGCTGAGGAAGGGTCTGGAGCACCAGGATTGGCTGAGGGAGCTGGGGGGGCTCAGCCTGGAGAAAAGGAGGCTCAGGGGGGACCTTCTCACTCTCTGCAACTCCCTGACAGGAGGGGGGAGCTGGGAGGGGTGCAGGCTCTGCTTCCAGAGAACAAGGGACAGGATGAGAGGAAACAGCCTCAAGCTGGGCCAGGGGAGAGTCAGGTTGGATGTTACAAAAAATTTCTTCCCCAAAAGGTTGTCCAGGCCTGGCACAGCTGCCCAGGGCAGTGGTGGAGTCCCCATCCCTGGAGAGATTTAAAAGGTGTGTGGATGTGGCACTTGGGGACACGGGTTATTGGTGGCCTTGGCAGTGCTGGGGAAATGGACTCAGTCTTGAAGGTCCTCTCTAACCTAAACAATTTGGTGACTCTCATTAATCTCTTGTGGATCAGGAATGAGTTCTCTGCCCACAGTGAGTGGCGTTTCTCTGTGCAGGTGCCAACCCTGAAGCCCATGGACCTGATGGTGGAGGCGAGTCCCCGCAGGATATTTGCGAATGCGCACACGTACCACATCAACTCCATCTCCGTCAACAGCGACTACGCCACGTACCTGTCTGCAGATGACCTCCGGATCAACCTCTGGCACCTGGAAATCACAAACAGGAGTTTTAGTATCCTTTGGTGTCTTCGGGGCACACCTGGTACAGCTCAGCTGGCTGTGTCTGAGAGAATCACTTTAATGATAATAATTAGAGTGGGTGTTTGAATCCAGGGATTCAAACAGGATTTGTAAGTGTGGAGGTGTAATGCAGTGAAAGCAGGCGTTGGAAGGATCAGTCATTCCTGAGGGCAAGTGTGCTTCCGATAGAAAACCATCAGTAAAATACCACAGAGTGTGTTCTAAGGAGAAACTGAGGAATTGCAGGAGCATCCTTAATTCGTGAAGATCAGTCGGCTTAAATGAGAGTTGCCAGATTTGAAAACTAGATCTTTTCGTACTGTGTTACTTCTTTCCAAAATTTAAGGTCTCTTAACCAAGTGACACTTCTCTTAGACAAATTTCAGTGTTTTTCCATGTCACATGATTTCATTAACTGCAGAACGAATTTTCAGATCTTTTTGCAAACTAACTGCATTTTACATCAACAAATCTGCAGTAAAACAAAAGTTACAGAAGTACTGTCTTCTAAAGAGGTAATCTTGTAAAGTTTTAGGTCAAGTTTTCTAAAGTTCTGGGTAAAGAGATGAGGTATGTTTGGTGTTCAATAGGAAGCATTAAGAAGGAGGCTTGAGAGGACTTTTTGGACTTTGATGATCCTTGTGGGATATTCTGTGAATCTAAGAGTCTAAAATTGTCCAGGTCTTAGATTTCAGATGGAGAAAGATGGAGAGGGACTTCTAGGAGTGTGTAGTGACAGACAAAACAGGAATGGCTTCCCACTGCCCTCTGGCAGTGGGATAGGTGGGATATTGGGAGAAAATCCTTCCCCGTGAGTGTGGTGAGGCCCTGGCACAGGTTGTCCAGAGAAGCTGTGGCTGCCCCATCCCTGGAGTTGTTCAAGGCCAGGTTGGCCAGGGCTTGGAACAACCTGGTCTCCCTTCCAACCCAAACCATTCTGGGATTCTGTGATCTGTGAAATCCAGACTTCTTTAGGCTCCACTTTACTTCGTGTGCCTTGCACAGGGCAGAAGTTAAAGCTCCTGCCATGGCATTTCCAACACTTGTCACCAATTCCCTGCTGGAAGGGGTCAAATGTGAGCCGTTCCCTGCCTTTACCAGCCGTCCCAGACATCGTGGACATCAAGCCGGCCAACATGGAGGAGCTGACGGAGGTGATCACGGCGGCCGAGTTCCACCCGCAGCAGTGCAACGTGTTCGTGTACAGCAGCAGCAAGGGCACCATCCGCCTGTGTGACATGCGCTCCTCGGCCCTCTGCGACCGCCACTCCAAGTGTGAGTGACACACACACACACCCCCTGCATGGGGGGCACGGGCCACCCGGGTCCTGCTGGGGTACCGGCCACAGCGGGGTCAGGGACAGAATGGGTGCCTTGTCTCGTTCTAGGCCACCACTGGGCACAAGGGGGGGCAGGAGGCAATTGACCACCTGGCTCTGCTCCTCTTTGCCCATTTTTGCCTCATAAACTGATGGGAGCAAGTGCTTTGGGCACCAGTGACACCTGCCATCTGGCCACGCTCAGCCTTGGTGCCTCTCAAAGATTCTGCTCGTCACGGGCCAGTTCAGAGCAGTTCATCCACCTTTGTGTGTTAGAAACTGGGCTGATGCCACCAGAACCCCTTCCCCTTGGGAGCAGTGCAGCTCCTAGGATGGGATTAGTCCTTGGGATATACACTGCAGGTGTGTCCACGGGTTCAAGGTGAATGCTCCTTAGGCTGCTGAACCATGAAAACTCGTGTAGGTGAGGAAGGATGGCATTGCTGTGGAAGTCCCAAGGATCCTTGTTCCCTGCCCTGTACACAACCGTGTGTTCCCTGTTCCCTGCCCTGTACACAACCGTGTGTTCCCTGTTCCCTGCCCTGTACACAGCTGTGTGTTCCCTGTTCCCTGCCCTGTACACAACCGTGTGTTCCCTGTTCCCTGCCCTGTACACAGCTGTGTGTTCCCTGTTCCCTGCCCTGTACACAGTCGTGTGTTCCCTGTTCCCTGCCCTGTACACAGCTGTGTGTTCCCTGTTCCCTGCCCTGTACACAGCTGTGTGTTCCCTGTTCCCTGCCCTGTACACAGCTGTGTGTTCCCTGTTCCCTGCCCTGTACACAGCTGTGTGTTCCCTGTTCCCTGCCCTGTACACAGCTTGTGTTCCCTGTTCCCTCCTGCAAGAGCTGTGGTTTATCAGCCCTGAGACACTGACAGTTCCAGGTCAGCTTCCTGCAGTGCAGAGAGGGGTTTCTTGGTGCTGGAAGGAAGTATTTGTGCAATAGGAAGCGGAGAATGCGAGGCCACTTCATTGATTCAGTTCAGTGTTGCGTTAAATCACTTAAATGCACTTTATTTTTAGCTGCTTGTGACTCAGTCACCTCCTGTTACAAGGGGTCTGTCAAAAAAGAGCAAGTTCTGGGTAGCCTGGGTCAGGAAATGCTGATTCCAGAGGTTGACTCTTGGATTTAAACAATGTGTCTTGATCTGCTCTCTAAACCCACACAAGCTGTTCCAAGTGAAGCTGCTCACATTTCAGTGGGGTGTTTAGAACAGTGTTGGTTCAGGTCTAAAGAGAAGTAGTACACTGTCCATGCTCTCCTTGTGTTTGGGATGCTGCTGTTCCCATCTGCTCCTCTTCCATGGGATGTGCAGATCAGCTGTGGTGTTTACTGTACCCACGTGCTGGTTTTAGCCTTTTTCCTCTGGCTGATCCCCAAGACCTGTGAGTTGTGCTTTGCTGGAGCTGTGCTGTAGTTGAGTGTTGGAGATGCACATTGGCAATCTGATGGCCTAGAGCACAACAGTGCTTTAAAAAAGATTACTGCTAAAAAGTATCCATTTTCTTCAAAAAGAAACTAGTAATTGATTTAAAATTTTCCAGTACTGAAAAATGTTAGAAGCTGTAAGCCCTGGTGTTGGTTTCACCTGGAACTGTGTCTTCTCTCTGCAGTTTTTGAGGAACCTGAAGATCCTAGCAGCAGGTCATTTTTTTCAGAAATAATATCATCGATATCTGATGTGAAATTCAGCCACAACGGGCGATACATGATGACAAGGGACTACCTGTCTGTCAAGGTGTGGGACCTCAACATGGAGAACAGGCCTGTAGAGACCTATCAGGTACATGTTCACCTCTTCTGAACCGTCCCTTTTCCCCCTTTTCCTCTGTTTCTGTGTCCAACCTCCATTTCGTGTCCCCAAGGTGCACGAGTACCTCCGCAGCAAACTGTGCTCCCTGTACGAGAACGACTGCATCTTCGACAAGTTTGAGTGCTGCTGGAACGGTTTGGACAGGTGAGGAAAAGGGGCTGGAGTTCCCTCAGCATCAGGATTTGGGGTTCCAAAGTTGGTTGCTCAGAATGAGGCTGCAGGTGGCTCTGAGTTACTGAGAGGAGAAATCCCACTGGAGCACTAGGTTTGCACAAACAAATTTGGCAGTGGGATTTCTGCCCCTCTGCTCTGTGAGACCCCACCTGCAGAGCTGCCTCCAGCTCTGGGGCCCAGCACAGGAAAGACATGGAGCTGCTGGAGTGAGTCCAGAGGAGGCACCAAGGTGATCAAAGGGATGGAGCAGCTCTGCTGTGAGGAAAGGCTGAGAGAGTTTGGATTGATCAGCCTGGAGAAGAGAAGCTTTGGGGTGAACTAATTGTGGCCTTACAGTGCCTGAAGGAGCTGGCAGGAAAGATGGAGAGACTGTTTACAAGGGCTTGGAGTGACTGGACAAGAGGGAATGGCTTCCCACTGCCAGAGGGCAGGGTTAGATGGGATATTGGGAAGGAATCCTTCCCTGTGAGGGTGGGGAGGCCCTGGCCCAGGTTGCCCAGAGAAGCTGTGGCTGCCCCATCCCTGGAAGTGTCCAGGGCCAGGTTGGACAGGGCTTGGAGCAACCTGGGATAGTGGAAGGTGTCCCTGCCCATGGTTGGTCTTTAAGGTCCCTTCCAGTCCAAAGCAGTCTGTCGTTTTTGTTCCTGTGGGATAAGGGGATGAAGTAGCACTAGGAAAACCTATTTTCCTCCTGTAAAGATGAACAAAGAATTAAACTGCAGCCAACTGCCAGTGGCAGGATGGGGGGAGCAGGGGAACACCTGGAAGAGGAAGTGGTGCAGTGGGAGCAGTGCTGCAGTCCCAGAGGAATTGAGCAGAGGTGTCCATCTGGCAGAGTGTAATGGACTGGCCATGAGCTTGGCCTGACAGTGACCTCATGTGTGAGAGAGGAGGGGGGAATATTATTTCTGGAGACCTGACAAGATCTACCTTTCTTCTGCCCTTCACCAGTACAATCATGACTGGATCTTACAACAACTTCTTCAGGATGTTTGACCGGAACACACGCCGGGACACGACTCTCGAGGCCTCCAGGGAGAGCAGCAAATCCCGTGCCATCCTAAAGCCACGCAAAGTGTGCACAGGGGGGAAGAGGAAGAAGGACGAAATAAGCGTTGACAGTCTGGACTTCAACAAGAAGATTCTCCACACAGCATGGCACCCCACGGAGAACTTCATCGCCGTAGCTGCCACCAATAACTTGTATTTATTCCAGGACAAGATTAACTAGGGATGACTGCCCGTGGACAGAGTCTCGTCTCGCATAGTTCAGCTCAGTTGTTTATCTGTAACAGAAGGCCTTGTTGTCCTACCAGTGAAGAACATTGATGCACTTACTTCCCTTGAGCTAACGGAGAGGATCTGGCCTGGCTTTGAGTCCCTGGAGTGGTTCTGCCTTCGGTGGGGGGGGAGCGCCCGGCGGCTTTCGGGGAGGAGCCTCCCCAGGCAGAATTGATGGACAGTGCTCAGTGAGGCCAACACAAAACAAATGTATTTATTGACGTCTGAGCCTTCTTTCCAGTTTATAGACCAAAAAATTTAACACCCGAGAAGAAAAGGTTGTCATAAAAGTGTAATTTCTCTCTCTCGCTCTCTCTGCTGTAATATTTGGGCCTTTCAGAACATTTCTTGTGCTTGATGCCTGTACACATTCCTCAGGCCTGGAGCCAGCGCAGGGTCTGACCTTGAGCACTTAGGTGGGGCTTGAGTTGGGTTCTAGGCAGGTGTCCATGACTATTTACTCACCAACTGTATCTATAACCACACCTTCTGGTGTAAACCACTTAATAAATAACAGCCTATCAAACGTGTTTTTAAAGCTGAAGGGATGTATTCAGTCTTCTTTTTGTATTGCATGTCCTGAGCTGGTGCAGAACAGTCCTGGTGGCACCTCTGACAGGGTTTGCCCCAAAACACCGAGTTTTTGGCAGACTAATACGAACTTTTTTGTGTAGTATTTCAGATTCTAAATTTAGAGTTTCCATGGCATTGTCATAGAGTTGGAGTTGCACTGGATTTGTTGTCCAAGGCTCTGTGTGTGCCGAGTAGGAGATGGAAAGGGTCCTAGAAACATCCACAGCCTTAACCAAGTGTCGGCCTTGCACGGAGGGAACCGAAACATCGACACTTCTCTGCCCTGAGGATAAAAATGCAGCTTCTGTGGCGCATCCCCCCCTCAGCCAGAGGCAGAACTGATGTGCATTATGGTTTTTAACCTTTTTAGTTCTTGTCACGAAGGGAACAGTTTGTTTTAAGTGTTTGGCACAGTACCTCGTGTGTCCCCTGCAGTTCCAGACCGGGCCCAGGTTGTGCCCAGGGCAGATGTTGGACACCCCGAGCACAGCTGGTGTGACAGCAGCTGCTGGGACTCTCCTGCCCAACTTGTTTTAAGCCTTAGGTACTTTTTCTTTTTTTTTGTTTTCTTTCTTCCAAAGAGGCCTAAATCACATCCCCCTCCCCCGGACGAGCCGCAGGCACGTCCAGCAGCCCCGAACGGCCAGAGCCTGCCCTCTGCCATGTGCCTGCAGCCTGGGAATGTTTTCCCAGAGCCCCCAGCTTCCCCCAGGCAGCCGCAAGTGTGGTTTACACTCCGTTTTCCCTGGAAGGAAGGTGTGTTAAGCTCTCAAGAGCAAACCGTGGCCATCCCACCCCTCCCGGTACCACCCCCAAGCCAGAGGGTCCCGGGAAGGTGGGAAGGACAAACCGTGAGGTTCTACAGAGAAAGGTTCAATTCACTCAGTCCTATACTGTACTTGGTTGTGACACTTTGGAACTCCTGAGATGTGGAACGGGGGGGTCCGAGCCGTTAATCCGACCGCGTTCCCAATGCCTGCTCGAGCCGATCCGTGGGGTTGTACATAATTGTTCAGTTCTTTTGACCAAAAAGTTTAATAAATTTTAAATGTTTACCTGGCTGTGCTCCCTGTGTTTTGATGATGTTTCCTTTGTGTGTGAGGGAATTGGCTGGATGGGCCAACTGAGGGTGCATTTCAAGTTGGGATGGTTGGTGTGGCGGGGCCAGGACTGCTCCCTCTGCTCCAGGACACAGCAGTGCTGGCTGGGCTGGATCTGTTTTTTCAGCAAATACAAGTGGAATGTGAGTAAAGGGAAGAAGGATATGATGGAATCTCCTATTCCAGTTCTGTTTGCTTGTACCACTTTCAATTAAATAGTTTTTGACTATTCATGGAATTTTATCCTTTTCATTTTACCTTAACACCAGATCTTAGTGTCAGTTTGATAGAATTGCTGCCCAGTGGAGCAGCCTGGTCTGGTGGATGGTAGAAGGGCATGGGGATTGGAACCAGGTGGGCTTTAAGGTCCCTCCCAACCCTGGCCAGTCGAGGGTTCTGTTTCAGCCCAATGGCTTCAGGCAGAGCCCCCCACGCCAGAGCTTTGGAACTGCATTCACTCACTGCAGATCCAGGACTGAGTGGGCTCAGCCCCTCAGAGATAATTATACCATGAAATTCTAATTAAAATCTAGATGAATGAAGAACGAGGAAGCATGAAATGTGTAAGTACCTCTGAGCCCTCTGTGCCTGAGCAGGGAGGAGCCAACAGGGCCGGGGTGGGGGGGTTGCCGAGTGCTTGCTGACAGCAGGGCCATGTATGAGACTGGTCTGAAGCTGTTTCTATAGAAACTTCTGATTTTTGTGTCAGTTGTGAAGTGACCAGTGTTAAACTTGTGTCTGGAGGCAAAGAGCCTTGTCAGCCCCTTTCATTGGTAGAGAAAAAGGAACGAGGAAACTCTGAGTTCACCAGGAACCTTTTTATTTAAATATATAAAACATGGTATTTTGGCAAACATTCATTTTCTCATTAAATAAGGTAAAATCACTGAAGGAAAAGGCATTGCATCAGTAAAAACCAAGGAGAAGCCACCCTGGGAACATGTGCCCAGGGCTGGGGTGTTGGATGCAGATTTACTATTTGACAGATAAAGCCTGTGAAGCGCCAGCCTGCGGTAGGTACAGCTGGGAACTAGTGATGGGGTTAAATAAATGTCCTGGCAAAAGCAGCTCTTTATTAGGCACTAAATCCAAACTCTACCTCTGAACTAGGACAAACTGATGAAGTTTTACCCACGTGCTCATCTCTTCCCTCTGTGTCTCAACACTTCACACCTCACACCAAAGTGAACTAAGCAACATCTACCTGAGGAGAAGCTGCCCCAGGGCAGGGAACAGCTCCTCAGAATTCCCGTATCAGTCCATAAGGCCACACGTTTTTTGGGCTGATCCCTCCCTGTCAGGACTGCAGGAGCAGTGGCAACATTCCCACCCACAGGCACGAGGGGCGGGATGGACACTCACCCCTCCCAAGGGCTGGTTAAAGCTGGGATTGATTTAAACACTGAGTAGCTCTAATTCTCAGGTACTTCACTACAAAGCACTAAGGGACGTTACAGCATCTGCCACGTGCTGAGGGGATTGATCCAGGCGGGATTGATCCAGGCGGCTCTATATGACACGGGAGCCCTTCTCACTCGTTAGACTAAACTAAAACAGGACACGGACAGGACACATACGACGACGGCGCCACGACCAGCTCCCCCCTCCCGGCTCTGCACCTCCTGTGCTCCAGGTGAGTCTGCTCCGCTCCCATCCCAGGATTCCGGGTGCCCTAAAACGAGCTGCTGGAAGCTGTGGTCGTCAGGCGCCTCCCGATGTAAATCCTGGGGGTGGGAACACAGGGTCAGGTCAGCGAGGGCTGTGAGTCGCTGACACAAAGTACAGCACACAAGAAACACCCCCCTCACCAGGCCACTGCCTCTGGAATTCCCAGCAGAGGCAGCACTAAGCAGGAAAATCAAGTGGAGCTCTGGAGCTCAGTCCTCACCCCAGTGACTGACCTCGGTCTGGTACCACTCCCCAGCTCTAGGACCCAGCACTTAGCCCCAGACTTCCATCATGCTTTAATTGCCTCTGGCAGTTACAGGTTCATTTTGGAAGGACTGAGTGAGCTTGATGTTCCTTTTACAGGATTATGTGGACGAGATCCTGACTTTGTGCAGGAAGAGAACCTGTGCCCTCCCCATCCTGAACGATGCCGGGGACACTGTGGGGACAATGGGAGATTTGGGCAGAGCCCCCTCTGTCCCTCCACCTCCTTCATCCCCTCACCCTCAACTTCCTTGGTAAGGGTCAGTTTCTGTGTCCTGGAGCTCTTTCTAAACCCCAAATCATAAAAAAACCCCAAGTCCTCATTTTTTTGTGTGTCTCCCATCTCTTTCAGGTGTCAGTGGAACCTTAAAATCTATCAAATACTATTTTTGCCCTTTGCCATTAGTTGTGAGATTAAAGGTCTCATCTCCAGTGGAGCCAAGAGTTGTGTAACTACAGCTCCAACGTACAAAACTCGTTTCACTGCCCCTTAATTGTTTTGAGAAATTCCCAACTAGTGAGGAAAGCAAAGGAAAACTTGGAACCATCCAGCAATATCAGAGGCAGGAAGCACTTCCTGAATAACCATCTGTCCCCCCTTCATAGAAAAAGTTACTCCTCTCTTGGACAAAGAGGGAATTGGTAATCAGAATCAGGCCTGACAGAAAACAGGTAAAAAAAATCTACTTTTTTTTTTAAATTGAACCTTACCCCAGTCCAATGGCCAGCAGGTGAGAAAGCAGCAGGGATGGGAGGAAAACCTTCAGGAATTCTGCAGAGAATATCCCCCCTTTCTTCATGACACTGGTGTTCCTCATGCTGAGGGTGGCTGTGCGCCGGGGGTGCTTGAAGAGGAATTCCCTGGGATTGGGGAGGAAAGGACAGGCCCAGCAGTGAGAGATCTGTGCTCAGGACTGGGGCAGGAAAAGCTGCAGAAGGCCCATGCAGGGGCTGTGCCAGCACTCACTTGGGGGGGATGTTCTCAGGCCGGCTGGACCAGTCCCAGATCCAGTCCGCGTTCCGCCGCAGCAGCCGCTCCACCTCCCTCCTCCTCTCCAGGAAATCCTCCTCGGACTGGAACAGACACACCATCAAACAGTGCTCGGACACAGGGCAGCTGTGAGCTCCCAAAGCTCCTGCTCTGCTTCCAGGACCATTCCCTAGGTCAGCTCTGACACTCAGCCCTCCTATCCATTCCCATTCCACTTCTATCGAAGTATTCGGATCCCAGAGCAAGATGGGGAGCAGGGAGATCTATCCCCAGAGTGGGATGTGAGTGGCAAAGACCATGTTCCATATCCCGTATCCATATCCCATATCTGATCAAGTAAAGGCTGCCCTGGCAGTGAAATGCCAGAGCCCTGCATTTAATCCTTACACACAGGATCCAAAATATCCCCAGGTCTGATGGACACTGGGCAGATGGGTTTCCTGCCTTTTCCCAGCTCTCAAGTCTGATGGACCCTGGGCAGAGGCTTTTCCTGCCCGTGCTCAGAGCTGGGCAGGTGCCACTGAAGCTCCTTGTCAAGCTCCGACAAGGGAATAATTCCAGTTGTGTGAATCTTCCTGGCTTTGGGGCCATCCTGGGCACCCAGGTGGCCCCACCCAGGGCTGTGCTCACACCTGTGCAGGGAATAAATCCTCAAAAAACATGGCTTTGCTGTCAGGTGAATCCCAGCAAAAACGCTGAGTAAGAGCAGAGCTCCTGGCTCAGCACAGCTCCATTCCATGCAGCCAAGGCCTGGAGATAAAAATAGATCCTGCTCCCAGAATTCAAACATCTCTTGATGCACACACACACACAGGATCGAAATAAAACTGCCCAGGCAGCTGGAATTCTGATGGCTTTCTAACTTGGGATTTTTTGTTTTCAATCTAAATAATGATCTTGAAACAGCTGAGGGGTGTTTCTGAAAATATAAAATAAAAATAATCATTTCCAGTACCATTTTTAGCTACCTAAAGGTGGGTCCTTGGAGTCCTGCAGGAGCAGAGATGATGGGGAAATTCACTTCCTTTAAATACTTCCCTCCTCAAAATGTTTTGTAATTTATGTTTTTCGTATTAAAAGCTAATTTATTACACTGCAAACTTCAGATTTCAGCCTGTTATCCTGCAAGCTCTGCAGTGATAAAACATGGTCCATGTACAGCAAGCTTTCCTCCACTCTTGTCTCAAACGTATTTACTCACTCTCCTTGCAAGTGTATAAACAAACATACCAAATGAAATCAGAAATAACTGAGTTTTCCAAAGCACCATTCAGGTTAAGTACCAGGTGTTAAAAAGCCTGGAATCCCATGGCAGGGCTTGGAAGTTGTCTGTTATTGGCTGCCACAGTTAAATGACTCTAGAAATTCTTGATGCTGTCGAATTCCCTTTTTCACTCCTAATAAACTGGTGGAGGTGCATTTAAACACAATTTTTTTGTGGGGGATGCAGGAAATGTACCCAGTTGGCAGCCAAAGGGGGAGGGGAAATCCTTCTGAAAAATCTGTTACAGATTGAAAAAACCAAACCAAAATATCCACAAAAGTCAGGAACAAACACTCCCAGCCTGGATCTCCCAAGTTATTCTGAGTTATGGAAGTCTCTGCTTCAGCAGCTCCCCCTGTTCCTTCCCAACACCCTCTGAGATTGAGAACTTCCCTCTCCCAAAGCAAGGTGAGGTTTTTACCTGGAAGCTGTTCTTTTCTCCACTGCTGTGACTCTCTATCTCCAGAGCTCTGTGACTGTCCTGAGGGGTCTGGGAACGAGGAGGGCTGGAGGAAAACAGAAGCAAAGGGAAGGAAGGATCATTAAGTTTTCCATGACACAGTTCCTGCACCAACAGCCACTCAGGGCAGTGATGTGCACGTTGTCCCCAAGTGCCCTGACCACGACCTAAGGGATGGATCTGTCAGTGGGTGCCACAACCCATCACAGTCAATTTTCTCTGATTTCCAACACTCTGCCCAGATTCCTGCTGCCCAGAGCACTTACACCATAACAACGGGCAGAAAACGAGGGGTATCAGAGAGGTTTGAATTCAATCCAAACAAGCCAGGTGAGACCAGGCAGTTCTGCATCCCACTGTCTGGCTGAGTCCTGGAGTTTCCACCAAAATGCAGTCAATGAATTACTGACACTCCCTGACCACCTGCCCCAGGGCTGAGTTGTTGTGTGACACTCCTGGAAATCTGTTTTGTACACTTTGTCCCCTTTCCCTGCCCCAGGCACCACCCTGTGTCCTAACATTTAAATACCAACCTTTACCCAGGAAACCTCCCTCTGTGCACACACATGGACGCATGTAAATACATGGACACATGTAAATACATGGACACATGTAAATACATGGACACATGTAAATACATGGACACATGTAAATACATGGACACATGTAAATACATGGACACATGTAAATACACACACATGGATATTTCTGTGTTTGTCTGTGCCTGGGACACCAGGTGCCCTTGTCCATGACCTTCCCTGTGCCCAGCAAAGCCCTGCTCACCTGTCACAGTGGGAGCTCTCCCTGGAGCTGCTCCTGCCTGACTCGTGCTGGGCATCCAGCAGGATCTTCTCCATGTCCCCGTTGTGGATGGAGAGGGAGGCTGGCACTTGCTCCTGGCTCCCCGAGGAGGCAGAGCTCCCACTGCCATTCCCGTTGCTGCTGAAGTGCAGTTCCACCCAGGACCCTGCTCGGCAGAAGGAAAACCGAGCCCGAGTGACCGGAGAGGTTTTGGTGGAGACCTGGGAGCGCCAACCCTGGTGCTCCTGCCCAGGGTGACAGCACAGGGACATACAGTGCCAGCCCTGCCTCCCTGCTCATAAACACCATGGAATGCCGGAGAGCAGGGGAGCTGGGAGCGAGCTGGGGAGGCTCACAGGGCTGGGGAGCAGCTGTTCAGTGCATTCTGTCTCCCTCTGCAGCTGAAGATCTTTTATTTTGGGTTATATTTCATTTTTATTGCTTACCATAGGTGGCAGCCAAACAAAATAATCTCAAGGTCTTTTGCTGCCAAAGCTCATTTATTCACTTATTGAAATTATTTTGGGCTGCAGAGCCCAGGGACTGTTTTGTTCAGCCTTTCCCAGTGCTGTTTGTAGGTGTTGCTGTGAAGCAACAGCGGGTGCGTGGCAAGGCCTGGCATGTGTCTGCTCCTCACAGTATATTTAACACTGTCACGTGGGCTTTGTTTTCCTCAGGGAGGCAATAATAACTCCCTCCTAGGCAGGGACCAGCTCCCTGCAGGGCCTGGGGCTGTTCCCTCTTTTACAGAATCTCGGAGTGGTTTGGATTGGAAGGGACCTTAAAGCCCATCCAGTCCCACCCTCTGCCATGGGCAGGGACACCTTCCACTAGCCCAGCTTGCTCCAAGTCCTGTCCAACCTGGCCTGGGACACTTCCAGGGATGGGGCAGCCACAGCTTCTCTGGGCAACCTGAGCCAGGGCTTCAGCACCCTCAAAGCCAAGAATTCCTTCCCAATATCCCAACTAACCCCTCTGTCAGTTCGAAGCCATTCTCCCTTGTCCTGTCGCTCCATCCCCCCAAAAATGAGCTCAGAGGACAGAAAATACCTGAATTACAGAAGTGCCCATGGAATTGTGCTGTGGAACACGTGTGGGCCAGGCCCAGCAGTGCACAGGGAACAGCAGCAAGGACAGGAGGAGGACAGGGGGAACTCCCTGAATTCTGGGGAGCACAGCAGGAAGGATGTCTAAGGAATAGCTATGGAAAGGAAGAGACAGATAGTGGGGTTTGGGCTGTTCCTGCTCCCTGAGACAGAACTCAGGGTGTAAAACCACAACAGCTGGAAGTGGATGGTCTTCAAGGTCCCTTCACACCCAACCCATCCTGGGATTCCATGGCAAAGAGAGTAGAGTTACAGGAATGCAGGAGGGGAGCAGCCAATGCAGGGATTTGGCATGGAACAGGAATATCAGACGAGCAAAGGTACCACAGATATCCTGGTTGTGAGAAGACTAAGGGCCCAGGAATTACATGGAAATAGCACAAAGCCAAAGTGCCTCATCTGCACAAACAACAGGAGGATCCAAAGATCATCACCTGAACAGCCAAAACACCAAAACCCCGCTGAATAAACACACTGTGGGTCACCAAGTTTTTCTTCAAAAAACCTCCTCCCTGACAGCTGGTTTGTTGTTGTTTGGGTTTGTTTGGGAATTTTCCCCTCCACGTGACATGCCTGAGGGTGTGTTTGGAGCCAGAAAAAACCTTCCCTACCCTTTCCCCCGAAATTCAAGGGAGCTCAAGTTGTTACCAAAGAACAACCACAACCAC
The DNA here is from genome assembly GCF_009829145.1 of Chiroxiphia lanceolata. NCBI lineage: Eukaryota > Metazoa > Chordata > Aves > Passeriformes > Pipridae > Chiroxiphia > Chiroxiphia lanceolata. The sequence continues at coordinate 6,687,224 of NC_045644.1, forward strand.
TGGAGCTCAAATCAGGACTATCTGCTGAAATCTTACAGGGTACAGTGCTGGGAAGGGAAGATAAAACAGGGAGAGCATTGGGATTGTAACAGCTGGAGCACAGTGGATGTGCTTCGCACATTTCCCTCTTTTCCCTCTTCCTCTGGACACTCCCCAGAGTGAGGTTGTGCTGTGATATCATCACTTAGAGATAAAAGAGCCTGTATTTTTACGAAGCTGGAAACACAAGCAGACCAAAGCACACGCCAGGCGATGGGAACTGGGCAGGTGAGTCACGGGGAAGGGCTCTGGAGTGGGTTTATCCCATATTCCAGCACTCTGGGAGCACAGGCCAGCATTAACAAGTATCTGATCAGCCCTGGAAACCCTAATTTTGTTAAGATTTGGCTTTCAGAGCCTGAAGCCAAATTCAGCAGAGGGCTGGCAGTGCCCCGTTAAAACCCCCGCTACAATCCCGTGCCAGTGGCCGCCCGGACCTGCCCCTTTCCCGGGAATTTCAGCCCGCCCCAGATGTTTCCAGCCCGATCAAACCCCGGTCCCTGTGACGGGCCCGACCCCCCCACAGCCGCTGCCCCGGACGGCTCCCTGTGGGGGGATGTACCGCAGCGCACACACCTCATACCTCAACCACCGCATATCGTGAATATCGCGACCTTGAAAGGCCCCGCGCGGACCCAACTCGCAGTGCCCGGGCCGTGACCGGCAGCGCAGCGTTCCCCCGCCCGCGGCCCTGCGCGTTCCCGCCGGGCCAGCCCCGTCCCGGCCCTTACCCTGCAGGTTCTCCTCCTGCGGGCTCTGTCGCGACATTGCTGCGGGGCGGAGCGACACGCGCTGTGCGGGTGGTGCTGCGGCCGCGGCGGACGGACACGGTCTGACCGCGGCACCGCCCGCCGCGCGCCTGCCGCGCGTCTTGGCATGACGTCACGCCGCACCGCCCTCCCATTGGTCGGCGCGGGGGGGCGGGGCGCACTCTCCCCCCCCGGCCCCCCAGAGCCCCTCGGGCCGCCATGATTGGGGGGGGGGACTGCTCTGGGGGAGAACAGGGACTGCCCCGGGGGAGAACAGGGACCAGCAGGGATGATTCCGGCAGGGAATGCCGTGTTATCCCGCTCCCTGCCTGTCCAGCGCCACACACCGCCCGCCCGCTCGCTGTCGGGCCCCTGCACGGCGCCTCACACAGGGCACACGGACGCTGATGGGATTTCGTAGGAAACACGTCTGGTTGCAAAGTCACAACTTCTGACCGCTAAACCTGCGCCCGACAGCAAATGGCACGTGGCCTAAATAGGTGATAATCACAGTAATGGCACGTGGCCTAAATAGGTGATAATCACAGTAATAGATAGTCACAGAATCACAGTTTACCCTGAGTTGGAAGGGACCCACAAGAATTATGAAGTCCAACACAGGACACCCCAAGAAAATTAATAATTAATAAGAATTCCTTCTCCTTTTTCTCTTTAATTGGTTCTGCGGTGCCACCGGGGTTCTCCACAGAGGACCACTTAGGAAAGACTCGTCATTTGAAAGCAGATACTGATCTGCTGGGATTTTATAAAGACAAACACGTAAAATCTGATTTTATTTAGCCAAAATGTTATTAACTTGATGAGAGCATGCAGGCAGTTTCTTCAGGCTGGAATTGTTGTCATTCGTGCCTTTCCACAGCCCAAGTGAAATACACGTGAATGGTCAGTGAATTACTGTGACAGTGAGGAATACTGGCTTGTAACATCCCCAGAAGGACAAGGTCAGGCTGTTATTGATTCGTGCGTTGTATCTGCACAGCCAGTGCATTGTTGCACAAAGAGGAGGAATGCTTTGGCCCGTGAAGAAGTTTTCAGCTCCAGTTCTACAGCTTTTAGTCCATCCTTAACATACTATTTCCCGCACCTCAGTCTGGCCTCCTGGCACTTTAAGGCCATAAATTAAACCACAACAAGTTCCACCTCAACATGAGGAAGAACTTGGTTCCGTGGAGGGTGGCAGAGCCTGGAACAGGCTGCACTTCAGCCACCAGCCTCTCTGAGCCTGTCAGTGCCTAAATTATCTTCCTTGTGTCCGGGTCCAGGAAATCTGCCAAGAAATTTGTATTTCATTTGCATGATTAAAAATCAATTCTGTTCTACTCAGGAACTTAATAAAAAATTGTTCGTGGCAGAACAAAATGCCAACTGTAATTAAACAATTGCACGAGAAGCAGGTTCCCTGTGTTTGCGTGTTTATTTATGCTCCTGCTCCACGGGGTGACAGAGGAGCACTGGAGCTCATCCCACAGCACTCTGCTGCTCTCTGCTGCCCACCAGGGCAGGGAATCCAGGAAGCCTTCCCTCGGGGAAGAACAGCCAGTTCACCCTTCCAGGAAGGTGTTCCTCTCCTCCTCGTTGGCCCTAACTGGGATGTGAGAGGAACAGAAATTCTGTGTTCACGTGATGAAGGGCTGCAAGGCTCAGGAGCAATAAGGGGGGTCATAGAATCATGGAATCACAGAATGCCAGACTGGTTTGGGTTGGAAGGGACCTTAAAGCCCATCCAGTTCCACCCCCCTGCCTATGGCAGAGGCATCTTCCACTAGACCAGGTTGCTCCAAGCCCCATCCAACCTGGCCTTGGGCACTTCCAGGGGTGGGGCAGCCACAGCTTCTCTTTCATTAGTCATTGGAGAAATGCTTTTATTTTCATATAAAGCTTTATGCTAAAAGGTTTTTGGTTACTGACAGAAACGCCTCGTGCTGTGATCAGGGAAAACTGAAAATTGTGTTGGAGGAAGCCTTTGAAAAGTTATTGATGCATTACACTGTGATCCTCTGCCCATCTGGGACTCTAATTTTGTTTATTGTATGTCACCAGACCAATCATGTGTTGATTAATTCCTTTTAAAACAGGGACAGTGACCCGCCTCCTCCATGGACTAACGAAGGCAATAATGTGGGTACCAAGTCACACTTGCTGCTCACACAGCTTCAACTTTCGGTTCGGTTTTCAGCCTATGGGTTTGGCCTGACAGGGCAGCTTGGTCCAGTTGTGAGGGACAGGTGTGTCAGGCACTGCACAAAAGCTGTTTATAATCCCAAACTGATGATAAACTTACATTAGTTTAGAAGTGGATGATATTGATTGAAGTTTCTTTGGTTTCTTGTAGATAAAAATTAAAGTAATCCATCCCACGTTTGAATGGATATGGTATAAGACAGAGGGGATTTCAGGACTCATTTGAGAGAATGTGCCTACAACTCCCTGACAGGAGTGGGGAGCCAGGTGGGGGTCGGGCTCTGCTCCCAGGGAACAAGGGACAGGACAAGAGGAAACAGCCTCAAGCCGTACCAGGGGAGGTTCAGGTTGGACATCAGGAGGAATTTCTCCATGGAAAGGGTGTACAGGCATTGGAAGGGGTTGCCCAGGGAGGTGGTGGAGTCCCCACCCCTGGAGATGTCCAAGGAAGGATTGAACGTGGCACTCAGTGGTCTGGGCTGGGTGACAAGGTGAGGATTGGTCATAGGTTGATCCCTGCTGGAATCTGAGAACTACCTGTCTCCATCTGGTTTTTTCCCTGCCACCAAGGGGTTAGTCATTAACCTTCCTGCTGCCTCTGGAAATTGAACCGTATGGATATTTTATGCTGTGCATTTCTTGGAATGGAGTTCATCATTAACCACCCAGCTGCTCTCCAGTCCTTTCTGAGCTGCTCCTGCTTATCCAGACTGTTGATGTGAGGAGCAAACTGGTCTAATGGAGGGTGTCCCTGCCCATGGCAGGGGATGGGATTAAATGAGCTTTAAGGTCCCTTCCAGCTCAAAGCAGTCTGGGATTCCACAATTCTATGATTTTTTCCATTTGGAGAGTTAAAGAAAAAAACCAAACCCAGACCTGCTTCTGGCACAACTGCTGCGATCCCAGGGCTCTGCTGAGTGTCCTGTGCAGTGTCTGTCACATTTATCTCAGCAATTCCTGAGCAGGAGGCTGAGGAGACACTTCATGCCCTGTTTCTGTAGGGAGTGCACAGGGTTCTCCCTGTAAAATCACCTGTGAAATCCCCTGGCCAACCTCCAGCTCGGTGTCACAGTAAGGTGTAAGTGTGCTGGCACAGCTAAAAAGGGCACAAATCCATGTTTGAACCAAACCCAGAGTGCTGCTGGTTTGCTTTTGAACCTCTGCAGTGAAGACACTCTGACCGCTCCCAATGGGAATCAGAAAAGCAGAACATGAAAATTATTTCAGCTCTGCTTTACTTACTAAGTTCAGGTTTTTAAAGCCCATTCCCATTTCTGTACAGCTCAACCCATGGAAGTTGCCAGAGGAATGCTTTCCCTGACTTCTTGCCAGCTGAGAAACAAACCCCAATTCTTTGAGTGATGCAAACCGCTGCCGGGCTCTTGCTGTACATCGCTTACAACACTGCCTGCAACGTGACTTGTTTTGCTTACAAACTGCCACAGAGTGTTGCAATTCAGCTCCAAAAATAGAAAAGAGTTTTATTTATCCCACTATTTATCCCAAAGCTGTTGTTGTCCCAGCTCTCAGAGTCACAGCCAGTCCTGTTGTCTCCAAGTGCTGCTACTTGTCCCTTTGGCAAAGGATAATTGAACCACAGAGCAGGAGAAACACAGCAGTGTTATCCACAGAAATAGGAACACATTTCTAGGAACCTGGTTGGAAGTCACAGATGTTTCTTGGCTTCGCATTTTGTTGCTGCAGAGAGTTGGGGGCTTTGGACTCAGGGAAAACCAGGTTTTTAAATGGAAAGTTCCAAATTTTTAGGTACTGTTTAAAGGGGGGGAAAAAATCCAGACTCTCCTTCCTGAAACTAAGACTGTGGTCCAGGGTGGGTTTCTGCTCCCCAGCCCTACAGTTGGATCACCCTGTCATTCCTGTCAGCAGTTCATGGACAGCACTGGGAATGGTTCTCAATCTTCTTCCCAGCCTTTCATGTTTCTTGTGTCAGGAAGACACAAAACCCAAAAAGTAGGCCCCATATCTAGAGAATTTGTGGAGTGAGGCTGTTATAAGTATCTTGTACCCAAGTGCATTTATTTTATGTGCATTTATTGTTCATTTCTGATGGAAAGAGGAATTCCCAGTGTGCTGTGAATACTGACAATGGGTATTTTCTCAGTTATGAGGACAGTGGGACACAGCACAATGGGGATTACAGACCTGCTTTATATCCACATGCTTTAGTCCTCAAATCCCACCTTACAGGGCCTTGGAATGACACTTGCCTTTTCCTGCCATATCACCATTCCCACATAACTTCAGAGCATGGCATTACTCAGAAAAGCCATTCCTGTAAGAGATACTCTCCAATGTTTGGCCCTGCACTTCCACGGGTACAGATTTCCATGGAACATGGACCTGCTGGAGTGAGCCCAGAGGAGGCCACAGAGATGCTCCAAGGGCTGGAAACCCTCTGCTCTGGAGCCAGGCTGGGAGAGCTGGGGGTGTTCACCTGGAGAAGAGAAGGCTCTGGGAGACCTTAGAGCCCTCTCCCATGCCTAAAGGGGCTCCACAAGAGCTGGAGAGGGACTTGGGAAAAGGGATGGAGGGACAGGACAAGGGGGAGTGGCTTCCCACTGCCAGAGGGCAGGGATAGATGGGAGATTGGGAAGAAATTCTTGGCTGTGAGGGTGGGGAGGCCCTGGCACAGGTTGCCCAGAGAAGCTGTGGCTGCCGCATCTCTGGAAGTGTCCAAGGCCAGGTTGGATGGGGCTTGGAGCAACCTGGGCTAGTGGAAGGTGTCCCTGCCCATGGCAGGGGGTGGAATGAGATAAGGTTTAAGGTCCCTCCATATCCAAACCAATTTGTGATTCCATGATTTTATAACTTGATCCCATCCCCTTTTCTAGGATCAAGTACAAAGGTTGGTGTCTGGTTTTAAATCCAAATATCCTTCATTCCCTCCCTGCCCTTTTTTAGTAATTCAGCCCTGCTCCAGGAGCAGCTCCGTGCAGATTCCAGCCGTGCTGGATGCAAAGCTTTGGCTGCATAATTAAGCTGGAAATGCCAATTCCTACAGGCTCATCCCGGTGCGCGGGGCCCTGAGCGGCGGAGGAGCGGGTTTCCCGCAGCATCCTCGGCTGGCTCCGGGAAGGGAGGGCTCTGGAGCCGGGAGCGGTGCTGACGTGCTGCCGGAGCTGCAGTGACTCCGCAATGGCTGAGGCTGCTGGCACGGAGCGCATCCCGCCGGCCCGGAGCGCCCGCACCGCGCAGCCTGCCCGGGAAACCTGCCCTTAGCTCCGCACTGCTCGGATCCGCGGCGGGTGAGCACACCTTACTCTGGGGTTGGTTGTTGTTTATTATTTTTTATTTTCTTTTCCTTCTCTGTCCTCTCAGTGCTTCCCCGGACCGATGGATGCATCACTCCTAATCCGATCCCACTGTTCAGAGGACGGAGGGGGAAAATAGAGTCGTATTCAGCAGGGATGGATTATTTTTTTTAGCCTTTTACAGAGTGAATTGTAAAAATCCCTTTAAATGTGTCTGCTGAGAGCAACCTACAGGTTTTATCTGAAGTGCACTGCAGGCAGGGGCTGATGCTCCCTCTGTGCAGCAGGATGGAGCGGCGTTAGATCCTACCTGTGCTCATTAATTAGTGCCTACCTGTGCTCATTAGTTAGTGCCTACCCGTGCTCATTAATTAATGCCTGTATGTGTTTATATGTGCCTACATGTGTTTATCAGTGCCTGTATGTGTTTATGCATCTATAGATACGGACATAATGTGTGTTATATAGACAGAGATATATAGGTATATAGACATATAAATGTATAGATGTGTTACATATGACCCATCTGCTGCCTAAAGGCTTTGTAGGACCCATTTTCAAATGTGATGTTTTGCATTCTATATTTGGGGTTATTCCACCCCCTTCCCTTTGGTGTGGTTATAACCACGGCTCTGATTTGCAAAGCTTTGCCCTTGGATGCCAGGAAGGGGATGGCTCTGCCTGGCACTGGGTCCCCGCTGTACCTTCCTGCTCTGTTTATTCCTCAGGATCTTACAGCAGCTCTGTCGTGTGTGATGGAGTTGAAATGCCAGGGCCTGTGATTGCTGATAAATCTCCTCTGCAGCTGTAGCTGTTGGTGTTTGGGGTAATACATGGGATGATGAATTGCTGTAACAAATAATCTGTCTCTGTGCTCACCAAGGAACTGATTCAAGTATTTCCTGTTTGCTGAACTCCATCGACTGCGTGTCTCGGAACTGCTTCCCATTACAATCCTATACCTGTCAGGAAATCAGTCTCCATCCCTGGAAGTGTTCCAGGCCAGGTTGGATGGGGCTTGGAGCAACCTGGTCTAGTGGAAGGTGTCCCTGCCCATGGAAGAGGATGGTACAGGTTGAGCTTTAAGTTCCCTCACAACCAGTTCCCACAAAGAAGTCTGGGATTATGATTCTATTCTGTGCTATTTAACCTGTTAGGTTAAAAAAAGAAACTTCTTTATTTTTCTTTCCCAGCTGCTCGCTCCCTCAGTGGTTTTAAATGTCATTTATCTCATCCACATTCCTTTTCCTTGCAGTTCATGTGATGCCTCTACTGACGCTGTTTAAAATGCAGACAGAAATTAGAAAGCACATTGGAGTGGGGTTGGCTTTTGCCTGTTATTTCTCACATTGTGATACTTCTAGAGAGATGCATGTGGCACAAAATAATAATTTCCTGGCAGGAGACACTCGCAGCTTAAGTCTGGGCTCTCAGCTGACATGCAGCATCCTTGTCCTGCCCCTTGCTCTGCACTTTGGCTCCTCTCTGTGCATGGAAATGCTTGGAGGATGCTTAAAATATGCCTAGAAATTGAGAGTTTCACAGGGACTGTCTAAATACCTTTGCAGTGGAATTTCTGCCTGGTTTGTGCTGACTCTTGGCAGCTTTCTGAGTTGTAACCTGCAAATATCAGACTTTAGGAATCTTAATGTTTGTAGTGGTGATTAAAGGCCAATGACACCAGTATGAGGCCACAAGAACGCCCTGACCAGAGGAAGGTGCATTTGTCACCGGGTCCCTGATGGAGAGAATAAGACCCCATTTTAATAAGGCTTTAAAGAATGTGCTGAAGGCCCATTGGTTGTCTTGACAAATACCAGTCTGGGATATATTTGTGGCACTGTGTGCTTGTAAATCCTTCACTTATTACACGTTCAGTTGTCAACACCTCCCACATGGTGAAGTTTCACCAAGTTTCCCAGAGCAAAGTGACTTTGCTTCACTTTTTTTTTTCTTTTTGCTTCCAAAATGCATCTCTAAAATATTACTTTTTATTGCAGACGACTTGAATTCAAAGTAGCATCAGCAAATAAATGTTACCAAGTGAAGGCCTTTAAATAATAATCTGTGTTAACACTTGCCCTTAAAATATATGTTCTCATCTTGTCACCTTCTGCAGTGCAGCTCTTCATGCATGATCAGCAGCAGAGGTTCAGCTTAAATGGAAAAAATAATTAAAAAAGCAAGTTCTAAAAATTTTACATGTGCCAGTTGACTGTGATGTAGGATTTGAACCCATCCAGCTACTCTGGTAGTGAGCAATTTTAAGACGCATAACAGCTTTTGTACTAATGTATTCATGGTAAAAGCAGCCAAATATTAGCCAATACAACAGAATTCCAAATTAAATCACTCCTGTGATCCTGTCTTTATTTGCCCACGTGTATCTGCATGCAAAGGGAAAGGGAGCTTGCCCCTAGAGCATCAGGTGTTGGATACTATTAGTGGCAGAATACTCATTAAACCGGGAAAGGTAATTCCTGGTTTTCCTTTGGCAATTACAGGCAAGTGTGCTGTAGTCAGATAAACCCCAAAAGATCTCAGGAATTTAATATAGTGCTGTAGAAATGATTCTAATGGAGAATGACATCCTGCTAGAATTTTTAAAATCAGTTCAGTGCAGATCCACAGATGGTTATTTCCAGGCACATGTGATCAGGGATTTGTTATTCACTGGTGGTGCAGAATCGAGAGGAGGGTTCAATACATTTTATTTGTGGAGCTTCCTATAATCCCCCAGAGGGACCCTCCATAAAAGCAGAGGCAGTGCCTGAGGAAAGACAGTTAGGAAAGGCTTGGGAGAATGTCTGGAGGACAAAATTAGTTTCCTCAAACACACAGGCCAGCAGCAGGGTGTGGAGTGTTGGCTTTCCTTAAATCCCATGGATATCCTGGGTTTGACCACTGGTGCTGTGGTCAGTCAACCTTGACAAGGTCATGTGCAAATGGGGACACTTAAGAAGAGTCAGTTTAAGCTCAGAGAGTCTTTTCTATCCTTTGAACTAATGTTTCTGGTTCTAGTTTTCCCCTGTTGCTGGCTCCAGTTCAGCTTTCCCAACCTGAAGCCCAGCTGGTTGGTGAGGGGCTGCAGGCTGGGCCCCTCAGCTTTCCCAGCTCATTGGGATGGCAACAGAGAACCATAGAATCATGGAATGGTTTGGGTAGGAAGGGACCTTAAAGCCCATCCAGTCCCACCCCCTGCCATGGGCAGGGTCACCTTCCACTAGACCAGGTTGCTTCAAGCCCCGTCCAACTTGGCCTTGGACACTTCCAGGGATGGGGCAGCCACAGCTTCTCTGGGCAACCTGATTTCCCAGGACTGAGAGCTGCAGCTGGTCTGGAAAGCTGCTGCCCAAGTGTTGGATGTTGTGCACTGGTTTTGTCATAGTCACAGCCGGAATTTATCCCCTGGGAGCAGCTCGGTGTGGATGTGAGCAGTGCAAGGCTGTGGGGTGGGAAGCTGCTCGGACTGGCCGTCACTCTGTGGCCACCCTTGTTTCTCTGGTTGAGCCCTTTGAGAATCAGAACAGGGGTAATTGGTTCAACTCAGGCTTTTAGCACTAAAAACCATCTCTTCTTTTGGCTGACTGCTGTTATGTCTCCCGTGACCCCTGGTTGTGTAATCCCTGTGTCCCCTGGCACATCCCGATGGTAGGGACAGAATTAATGGGCTCCAGATGGCACAGACGATATTTACTGGATGTAAATCTGCACCAAACTCCTTATTAATGGGGTTTAATTAAACAGAAATTGCACACAAAGCCCTGATTCTGATGCCACTGAGACAGTGTCAGAAATCCTACTGCCTGCAGGGCCTTGGGATGTACCCAGAGGGACAACTTTGCCAAATACCTGAAGTGGCTGAAGATTTACTGCTTCACACCAACTTCCAGCAGGACTCCTACAGTAATATTCCCATGGCCCTCCTGACAAGGGTTTGCTGCATGTTAACTAATTCTATACTGAAACAATGATTCTATTCACTTGATATTGGATTACTTTTCCAGCTGCTTCCATAACAAATTAATTCCAGCCATGGTTTGTAACGAGAACGTGTCTGGTTTGGATGAGGATGGTGCTGTTAAAGCAAATCTCTTGAGGATGCCCATTTGCATTCTGGTTTGAGTGATGGTGTGGTCTCAGCATCCACAATCTGGATTCCTTTTGGATAAAACTGAACCAGAAGGTGTTTTCCAACCAGTAACTGGTGCTCACAACGCAGGACAACACTAGACTTTGAAGTTCCATCAAAATGTTCCATAATATTGTCTTTCTGTAGCAACAGGGTTTGTTCTCGGATATGAGATTTTCTTACTTTATCTGTAGAGAAATAATAGCAAAGAAAGGTAATGAGAAGCTTGAAGGCAGAGTAAAATCTAATATCCAGAGCACAGATTTTCTTTACCTCCAAGGCTGTTTCAGATTTTCACACAAATCAGAACAAAACATTCCCTACCTATAGTTGATATGGTCGTGTTTGTGTGTTGAAGCAGACAGTCATTTAAAGCCCCAGCCTTGTCAATGTGGGGAACTGCAGAGATCTCTGTGCCACGATGTGATATCTGGATTTTATCCTGGTTCAAGGACAGAGCAGCAAGTCCTGAGGGCTTGGTCCATCACAGTAAATATCCAGTGATTTATGGGACACTTTTATCTTTACATGTTGCTTGTGTTGTTAGGAAAAGAAAATTATGAATCACCATGCATTATTTCATTATTGTCTAATATCATAACTCCTTCTTGCCTGCTACTCAGGCCAGATTATCCTGACAGTGTTCCTTGGAAAACATTGGATGGGAAGGCCAGTTATGGTTCAGAAACCATTGGAGTATCCAGTGATGTCTCAGGGAGAAGGAACAGGACACACAGAGCATGGCTGTGAACACACAGGTGACAACTCTCACTGCTCAGCTCTTCCACCCACTGTCCAAAGCCCATCCCTGCCTAGAAAATGGTAGGATACACCGAGCACTTTGGAGCTTGCTGACAGGAACATTGTGGGAGAGTGAGTCAGGTCTGGCTGCTGTGACTTGGGTGGTGGTCACTGGAAGGGTCAAGATCTCTGGTTTGCATTCAGAGTCAGGGGAAGCTGCAGGCACAGGAAATGTTCACATGAAGTCAGTGAAGTGCCCTGGTTTGGGCTTGGACAGAGTTCATTTTGTGCCTGATAGCTGGTACAGGGCTGTGTTTGCATTTAGTGTGAGAATAATAGGGATAACACACAGATGTTTTGGTTGTTGCTTAGCAGTGCTTACACTGGTCAAGGACTTCTCTGTGTCCCTTGCTCTGCCAGCGAGGAGGGGCTCAAGGAACATGATGGAGGCAAGGCCAGGATAGCTGATCCAAACTGGCCAGAGGGATATTCCACAGCACAGAACAGCGTGTCCAGGTTATAAACTGGGGAGAGTGGGCCAGGAGCCACTGATTGCTGCTGGGGACAGGCTGAGTGTGGGTTAGTGGGTGGCACTTGCCATTCTTGAGGTTTACTCCTCTTTCTCAGTTTCCTTCTCATCATCATTATTATTACTCTTATTACTTTTTACTGTAATTGTTCATAAACCACTGGTTTTACCTCTTCCTGATTCCCCTCCCCATCCCACAGAGCAAGGGCATGGAACTGAGTTCCCAGCTATAGTTAAACCACAATCAGCCTTTTTGGTGCCCAAGGTGGGGCATGAAAAGTTGAGATTCCAACAGATCTGAGCAGAGTGTTACAAGTACTGATGGATCCCAACTTTTCCCTACCTGAGCTCTGTGTTACCAGCTGTCCTTGAGGGAAGCATTATGGATTTTGGTTTTGTAACCCAAGCCCTGCTGTTTCCCCAGAGCTGCTGGATGCCATGGCCAAAGCTTGGAGCACTCTTGGGACTCTTGGGAGCCTTCCCCTCGCCCAGCAGTGCCTGCAGGGCTGGCTCTGGGGGGCTCAGGCAGCCCTGTGACACCAGGGCAATGATTTATTATTTATGCTGCTTGTGGGAGATTCATTATACAGTTTGACACTTCTGCAGTTTGCTTGTGTCTCCTTTTTCTCAGTGTTTCATGCAAGGCCCCTCCAAGTGCTGGTCAGGGGGCCCAGAGGTGGTGGAGGGGCCAGGGGTGGCTCATGGCACCTACAGCCCCATCACACCCTGGGCTGTTCTGCTCTGTCCTTGTTACTTCCCAGGGAATGAGGGAGCTGGGGAGGCTCAGCCTGGAGAAAAGGAGGCTCAGGGGGAACCTTCTTGCTCACTGCAACTCCCTGACAGGAAGGTGGAGCCGAGGGGAGGGGGTGTGTCAGGCTCTGCTCCCAGGGAACAAGGGACAGGACAAGAGGAAACGGCCTCAAGTTGTGCCAGGGGAGGTTCAGGTTGGATATTAGGGAAAAAAATTTCATGGAAAAGGCTGTCCTGCCCTGGCACAGCTGCCGGGGGCAGTGGTGGATTCTTCATCCCTGGAAGTGTTCAGAAAAACTGTGTATGTGGCACTTGAGGATGTGGTTGGTGGTATCTGGGTTTGGACATTTGGACTCAGTGATCTCAGAGGTCTTTTCCCACTATAAAAATTCTACTATTCTGTGATTTAGCAGCACAGTCAGAGACAAATCAAAACAAGCCTTTGGAAGAAGGGGATATGTTTGGGTTTAGTTTTCTCTCCTTTTTCTGAGCTTTCCTGAACACCTGGCTGGTTCCTGGATTTTCACATGCAGAAATTCCAATTCCATATCTTGCCAATCCCAGTTTACAGGGACAAAGCCATCATTGCCAGAACTCTGGACTTTGCTGGTTTGCAGAGTTGCAGTGGAAGGGAATGTCATTATGTTTTACTCCCTTAGGACACGCTCAGGCTTAGCAGGAGTTAAAGGGGCTGAGTGCTGGCAGGTTCTCCTTGTTACCTGTCAGTCACCCAGCAGGCCCAGCAGCCTGACCTGCTTCCAGCCTGAGGGAGCTCTGCCAGGCAGCATTTTCTAAACAAAGGCAATTTTGTACTTTATTTGGTCTGGGAATTGTTTTTTGATTCCCCTCTTACCAAATATCAGTGTGTCACCTGAGACTGGCTTATGGTTTTGGCCTGATAAGGTTTTATAACCACAAATTAAGCAAAAAGCATAGTGGAGAAGCAAGCAACCCAGAAAGTGGGATATATCTCGGATGTGAAGAGGAATGGAAAGAAATGCATGCTTGATGCCCTCCTGGAGTTGTCCTGCAGGAGGTGAGAGGTGGGTACAGATGGCTGAGACCGGGAAAGCAGAGAGCACAGGGATGGGGAGTGTCACTGAGGTTGGTGTCAGAGGTACTATCAAGAGCAGACAAATATAACTATGCTCTTTTTCCCTCAAAGTTTCTTTTTAGAGGTTTTTTGTTATTATTTTGTTTGTTCAAAGGGAAAAGCTGAAATGGGAATGTGTGAAATTAGTTTCTTCAGCAGTGCCCGGTAACCAGCAGGATCCCACACTGGTGTGGGTTGGAAGGAACTTTAAAGTTCATCCAGTCCCAACCCCTGCCACGGACAGGGACATCTTCCACTAGACCAGGTCATTCCAAGCTCTGTTCAACCTGGCCTTAGATGGCAGGAGATGGTCAAACTGAATCTGGTATCAACAGAGAGGGCACATCCCAACCCACAGGAGGGTGGGAAGGTGAATAAACCCCTTGGAACAACCACAGGGAGCTGCAGAGAGCTCTGCTGCTGTGTGGGTTTTTTCCCTTCCAAAGCTGAGCTGAGGTTTGGATGTGTTCTACTGTAAGAGCAGTAACAGTTGTGTGAGGGGGAACAAGTTGTTGGTTAAGTCGATGTTATGCACAAACATGTGAAAGTACAGAGAAATAGGTACTCTGCTAAAAATATCATTGCTGTCACTTCAAAATAAGCCACTCAACAACTGCATTTGGCACTGAAGGTATTGTAGAGGCAGGAATGTTTGTTCTTCTGTTTGTATTTCCGTGTCAATCAGCACAGTGGTATCAAGGAGTGTCAGTGAGCTCTGGAGCAGATGTAGCTCCTGGGAAGGGCTGTCTGCACAGACATGGATGTACATGTACATCCCCAAATCGGGAGTGAAAGGCAGGGAGCAAAGATCCAGGGGGTTGTTAGAACAACAGCTGCATCTTTAGGATGGAGTTTGAAGATGTTATTGTTCACCAGCGTTAAATGACACCAGGTAACTGCATTACTAATGAACCTTGCCCTGGGAACAGTGGAATTGCTCCAGCCTCCAGCCAGCCCTCGGGCAATGCCTCAGCTTCCCCAGCATCCATTAGCTCTTCAGCACTTCTTGGAATTCCCTGTTTCTAGGAATGCTTGCAGTTACTCTGGGTGGGATTTAAGAGCACTGTGAGCACCTTCTGTCTGTTCAGCATCGTTTTAACCCTCGTGTTGCAGCCTCTGTCTGTGCCCCAGCTCCAAGCACAGGGAGTCTCACGGGGACAGAGCAGTTCCAGAGCTGGGGCGGGTGTTGTCCATGGCACTGTCTTGATTAACTCAGGGTATGTAAACAAATACCAAAGGACCACCTCTGCATCCTCCCAGACCAGTAACTTCAGTGCCCCCAGTGCTGGCCTTTGCCTGTTTCACTGGTGCCATGGACTCCCTCAGTGACTGTGGTGAAGCTGCTGAGCAGCTGTTCAGCATCAGCTTCTTGGTTCTGCTCACCGGGGGAAGGGTCTGGAGCACCAGGAGCAGCTGAGGGAGCTGCAGGGGCTCAGCCTGGAGTAAAGGAGGCTCAGGGGGGACCTTCTTGCTCTCTGCAACTTCCTGACAGGAGGGGGGAGCCAGATGGGAGTCAAGCTCTGTTCCCAGGGAACAAGGGATAGGATGAGAGGAAACGGCCTCAAGCTGTGCCAGGGGAAGTTCAGGTTGGATACTGGGGACAGAACCCGCTCCTGGGTGTGTAAACAAATGCAGAAGCAGCCTCAAAGCATCATTCCCTGGGGTGCCTGGGAGGATTTTGCCCTTTGTGCGTCTTGTGGAGATAACCTTTAGTGCTTGGATAGTGCACTGAGGTGGGTAGTATTGCCTGTGACTTGTGTGTGTCATATTTACTAAGGAATGCTGTACTTGTGGCATCGGGAACATCATTTCATATTAATGAGACTCAGGTATTTAAAGTAAGATGCATGCAAGCTCAGGTCCCTCCAGTTTCCCTGCAGTTCTGAATTCCAAGCCTGCTTGATTCACTTGGAATCAAAAATTTTGATATGTTATTTCGTGTTATTTGTAGGACAAATAGGTTTTATTACATCTAAACTTAGGCCATAACCATGCAGTGGGATTGGTAGGAGTCATTTGTTACACCAACATTGTTATTTCATTGCTGTTGGGTTTTCCTGGGAATCTCCAAACCCGTTTCTGGCTTTGGGTCGTGTCCTGCCCACTGCTGACTTAGAGATGTATTGAACATCAGAAATGTGAAGGGAAAGCCTGAATTGCACAAACTTTCCCCTGGGGATTAGAATACTGTTTCATTTCCTCTCCAACTCCAAAGAGTTCTAGTTCACTGTTTCCCAAACGTGCCTTCGTGCAGTGAATCCTGAGCACTTGATGGGAGCCTGCTCTCAGAAATGTGTCACTGTCTCAGTTGCTGTCTCTGTGAGCAGAGGGCTGGGAGAGAGCTCAGAGAGAAAAGCTGGTGTGAAATGTCACATTTGGCAGCCCTACAGCACCTCTTCAGAAAGTTTCATTTGGATCCTGAAATATTTGTAATATTCTCACTGGGATATAGGATTTGGGTTTTTTTTAAACATTGCACCACATCAACTTTGAAGATGAAGCATGAAAAATTATTTTTAGCACTTGCTGCTAAGTCATCAGAGATGATAAAGGACAAAGAAGAAAAACATTTATAGCTGCCTTCTTTTTGGCAATAACAGAAAAACACCACCATGCTTCCTGGCTGAGTAAGGAACTTCCCTCAACGTTGACCTTAAAGCTCATCCAGTCCCACCCCCTGCCATGGGCAGGACCTTCCACTAGCCCAGGTTACTCCAAGCCCTGTCCAACCTGGCCTGGGACACTTCCAGGGATGGGGCAGCCACAGCTTCTCTGGGCAACCAGTGCCAGGGTCTCACCACCCTCACAGCCAAGAATTTCTTCCCAATCTCCCATCTAACCCTGCCCTCTGGCACTGGGAAGCCATTCTCCTTTGTCATGTCCAGCCCTTGTCCCAAGTTCCTCTCCAGCATTCCTGGAGCCCCTTTAGGCACTGGAAGGGGCTCTAAGGTCTCCCAGAGCCTTCTCTTCTCCAGTTGAACACCTCCAGCTCTCCCAGCCTGGCTCCAGAGCAGGGGGCTCCAGTTTCAAAATAAGGTTTTAAAACTCTTGATTTTAACTAAGTATGAGCACTTCTAAAAATTCAAATGTCATTCTAAAACACTTCAGTTTCATTTTTTTACATAATCTCGTATTTTTTATCTTAATATTTTGACTAAAATGGGGGAGAGATAACTCCATCACAAAGATCCTTCAGGCAGCCAAGTTCCCTCAGTAGCTGCGCGTGTCAGATATTGCCTTGTGCCTGCGGCCTGTGAGAGCTCCCTGTAAATCTGTGCTACTGATCTGCAGCAGTTACTGCCCTTTCTTTAATAGGAAAAAGAGAAGAACAGTGGGCACGGCCTCCATGGCAACGGCAGCGGCTGCCAGTGCTGCCTGGGCTGCGGAGCTGCTGCGTGGAGAAGGTGCTCCTGAGGATATATTTGTTTTCAAAATCTGTCTGGCTACAAGCCCGTTTGCCAGTAGAGAAAATCGTCTTCCTTAATGTAGTTAGGAGAGGGGTGGTACTGAGCGAGTCCTGCTTGGATCATGTCGGGGCTGCGGCTCCCAGAGAACCCACCCGGGAGGAGCCTCAGCCCGGGTGTGAAGAGAAGCAGGAAGGGGAGCAGGGTGAGACAAGGCCAACTTTGATCACAGAAAGTGTCTGTTTAGCTCAAAACAGGGTATTTTATTCCCGTTTTCTGAGGTTTATTTCCTGCTCTGGTGGAAGGTGTCCCTGCCCTTGGCATAGGGTAGAAGTGTTCAAGGCCAGGTTGGATGGGGCTTGGAGCAACCTGGGATAGTGGAAAGTGTCCCTGCCCATGGCAGGGGGTGGAATGGGATGAGTTTTAAGGTCCCTCCCAACCCGAGCCAGCCTGGGATTGTAAGGACGTTATAACTAAAACAAGAGCCAGACTGCTTAAAAGATCAGTGAGGAAGAGATAGAGATGTTACAGCCTTTCCTCTGGTCCATCTCCCCCTCCAAGAGACGTTACCATGGCTGTCTGTAATTAGGGGGAATCTGGTGGGATTCTGTCCTCAGAAGGGGATCCAGGCGGCTGCATCCCTTCCCTTTGAAGACAGGTCAGGGTATTGAGCTGCTGTGGGCAGGAGCTCTGGCAGCGGGAGGACAGCCAGCCCTGCTTTCCCAGGGGGTTGGGAGGCTGGTTTAAATTGGGATTCTATAATGCTTCAGGCTAATATTGATTTTTTTTTTCATTTTTATTACTTTTTATTCAAGTATTCACCTCATGTCTCCTGCATGCCATGAAAATTTCATTCTTCTGCTTTCTTACTCATTCACTCATTGAATCCATTCTAAAACTCTCAATTGCACCTTGTATTTCTCATTTTACAGAGGTGGCTGTCCACTGGTACCCACCTGGAAACTGCATCTGATGGTCTGTAGTATTTTAGTAGTTTAAACAGATCTATGGCTGCAGAGAGATATCAAAATTCTATATGGATCTTTTCTGCCACAATTTATGGCTGCTGCTGGAGCACCCTATATCTCAAAACCTGATGGTCAGAAGCTTTGTAACCCTGAGGACTTTTTTAAACTCGTGGAAATTTGCAGGATGTGATTGGAATTCCGTTCTGCCAGCACTGGAAGGAAAGCAAGACAATGTTTGTATGTAAATGGCATCTGCATTCTTGCTTCTAATTAAAAAAATCAAAGGAAAAGGCTTTCTTAATTAAAGGATGTGTTTGCTATTTGTCACAGGCTGAACTCTGGAGCACTTCTGGTTGGATGCATCTGGAAGTAACTTCCAGCTTTCCTTCTCCATAGGAACAGGCTGATCATTCCTCTGAATGGGTTTAAATCCCAAGGACCAGAGTAGGGGATGGGTAGGGGAAGCAGAGCTGATGCTGTAGCACCCCTGGCTCCTGGGGCCCTTCCCAGTCTCCCTGTGCTGAGCATCATTCCCAAAACCTATCTATCCCAAAAAGTGGGATAGTAACGAATTCATTAGAAAATAACCCTGAGGCAAAACCAATCAGTTCCCTGTTATCATGGAATCCCAGAATATTTTGCGTTTGAAGGGACCTTAAATATCATCCAGTCCCACCCCCTGCCATGGGCAGGGACACCTTCCACTAGCCCAGGTTGCTCCAAGCCCCGTCCAACCTGGCCTGGGACACTTCCAGGGATGGGGCAGCCACAGCTTCTCTGGGCGACCTGGGCCAGTGGAATGGGGAACTGGGACATCTTGGATAAGGAAAATAACCACATAGGGATGATACAGTGGTGCTAGGAGCACCCCAGATCCTGCCCAGGAGCTGCTGGGGGTCCATGGGCTCAGGAGAGCCCTGTGCATCCCTCTTGGCAAGGACACAGAAGAGGATAAACAGGAACTGGGCGATTGCTGGATATGTTCTGGACTCACTGAATGCTGGCACTGGGTGGGCTTGGAGCTGTGGGTTCACCTGAACACATGTGGTCATGGGGTGGTGTAAGAGGTTATGGTTTATGTTGGAACAGGCTTGGGATTTTATAGTGTGGATCAGCCTTTTGTTCCTCAGCTGCTGGAGTTTGGTTTCCCAACAACAGGAGCCGCAGGTTGCCCAGTCGGGTTTGTGCCCCTGTACCTGTGGTTCTATCACTCCATGTGGGCTCAGCCTGACAGAGAGGGATCTCAGACTCCCACAACTCTCCTGAAATCCCACAGAGATTCCATGGGCTGTTTCTCCGTGATTTGGGCAGTGCAGAGCGGAGGGAGGCAGTGGGGTCAGGCCTGTGACCCCAGGGGCTGTAGTTGGGGTGAGGAGCTCTTTCCCTGTGGGTGCAGTTGTCCTGTCATGTGCCACAGGGTACAGAGGGATCCTCCAACCTGTAGAAAGGCCAGAGGGATTCTTCCAGAGACAGCAGGGCAGCTGCCTCCCTCCTGGGGCACTTCCCACCCTTGCCAGCCTGGGGGTCCTGGGGCAGGAGGCTCTCCTTGCCGAGCTCCAGCTCATCACAGAGACTCAGATCCCAGGATATCTGACTAGGAGCAACAGAACTCTCAGGCTAATAATGAGACGTCACCTTTTCTTTTAAGTCCAGCATAGGTAGAGCTTGGGAATCTTTTCTTCCTCGCCCAGCCCGATTCCCAGGCAGGTTTGCATTTGATATTTTTCCCCCAAAGAAATCGTTTCCTGTTGTCGTACCGTAAGCAGATGGGGAGGGTTCAGTGGAATTACCTCGGGAGAGGCTGGCAGAGCAGCGGCTCCGGAAAGCAGATCCTCCCCGTAATATTGGCACGGTTTGGTAAGTTCCATCGGAAAAATAAAAAGCTGCTCCCTTTGCTGAGTCACAGCCCCCGGAGCTGGAGCCGTGACAAGCCGGGAGACGCCGCCGCCGGAGTTGAAGCAGAGGTGAGGAAAGGCTGGCCAGGATCCTTCTCGGCGCTTTTCTTGCCTGAAATGGTTTTTTAAATCTCCTTAAAGTGCACTGTAAGTTGAATTCAGCCTGGGGGAGGGTGCAGCTGCATCCACGGCGTGCGGGGCGGGGGGTGCTTGGCTCTGCTGAGGCAAATCCCGGGCACATCCCGAGAGTAGCCCCGTCCGTCTCCGAGGGCAGGGAGCGGTCCTGCGGCGGGATACGGGCTGTGGGACCTGCTCTGGATGCAGCGCTGCATCTCCCCGTGTCTCTGGCATGGCCATGAGCCCCACGGGGCAGGGAAGCCGCTGCCACAGGATGGGGAGCGGGGGCAGCACATGGAGTGGGTCTGCTGGGAAGGGGGGGACCGGCGTGTCTGCAGAGCTGGTGCCTGGTGGGAAGGGAAGGGCAGTTCTGTTCCGGGCTCTGGGTCGTGTTTCCAGGTGTGGTGCTCCCTCCCTGCTTCCAGACCTGCAGTGCCGCGGCCGATGCTCCGTCGGAGCCTTTCTCCCTGTTCCCAGCTTGTTCCACTGTCCTTGCCCTTGTAAATCCCTCTGCAGCCATGGCCTGGGGCTGTTCCAGGCTCTCCACTGTGGAGTTGAGCAGCTTTCTTTGTACCTCTGCACCGTGTTTCAGTGATTCAGGTTGTTTGCTTTCCAAAGCCTTTTCATCTCCTCAAGTCCACAGAACCGGGTGTCAAATCCAGAGGAGTTTATAGAGGGAGGAGGGATTTGGGATTGCTGAAGGAAAGCCAGGTGGGTTCCCTTACAGCAGGGAGGCTGCAGGTAGAACAGAGACAGGGGAGCATTTGCTGAGCACCATTAAAATGTAGCATTTGACACTTGAATGTAATTCTGGTTCTGTTGAAATGCTGCCAAGATGTGTATTATCTAGGCAGAAAAATGCTCTTGGGCTGCTATTTCAAATGTATCTGTGGCCGTTTAAATTGAAGATTTGTTTTTTAAAGCAAATCTGAAGTTGCTATGACTGCATAGATGTTTTCCATGTACTTTTTAATAGGTTTTTAAAGTGTTAGAAAAGCCCAGCAGTATTTTTAGGGGCTGTGATGTTGCTGATCTGTGGGTGATCAGCCCAGCTCAGCCTGTCTGACCACTGCACAGGGCAATGTGGCCTGAGTTGCCATCCCTGAGGGATGGAGCAGAATCATGGAGTCAAAGTAACAGAGTTGTTAGCATTGGAAAAGGCCTTTCAAGGTCGCCAAGGCCAATCATCAACCCACATCACCACCATGTTCATCATAATCATGTGCCCAGGTGCCACATCCACATTTTTTGAACACTTCCAGCGATGGGGACTCCAACCTGTGCCAGGGCTGGACAACCCTTTCCATGAAGAAATTTTCCCTAATGTCCAACCTGAACCTCCCCTGATGCAACTTTGGGCTGTCTCCTCTCATCCTGAGGAATTCAGCTGGCACCTCTCCTCCTGACCCCTTGCCCTCATCCCAGGCCGTCTCACTGGGATGTCCCATTCCACTGGCTTGCACAAAGCAAGGTGAGAGAAGAAACTGTGATTTCAATATAGAAATAAAAGAAGTAAACAAGAAGGGTAAGTATCCTCCAGAAATGGAAGGGCCAAGACGCCTCTGTTTCAGTCCTAACACCTGCCTCACCCTACCCATTCATGAAACTTTGGAGTGGTTTGGGTTGGGAGGGGAGTGCTGTGATGGTGGTATTTGGGCTGGGTTGGCCCTGCCTCTGTCACCAGTACCTGGGGACTCACAGCACCAGCCTTTTCCCACCCTCTGTGGTGACTTGACCCTAGGAGCAGCAGAAAAATGGGGAAGTGCCCCCAGGGTTTGCCGTGTGTGATCCAAAGTGGAAGATTCATCTTTCCACTGAAAAATTCATTTCCTGCCAGTGCCCGCAGGGTGGTTTCTTGTTCTTGCATTAGTGTGAAAAGTAACTGAAACATCCTTTTTGCCTACACAATATCAATCATTTTATAACTGCCTGTGCAGTGTCTCTTCCAAAAAAATCACAGATCCTGAATCTTTTATTACCTGGTCACACCTATTATGTTTCTTTTAGATGAATTTGAGTGGATTAATGAGTACCTACCGCTTATCTTTCTGCAGCATCATAATGCTTTTCACCCTGTTTCCAGTCTCGTGCCATTATAATACCTTATTTATCTCACTGTGGGCACAACAGATGTCCTCAGTGATGACTTGATCTTTCCTCCTAAATCTCTATGTGCAGGATATGTCAAATTGTATTTTTAAATATAGATTATCTTGTACTTTCCTGGATTGAATTTCGTGTTGCTTAGTTACGTATTTTTTCTAGTTCGAGGTTATTGTGGTTTTTTTTTTCTTCCTTTTGCTTGCTTTGTAGTCCTCTCTCCTCTTGATTGACCTACATAATCCTCTACTATCAGCAGGTTTTTGTGTCCTGCCCTTTACTCTTTACCAGGTCACCAGAATATCAAACTGTGCCAACTCTGGGCCTTGGAGCTCACAGCTGGGAATCTCTTCCCTGTAGCAGTATCTCCTTCTTTTAGTAATAACTCCTCCTTTGTTTTGATTCCCCATCTGTGACTAATGTTTTTACACATCACATTACTCAATCTTCACACAGGCACAGGGTGGGATTGTTGGGATGTCCTGAGCAGGGCCAAGGTTTGGACTCGATGGTCCCTGTGGGTCCCTTCCAGCTCAGGATATTCTGTGATTCCATGATTCTTGAGCAATTTGTTGTGGACGTGTCCAACCCTGACTGTACCTGTGAAGCTGAGATCCCGATTTCTGGTCTCACGTCCTTCACACATTTAAGTGCCAGGATACATCGAGGTCACTCTGCTGCCCCACACACAGCTCACATTTCCAAGCCTCTCTGCCTGATGGGTCACTGTCTGTTTGGGCAGGGGGGCACAGGAGCACCAGCAGGGTTTCCTGGGCATGGGCTTCTCTGGTGGCTTTAAAGAGCCGTATGAATTTGCATACTTTTATTGTTAAAACTCACAAACTCTGGTTCCGCCGGAGCAGAGCAGCCATGGCCATTGCTGTTCCTCATCCTGCCCCTCTCCAGACTCCCAGAGCTTTGCAGTCCCACAGTTCCCCCCTTGCTGCCCTGGAGAACGTGCCTGGTTGTGATGGCAGTAGCTGGTGGGACTCAGATCCCAGCAGGAAGCATTTCTAGTGCCCTCGGGCATCCTGACTGCAGGCAGAACCCGGTGTTCCTGCTCCAAGAGCAACGATCAGCCAGAAAGTCAGGAGCCAGATGGACACATCCTCTTAGCTGAGGATCAGCGCCCTGCGACCCGTGTGAGAAGCTACTTTCCCTGAAGGAGTGAGTGCAGAAGGCTAAAAGATTGGAAAGTCTGGAACTGAAATCCCAGATTACCCAGCTGCCACACTAACCCAGTAGCTAGGAAAGAGCTCCTCTGGAGCTTCTCCTGCCTGTAAATGGGGATGTTGGAGGGAATATTTCCCCAGTTACTTTATACAGCATATTTCATGATGAAAAGCAAGGCCAGCACTTTTCCTGATCATCTGCACAGGTCCTTGAGAGGGGGATACCTGCATAGGACAGGTTCTCCAGAGAGGAGACATCAGCCAGGACATGTCATTCAGGAATGAGGGACTTGGCCTCAGAGGTGAACTCCAGCAAGCCAATTTTGGTGACCCAATAGAGACCACAAGCAGAGGCAGCTGCTGAGGTTCCCCTTTCTTTTTATGTTTTTCCCTTTTTTTCCCCTTCAATAGATAAATGAGAGACACTTACATATCCTGAGATTGCCCCAGTTTTGTCCCTTAGCAGAACCAGCAAACTGACCCAAAATTCAGCTCTGTGAGCACCAGCTGACCCTGGTGTTATTATTCTTGGCCCTGGTAGCAGGTGGCTCTAGAACATGGTGTAACTTCTATTAATTTACTTCTCACATACACACACAGTTTGCATGGTCCATCTTTGGGTTGCTCATTGCAATTATTTGTATAGTTAAAAAATTATTTCCATTATGTTCAAATGTGGTGCTTACTGCATTTATAGTAACATTGGGAGGGTCAGTTCATGTAAGGTTTGTTAATGACTGAAATATTCAAGATATATCTTGAATGTGAAGGTGTGCACAAACCGAAGGTAGTGCTCCATGGAAATCTTCTGGTTATTAGTCTTGCTTAGAAAAAAGTTATGGAGCTCTTGTGTTAAAAAATAAAATTTTCCCAGAGGAATGGATCATGAAATCAGAGAATCATGGAATAGTTTGGGTTGGAAGAGACCTTAAAGCCCATCCAGTCCCATCCCCTACCATGGGCAGGGACACCTTCCAGTAGACCAGGTTGCTCCAAGCCCTGTCCAACCTGGCCTTGGAAACTTCCAAGGATAGGGCAGCCACAGCTTCTCTGGGCAACCTGTTGAACCTGGGATTGTTTGATTTCAAATGTTAAAGTGAGGTTGAAACAGCCCTTTCTCTTTTATTTCCCCTAAAGGCCTAAAATGTTCCCCTTGGCTGTGGGTTTGCCTTAAACCCTCTTACTGATCCATTCTGTGAAAGTGCAGGGAAATGGTATCCACATGCCAGGCAAATTGACTCTAAAGGTTGATGCAGCATCTCAAATGAAATCAGCTTATAAAATCAGATTATAGCTCTGAACTCCTGGTCTGTGCACATCTGGTCAGTGCTCACCTCGCCAAGGGCAGCAGCTCTGAGCCACCTTCATGTGTCCCTGGCACAGCCCTGCCTTAGTCACCCCCTGGAGACAGGGCCTGGCTCGTGTCACACCAGTCTTTCTCACTCCTCAGGGACAGCTTTCCCATGTGCCTTCAGCCTTTTCCTTCCCACCTGTTGCTCTGCCTCTCCTTTGGGAAACACGAGCTTTGGTCAGGGTTTCTGGTTCATCGTCTGGGAAGGCAGTTTGCTTTTGGGACTTTATTCAGTCATCTTCCAGAGATTGTTTTTGTTTTAAAAGCATATTTATAATGGATCTTTTTCTTATAGTTAGAAATGTGTACTTAACCAGTACCTGAAGGGGGCTTGCAAGAAGGCAGGGGAAGGAATTTCTACAAAGGCACAAAAATGGGACAAGGGGGAATGGCTTCCCACTGCCAGAGGACAGGCTTAGGTGGGATATTGAAGGAAATCTTCCCTGTAAGGGTGAGGAGGCCCTGGCCTAGGTTGCCCAAACTGTGGCTGCCCCATCCCATTTTAACAGCCTTTCTGTTCCGAACTCCTTTGCCATCTCTACTTTGGATCTGTCCCTTTACCTCCTCTAACAATGTTCCTGCCAGAAGCTGGACCAGGTGAAAGCAGCTCGTTGTGTCTCAGCTGTTCTAATGCAAAAGATCTCCCTGTCACCAGGATGTAACTAAAGCTCTCTTGGTCTTCCCCAGGGACCATTTTCCCAGCTGAGACCATGCTGCAGGGCTTAAGGCTGATTGCATGAGATTTTGGCCCTCCAGCCCCCCTCCCCCAGGACTGCCCTGGCCCAGCAGATGTTGGTGGGAGAGGAATGGTGTTAATCCCCAGCGCTGCCACCTCCGGTGGGTACCGAGCCCACCCCCCTCACAATTGACCTCCAACCAGTCTGGTACTCTGAGCATACTCTTGCTTTCTTTCTAAATCAGTATTTATGTTTATTTATGTTCATTATTATGCTTACTGACATTTATGAGACAAGGGGCATGTTTGCTATTCAATAACTGGGCAGAGACTGGCTGACGGGAGTCACAGCAACTGTCAAGAAAAGGTTATTTAAATTAGGATATTTACTAATGAAAAATCAGGTTTGAAATAATATGATCCTCAGTTTTGGGGGCTGAAGGAGCAGCTTTCCACCAGAGCTTGATGGGCATCTGACCATTAGTAGCTGTTTGCATTTGGGAGATTAATTGACTTTCCATCCAAAATCTTGTCTGTTGCTGTGAACTGTAAGTTTTTGTCTTGATTTAGAGCTGGTCACACACCTACTGAGACATAAAACACATTGTCAAATAGACACATAATTTTTGTATAACCATGGCCAGCCTAAAGAAAGATTCCTCCTCCCAACACAGTCCTTCCCTTCTGCCCAGTTCCTCACAGCTGAATCTGATGATGATGAGTCAGTCTGGAAATTAATCTTAATTCTCAAATCTAAAACACAATGTTTTTGTTGCCACTGTCGAGTCTGTTATTTTCAAGCTCATTTATAAATTGAATAAATCTGAGAACTGAAAATCTTTTATAAGAGTGTAGCAGTTAAATACTGCCTTTTCCACCCTCAAATCCAGCTGTGTTGCGTGTTGGTGCCGAAGAGGGTTGGAGAGGTAGCATTAAATAGTTATTTAGGGATGTTAATAACATGCTTAAAATGTTTCCATCAAGTGCTTTTGGATGGTGCAATGCCATCTGTGTTACAGTTGATTTAGTTAATTATACAGGCATGAATTCCTTGGGAAAAGGGATGGCATTGCTCTAACAGTTTGTTTGAGAGCAAGATAACAGTGTGACACAATATTAAACTGATGGAATTAGTCTGAAATATATTCCTCGCTAATAATCCTCCCCAAAGCACTGGAATATGCTGAGCTGCTCCATTTTAACAGAGAATTTGGATAGGTGTGCTATTGCAGTGTTATTGCAATAACTCCAGTGGATTTTTGTACCTTAAATGTTGGGGATTATCTGAGAAAAAAGAAAAATGAGCTTCCTACATACTTGCCTCTGTTTTTAATTAATTATAACTCTTTCTGGAAATTAGCCATAGGAGATGTAAAATTAAACAGGTGTCGTGCTTTAAAATGTACCTGCTGGGATTTAGCAGCAATTGTGTCTGACAGTACTGGAATTCACAGAATCTCCTGAGTTGAAAGGGACCCACAAGGACCATCCAGTCCAACTCCTTGCCCTGCCCACAACACCCCAACAATCCCACCCTGTCCCTGAGAGCGTTGTCCAAACATTCCTTGAGCTCTGGCAGCCTTGGGGCTGTGACCACTGCCCTGGGGAGCCTGTTCAGTGCCCAACCACCCTCTGGGGAAAGAACCTTTTCCTGAAATCCAGTGTAACCCTCCCCTGGCACAGCTCCAGCTGTTCCCTATAAACTATTAACTAGTCACATGATTGACACCCAGTTGTTATTTGCATAAAAACAAAAACCCCCAAACCAAACAAACAAACCCCAACAAACAAACAACTAAAAAAAAACCCCACCCAAACAAACAAAAAAAACCCACCACAAAACAAAAAAACACCAACAAACCAAAAAGCTGTGTAAAACTTTATGATGAAAAATCAGAGGATGGGATTTAGACCCATGTGTGTGACCAAACAGGAAACTACAGACACAAGGTGAGTCTGCAGAGAGGAGTCTGTGTGAACTACAAATGTAGAGGTTACAAAGGTCAGTGTTTTGCTAAGGGTTTGTAAACATGATCCACCCATCAATGAGTTAAAGCCAACAATGGTTGAAGGATTAATCTTTGAGGAAAAATTCAGGTCAGTCAGGATTTGACATGTGTCTGTTACAGCTGCTGCTGGAATTGATCTAATCCTCGGCAGGGACTCAGTACTAGATATCAGGGTCTGGGAGGGAGAGGGCCATTATTTTTCATTTAAAGCAGATATTATTTCATCAAGGATAGGTTTCAGAGCTTACTTCATACTGGGAAATGTTGGTTGGTTGTTTTTTTCCTTATGGAAATGGAGATTTGCTTTAAAGCAGCTGATTGATGGTGATGGATTATGTTACCTTTGCAGTGTGGGGAGCCTAAGCAAAAGCACGGACAAGTCAGATATGGCTCTTTGGAATCTGGGTTGAGTTACCAACATTGATTGTATTTTTAAAAATAACCAGGATTTTATCAAACTAGTCTCAATTCAATCATTAAACAGCAAAAGCAAAAAATCCTTGTGGGATGTCCAGGGAAGGGAAAGGAGCTGGGAAAGGGTCTGGAGCACCAGGAGCAGCTGAGGGAGCTGGGGGGCTGAGCCTGGAGAAAAGGAGGCTCAAGGGGGACCTTCTGGCTCTCTGCATCTCCCTGACAGGAGGGGGGAGCCAGGGGGATCAGGCTCTACTCCCAGGGAAAAAGGGACAGGATGAGAGGAAATGGCCTCAAGCTGTGCCAGGGGAGGTTCAGGTTGGACATCAGGAGGAATTTCTTCCTGGAAAGAGTGGTCAGGCATTGGAATGGGCTGCCCAAGGAGGTGGTGGAGTCCCCAGCCCTGGAGGTGTCCCAAGAAGGACTGGACGTGGCACTCAGTGCTCTGGGCTGGGTGACAAGGTGGGGATCAGGCACAGGTTGGACTGATGGGCTGGGAGTCCTTTTCCATCCTCAGTGATTCTGGGATTCTGTGATTCTCTGTATGCAGGAAATACACAGCATAACCCTGGGTGCAGGACAATACAGGCCTTGGCAGTTTTTTCTTGATCTCAGCTACCAGTTTACTCTGTTTTCCATGTAATTTCCAACAGGTTTTCTTCTCGTGTTGCAGCTGAGCGAATGATACACTATTTGTGACAAATGTTTGTACAAAAAAACCCCAAGGCACAAATCCAGCACTGAATGTGATTGCATTGGCTTAGCATGAAATTCCGTTTCAGAGGAAAACTCATTTTCTTGCATTCGGATCTATAGGCTGCTGCAATCCTAAATGGAACATGGAGATTACTCATAGGAGGAAGTGGGAACTTGCCCATAGACAATATTACATTTTCTTCCTATTATAATATTTTGAGGTTCACCAGAGGCTCAACAAGGTTTGTCTAAACTAATTAATTAGAACAATTTGTCAAAAATAGAAAACATCAGTGCTCAGGGGCTGTGGCAGACATTGGAAATGTGCAGTATTTGTAAGAACAGCATGTTGCTTAAGCTACGTTTTGTTTAAAATATTGGTACCCTGGGTAGGGATTTATTCATTTATTGTTAAGTGCAGTGAAACATTGATTTCAGAAACTACTACCTAGAAAACACATTTTCCAATTAGCCTTGATGTTTGAATTACAAGTCAGGAGGCAAAGGGAACTCTGAGCCCAGCTCAAGGCAGCTCTGATGCATTATTGATGCTGTTTTCAATATCAAACACACCAGGAAGAAGATGCATAATCTATTCTACCAGAATCAAAAATATGAGGACCTTTCTGTTTTATTAAGGTGATGTGTCTGATAGATGCCCCTTCTATGTAACTCATTGGAAAAATAGGGGAAAAATCCAAAGGTGGGTGACTTTTTCTAGGGAATGACTCCTCTACCCAGTGCTGTGGTGAGGAGTCCCAGCCAGCTGCTCTGTTCCCTGTAGGGACTGGGCTTGTTGAGGGTCTGGGCTCAGTTTTGGCCCCTTGACCTCCTGTGCTCCCTGTGTGTCACCTGGAGCCGGAGCAGAGCCTGAGCAACCAGGTTTGTGTTCCCTGATAAACCACCTCCTTGCTGCACACACGTATCAGCACAGCGATGGTGGCCTAGAAATGTTTTTGTGGCATGTTTTTCTCCCAGCATTTGGCAGAAATGTTGTTTCAAGCCTGGCATTTGTGCAGCAGTCTCAGATGGCTCTTCCACGCGGGGCCTCCCCGGCAGACACGGCTGCTCTGGGCCACGGGGCCGGCACTGCTGGGAGTACAGACAGTGACTGTTGTGGTGCCCAACAATGACACTTGTCCCACCGCACACACAGAAGGTGCTGGGTGTCACTAGAAGCTGTCTGACTCTGTCCAGTCCAATTTTGCATTATTATCTCTGGCAATAACGACCCTGTGTGCATTAAATGGACCGACGACTCCAGATTGTGTAAACTACAGAATCACAGAATGTCCTGAGTTCTCTGGGAAAATCTCGTTAAGGCTTCAGCATTCCAGTCTGGAAGATGTTTCCAATGTTGGTTCCCCAGAGAAGCTGTGGCTACCCTATCCCTGGACGTATCCAAGGCCAGGTTGGACAGGGCTTGGAGCAGCCTGGTTTAGTGGAAGGTGTCCCTGCCCATGGCAGGGGGTGGTACTGGATAAGCTTTGTGGTCCCTTCCCACCCAAACCAGTCTGGGATCCTCTGACTTTCTTGATAATATTTCAGTTCTTCTTTAAAGAAGAACTGCTTGGAGTTCTTCTCCAAGGGGACCTGCTTGGTCCAAGGGGACCTGCTTGGAGCAAACGGGACTGTACAAACCTTTCTTCTTTGAAATAAGCCAACCCTTCTACATTTTGTCTTTCAGTAGAGAAGAATCAGGTTTAGGCAGCTGCTTGACATGAACAGTACCAAATCATACAATTAGGCCTTGGTAACATTTAAACAAAATTAAAAAGCTTAAAAAACTGTTAGAGTGAGGACATGTGGTTCTGCAAATCACCCTCAGACAGCATTCCCACCAAGTGAACTGTGCTCCACAGTATCAGTTCCTCAGTTTTATTCTCTGTAAGCAAGCAAGCAAAAATTCTCATAGCCCTTGTCTTTCAAAAGGAATACTGATTGCAATTCCTCTCACAAATCCCTGTGCCATTCAAATTGTGATTTGTCTGCCATTCAAGTGGAAGCAGTTAAAGCTCATAGTGCACTGCTCGTTTCCTCAGGTTGTGAGATAACCTGGCTCACCACTGCTTCTGCCATTACAGGAGATCACTGAAGAAAAGAATTGTAAAGTGCACAAAGGCCTCACTCATCGCAGCAGGTAGAGCCCTGTGCCTGTGGCTATAGGCTGCCCCATTTTTATATCAATAAAGAAAGAGGGTTTAAAGCTCCATTGTAGATCACTGGTGCGTTGTGTCTGCTTGCACAAAGCAGCAAGAATATTAAATGCAAAAAACATCTGCTCCTGTTACAGGTTTTTTAGGCAACATCTTTAAAATTTAATTTATTTCTATTTCTTTGCCCAACCAAACATGTTTCTTTTTATAGACACTTCTAGGCTACAAAGTCAAGTATCAGCCTGAGAAGCAGCAGAACTGAGACTGTACCACTTTGATTTGGACAATTAGTATCAGAAGTGTTATTTTAGTCCCTTAAATTCCTACTTGTTTCTCTTAAGTCTCAGCCTTCCCACTGTCCCTCTGACCCAGTACAGATGTGTAGTAACTGCCTGTCCTATGTGATTTTTCTGGTTCTGAGCACCTTTGCCCTGTGCCTCCCAAACTCCAGCCCCTCTCCCAGATGCTCTCAGGCTTCTCCCAGCTCTGTATCCCATTTATATATCCCTGGAGCAGCTGCCTTCCTTGGCTCTTTTCTCCTTAATAGATTCAGGATTTTGCTTTTAGAATTCAAATCAGAGTAGTGTTGTTGTTATTGTTGTTATTATTATTATTATTATTCTATTATTCCATAGTTGCTATTTTACTATTATCATTGATTATTATTTTCTCATTACAGCTGCCCTGACCTGTGAAGCCCCTTCACTCACACTCCGACAGGGAACAGTGCTACTCCATTGTGGTTTTGACCATGAGTCATGAGGAATAAACCAAAGCATTGAAGGTCATTGTCCAAGGAAATTGTTATTCACATTAACAAGATTGGCATCAAAAAGGTTGGAAATGTTCTCCCAAATTTGAGCTGCTTTTTCTGTGGAATTTTGTAATATAACGATCCTGTGATTCCATGATTTTATGATTCTATGAAAATAGTTTTCCCGAGGGTTACTGTCTCCAGGTCTTGATGGTATCAGGGGATGGTGTGTGGACATCCCTCATGAACATTCCATATCCTTTGTGCTGTGTGACTTCCAGTGCAGATGAAGGGATGAAACACACCCTGACAGGAGGATGTAGGGGTTGGGCTCTTCTCCCACATAACAAGTGAGAGGACAAGAGGAAATGGCATCAAGTTGCACCAGGGCAGGTTTAGGTTGGATATTGGGGAAAATTCCATCACCAGAAGGTTTGTCCAGCCCTGACACAGCTGCCCACGGCTGTGGTGGAATCCCCATCCCTGAAGGGATTTAAAAGCTGTGTGGATGTGGCACTTGGGGACACGGGTTAGGGTTAGGGTTATTATCCATGGTTAACCATAGGGTTATTATCCAAGGCTATTATCCATGGTCTTGGCGGAGCTGGGGCAATGACTCTATGGGCTCAGAAGGCTTTTCCAGCCTGAACAAATCTGTGATTCCATACTGAATGCAGGGAGGAGCCCCTTCAGCTGGCTGCCCTGTCCCTCATGCGTGTGGAAGTGCCTCGTGTGTGTGGTGGTGTCCCATCCCCACCCACCCCTCTCTCTGGCGGTGCTGTGTGACTGTGCTCTCCCTTTTCCAGGCACAGGAAGATGTAGTGTTCCGGCGGGAGGCGCAGCAGCCGGAGCGAGTGCTGGGCCGGGGGCTCCAGGCGGGATTGCCCTCCCTGCCACGGCCTCACCATGTCCAAGAAGGGCTCCAGCAGCCGGGCCAGAGGGGACAAGCCGGATGCCTTGGCCGCCCTGCAGGCTGCCAATGAGGAGCTCAGGGCCAAGCTCACTGACATCCAGATAGAGCTCCAGCAGGAAAAGAGTAAGGTGTGCAGCTTCCCTTTCCTTCCCCCAGGAATCTCAGTGTAGTCTGTTATTTCTGACCACTCTCTGCCCCACTCATGGCTGCCTTATACATTTGCATCATTATGAGGCATTGTAGATTATGAATCCAATATGTATATATATGATATAAAAATAGAAGATCTGTTAATCCTTTTGATGTGAAGTAGCGTTTGCAGTTTTAAGGCTGAGGACTCTCTTTTCCTTCTCTCTGTTTTCCCGCACCACTTCTGGTCACGGCTACTTTAGAGTTTATGCCATGGTTTTAAATTGAAACATCATCTGAGCCCTGTGTGCTCAGGTACAGTCAGTTATTTGCACTGAATAACTCATTGCTTAGAAAGCATCTGGTAAAATGCAGCTGCTTGGGGTTTCACAGGAGCTTTGTGTGTCTTCCCTGTGCACATGTGCTCTGTGCAGGTTGGGTCTGTGTGCCTGACAAGCCAAAATGGTGGCTTGGCATCTGACTTCTCATGTATTCCATTGGTGATGTGGTGTGAGAGCTTCTGCAGACTAAAGTAAGGACTCAACCTTACTCACAAGATACTGCCTGGTTCCTAGATGTGTATTATCTCACACATTAATCTGTTTGTAGCACCTGGTATACCCACGTCAGCCCACTTTCTGAGCATACACTTCCTCCAGTGTTTGGATGTGGGTGGTTTGGTCACGTGGGTTCTCTCCTTCTTGCATAAATTTGTGCTAATTATTTATATTGTGTACCACATGCTTTCTAGAGCACTGAATTGGGTGAATTAAAGAGTCCATAAGATTGAAAGGGATAATTTTTTAACTCTGAAGACAGAATAAGATGCTAAAATCAGCATTGGTACCTGGGCTTTCAGCCTCAGTATCAGTAATTTGCAAAATGATAATGATATGTTTTTGTTTCTTTTTCTAAATATGCAGATATTTCTGTTTATGCTGGTATCCAGTGAAAGGGCTTTGCTATGGATCTGTAGACACAGACATACAGCATTGAACTCTGACATTGTAAAGTGACCTGTATAATTTTTAAATAATATAATGGTTTGTACTAATCATTTTGTTGATGGACAATAGAGTACTTTCTGCTTTTCCTTGTAGGTCAGCAAGTTGGAAAGAGAGAAAAACCAGGAAGTAAAGCAGATCAAGGAGCACGAACAGCATAAAAGCACCGTGGTGGTCACAGAGCTCAAAGTCAAACTGCATGAGGATAAAATGAAGGAGCTCCAAGCTGTTCGAGAAGCACTTCTGAGACAGCACGAAGCTGAACTGCTCAGAGTAATAAAAATTAAGGACAATGAAATCCAGAGACTGCAGACCCTGCTCAACGCCGTGCGCGATGGGGGTCCCGACAAGGTGAAAACGGTGCTGCTCTCGGAGGCCAAGGAGGAGGCCAAGAGGGGCTTTGAGGTGGAGAAAATCAAAATGCAGCAGGAGATTTCTGAGCTGAAGGGGGCTAAGAAACAAGTGGAGGAGGCTCTAACCATGGTCATCCAAGCTGACAAAATCAAAGCAGCAGAGATCAGGAGTGTGTATCACCTGCACCAGGAGGAAATCACCAGGATCAAGAGGGAGTGCGAGAGAGAGATTCGTAGACTGGTACGTGTTGCTCTTTCCATCTGTGGTTTAACTTACATTATTGATAGTCAGGAAATGATCAGTGTTGGACTCAGCTGAAGGGATAAGGTTGGGTGTTGAAAATTTGGAACTTGCTTCAAACCTGTTTTACATTTACTAGTAGAGATGTTGAACTGTTTCTTAAAACTATCAGGATGTTCTGTAAGGAACTTCTCTGTCTGTGTCAGTGCCTGTTAATGTTGTTCACATTTCAGACATCAGGAAAAGCTCTCAGGTTCCTGACTGCTTAGGGGAATGCTACAGAAGAGTTATGTTTCTGGGTCTAGGCCTTTATTTCCTCACCAAGTGTTGTTTGGTCCCTCTCTTTCCCTGTCTTTGCTAGTTCCCATGAACATCCCATAATGAGCCTTACAGAAACCCAAAATGCTCTTCTTCTGCATCCCTGAGTCCTACACACCCAGCAAGGCATTCAGGGGGAATTCCTCTCCATACCAACCTTGGTGACTTTCCCCTGGACAGGGTCTAGTTCTCCTGGCTGACTCCACAGGCTCCTGATCCCAGCAGGTCCCTGGGATCCTCATCTTCCCTGCTCCCCTGATCCTCACAGGTCCTTTGTGTGGGGCTGCTCAGCCTGCACTCACCTAATCCAGGTTTGGAGCCTCAGGTGCAACAGCTCCTGTCTCAAAGGCAAGAGCTTCGCTCTTGTGCTTTGGAATGCACCTCCAGCATGTTTGGAAACTGGCTGGGGAGATTGAAATGGATCATGGTCCTTGGAAAAGGGGGGAACTTCCTGCAGGAGGGAGCTCCCTCACAGGGAGCCTGTGCATGAGAGCCAGGCAGGCCACCAGCACCTCCTGGGGTTCAGGGTGGTTTATTCTCCACTCCTGTCTCAGACTCTTGCCTTGAGATTCCCATCTTGTGAGTGCACAGGGAGTGTATCCCTGAACTGCCTTTGCCTTTCCCAAGGACCTGGGAAGACAGCCATGCTCCCATCATGTGTATTTTGGGTCTTGTCTCAGTATTTCTGTGATGTCACCATCGTTCTGTGTTTGCCACACAGTGTCCTGGTGCAAACTCATCCATGTTTCTCCTAAGCCGTTGATCCTAGGCTATTATCCAAATACTAAAAAACAATTAATAATGCCCAAATTGCTTGCAGCCTGGCCCCAAATCAAAGCCTGGCAGTGTGGCCTTGCTGCAGGGACCACCTGGAAGAACCTCCTACCCATCTCAGAGCTGGAACAGCGTCACCCGTGTCCTGATGACCCAAAGGGCCTGGCAGGGACTGACACAACACTAGTAGAGTGTTTCCGACCTTTATTTAGCCACCACTTCTCTCAGATTTTAGGTTGTTAAGTTTTTTTCATGGATTATTTTATTTCTATGAAGAGAGGATGTTAAAATAATTTGTAACCAACTGATCTGTTGATGCTGTTCAAATATCCTGCAGAGTAAGTCCCTTCCTCTAACCATTCATTGCTGGTGCATTGATTTCATACATCCCAGTAAAAGGGTGGCTAATGGACATCCTAAATAAACTTGCTGCATCACATGGAAAGTCCCCACTAATGGCCCTTAATGGAGAAGCTGTTAAATAAATATGGTCTTAGTTATAAGGAATAGAGTGGTTTGATGGTATGTTTTCTAAATTGCCTTTGAAAATCAAACTTTTTTTTTTTAATTCCTGCTAGAAAGAATTAAATTAGTTAAACTGCACTAATGAAATTACCTGATGCCATGGTTTCACCAAGCCCTGAGTGCTTCCTGGATGGCTTCAAGTACTCTCAGCTCCATTGACTCAACCAGAAATAATTTCAGTGTGGACTGGTGGCTCCTGGTACCTTGCAGGGAGGGCCCTGATGTTTGTGGGAAAGGCTGGTGCTGCCTCATGTGATAAAAACTCTCTATGAAAATGAAACAATTCCCAAAGCACTTCAACTATCACTGGAAACCAGTGTTTCCTTCCTTTTCAGAGAGGACCCAGCCATAAAATGCAGTCCTTGAGCCTCAGTGGGGGTTGCAGTGAGGCAGAGACACACAGAAGAGCTGGAGCTGAGCAGGTCCATCCATCCCACAGAGCCCTGGGATCACACCTGCATCCCATGGCACTGACAGGCAGCCAGCCTTGAGCTGCCCAAGGATTCAGGTCAGGGTTTAAAAGCATCATGGTTTGTGTACAATGCATTATTTAGTTGTTTTAATCAAGGAGGGAGTAGCCTTTGGGTGAATTTTAATTTCATGCCTAGGAAAAGAGTTATTTTTTAGTTTAGTCACAGTAGAGAAAAACGAGTCATACTCATCTGGGTTTAGCTTTGCAATGGTGTGAAGCCCCTTAGCACAAAGTTGTTTTTGAAGTGATTGATGTCTGATAGGTTCAGTTCTTCATTTCCAAGTCATAGAATCAAGGAATATTTAAGGCTGGAAAAGACCTCCAAGATCACCGAGTCCAACCCTTCTTGCTCTCTGCAACTCCCTGACAGGAGAGGGGAGCCAGGTGAGGGTCAGGCTCTGCTCCCAGGGAACAAGGGACAGGACAAAAAAAAACAGCCTCAAGCTGTGCCAGAGATGGTTCAGATTGGACATCAGGAGGAATTTCTTCCCGGAAAAGATGTTCAGGCATTGGAAGGGGCTGCCCAGGGAGGTGGTGGAGTCCCCATCCCTGGAGGCGTCCAAGGAAGGACTGAACGTGACACTCAGTGGTCTGGGCTGGGTGACAAGGTGGGGATTGGGCACAGGGTGGACTCCATGGTCTGGGAGGGCTTTTCCGGCCCAAATGATTCTGTGATTCTGAGTATTTACCAAATAAAAATCCCAGCTCTTTACTGTAGTTATTTTCAGGTTCAGGGTGACTGTTACTCGTGGATCCAACAGCTTTGGACCAGTCCCATGCAGGAGGGCTGAGCATCTTTCAGCACTGTGGACAGCACAGGACAGGGAATAATGTGTTTCTCCACAATGTGTGTTCAGGCTGTTCTGGGCTCGTGTTGTGTGTTTGCACATATGGCTCGTGCTGTTTGTGTCTGTACAGTCTGAGCGTGAGGCTCCCCGGAGACGTTCAACTAACCCAGTTGAGCTGTCCCTGGCTCAGAACGTTCAGCAATGGTGCTGCAAGAGATGAAATTCCCTTGCAGATGGTAACGAGGACGTGTGGAACGGCCTCCTTTCGAGAGAATTTCTAATTTTAGTAAACCAGTTTTAAATTTCAGTTTGTGCATTTTAAACCGGCCTAAAATACTACGTGGATGTATTTAATTACATTTGTATGCTCAGGAGCGCTCCCTGAGTTAGTGTGTGCACAGCCAGGGGAGGCAGCTTTCAGTCAAGAGGGTTCCCTGTGATCAGTTGGCCTCGAAGTTTGCTTGATGGGAACCAGAATTCAATGTGGTGAAAAGCATTTAAATTTTAATTAGCTGTAGACTGGTCAGGAAGGAGAAGTTCTGCACAGCCATGGCCACTGCAGCCTCATTCCTCCTGGCTCCTTTACCAGGGCACTGAGAAATCAGAAAAACTAAGTGAACTAGATTTATTAGAGGCTGAGTAGTGGTTATTTTCAATTTAGATAAACTTTAGCTGATGATGACTACAAAAAGCTTTAATAACTTGCTCCATTACCTTTGTAAGACCACTGTTCATTGAGACCCTCACGGGTTTCTCATGGCAGTGCCATCCAATAGCCAAAGAGAAGATGGAGGTTTTCTGCACCATTCTGAATCTCTGTGTTCTCAGACAGAGACCTTGAGCTCCCTCAGACAGAGACCTTGAGCTCCCTGTCAGACAGTGGTAAATTAGTGAAGATGTCTGATTTAAAGGGTAGGATCAGATGAAAGGGTAGGAAGCTGACTTTTTAAATATTAATTTTATCAGTGATTGATTTAGTCTTTATCTTCTCCTTTTGATTCCCTCATGTAGTGAGAAATCCCCATATTTGGTATTATAAAGGTGGCTCAGCACTCACCTACACTGAAAGGTGCACACAGCATTCAGGGGAGTCATTCATTCTGCCAGCTGGGCATTTTTTAGTCATTTGTGATTTGACCCTCGTTTCCAATAGTATTTTTTCCAACTAAAACCTGGACTGGAGGATTTTGTTGTGTATTAAAAGCCAGACAACATTACTCCTACACTTAACAAGGTCAATGAACCTCCTAGTTCTGAGTCATTCCTTTGGTGTCTCACAGGCCAGGGTTTAAAAAACATTTTTCTCTGTGGTCCTCCTCTCTTCTGAGCTGTAACTGTGGTGCTGTGCTACAACACACCTGACACAGGGCTTGGACTGGGGCCTCTGGAAGAGCTTGGAAGCTGCTGGCACTGGACATGGGGTTTCTGCCTCCAGAGGGTCTGGGACACCCCACACTTCATTCATGGCAGTGACCAGTGGCACTGGATGGTTCTACTGGGGGTTGGACCAAGATGAGCTTTTGGGTCCCTCTAAACCCAAGCCAAGATTCTTAGTGAATCTGACTGCTGCTGCTGGGTGACAGGTCCCACCAGGAGGCAGTGGGGTTTATCTCTAGGGAGGGAAGGTGGACGAGCAGGGCGTGTGTCCCCTGTGCCCCCTGTGCCTGAACGCCCTCTCTCAGAGGTGTCACCCCCAATAGCCACCCCATCTCCTCTCACCTGGGCACCTCATCACCCAGCCACCAGTCCCATCTGGGGACCAGGCTGGGGACAGTTCTCCTCACGTGTCCTAGCTGCCAGCTCTGACACTGGGAATCGTGTCTGTCGTGGAGCAGCTCCAGCCGGACAGGGATTCCCCTCTGCGTGTGCCCCCTGCCCGGCGGGACTGGCTTTGATCCCAGGCACTGGGAGCTTCAAAGGCCATTTCTGACAGCATCTGTCAGTTTGCAAAAGCCCCAGGAACGTTGCAGGGAGAAATTCCCCAAGCAGGAACTACACGTTGGGTTTGAATCAGGATGGAAATGATACGTTTGAAAGAGTCACGGCCTAAAGCCATCGGAGGGTCGGGCTGTGCCGGGCGTGCACTGGGGAGCACGAGGAGGGAACAGCAGATTTCACCTTGCAGGGGCAGCATTTGTGTAATTGGCATCAGCTGTGCTCACGGCTGGGTATGAATTAGCATAGAGCATAAATATTCATCCCAGCCTCTGGAATAAAGTGGGAATATCTGCGGCGCAGGGTGTCTCGCAGGTGGTTGGATGCTCCCGCATGCTGACGCCCCTTCCCAAGCCCTTCCCAAGCCCTTCCCAAGCACCCAAGCCATCAGGCAGGGGTGGGAGCAGGGAGAGGAGCCCTAGAGTGTCCCCGGTCCAGCACCAGCGCAGAATGAGGCCAGGCTGGGTGCCCGCCCTGGGCAACCGACACCAATTCCAGTGAGTTCTGAGGGGTCTCTTGTCTGTACATGTCCTTAATTTTATTAATGACTGGATGCTGTTTTCCAGGGAAATGCTTCCTTCCATTTGTGCTGTTTCTGCAACATTTGTGTTTAGTAACGGGCTGCAAACACCGAACTGTTGTGAATGTTTCATGTACAGGAATTTAATGATATGAAGGAAAATGGGGATGCTGATGTTTCCTTGTGATTTATGATTTTGTTTAGGATTTGCTTTTTTTTTTTTTTCTCCTGAACAACAAACCATTAGTGAAATGCTGTGAAATGTTTTGTGTTTTCTTCAGTTTCTTTGTTCCTCCCAATTTCATGTGTTGCCTTTGTTGTAACGTGTCTTTGTTTTCGTATAAATAGGGACCAACTAGCCGGTATTCTGCTTATTTCGACGAATAATCATTTGAGGATGTGTTCCCTTGTCATCTATACATCTGTTTAGATTTCTCCCTGACTAGGCATTTAGCAGAAGGACCTCAGGTGCTCAGGAGACATCTCTTTGTTTCATTCAAAGTTAGCAGGCACTGCCTTCATGGACATTGTTAAAAGTCCGTGGTACCCAAAATACATTTCATCTGCTCCACTTGACTCTCCTGATACCTGTGTGACCTGCCAGCACCTGCTTTTCTCTTGGCTGGGCCATATTGGTATCCGCAAAGTCCTTGGAGTGACTGTTGATCCCCAATGTAATTTTTTTCCAGGTTTACAGACAAAGCAGAGATAAAAGTATTAACACAGTTCTCATAAGGCAAAATGTGCTTATTTCAAGCAGGCCAGGTTTAAAAAGGGATCACTGAAATTAAATGTCTAAAGTCTCAAAAACTGATGCTAAAAATCTTGTGGTTATGGTGTCTGAAACCAGCTCACAGACACCTGAGGGGATGGATGCGATTTCTTTCTTTCCAAAGAATCAGTGTCTGTAACACATGTAGTGTGTGAGCATAATTAATGCTTTACATCCATGTTTAATGTATGTGTCTGTGATCCAGCCGGGAAGAGCCGCAGATCCTGCTGCAGTGGGTGCAGCAGCACAGGCACCCAAGGCAATTTGGGCTGGGATTAGGGATTTTCCATAATTAGGCAGGGCCCAACCACCCTTCACAAGGGTTGGATCCTGCTGATCCCATGGGATGTGCACAGCCCCTCAGCACAGGCAAACAGGGAAAAAGAGAATTAGAGGTCACTGGACATTTGTCATCTAAGCACTTAATGATTTTGCATAATGTTTATTATGTATAAACAAAACCTCTCATA
Source organism: Chiroxiphia lanceolata (assembly GCF_009829145.1). Classification (NCBI taxonomy): domain Eukaryota; kingdom Metazoa; phylum Chordata; class Aves; order Passeriformes; family Pipridae; genus Chiroxiphia; species Chiroxiphia lanceolata. The sequence goes on from NC_045644.1 coordinate 6,727,654, forward strand.
AGAAAGGAATAATTAAATTGCTCACATGAGAGACTTTTGGGGAAAAAAAATTTAAAAATTACATTCCTTCTATATTTTGCAAATAAAAGGATATTCACATTTTAGTATTTTTCTTTTAAAATTATGAATTCAAAATTTCCAAAGGTGATGCCCAAGAAAAATGCTGCAAAATCATTAAAATGTTCGAGTGAGCCAATCAAACTGTGATGTGATTGTTAAGTTTTAATTTTTTTTTTAAGATATCCTGAAATGGTGATAAGAGCATGGGGTATTTCCGAATCACTTTAATGACAAAATTCCTGCCGAAAAAGAGATTTCCCTCTGGGTTGTCCCAGGAGAAGGACGATGTTCCTGAAGTGATTGAGCCTACTGTTCACTGTCCAGTGTCCATGTTCTGGCTCCCGGGAACAGTGCTGTGTTTCCTTGGCAGGGGTTCTCCGGGATGCTGTTGTTGAGCCGCTGCTCCTGTGTGATTGTGTTCTGTTCTCCTTGTAGATGGAGGAGATTAAGTTTAAGGACAGAGCAGTCTTCGTGCTGGAGAGAGAGTTAGGGGTGCGAGCCGGGCATGCTCAGAGACTGCAGCTCCAAAAGGAGGCTTTAGATGAACAACTGTCCCAGCTCAAAGAGTCTGACCGGCATCTGAGCAGCCCCAAGCGGGAACTTCCTTATGCAAGTGGTGCAGGAGACGCTTCAGATCATTCGGGAAGCCCCGTAAGCACTTTCACGTGGTTTCACCTAAACAGCGACCAAAGGGCACCAAGTGACAGAATCTTGATGAGTGCTCCCTGGAGCAAGAGCTTCCCCATGGCCATGCCGGGGAGCCTGAGGCACCCGCTCCGTGCTCCTGCTTTATCCAAACCATTGATTTCAAATCAAACCCTGTCGTGGGAGAGCCTTTGCTTTCTGTCGCTTTGTTTCCCGGTCGGTTTGGTTTGGTTGTGTCAGCAGGGGGAAATTTCTCTGTTCTTTCTCTCCTTCTCCTCACTGTGCCATGCTCAGCCACCCGCCTTAGTCTGACAGTTTGACACGATTCTGCCAACAAACGATGCAAATGCATTTCTCACCAAGTGATGTATGTGTGCAGCTCTGGAACCATGAGCACGGGGCTTGGGGAGCAGATGGACGAGGCCAGTTACAGAGGGAATGGGGGAAGGAAGTCAGTGGTGAGAGCATGGAAACCCCACAGCCCCCTGGGATACCTGCCAAGTGCTCTCGCTGTCAGTGGGCCACAAAATGAATCAAAGACTTCCTAACCTTCTCCTTCCTATTTATTTTCTGCAATATCCAAAACATTCAATTTTAGTCACCCTTCCACAATGCCTTTATTTCAGTGTACCTCTGGCCCCTTTCTGTTTTGGCCTTCCTTTGCTCAGACAAACCCCTCAAGTAACTGACCTCGTACCTCTGACGTGTGCAGGTCGTTCTCATTGCTGATCCTCATCAAGATTTCTTTTGCAAGAGCCTTGATTTTCTCAGTACAAGTGTAAAATTTATACATGAGCAAACCTATCTATTTCATTCTTTGGCCCAAGCCTCTCCTGCACCTGTTGAATGAGGAACCCTAGACCTCCCAAAAAGTGCCACCCACACTGTGGGCGCTGATTTGCCTCTTTGAGTTGTATTCAACTTCTGCCAAAGACCAGATCAAGTCCTAGAGAAGGGGAAAAGTCTGTCACATTTGTCAATAGCTGTAACTTCTCTGAATGAGAACACATCTATCTTTCTGATTTGATTTAAGCATTTTCACTCAAGTAAAGTGACAAGTGACCCTTTAGGACCTCATAAAGGTCACAGCTTTGTGGAAGAAGAGCTTTTGCAATGGCACAATTTCATGGATTTTCCCCATTTGCACTTCAGTAATTTTAATACCATTTTCTTATGGCCAAGACCTCAGTGAGCAATGTGTCTGAAGCTCTCAGTTCAACAGTGGCATCATTGGAACATGGCCTTCAGCTGGATATTTTCTGTTTCCAAGTTTACCATTTGTGACTTTGCATATGCATATACATATACATACTTCTGCATTTGCATTCTTTGTTACATTTCCACTCCTGACTTTCCGTTGGTCTCATCCTGCAGCTTTCCATGGTCACTTGGGTTCCATGGGTTACACTCTGCCCGATAATGTTTTGAAATGTTTGGATTTGGGATAAGAAAAAGTTTGAGCTTTGAAAACGTGCTCTGGCGTGCACACTTATGAACAGTTATTTGCAGTTGATCTTTGTTTTAGGAACAGCAGTTGGATGAAAAGGATGCCCGGCGCTTCCAACTGAAAATCGCGGAGCTGAGCGGCATCATCAGGAAGCTGGAGGACAGGAACGCCCTGCTGTCGGAGGAGAGGAACGAGCTGGTGAGGGCAGCAGGGATGGGGACTGGGGGATGTGCTGCCAGGGCCATGCCTTGTCCCACAAGTACCGGGATATTTCTCCTGGGCTGTTTGGAAGTCTTGGCTGCCCCTCCTTAGCTCTCTGTTCGGTGCTGTGCCATGTCACCCTCTTCTTGGCTTGTATGACAGCGAATTTTTGAGGTGGCATTAGCTGGAATTATTTTTATTTCCTTTTAAAAATAAATACATGCCCCATATGGAACCCTTGTTTCACAGATCGAATATCTCATGAAGGAGGAATGATCTCTTCCCATAGGAAAGCACCAAGAGTTTTTAATCAATTATACTTTTCATGAGGAGAAATACTGCTAGTGTGATTGTTAAAGAAAATTATTAATATATTCACTGAAAAAGCTCCAGAGGTGTTAACTCTCTCTTTATCTTTCAGTTAAAACGTCTCAGAGAAGCGGAAAGTCAGTATAAGCCCATTCTGGACAAGAACAAACGCCTCAGTAGGAAGAATGAGGAGTTGTCACATGCCTTACGTCGAATGGAAAATAAATTGAAATTTGTGACACAAGAAAATATCGCGATGGTGAGAGTCTGTGTGCTCCTGGGAGAACGGGGGGGCTGGAACTGATGAGGCTGAGGGGGTCAGGCATCATCCCAAACCTACTGGTTCCATAGGAAATTGTCCCCACTCCAGCTCTTGCTGAGATGTACTGTGCTGGGGAGTGGTTTGTGCCTTGGACATGTTTGGTTTTACATAAACATGTAAAACGTAAAAAAACACAACGTAGGATGTACTTTAGCCTCGAAGACAAATAGCTCTGAATGGAATGGTGTGAGCTTTGCACATGTTGATTGAGTGACTGCTCCCTTGGGGGCTGCTCAGCCTCCACATGGGCACAGATTTCATGCCCCATCCCTGGAAGTGTTCCAGGCCAGGTTGGACAGGGCTTAAAGCAACCTGGTCTAGTGGAAGGTGTCCTACCTGTGGCAAGGGTAGGACTGGACTGTCTTTAAGGTCCCTTCCAATGCAAATCAGTCTGGGATTCTATGACTCAGCTTTGATTTTCCTGCCAGAATCACCTAGTAGTGCCTGGGAAATCTGCACTTGTGCCTGCCCTTTTTTCCAATCAGAGGAGCAGGACCAGCCAGCACATTTGCAACTTGGATGTGAGATTCAACAAAAGGGGAGCAGGAGAGCTGCCAGAACAGCCATTAGAGGCATGCACCACTCACTGTACAGGGAAGGGTTAGACAAGTCCTTTGGCAAAGCCTCCTGATCATTTCCTCATCTGCCCTGTGGTTTTTGGTTTTAGAGGCAAAGAACTGGAGCAATAAGGAGACCAAGCTCCTTAAATGACCTTGACCACAGCCAGGAAGAAAGAGAAGTTGATTTCCTGAGACTACAAGTTATTGAGCAGCAAAACATCATTGATGAACTCTCCAAGGTAAGATGGAACAGTGCTGCTCTCACAGGAGAGTGACCAAGGGCAAGGCAGAGGAAGCCTAAGCAAGGGGTACTCAGGGTCCTGGAAGCCCACAGGCACAGCAGTGGAACCTGGCAGGCAATTCTGTGCTTAGTGGTAATAAAAGTAATCGATCTGTGGTGTGGTGTTTGGAAAAACCCTTTCCATCTGCATTGCACTGGCAGGACAGAACCATGTCTGGTGGCCAGATCCAGCACCTGTGAGGGAAAGTGTCTGAGCTCCTTCAGCTGGAGATATCACTGGGGCTAAAGATTCCTGTGTACAGAGGGTGATCTGCAATGCTGGGTTAGAGGGTTTGCTTCTTTGTTAACACATTCTCAGTCTCTGGAAACAGAAAGCACCAAAATAGTAATACTCCTCCAGAAAATAATTTTCTCTCCTTTCTTTTTAAGCCTGTCCACTTACTGACATTATTTCATTCTTTTTTGTCAGACCCTGGAGACTGCTGGCTATGTGAAGAGTGTCATGGTAAGAATGGCATTAACTTCCTCCCCATATTTGTACACTTTAAATTGCTGTCTGTGGAAAGGAGGCAGAGTATAACAATATTTGTTCTCCCTCCCATTTCTGTTCAGCAGTGAGCTGGCACACTGTTTTCTCAATGTAGATGTTGTATCAGCAGTTGTTCACCAGAGAAAAACACAGTGATAGTGGAGAGGAAAGCTTTAATCCCACCACCTGCCCCAGTGACCAAGAGCCATGTCCAGGACAGCTCTGCCACATGGGAATTGCATTTTTTAACTCAGGTTACTCCTGGCTTTGTGTCACCCACACTGGCCTGTGCTCAGCCCCTGCCCTTGCCCAAGTCATCCCTGTTATGACCAACAGGGACTTTGTGGAGTTAAGCACTAATAGGTATTGATGGAATGTCCTGTTCCCCATTGCCAAGCAATGCGTGTTCGATTGTCCTCTGCCACTGCTGCTGACAGTGGGATTTGCCATCGGGCTCATGGCAATGACACATTGTCAGTGTCCCACAATGTCATCACATCCTTCTACCAACTGGTTAAAATGAAAGATCTAAGGGTTTTCCCCTCAGAACTTCCCCTCTACAGTCCTGAGCTTTGCCTGGATTTGCAGTTCAGAACAGAGACTTTTTTCTCAGTGCTGTAAAAAGTCGACCTGACTCCACAAAGAGGAAGGAATTCTTCCCAGTGAGGGTGGTGAGGCCCTGGCACAGGTTGCCCAGGAAAGCTGTGGCTGCCACATCCCTGGAAGTGTCCAAGGCCAGGTTGGATGGGGCTTGGAGCAACCTGGTCTAGTGGAAGGTGTCCCTGCCCATGGCAGGGGGTGGAAGAAGGTGATATTTAGGGTCCCTTCCAACCCAAACCAGTCTGGGATTTGATGATTCAATGATTTCCTCTGACTGGAAAAAAATGTTGGCAGCTGTAAGTGCTCAAACCTTTTCCCAGGGTCACTAGGAACCTGCAGATCCTTAGAGACGGAGCTGACTCTGAAAGTGCGGAGTTCAAACAACCCCTGAATTTTGTGCAGTGAGGCTACTGTGTGTATGCACCTTCCAGAGGCACCAATAGCCACCAGAGCCAAGGGCAGGACCAATCTCTGCTTCTCTTTCTTGGCAGAGAAAGCAGAACCTGAGCATGAGCTGGAGTGCTGCAGTCACCCACGGAGCAGCCCAGGGTGACACCCAAGCTCTCACTGCATTGTGTTGCTTATAATCAGCTTTACTTTACTTAGATTTTCATGGACATAAAGAGCAATAGCTACTTGTATATGCAAACCTGAAAGATGTTGGAGTAAACTAACCCATGCCTGGTGACAGTGTCCAGCAGTGACATTCCTGTTTCTTGCTTGCCCAATGGCTCCCAGCACTGATGTGGTTAATTTGAATAGCTACTCTCTGCAAACAGCTAACACACGTCTCTGGTTCTTGCAGGAACGTGATAAGCTGTTAAGGTTCAGGAAGCAAAGGAAAAAAATGACAAGAATTCCTAAGGTAAAAAGAAAAAGCTTGTATAGTGACATGCTGATGGGCAGTGCTGGTTCTGAGGTTCTCCAGGTACCTCGGGGCCACACAAGGGAATGTTCTGAAGGGTATGCAAATGGGTCCTAAGCCTAAATTTGGTTGATGTAGTTCAAGGACATTCACAGACCGTTTTGGGATATTTAGGAAAAATCTGGGAGGGGCAGGGGACCCCTTTGCGTTGCACATTCTGAGCTTTTCCATGCTCTGCATTTACCCTGTGGGACGTTGGTGGGATGTAGTTGTCTTAGGAGGAGACAGATTTTATGAATTAACACATCTCAAAATGATCTTCTAATGGCACTGCCTGAAAACATGTGTATGTTTTAAATAATTCATGGTGGTGTTTAGTAACATGCAAAATTGCCCGTTATGAGAAGCCGTATTTGGAGCTCAGGGAAAAGGGAATGTTAGTTAATGAGAACTTGGCAGGGTGTTAATGTAAATATTAACACTGTAATGGCACAGAAAGGTTTAATGTCAGAGACTATGAGCACTCTGTGATCTACAGATGAAAAATTAGGGTGGGGCTGGAGCTAATTAATCTGTAAATAATTAATTGAGGTCAATGGGAGATAACTCCTGTCATCGTGCACATGGCAGGTAGGCCTTCCAGAGAGGGCCACATGCTGTCTCTCTCTGAAAGCTGGCTGGGATTTTGACCAGGAGCCTGGAGTGCCAGGACACAGGGAATGGCTTCCCACTGCCAGAGGGCAGGGTTAGATGGGATATTGATAAGGAATTCTTGGCTGTGGGAGTGGTGAGGCCCTGGCACAGGTTGCCCAGAGAAGCTGTGGCTCCCCCATCCCTGGAAGTGTCCAAGGCCAGGTTGGACGGGGCTTGGAGCAACCTGGGCTAGTGGAAGGTGTCCCTGCCCATGTCAGGTGGATGGAACTAAATGATCTTTAAGGTCCCTTCCAACCCAAACCAGTCTGGGATTCTGTGATTCTCCTTCAAAAGTTACCCACTGCAAATTAAAACAAAAAGCCAAAATCTAGATGTGTTTTTGTAAATCATCAATTAAAAATATTTTTTGATCTGTGGAACGTTGTCTTTGGCTTTCAAGCATTTACGGTAGATCTTCCTTTACCACCACTCCCTTCATTCTTTTAAACAAAAAACAGCTTTGAATGGAAAACTGGATTTCTTCAAACCATAAACACACTGCTGTAGTGATTAAATTCACATTTTCAAATAGAATACTTGTTGAAGATCTTAAGTTTTCATGTGACAGTTGTGATGGCAGGGGGGACATCGTGGTGATGGTGATGGATTAAAAGGCATTTCGGTGCACAGGTCCCACCTTATGCTGAGGTGAACACTCAGTGAAAAGGATCCTTGACCTTAGAGAAACTGGGAGGAAAATACATTTAAAAAGGCAAGGGCTGTGAGGTCACACACTGTGATACATAATGACAAATATGGCAGTTCAGTGATTTAAATCATTTTAGCTGTTGTCACTGGCATGGGGTGAAAACACTTCTGTGTATTCATGTGTAAAGAGCTGCGCCAGTTCCCAAAGAGCAGCAGAGTGAGAATTCCCAACAGCCTGGCACTGAGGTTTCTCCCAGGTGCCCATGTTCAGATCCCACAGAGGCACAGTTAATCCAAGTGTCCAGGGCCAGTACTGTCCCCAGCTCAGGGGCTTGCAGGGCCACATTCCCTGACCTTTGTCTCTGCCAGAAGCCGGTTGTGGAGACATTTTACGGCTACGATGATGAAGCTTCCCTGGAGTCAGATGGTTCCTCCATCTCCTACCAAACTGACCGGACAGACCAGACCCCCTGCACTCCTGAGGATGACTTAGAAGAGGTACTCATCAAAAATCCATGTTACTTTGGTTTGCAAACTCACTGCTAGTTTTTAATGGAATTCCTGGTCTGTTCTATCATTCTTGTCTCACCTCATACCAAAAAATTAACCATTTATATTAAATTTGATACTGTGCTTGTTGGTTGGTATCTCTGGAACTCAGGTCTTCAGTAATTTCACAGCTTGTAGCCAAGCTGGAAATGATATATCATAAGAATATTAAATTTACAGCAGGTTTATATGTCAGAGGTCTAAAAAGGCTGAGAAGTCAGACAATCCTCAGGAGGTCTGTTCACTCTGAGCTTGGCTGCAGATTTGGGCATGTGTAGTTTGGGTCAGATCCTTCTGTTTGCCATTCCGACCTCAGCCCAGAGCAATGAGGTTTGTGTTAGGGGAAGGAGCAGGAAGCATTCCCCTAAAGCTCCAGGGTCCAGGGAAAGGCTGGTTCCTCACTGGATTATGGAGGTTGGGCTGTTCTGGAGCTCTCAGTGCAGAGTACACAAAGGTAATACAAATCAAAGAGATTATTATTCCTGGTATTTTACAGGGCTTCCCTACAAATGTATTCCTGAGTGTGTGTCAGATCACTGGACCATTACACGGTTCTGGGTGTAACAAGAATCTTGTAACAGGCAGAAAATTGCCACTGATGAGGGTGCAGCCTTTCCATGGTGCACTGGCTGCAGGTTCTCTGCTGCCCGTTCACCTGTGCCATGGGCTGTAATTAGATCTGTCAGAGGCAACCTGGACAATCCCTGTCTCCATCATAAGAGATCTGTGATGGTTACCAGGTGTGTGCTGCACTGCAGGAATCTGAATGCATTTGTGGATGCATGAGCCTGTTTGTTTTTCCTTCCTTTATGTTTTCCCCTGTTCAGCTGGTGGGGAGTTGGTGCCTGCACCCAGCAGCGTAATTTCATTTCATGTTGAGTGAAATATTCCGGCCAGCCTGACATGAAAGTATTCCATGCTGGATATTGTAAGGAGGGTGAAGAAGATGAAGGGCTCCTTTCATGTTGCTGTCATCACTCCTACAAATATTAGCTCTGGATTCGTGTTTTAATAATTGAGTGAGGCTGTCAGGCTTGGCTTCCTCCCCAGATTGGAAACCTTTTGTTGTTTCAAGAAAGTTGTGTTTTCACCTTTAATGTGATGGTTTTCCCTGTTACAGTAAGAAAGGGTGATGCATCATTAGTGTGTTACATGGATGGCAAGTTTTTATCTTTTTAAGGCAGGGGATTATCTTTTTATTTCTGTATTGCATTTTCTGGAAGTGTTTAGGGGGGAGAAGAGAAATAGTCCGAGGGCACATAAACAACATCCTTAGTGCTGTCCTTCCCAAATTGCATTTCAGAAGTGATCATTTTGGCACTTTTTAGAGAAAACATACCTAATCCACTCTGTGTTTTGGTTGCAGGGCATGGCCAAGGAGGAGACAGAGCTGCGGTTCCGGCAGCTGACCATGGAATACCAGGCCCTGCAACGAGCCTATGCCCTGCTGCAGGAGCAGGTCGGAGGGACCCTGGATGCAGAACGAGAAGTTAAGGTCTACATGGCTTACATTACATGAACATAAAGGATTGGAATTGTAAAGGGGGGGTGAGGGGTCCAACTGTACCTGCTCAGGTTGTTCTCAATCACACCTGCAGCAGCCAGGCTGGGACTCAGCCAGGGGGGCTTGGCTGGGGGTCTCTGGAGCCTCTGGCTCCAACCAGCCTCTCAAGGAAGGGTTTGCTGAGGATCCACCATTGCTGCAGCTGAGTCTTTTCACCTCTGATAAGTTTAAGGGAAATCCAGAGAGAAATTTTTATGGGAAATCCTTGAAATTAAGCTCTTTTTCTGTAAAGAACTAGGACAGATAGCCTTAAATGTATAATGCGTGGTGTTTAATTCCTTCTGGGATCTGAGAGATTACATGATTCCTCATGAAATGTTTAGAAGGCTTATAGCTGAGATTTTTTTCTCTTAATTAAATTGCAAAGTGCCCTGTGCTTCTCTGCCTGCCCATGTGCTTATGCAGCCCCTGAGGATCCTGACAGCTGGGCTAAAGTATTGCATTTGTTATGAGTTTGTTGTATGTTACAAGGAGTTAGAAAGGAGTTCTTGGCTGTGAGGGTGGTGAGGCCCTGGCACAGGTTGCCCAGAGAAGCTGTGGCTGCCCCATCCCTGGAAATGTCCAGGGCCAGGTTGGATGGTGCTTGGAGCAACCTGGGCTAGTGGAAGGTGTCCCTGCCCATGGCAAGGGGTTCAAACAGCTGATGTTTAACAGGAGAAAGGCACCTGCAGAGCCTTAATTTGGTCCTACATCTGTTGTGTGAAGGTGTTATCCAGGAACACTTACAGTAGATCAAGGTGAAATGCATGAAAACTGACATTCCCAGACATATTCCCAGAACTGATGTCTGCTCTGACATGTTAGGGAATGAATGAAAATAATAGTGAACCAAGATATGCCCAACTAGAAAAGTGACTTGATTTTCATTTTTCCACAGTGAGCAAAAAGAGATACTAGTGTAGGTCATGCAAGCAAGATCATTTTCAGTGTAAATAACACGATAAAGAGCAGAGAAATGGTTTGAGGACAGAAAGTGTTCTATAAAACTATTTAATGAATAAGGCAACTGATAATAACTGCATTTATTCTCCAAATGTGTAGGAAGGTGGTGTCTGTATAGGTAAGCAGGAAGATACAAGTATAGTAAACAATGACACACAGTACAGGAAGATCCTAAACAGATACTAAACAGGTAAGGTAGTAAATCATAGATAAGGCAGTAAATCATAGATAAGGCAGTAAATCATAGATAAGGTGGTAACAGCACAACAGTCAATGGAATTTGCCCTTCTCCAATGTTATATATGTGGGGTCTGCCCTGAGCTTTTTAACTTGCCCCAAATGTAAGGGAACCAGGTGTGCCCAGAACTGTGGCATACTAATTTTCATTTGTTTTCATAGAGAAATGGCTTTTTACACTCATTGTTCCAGAGCAGGGGGGTTGCTGGCTGCAGCCTGCCGTGACCAACTGTGAGGAGCCACCTCTGCTTCACTGTTTTGTTAATCTGGACTTAAATCTCAAAATCATTATCCCACCTCATAGACTTTATTTGATTCCTGGCTGATGCTGTGTGCTCAAGTTCATTCTGCCAAAGAACTTCAAAAATCACTTGTTGAAAATATTTGGTGTTTTGAGTATTTTCTGTACCTGCGTTAGCTTTGGTCTTTTGGAGAAATTTGTACTATTTATTGATTTGTTGTTTTTTCCTTTCTCCATTGTATCCCACAGACACGTGAGCAGCTCCAAGCAGAAATCCACCGGTCCCAGGCTCAGATAGAAGACCTGGAGAAGGCCCTGGCTGAGCAGGGACAGGTAACACCACAAACAACTCCAGCCCTTGTCCTGCCTCCCTGCTAGGGAACCAGAAATGTTCCCAGGTTACTTCCAGCTTGTGTAGTACTTTTCCAGACAAAAACCAACCCACCAAACAAACAAACAAAACAAAAAGAAAAAATAAACAAAAAATTGTTTTGAGAACTTTAAAATGATATTAAATCATTTCATAGTTGCCTGTCCAGCTTAACCTGCTATTGTTGTTGCCCTTGCTGATAAACAGTGTTCTGGGCTTTGTGGGTTTTATATATCCCTCAGACTAAGAGATTAATTTCCAAATAAGGTTTATTTTGCCTGATCTTCAGAAATATGTCATTTGTATTTAGCAAAATAGAAATTTAATAGTAGACACATAGCTGGAAATATCCCCTTTAATGCAAATTTTTGATCTGAAAAAGTTTTTTAATCACTGGAATGTTTCCATTCTATTTGCGTACTACAGACTCCATTAAAATAAGTTGGCCAAGTTTAGCTTAGGAAGTTATTTTAGGAAACAATGAAATTATAGTTTCATATGCAGTGTTGCTCTGTCCTTCTATATGTGAGATTTAGTGAAATACTTGCTGCTGTGTTGGTGCTAAACATTGCCAGCTTCACCTTCTGTGTTGGTCCTTTCCTTCCCAAGGACATGAAGTGGATTGAGGAGAAGCAAGCACTCTACAGAAGAAATCAGGAACTGGTAGAAAAGGTGTTCAGTGCTTCTATTTGTATTATTCCAATAATATTTGTAGCTGAAGGGATACAGAAAGGGCAATATTTTAATCTGTGTTGCACAGCTCTGTAGAAATAATTCATGTGGAATACAAGATCCTTATAAACCTCTGGAGAGAAGTGGGTTTCCAGCATTCCCTGTTGGCCCACATGTGTCTGGTGCAAGGCCATGTGAGGATGGTGGCTCTGGGGGAGAGCCCTGTGTCTCCCCATGACTGGGGTCATATGTCCCTGCTCATGATGATCCTGGGGTGGGTTGGGACCCCCAGTGTTCCCACTGCCCCCGGGGGGGTGGGCTGAGCCCCCAGTGCCCCCAGCCCTGTCCCAGCAGGGTCAGTGCACAGTGGATCAGGAGTGACTCTGCTAACAGTGCTAAGGACGAGCTGCTTTGTCTCTTTTGCAGATCAAACAGATGGAAGCCGAGGAAGCTCGTCTGAAACATGATGTCCAGGACGTGAAGGACCAAAACGAGCTTCTGGAGTTCAGGATCTTGGAGCTGGAAGTGAGCATGTGTGGCAGCCACGGTCCCGCCCTGGGCTTTGCGAGCCTGGGCCAGAGGCACTGGTGGTTTGGGAATAGGGGTGTCTGGAGAGGGACACTGCACTGAGCGAGGCCACAGGCTTTGGTACAAAGTGCTAATAAAAGGGGAAAACCCCAAGCAACCAGGGATCAACACTGATATTCACCATAGATTGTTCTGGCAGTGTTACTGCTTAAGTACTTTTAAGATCCAGAAAGTTGGCCCGTGCTGTAAAGGTGCATTTTACTGTTCTTCTGTCCTGAAAAGGCAAAGAGGTAAAACCAGAGCGGATCATCCCTGGGAAAGAAAAATAAAAAGGAATTTTTTTTTTTCATTGCCAAAAGTGATCACAGTGTTTCACCTCTTGCTCAGCCTACACAGGAGGAATCAGGTGGCCACTGCAGTTACTCCCCTGAGCCTTCTCTTTTCTGTATCCCTACCTGTACAGACAGAACCCGAGAGCTCTTGGAAACTGGTTCTGAAATTCCCCAAGGAGACATTAACAAAGCAGCCACTTACAAACAAAATTGCAATGCAATCTGTATTGTGTATTTATTATGGTATAGTTTTGTTGAAATCTGTTGTTGCCCAGAGAAGCTGTGGCTGCCCCATCCCTGAAAGTGTTCAAGGCCAAGTTGGATGGGGCTTGGAGCAACTTGGGATAGTGGAAGGTGTCCCTGCCCATGGCACAGGGTGGGATGAGATGGTGTTTAAGGTCCCTTCCAACCGAAAGACTTCCATGACTCTGTGATGTGACTGACACACCAGAGGGGGTAACCAAGGAATTACTGTCCTTTCAGGAGAGGGAGAGACGATCCCCTGCCATCAACTTCCTTCACGGCCCGTTCACAGAGGGGAAGAGCCCCCTCCAGGTGTACTGCGAGGCAGAAGGTGTAACAGTAAGGGATTCTCCTTTCCTATCCTCCTCTCCCTAAACAAAATCAGACACTCTGTGCTGACTCCTGGTTCTCCATTTCTCTCTTGTCAGGACATAGTAGTAGCAGAGCTGATGAAAAAATTGGACATTTTAGGGGATAACGCCGTAAGTGTATGTTCCTTTAATAAATTGTGCATGCTTTGGGGAATACTTGTCCTCGTGTCAAGCGAGCAAGGCCGCCTGGGCTTGGTGCTGCACAGCCTGTCCTGCTCTGTTTGGGCTGCGAGCGAAGCATTTTCTGGCTTTTTAAGGTTTTGTTACCAGCCTGCTGAAGTGCCACACAGGGGCTCAATGTCACCATTTTGTTCTTAATATTTCTGTTATTTGGAAAATAACAGTGCTTGGTGTTTTCTGGCCACTGGTCACATGGTTTCTTGATTTGATTGCTCTGCATTTGCTTTGCTTTTGCATTTCAGCAGCTGCGTGTTTTCATTTTGTTTAATGACCTATAAACCCTTGATAGTAACCAGGATATTAAACAAAAGGTAAGCAAATAATAAGAAATTTGCAAGTCTTTTCCTTCAGCAAATGACAGTGACTAATCACACAAATGGTTGTGTGCATGGGAGATCCATGTGTCCTTGTGTATCTTCTCCCATGCTCTCTTCTCTCAGCAGAGCACCCGGGGCTGTGAGAGGCTGAGGAAAGCAGAGCCCTCTCCAGCCCAGGGTCTTAGAGAACCCTCATCCACTCTGGGGTTCTTTTGGGGGACCCCACCACCTTCACTGGGGCTGCAGAAAGATCTCCATCATTCTCACAGCTCTGCACCTGGGCAGCACCCCAGCTCTCCCTGTGCCTCTGGACAGGTTGGATAACAGGGAAACACCATTCCCAGGGCTGCAGGGCAGCCTGGAAGTAACAAAACTATAAGTACCTGAGGGTGGTGACGCCCTGGCACAGGTTGCCCACAGAAGCTGTGGCTGCCCCATCCCTGGAAGTGTCCAAGGCCAGGTTGGACAGGGCTTGGAGCAACCTGGGATAGTGGAAGGTGTCCCTGCCCGTGGCAAGGGAGTTGGAATGGTATGGGTTTTAAGGTCCCTTCCAACCCAAACCAGTCTGGGATTCTACAGGTCTGTCCCTGCTGGACAGCACTGTCACTGTCCCCAGGCTGTGCCTTGAACTGAAGCTCATCACAGTCACCCTGACACCACCTTCCCCCTGCCCCGTGGGCTGATGCTGCTCTGGGTCCAGACACAAGCGAGGCCCAGCTGAGGGGATTCCCTTCTCCTGCTGTATCTGTGTCAAACTGAAGTTTGGGATGAAATGCAAACCCCACTTTCGCTACTTTGATTTTATGAAAAAGCAAAAGAAGATGGATGGAATAGCCAACATCTCAACAAATGCTTCCCAAAATCATGGCTTGTCTGGCAAAGTGAGGATTGTGCATGGGATGGACACTGTGTCTCTTCTCTCAGTGGCACTTTGTGCTGAGCTTGATCTTGTCCTGTGTAGCTGTGTGTTTACTCCCTTTTGGGTAAAAAGAGATCCAGTGTCACCTTTTTTATTTGGTAAATATGAGAATTTTAGGAGAATTAACTCTATGTATGATAAGGATTCGGTATGAATACTCACAATGGCTTTTACAACAATGTTGCATTACAATACTAATTTTCTCTGCCTTGGTTTATTGTTCCTTGAACATATTTAATTTCAGATTTATTTAATACAGCAGTGGCCTAAGTAGTGGGTTAATAACAAGACACTGGGATTTGTTGTAATTGTATTTTGTTTTGATGCAGAATCTGACCAACGAAGAGCAAGTAGTCATCATACAAGCAAGGACTGTCCTCACATTGGCTGAAAAGGTAACAACCAGTGCATCACTCCTCAGTACACATGTGTCTCTCAGAATACACACTGGTGATGTAGATGATGGCTCCATCACGAAACGCCAGAATGCTTTATTTGGAATTACACTAGTTTTTGTCAAAGTAAAGGTAACATTTTGTCAATGCAGACAGACACTGCTTAATTTAAAATGGTACTGAACTAAGAAAGCCATGTCAGAAGGTAATGGCCAGGCTTTGAAATACATCATTTTTTCATCACCAATATATAGAAAAGAAAAATATAATTGTATAGTTAATTTTGCTTTTATTTGAGTACTTGCCATGTGCTGACACACCCTGAGTCCCAGGGAAGCTGCTCAGGCTTGGCTCTACTCTCTGTCTGTGCAGTGGCTCCAGCAGATCGAGGTGACGGAGTCGGCGCTGCAGCAGAAAATGCTGGACCTGGAAAACGAGAAGGTACCAGGGAAGGAGCAGCAGGGGAGGGGCTGGAGGACCCCTGGTGGGGTGTGGTGGTCACTGACAGCCCCTTCCTTGGTCCCCAGGAGCTGTTCAGCAAGCAAAAGGGCTACCTGGATGATGAGCTGGACTTCAGGAAGCAGTCCCTGGACCAGGCTCACAAGGTGAGGGACATCAGTCTTGACTGAGTTATTACACCTCAGTTAACTCACCTGGTGTGATGTGTGTGGTCTGTTCCCTGTGGACACTCTCTGCTCATGGAGTGTGACAGGCTGAGTGTTAGCCAGATCCTCTACACGCTGAGCTGACAATGAGTTCCTCGTGAACAGAATTCCCTGGATTTGGGCAGCACTTGCAGGTTTAGGAAATACAAGTTTTAATTCACCAGAGGTTTTAGTAAAGGATTGGTAAGGAAATTATGTTTTCAGTAACTTTTCTTTCCAAAATAGATATTTTAGCCTAGACATTTCCTTGGATCTTGGATTACAGCCTCTGTAACCAAAGCAGCTGGAGGGATTCTGGGATTCTGTAAGTTCAAAATGAAACTACTCTTAGGTCAGGCTCATCATTAGCTGATCCTAAGGCATTTCACCCATCCCTTCAGTCATCAGTTGTTTTGTTTCCTTCAGTGAAGGAAAGGTTTAATATATTCACAAAAGACATGAATGCATAAATTTTCATCTCTATTTCATTTTTGCAGTTCTGTGTAAACCTTGAGCACAGTTACACTTTCTGAGGAGCAATGAGTATTTAGGGCTGGTTTTGGATCCTGTTATCTTTGTATCTCAAACTATTTGGGGGAGCTTTTACTCCATACACTCTCTGTCCTGTGAGGGTGACTTTTATGACTGATTTTCCAGATGCTGAGCTGCATCTGGAACCAGTGCACAGTGGAAACCCTGGGAACCACACAAACACCCCTTACCTGCGGTCTCAGCCTTAACATCTTACAGGGGAAGTTCCCTGCCCATGGCAGGGGGTGGAACAAAATGTTCTTTAACATCTCTCCCGAAGCAAACCAGTCTGGGATTCCGTGACTCCATGATCTCTTGCAGCACTGAGCTGCCCTGAGAAGCAGTTTGGTGCAGCCAAAGGGTGAGTCTGTAGGACTCATCCTCGCACTTAAGCCCTGAGAGCAGAGATCTGCTGGGTCTTGGGTGAGTTCTGAACAGAGACAGAAATCTGTGTGGAATCCCACAACAGCAGCAGAGTGGAAAAAGTATATGGCATCACTTGAAACTCCTGGGAATGTCATGGAGTAGGCAGGAGAGCTCAGACATGGAACCGTTGGTGTGGATTCAGGTGTCCCTCAGTACCCCTGCAGCTCACAGCCATGAGATGGGTCTCCTGGTCCAGGATCCCAAATTTACCAAAGGGCCCAACAACAGTTCAGCTCCTCGGCTCTGCTGCTCATGGGGAAGGAGTGAGTGCAGTGACTCTGTGCAGCCCATGCAGAGGGGGCAGAGGATTATTTAGTTTTCCTGTATTTTTTGAAGGCATCACACACATATCCCAGGTAGAGCACTGGGCTTTGCTCCCGGGCACAAATGCAGCCTGAAAGCAACAGAAAGCTTTGTTCTGCCCCACAATTCGAGAGGCAAAAGCTCTTCTGCTTTATAAAATTTGCTTCACTTCCATGTTTCTTTTGTGCCCCTGGAGATGGGGAGCTGCTAATCACCATCCCTCCTGAACGGGAGCCAACAAGATTACCAGCCGGAACCGCTAATCTGTCTGCACAGTTCTCACTCCAGTGGCTGCTGGAGCGGATTCTGCTCAGGGAATGTGCCCAGGCCCAGCAGTTTGGGGCCAAGCACAAATCCATGTCTCAAGTAACAGTGTTTTGTTGGGACAAGGTTAGTGAGGGTGTTGGGGTTGTTTTAAAATGGGAAAGCAGAATCTTCTCCTGGGATCTGGTGTGATCTTCCCCACAGAGGTGGGTTATCGTCAGTGCTGTAACTTCTGCCAGGGTGTCACTGTCCCTGTGAGTGTGTTCCGCTGTCCTGGCTCTGCTAAGTCATAGTGAGGAAATACCACCAGCAGCCTCGGGTGGAGAAACATGATTTTGAATTGAGCTGAATTATCACAACAGACTCTGGGGGGCTTGAAAAGCCGTGTCCCCAGTCTGGCATGGGTTAGTGGTGGCCTTAACAGTGCTGAGGGAATGGTTGGACTTGATGGACCTTGAGGACTTTTCCAGCCACAAGAATTCTGTGATTCTATTGCAGTGGGACTCTTCTGAGGCCAGAGAAAGCTTTGCAAGACACCACCAGCTCTGGAGAGGGTGTGCAGAGGTGCCATCAGTTGCTGCCCTTTGTCTTGCTCTGTATCAAACTTGCTGAAAAAGATCGCAGCTTGCTTTTGGCTTGTCTGAGGGAATAACATTTGTCTTGGATTCCAAAGCAGAAGACATTGTCTGGCAAGGCCACCTGCCCTAGGAAGGTGCCAGGCTCAGTGACCCTGGGGGAACACTGCCAGCCCATTTCCCACGCACTCCATCTCAGTGAATCTGGAGGGCTCATCCGCCTGCGTGAGGCGCCCTTTCTGACACAGTGAAGGCTCTGCAGCCTGAGACTGCAGGAGCAGAGCCCAGCTACCAGACAGGTTCATTTCCTTGAGCATGGAGCCTCTCAGACCTGAGAGCTCTGCCAGAGGAAGGGCTGGGAACGCCTTCCCACATTTCAGCTGGTTGGTACAAAATCTGCACACACACAGCAGGGAGTTGTTCCTTCCTGGCAGGAGCATGGACTGGTCCTGCCGTGTCCTCTGCTGCTGTGAACTGGAGAGATGGGAAAGGGGAACTGAGGGACTGAAAACTACATGTAAAAAGTGTCAGTAACTCACAAAATGAGTCTTCTTTGAATGTCCCTTCTCCCTTTTTCCTTCTCCCTATTCCCTTCTCCCTTTCCCCCTTCTTTTCTTTTTTTTCCTTTTCCCTTCTCTCCCCATGGCCATCTCCCATCCCCAGGAAGGATAAGCTGACTCCCACACATGTATGAGGGGCAGACTGCACTGGGCCCAGAGCTGTTCCAGTTCCAGTGCTACTCAGAACCCCATGGGATAAAGGCAGCCTGAAGTATTTTCCCTTTGAATTGAGTTTTACGCGCTGTCCTGTGTGGGAGGCTCAGCACAGAAACCCCTCCACTGCTCCCACTGCCTTACCTGGATGTTCAGTTCCTCACAAACTCCTCACCCCACCAGGGACAAGGTCGAGCTGACAGCCTTATATTGTTTTTGATTAGCAAATTCTGGAATTAGAAGCCATGCTCTATGATGCCCTGCAGCAAGAAGCTGGAGCCAAAATTTCCGAACTTCTTTCAGAAGAGGAGAAGGAGAAGCTGAAGAGCGCCGTGGAGCAATGGAAGCGGCAGGTGATGAGTGAGCTCCGGGAGAGGGACGCCCAAATCCTGCGGGAAAGGATGGAGCTCATTCAGCACGCACAGCAGGTGGGCACAGGGGCAGGATACGGTGGGATCCAGGGTGGGACGGTCCCTGTGAGCACCAGCCTCTCCTCCTAGAGCTGTCCCACCACTGGCTGGTCCCGGGGCAGATGTTGGTTGGCCTTGGATAACTCTGCACACGGGGCATCTTGGTTTTCCTGACCTCGTCACACACAGTGACATTCACAGAGGACTCACCTGCAGCTTAATACCCAATGTATTTTTGGTAGAAGCATAGCACATCCAATTTATATCCCCCAAACTAATGCATCTTCTGGGTACATCTGTTATTTGGTTGGTTAATAAATATTTTTTTATTTGAAATCTGACAGAGAATTAAAGAGCTAGAAGAAAGAATTGAAGGCCAAAAAAGACAAATAAAAGAGTTAGAGGAAAAGGTAAGGTCATGCAGCTGGGACAGCTGCTGTGTGTGCACATGACCATTATTCATTTCACCTGGGCTAAGGAAATGTCCTTAGAGAGCTCGTGTGTGCAGTGCAGAGAGAAAGTGGGAGAGCTCCAGGAAACCAGTTTGCACTTGGATCAGTCCCTCTGGGAAGGACAGGTTGACTGCTTAAATTGAATCATTCCTTCTGCTGTCCTTCAGTGAAGTCCATAACGCAGGACTTGGCAGAGATGGGGGTCCATCCACCCTGGGATGGGAGAGAGCGAGGGTTGAGGTCAGCAGGTGCTCTGGGGAAGGAGCCAGGATCTTTGCTCCCTCCCTCCCATCTCCAGCATCTTCCCATGCAGCTGCATGGACCAGCCTTTCCCGGCAGGAATGAGGGGCCTCGCTCTTGTCCCCTCACCTGCAGCCACAGCTGTCACTGCCACCACAGTTCCTGTCATCTGCCTTTCTCCAGTCAGAACTGATGTATTTGACCCCAAAATTGCCCTCAGCTGAACACACCCATTTCCAGTGACATGGCCATGGCACAGTTTGGTCAGGGCCAACAAGCTGGACTTGCACCTGAGACTGAACCCAAACCCCATCAGGGTTGGGTTTGGGGGGTTTTGAGGTGTCAGAAGAATTCAGGTGATATTTTCCCTGAGCCTGTGGCTGTGACTGGGCTGGGTTCAGAAGGCAGGGGATGACTGTCACCAGTCCAAGGAACAAAGGGGCTCTGGTGAGCTGAGTCGAGCCCCGAGCCCTTGGACCCAACTTCACACTCCATATTTCCTCTCACCTGGGAGTTTTGTTGCACTCTGTCTGTAACCACAGCTTTGTCTCAGCTAAACACACTGTAAACTCTTAATCTCTTTCTTCTCTTCCATTTTTTCCTCTCTTCCCTCCCCTTTTCAGTTTTTATTTTTGTTTTTATTTTTCTCTTTAGCTTTCATTCTTTGGTCATAGCCCTTCAGGCCACATGCACAAGGTAAGCCCTCGGGTCACCTCTGGTCTCTCCTCTTCTTCTCATAAAGCATCAGAGCCTTTCCCTTGCTGTATTGGCAGGATTGGAGGGTCTCCTGGGCACCCCAGAGAACCTAAAAATGGAAATCTCCAAGCCTTTAAAACCCATGAAATCTAGGCACCAGCAGAAAAAATCTTGTCAAATAGAATTTCCTTCTTTAGAGGGAAGGACAAGGAAAAGGAAAAATTCAGCAGGCTTAAAAGGGAAACAGGGAAAACACCCATTCTATGCTTATTCATGACTTCATCAGAGGTTGCTCCAGCTGATCCTTGCTGGAAATCCATGGAAGCCTCAGCCCCTCTCCCTACATGGATGGGGTCTGACCTGCTCACAGCCAGGGAGCTTGTCCTACCTCCAGGACAGCAACCAGAGGGGTTTGGGGAGAACATGGCATTTATAAGGGTGTGTTCCTCCAAGCATCATGCCACAGGGCCCTGAGTACTCCCTGAATCCCCCTTTTCCCCATATAAATAGGGGATAAATTGCCCAATTTCTGTTTGTGCTGCCAGAAATGACTATGGCATAGATGGCATTGAGGAAAACGCTCCCCACGCAAATGGAATATAACACAAATCCTTTTTTATCAGTTGCACAATTCAAGAGATAATTATAAATAGAACCTTACAGAAGTTTTGCATGTGTTGTTTTTGCCCAGATGGGCTTTTCTTTGATCCATGTTTTTATATCTTGTTTCAGCCTACTGAGAGAGCTACAGCTGCTCCTGCTGTTATTCCCAGGAAGACAGCCCTGCTTCCTGAGACCGAAACAGAGACATTGCCCTTTCCACCCCCCCAGATCTCTCTCATACTTTGCTACTGGCAATGGAAGGTGCAATCCTTGTGATCCTTTCAGACTGGGGCTGGACCAGGGGGTGTGGAGATCCCTGCACAGGCCACATCCACACCACTGAAATCCCTGACGGAGCATTTGGAAAAGGCAGAACTAAGCTGACAATGAAAGCCAAAAACTCTCCTCCTCCCTCTCCTACAGCCCTCTCCCGGAGTCCTGGCTCTGCTGCTTGAACTAACCTCCAGTGGAATCCTGGCTCTGCTGCTGGACACAGCTCTTGGCTCTGTCAGGAGCGACAGAACTAATTCAGATGCACTGAATTATTTTGGTTCCCTGCTAAGCAGGTGGCAAATTGCTTCTGTGTAGAAGTGCCCGTGTCCTGTTTGTATGTCACACATTTATATTTGTTATCCATAGTTCTTTAAAAATCTCTTTTGAAAGAAGACTTTAGGAAGAGTTCCAGAGGAGTAGCTCGTGACAAGATGAATAGGAGTGAAAATGAAGTGGTTTGTTCCAACGTATTTCTTCGTAACACAGGGTTTGTCCCGTGGTTTGTTGAATATCCCAAGAGCTCAGTTTTAGGGAAAATCATGAAGCTACATTCAGGAAATCAAGCTGTAAATTTTTTTTTTGAGTTTTCAGAAAACCATGATGAGCAAAATGACACAATAATTTATAATTTGCTGTCCCTGAGTGATGATAAAAGGCTAAACACTGTCCCAGCAAAAAGTTCAGCCTGGGAAAGAGTGAACTAAAACAATTATCCCTGATCCACACGTGCTGGGCTGGGGGAGGCAGCAAGAGGGAGCAGAAGATGTTGTCAACTGGAAGATGATGTCAGCTGGAAAATGTCCTCACCTTGGGGAAAGGGAGCACAAATCCCATGGATCCCAAGCCCAGGAGGCTGGTGCAGGAACCAGGAAGGAAAAGGAATCCTCCAGAAAAACAGCTGAAGAGGGGAAATCCGGAAGAAATTCCAGACTGTCACAGACCACATGGGATCTGCAGCTGAGCACAGAAACCCGGGGCTGTGGAGCAAGGCCAGGAACAAGGTCCTGTTCACAGCCATGGCAAAGATCCCATCCCTGGGAGCACAGGGCAGGAAGGAGACAGAGCTCCGGGCAGGTAAGATGGGCTGGAACCCCCTCATTCTGGGTTTCTGTGAGCTCTGGAACTCCCTCACCTGCTAGTCTGTCTCCATTGGGGTTAAAATGCTTCAGATGATAACAGAGAAAACACTGAATTTGGTATTGAAATTACCAAAGTCCTTATTTAAACATCATTTATTTGTCTCTATTTTACTTCTGTAATTTAGGTGTTGAATTTCAGTGGGATATAATCACAAATGCTGTCTTTATGCTTTTAGATCGGTGGTGACTCAACACAAAATTACTGGGGGATAATTAAATACACTGTCAAATTTGTGTGGACAAAAAGCAGTTGTGCTGCTTTTAAAAATACATGTTTTAAATGCAGGAGATGAAAATATTTTTCATTTCACATTGAAAAGACAAATAGCAACCAGAAAAGTGTTTAAATTCACAATTTCACTCACTTTTTTCCTGATTTGTGCTGGTAATGAGTTACTGGTAACCACAATGGGGACAGGGGAAGTGGCCACCTTTGCACTGTCTGAAGGTCCTGTTTTTAGGATTATTGAAGGATTCAGGGATGTTTGAGGGGGAACTGAACCTGGCTAGGCAGCTGGCAGGTTTCAGAGCATGGTCCCAGTGCTCTGTGCCCTTTGGTGTCACACCAGTCCCCCAGGGGCTAGATTTTCCAGGGCAGTGAGGTCAGTGAGATCTGTGAATTCAGTAACCGAAAAAAGCCTTTAATCCCTCAAAGGAGGAAAATAAAAATGCTTTGGCTTGTAAATAATTAGGGCTTTCTGAAGTGTCTGTTGGACAACTCAACAGGAAGTTAGATTTCAAGTAAATGTTTTCTTTATTAAGAATGTGTGTTTTAACAAGAACCACTGAAATCTCCCTGAAGTGAAGAAGTAGAAAGTCTTTTGGCTTTCTGGGCATGACCCTGTGACCTGTTTTCTCAGCTGCCCAACCTATTCCTTGAGCAGATCCAACTCCAACCCCTCTGTGCCCACAGTCCTGCCCCAGCCAAGCCCCACACGCACCAGCCTCGGGGCTTGGAGCAACATGCTCTATGGAGTGTCCCTGCCCAGGGCAGGGGGTGGAACTGGATGAGCTGTAAGGTCCCTTCCAACCCAAACTATTCTGGGATTCTCTGAAATGTGGAATAGGAATCAAGGGTGGGTGTGCTCAGGGTGCTGGGGCAGCGTGGGACAGCGGTGTCAGAGGTGACACAGGCACAGGAGGCCAGGCAGGGCTCAAAGTGCCTTTGGCTGGTTTAGTTTGCAACTGCTTAACTTCTCAGCGTGCTTTTAATAATATTTTTATATAAGTATTTGTGCTTGTCTAGGTACAAAAATATTTGGGTTAGAATGATGCATAAATAGAAATACGAGCATTTGTATAAACACAGATATGTGCAGGCACTGAGAAAGCTGCTTTATAAAAGTGTTATTTACACACCAAATTTATGCATTCATTAAGCACCGACTTTTAATTCCACTACAATTTTAATCTCTCCTGTGGGTTGAAGGGAACAGCAGCCGGGTGGGGGGGATGGGAGTGTCCCTGTGGCAGAGAACCTGTCAGCAGGGACCCCACTGGAGGGTGCTGCAGCCTAAGGAAACTGGGAACTCTGTGTCCTGCAGGATCATAAACTGCTGCTTTACAGGCTATTTTATTCTTCTAAGCAGTTCTAGGTTATTATTTTATTTATTTTTAGTGTGTGTTTTAAGTAATGTTGGAAACTCCCAGGGATGGGTAGCACTCACCTATATCCAAGTAAATAAGTTGTCAGTTACTTGAGAGAAATTCATACAGGTATTAACTCTTACATTTATAGAAGAGGCTTGAGCATCCACATTTTTTTCCTTGATTATCTCAGTTTAATTAAAACCCCAACATTAATTATAACTCCATTCGATATTTGTTTATTCAAAGGAAATAACATCTGTGATGTGCTGGAGCCTAGGTCTACATCAGGAAAATCTGTGCTTGATGCACCAGCTTGTATTGTGTACTGGAATACTTTAGGAATTCAGCTGCACATGCCCAAGCACACATTCCATCAATCCTAAATGAATCTGGGGGTTGCATCCCAGCACTGATATATCCGGCCAAAAGGCTTTCTGGCTCAGGATGCAAACCCCTGAGCCCCTGCAGGTCATCAGAAGGAGACCTGTCCCTCAGGCTGGAATTACCCAGGACGTGATGCTGTTGGGTTTCAGATGATAGTTTTCCCTGTTCGCTATTTTTTGTTGCCTACGATCCCCTGTCCTTTTGCAGCCCCTGGGCTGCCCCAGCCCAGCCACTGCTCTGTGAGATATGGACACTGACCAGGCCATGCCCTTTACAGCTAAATGCTGTTACCAAATATGATATTCTGTGTGTGCGTGTGAGTGGGCCCACATTGGGAGGGTGGAGAGCACAGAGACTGGCCTCGAAAGTGTCTGTAGATGCTGCATCTGAGGGGAAGGGGTGTTTGCCCATTCACTGCCACACAACATCTTCTGTAAATAAATTCCTTCTGATAAATGCACAGAAAGTGCTGCCTCTTACTAACCTGGACTGACTGACACAGATAGAATTGGAAAGACGAAACAAGATCTTGTGCCCCCTCTTAATCACTCCCTCCCTGGAGAAGGGTCACACCTGAATGGGATCCATTTTGACTCGTGGCTGTAAAGGTTTCCTACTAGTAACAGAAGATGTTGCTGTAATTACAGTTTAATTACTTCAGTCTGAACTAAAGAGTTGAAAATATTAATATTAAATTATTATTTTCAATGTTTTCAGTGATAGAAGGATGGAAAGAAGAACATGGCAGGGGGTTGGAATGAGATGATCTTTCAGGACCCTTCCAGCCCAAGCTAGTCTGTATTTCATGATTTTGACAACAGATAGCAGGTGCAGTGGGATGGGGGGCATTTCCCCAGTGGGAGCCCACAGAGCTCCAGCGGGGCCACCTCCTTCAGCACTGGTTCAGGCTCTATCCATGTGAGCTTCTGTTTTGTAGATAATTCCTTTTCTTTAAATCACATTATATATTGATCTGTCGAACAATAATCAAATTGTTCTGTGTTCCTGGTGTGCTCCAGTTGTCAGCAGAGGTTGGGGTTTTTTTGAGGTCAGCAGCACATCCTTCCAGAGAGGATCCACAGGGGAGACGAGGAGCTACTGGAGCTGAAATTCCCTTTAAGGCTTCATCAGCAACCCCTTGTGTGTGAGCTCCTGCATTCTGGAAGGGGCTGGAAATTACTTCCCTCACAGGAGCCCTAATGAGCTGCATCATTAGAATGCTAATTGGCAGGTCTTTGCTGTGCAGGGTGACCCCAAACATCTTTGTTTAAAGTGAAGTGTAGGGGAAATTCAGGCCATCAAGGAGACTCCCACTGAGCAAAGGCATTCCTGGGAAGGCACAGAGGAATTGGCTCAAAAGCTTTTACTCCCTTTTACTGGGCTGTAAATCCTGTGGATTTCTTGTTCTCGGTGAAAAGCAAGATTGGGCTCAGCAATAATGAAGAGATTTCCAGTGGGTTAATAATTGTCAATTTATATAAAAGCTTAGAGTGTCTCCTTGCCTGGTGTTTCTGCTTCGCTGTCTCAGGGACTGCTCCAGACTGAAATGCACAGAAATGACAATGTCAGTCTGAATTTATGGATGAGACGGGATGAGATGGAGGCCCTGGGGCAGGAGGAACATTGCTGGTGCTGAAGGACAGCTAAGCCAGGTCTGAGGCAGGGCTGGAGCTCATCCCAGAGCTCTGGGCTGTGTAGAGCCTGCTCCTTTCTGGTTTGCCAAATCCCACAGGAAAACACTTTGTCACTGACTTGCTGGGGTTTTGGTTCTAAGCCAAACATCTGGTTTATTGCAGCAGGAACTTTTGGTTGCGCTTCCTGGGCAGGTTCAGAGAGGGTAGGACCTGGAACCAGCCTTTCTTTCATCCTCTCTACAACCAAGCAGCCCCATTCCTGTGTTGTTTTAGGGATATCACACACAGCACAGAATCACAGACTGGTTTGGGTTGGAAAGGACCTTAAAGCTCATCTTGTTCCACCCGCTGCCATGAGCAGGGACACCTTCCACTAGACCAGATTGCTCCAAGCCCCATCCAACCTGGCCTTGAATGATTCACAGGGTATTCTTGTGTCTGTGGGAAGTAAAGAAGAGCTTTTTCAGAGTGCAAACATCCTGCAAATTTGTGCCCAATAACAGCAATTTGGTGTCCTGTCTGCCTCCCCTCAAGACACCAGTGCCTTCCATCCTTAGCTTTCTCTTAGAAAGAAAACTCAGCCTAACTCTATACAGAGCTGAGACTGGCAGGGTAAAAGCCTGGTCCTCAAAGCTGGTTTAAAGATAATCATTCATTTTATCCTTCATTCCCCAAGCAGAGCAGGTTCAATTCTTATCACATCTGAAGAGTTCTCTCCCTTAATTTAGGTCTTGCTGAGTTCTCATAAATAATAAGGACATGTATTTTTGTAATGTACCAAACTCAGTGTTAGCCTGAAGAATTAATTATCTGGAAAATCTATTATAAAGAGAGCTTTTTAAAAAAAATTGCACTATGTTTGTAAATTCATGTGTGTACACACACCCCATGTATTTATACAATTACATTTTCATATGCACAATGTTCATTTGCCAGACATGCAGAGGTCAAAGCCTTTGGGGAAGTTGCTATACTGATATGTAACATCAAAGGAATTAGAAATGTATCTTTCTGAGCATCCTGTAGCAAAAGTTACCAGGAACCTTTTCTTGGCTCCTGTCAGGGACCTCACCCTTTCACTTCTGATAAAGCCAAAATGCACAACAAAACACCTAAATTTTATCTGGAGGATCAAATTTTGAACAGAAATGCAAATTACCAGATTAAAAAAAATTTTTTATGAATTCACAGTGCTGATGGTACAAATTTTTGTAAATTCATGGTCTTTATTCCTAAAGATTTCATACAATAGCTCTAAAAAAGTGGTGCAGCTGTTTGATAGTGTCATGTGGATCAGCATCGACTCGATCACCCTTATAGTCCCTTCCAACTTGAGATATTCCATGGTTCTGTGGTTGCCTGGATATTATCTGTCCTCTCCAATGCTGATGTAAGATCATATATAGAAGCATAAAAAACTATTGTGAAGATTTTTGGTTGAGATATATTGGGAAGAGTCCCAAATCTGAAGATTTTTGGTTGGATAATTACATGAGAATAAGGAATATTTGACTTACTCTTGAGTATTATTAGTTATAGGGATTTCGTGTTGTCAAGTCTTAAACTTCTGTTTTTCTGAGTTTGGTCTGGTTTGATAAAGACACATAAGGGCAGGGTGGCTGCTGCCCAGCCCCACCCAAGTAACTGTGCCAAATCCTTCCAGTAAGTTACTAATTCCTATGGAATGAAAAGGGACAGGTGGCAGAGGGACCATGTTCACCTGTGGTTCTCCTGGAGTCACTGTCCAAACGCAGTAAAGTGTCAGACAGATGTTGTAGGTCAGATTGTGTCCTGGGGGGAAAGCCTTGCAGCAGCTAATCCTGCTGGGTAGGGATCTGGTGCTCCTGGGGTGCCAGCTGGGTGGCAGGGAGGGGACAGCCCGGCTGTGAGGTGGACTGGGAGCAGGACAACTCCATCCTGACCACACTGGAGAGGTTCATGCACAGGTGGCCGTGTCTGCCACAAACCTGTGCTGTGTGTAGGGTTTGGGTGTTTCTGTGTTCCACTAAAATCAATTTTTCTTCATGGAGCGGCTCTTCAGTGCAGACAGGGAGGGGGCTGGGTTGCCCAGTGATGTGCCTGCACTTCCAGGTCAGCAAAAACCCCAGAGAAACCTCCCCCAGGAAAGGAGAACATGTCCAAGTAACTAAGACTATCCTGGCCTCATGCAGATCTGTACAGGCAGACAGAGGAAATTCTGTTCTGTCAATGGCTTTCTGAAGACACATTGCCCCAGGGGGCACTTTCCTCCTTGTTATAAACAAGAATGTTATAAACAGCCCGGGGATACAGCAAATGGATGAGAGGAGTGTCAGGACAGCTGTCACGGACAGAGCAGCCCGCGCTGGCAGCGCTGGGATGTCATGGAACTAAAGGGATTGTAAAATACTCACCCACCATCAAATCAAAGCCACTTTTCACCCTGTGCTGATTATACTGAGAGAGTGACTGTAGGATTCTGGGGGCTGTACATTTATAATGTACCAGATCTCTGAGAGTGTTAATTGCAGCTGTGTTTCCTAAACCCTCCATTCTAAGGAAGGCAAGAGAAGGATGTTCCAGTGGGATTGAGCAGTGCCATCACCTGGAGGCCCGGAGTTCCTGTTGGGGAACATCCTTGTGCGCCTTTTCCCCAGGAGCAGGTGATGGGGAGGCTGAGGTGTTATCCTGCCTTAGTGCTGCATTTTCAGCTTGCCCGCGTGCCCGTCCTGCTGAACTGTCCTGTGCCAGAGCTGCAGCTCCACCCTCCCTGTGCCAAGGGTTCTGTGACAGGAATAATGCTGGGGAGTGACCATTCTTGACAGGGGGTGATGATTTATTATTTCTCAGAGCTGTTTCTTTATTTGTTTCCACTGCCCTTCAGAGCTGATGTGCAGAACAGGTGAACCAGGGGGTGGTTTATTCCCTTCTGTGTTGTGTAATTATGGCAACTGTAGGGGAGACCTGACCATGGATTTAGCATTGGAGCACATGTTCTGGAAGAGACCAGAAGTCATGAGAAAGGCAGTGGTCACAGCCCCAAGGCTGCCAGAGCTCAAAGAGCACTTGGACAACATTCTCAAGGACAGGGTGGGACTTTTGAGGTGTCCTGGGCAGGGCCAGGAGTTGGACTGGATGGTCCTTGTGAGTCCCTTCCAACTCAGGATATTCCATGATGCTGTGATTGTGTGACACCTGCACATGAGCAGGTCTGGACAGGGAAGGCTGCTGGAGGTGAACCCAGAGAGGTGCCATCCCACCATCCCCTTCCCCCTGCCCCAGGAGCTCCGGTGGCGCCGGTTGCTGCCACCAACCTGCTCCTGTTCCTGCAGGTCCATTGGGAAAGGACAGAAAATCCATCTCTGTCTGCCCAGGCTGAGTGGAGCTGAATGGCTGCTTTGTCTGCAGTTCTCCCGGGAGCCCCTCAAACACCACATTCCTGATCCCAGCTGCCCCTGGAGACACTCCCAGCCCAAGGATTTATGTCCTGAGGATCATTCCAGCCCTTCCAGCTGTGGCAGCAGATGGACGCAAGTGCCATAAGGGATTCCAGTCATGAATTCGCTGCCTGGGCCTTACAAACAGAGATTTCTCTAAGGCTTAACTGACAATGACATTTATAAAATCCCCATTATTGCAAATAGAGAAGACAAATATTTTAAATTAGAATCCCAGAATGGTTTTTGTTGGAAGGGACCTTAAAACGCATCTCATTCTACTCCTGGACATGGGCAGGGACACCTTCCACTGTCTCACAAGCCCTGTCCAACCTGGCCTTGGACATTTCCAGGGATGGGGCAGCCCCAGCTTCTCTTTCTTCTCTTATTTTATTTAGTTGAAAAACAAATTGATGCTGTTTCTGTGTGTAAAAAATAAGGATATTGCCCAGCATTTTATATATTATGCAAAATGTAAATATATTTTATAGCTATTGTGTGTGTTTTCCATCACCATAATGACTGTCTTCTAAGATATCTGTCTTTTTAAAAAACATTTTAATATGATTTACAAATTACATGAAAAGTATATATAAGTGTATTGCATTCACTCATATGCACCGTGTACCCAAATGAAATACCCCTGATAATTAGGGGATGATACCAGCAATTAACCTAAACCAGGTTTCTAAAGGACAAAACTAACAGTTTTCAGCACAGAATCAGCCATTTTTGTGAAAGCAATGCAGAGTTAAAATAGATCTGTTTAACCTGTTCTGGTGGGAGCACAAGAACCAGGGCTGTGCTCACACAAGCTGCTTTTTGGATGGGGTAGGAGTCATTAAATAGTTTTAATTATAAATGTTCTGCCCATTCTCTGTTATACACTCCTTCAAAGTCCAACATGAAAAGAAAATGCCATAGGCTTCTGTGCACATATATTTGTGTGTGCAAAATGAGGAGTATCAAGATTTTATCACAAATAAATGATTTGTAATGGAAGAAAACAGCTTTTTAAAGCCCCTCTATCAAGCCTCAAGGGACCAGCACTATTTTATCCCATAGCAGAAGCAGTTTATAGCGTGTCTGTGTCAGAATTCCTCGTGTCTTCATTGGGAAGGGACAGGCAAAGCCTGATTGTGGTGACAGAGCCCCCGGCATTCTGATTGCAGTGCAGGAGGGTGATGCCAGCAACCCAGCTCTGCCCGACCTGTGGGTTGCTTATGGCACAAAACTGTGTAGAAAAGTGACCAGAAATGGTTACAACTCAGCTGTGCTGCTTGTTCCTGTTAGTCCCGACCTGGCAGAGCAGTGGTGGAGATGAGGGGCACAGACTCCAGCAGTGCCTGACATCCCCAGCCCAGCTCCAGCCTCCCCCCAGGCCCTAGAGATGCTGGAAAGCTTCGGGGGCCCAGGAAGGGCGTTTCAGATTCCAGGCCATAAATATTAATGAGATGAAGTGCTTTTATGCTTGTGGGCAGTTCCTGCTAAGCTCACAGGGTTTGTCAGCATAAATGGGTCGGGTCAGTAATTTTCCTTCCATTGGTAGATATGACAGTCTTAAGGCAGGAAAACCCTGGAATTTTCCAAGTCAGGAACAAAGCACACCATTGGGTATGTTCACTGGGATGTCCTGCAAAACAGTGCTCTTAGTTCTTAAGTAAAAATTAGGAATTTAATAACCAAGTGACAATGAAGGGCTGCTGATTGCTGAGATTCTCGAAGCCAGTAACCCTTCCTCTTGCCACAAAAGCCGTGTGTGTGTGGTCTCAAATGCAGTCAGAATCTGACTTTTTGCAGAGACTAATTTTCACTGAGTAGATAATTACCTGAGTGGTCTTCACCCCCTCATCCTGCTCACACAGGCAAGTGTTAGCAAAAATCACATCAGGTGCACTCTGTCCAAGCTGGGGTTGCAGGTGTAATTTCTGTAAGTATGGAAAGATCCATAACTATTAGTACCCTGATCCTTATCTGCTGTAAACCCCCATAACTTCATAGGTCCTGGATTCCAAATTGCAAGCTGGATTCCAAATTGCATTCCACTGCCACCACTGGTGGGCTCAGCCACTGCCACCAGCCCCTCGCTGGGGCACACGGATGGCAAGAATGTGGAAATGGGATTTCCAGCTCAGGGTGATGTGTTTAAACAAACCCAGCAAATCCCCTTAGCACCACTTATAAAGAAAGAAACATATGTATGTATATTTATATACATATGTCTCCTTCCATTGCAGCCTTGCTGAGGGGCTGTGCTGATGAAAGTGATCATTCTTCATCAGGAAGTGTAGTGACAGGACAAGGAGTAATGGGTTCAAACTGAAAGAGGGAAATTTAGGTCGGTTGTACAGAAGAAACTCTTCCCTGTGAGGGTGGTGAGGCCCTGGCACAGATTGCCCAGAGAAGCTGTGGCTGCCCTTGGATCCCTGGAAGTGTTCAAAGCCAGGCTGGATGGGGCTTGGAGCAACCTGGGATAGTGGAAGGTGTCCCAGCCCATGGCAGGGGGTGCAATGAGATGAGTTTTAAGGTCCCTTCCAGCCCAACTCAGTCTGGGATTCTATGATTCCTCTCCCATATGAAATGTGACCCATAATCTTTGAGGAATTGCATTCCTGCACTGCTCTATCCAGCAAAGCTGCCGTTTTCCACAAGCTGTGAACGCTCAGATGCACAAATATTAGCGCTCCGTCCATCACCATTTCTGAAAGGCTTTTGTCCCATTTGTACAGCTTTCTGTTAAAAAAATCCCTCTTTGGCAGGAGATTGCGGGGTGAGAGAGCGGTAACTGTGCCTTTTATCTGAGGCACGGCCAGCCCCGGGCAGCCCCGGGCGCACTGAGTGACATTTGAAGTGGCAGCGCCGCGGTCCCAGCGCAGGCACCGCGTCTGCCTTCACCCAAACCCGTTGTGACGGCCTCGCCCCGCCCGGCGCTGCCACCCCGGTGCCATGAGCAGTGACAGAGCCGGGCATAAAGCAAAGTGGCATCTGGAAAAGCCGGTGTTAGTTACTCTTGGTTTCTCTTAAGTCCTGTGTCTTTTCAGGAATTGCTTCTGAGAATTCCTGGGGTGTTACTGTCCCCCTGTGAGCAGTGTGTCCCTGTCTAGGGTCTACTGGGGAGGGACGAAAGGGCCACCTGACCTCCAGGACCTGGTGTGGTGAAAGGTGTCCCTGCCCATGGCAGGGGGTGGAATGAGGTGAGCTTTAAGGTCCCTTCCAGCCCAACCCAGTCTGGGATTCTCCAACCTGCTGGCCGAGTGGGCAGGGAAGGGTTAATTCATTCCCAGTGTGGGGGCTGTGCTGAGAAGGGGGGTGTCAGCTGCTCGTGAGGTCTAGGGGGAGAAGAGACAGGGAAAGGGGGATGGAGAAGGGTCAGAGAATGGGGGGTTCTCTCCTTTCTAGTCATTGGCTGAACTGTTCTGCTTCTGTGTCTGCCCCAGAAATTCCCCTTCCATCTGGCAGTGGTCTTGTAGCTGAGTGTGAAATAGAGAACACAGAGATAGGTCCAAGGAGGTGCACAGGAAGGGTCAGGGCAGCTGCAGGACCACCCTCCCACCTATGGGCACCACGTCCTTTGTGCTGTCTCTCCTCACCTGAGGAGGTGGAATTTGGCTCTGTGGTTATCAACTTGTCCTGTCAGAGCTTGTCAGATGAGGCAAACTTTAAATTCTTCATTCATCACTATCATCACAATATTCTGAGTGTTACCCAAAACTGTTAGGGGAGTGTTGATTAAGGAAAATGAATTATATGATATATATGGCACAGCCTAGAGAAAACAGTACATTTAACATTTAATAAATGACCTCTTTTTTTTCAGGGAAAATCCAGCAATTGGCTAAGCCTGTGCCAACTTAGACTTAACTGAGAGCTGCTTAACACAACACAGCACAGCCCATGGAATGGAACTGAAAATCCCATGTTGGGGAGAGGAGCCCAGCTGTAGTTAATTCCTGTGTTTATTTTGTTCTGTAGGTACCTGCACTGCTTCCAAAGCTTGGCTCGAGTTTGTAAAGCTATGAAGAAAACCCCTTGATACTGAAATTCTAAACCCTCTCCCCACACTTGTGCATTGACCACTTCTTTTCACCCAGCACAGGGAGCTCAGCTGTGGAAACGGAGTAAGTTGTTCAAATGTGATACTGGTACTGGATGGATGCAACGTTTTAAGGCAAAGGTTGTGGATTTTGATATCAGCAAATGATTATATTATGGAATTAATTTAACAAACTCCAATTCTACCAGATCCTGATACCAGTGCTGGGATTCTAGGATGAGCTGCATTTTCTCTTCTGCATTTCTCACCTAAAACAGTTCCATTTTGAGTTCTACTGAAACACTTCATGTCTTAAAATATTGTATTTACTGGAAGCCCTGCAGGTGATGGTTGAGGTGTGTGTTAGGAAGTGACTTGGGTCCATCACATGGCTCTTCACTCAGGCTGTGCTCTTGCCTGTTGTGTGTTTCTGTCTCAAGTATCAGTTCTGTTTTCCCATTGACTTGACTTCCTTAATCCTGGGGGTTTTAATTACAAAGCCAACTGTACAGGACAGATCTGTGTGTAAATAAGGGATTGTGCTTATCTATATGTCAATATAAATATGTAAGAAGATTTGTACATAGGAAAGAAAAAATGGCTCCAAGAATGTTTTCGGAACTGTTTGCTCTGTATAAATGCACAGAGGGGATTGACATCCATGTGCTCCCTGACTCCACAGGAAGGGATTCTGCTGGGTTCTTGGTCTCTGTCTGTGACCCCTCTGGGCTCTGTGTGATGAGTTTGTTTGATCAGTCCCTGGCCGTGGCTTGGGGCCGAGCTGGAGCCGGTGCTGTCCATGAGATGAGCTGTGTCGGGTCTCGGCTGCTCCCTCCTCACCTCTGGCCCTGGTGCATCTTCTAAAACACGGTCTCCAAGCCCCAGGACCACGGTGAGGGGACAGGGCCCTCACTTGGGGGGTTCCTGCAGCCCCTCAGTGCGGGTGTACAGCAGCAGGAGGAGGGGGGGCCACCCCCTCATCCCAAACCCGCCGCCATGTGTGTGTCAGGCCTGGACTTCTTGTTCAAGCTGTTGGAGGATGTGGCTGTTATTTCCAGTATTCTGCTTTATAATATCTGTAGCCTTCAGTGATTCCTTGAGTGCCTTACACGGCTTGTGAACTGAATTCCTGACCAGGAAGAGACAATGCCCCTGGACTGGCGCCGGCTCCTTGGACCCGGCAGTGTGTGTGTGCACAGGAACAGGTTTAGCTTCGACTCAGGAAATCGCCCTGTGAATACGTGTATTAAACCCTGTATGATGTGTTGTACAGTTTATAAAAAGGGATTGTTGTAAACTTATGCAAAACATTAACGCGGAGAAAATGGAGTTTTTTGGTCCCCTGGCCGGCGTGACCTGTATCCTCTAATCCAACCCCAAAATCATATCCAAAATACAGAACATTGGGTTCAGTGCTGCAACAGCCCGAAACCAGGGGCTGGAGCGATTGAGTACAGAATTTTACACATATTTTTGTATCGTGATTCCTATGATATATATGGACAGACTTTCTATTCCTTTGTAAAATACATAAATTATTGTCAACTTTTAATAAAAAGATCTGTTTTAAACCTTCAAATTGGATGAATTGGTTTGGGGCTGAGGCAATGGGGAAGCTGGACTGCGACACTGGCGGCCCTGGGGCACCGGGAGATGGCTGGGGGGAGGGCTGGGGGGGCGTTCGGGGGGCCAACCGCGCTGTCTCTGCCGTCACTGGCGCTGGGAGATGTCACCTCCCGGTCGTGCGTGGTGATGGGCACGGGTGGATGGGCACCAGGAGGGGCGGGGGGGTCCCTGGGCGGCTCTTAACGCAGCGCTGGGCTCTTCTCCCGAGGGCGAGCCGGCTGAGGGAGCGCAGTGGCACCGGCACCGGGGGAACGCGGGGGGTCCCGGGCCCATGTCGGGGCGGCAGGAGGAGGCTCTGCCCGCCTGCTTTGCGGGGCTGGGTGCGGGCAGCCCGCGGCCGCGGCAGAAGCGCGGCGGGATGTTCTGCAGCGTGGAGGATGCGTTCGACAACAAGACTCTGAACTTCGCCTCGCTCGCTGCCTCCGGAACAGGGACACCCGTCGGGGGCCACCGCCGTGACACGGACCCGAGACCCAGCCCCGACTCGAGACCCAGCCCCGACTCGAGACCCGGCCCGAACACGGGACCCAGCCCGGACACTGACCCCCGCCCCGTCGCGGCCGCGCTGCCCCCGAGAGCCGCCGCCCCGACGGAGCTGCCCGACGGCTGCCGGCAGGTACCGGGGCTGCGCCGGGACAGGGGCTGGGGCACCTCCCAGAGCCGCCTCGGCCGAGACCCCGCAGGGAAGGCGAGTGGGAGCCTCATTCCGTCCCGTTTCCTCCTGGCCCGTTCAGCTCCGTCCCGTCTCTTCCCATCCCATCCTATCCCATCCTGTCCCGTCCCGTTTCTTCCCATTCCGTTTCTTCCCATCCCATTCCATCCCGTCCCTTCCCGTCCCGTTCCAACCCCGCCGGCCCGCGGGAGCCCCGCTCCGGGACGAGGCGCTGGGACGAGCCTGGCGAGCGGGGCTTGTGCAGCGTTCGGTCCGAGGGCGCCGAGCGGCCGCTTCTCCCTCGGGGGACAGAACTGTCACCGGCCCTGCCAGCCCCGGGCCCGGCGGGGGCTGCGGGACCGGCCCGGCCCCGCTTGGTCCCGCTCGGCTCCCGCAATCCCCGGCTCCGTCCGCGGCTCCGGGAGCGCGGCCGGGGCGGGCGGGGGGCGCGCACGTAGGCGGGGACGCGCAGCCGCGGGCACGCGCACGAGCCCCGCACACCATCGGCGGCGGCGGCGGCGGCGCGGAGATGTCGCACCAGGGCAAGAAGAGCGCGACCCGCAACACGGTGAGGGGCTCCCGTGCTGGGCATGGGGTGCGGGACCCCCGAGGGCTGCGAGCCGGGGCCGCGGACCGCGGGTCCCCCCGGCCGGCGGAGATGGAGCGGGGCGGGCGGTCCCCGCACCCCGGGCAGCGCCGGCGGTCCTGCTGCCCCCCAGGGTGGGCGCCCGGCGGTGCCGGCGGTCCCGGCCCGTGTCCGGGGTGGTCTCGCCGTGCGGGTCCCCCGCCCCGCCGCTCCTTTGTTGCCGGCCCGGCCGGACCCGGCGCTTTGTCCCGGGGCCGCCCCGGGGGGACAAAGGCGGGCGCGCCCCTCGGTGCGGCCGCGGGGCTGCCCTGCCGGCGACACGGCTTCCCTTCGGCGCTGGGGAGGGAAATGTGCTTGGAAATGCTTTTATCGCGGAACGGGCTTGGGGAGCGTGAGCATCTTTCCGCCGTGTCCCTGCTCCCCGCACGGATCCCGCCGCCCCAGCCCGGGGGTCCCCGCCCGCACCCCCCGGTCTCCCCGCCGCTCTCCCGGCGCTGCCTCTCGTTCGGATCCGCGGGCGCTCCCCGGCCAGGCTGCGTGGGAGGGATTTCCCTCCTCCCGGCGCCAGCACTTCCCAGCAGGAGTCGGGAAAAATCCCTCGATAGCGATGCCTTGTTTTGTTTTTTCCACTCCTTGCGCTGGCTCGTGGCAGAGCTCCCTTGGGAACATCCCGGTGGGTACGGGAGCCGGGGACCAGCCGAGATACTGGGCTGGGGGAGCAGATCCTGGGTGTGGGGGGCTGTAGCGGGGGTGAAGATGGGATGAGTGTGAGGATGGGGATAGGGGGAGGTTGAGGATGTGAATGGGATGAGGGTGAGAATGGGGTGAGGATGAGGATGGGGGAGGATGAGGCTGGAGTGAAGATGGGGATGGGGGAGAGGATGAGGGACGGAGTGAGGATAGGGGTGGACATGGGGTGAAAATGAGCCCCACAAGGGGAGGGAGGGGCCGTCAGGCTCTCTGTGGGGCAGCAACACTGAGGCTTCTTTGATTGATGTTATGGGACAAGGGAAAACAATAAAGACACGATAAATCTTTGATAGTTCAAAAAACACAACGTAATTCTTTAATTTATTTTTTTTTTAAACCAGCAGTGCTTTTTTAAACAACCCCCAAATGTTTCCAGGCAGTTTTTCATCTGCTGTGTGGTGCAGCATCTCCAGGCTGTGCTGCCACGTGTTCGGGATTCCCTCGGCTGGTTTTGTGCCCAGGCCATGCTCTTTGTGTTGCTTATTTCAGCCTTGATGATAGTTTTTTTAGCAACACCAGAGAGCAGGAAAGGAATCCTCTGAAATTAGGTTGCAGCTCCACATTGACATCAGTGCTGCTGCTTCCTAAATTTTCTAGTTAAAGATTCTGGGTAAAGATTCTGCAAATCTGACAACTGTGCCAGTGTCTGGCTTTGAAGTGAGGCGAGTCCTCGAGGCTTTATCTGCATCCAACGAGACTGTGAAAACTAATGAATGGCAATAAATTACCAGGTTAATGAGATGCACTGAGAAGTCTCTGTACCCAGAGCTGAGGGAGGAGGCAGGAACAGAGCTAAGAAATGTGGCTCAGCCCTTGGAGCTGGGGGTACTGGTGCTCCCTCTGCTCCCCTGGCTCTTTGAGGGATCTGTGCTCCTCCAAATGACAATTTTATGTGGTTCCCTTTGCAAATGCAGTTGTAGAATAGTCTGCATAGTCACTAAACTGGTGTGATTGCAGGGAAAATATTAAGTCCTAGACTTAATAAAGCTCAGAATGAGTAAAGTGGCATCTAAATAAAAGAATCTTTAAAACAATATGGTTTTTTTCCCATTAGAGTGACCAGCTTCTAATCAAAGGAGGAAAAATTGTCAACGATGATCAGTCATTTTATGCAGACGTTTACGTGGAGGATGGTTTAATAAAGTAAGTTAAAAATTTATATTCGGTAATGTAATTTCTTAGAATGATACAGTGCTGTGGGATTTGAACAAGGTTCCTTCCCATCATTTTTCTCTTGGCAATCCGTTCCCTTTTCAAAAAAAAAGGCAGCTTTTTAGAGTAGTATTGAGAAAGAGCTACACTGGTGTAGTTCTGCAGCTGGAAAGACTTCCAAAGCACTGGCAGCCTGGGGAGAACCCGGCCTTGCAGACGGAAGTTTTTTTGGCATCTTCACTTCAAAGCTGTTGCCAGTTAACAGGAGATCTTGATTTCCTTTTCAGACAAATCGGAGAAAACCTGATTGTCCCTGGTGGCACCAGGACAGTGGATGCCTATGGGCAGCTGGTGATGCCGGGGGGCATCGACGCCCACACGCGGCTGCAGGCGCCGGTGCTGGGGCTGAGCTCGGCCGACGGCTTCTCCCAGGGCACCAAGGCAGCGCTGGCAGGAGGCACCACCATGATCAGTAAGGGGGAGCACATCCCAACAGGCTTCTAAGCAGAATGTTGTCTAGCAGAATACGCCAGGCCTGGAACCACTGCAGAGATATTTACCCTCGTAGCACAGAAATGTTAATTTCTGCTGGAGAAATCAAAGCACTACGAACCCAATTAAAGGTGTTATGTGCCTTCCAGGACCTGCTTCCCTTCCTGCACACATGTATTAAAAATACATGGCCACTCCTGGCTCACCTCATCAGAGAACAAAACAGAAGAACACTTTAAACACCTTTTAATATGTTTTGAACAGCTTTGCAAGTGTGTTTTTTGAGTTTCTCAGCTCTGGGCATGGGTTCCTTTTTTGTGTTAATGTAAAATATTTTTGAACTCTGTTTTGTTCCTGTTCTGGTCCCAGGAACCACTGTAGTATGTGACTGCAGGACCAGTCTCGACAGTCCTGGCATAGCTCCCTACTGACCCCACAGCCAGCGCTGCAGGAAATAGGAGGAGAGCTGAGGGATGTGATGGGCAGTGGGTGCTACCCTTGGGAAATGCCCCAGAGCAGAAGTGTGTGAGGACATGGGTTGGTCACCAGCCACTCCCACTGCTGTGCTGGGTGAAAAGAAGGCAGAGTAGCCATAACTTGGGAGTTTGCTTGTTCCATTTGTATCACCTTTTCTGGGAAATTCATTACCCATCGTGTTTAACCAGCGCTATAAAGTGAACTGGTGTTGCAATGGCCCCTTCTCACAGAGGCAGGTCTCCCACAGGGACTCAGTGCCCACAGTGCCTCTGGGTGCCCCCTGCCCCTCCCTAACACTGTGCAGTGTCTCCCCAGTTGACCACGTGTGCCTGGACACCGGGACCAGCCTTGTGGCCGCCTTCGAGCAGTGGCGCGGCCACGCCGACAGCCAGGCCTGCTGCGACTACGGCCTGCACGTGGACATCCCGCGCTGGCACGAGAGCCTGAGGGAGGAGATGGAGGCCCTGGTGAAGGACAAGGGTAAGGGCAGAAGGAGCTGTGGGCAGCAGTAACCCCCAAACCCACAGCGGGGTCACCTCAGGGCCATGGGGTGAGTGGTGATGTCACTGCTGCTCCACCTGGTCCCAGGAGTGGGGGGGACATGGATGGGATCATCCTTCCCGCAGAGCTGGGACCGCCCCGTTCTTGGCCGTCTTGGCACCAGGTTCCTGCTGTAACATCTGGGTCGTGTGCCCTCACCTTTGGGCAGTTGGCAGCCTGGTCATGGAAAGGGATTTTGGAAGCTAAAGGGATGGGGTCAGGCACCTCAATCTGGACTGCCTGACGTACAAAAAAAAATTTGAATAAAAACCTGCAGGACGGGGCTTGGTGAACAAAACTCAGCTTTAGGTGTTCCATAGAGGCTCTGTTGTGCCTGTAATTCCTGCACATCATGAAGTATCCACAGGACGTGGTTTGCTGGAAAGCAGGCCACACGGCAGGGATTCATGCATTCATTAATACACATTGCCAGGTTTGGACTACATTTTCCTTCAGATATGCTAATGTGGGGCTAAATGACTTCAGTGTAATTTGTAGTCTTGCAAGCAAGGGTTTAATTGGCCAATTACCATAGAAATTTGCAGTGAATTTCCTATTAAAATGCAGAGTGGCTGAAATAATGGAGCTATTCCGAGCTTGGAATACACATGAAATACATTTTATTTGTCATTTGATCGTAGTTTTGTATTAGTTGTTGCCTCGATATAAAATATAGCAGCAATTCATAGAATCAAAGGATGATTTGGGCTGGAAGGGACCTTAAATCTCATCTCATTGCACCCCCTGCCATGGGCAGGGACATTTTCCACCAGCCCAGGTTGCTCCAAGCCCCATCCAACCTGGCCTTAAACACTTCCAGGGATGGGGCAGCCACAGCTTCTCTGGGTAACCTGTGCCAGGGCCTCACCACCCTCACAGGGAAGGATTTCTTCCCAATATCCTGTTCAACCCTGCCCTTTGGCAGTGGGAAGCCATTCCCCTGTGCCCTGTCACTGCAGGCCCTTGCCCGAAGTTGAGAATAAATCATAGGCTGAAGCCACCACTGGAGGAAAACCCAGCCTGGGAGCAAGGCAGCTGACTGTGCTTTTGGATATGGTCACAGAGGGCACCTGAACCTAGACAGGGACCATGGAGTTTTCTTTTTTCTGGTTCAGATGCACCCAAAGATAGGGGTTTATTGTCTTTCACAGCTCCCAAGCTTTGGGGTCAGTTCTTGTGGGGAGATTTCTCACTTCAGCCCTTGGTCTTGGTTTGCTTCCAGTCTAATCCTCTCCAGCACAACCCCTCAGTTCAACCACCCCTGCTCAGCCCATACCAGGTCAATGAGTTCTCAGTGGGACCACAACCACATGTCATTTTCTTTTCTCAAGGTGTGAACTCCTTCCTGGTGTTCATGGCTTACAAGGACAAGCTGCAGTGCACTGATGCCCAGGTAGGACAGCAGCATCCAGGGAAAGCCACCACCCTCACCCTGAGCATGGGTGGGGATGGGTCTGACGTTGGGAACCTGCTGTGTCTTGGCAGATGTACGAGATCTTCTGCATCATTCGAGACCTGGGGG
Organism: Chiroxiphia lanceolata; assembly: GCF_009829145.1. Lineage (NCBI taxonomy): Eukaryota > Metazoa > Chordata > Aves > Passeriformes > Pipridae > Chiroxiphia > Chiroxiphia lanceolata. The sequence continues at coordinate 6,768,757 of NC_045644.1, forward strand.
CCATTGCCCAAGTGCACGCGGAGAACGGAGACATCATCGAGGAGGTACCGTGTTTGTGTCCACTGCGACTGCAGGGGCACCAGGGCACCACAACCAGAGCACCACAACCAGGGCACCAGGCAGGGGAATCCCTGACCCTGACCCTGACCCTGCAGTGTGAGCTGGTGCCCCAAAGCCTTGGAGGGAAGGGGCTGGTGGGACCCTGCATGGCAGCGTGTGCAGGCAGAGGAATGTGCAGGAGGATTGGAGTCTCCTGTGGAATCATCAGCGTCCTCCTAGATCCTCACATGCACGTGGGTTCCAGCACAGGAATCTGTACGGTTCCCAGCAGGCGGTTTGGGGGTTCCTAAGGGATGACTTAAGTGATGCTTTATCACATTATTTGTGTTGGTTAGAAATCTGGGGCACTTGGGAAGCTCCGGAGTTTTGAATATTTTGCTGTAACACTCATGACACTTGTCAGTCCTTAACTCCACCCCGGCACTTGGGAACTCCTTGGCGTCCAATCCTCTGCTCATGGGCATTGTTTTTCTTTTTTACCCATAGAAAAGACAATCCTGGCTCCAGCCTGCAGTCAGATACACAAGGAGGAGTTAGACTGGCAATTCCTTCAGATCACAGTCACACCAGTGTTCAGTCTGGTGTGGGAGGAAGGTTAAAGCGAAAGCCGAATCCAATCCTTCAAATGGGCTTATTTGAACAAACAGGATAGAGGCTAATTCCCATCTCCCGGGATTTTATCTGAGAAACCTGTTCCTCATCTCACTGTGGAGCATAACATGACCCCAGGCAGTTCAGTAACTGCAGCAGAATTTCTGTAAACTGCCAGCCAGTGTGGTGACACAGGAGCCCTGGGGACAAATTCAGAGATCTGTGACCAGAATACAGAGAAATAAACATCCTCTAAGAGGGTCCTTTAGAGGATCCTGTGGGATCTGCTCTGTGGTGTTGGATAATGTCCTTGCATTAGTGCCAGCTGAGTGGGAGGTTACATGATACACAACAGCACAGAGGGACAGGGTGAGGGGTGGGCTGGACATCTGCGTTCAGGTGCCACGTGAGTGACCTGGGACATCCCAGAGCTCATCCCAGGATCTGTCACCACAGGTGCCCTTTCCTCTGTGCCATGTAGTGAAGTGCACAGGGACAGGGAATGCTCGGGAGAGATGGCACTTGCCACTGACAGGCTCTGCGCCCATCTCTGTCCCCTCAGTGGGCTCCTGAGCTGCTCCAGGCAGGCCCAGCTGTGTGGGAAGCCCCTCTCCCTTTGCTGTAGCTGTACATCAGAGCTCTGACAGCCCTGGAGTTAGCAGTGATTGGTGTGAATCCCCCTCCTCCAGAACTGCGGGTTTGAGGGGTGGAAAGGTCCAGAGGTGCTATTGGGACACAGCAGTTCCCATCCAGGAATGTTTCCCTAGCACAGGAACGGTCTCTGGGAGTGGTATGTGGGGTGTCCCAAGAACATGGTGCCACCTGGGCAGATTCATGAATGTCCCTCAGCCCCTCAGGTGCCTCTGTGTCCTGTGGTGCTCTGGATGGGCTGTGCCCATCACTGACTGCTCTTTCCTTCCTCCTCACCCACCCAGGAGCAGAAGAGGCTGCTGGAGCTGGGGATTACGGGGCCAGAGGGGCACGTCCTGAGCCGCCCCGAGGAGGTAACACTGCCAGCCCTCCCACTGAGCTCCCAGTCCCACCATGCAGAGGCCCTGAGACACCTGTGCCACGTTCTTGTCCCCACAGGTGGAGGCAGAGGCCGTGTACCGAGCCATCACCATCGCCAGGCAGGCCAACTGCCCCCTCTACATCACCAAAGTCATGAGCAGGGGCGCCGCTGATGTCCTGGCCCAGGCAAAGAGGAAAGGTAAAGCTGGTCTGTGTTAGCTAATTGAGCCTCTAAATCCAGCCAGGAATCTCACTGTAACTTCGAGGGCTGATCACTGTTATCACCCAAGCTCTCTCATCCCTGGAAGGATATACCAGAGCTAATTGCTTGGAGCTGGGAAGATTGGAGGGGATGTGCTCCAAACTGTGACACATGAGAAACAAGGAGTAATTCACTTGTGAGCGTTTGTCATGAACTTAATGAAAAGCAGATCTGGAGCAAGATCCAAATTCTGACTAAGGGCGGAGTGGGAAGGGCTGGGAGTGATCCTGTGGGGAGCAGGGTGGAAGAAGGGGCACAGCCACCTCTGCTCCCAGCCTGGCAGCTGCCAGAAGGATGTGGGTTTAGTTTAAAGAAAGGCTTGCAGGAACATGTGTCTGGTGTAATGAGAGAACAGACACATCCAGAACTTGCTTTGACAGCATTTCCCAGTCATCTGAGATAATCTAAAGGATTAATGTGATTCTGAAATACTGGGAATGCTGAAATAAGTGGAACTGTCGTGTGTCGTTACCGTGTCCATGTCTGCGCTGTGTGAGAGGCCCGTGGGATGTGGTGTGATTGCCCTCATTCCTGATTGCTCCACAGGCACAGTGGTGTTTGGGGAGCCCATCACTGCCAGCCTGGGCACCGATGGATCTCATTACTGGAGCAAAAATTGGGCCAAAGCTGCAGCCTTTGTCACGTCCCCTCCCATCAGCCCCGACCCCACCACGCCAGATTACCTCACCACTCTCCTGTCCAGGTGAGTCCTGTGTCACGGGTGCCTGAGCATACCTGCCCTGACTGCTTCCAGCCTGGATCCATCCTGATGCCATTTCCAGCAGTGGCATTGCCCATGGAGCCCAAAAAGCCGTGGGTGCCCTTCCCAGTTTGCTGGGACAGGGGGATATCCTGGCCAGGGAGGTGACCTTGGCACCAACAGTGCCTCCCATGACCCTGTCCTGTCCTTCCCCCAGTGGGGACCTGCAGGTCACCGGCAGTGCCCACTGCACCTTCACCACTGCACAGAAGGCCGTGGGCAAGGACAACTTCACCCTCATCCCTGAGGGCACCAACGGCATCGAGGAGCGGATGTCGATCATCTGGGAGAAGTGTGTGGTAGGTGCTGGAAGAGCGAAGGTGGGGTGTGAACACACATGAGCTGTGCCTGTGCTCCGGGCTGTCACAGCCTCCTGAATTCAGACCAGCCGGGAGGGTGACACTGTCTAGACACAACTTCAGAGAGCTGCTGCTGACAGACTGTGACACACAAATCCTTCACAGTATCTACCTTAAATTTCAGGAAAAATAAAATGTGTCTCTTGTATCCTTTAGCCCACAGGGACAAGGCTCAGCTTCCCCCTTTCCCCTGTAACCACACCCTGAGGCAGTGCAGACCCTCACACCACATGGGCACGTGGGTGGGTCCAGCAGTTCCTCCAGTCATGGGGAGGGACTGTGCCTGTGGCGGGTACAGGGCCATCTCCATCTGTGATCCTTCCTCCCTGCTCCATCCCAGGTCCCTGGGAAGATGGATGAGAATGATTTCGTAGCAGTGACCAGCACCAACGCTGCCAAGATCTTCAACTGCTACCCTAGGAAGGGGCGCATCGCTGTGGGCGCCGACGCAGACCTGGTCGTGTGGAATCCCAAGGCTACTAAAATCATCTCAGCAAAAACCCACAATTTGGTAAAATATTTTTAAAAATATTTCCTGGACCTGGGTTTAGAATCAGAAGAGAGCTGGACAGCAATGCATATCCTCAGAAATGTCAGATCGTTCAGCAAGGGAGGAGCTCTTCGTGTGGGTAAAGTGATGAAGGACCTTGCATTTGCTTTTAACATACGAGGAAAATATCCTTTGGTTGCTGTAAAGGGTGGCATTGGTACTGAGTGACCACTCTGAGGCAGGGAAATCTTAAGGTCAGTGTATTCTATGTGGATTAGAAAAAGGTAAGCGCTGAACTTGGTTTAAGTATTGAACTATTGTTATAGTTTGAGTGGTTTTAGGGTTTAGTTTCTCCATTCCAATTTGCTTCAGCTCATCCCATTGGAACTTTTTAATCAGAATATGAAGGCTTAGTTAGTTCCAACTGATGGTGCATGAGGAGCCAAGTGCAGAAATGGGGGGATTGTTGGCTGTCACCTTCTCCTCAAATCCTACCAGGACTGAACAACGGGTTTTGGTTTTTCCAGAACGTGGAGTACAACATATTTGAAGGCACTGAGTGCCACGGGGTCCCGACCATGGTCATCAGTCAGGGAAGAGTTGTCCTTGAAGATGGAAACCTGTGTGTCACCCAGGGGTCGGGTCGCTTCATTCCTAGAAAGACGTTCCCAGATTTTGTTTATAAAAGGATAAAGGCAAGAAACAGGGTAAGGAGAGTTTTATTTGCCATAATCCTGTATTTTCACCCCAGTCTCTTTACATTAGCGTGTTTGGGTCACTGTGATGGCAAACCTGCAACAGCAACAGAAATATTATTAATGTTATTTCTTTCTAGGCCTTGGAAATCTCTCTGTTATCATGTAACTGCTGTGGTGTGGAGCCTGGCACCTCAATCAATAATTCCTAGTGCAGTATTAGAGCTCATATGCCAGTTTTATTAGTATCATTTGCCTATTATAATGTTAGAAAGCAAAAATACAACTTACAGCAAAGGGGTTTTTTTGTTTATTGAGGTAGAGGGAGGAATTCCTCTCCTACTTCTGCTAGAGAAGTTTCTGTTACTATGTTCCCAGTGTTTGATCTGCAGCCGTCGGAGAATGAGGTGTGTAGGTTCCGTAGGTACTGGAAACACGGTAGGATAAATCCTCCTGTGTGCTGGCACAGCTTTTTAAGGAGACACAAAGACATGCAAATATGCAAAAAGCTTCTTAACAGCTCTGCCCTCCTTCCCTTTTCCCTGTGCTATTGCAGGCAGTTCCATGCTGCATCCTGGATGAAGGCAGAACAGGACTCAGTAACTTACCACTTACCTGCAGAGGCAGGACCCCCAGCTCTGGGGTGCCTGAGGGTGCCTGGGAGTGTCCAGGGTGCCTGGAGTCAGGGTAGGATGGGGATGGGGCTATGCCAGCTCCCTGCAGGATGGGAATGGGACCCAGAGAAGCCCCATCCCTGGAAGTGTCCAAGACCAGGTTGAAAGTCTCTTTAAGACCATCCAGTCCAACCATTCCTCAGCACTGCCAAGACCACCACAAACCATGTCCCCAAGTGCCACATCCACATGGCTTTTAAATCCCTCCAGGGATGGGGACTCCACCCCTGCCCTGGGCAACTGTACCAGGGCTGAACAACCCTTTCCATCAAGAAATTTTCCCTAATATCCAACAGGACCCTCCCCTGGCACAGCTTCAGGCCATTCCCTCTTGCCCCTTACCTGTCCCTACTCATGCCTGACCCCTGTGCTCACTCTCCCCCCGCAGCTGGCCGAGGTCCATGGTGTTCCCAGAGGGATGTATGACGGGCCGGTCCATGAGGTGCCAGTGAGTGTCAGGGCTGCAGCGCCCACGGCCACGTCGCGCCTGGCGCCCGGCGCCAGCAAAGCCCCGGCTGTCCCCGTGCGCAACCTGCACCAGTCGGGGTTCAGCCTCTCCGGTATGTGGGGGGCCTGGGGGCTGGTTTGGGTGGGTGTGAGCGGCCAGGCAAGGCTGGGAAATAGAAACTGCATTTCTGCTCAGCGAAAAGCAATTTGTCCTGTGGCAGCAGCCGAGGGCCCGAGTGCAGCACCGATAGATCTGGAATATTTTACAGTACCTGTGTCAAGGCACAAAGCCTGGCAGGGGCTACGAGGCTGCTCCATGGAGAGTGGAAGCTGCAACTGTGGGCAGGGGGAGGATGAGGCTGGAGGTGATGGAGTCACCACAGCCCTGCCTGGGTCAATGGGACACTGCCGTGGCTGTTGGTGGGTTGGGACTTCAGCCCTAGCTGCAAGTCAGGGGTTGGAAGTGGCTGGGTTTGTAAAGATTGACCAAATAACTCCGTCTCCAGGAACCAGAATAGCAATCCCTCTGGTCTTTCCTCGTGAGCAGGCAGTGACTCAGCATTGTTCATCCTGCAGAAACTTGCCCAGCAGCTGTCAGGAGCTTGGAAAGCCAATGCTCTGCCCTAAAATGACTTCCATATTATTTTTTTAGCTGACTGGATCAGGTGGATCCCATGTTGTTTGATAAGTGTACACAGCCCCACATTTTATTATATACAAACTTTATTTACAGGAAAGCCATTTATAACATTTTCCAGAAAGACACAATACAGAATTAAGAAGTTCAGTCAAATACAGCCATTCCTAAGGGTACTATGATAGCAGATTGTCCAAAATGATGTATGGTGAAATTGCTGGTATTTCCCACTGAGGAAACACTGTGTGGTGTGTGCATTTAAAGTGGGACTCCCCTCGTTTGCTGTCCCCTAGGGTCACAGGCAGATGACCACATTGCCCGGCGCACGGCGCAGAAGATCATGGCCCCGCCGGGCGGGAGGTCCAACATCACCTCACTGTCCTGATGCTGTCCCTGTGCCACCGTCGTGCCAGTCCCTGCCACCACCACCACCGGGGTCCCACCGGGGCCAGGCCAGCCAGGAAGGGGACGGTGGGTGCCCTCTGTGCAGGGTGACAATGAGCAAGTGCTTGTCAGCTGTCCCAGCCCTTCCCTTGTAGGTAGAAAGTAGAGTGACCCCCGAGGTAGCACTCCCAGCCTGGATAGTCCCGTCAGTATTCCTTCAGTAGCTGCTTGGAAAGCCCTTCCCCGTGCATGTGGCACCATGATGTCCCCAGGGCAGCGGGCTCAGCCCTGCTGGGCTGGCTGGGGGCTGGGGCAGAAATGAAGGCACATCCTGGCTGGATCACGCTCCTTTCCAGCAGCATCCACTGCCCGATCTCATCAAAGAACTTCCAACCGATGAGCACTTCCATGGTTTCCATACAGTCAGTCACATCCTGCCTGTCCACAGTGCTCCAGAGCAGCCTTGGCCATACTCCTGGAGCCACTGTTACCACACTCATGAGCCACCCCCGTCCGTCTGTCTGTCTGTCCCTCGCTGATCACAGCTCCAGGGGTGGGTGCAGGCCCCATGTCCCAGGGCAGAGCGATGCTGGCTCTCTGGGACCCGACCATGCTGTGGACCTGTGTCCTTCTGTCACAGAATTGTTAAAAATAATTTTACAGATTATTTGTACAGTTTCTCAAGAACTGAGTATGGGTCCAGTACCCAATACCAGGGCTCGTTTGGAGGCCAGGTGCATATGGCACACTCTTTTATAAAGGCTATTATAACCTGCTTATTATATTTAAAGGTGTGTACATAGAGTGAACCTCTGGCCACAGAGCCATGCATGTACCTCCAGGAACAGCTCGCGGTTCCTGTCTGCTCCTTGCTTGGAATAAAGTTGGTTGGAAACCGTAAAATGGTGGCAGTGGTTGATCCTCCTGAGTCTGTTTTTGTGTTTTCTTCCTTTGGTTTTTTCTGTGTGAGGATTGTACGATCCAGTCCTGACTTGCAGGTTACTGTGCTCCCCTTGGACAAAGGGAGAGGCTCCTCATCTGCTGTGTGGGCCCCAGGCAGAATCCCACTCTTCTCCTCAGCCATTCCGCTCACCCAGAGTGAGCTCAGCCAGGCTCGGGGACACACAGCCACCTGACCCCAAACCCCTCTGGTTTGCAGATGAACCCACAGCACTGGGAGGGGGGGCTGGTTTGTCCCGCTAAGACAACTCTACTCACGGTGCCGGTGAGACGCCAGCACAGTGAGATGCCTTGACATGTCCGTGAGGTGCCAGTTTCCCTCAGGCAGTGTCAGGCTTTGGTCTCCAGCCCTGTCTGAGCAGGGAACAAGAAAGGGAAAAGGGCTGTGGAAGCACAAGCAAACATCTACTCCATGGATTGGAGCTGGAATCGCACGTGTGGTGGCTCCAGATACACAAATCCATTAGTTAGGTAGGAATTATTACCTGAACCCACAAATGTAAACCGGGGAGCGATTTATTTTTTGGTGGGGTTTTTTTGATTATCTGATCTGACCTACATCTCACAGCTTAATGCTGCAGTAGGTTCTGCAGCAAACACATGGGAATGCATTTATTCGTATGTTTTATATTTAGTTTTAACTTATTTGATTTCATTTGTTTGTTTTCTGATTTTTCCTGCAATTGCACCAAGACAATTAACATCTAGTGGAAGATGTCCTTGCCTGTGGCAGGGGGTGGGACTAGATGAGCTTTAAAGTCCCTTTCAACCCAAACCATTTATGATTCTATAATCTATTTTCTTTCTAAATAGAGCTTAAAATTATGGCAGTAGGAACTCCATAAGGAATATAAAAGATAGAAGTTACAGTCTGTTGGCAGTGACCCCCCACCACCACCTCAACATCCGGGGGTGAAAGGGATACCCCAGCACTCTCAGCTTGGTAGCACTTAACAAAAGTTCTGTGGTCTCTGTCCTGGAAATATCCCTTTTCCCACAGTTGGGCTGGTTAGTGCCAGGTCCCAGAGATGCCATCCCCTCTCCCACCATCACCTGGTTTTGTTCCCTCCACCCACTGTGCCAGTCCAGGGCCCAAATCCCACCACCTCTTCCCTTCGAAGGGAGCGTTTGCATTTATTCCCTCTGTCAGGGAGCTGTTGGAGCTGGCACAGCTGCCCCAGCCTACTCCTAATGCAGGGGTTGGAGCCAGGAGCATCTCTGCAGCTCTCCCAGTGCCCGGAGATGCTGAGCCGAGCTCCACAGCCGCCTGCTAATGGAGCCAGAGCCTCCAGGAAACAAACCGCTCTGTGGCACCAACACAGTCTGGCCCTAATTCCTTTGGACAGCTTTCCTGCAGGCTCTAGGTCAGGGATGCTGGGGAGACGCTCCGTGCCCTTGACCAAGGGCACATCCCCAGCTCTGCAGCACCGCGGCTGCAACGGAGGAGCCCTAAATCTCTGCACTTGTTCCTGGAGTGGGGATGGACCTCTGGATTCCCTGCAGGACAACAGTACTCCTAAGGGACAGAATCAGCTGACAGAGGCACCAAACTATTCCTACACTTATCTCAAATTATCCCTGCCTTTCCATGCTCCCTGCAGCTTTTTTATTTATTTTTATTTTTCATGGAGCATCAGGACAAGGGGTCAGGGTAAGATGGGATATTGGGAAGGAAATCTTCACTGTGAGGGTGGTGAGGCCCTGGCACAGATTGTCCAGAGAAGCTGTGGCTGCCCCTGGATCCCTAGAAGTGTTCAAGGACAGGTTGGATGGGACTTGGAGCAACCTGGGCTAGTGGAAGGTGTCCCTGCCTATGGCAGAGGCGTGGGACAAGATGCTTGTCCCTGGAAAAGCTGGTTCCCACAGTTTAGGTACAGAGATAACGGCACAGGGCAGGCAGACACTGAGCACTCCTGGCTGCTATGGAGGTGTGAGTCCATCAGTTTTCCACCCACTGTATTTCAGTGTGGGAAGCTGCCCTCACCCTGTGCCCTTCACCTTTCCCCCCCTGTAGTGAATGACCTGGCTTGACGGGTGTCCTTGGTCCTTGGGGACACCCATGGACAGCTGGGAATGCCATCCCAGAGGCATCAAAGCAGAGGCGCCGGGCTCTGCAGAGAGGGACGAGCTCAGACTCAGACATCAATTCGTCTCGTTCCTTCACGGCTCCTTTGAAGTCAGGAGGAGCCTTCGTAGCTGCTGCCTGCGCTGTGACCCAGCAGCAGCACGTCACTGCCGAGCGAGAGAAGTGATTCCAGCACTGAGGAGGGATGAGAGGGGAAAAGCAGAAATCTCCTGGCACTCCCACGGCTGCTTTTACCGAGTTTAAGATACAAAATCCAAGGCTGTGTAAGGGGAAATACCAAATCACTGTGAGCCACAGCTATTGTGTCCTCCCTGTCACAGCAATGCCGGGGTCCTACCACCATCCCCTCCCACCTCCAGCCCCATCCTGCTGCTCCCAAACCACCTGCTAGCCCCAGTGCTGACAGCAGCAGGGCCGCTTTGAACAGTGCTGGCTCAGGCCCATGGCCATGCCCAGGACTCTACTCAACCTCATTGAGACCCTTCACCCACCATGGACAGGGCCCTCAGCCCCACTGTGTGCACACACAGCCTCCCTAGGGAATTACAAACACCTTCTGGCTGACACTGGAAAGTGGGACACTGGAACGCCTGGATCCAGCTGTTCCTCTTTCAGCACCTGTTTTTGAGGTGTCTCACAGCCATGTTCCTGCAGCTCTCATCCCACCTGGCTCCACACCAGCAGGGCATCCCAGCAGCCCTGGGTCTGGCTGGGGTCCAGAATTCCAACATTCAGGTGTTTCCATGATTTCATGGATCTACAGCTCAAAACCCTGGAAAAGACACCAAATCCTTGGCAATGTTAAAAATACACGTTTATTACTCCACATGTGCAATGGCTTCCGGCAGTATCTGCAAAAACACAAACTTGTTGTAACTTAAATGTTCCATGACGTGGTAAAATTGTCATGCAAGAAAATTACAGGAATGTATTAACATAAAATACAAAGATATATTTACATATATATGCACTGCGATAATTTTAAAAAAATACCCTACCAAGGCAACAGGATTTCAGCACTGTCCAGGGTCAAGTCTATATTATTGGCATTTTTGCTATTATTTTATTACTCTTAGTCTCTTTTTGGCAAGCTCTAGAGTAATAAAGAATTGGCAACAGAAGAAACATCAGGACCTGACCTGACATTTGTCTTCTGCTCAAATTCCCAGTGAAGGCCGTGGAATTCAATGGAAACACTTAAAAATATGCAACTTTGCAAAACTTTGTAACACAACAGAGATAAGAAAACAATCTCATGGCAAGTGATTAAAGGAGAATAATTTATAGGTGCTGTAGACGTTTCACAGCGGATAATGGCACACGCTGTATAAATCTGTCATACAAAAAATACAGGTATTTAAATATTTATATCCAGAAAACTCCTGTGTTCTGGTTGTAGTGGAGGTGTAACCCAGAGCTGCTAGTGATGCCTTCCAGGCTGGGATTTGGGACCAGGGCTATGTCACAACTTCACTGCGAGGTTTGCTCAACATCCAGCATCAGCCAGGGCTCATCCAACACCAACAGCAACAGTGGCACTGGCACCAGCAATGGTGGGAAACCCCAGCACATCCCCAGGAATCCATTGTGGAGGGCATGAGCTGGACATGGGACACCCTGGAAGGAGTCACAAAGATGTGGGGCCAGCAGGACCACACTTGGCTCAATCAGCACCAGCTCGTTACTGGGACACAGCGATGGGGACACAACACAACAGGGGCCCAGAGCAGGGACGGGAGGGTCTGAGCACTGAAACCCAGCACGGGGGTTCTGACAATGAAGCAAACACTGATCTGTTTCCCATCACTTTTCCCTTTTCTAATTGCTCTTTCCTTACCATTTCTCCTTCAGGGACTGGGCAGAAACAGGCATCAATGGAACCTGGCCCCGACGGGCTCTGGTAAGGTTATGTCCAAGCATCACTTTGGACCACCACTGAGCACTTCAGGGACATGTTCATGGTGTCTCTCCCAATCGGCACAATGATCCCAGAGCTCTGTGTCCTGGTACTGTTCTTGGGGATTCAGGTTCAGCAATGACTGAGGCAGAAGCAGTGCATCCCCAGCACATTCCTGGGGAGGCACTGCTGGATTGCAGGGGTGTTTCCTGGGCAGACAGGATCTGCCCGGAATGTTTCCCTGGGAAGGAGCTGTTCCCTAGCTTTTCCCAAGAAGCTCTCCCAGTTTCTGCCAAGTGCTGCTGAGATGTGCTGCAAAGGGAGCAGATGACTGACACAGAGAGGGTTTGGGCTGAGAAGCCTCTATTTCAGAAGTGAGTCAGCTCCTCTCCACACACATCAACCCTACCTCAGGGCCCCTTGTCCCTTGTCCTAAGGAAAGTAATGCAAATATCAATTAGACATGTCATGTAACTGCCAACAGCTCTCCTGGCCTGAGAGCTTCTGGTTGAATAGGATCTATCTGCACCTCTCACATACAGGATGTTTTGGTCAAAAAATCAGTGACTCTTCTCATCATTCTGATAGTCCAAACTTTTGTTGTTATTTACAGAAAGTTGCTAAATAGTGCAATGGAATTCACTGAAACTATCCATGCCAGTAGAGTTAATCATCTGTAATTCATAACCTCTGAATAAATACATGGTTTAATCCTCATCTGCTGCACTGGGATAGGGCTGGGTACTCCCGCTGAGGGATGTGGGATGGAGGACATGAGGTGTGTGCAGAGAGACACAGGGAGAGGAACAGGCTCCCCACAAGGAGAGCAGGGGCTGCTCAGCACAGAATGGGCCAGAGCACACGGCCTACCTGCACACACAGGTGTGCTCTGATGGGCAGGAGAAGGTAATTAGGCCACCCTGGTATCCAGTAAACAGACTGGAAGTTACTGGGGGTGGAAAGGGTAGGTCCAGTCAGCACAGCCCAGGATCAGAACGGGGGTAGGTGCCCTCCTACAGCTGGGAAAAGGAGCAGGAGAACACATTTATTTCAGCCCTAGCTCACTGAACAGCCCAGCCCTCCTGAGCTGTCATTAACACAGCTCCTAAACGAGGCACAGGGTGTGCAGGGACCCGTGGGTGACACAAGGGCCTCCCAGTGTGACCCTGGTCCCTCACCAGGCATGGCAAGGGTGGGATGTTCATCCCCCCAGGTCTGACAGCACCTGCCTTGCTCTGTCCTGAAAATAACTATGCAAATGGACCCAGTGCTCCGGCTCCCCTCCTCCTGCACACCTTTAAAGACTGCCCCAAAAATGTGCTTCTGCACAATTTTAACCACGCAGTAATTCCCACATAAAACTGTGGAAGATGCACGGCCGTGTCACTGCTCATATCAGATGGTTTCGTACCATTTAACACCTTTCTGGTTTATTTGTGGAAACAAAAACTGCAACAAAAGTTGTCCTGAAAGAATCTACGTTTGTTAAAAACTTTTCCCATCCATTTTTGCATTAGGAATATCCAGTAAGGATGCCAACACTGCAACCTCCCAGTGTCTGGCAGCAAAGAGCTGTTGATGGTTTGGTGGTGCCTGCGGTCCCACCACACCCCTGGGTGCCACAACAGCTGCAGGGCTCAGTTTTAGCAACAGTAACCAAAAGCCACTCTATAGCAGATTAAACAGTATATGAAGGCTCCTAAAACAAGAAAGGCAACATCCAGAGCTGGAGCGGGGGAAGGAGACCTCCCATCTTATTACACAGTTAAGACAGGTATTGGTAAATTATATACAGTACCTGTATTTTACACCGAAAATAAAGTAAATTGAAGGGTGCAATAAGATATTCCTGTCTTTCATAACTGAGCAGCCTTGCAAGGCCACTCATTCTGCCTCCAGCTAAACCTGAGCCTGTGATAAACTGTGTCCTCCAAACCCAGGCAGACAAAGTCAGACCCTCCAGTCCATCCCAGGGCTCTCCGCTGCCTGCAGCAGCCACGTGGAGAAAGTAAATATTTTAAATACATTCTGCATCTCAAATACACATTGAACCCATTACACTTTACCCAGTCCCTGAAGAATCCATGGAGTGCACAAAAAACATTTATTTGCCCGGAGTCAGGAAAGGAACTGACAGGTGACGCAAGGACAAGGAGGTGCCTGGGACGTCCTCATGCTGCAGGACTCAAACAGCTGGAGGCTCCCAGGAGCTGGTGCCACCCACCACAGACTGGAGAGGCCTCAGGGCTGCTACAGTTTGCACAGGGATTGCTTGTCCCCATGCAACCTTTGTGAACAGGGAACAGGGAAAAGTCAAACTCGAACCACCTCTTCAGCCTTCCTCCCTGCTCCGTGTCTTCCCCTGTGGGACCCAAGGATGCAGCTTCTTTCCTTGTCCACTCACTGCATTAAAAACGTGCATTCAGCAACCTGACATTAAAACAAGTAAAGAAGTTGATCTCCCCTTGGCAAGTTGCATAGGCAGTGTCTTCCCCCACGACGTGCCGGGCTGGCGCTCCGTAACCCAGGAGGGCAGTTCTGTATGAACTCTCTGTCTCCAGCTCTGCAGGACGAGCTGTGGTGCTCTCGGGTGGCAGCGGGGTCGGCTCGGGTGCTCAGCGCACCTGAGGCAGGTGAGCGGCGCGGGCGGAGACCCTCGCCCAGGGCTCCAGCCTAACTGCTGCCCGAGGAGCACACGGAGCTGCACATGTGCAGGTTGGAGGGCTCGGACTCAGCCTCCGCCTCGGCTTCGTCAGTGGTCTCAGAGGCAGACACAGACTCACTTGGCTGCTCTTGGCTCTTCTTTAGTCTGCAGGAGGAGAGGAACCAGGAGTTATCAGGCACTCTCAAACCAAAAATTCCCAGAAGGAGTGGGGTGAGGGTGGTCTGCAGCCATGAGCACACCCCAGGCTGCCCTCCCACTGCTTGACAGGGGCCTACTGCAGACCCACGGTGAACAAGAGGAGGCTTCCCAGGGCACACAAAGAGGTGATGACAGAGGCCAATCAGCAAACCACACTGAACTGCTCTGAAACATCCCAAAATGGCTTGAGAGGATTCAGCCTACCCAGACCTCGGCCACAAGCACTTGCACTGCAGCCAGGCTCCCACCCCCACCTCCTCCATGGAGCCTCCCACTATGCTTATGGACCAAACATTCCCAAACTCAGGGAAGCAGCAGTTTTAATCCAGCACTTTCACTGTGTGCTCATGCCCACCAGAGACTTTAACACCTTCATAAAATCATTCAGGTTCAATATCATCAAGTCCAACTTTCCCCGCCTTCATTTCCCAAAACATCATCTTCTAAAAGCAGGATGGGCAAGGAGATGCCATGGGGAAACCGAAGCAGTGTCACATACATATGTTAAATCCCAGAAGTCTCTCCACAGCATATTTCATTTAATAATCCCTGATCTTGTCTCCCTTTGTGGGAGCTCAGAGCCATTTTTCGCACACAGGCAGCACCTGAGCTCCTCAGCTGACAACAGTCACCTGGGGCTAAGCCCGCAGCAAGGTGCTACAAGCTGTCAGGCACTGAACTCTGATTCCTAAGGGAAGTCAGGAAAAAGAGTATTTTTCCCTAAAAAACCACCCAACATACTCACTTCTCTCTGTTGAAGATGACAAAGTCCTGCTGGATAGCTTCAAGGCATTCCTGAAGATAGTCATTTTCCTGTTGAAATAAAACATGACATGCATAAGCTGCCCTATTTGCATTTCATTGCTGCCTGCAGCACCCCAGCACTCCCAGCTGTGTGCAGAAGCCTCCAGATGTGTGCAGGAGATTCCCCCCCCACCCCAAACCTCAGCACAACAGCTGGAGGCAGCAGGGCTGGTTGCCGTGTGGCTTTCACCAGGGGCTTGTGTCATCCACAGCAGCAGTTTTCCATAAAACACAGATCACACCATTCCCCACATAAACACAACACGTTTATCCATGTATCCTGTATTTTGGGAGTGCTGTCAGCCCAAAGGAAGGACAGCCAGCGTGGGGAGAGCCCAGCACACAGCCCACATGTGAGAATCCCTGCAAACACACACAGGGAGCTGCTGCCTTGTCCCCAAGCACACGTGGTCCGGGGCCATGTGGGGACACTGGCTACACACACCTCAGTGCCCAGACCTCTGCTGTTCATTTAATTTTCCAAAGTACAGACTACTGTGAAAGACTTTGATCAAACTTCCATAAAAAGAATGCTTGGTTGGCAGAAAGACTCCAATGGGGAAATGTTTTTACCAAACTAAACCCGCAGCCCCTGCAGTGCAGCAGGAATGGCTGTTACACCCACCCCAAATCCAGCCATTCAGCCTTTTGCCAGCTGGATGCTACCCCACAGAGCACTTACAGACTGGGAGCTGTCTTTGCTGTTATCTCTCGACTTGTTCTTTGCAAGCCTCTTCTTCTTCTTGTGCAGGGGCCTCGACTCCAGAATCATCTCCTCCAGCTCAAAGGTGGGGTCACAGTGCAGGCGGCCCTTCTGCAACACAACGTGACACGCATGTCAGGCACAGCAGAGACTCAGAAACCACCTCCCCACGGGAGGTGCTGTCACAGTGGTTCCTTTAATAGGAGAAGTGGTCCTGATACAGATCACTCCTACTCACATTGGGGACGAAGCCTGGCTCCACGCGCTTCCCGCAGACGTCGCTCCAGACCACACCAGACAAGTACGTCGAGGCCTGGATATCACCCAGGCAGGAGAAGCGATGCTCAGGGTTCACTGTCAGCAGCTGGAGAGGGAAAAACATCAGAGAGAAAAGCATTGGAAGGAAAAGCACTGGAGGGAAAAGCACTCATGTCAGAGGAAAAAGACAAAGCACCCAGCACCATCCTGCCTGGGTCAACTCAGATAGTTCAGACATGCAGGAGCATTTCTGTTACGGGAAATACATAACTTACTACGGGAAAAAACTTTAGAAAACGTTCTGGAGGTTGTGAAACTGGGTACTGTGAGCTCCTGGACAGAGTGGGTTTGCTCCCTCCACGCGTCCCAGGATGCACAACCCTTTCCTGCAGCACTCGGCACTCTCCAGGAGCCCCATGTCTCTCTGGACCAGTTTTTGCCGTTTTCCCAGAGCACCTAGAATTTGAGATCTGATCCCTCAGTTTGGGCATCTTCAACTAACCGTGTCTGGTCTTCCAGCTGACAGGCACCTACAGTGGGACCTCCACAAAATGCCCATCTGGGACTGTTTTCCTTAAAAAAATAGTCACTGCTAGGCACGCTGATTCTAGGTGTTTACAATGTTTTTCCAGAAAATAAAGCCAGCACGGGGTGTTTCTCCAACGCTGAAGGTGACAGTGCACGGGGCAGGTGACGGTGGCTGTACTTGCAGCCTCCCAAGCCCAGGGATGCTGTGAAGGCTGAGTGGGCAGGATGCAGGGCTGGGGCACCCCAGCGCTTTGGGGGGACATGGGGGTCCTTCTCGGCTGAGGGGGATGCTGGCACGTTCCCTGTGAGAGGATTCCCTGGATGCCCAGTAGATGGCAATGCGAACCTGCCGAACTGCCGCCGCTGCCTCCGCTGGAAACGCTGCTCCTCGTTAAACCGAAGCCAATTCTACAAACTGCCCGCCCAGCATTAACTCACACCAGAGGCGCTCATTTGCTGCCAGCGCGGGGTGTATCTTTCCTACAGCAAATTCACCAGCTACTTTTCCGAGTTCTCAAGCAAGCCGGAGCTAAACCCATCTCCCCACCTCATCACCAGCTTCCTCCAGCTGCAGCACGCGGGGAGCACCAGGACATTCCATAGGCCTGCAACCCCCCAACAGCTCTCACAACGCCACCAGACCCTTCAGCCCTGAAAAACTGGTGAAAAAGAGCAGCCAATGCTGCAGTGCAGCACACACTCTTTATGTCATATGCCACCCCAGCCATCACTGCTGACTTTATAGGTTACAGAGCTCATGGAGAGGATGGGATGCTGGAAGACACAGTTCTAGCCCAGCTGGGAATCTGACTGCCACATCAAGAACAGCCTTTTTGCTTCTCTTGCTGTCAAACATAGTGCATATTATTACATGGATAATAAACACAGAACACACATCATTAATCATGGAACCTCAGGATGGTTTAGGTTGGAAGGGACCTTAAAAATCATCTAGTTCTAACCCTCTGCCATGGGCAGGGACACCTTCCACTATCCCAGGTTGCTCCAAACCCCATCCAACCTGGCCTGGAACACTTCCAGAGATGAGGCAGCCACAGCTTCTCTGGGCAACCCGTGCCAGGGCCTCACCACCCTCACAGCCAAGATTTTCTTCCCAATCTCCCATATAACTCTGCCTTCTGGCAGTGGGAAGTCATTCCCCCTTGTCCTGTCCCTCCAGGCCGTTGTCCCAAGTCCCTCTCCAGCTCTCTTGGAGCCCCTTTAGGCACTGGAAGGCGCTCTAAGGTCTCCCCTAACCCTTCTCCAGGATGAACACCCCCAGCTCTCCCAGCCTATCTTTTTTGAAATTAGTAGTAGTAGTTGGTTAATATGCTGATAATTTTCCAGCTAGTCCCATCCACACAGCAACTAACACCCAACACAGCCCCCCAGCAGGACAACGTACCTTCCGCAGCAGTGCAACCATCTCTTTGGACCAGGCCGAGGAGTACTGAACACTGACAGTGCTGAAGAGCTGTACCAGGGACTCCACGGGGTTGTTGGAGTGGATGTCATAAGGCCTCTGGGAAGAGAGCAGAGAGATGAGAAGGAATCCCCTCTCCCCCTCTGTCAGTCAGACGCACATTCCAAGGGCAGGATGGCCAGAGCCCTACCCAGCCTCGCAGCAGCTCGTAAGCCATGACTCCAAGAGACCACCAGTCCACCTCGAAGGAATAGCCCGTCCCGCCGTTCAGGAAGGAATGGAAAATCTCTGGGGCTGAACAGGAAGGGCAAAATGCAACAGGTCATTCATTGTTTCTATTTCAGTATTTCATGTAAGTCAGTGAAAAAGCTTACGGTGATTTTTATTCACAACTGCCCAAGGGGAGGTGTGTGAGGCAGGGAGAGCAGTGGCAGCAGCAGTGTGCCTGCCCTCCATGGGAGCTGGGCTATGGGGTACACACAGGGAGAGCCCTCCCAGTCCAGGGACGGCAGAAAACCGGAGCCCACTGGGGTGAAACTGGAGCCCACTGGGGTGCAGCAAGTCCAAGGGTAGGGCCAGCGGAAAGGGAAGGGATGGGGATGGCAGGGTGGGATGGGAGGGGCATGATAGGATGGGGACGGCAGGACTGTTTGGGAAGGGTAGGGCAGGATGGGATGGGAGGGAGGGCACACCAGCAGTGATGCCTTCACCCCCGGAGTTTCACTTTTCAAACAATCAGGCTCTGCTGAATGACTTGGGCACGTGCATTAATGCCCTTAATTAATCCGCTGCCTCTGCCCCAGCCAGGGCCCCTTGGGCAGCATGTGCTGAGCATTCTCAAAATGCAAAAAAACCCACTCTGAGTCAGAGCAAAGGGGTAAGAGCAGTGATTGTTTCTTACCCATGTAGGGCTTTGTCCCAGCCAACGCAGTCGCTCTTTCACCGTCCCTAATTATTGTTGCAATATTAAAATCTGTTAAATGGGCATGACCTTAAATAAAGACACATTTTAAGAAGGAATTAATGGCAGTGCAGTGGCAATGCAGAGTCAGAATATATTTGTTTCATAAGCTTCTGCCCTCAGACAGGGTAGTGCAGGCAGGGGCAGGTCAGGGTCGGACCCCATGGAACAGCCATATCAGATCCCAAAGCTTTTCCAGGATCTGGGCTGGCCAGGTGATTAAAGGGTAGTGAGCTTTGGATCTTGATTTTAAAAGCTTGGAACAAACCAGTAGCCCCCAGCAGCTCCAGCACTTGGCCAAATTGCTCTGGCCAGAAGCTCTAGGAGTGAAGAGGACAACGGGGAAACACTATCATAGAACCACAGAATGGTTTGGGTTGGAAGGGACCTTAAAGACATCTAGTTCCAACCCCCTGCCATGCCCCTATCTCTTCCACCAGTGAGGGAAGAGGCCAAGTGTGGGCAAAGCAAGGGGGTAACCAGGAGAGGGGCTGCCCTTGGGGGATCCTCCCTGGCATTACAATGCACCATGTTCAAGTAAAAGAAGGGGTGCTTTTCCCACACTTTCCCCAGGTAAAAAGATGCCCAGTACTCAGGACTGTAAAGGATCTGTTCCTGGAATGAATAAGGGAGCAAAGAGGGGCAGAGTGATCCTACCTTGCTCATCAAGGAGGATGTTGTCTGGTTTTACATCTCTGAGAAAAGAAGGAAGGTTACAGCAGATGGAATCTCAGTCAGACCAAAGACGCAATTCAACAAAAATCCTGTAACTTTTTAATCTATCAAAAATTAGGAACAAATGAAACAAAAATACCCTAACATGAGGTAAGTCCTTTTACGGTGGACTAGAAATATGCTTTTCCTGGGTAACCAGGTGAAAAAGTGGGAGCATGGGACTGGTTCAGGCATCATTCCCGAGGAAAATTAATAACACAATACTAGGGATGTTTGTGTGAAGCCCTAGATGGTTTTGACACGTACCCTGGAAGGTTCAGACCCCAGTGAAGCATCAGGCTCCCTCTGAGTGATAGGGCAGGAACAGCAGACAGAGGGTGCCCAGGACCAGCAAAGACAGTGTCACCCACCCCAACCCCACCACAGGCAGGTCCCACCAGCTCCCACCTGCCAGCAGGGCCTGCAGGGTTACCTGTGGATGATGTGCTGGCTCCGCAGGTAGTCGAGAGCCAGAGCCATCTCACAGATGTAGAGTTTCACCGTCTCCTCAGTAAACTGAACATTCTGCTGCAGGTGATAGCGCAGATCACCACCCAGAAGCAGGTCCACCACCATGAACATGTCCTCCTCGTCCTGGAAGGAGTACCTGTGGGACCAGCAGTGGGTGAGCAGGGCTTACAAACCAAGTCAGGCTTTTCCCCTCTCCTAACTATTCAGCTCCTGTGAGAGCTGCAAACAGTCCCACCACAGGCACGGAATCAGAGAACCACAGAGTTGTTCAGGTTGGAAAAGCCTCTGAGACCATCAAGTCCAACCATTCCCCCATGACTGCCAAGGCTGCCACTAACCCACGTCCCCAAGTGCCACATCCACACACCTTTTAAATCACTCCAGGGATGGAAACTCCACCACTGCCCTGGGCAGCCTGTGCAGGGCTGGACAAACCTTTCCATGAAGAAATTTTTTCCTAATATCCAGTGTAAATGTCTGCTGGTGCAACTTGTGGCCATTTCCATTCATCCTATCCCTTGTTCCCTGGGAGCAGAGCCTGACCTCCACCTGGCTCCCCCCTCCTGTCAGGGAGTTGCAGAGAGTGAGAAGGTCCCCCCTGAGCCTCCTTTTCCCCAGGCTGAGCCTCCCCAGCTCCCTCAGCTGCTCCTGGTGCTCCAGACCCTTCCCCAGTTCCATTCCCTTCCCTGGACATGCTCCAGCTCCTCAATGCCTCTCTTGCCATGAGGGGCCAGAACTGAATATGCTACTTCATATTTGAATATTTGCACCTTCCCAACTAAGCAAACCCAGCATAAGACATGGGTCTGTTTTTTAACCCATTGCTACACTAAGCAACACTTCCTTGGAAGAGGGAAGTATCCCAGCCAATGTTCCCCCTCTCTCCCCGTCACTGTCCTCTCCCAAGCGAGCAGTGCTGTGTCACTCCACCAGCGCAGAGCTCAGGCTTTGCCAGCCAGACACTTCAGAGAAACTTCACATTCACAATTGCAAATAATCTCATAAACCTTCTTAAAATATCTCTGCCTATCCTGAAGATGAAATGGAAAACACAACTGCTAATTTAACCAGAAAAACCAGAAAGAGATTTATATTTACTGTGGAGTAAACCGCCTCTCTAAATCTGCTGTGGGTCCCGCAGGAGACTGACAGCAGGGGGATACACCAAAACAACGCTCATTGTTATATTTGGTGACTGCAGTTCCAAGGAAAGAGTATGTGGGATTGTATAATACTTATGAATCACTCACTTCTACTCCCATCTTAAATGTAGGTTTATTCTGAAAGTATGAGCCAAAAGGGAAGGATTTGCTAAGTGAGAAAGTTCTCTCCAGAATTTCATTACTTGTTGGAAAAAACATTTGTAATTCCTAAAATGCTGAAAAAAATCAGTATTAATTGGCTATTCTGGAGCAATGGATAACAAAACAAATGTGAAGCACTACCCACTTCCATTACTTCGGGTACAAAGCTTCCTGAATTTTTGGAATTTTCCCGTCTGATCAGCCTACTGTGCATGCGGCACCACTGGAGCAGGAGGGGATAGCAGGGGCTGCCCCAGGCTCACATGAGTGTGCACCTCCCTGGGAAAAACTGCTGCTCCTGCCCCTCCCTGTGGAATCAGGGAACCCTTCAAAGGCACTGATTCCAGCCTTCACAACACATCCCAGTAGAAATGGGATATCAGAGGTTTTCTGTCACCTCTCACTGCTGTCACTCTTCCTGTGCCCTGGGAACAGAAGCCATGGGAGCTGCTCACCAGAGGTTCACCAGGAACACGTGCTCAATCTCCTGCAGGATCTCCAGCTCTCTGAACACGTTGCGCACCTCGTCCCTCTCAATGCACTGCTGCTTGTTCATGTACTTCATGGCATACATCTTCTCCGTGTCTCTCTTCTGCACGATGCACACCTGGAAAAAGAAAGTTAGCAACAAATTCTATATCCTCATTTGCTGCTTATTGGGCTGAGACCCACATGGTCAGCACCTCACCCCTTATCAAATCTCCCTGATCCCTGAGCTGTGACCTAGGACCTATGGACAGCAGCATCCCTGCTCCCAGTGCCACATCCGAACTGGGAGAGCATGGGCTCTGCTCCAGCCCACTGGCACTGGGTAACTGCAGCTGCTCCAGAGAGCTTTTCAAAGGAAGTGATGTCTGGGAGAGCTTTGGCCTTGCTGCCTGTGGATGGACACTGGCTTTGGGCAACCGCGGGGCTCTCTCCCAGCCTCACCTCCCCTCTGCTCTCACCCGCTGCTACCCAGCTCAGCAGGTTGGGTTTAACCTGCTGCACATATCACTGTGCTCTGAAAGGGCAAAATAATCCCGTTGGGGTTGGCAGAAAGCTATTAAAATGCAAATTTTCTACAACAACAACAAACACCTGGCCCAGAGGAATAACCCAGTACCCGTCCCCTGAGCCCTGCTCTGCCGACGGGCACAGAGCCCGCTGGGCTGGCACAGCTTCTCACAGCATGGCTTTGGGTGCCTCCCTCTGCTCCTCTAATGACACTTTAATTACCCAGGTGCCTGTTTTTAAAAGAGCTAATTAGCTATACACGTAACTATTTTTAAATGAGCTAATGGAATGTCTACATCTGCTATAATTGTGTCTGCCCTCTTTTAATTATCAGACAAGTTCGTAATTAGGATGAGCTGGATATAATTCCTCTGGCATTTGGGCATTTGGTCGGGAGCAGGCTGACCCGGGCTGGCTCCAGGCAGAGAGCAGGTCATGCTTACACCGTGTGGGAGCAAGTAATGGGAATTTCCGTGGAGGGCAGGAAACCACAGACAGGTGGGAGCCAGGGAACTCTGCGCACCTCTAAAACGCTGCCATTAATAATCATTTGCGAGTGCTAATGGTGCTCAGTGTAATATCATTAAGGACACACTGAAGAGAGGAGGTGGCAGAATAATAGGTGGTTATCGTTTGCCTGATAAACCCCCAATTAGCAACGCACAGGAATTAACGGGATTATTTTGCCATTGTCATAACAATTACAGTAAGAGCTGGAAATCAGGTGTTGCAATAACTCCATGCACACCTCAGACCTCACATTAGGGGCACTTTGCAGGCGGAGTGACCTGAGCTTTTCCTCTGGTGCCCGTGGGCGAGCAGCGCCCATCAGCTCCAGCTGCCAGGGACTGTTCAGGTAAAAAACTTAAGGAAAAACCTCCTTTGTGCAAACTTAATAACAATAATGAACAACCTACCAAAATGCACACCACCAGCCCCTGCCTAGAGCAGGCCGAGCTGTTTGTACATTCAATAAACGAGTGAAACATATATTTTATATTTTATAAATTCTTAAAGCAGCAAAGCCCTAACAATATCCCTTTAAAACCTAGTCATTGCTGTAGAACTGCTCTGAAAACAAACCTCTGGATAATAGCCATCCAGGCACTGAGCAACATTCTCTCCTGAAGGCAGTTTATTCCACATTATGGCTGGAGACTCTTTAGTTTCTGGGTGCTTTGGTCTTTAGGCTATGACTTGCTGTATCTTAACAAGTATAGCACGTTATATTGCTGTCATTTGCTTCTTGTTTTTCCGCAGGGCAAATGAGAGCCCAGTATAATAAATGAGAAAATGGTGAAAACTTCTTGTACTCTGTAATCATAACAAATAGTTTTCTGCAATGCAACAGTATCACTTCCACACAAAACAACACCAGTTCCAGGCCCTCTGGAAATTTTTGTTCTCTGATTTCTGGAAAGAAACACCATTAATGGTTCATGATCACACGTACTGCTCTTGGAAGGGATCTAACTCAAGGCAAACTAACACCAGGTGTCAGTGCTGCCCTGGCTGGGCTCAGTCACCTTTGTAAGGTGCCTCTGCTCATAGAAATGCACCGAAGTGTTTGTGTCCCCCCAAAACATCGGTGCCACAACACCTATCTTATCCTTTATGTGCTTCTTCATTCATGCATCTGCTCCTGGGGAAGGAATAAACACCTCCTTGGTCACAAACCAAGAGTGTTTTTTTAATTAATCCATTTTCAGGCAGGTCTACAATGCAGAGAGTCTACAATGCAAGAAGCAGAAATTACTCTGTCCTTGCTCTGCACAATGGCCCCTTGTCACACACAGGGAATGTTCAGTGGTTAAATACAGTCATTAGGAAAACATGCCAGCCCTGCCAGGCAGAAGGCAGGCATCAGCTGGGAGTGGATTGCTCAAGATACAGCACATGAAAGCTTTCATAGAGTCCCAGATACCCCGAGCATTCAGCCACTGCCAAAGGGTTTGTGTGCTGCTGCCCCTAACAGCAGAGAAGAGGGCTCCAGCCAGGAGAGGGGACTGTAACACCTCCCAGGTTCACCTCACTCCACAGGGCCCCAGACAGTGACAAGGCCTGTACTGTCACCTGAGCTGGCAGCTCCCTGAATCCAGGACATCCTTCACTCAGCAGCACCAACTGCCTCATTAATTCACCAGTGACCTCGGTGATAGCAAAAAAATGCCATATGGGGAAAACTGACTCTGGGCTTTGAAATATCCTCCTTAAGGTAAGAGTTACCATTTAAAAGCTCCGCACATGAACACAGTACTCAGAGCTGCCTCTGCTTCCTGCACAGGCTTTGTTTTATCACCACAAGCAGTCACAGAGCTGGAGTCAGCCTGGCTTCAGTCATAGAATTGTGGAATGGTTTGGGCTGGAAGGCACTTTAAAACTCATCCAGTCTCACGCCCTACCATGGGCAGGGACACCTTCCACTAGCTGGGAAACCAAGAGGAACCCCCATGGAAGGAGTTGGGAATCTCACAGGCATCCTGCAGGATGTCAGGCATGGGCAGCAGGGCTGCACCCCCCTCATTGCACCTGGAGGACCCCTCCCTGTGGTGCTCCAGCAATGCTCCCTCTGGGCACTGGAACAGGCACAAAACAGAAACCCAGCACAGCACCCACCCAAAGCTCACCTGATTGTCCCATAGCATCTGAAAATCAGAGATGGGGACAAAGGGACCAGCTTTAATTTGAAAAACACAAATAAACAGCAGCCTGTGGAGTGGGAACAGCCAGCACGGCTCCAAACAGCTGTCCTGGAGTCAGTTTGGTGGGGGCTCTTCAGCAGCTTCCAACTCAGCCAGGGAAAACATTAAGAATTTCAAATATCAGACCACAATTTAAAGTTTAAAAACCAGAACAAACAAAAACCCCCCACTGGAACTAAATAAGAACAGATCTGAGGGACTCACCCTTTTGACTGGTTCATCTTCTACCCCCACCCACACCACGACTGTCACTCACAGGGGTGCACCTCACTCCTTCAGTGGGACATAAACACCACTTACACAAACCAGACCTTGGGCTAAAGCCTCAGGATAAACCTCGGTCCATAAGACCAAAGCACTCACTGTCACATCACAAACTGTGCACCAAAAGCAGGAGGAGTTCATAATCCACCAGGAATTATCAGGTTCCTCCCATCACTCCTTGGACATCATTTACTGAGCTGCTGCTTACAGGAGTTATTGCTACTTTCAACCCAGCCATGGTGTAAGGTGCCACAGAAAATAGAAAACAGGCATTTGGGGGCTAACTGATGTTCAGGGGACTTGGGAGTTATGTTCTTTTGGGAAGTTTTTTCATTCTAGTGTATTTAGGACACTTTCTCCTATCACCTCAGCTTTTGCTGCTCTGTACATTTCCCCGCCCAGCTCCCTCTCTTTAGTCAGGCTTTTCTCTTTTAGAAATCCAATAACTTTTTTTCCTGCTGATTCTGAAGGAATTCACCAGGCTGAAATTGCCACTCAGATGAGAGATCACCTACTCACTTAATAGCATGTTCTGACTTCTCTCAAACTCATTATGAAGGGGCAGCACAATCTGCCTGGGCTCAAACAAAAGCTGGGCAGGATCCACAGAGCTAATAGATACTGGGGATCGATCTCAATCTCAACTGCACAAAGACATTTTTCTTTCTGCATATGCAGACCTGAAATGACCCTGTCCTCTGAGGGATGTCACCATCACGGCCAATGCACAAACCCACAGCTGACTCAGGGACCTGCCCTCGGGGTCCAAACTGGGAGCAGTGGGTTTTCTTCTTGAATTTCTCCCTCTTTGGCTTCTGCCTTTGGAAGACTATGCCCTGTAATCCTTCCACACACAGACACTCTATTGACTTTGGCTCAGAGCCACCGGGACGTTTCAGCGTACAAAGCTGGACTGCACTTATTTTGATTTTAGAGCAGAGTCAAGGCTTAGTGTCAGCCAGCACTACACACCCACATCAAACACCTTAATCCTGCCCACTTCTGAACCGCAGCCGAACGCTGCTCTAAAGATGCTTACTTGCAGTGGTTGCACCTTGCCCATTTATATTGATTTCTCCTCCACTTCTGCTGATTTCCCTTGGGTATTTAACCCTCCCTGTTTTCCCCAACACCTATAGAGCCACCATTTTACCAGAAAGGTTGAAACTTGAAATGTGAAGCATAAACATACAATTGCCTGTGGCAACCAAAACCATCTGTAGGCTTCGGGGCCACCTGGGGAAAAGAGTCTCTGCTCTGGGGGAAGCACGGCAGCAGCCTCAAGAAGGATGTTGAGGAAATGGCAGATTTGCAGCCTCTGGAGCAGGAACTAAGAGCTTCATTCTGAAGGGCCACAAGCAGTGAGGAGGCATTTGCCATGACGTATAAAGAGCTCAAGCTTTTTTGAGAACTGAGTTCAGTTTTGAACACTAAATTTTACAGCAGAAATGAAAAGAGAAAAAACACAGTAACTTGTGATAGAGCCACGTAAGCATATGATTACTGCACCTCTCTGGACACCAGCCTGTCTGCTGGGCTCATGGAGAAAGTCTGAGATAAATACCAGTCACCCCAGCTGGAGACCACCTGCAGGAGACCACCTCAGCAAGGCTCTGAGACATTGGAGACAGACTGCAAAGGCAGGGACAGGCAGCTCTTCCTTGCAGGGAAGGGCAGGAACATTGTGATCACTGGTTTCCCGAGCTTCTTGAGCAAAACCAGGTAAGAAACGCTTTACTGTACCGTGCACTGCTGAAAGAATAACCTCAATATTGACCTTTAACAATCCATCTCCTTCAGCCAAGCTCTCCTTGGATGGCTCAGCTCTTGCACCAAGACATCGCCCACTTCTCCCAGAGTTGTCATCCTTTGGAAAGTGGCTGTAGGGAAATCCTATCACCCAGTGTCCCCAGGACCCCTCTGCTTCGCCCTTGTACCAAGAGCTGCAGCCAGAATCTTGCCAATCATATATATACAAAAAAAATTAAATCATTTAAATTCCCAGCTGCTGTCAGGAAAGCAGCAAACAGGGATCAGGATGTTCTGGACATGGCTGGGGTGTCACAGCTGCACAGGACACTGAGCCACTTCCCCTGGCATTTAAAAGCATCTTTGTATCCATCCTGTATTATGATGGAGCGGATGGCAACTGAAACACAATCCTTCCCTGGTAATTAACATCTGTGTAATACTGGTAATTAAAAAGTTCATATTAACTTGTTCTACAGTTCTCACAAACACTAAAGATAAAACCGGCTAATTTTTTTTTTCTAAACATAGCCAAGACAGCAAAGCTTAAAGCTGCCTCCCGGGTGTACGTGCAGTGATACAATTACTGTATCAGGGATTCATTAAGCACACGAACCACGGGGAGCAGCTGGATGAAGCTCTGCTGGAAGCATCTCCCACAGATACCCCCTGGGAGCAGCTCCCCTACAAGAGCAGGCCCAGGAGGATGCTGGTCCCTTGAAGGGGCTCCCTCTCCATGGATGCTGACCCAGAGCTTGGTGCCATGAGCCCAAGGGGCTGGAAACACTAAAGGCAGCCAGCACCTGCAGGAGCCTGTGCAGCCCCTCACCACCCCTTTAGGGATGGTCCTGGGGGAGGGAGTTCTGGGCAAGGCAGACCATTTTTATCCTTAGGGGGCAACAGGTCTGGTGGAATTCAGAGGGACCTCATGGAACCACAAAACGTCCTGGGGCAGGGCTGTAGCTGCACACAACCTACCGCTGACACTCAGCAGGGACACGCTCAGCAGGGACACGCTCAGCAGGGACACGTAACTGTAACTCTATCTGATCCTGAATAAAAAAATACTCTGAAACAATCAAAATCGTTCATTACTTGACTGTGCAGCTCATTTAACCAGGACTCTGTCCTGGGAACAGTTCTGACAGAGTGTCTCTGGCAGTGTTTCTCCCAGCCATTATCTCCACCACACAAAGACCCATTTGAAAGAACGGCACATCTGCTGTGCCGGTCCCCGCACGGTTCCCACAGCCACCTTCCTGTTGTGCCATGGGGATGGACCAGCCCGGGTGACACAAATATGTGACAGCTGCTGGCCATGATGACAGTGCTTCTTGGCCTTTCCACAGCTCATAAAATCATGGAATCCCACACTGGTTTAGGCTGGAAACTACCTTAAAGCCCATACAGTTCCAACCCCCTGCCATGGTTGCAACCCACCATCCCGGGTTGCTCCAAGCCCCATCCAACCTGGCCTTAAACACTTCCAGGGATGGGGCAGCCACAGCTTCTCTGGGCAACCTGTGCCAGGGCCTCACCACCCTCACAGGGAAGGATTTCTTCCCAATATCCAATCTCAGCCTCTAAAGTTGCAGTGACTGGCAAACAAGTGCAACTCTCAGGAGCCATGCTCTAAAAACACAAGGTTACCAGCTCAACAAATCTGCCTTCACATCTTTAAGTACTGATTTTGTTTCCTATTCTAAATACCTTGCCACATTTCACTCCTTAAGATATTTTTCATGAAGTCTTGCAACTTTACTTTTTCCCTGCTGAAAAGCTGTGCTTTTCCGCAAGATTGATGGACTGGCTTGTCAGAACACCATAAATCATTAAAATCTTTTTTATGCACACTGCTGTTTGCTGCAGCCAAGTTGTAACAGCAGTTGATGAAACTTTTATTCACAGCAAGCCTGTTGTTGTTTCCAGGTCGTGTCAACACTTCCATTAAAAATCCCTTTTTCAGTTGCTTATGCTAGAGCCAAAATTCTCTTCTGACCCAAAATAACACCTGCTGTTCACAGTAGCACCTCAGTGTGCCATATATCAGGGAATCACAGAATCCCAGACTGGTTTGGGTTGGAAGAGACCTTAAAGCCCACACAGTTCCACCCCCTGCCATGGTCAAGGACACTTTCCACTAGACCAGGTTGCTTCAAGCCCCATCCAACCTGGCCATGGACACTTCCAGGGATGGAGCAGCCACAGCTTTTCTGGGAAACATCAATAGCTTCAATCTGGAGTCTTAAGAATACGTTCACTTCCTTGAAGCTCAAAAGACCCCCAGATCTATATCACCTACAGGTGTGGCCAACCCTCTGCGTACCAGCACAGGAATCGTGCAGATACAGCTGGGAGCAGCTCAAAACACGGACAAAAGAAGGCTTGCTCATATTTTATATTTTTTTTCCAGAAAGAATCTTATTTCTATCTCGCTGTTGACATGAATGGCACGACCAGCACACTGTAACTATGTCAACAAAAGGTCTTCTCATTGGCACACAGCAAACTGGGAGCTGAGATCTCCCAGTTGGTGTCTATTGGGGAATATTTCCTAATTTCCCTGCAAGAAATCATGGGAGGGGGATGCAGAATGTTATCTACCAGCTCTGAATCCTGTGATTTAATGCAACTTTAGGTGGCTCAGAGTAAGCATTTCCCTTTAATGTCATGCTGAGAAAATAAGGTTCCATTAGACATTAAGCAGATGTTTCTGTAATTGAGTTTGGATATGGGGGATTATTTGACTTGCAGCTCCAAAAGAGGTGTAGGCTTTTTTACCTCAGGAAAGACATTAATCCAAATAAACAAGGAGAAACTGAAGAAGTGACAGGAGAGAAACCTAAGGAATAAAAAGGAAATAAGAGCATTTTTCTTTGCTTTTGCTTGTCCTGGTTTTCCACATGTTCCCCCTCACGTGCCGGCTGTACGACCTCTTTCCCAAGCCAGACACCTCAAACCTGACATCTTTACTCCATGTTAAAATAAAAATTGCTTGCATTTTGGATCATTCTTTGGCCATAGCCTGGAGCACATGTCCCCAGTGGGGATTTTCTGACCTCAAGGATATGGAGCAGCACACCCCCCTGGGGAGGGTCTGAAGGGGATGGAATCTGAGCTTCCCACCGTGTGGACTGCTCTGCTGAGAGCAGGGAGGAGGGCAACCCGGGAGATGTGTTCTGGAGCTGTCACACTTCCTACGGACAGGCTGTTAGGCATCTACATTTTTGTCTGGTTTTAATCACATGCTCAGAGATCTCTGCTGGGCTTTTTCAATAATTAAAGAAGAATGAGGAAAACTCAGACCAACCTGTAGAGGTCCCTGAAGACACCATGACCCATCTTCTTTTTGCCTTTTGGATAGATCCAAACCTGGATTCACCATTTACTCCAGCCCAGCAGCACTTGACAGATTTACACAAGGACCTGGACCCCTGTGCACAACCACAGCTAACAAGTGTTTTCTGAATAAATTGTGCAATATGTGGGTGACACACATTCTGAGTTACATCTTGTATTTAGAGCCATCTCTCCTTATGGCCATGACTACATTCTGTGATGGTTTATACATTGGTCAAAGAGGCAGAATGATTTTTTTTTTTTACCTGTATATTCGATAAAACTCGGGAACAGAGAGAAATCTAATTACTTCCAATGAAGAATGGAGGGTTTTATTTAATATCTGAACGTAAATTGATGTTGAAGCTTTCCCTGATCCCAAGGCAAGAACTCACTGTGCTATTTTAAAAAGGCTCACCACTCATCACGATCTGGTGCCGCTGGGCAATGGCATTGAGACCCAAGTGGCCCCAATGTCCTCGTTTGTGCTGCTGCCACAACCCACCTCCAAGCACCAAAGTTTCCCTTCTGTGCTGAAGGAAATAAGCACAGGTCTGACTTTTCAGCCAAGAAAGGAGACTCTTGTGTTTCACAGTGCAAAACCTTGAGGAGGAATTCATGCCACTTGCAGCCAAATGCTGAATTTTCCCTTGGCGGAAGCTTACTCCATTGAGCTGGTGTTTACCACCAAATTGTACATAGGGACAGACCCTGGAAGAGCAGCTGTAGAGGGTGGGGAGATGAAGATCCCTTCCAGAGTGGGGCAGAGGGGTTTTGATGAGCCTGGACACAGACAACCACCCCGCTCCTCCAGGCTGGTCCATTCCTCCATCACTGTGTCTGCCTCAAGTCTGAGCAGACACAAGCACCATCAGACAGGGGCTGCCTCCACCCTGTCCCCAGCCCTTCTGTCAAACCTACCAAACAGCACTTAATCATATCGTATTGCCAAGGCGAAGAAACATGCTTCCTATTTCTCCAGGGATGGGACTCCCACTGGAGGGCTCTGTCCAGGAACACCCTGCAAATCATAGAATCATGGAATGGTTTGCACTGGGAGGGAACTTACAGATCATCTCGTTCTACCCCCTGCCATGGGCACAGACACCTTCCATTATCCTGGGTTGCTTCAAGCCCCATCCAACTTGGCCTTGAACACTTCCAGGGGTGGGGCAGC
Organism: Chiroxiphia lanceolata; assembly: GCF_009829145.1. NCBI lineage: Eukaryota > Metazoa > Chordata > Aves > Passeriformes > Pipridae > Chiroxiphia > Chiroxiphia lanceolata. The sequence continues at coordinate 6,800,326 of NC_045644.1, forward strand.
CACCGCTTCTCTGGGCAACAATCTTAATCTCTCCAACAAGCCTAAGAATAGCAGGGGCTAAAACTGAATTTTAGAGCAGGGCAGAGCTGAGAGCCTGGGAATTCAGCAGGGGCCCAGACCTCTAAGAAGGCCACACATGGGGCACTATCCCATCATGGAGTAAGTGGTGGCCAGAGCTCCTGCATCCTGGCAAAAAGCATTGTCCAACTGCAGCTGGGAAGAACGAGTTGGTGCTAGTTCATCTTCAGTGTGGTTTGGTTTAACTGCACCACTTGCTGAGTATGAACAGATAAGTATTTTATACTGCATTGCCCTTTATTGAGAGGAATTTTTAGCACTTACTTTTAAAAAGAATTTTTAGATCAAAAGTAATAACGTGGCACAACAATCTTACTGCAACTCTCTGAGCGAACGACAGGAACAGAAGGATTCTCGATGGATTTTGGACATAAATAGTAACTAAACGGGAGGTGAGAGTGGAAAGCAGAGACACAAAAGGCTTCTGTTTAATAAATACTGTTCCTTTTCATCCCTTTCTTTCTTTAAAAAAAATCTCATTTACTTACAGTCCAGAGTGTGTTCCGAAGGGAGGTACAATTTCTGATCATACAGATAAGATACAGTTCATCACAACTGTGACAGGTCAGTAAGAATAAAATAGTATAGAACATTAGAAAAGCAAAATTTGCAAATGTCAAGGCAATCCTGTAGTTGCAGCTTTATTTCAGAGAACAAAATGGCCAGTTGGTATGAAAATGGAAAGCACTAAATTTAGAGTTCATCAACACTTCTCTCCTAATATTTTAATTTTACGGAACTATCGAAACTATTATGGATTTTGCTATCCACATCACACAAATGACCATGTCCAGGACCTTTCAGCAGGTGACCCATACCAGGTTGCACCTGAGGGCCCCTCACCCCATACCCTAGGCTCGGCCAACAGCCTCAGTGACGGAAAGGCTCAGAGGAAAGAGACCCAAACCCACCAAAAATCCCACCCTAATACCTCTGCTGCTCACAAACCCTGTTCTGTATTTCCTGGCTGTTTTCTCAGGAGCCCTTTGCAGTGACAGCCTGAGCAGCTCAACCTTTCCATCGGCCTGTTCTCCACTGCCCTGTTTCCCCAGTGCCGACAGCAGTGTTGAGCAGAGAGACACGTCAACAGAGACAAAAAAGAGCAGGTACCATGAGAATTAGTCATTTCTGTCTCTTTTCCCCCCAGACCCACCAATCTTGGGCAGAGAACGCAATGCGGAGCAGAGCAGTCCCAGGGCACAGCTCAGAGCGTTAGGGAGCAGTTCCTGGTTCTGAGGAGCAGGGGGTCTCCAGGCTGCCCTGCCCTGCTCCCAAATAGGGCCTCTCCCAGTGCATGGCCAAGCCCCATGGTGGGGGGCTCCATGTAATGGACCCCAGCTGGATGAAACACCCAAACCTCCACACAACTTTTCTGATACACCTCTAAAGGTCTATCCCACAACAACTTTTCCCACATCCTCTTTTTGCCTGTCTCCAGAGTCCACCAACATCGTTCATCCGGGAAAACAAGGCAAACCACCATGTTATTCTTAGAATACAGGAAAAAGAGGCAACTTCAAAGGAGAAAGTCAGGCAGGAAAAGTGGGAGGAATAACAGCACATCACGTGCTCATCACTGGGAAGGACACTTCCTAGCAAGCCTGGCTCACACAGAGGTTCTGTCCCGTGGCTGCCACTGACTCCAGGTGCCCAGGCTGTGGGTAACTCTGACTGTGGTAAAGTTACCTCAAATCCATCATCACAACACTCGTTTCTATTGTTAGTTTTGCATCAGTTTCTATTTGTATTTCTCATGTTCCATCTTTAATTCATTGCTGAGACACAGGAAATCCCAATGGCCTTGTAGTGGCTTGTGGGCAGCTCCTGCCTTCACCACAGAAAAACCAGAGCAGGACTATATCCAGCCTCATGGAGCTGTGTCCCATGAGATTCAAATCTGTTTCTAAGCAGGGCACAGACACTTCAATAGGAAGTCACATGAATGAATAGGAAGACCCATGAGAAAAAATACATCCTGTGAAGAAAAGGAGAAAATCTCCTTCCAGAAACACCACTGATCGATGGTGCTGCCTGGAGTGACAACAGGGGTACACCCCATAATGCTCTGGTGAAATGCAGGCAGTATTTACCTTAATAAACTCTATTTGCTGTATCATGCTGATGTATTCATAATTTCATAAGAACAGCAGACGTTGTTCCTTGTCATTTATGACATTAAGTGGTTTGTAATTGTATTGTCCAACCATGAGCATTAACAGAACATCCCAAACTCACAAGCTGCAGCTTCCAAGGACCTGTAGATGACCTCGATGTCCAACACAGCTTCAATTTTATTGTTGCCAGAAGCTGCATCTGATGCTGGAACCTCCCATCTCTCTGTTCCATTATCCAGCTGGTGGGGGGGTGTGCTATGATGGCTTGTCAGAACAACACCAAGATCCAAATGCTGGTCACATTTCAGCCACTGAGAAGTTTATAATTATCATTAGCAATGAAAGGAGCTTTTTTTTTCTTTAAAAGTGAGACTTCTAATGTTGTCCCTGTGAGAGCCGCAGGCTGGCACCGAGGACAGGACAAGACCCTGCCCGTGACAGGGACAGAAAAGGAGGTTCTCCTAAGGGCAGTGTTAACAGAACAATAATCAGATTTCCAATTATTAATCTGATCCATGCCAAAATATTCTGCTCTTTGTCCTCAAGACAGATGATCTTTTATGGAATTCAGTAATGCATTTAGGGTGGGTTTGTTCTCATCCAGGCCACCTGACCCAGCTCTGTCCTCTCCTGCTCCCACTGCAACTCCTCCTCCTCCAACACCTGCACCTCTCTGTCCCCTTGCCCCATCCCGAGGCTGGCCCTTCCGACATAAGGGTCAGGGTTGGATTCAGAGACATCTGCCACTCGACAGGCAGCATATGTTGATCCATAAAAAGGTTTCCTTAATCAAAGACCTCGAAATGAGATCGCATTTGGGCTCAGGCAGGGAGGGGGAGTGGGGATGGTGTGGGAGGATTTTGTTGTAGAATCTAATATTGAAAAAAATCCCATGTTAGAGCCAGGAAGAACCTGAGCAGCCAACAGCTACTGAGTCTTGATGCACACACAGAAATTCAGGTGAGAAAACATTCCTGCTGCCACCAGCCACAGCAAGTTCTCACTGTGCCGACGGCAGGAGCCGTGTTGTGGTCCAGCTCCAGACGTCACTTGTGCTTCCAGACTGAGTGGAGCCGCTTTCTGGATGCTGAGGATGTGCCCTGCCAAGCCAGACACCACAGGAACATCGACCAGCGTGCCATGGGCAAAGCCAGCCATGGCAGGAACACCAATCAGTGTGCCACAGGCAAAGGTAGGCACCACAGGAACAGCGACCAGTGTGCCACAGGCAAAGCCAGGCATTGCGGGGCCATGGACTGCATGCACCACGGGCAAAGCCAGCCACCATAGGGCCACCAACCACCCCTTCCCACCTGCCCCAAGCACTGTGGCCATGCTCCACCTGCCCCGCTCCTGGCAGTGCCAGCCGCCACATAGAGACCTGCAGGGGTGGCCCATCAGTGGGTTTCAGGTGGAGGATAATGCTTCTGCCCTCTACTCTCTTACCCCTCTTTCCTGTCCACAGGCCCCCTGCTGCTGGCACAAGGGTCCATCCCACCTCCCATCCCACCTCCTGTCCCACACCGGTGTGACTCATCCACAGGGAATGATGGGGGCTGAAACAAACCCCAGGCAGTATCTAATGCAAATGTTAATAAGGCACCGGGTGTATAATAATAACAAAAGTGGGCAGCTTGTACGATAAATCACTGTCTTATGAAGTCTGATCCTTCAGAAACCATAAACAGGTCCCCAGTGGGGACATGCAGGATCGTGTCCCAAGCTCCTTCCAGCTGAAGTCACTGCTCACTCTGTCTCTCCAGACGATTCAGTGGCACTTTCCACTGTAATTTTCCTGCTGCTGCCCCCACAACCGAAGACGGTGAGGTGCTGCTGGACCCTACTGCCACTGCAGCTTTCCATGCTCTGCCATTCTCTTTCCTGGGGCTTTTACTGATGGACAGATTCTCAGCTTGGCAACATCCAAGAATAAAAATCACTTGGTATTACCTGGGAATATCGGAGGGAGGATCTCCCTCTGTGTGCTCTGTGCTTTCTCACACGTCCCTGTGCAGCCTCGGGGCCAAGCGGGACAATACCTGACCAGCACCGGATGGTCCAGCACCAGATGCTCTCCAGCACCCAAGGACCCACAGACACCCCTCACCTGGCTGTCCTCTCCCAGCAACCATGCTGCCTGTTGGCAAAGCCAAGGCATCCTCGCCTCTGGAGCCTCCCAGTGACACGGCATGCAACCGAGTGACAGGGACAATGTCCAGCATGGATGTGTGTCCCCAGTCCCTGCTCACAGCTCTGTCAAACCTTAAGCCTCATGTGAGCTCCAGGACAGCAAAGGAAAAATCAAGGGCAAAAAAATATCTGTGGCAGTTTAGTACCAAGGGATTAAACTTCCAGTCTTTGTTTTGGGGGAAAAATTCAACATTTATAAATCTGAAAAAAAAGAAAATGGATCAAGCTTGTGTTGATGTCAAAGAGAGATTCAGTTGAGAACAGACTTAAACGGAATTTTATTTATGATGCAGCTCCTGGGTGGGCATTTGTGACCTTTAGAAAATGGATTAAAGCCTTTCTGTACCCAGCTCTGGGCTGTGTGAATTATTAAAGCAACAAAATCATGAAGTTGAAGTACCAGTGCAAAGCAACCCACGGCACAGCCAGCCTTCCTTGGGAGGGTCGGTGCAGAGCTGGGCACAAGGAGCAGGACACCCAGCCCTCTCCAGAGAAAACTAAATGCCAGGCCTCCAGCCTCTATGGGCCACTGGCACCCATCCCAGGCATATGGTTCCCCTGGAAGATTCCATTTCCTGCTGCTCTGCTCATTCCATCCCCATCCCTGGTTTAATCCTCTATTTCCAAAGGCACACAAAGACATAAATCGGTGCTGAAAAACTTCAGATGTGTTCTTATTTCTTCACAGCAGTGAAGTGGATATAATGAATTCCCACAACCCCATCCAGCTTTTTATCCCTTGAAAAAGGCAGCTGGGGCTGATCTGCTGGTGAATTGAGAGGTAAGCCCAGGTAGGAGAAGGAGTTCAGGAGTGAACACCCTCAGCTCCCCCATGGTTCAAATGGATGGGGACTGAAGCCAGGAGAGGCCAATTTTTACTTAGGGAGATATCAGGATACTGCAACACCACCAATGCCTTCAGAGATTTCTGGGTCTCATCACATCTTTTATGAAGCACAGTGAACCTCAGAGCATGTTCCCCATTAAAACAGGGTCGCAAACTGCACCTCATTCTGGAAATCCAGAGCTGGCTTGGGAAATGGCACCAGAGCAGCCAAAACCTGAGCAATGCTTGGAAAGGAAGCTGTGCTACAGGAGGAACACCATGCTGCTACAAAATTACTAAAAATCAAATCATATCACCCCTAATATGTGTGGAAAATATTACGCACTTGCTAATTGGAGTAAACATGGAATTGAACATGACCTTGATTGGATTAATGGCATCTTAAAGCTGATTAAACCCATCTCTAGCAAACAGAAATTGGCTGTTTACTGCAGATACACCAGAGCCACAGCTCAAGGTCTCTCAGGCTCTTCAAAAGGGATTTGTGACTTCCTTTTCCCTTCTTTTCCTATAGGTCCTGTACTGATGACCACACAGTCTGTCCTGAGGGGTGCACAAAATGAGTGTGAAGGAAATGCTGAGCCCAAAGCCCCCACGGGTGCTGGTCTCAGGTCCTGTCACCACAGGATCACACAGCATCAGATTCCACAGGTCATTCATGCACACTGAGGGTCTACACCCCTACTTCGAGACAGATGGGACACCAGCTCCTAAATATCCTCCTGAACATGGGCAGAGAGTGGTTAAATCAACCAAAGCAACTAAATCACTCCTAAATTTCAAATACCACTTTCCAGGTAGGTAGTTCTATGTTTTCTGTAATTAAATGCGAGTTGTAAATGACTTGGTAAATGCAAAAAGCTTTTCTCAGTGTCAGAGGAAATTCAGCATATTGACATAATTATCCAGAAAGATGACAGATGAATCATTTCAGCATTTTGTTGAAAGTGTATGTACAGTTCTGATGCCTGATAGACTGCTACGTGCTAGACTTAACCTTTCTGCAGCGTAAACAGAGGAGTGAGCAGCCACAAGGAGCAGCCACGAGGAGCAGCCTTGGGGAGCAGCTCTCTTCAAAGTCTTCTTATCCTGCTCTGGGATAATAACTTTTTTTTTCTTCATTTCATGTTCTCAGCAGAATTAATTTTCCAAGTGCTGTTGCTTAAAAGAATAAAACTCCCTTCTCTAGAAAGTTACTTTTAGAAACATGAATTTTCTTATATCAGTTCGAAAAAAAAAAGTGAGCTGCTCTTTTTGAGATTTGGAGTTAGTCTTTGGTCTTTGACAGTGAGACAAAGTCACAAGACCCTGAGAGTTTCCGTTCTCACCAGGAGTGTCTGGGGAGACTTTCCTCGGCTCTTTGCCTTATCCTCACAGTGCTGCCCCACGGAAGGATCTCAGCTGGTATTTAATAATTCACCATCATTTAATAGAAGTCCAGAAATTCGACAGAGCTCTACTGCCAGCTTTTGCCTCTCCTTGCTGAAGGGACGTGGCTGCAAACACCAGTGACTATTTCAAACCACCCCCTCAGTGACTTACACACTGCTGGCAATCCATTTTCATTAGCCCTGTAAGTCCCATGCGGACTTACATTGAAGCCCAGCAGGAATTCACGGGGGTGGATTGTGCCAGAGCAGTCTAATAGATACCTCAGTGTTTGTCAGTTCACTGAGGCTGTAACGAAACGACTTCATTAGCAAGCAGCACTAATGGCAGCACTGTGACTAACACTGTCCTCGCTCCTGACTCTCAGAAAAGCTGGACTCTACCCACCCAGACTGTGGCTGGATTTTGTGCTGCTGCTGTTACTCAACACTGACACTACTTCATGCATTTTGAGTATTTAAAAACAGATTTCCAGCAATCAGTAAAAATTTGGGTCTTCTTTGGCCAAACAGGTCTCAGATCTGCTGAGAAATTTCTGCCTTTGCAAAGTCTCCAGGTTCCAGCCATCTGAGTACAGCAGGTCAGGTTGCTCCTGAGGCCATGGCCTGGTCAGACATTGCCTCATCAGGTTGCACCAGGCAGAGGGAGAAGGCAAAGGACAGGGCAGGTCACCCCCAGAGCCAGGTTCAGATTTTCTCACCCTCATGGCATCAGCTTTTGAACGAAGCACAGTGGGAGAAACCGGCCAAGATGACGCAACCAGCAGGAAGCATGAGCACGTACAGCTTTCCCTGACAGCTCAGCTTGTCCTCAGTTTCTCTTACCAGTGTCTGGGAACACTTGTGTCCCTCTCTGAGCTGGGCTGAGCTATCCCACGGGTTTGATATCACATGTTTCACACAATTTCCAAGGCCATTTCCCTGCCTGAAGCCCCAGCCCTGCACACAGCCCTGCACCACACAACCATCCCATGAGAAGGTGACAAGCCGATTCAGTGCGTTCAGGGATCATCACTGGGGCTGTCGCTCCCACAGCTCCTGTCTATTGGCACAGGTGACTCAGCTACAGAGGGACACAACCACTGCTGGGTCACAGTAAAACACGGGATAAAATGAATGCAATGAAGCCTTGTGTGCGTCCAAGGATGTGCACACACACACTGAAGGTTGTGCTGGCAGTGCAAACTCAGGTTGGAAATGCCATGAGAGATGCAGCAAAGTCACCTACACAGGCATCAAGTGAGAGTCAGTGAAAAAGGGAATGAAAAAGGACTAACACTAGGAAACCAACCAGTAACTGATTTCCAGAGCTATCCAGCTTTTTGATCATCACCTCCCACCTCTTCCCACATGCTTGGCAAAAAAAACTTGTTAAAAATAAACAATAAAACCTCTTCAGCATAACTCATTTCTGACTGGGAAAACAGCCCAGGACTTCGGAGAACCCCGTTGACCACAGTGTGCCAGCTCAGTCCATCACCCAGGACAACTTCCAGCACCTTCCTGACTTACTACCCCCTCACAATCCAGACACCCCCACAGGAAACAAACCGTAATGAACGTTTGCTGTGAAATGGTCACAATTGTGCTGGCAGTTTAAAACACACCTGTTTCACCAAGATGCCAAGAGACAAAGCCGCGCCAAATGGCAACGAGGTATTTTCCTGAACATTTTTCCTGTGTTGACTGAGTAGCCACCATAAAAAATATAAAAATAGCTTATTTCAGTCCTGTTACTGTTTCAATAACCCATAAGTACATAACAGCAGACACTTGATAAACCCCATAAGACCGAGCGCTCAGGCCTACCTTGCCAAAGCTTCCCTTCCCAATCGCCCGGAGAATCTGGAAGTGGTCAAAGTTCACTACAAGGTAAAGAAAAAAGAATTTAAATTTGTAAATGCTTTACTGCAATGAGCTTGCATTTAAAAAGAAGACAGGGAGACAACTAAGAGCACTGGCTAAGCTTTTATTAAAAGTCTGTCTCTGGGGAAGCTGCAGGACAGCAGTTGTTTTGTCAAGTCTCTTTTCACCTGCTTGAGGGAGCTGGCAGAGGGTTCAATGAGGTTACTATATCAGTGGTTTAGCACAAGTTAAAATACAGCTTGGACCTGTGTGGATAAAGGAGGGGTCTCAGAGCTCACGGACAAACTCTGAGCATGGCAGAGCAGGGAACACAACGAGCCCCTGCCCCACGCCCCACACAGGACACTGCTCCGCTCCACGCGACCGCGCTGAGCCACCCATGCACGTTCAACACAGGGTGGGCTGGTGGTGGTGCTGCCCAAGGGCAGCATTTAGAGGACAGGGATGGCCTTCCACTCCCTTCATGTGCAAGCCCACCTGGACCAGATCCATTCTTTTTTCCAGAGCCAGGGTGAGAAGCAATGACAAAAAAGGACCATGCAGCTGTAACACCTCACCCACTGCCTTGATCGGCAGCTGCTGCAAACAAAATTATTTTTATACTGAAGTACTGCTGTGATCTAATTCAGTGTCAGTTTTAAATAAAGAAGACGAGGTAAGGAGGAGTTCGCTGGTGGACTGAGCTGCACTGTCTCCGGTACGTCTGTCAGCCCTTGACAGTTCCACCATGAGACCCCAATCCTGTGGGGGACCCTCAGCATTCCACGCCAGTTTTCTGGAGGAAGAGAAATGCTTGGCATGGGCTTGGGGATTTGCAGTGTGAGTGATGCACGAGATGGTCAACAATGAGCACTGACCCAGTGTTTGACCAACAGTGGAGACCAAAATCACATAGGAAGAGTGGGAGCAAAGCATTCACTATAAATATTACCAGTCCCACTCCCAGATCTTAAATAAATGCACATCTGCCATCTCTGAGGATGAATCAAGAGCCCACGCATGCCCATGGAGTTCCTATTACCCTTTTGTGCTAGGCTTATATCCAAAATATTGTTATTGTCACTTTTGTGGGACATTTTCTACAGGAGAGCTCAGAAAACTTTGCCAAATGAAATTGAAAACAGAATCTGGGCCAGCTCCTACTACTTATCTCCCCATACTCCCACTCCACTCCACCAGCAACGCTGAAGGGCAGATGCACCATCAATTGGTGCACGTTTAGTTGGCTTAGTTGACATCGTGGTGATCGGTCAAAGGTTGGACTCAATGACCTTGCAGGTTTTTTCCAACCTTAATGATTCTATTGATCTCCCACAGATTGCTCTGGGAGTCTCCATGAAAAAACCCCATGGGGATACCAGTGCCCCCCTCCATCCTTCTGATGGCCTCCCACGGCTCTGGAGGAAAGGCTCAGCTGCACAGGTGCTGTGTGAGCTCCTCATCACATCCCTTCTCCCTGGAGCTTTTTATTTAAGCAGCGGTTTACTGAGGATTTTCCTACCGCCCCTATTAGAGGGGCTGCAGTGAGCAATACAGAACTGCAGCTACAGCTTCTTCATAAATATTCTGTTTGAAATCTTCTGGCTGAAGCATTTGGGGTAACAGATCAAATGTTTTCCACGTGCGATCAAATCCATTGATTGACCTTCTGTCTCTAAGAAGCACTCCAAGAGGACACTCAGCTACAGGGAGCTCCTTTGAAGGGCAGCATTTCCTTGGCAATTAAACCACATGCAAGTGCTCATGATCTGCCATCGCTCCAGGATAGCTTTTGACAATTCTTTATTATAATGTTTGGAATATTGTTTATAAAAGAACTGCCACTGAGAAAACAAACCCCAAAGTGTCATTTCCATGTATCCATGACTACAACAGCTCTGGGAAGCCTGCTCAAGTCAGCAAGCAGGAAACAAACCTAGATATAAATATTCACCAGGCCCTTGAACCTATCAGCAGAGATGTCACTTTTAATAAATTAATACACAGTTCTGCTGATGGGAAGTTCAGATGATGTTAGTGAACAGGCACTGACTGGTTTTCCAGTTCCAGTATTTTCTGCAGGATTCAGTCAGCAATCCGACAACTCTGTGTAAGTGAGCAATTCTATGATTCCATGATCCCTTTAAAGAAAAAGCAAACCTTAACATTTGAGGAAAAAAATCATAGTAGCAGCGTGTTGCTTTTTGTGCACAACACACTGAATTTCTAAAAATGACAACTTATCACTACAGAATATGTGATTATCCCTAAAATAGAAATCCTGAACCTGCCTGGAACAGTTGCGTGTGCTCCAGAGGCTCCACTCTGAGCTGACAGGAGAAAGCTGTCACTCACCCGCAGCCAGAAGTGCTGATGATTTGGGGGTGACTGGTACAGGCCTGAGTCACAGATGCCAGTGGAGGCTTTCGTGGCAGCGAGCAGGAGGTGACAGCTGTTGCCTGTTCACAGGCCCTGCTCACCCGCTGCTGTGACTTCACATGGCACAGCTCTGACAGCCACAATCTGGAGGTACAGAAATGGATTTGGCTTGAGGACGAACTGGAGGAACTCACAAGAGTGGGAGAGGGACCTGAAAACCAGGGATGCTTTAGGAAGCATTTCTTTACTGAGAGGGTGTCCAAACCCTGGAACAGGCCTCCCAGAGACATGGTTGTGCCCCAGTCCTGTCAGTGTTCAGGAGGCATTTGGACAATGCCCTTAACAGTGTGCTTCGGCTTTTGGGCAGCCCTGAAGCATCAGGCACCGAGACTAGATGACCTCTGTAAGTTCCTTATAACTGAAAATATTCTCTTCTTCTATTCCATTCCGTTCCAAATCCACCTGCAATTTGCAAATGCAAGGTGCCAGGACACTCACTCACACCGCAGCCCAATGCCATCTGCTGTGCTGTGATGTCCCCAGGGGTATTGCCTTAGCTCCTCACGAGAACAGGAAACTAATTGTTCCCAAATTGTTCCCATTGACTCCTCCAGCGGCTCATTATCAATGTAGCACCTTCGCAGAAGAGCGGAACCGTGGGACATAAGAACAAGAGACACACGTGCCTCTTCCTGGCTCTCCCTGGCACCAAGTGACGAACTATGAATCACAAATAAAGATAAATACCACGACCTGGCTTTGCTCAGTGTGGTGTGGCTTTGTTCTCCAGCTCCAGGAACACATGACAAGCAGATGGCAGCGTTCCATGTGCCCGAGGGACCTCCTCAAACCTCACACAGCCCGGCCCTGCCCACAGCACAACAGAGTGCCAGGTGCTGCACTGACATCTCTGTAATTAAGATCTCACAGCAGTCACAAGATGTACTGTGGGATAAAGCAGCCTGGATGCACAGCTTCCATTTGCCAGTGAAATAAAGAGAATGAAGAGTACGTTTCTCTTTCTTTATATAGAAGGATGAGAGATGCAAAAAAATTAGGGTTTTGTCTTTACTATTTTAAAGTGATGAATTTTTTTCATTATTTTTGCTGTTAATTCTTCATTTATTTAGAAGATATCTAAAAGTATAGCAAGATAAAACTACCATAAAACTTAAGATACAAAGTCGACACCCAGTGAAAGTTCATTAGGATCTGGTATTAATGTCCAGCAGCAGAAGCACAATGTAATGGGATGCAGCTAGTAAACCCAGTCTCCAATACCCTCAAATCCAGGGAAACCAGCAAACTAAAAATCATGTTTTAAGGATCGAGTCAGCCTTTCACTCTTCATGTGAATGTTTTCCAGCCTCATCAGTAACAGGGACATTTACCTCCAAGACTGATTCTCTTCAACATTAAAGACCTAAGAAATTACTTTTTGAGTTTTGTAACAGCAAATGTGTCAGTGTAGTATGACATGATCTACTTTCTATCAATGTATTTCTGTATGTTGGCATAATTAATAGCATTTGTCTACCAATTGTATTGCTGCAACATATCTTGGAGGAAGCACCCCAGTAATTGATGTAGAAACATTAAATTGCGGCCACAGAACCACAAGTTTGTGGCCACAAAATGCCAAGAGTTTCATCTGGCAGGAAGGAGAGTTCCAGCTTTGATCCAAAGCCACTGCACCCATGGACTGATGCAGGAAGGTGAGGCCACCCCTGCAAGCCTCCGGGAGGAGATGGAGGGAGAAGGTGTGCAGCCCTGCAGCACAGGGGGAAGGGTGGGGAAAGACAAAGGACAACAAAAAGGAACCCAGCAGGATGAATAGATTAGGAGCAGCTTTAGAGCCACAGGGAGGGCCTGAAAAGGGAGATGGGGCAGAGAAGGGAAGGATGGCAGAGAGTCCATAAGGGAAACGGCGGCACCGCTGCGAACGGAGACCTCCGAATGTTCCTAAAGAAGGGGTGAGTCTGCCAGAAACAGCATGGGAGAGAAGGGCAGGACAACAGGAGGGATAGGGGGGACTCAGTATGAAAAGCTTCCAAACTGGAGGATTAACCTGCGAAGACCAAAAGTGAGATTTGTGGTTAGAGGTGAGGTAAAGCACAGGGGGGAAGTGCAGAGATATTTGATGGAGAGAGGGAGCAAAGGGCAATGGGGTGTGATGTCAGCAGTCCTTCACGAGCCTGAAACCCTTAGAACACAAGGCATCACATTTTCTCTAACTGGAGGGCTCAAGGTGGTGCAGGAAACCACTGCTTTCCTTTCTGTCCCTGGAGAAAGCCCAAGCAGTATGTTCGGTCTCCAACGTCTGGGGCTGATCTGTTTTGCCTATTCATATCCACAGAGAAGATTATACGGGTGAGAAAAATGGAAATACAGTGTAATATGACTGTCAGGAACCTCAAGTGAGCATTAACTACCCAGGAATCCAGGGAATGCTGGTAGATAATGAAAGAAATTAAAGGTACAATACCAGCCCAGTGCTACAAATGAACCCCTTTGAAACCACATGTTCAAACATACTATTAGGAAACAACTATGAAGTCATGTAAAAATGGCAAGTTATTGTATAATTAAAAATTAATCCCTGTGACTCCTCAAGGAATCAAATGCACCATGCAAAGCAACTGCTAAGTCAGGTAAGGTATAGTGGGTTATTGATATTGGGTACAAAAACGTTTGGATTGGCCAGAAACCATTCCTAATTAGTGAAAAAATACCACATTGGCCAGGAGCCCTTCCAAAGGAGTGTGAACACGTTGTGTTCATCTGATCTCCATCAGTGAGCTCAGGAGGCAGTAGAGAAGGAAACTCCAGCACCCCATTCCTTGTGCTCTGTGTGCTCCACAAGTGCTATTTCTGTTAGAAAAATACATGTTACTGTGCAACAACAACCCAGGGAGGCCAACAGGTCACTCATTAACCACTCGGCTGAGCCCTCACTGGTGCAGATTAACAAGCACTAAATGAGTTCCTGGTGGTCCTGGTCAAAAGCAGCAGAGACGGGGCTGTGCTTCACACACACAGGTTGCTGTACAGCCAGGGCTGTTCCACATACAGCTCTCACAGCAGTCAGCCTCCCAGAGCTCGGGGTGAGGCATGTTTTCAGGGCTGGCTGTGGGGCAGCCCCACAAACAGTCACCAGAGACCCCAACCACCCAACACGAGTAACCAAATGCTCCAGGGCCAACTCCAAAGACGGTTCCGTTCCTCTGTGCTCCCACGTGTCCAGCTGTTATTGCCAGAAGGGCACTGCCTCTCAGCAAGACTCCCTAGTAAATGGTCCATTTTATGGTGGTACCACGTGTTAAACAGCTTCCTAGGAAATTACACACTGGTGGTATTGGAAAAGTAAAGGTGACACGGACATTCAACCCCACTCACATTAACACTCCCATGTAACCTGGGGGAGGTGGCCACGTGGCTCCACCAGGGTCAGGGCTCTCGGACCAGTGTATTCCCTCCTCCAGCAAGTTCTGTGCTGGCAGGTGACAGGGACACCCACCATCAAACCCTCCTGCCCCAGGAATGCTCCAGGAGCCACTGCCAAACACCAGCACACAGCACACGTGGGCACACGTTCACCTGTTCCATAAGCGGCTTCCTGGGGCAGAACCAGCACCAACCTGGGATGGAAAACTTTATATGCAGCTGGAATAAAACCTCCCTGGCAAATAGTCAAACTCTTCCAGCTCCCCGAGTCTGAAGCAGAGCTGAAGCTGTTTGATCACAGAATTGTGTGATCTGGGCTGAAAGGATTGATAATTAGAGCCCTATCAGGAGCGACAGGAACGCACCGGCTTGATCCCGGTTCCTTGGATGTGCCGCTGTGACAAACCCCAGGCTGTTTCCTGGGGCAGATCCACACCAAGGTGCCAGTGCTGCCACAGGAGGACCCACAAGGAAGGACTGATTTGACAAGAAAATCAGCTTCTGCCTCACAGCAGCAATCCCAGGGCCAGCCTTTACTTGGTTTTTTGCCTTTTTTCCCCACTTCTACAGCTTAGAAAATTTTATTTCAAGGAACTAAAATTGATTTACAAAAAAAAAAAAAGAAGCCTTTATAGCACATGTTTATAGTAGCACAACGTTAGCAATAAACAGCCACTGGATGTTACTTAATGTGTCTGCAGCATATGTTAGAAATGATAAATGGGTGAGTTTAGGTGCCTCATGAAAGATTGAGGTTGTACCGTGTTCAGGGTTTGGCTGGGACTGCTAAAACCCCCAAAGTGAACAGAAAACACCTTGGTAAAGCTAAGTAGTTTCAGACAAATTGATTCCAACCAGGATTGTAAAGCAGGCTGGACCAGGACACTGAAGAAATTTTCCCCATTCATTTGTTTACAACATATAAAAGTGTCTCTTCTGGAATGTTTTCAAAACTGGTCTTGCCAGCACTTTTTGGCACAATAAGGCCTCTTTGCAGTTTAATTTTAAAAGGTAAAAAGAATAAATAGTTACACCAAATTAAATGTTAGACCCCAGATGAAGTTTTCATTTCTCCTCTGAAATATCTGAATTTCAGGTAAAACACCCCAATGGAGATCATCTGTGTGTGTTGGAAAGCAGCTTATAAACTTCTGGGGATTGTGAAATAACCTACTTAGAAAAACACCTAATTTTCAATTTGAATTGTTTATTATTGTTTCATAAAATCAGAAGTTCTCAACGTTTCATAGAATTACAGAATTGGCTCAGAAGGCACCTTAAAGATCATCTCATTGCAACCCCTGCCACGGGCTGGGACACCTTCCAGTAGCCCAGGTTGCTCCAAGACCCCTCCAACCTGGACTTGAACACTTGCAGGGATGGGGCAAGCACAGCTTCTCTGGGCAACCTATGCCAGGGCTTCACCACCCTCACAGCCAAGAATTCCTGCCGAATATCTAACCTAAATCTAACCTCTGTCAGTTTAGTCTTTTAAAATCAAAGAAAGTTATTTAATTAGAAATCCTCCTGGTGACCTTTTTTTCCCCCCCTTTATGGGGTGTGTGCGGACCCTCATGGGGCCCCAGTTCAACAGCTCATGTCCTTAAACATAACTCCAATAAATGCTTCTTAGTGAGAGGGTTTATGTTACCACAGCCCCTTCACAGAAGTCCTCCCTTAACTACAACCAGTACATCTTTGTATTTTGGTGTCAGCCTTAACACCCATAATGGGTGGGAAGGGAAGGTGCTGAGTCCTTATGCTCCCCTCCCTGCAGGGCCTCTGTGGAGCCACCCCTGCCGCAGAGGCTGCTCCTTCATCCCAGTTGTCCTCATCAGACCTGCTGCCTCATAAAAAATAGATACTGCAGCATTCCTCAGCCTCCCCACCAGAGAAGGAAACCTGCCCTGCACCCTCAAGCTGCAGCTGAACTGTAAAACATTGAAGCCCATCCAGTGATGCTGGATGAATTCTGGAAGCGGGACGCCAGCAGAGCTGGCAGCTAAGCTTATGCAAACCCAGATTTAAGTGGAAGGAGGATGTGTCTGAAGGCCTGTTGGAGAGCCAGAGCCTCTGGATTCTCATCCAGGACACCACCACTGCCTTTCTCCTGCCAACACACAAGAGAAGTCCTACAGCCAGGAGGACCAGCACAGGCTGGTCTTACAGTAGCCTCTCCAACAGTCATTTTCTTGTTTGGCTTTTCCCATGGCAGCCACTCCAGTGTGATGTGGGAGGGATTCCCCAAGAGAGAACAGAAAGATCAGCATCTAGCAGCCCGTGGTGCAGGGGCAAAACCTACAACAGGGAGCTGCCAGGCAGCAGGTTCAGCTTACCCCGGGTACACATAGCAGGGAGCTCTGCTGGCTTCTCTTACAAAGACAAGGAAGGAAATAATTAATGCCAGGTTTTACAGCTCTGTGGGGAAGCAGTTCCACTAACCAAACTTAATTGTCTTGTTTGAAGTTTCCAGAAGGCACAGCACTGGAAGGCAGCAGCACAGGCCCCTCTGTCCGAGCCACTACGCTCTGTGCCGCCCTGGGGCAGGTAAAGCTCTGCTTTAGTATTTTATATAAGCTTTAGTACTGTCTGTGACAATGGAACACACATCACCTGGGCAAGGAGCAGGCTGAGCTGTGCCTTTCTGGCTCCATTTTAAAGCATTAACCACAATTCAGTCCCGTCTAATACAACAAGGACAAATTCTTTTCACATTTATGCCACGGTAATAGTTCCATTGAGTGTCACCAACTTGCAGTGCAAGAAATACAGGTTTTAGATCAGAAATAATGATCTTAGCTCACCCGGTGGTCCTGACTGTACACTGGGAAACCATGAAACAAGATGTTAATTCTTTAAATCATTTCAATTCACAATTTAAACAAAAGTTGATCTGTGACAAGGCCACCTCTGAGGATCTGACACTACAAAGTGCTCCCTATCACCAGGTCTTCAGTTCACCTGTGCCCTGAGGATGAGACAAGCCTGAATCTTGGATTTTCTCTCAGTAGGAGTCTTCTTTGAGAGAATTCCCAGGACTTAAAGGATGCGAAGGCTTTGTGTTGCCATCCTGCCCAGGAGCACGTTTCGCTCCAAAAGCACAGTACCTTCCATGCTCCAGCCTCTCCTCTATGTTAATCACTTCAAAGTTGCTAAATTATTCACTGCTCAGAAAATACATTTTCATTTCTTAGAGCTGGCAGCCGAGGATGACTTACAGAAATAGGTCATGTTCATCCCATAGAAGAATTACCATACACTTCATGTGCTCCCCTCCCCAGTTTCCATTTTTAAGCTCTGCTCCACGTGAGGACGGGCCAAATTTAAACCGTCTGCATTTTTCATGCTGCTCCCACAGTCTCCACCATGTGCCCTGACTTTCCATTTTTAATAAATTGCACCCAGTGACAAAATTAACAGACTGACTTCTGTCTGGTGTTCCCACAGACCTGAGCAAACCACCACTACCTTGGCTTGGGAAAACTCTGTCCAGCCTGGAGCTCAACCTCCACCACCCTTGGCCTTGAAGGTTTGCACCTGCCTTGAAGGGGGAAGCAGGTTGTAGTTTTCCTTCTTTTAATTTTTTTTATCTCAATATCTCCAAAATAAACAGATTTTAACGTGACGTTAAAAAAAAAAAAAAGTGACATTTTTTGCTGGCACATTTAATCTTCTGTTTTTCCACATTCCCAAATGAAATACAATTTGCCGAGGCTTTTTCCCAGCAAGCTGTCAGCCAGAATATAGAATATGCTCAGGCTGCTGTTGTCTGTTGGGTCCACAGCAAGCTTTCCTCACTGGGAACCACTGAACAAGGACTGTGCTCCTGCCATGTTTTGCACTGGTAGAGGTGGCACGTGCCAGTGTTGGATTACACAGAGACCACACTGGAGCCTCCAGCCTCCGGGAATAGGATTCAACCAAGGGGAAACAAGTGGCACATGAAACCAAAGGACAAAGCAAGAGACCTTTAATAGAATCATAGAATCCCAGACTGCTTTGGGTTGGGCGAGACCTTAAAGCTCATCTCATTCCACTCTCTGCCATGGGCAGGGACACCTTCCACGGGCAGGGACACCTTCCACTAGCCTAGGTTGATCTAATTCCTGTCCAAACCTGCCTTGGAACACTTCCAGGGATGTTCAATGTCATCACCAGAACTGATGAAAAAGAGCAAAATCAAGATCTAAGCCCAGTGTGCAGGTAGAGGAGGGAAGGGGCACGGCAGGTGGGTAAGGGAGGATGGAGGGGACCACAGCACCTCGCCGATGTCACCGAGGACACGGTGCTCTATTCCAGGCACCATCTCTGACCCAGAGTGAATTGCACTGACTGTCTCTTCAGGCTGCTTGTTGAACAGCACATTCTGCAGCCCCAAGCGTCCTCATGCTGTGCCACCCATGGGAGCAGCACAGGGGCTCTTGTTTCCCATGGAAACCGTGCAAAGGTGTCATCCCCAGGCTGGAGAGCTTGCTGCTCGTGGGGCAGCACCTGCAGCTCCCAGGGAAAGGAAGAGCAGGAACAATGAGGAAAAAAAAAAGGTCCATGAACCATTGCTTGGGAATTCTAAGGTCCAAATTCAACTCTGTGCACAATGGCAGTGGCAGAGCTTCGGGATATTTTGGCAGAATCCACGGGAGGCTTTTCCGACTGACTCTAATGAGACAAGGAGTCTCCCAGTAAGGCTCTGAGAGGTGCCACTCCACTGCACCGACCAGGTACTCAGTTTGCTTAAGCACTGGGGACCTGCCTTAAGCCAGGCCCAGTGACACAGCTCAGCACACCTTCAGCAGGGTCCACAGCCCCCCATGGCAGAGTCCCCGGCAAACCCCGGTCCCTCCGTCGTGACTCCGCACTCCGGGATCCTGTTTGTTTGTGATTCACGCCAAGTGAGAGGGATGCTGCTCACGGAATGCAGCTGCCCTGCCATATGCAGCGGATTAATTACCGCATCGTTTGTTCCCATGGCAGGTCGAAGCGATCATTACCAACTCAGGAACACAAGTGCTAATAATAGTATTGCTCCCAATCGTATTCTGGCATTCAGCTCGTTCCAATTGTTCGGCTCAATAACAGCTTACACTAATTCCTACCAACTTTTAACACCCGTATACCGAGAAAGACAGAGTTCACACTGAAATGGCACAAATTCTAATTCACAGCAGGATTAACTCTTCATGCTTTAAACTTAATTACATGTAGTCAGGTGGCTTGTGATGTTCTTCCTCCTTAGCTAAACCCAACCACACACATTTAATGATTCCAGTGCACATTCACTGACGGAGTTAATTAGGACTCCTGGGGGGCCAAGTGCAACTTTTTCAGTGTTGTCTAAACTGAAAACAAAATGTTCCAGAAGCCACGCTGTGCAGCACAGGCTCTGCAAGACAACCCGCTCCTGTGAGCCTGCAACGACCCCATAACGTTTGCTGGGGAAAAGGAAAGTAGCTCAGAAAAGCATTGCTCACAGAATCACAGAGTATATAAGGTTGGAAAAGCCCCCTGAGGCAATCGAGTCCAACTGTTCCCCAGCACTGCCAAGGCCACCACTAACCCACATCCCCAAGTGCCACATCCACACGGCTTTTAAATCCCTCCATGGATGGGGACCCCACCACTGCCCTGGGCAGCTGTGCCAGGGCTGCACAGCCCTTTCTGTAAAAACCTCCATTCTGTGTTTCTATCATTTCTCAAAGCAGAGAATTCACATCATGCAAAATCATCAGATGACGTGACCACGGAATCACGCACAAAAGGAGAATACAGGTTATGCCAGATCTCAAAGTTAAACGCTCCCTCCTCATCCCCTACCTGTATTTATTCCTCCTCTCCTGTTTTGTTTCACTTACAAATTCACATTTCTTTCCTCCCACTCAACTACTGTAACAAACTGGCACTCAGCTCCTGCTGGAAACATCCTGATTGAGATGTATTAATCCACGTAAACTCCTTTCCACTATTCTACACCAGCAAGGCAAAGTTGGAAAAGATCCTTTTGCAACTGGACATAAGTTATTACAGTGTTCTTACAGAAACAGCTCTGCCACAGCAGGTACCACATTACTGCAAAGAGCCAGACAAACTATTAATTATTAAATTAGCCCCTTTCTTGTCTAATAATTATTATTATAAACACCTTCCCACAAAGGTGTTGGCCCCTGCCAGTGACAGCTGGTCTGGCACGGAATGTGCTCAGAGCTGCTGCCATCACCGCTGGGTGTTACAGGGAAAACCAAGCTGGAGGTATTTGAGAACAAGTCTGGTATAATGAAATGCCCTGGGAATAACAGTCAACTGGAAAACAGGGATCCTCTTAATGCTCAGAATGTATATGCGAATATATATAATATTATCTAATACAGGCATGCATATTAACATTAAATCATCATTGTCTCTTCTGAAAATGTGACTCCAGTAAGCACAAGGACACCTACTAAATTTTATAGATTCTGTAGCTGACTTAGACCTTAACCCAAATAAATACTGGTGCAATGACTGGTGCTGGACCATGTCTGAGGCTTAAGGAAACATGCCTGTCCGCCAATAGACACATGTATATTCTTGACTGAAATTCATCCAACAAATCTTATTAAATAGAGTTATGCAATTTTATTTTCAGGGGGAAAAAAAGGAACTGCCTCTATGTCCAGGATCACCGTGTCCAGGCGGGAGCACTGCCACTGGACACCACATCCCAGGGCAGAGGAGCCAACTCAACGCAGCAGAGCCCGGTGCCGACAGAGCACAGCGGGGAGGCTGTTGCCCACTGGAACCCTCTTCCCAGCCACATGGCAGGGAGGCCACGGCACAGCTGAAGTGTGGATGTATTAGGAAAATCCCACGATCGGTGTAACAATGACAGACGAGCAGATCGTGCCATCTGGAGCTGATGGGCTCCCGGCTACATGTCACCACGATTTATCTTCCAGATTACGTGTCTGCTGATGCGCTGGATTTACAGCAGCTCCTCACATGACAATATCCCTGTGCGGCAGCTGCACACTAACAACCTGCACATTGTAATTTAAAGATACTCACAGAAGCCAAGGCAGCCCAGGCAGGGGAAGCCTTACAGCTGGGGACTGCTTGGGGCTGTGCCGGGCACTGATGTCCCTCTCCCAGAACAGGCTATCCCATCCTCACTTTAAGCAAACCAGACTGATTAAACACAACAACACTGTAAACTCACAGGTTCTCACTATCACCCAGCAGTCTCCCCAGCCCTTGCCATGGAGGCAGAAACCACGTTTGGCTGCCAGGAGAGTGCACAGTGCAGCCACATTGAGACTCACACCCAAAAATAGGAAAAACCCCAAGCCCAGCATCTAACTGATGCCAAAAGCACCCAAGTAGACAGACAAAGGACTAATCTCCTATGAAGTGTCATAAACATAACTTTGAAATACCCCAAATGCCAATGAAGTCCTGCCTTTGTTCAAACTAGTGCAATTCCCTCCAAGAAAAAAAAGGAGAGGGGAAGACAACCTCAACAAGCAGGTGGGGGCAACACTGAGGGCTATTCCTACTATTAAGATCTTCTCCACTGAGGAGAGGTGATGCACCATCCAGTCTTCTCACCTGTCTGTGACACTGCCACAAATCCCTCCTCCAACTCCTCATACTCCCTCTGGTATCCTTACAGTTTGGCCACATCTTCTGTCGTGCATCTTACTGTGAGCAGCACTGAGAATTGTCAAATTCAGCAAATTTCTGATAAACTGTACAGTCAATTGAATAAAATCAAAACCTTTCCCTTCTCTCAGCCTCTGTTTTCACACTTGACATGTCGAGCACTTTCCAGTTAGATTTAATGAACAGAAAGTGTTCTCTCCTTATTCCCTAAAGGCAAATACTACTTTTCTATCTCCTGGGGAAAAAAATTGCTCAAAATCTGCTTCCTTTTGATCAAGAAACAGAGAGAGAAAGACTAAATGTTTCCTAAATTAGCTTAGTAGTATCCAGAAATAGTCAAAAAGTCACTATAATGGATATATATATCTCTCCATACAATGAAGAATATGTACCTTCTCACCATAATTGATCACTGGGAGGAAGGGATTTGTTTCCAGGGGAGAGGCCAAATTTCCCGCTCATGATAATGGAGATTCAGTGTCTGACAGGCACGTAGATACACCTTACTGGAAAAGCTGTGAGGACACAACTTGCTTTGTCCCTTCCAGCTTTAAACCAGTGTCCTACCACAGCCTCATCCAAGCACAAATGATACTCATAGGGCCACAGGGGGGAAATGGGGGAAAAAAAAAGTTCTGCATTTCCAAAAATTCCCTGCTTTTTCTTGGCTTTTTCTCCTCTTCATGAGCTGCTTTTCCAGAAGGTATTTAAGCTGTTATCCCTCAAGCTGTGCTTATCCCAGCACAGGATGTAGCCTGTCAGTGCCCAGCACTGGGGATCACAACAACCCGCAGAGTGCTGAGTGAATTATGCTTCTCCCTCCCATCCCTCCCTGTGCTGCACCATTCACCATCCAGCTGCACCATTACACGGCTCAAAAAGTGAGGAAAAATTCCAAAAGAAACAAAAACACTCTATGAAATCAGAGTCTGATCTCAGCATTGCTCTGAGCAGAGGAGAATCTCGACACCCTGAGTGCTTCCTCCTCTTCTCAGAGACAGCCAAGCACCGCCTGTGCTGCCTCCTGACCACACACCTGCCCAGCAAAGAGCTGGCTTATCTACACCAGAGAGGCCCAAATGCCATCCAGCATCCCAGCAAAGCAACATTTCAGCCTTTTTCTGTAAACAGTGTGGATGTCTCAGCTACCTGCTTGGAATTCCTACAGAGCATCTCCAAGGGTAACAGAACCAAGTGCTGACACTGAATCATCCCCAGACAGGAACCTCTCCCCAAAAGGCCCTTCCCAGCTGCTCTAAGCAAACCAAGGCTGACTTTGCATATACGTAGGCATTTGTTTTTCCTTTTAAAATTGCCGTGTTAATTGCTGGCTGACTCCACTGGCTCCAGCAGGAGTGGGGGAGCCCAGACACAGCTGCTGCCATATCCCTGGTGTGGGAGGAGATGCTGGTCCAGTCAGTGCTTGGTTTTTTTTAATAAATATGTAATTTACAATATCGAACAAAATATGGAATAAATACCACTTGTCACTATCCAATGCTACAACTTCCCTTAAGCCTGTAATTACTTACAAAAGCCTTTCAGTACTGCACAGATCTCCCACAGATTTTCACTCAGTAAATTCAGGCTGAAGCTGATGACTGTCAGCTGTGAGACAGGAGTTGATTTCAGCCTATTTATCCTCCAGTTTGATCTATCCCACGGATGAGGAGAAGAAACGAATTACATGTTATGTATGTTTACTGAAGTCCTCCAGGAGCTCCAGCCGTGGCGTGGCTGTGCAGGTCACACTGACCATGGTCCCCTCTGGCAATGGCTCTGCAGGGGATGCCAGTGGCCAATGAGGAGAAGGGGATGAAAAGAGTACAGCTCATCTCCCAGGTGAAAAATGGGGAATGGTACCGGAGACCCCATCCTGCTCAGCCCTGGGGACCCTGTCCCCAGGCGTCCCTGAGAGTCCCCAGCCAAACACACCTCACAGCATCAGGAATCTCCACTCTGGTGGCCCAGTCACTGACTAAAACACACCCTACATTTAACTGATCACTGCCCAAGGTGTGCAAAGCCCAGACAACACCGGGGGGGGGGTTTCCAGCACCATTCCAGCAGTGCACACCCACACCCCATGTGCCACCAGCTGCGGAGCCTCATGGTGGGACACCAGCTCTGCCACTGCTTGGAACAGGTTCTAGTTTGGATCTTTAGACACAAGGTGTTTTTTCATGTCTTTTGGGCAAGAAGTACTCAGAACACATTAATGTCTTGCTCTGTTAACAAAGAAACTATGGCAACACACACAGAGCTGCCAAGAGAATTAGTGAAACAAGGTTTAGTAGTTAATAAGCAGCCAGATGATGTCAGACTCATCTATTAAGACCAGTTTATATCTGCCTATTAGAACTTAATGTCCCAGAAAGTTGGGTTGGCCAGGATTAAACAGTCTTCCTTTAAGCCCAATTATCAGTAATAAAACCAATTTTCTAAAGAATGGGGTAGAATTATCCAAAATGTGGCCAGACCAAGCCTGCATTTCATAGCAGGACTATAATGTTCCTTTTGTTAAGGAGCAATTTTCTAGATGTCAGAGACGTGAATCAAAATTTAATGTGTGTGTGTGTGTTATGGAAATGGCAATTGCAGCAGTTGCTTGCAGCACACGTCCTGCCAGGCAGTACACGCAGAGGAAACCAAAGGCTTTTATTCCCATTTATGCCAGTGCATTTCTGAGTGCACTGAAATTGTTCTTCTTTCTAATTGAGGTGATCAAGAATTCTTAAGAAAATTTTTTCAGTAAAATTAGTTTCTAAAATGGAATAATAATTATTTTATAGAAAAGCGCTGAGTTGCAGATATACCTGCAGAGGGTTCTGTTTACCTAGTTGGGCATGTCCACCATGAGGAGACCCTGTGGTCCTCACAGCTCTGCATGGTCAGAAACCCTACTAATTACAGTTCAGGGGGAGTTAGGGACTGTTGGTGATGTCTCCCGAGCCCAAAGGGAAACACACTGACATGGTTAGTCTGTAACCCAACACTGTGGAAGACCTGGAGACACGAAGCAACACACGTCTCACCATCAGCCTAATCCAAGGGCTTTGGCCAGCATCAACTCAAAAACAGTATAGAATAGTAATGTTTGTATGGAAAGAATGTGGCATACAGTGAACACAAACTAACTGAAAAAAATATTAAGAGATTGCCAGTCAGTGCAAGCTCGAAAACTGCCATAAATCCATGTCAGTGTATTCCTTGACTCTATTACCAGGGTATCAGAATAATGGTTACTGGAGTTTCGAAACCAGATAAGGTTTCTACCAAGTCAGAGATGAAAGGGGTTGAGGCTACGGAGCAAGCTCAGATCCTCCACAGGGGCAACTGTTCCTCCATGTCCTCCCTGGCACAACAGGCCAGGCACTGTGAGCACCACTCCCCACCCCAGCGGGTCAGCACCACGCTCTCCAGAGTGCCCAAACTCGTCCCCCAGATGGAAAAGGTGTTCCCTCCCTCCCTCTGGCACTGTCCCCTGGTCTCAGACCAAAGGTCAACCTTCATGGGTCAGAGGTCCTGGGCACCAGCCAGGGTCCACCTCAGTCCCTCCCCAAGCAGCCACCATGTCAAGGCTTCACTATGCATCCAACTCCTCCCCAGTTTCAGGCAGAACTTCTATTCTTGCAGAGCTGCTCCCTAAGCAGTTTCCTCCCAGTCCCTGCTGTTCCTCCCAGTTTCCCCTCTGCTGCTGCTGCCATTGCCAGAGATGCCGCAGGGGCAGGAGCACCCCCCAGACTGCCTGACACTCCTCTCTGTCTCTGTCTCGCTCTATTCTTAGCAACTCCCAGCTCACCAATCCTTTAAACCATCTCATCTCTGACCTACTGCATCTTCTGCACCTTCCCTTCATTTCAGTCTCCAGTGCTGCTTCCCCTGCAATCAATCAGAAACTCTCAATGCTTTAAGAGGGAAAGACAGGATGTTATTTCTGGACAGTTCCCGGCTCTCTCCTGAGTGTGTCTGACTCCTTCCGCTCCCTTTACGCTCAATGCAGAATTAAAGTCTCTGGCAACAAACTCCTCCTCCACTTCCTAAAGCTTTTTGTGCCATCCATCTCTAACCACGGTGTCCGAACTTCAGCCGAGCCCAGAGGAGCTGCCAGGCGTTCAGAGCATGGTACAGCCAGACAGGGGGACACCAGGGAACAGGGGCTGGATCTCCCAGCATTGACTGGGATCAGCCACTGCCTTCCCAGAGCCAGCACCCACAAGTGGCCGCCTCCACAGCCACCCTGAGCCTGACTGTGCTCACAACATGACAGTCTGCCCAATTTTGCCCAATTTCAAGATACCTGGCAGCTTCCCACTACAACGTGGTGACTGGAAGAGAGGTGTGCTTCTGGTGCTCCTGCCAGAGCTGGCTGGTCACAAGCAGTGGGAGAGAGAGCTCCTCTAAGCCACCACGGCCCACAGACAGCACAGGCAGCTGCATGTGAGCCCTGGCCAGACCCTGTCACCCTGACACACCTTGGCAGTCCTGGTGTTTCAGGAACACAGAGCACAAGATTTAATGGAATTTCTCATGTGTACGCAACGCCTCTGCAAAGAAAAACATTAAAC
This sequence comes from Chiroxiphia lanceolata, assembly GCF_009829145.1. Taxonomy (NCBI): domain Eukaryota; kingdom Metazoa; phylum Chordata; class Aves; order Passeriformes; family Pipridae; genus Chiroxiphia; species Chiroxiphia lanceolata. The sequence goes on from NC_045644.1 coordinate 6,826,811, forward strand.
AGCTTTAAAAGCTCGGCTCTTTATGTGAACATCATGGGAGAGATATGGAAACGTTCTCTTCTCTGTGAAGTGAACAGCTGAGTAACTCGTACCAGATGGACCATATTTGGATTTCTCTCTCATAAATACAATATTCACCATTTGGAATAAAACGAGTGGAGCAGCTGTCCATTGTCCCCACTTGGAGGGGGTTTGCTCATTAAATAAGCAGAAGCCAAGTAGCTGTGGAAGGAGAATCACAGAATCATTTAGGCTGGAAAAGACCTCCAAGATCATTGAGTCCAACCTGTGACTGATCCCCACCTTGGCAACTAGACCTTAGCACTGAGTGCCACATCCAGTCACTCCTTGAATCCCTCTAGGAATAGGGACTTCACCACCTCCTTGGGCAGCCCCTTCCAATGCCTGACCACCCTTTCCATGAAGAAATTCTTTTAATGTTCAACCTGAACCTCTCCTGGCAGAGGTTGAGCCTGTATCCTCTTGTCCTGTCACACATTACCAGTCAATGCAAGCACAAAAAATGCCATAAATTTGTGTCAATGAATCCCTGACTCTCTAACACCAGAGTATTGGAATAACGATTACTGGAATTTCAAAACCAGATAAGGTTCCTACTAAGACAAGAGTCCTCTAATTTCCTCCTATGAGCAGTGCCACTGGAGGGGGTACAGCTGTTCCCTTAATCCACTGCACAAAGGAAGGGTTGGAATTTATGGAAGGTTGCTTTTCCTGTCTGTATTTTTCTACACAAACCCCGCAACAGCTACAAAAATAAGCAATAATTAAATTGTAACCTAATCTATTGTCTTATTCATTATAAATTATGAATTACTGTATTATGGACACTCATTAAATGCAGAAGGCTGCTAAATAAAATATATCGATATTCATAACTCCTCGACCCAGTGCCCATACAACTTAATGCCAGACTTGCATGACTCCAGCAAGGCCGACAGCAGGCTGTGCTGGGAGGATTTGGGTCCTGCTGGAGTAGGCGTAGAAGGAGCATAAATCTAAACTAGGGATGAGATGACTCAGCTGAGACCGTTCGAATGAGGCAGATGATAAAAATACCCAAAAGACGTAAGGCAAATCTCAAAAACACTCCTTTGGTTCTAAACCGGCAAGACTGGGCCATGTTTTCTCACTCATTGCCAAACCAAGCTCTGCAGCAAGGTGGGATTAAGGCTGGGATGAGCCATGGATCAGCTGCTGGGGCTCAAACCCGCACGGCTCCCCCAGCTCAGCTCTGCATCCTCCCACCATCACCCTCCTTGCACTGCTCTGGTGACACAGCTCGTTTCAAGGCTGATTGGAAAATGTTGGGAAATGCTCTGAATGGCTGGAGATGAACAGCAAACCCACAGCAAGGTCTGGAGCATTGGCATCCCCAGAGCACTGACAGGTCCGTCAGCTCCACACCATGGAGGAGAGAAGCTCCCACAGCACAGTGTGGGAGAAAGACAATGCCAGTGCCCTTCTCTTGCCAAATTAAATCTCTCCAAGGACAGACATTCATTTCTTTCAGGCTTCAGTTCTGGAGCAGAATAAGCCATCTTTATCTTATTATTTTAAAAGGCAAATTTTTCTTAGGAAAGTGGAGCTTTGCCTCTCTCAGAAGTAAGGATTTTCTCTCCATAATTGCCATTAAGTAATGGACACTCATTTAATTAAAGGCTCACTGTAATTTGACAAGAATCTCTAGAAATAATTTCTCCCTCGAATTACCTCCTTGAGTGGTTTTCTGACAAGACTTAATTGAGGGAACAACCTTAACCAGGAGTGGGGGAAGCTCCCAGAGCCCCAGCCGTGAGCCTTAGGGATGAGGGTTGGTGGATCTGAAACACAGTCAATGGGTTCTTATGCCCCTCTGAATCACCCTGGAGTCCCAAAACATTTTTCAGGAAGGAATCTGAACCCTTGCCTTAATCCATCCTTGTCCCTATCAATGGCCCAGCAGAGTGAGGGGAAATGGGAACTGTCACAGAAGAGCATTTGATGTTCCTATTTTTAATTAATAATGTCAAACATGTTCTGCACATTTCAGTGGGGTTTGAGAGACGTGCGCATTGTAAGCGACTCCTTGTTAACTAATTATGAAATGCAAAGTCATTGCCAATTTACCATCACCAGACAATGCTACAGCTGCTTTCACATGACACAATAGGCTTAGGTTTTAAGACAGATCCTTCAAAGGCAGCAAGTGATGAGGAGGAAAATCGGGCCCTTTTCATGGTGACAATTGAGGATCCCCACTGTTTTGAACAGAGAACTCACTCTGAGACTGAAATATTGTATTCCTGCTATGATACCTGAAGCTGTTACCTCGAAATAATTGAAGACACAGGGGTGGTTTTCTCTCTTATTTTTCCATTTCCTTATTCACTTCCCCACAGTTCACCCAGTCGCTCTCAGTGACGTGTTTGCTCAGCATCTGCCACATCCTTGCAGGCAGCACATGAACACGAGAATACAGATGCTGGAAGCTGGGCTCCAGCTGACTCTGGTTTCGGAGACGAGGCTGCAGCCTGACAGTGTGTCTTTAATAACCATATCTCACATTAGCAGAACATCTTTGTTTATGCCGAACACACCACATGACATTCAGCAGTATACAAGGAAGAAGGAGCGTAATTAAATCTGTACTGTAATTGTCAAAACAAACAAGCAACATTTATTTTGCTCATTTGCTGATATAGATTCGCAGTGGAAACAGAAAAATGAAAGTGGTGGGTGGTGGATGTGGTGGATGGAGGGACTGTGGAGGAGGGTGGAGAGGTTGGGTGATGAATGGCCAGGCACTGGGAGCCGCTGCCGGCGTTCCATTGGGGATGGGAGAGCCGTGGTGCAGAGAGCAGGGTTACAGACAGAAAAGGCAACAAGAGCAACAGAGCAAGCCGCCCCACACCCTCATTTGCATCCCTCAGAGTTCTCCTCTTAATTGCTTTTTAATTAACTGCCAGTAATTAGTGTCACCCAAGCAGACTCAGCAAAGCGCCTCTTAATGGCATCTCCCTGCCCTACAAAAGCAGTGTGTTTTAATTAGGGGCAGATCTTGGCCAGGTCATCAGGTCTGTGTGTACCTCCCACCAAACCCACCTCCCTGGTGCTGACTCACTGGTCACGCTGCACCAGGGTGGCCACTGGGCTCCCAGAAGAATAAAAAAAAAAAAAGGAGGATTTGTGTGTGTCACCCAGCTCGGGGCGCACTGATCCCATAACACCACCCAAGGCAACTCTGACTGCCAAGGCTGGACACACACAGGTTTGATGTCTGGTGGGCAGCCATGGCACTGCACCAGGGAAGCCTTGGTGTCAGAGGCACCAACAGAAAGGAATGAGTTTTAAAACAATATTAAGTGATAAGTCTAAAAGAAGCAGAAGCTCCAACAGAAGAATCAGGTACCCTTTTCCCATCCCATCTGTCTCTTCCCCCGGTTCATCTCCAGCACTCCAGGTGCACAGACTCACGGGGTGCCCCCAAGGACACTCCTCATGCTCCTGGTGCCAAGTGTGGGACCACAAGTCCAACACAGGGGCACAGCCCAGCCTGGAGGCTCCCAGCCCATTGCAGCGGATGCTTCCTGCCCAGGCCAAAGCATCACTCCTTGGACCCGACCTCATCAGTCAAATCAGTGACTGTAACACCTGGACATCCATGTGCCTACACAGAGGGACTGTGAGACCCAAAGGGACACTCTCCACCAAGGACAAACCAACACAGCCTAAGCAAGAGCATCACTACTGGTTGGTGCTGGGACCACCTGGGCAAACACCGTCATGTGCTCGCAGTCAACAAATCCATTAAGAGTTTACCTGCAGGCAGGTGTGTACCACATCCTGATGTACCAAACATCCCCCTCGGAAGCACCTGTAGGAAGGAACCCAGGTATGTAGGACATGGATCTGACAATTCTGTACAGCTCTGCTTGAGCTCAACGCCTGCAAACACAGCTGCATTGAGACCTACTTTGCAGCAAACCTTATGCTGAAATTGCATTGTGTTAGGACACAAAGAACTTGCAAGCACTGGGGCTTCCCAGAAAGGCTTTAAAACAATCCTGGGCAATGGAGCTACCATTTAGGTCACACATGGGAAGTCTGAACTTGGGCATGTCAGAACAACCTTAATCACACTCCCAACAGCAGGTCCACATGAGGAACACCGGCTGTGACAAGCTGGGGGCTACCTGAGGGCTGTAAGGAGAAGCTGTACAGAGAGGTTACGTCCATGTTACATCCATATCCTACTGGAAAGAATTACCTTTTTTTTAACAAATGTGCCTATAATTATGGCATCTTACATTTAATGATTATTCTTGATGGCAGTTACAGATCTGACCTTTCCCTGCCCCCTAAGAAGGTTGTTGGTGGTGGCAGAGAAGAGGCTCTCTGACAGCACTGGTCAGACAGCTCCAGGCAGAACGACACCTATATCCAGATTTTGCCAAGGCTTGCAAACTGCTCACAGGAGACTGCTAATGAAACCTAGGGGAGGCCTCCCTGAAACCAGGAAGGGTCTTACAGCACCCACTCTGGCTCCAATCCCACCTGCCCATGGAAAGGCCACATCCCAACCCCATTGCAAGCTCACTGTGCTGCTCTGCTCTCCTTCTTGTTCCTGTGACAAGGTCAGAGCCTGAGTTGGCTGCCAGGTGCCCAGAGCAGGGGTACCTGGGGTGCAGACAGCTACACACATACGTGCCCTGACAGCCTTGGGCAGTTAAACAGAGAGAGGAGCAAACACAGAGCACCAGCCAGCCAGGCACAGCCACCACAGCATCACTCCTGCATCACTCCCTGCCCAAAATGACAGTTTATTGTTGCTATTTTTCTTTATGCTCTGTGACATTAACAGGGTAAATTTAGAAACAACAGTCTATTTCTTTATATAGCAACAGCCAACCTGTGGAAAGCAGTGCCCCGAGACTGCGGGAGAACAGATTCCCCAGTCGGGTTTTTTTAAGGGTTGTCAGGTTGTGTTACCACTCACAGGCTGACGAGCTCAGGGAGCAATAGGGACACTCACACTTTGCCAAGGCGTGCACTGACAGGCAGGAGATGCTCCTGCCCAGCTGCACTGGGCTGCCTGGCTCCCGTCAGTACCTGCTGGCACGGCAACACCTGGAGACAGGGGCTGGGATGGCTCAGGGATCTCATTTGGAGTAAGTGTAGTACAGAAAGTTAAGGAGTGTTGGTTAGGAAAAATGAGAACAAAATGAGTCAGTAGCTTTTCACAAGATGGGCAGAGGTTCTACTAAGGGAGAGACCAGCCCTGCCCCCTGTTCGGAGCAGCCCTGGTGCCAGGGCTCTGGTGGCAGAGGAGACCCTGCCCTCGCCCCCACGCCGGCACCACACACAGCAGCCCCAGGTCCATAACCAGACCTTCCTGTTGCCATGGAAATACAGATAATAACCAGCAGCAAGAGTAATTGTAGAGATGGACCAGTTGCTACCATGAAATCCAATGCACTTTATCACACTGTAAGAGTATCCCATCCTCCTGCAACCGCACAACCGCATCCTGGAGAGATGGAGTCACTTGAGAGAAGGAAAAACAACAAGGCTTTGTATTTAAAAGATTGGGAGAATGGCTTACAAGGACATTCAAAGTAGACAGGCCATGGCTAACCTCAGTACCATATCACTTGGAAAGGTCCTCACATGGTATTTGGAGGATTTTAAATGTTAATTAATAGGAAAGTTAGCAATGCTAATAATTACCAATGCTTTTACAAGAAAGAGCCACATGAAATCCAATCACCGCAGGTAATTGAAGTCCTCAGATCTGGCATATTTTTTCTGTGCACCTAAAGAGAGCCACAAAGGCTGTTCAGGGCATAGAGGAGAAGGACCTGCCCACTTCTTGTTTAACTTTGTGTTCTATGCTGCAACAAACACAGAGGTATTGTGACAAAATTACTGGGCTCACAGTGGCAACCGGCATGTGATGATCACACATGAGCATTTTTAAGCGAGAACCTAAAAACAGTTGAGAACAAGACAGAATTCAGCACTTCCATTTTTTTTTTAAATTACATGAGAGCCTTTAAGAGGTCTGAGACTGAAAAATAGGTCTTTTGTGGAAACAACCTTCCTCATTCTATTCAATCACACATTCTATCGTTTATTTTATGTCTCCTGATTATCCCTGTTTTTCCCAAATCAGTCCAGGAGCACTGGAGATTCCTGCAGGCTCAGCGTGTAACAGCTTCGAGACAAGAACTCTTTGTAACATCGAAGCCTCAGGAATACTTTTTACAATCAGCTGCTTCTGGTTTTCAATCAAAAGGGGCTTTTACTACTTGCCACACCAGCAAATCCATTGTAGGGCATGAAAGACAGTCTTGTTCCTCCTGCTGTGTCAGTGGGGCTGGTGATGACTACAGAACACTGGGAAAGTACACCAAAAAAAGTCAGTTGTGCACTGGCCAGATCAGTCTGACAACTGTTCTATTGCATTAGTGAATCCATAGAGAGCTGATCATGGCAGGGGCGTTGGAAATAGATAATCCTCAAGGTCCCTTCCAATCCAAACTAGTCTGGGATTCTGTGAGCACAAACCATTTGGATTCTACACAAAGGAAAGCCAACACTCACTCAGCAGTAGCTCAGCAGAAGCACTTCTGTCCCTGTTTCTCATCTGTGGGTGTCGCTTTCTAACACTCCACAATTACACTGCTGCACAGACACAATTACAGCAGTGAAGGGTGGTCTCTGCTGCAGCGATTCACCCCACTGGAGCACCACAAAGAAAATCAAAAAGAATAGAAAAATAATCTCCTCGAAAAAGGGTTGGACCGGCAGCTATGCTCATTTCTTGGCAACTGGATGGATCAGCACCACGGAAATACAGTGATGTCTGGTTTGGCGTTGGGGTTTTTTTTAACACATGCATATTAATGAACACACGGGCATCCACCACGAACTCCTCCGTGGCTCAGGAGCAGAGCAGTGGTGCTCTCCCCACATGGAAGGTCCCTTCAGCACGGCCCCCCCAGCACATCCACTGCCACCAGAGCATCCACAGCCGTGATCAATGCCCTCACACACAGTGGGCCAAAGGAGCCCCCTCAGCCAACAGTTCTAAAAGGGGGTTGGCACTGAACCACAACAGAAAAACCTCATCTCCGCCAACAGGCAGTGGAGGCAGCTCAACAGTTTTTCTCCCTCAACAAGGCTGCACCTGGGAAGGTTCAGGTTGGACATCAGGAAGAATTTCTTCACGGAAAGGGTGGTCAGGCATTGGAAGGGGCTGCCCAAGGAGGTGGCGAAGTCACTGTCCCTGGAGGTATCCAAGAAACAAATGGACATGGTACTCAGTGCTCTGGGCTGGGTGACAAGTGGGGATCTGGCAGAGGTTGGACTCGGTGACCTTGGAGGTCTTTTCCACAACCAGTGATTCTGTGTGACAAATCTATTCAAAAGGCCAACATGTGCTTTGTTCACTCGCACTGGGTGGTGAGCAGTGAGCACTGTCTGCATGTGTGTATACTGCTCTTGGAGTTAATTCAGATATTCCCAGTTGAGATCGTTTTCCCTGCGACAGCCTTGTCAACACAGCAATGATGACTTGAAAACAAACTCTGGATTTCCCTCCCAAGAGCAGCCACTGGTGGGGTGTGCAGGCTCCAGGGCGCTATTTTGGGCGCATGGTCCTATCTTTGTCCTGAAGGCTCATGAGCAGCAGACACGCTCCCAAAATACCTTTGGCTGGGATCAATGGATGTGCTGCTTGGCAGAGCTGCTGCTGCAGCATTTTAACGCCTGTGGAAATGCTGCTTCTCCACTGACCCTCCCTTCTGTGACAAACTCAGCTGAAGAGGGGAGACATGGGGCCCAGCAGGGCCGTTGGCTCACCGAGGGTTCAGGAGGGAACCCAACTGCCCCGAGCAGGCTGTGCACCGGCAACCCGGCGGCAGCGCTCGGCACCGGGAGCCACTGGCTCCACACCTGGTGAACATCAACACTGAAGCAGCACCAAGAAGGGATCTGGTCTCCCTGCAACTGCCAGTGTTCCTGCACATGGGTCTGTGTTATGCCACACATTGAGTTGGGCAGGCATTTCCCACAGCCCTGGCAATGGAAGGGGCTCTTTCTCAAAAAGAAGGAAAAATTAGGAGCAAGACAGTATAAATGAGTCACACATGCTGGTGATGTCAGTAAATCTGGGAAGTAAAAAAGGAGCCACAAGAGAGTGATGAATACCTGAAGATATTTTTGCTTGACCTCAGGTAGGAGCAGTGACCCCTTTCAGTGCTCCCTGAAGTCAACGAGAAGCCTGTTCTTTCTTTTGGAGGTGTCAGAACAGATTCACTCAATGGACAGACCACACTGATGTATCCAAGCAACCGAGCATCATGGGATGGCCCACCCAGTACCTGCAGGAGCACAGGATGGGTGGCCATAACTGCTAAGAATTTATTTCAACTCCACAAGAAAAGAGCAGACCCAAATTCACAGTGGGACGTCAAAGAGAATTATTCACCAAGTTCAAATTCTCTGGGGAAAGCAGGCATCCTACTTCTGTGATAAGAAATTCTCTGGAGCACAGTGATGTACCAACTCATGCTGGAAAGAACATCTCTTGACAGAGACTCCAGCCACAGGGAGGAGGGAAGCCAGGTCTCACAGCGGCAAGCAGAGTAGAGGGCATCACCCTCCCCTCCAGCAGGTACCACTGAGGGCTGCAGGGGGGCTGAGGTGACCCTTGGGAGAGCCACAAACACACTGCACAGCACCTTGGGGTGCTGGTGCCCGAGCGTGGGTGGCTTGTGAGGCCTGAGCACATCCCCAGGGCTCTGCATTCACTCAGTGTCCCCACCACCAACACCAACACTGCCAGGGGGCACCGGGGCCACCCGTCTGCCCACTTCCAGCTGCACTAGAATACCCTGGGGAGCAAATCCCCTGAGAATAAGCCCCTGTGCAGCCTCAGTGAGAGAGCAAGAGAAAGGTCAGCATGGAAAACCTCCAATTCAGCACAGAGCAGAGGAGGAGAGTGGCCTTTGGAGAGAGCAGGGGGGGAAGCAGGGCTGCCTTTGGAGATGTCAAACTAAGAGCATGAAAAAATCCAAACAAGACCAGAGGAAACACTAACTAAAATAATTTCCCAAGTAGTGCTGAGGGGCAACCAGTGACTGAATTGTTTGTTGATGTTACTCAGCATTTTGATAAACAGAAGCAATTTGTTCTACTGAAAAGAAACCTGCTATTTTTTAAATAAATTCACACATTGATCTTTACATCAGAAAGCCACGTAGAGAAACACACCACAGGCTGAAACTATTCATTAATCAATCCCTAAGTTCGCCTCGCTGCAGCTGTGCTTGTTTTGACACCTGCTTGCGATGCTCCTGCTGTGGCATTTAAAGTGGAATAAAACCCAGTGGAGCAGAGGAGCAGTGACTGCCAGTGCCCTCGGCCCCCCGCATGGCACACACTGCATCAGAGCAACCACAGAGGTCCTGGGCTGTCACTGCTTTTAAAGGTGTTACCAAGAGATCATTGCAAAGCCCCAGTATTCAAGCAGGAATTGGCAGCTTAAGGCAGCTGCCACATGCCCGTGGGTCTGACTCCCGAAGGAGCCGCAGGCGGAGGATGCGGAGCCATGCCCAGCCGGGATGTCTGAGCAGCACGGTACAGTGCTGCCATTGTCACCCCGGCATGAGCACCTCTTTGCCCTTCAGCTCCACCCAGAATTCCTGCCTGTGTTGTCAGTACAGCTGTGCCTAAGCCTCAGCACTACCCAGTTACTTCAAAAATCCTGGGATGAAGCCAGGCACGCTCATATGCCGGGGCAGAGACCCCAAGCCAACACCTGCTCCCAGATCCCTGTGATTGCCCACTACTGCTGACATATCCACACCCCTTCCCCCAACATGGGTTCATTCCCTGAACAGGCACTGTCTGCCCTCTGGGGAACTCGGAGCTCTGTGCTGAGCTCATGGCAACAGCTCGGACCCAGGCCAGCTCTCCCAGGAGTGTTTGTACCGGTTACAGGAGCACTGGTGTATGAAAGTAAACAAAACATGTCAAGGTCAGGCCCAGGAGGCACTTGAGGTGCCGAGCTCCGGACACTGTTGGGAGCCACTGGCCAGGCCACCTGAGTGGAGATGTCAGGGAAGATCCCAGCCCTTATGTAGACACACAGCCGGAACCATCGGGAGAAGGAATCTTTTCATCCCTGCACTGAAGGTCCTTCTCAGCTGCTTCTGTGCTGGAGGAGCCACTAATCAGTGCTAGTTCAAAGTTCTGAGCAAATCTAGACTCACATTGAAATATGAAATCATGGGGTCTGTTTGCATGTGTATGAATTATTCATGTGCTTACCACATGCGGCATTGAGCCTTTAAAGTGCAAATTATTTGGGACCAAGCTTTAGCCCTATTTTCTGTGAAGCATAAAGCACGTTTTCCAACAGTGCAAACAATCCAAGCCTAATGTGTATCATTTTCTGTGTTCCTGGCTTGCTGGTCTTGCCTGCCAGTTCCCATTAAGGCTGGAAACCAGTAACACACCAAGCAAATGTGCAGTACTCAGCTTTCCCACGGATTCCGTGACATTTGTTTCACAAGGCAGTTTAACACACTACGTACCTTTCACAGGAGATGATCTATATCCTTCTGACAGTGAAATGCACTGAGCTATGGAGATAAAGTTGTATCCAGCCAACAGCAGAGGCAAGAGGAGATTCACCTGAAGTGTTTCTCCTAATCCTCACTGAGAACTGCCTACTCAGAGGAAGAACCTGAGCTTCAGCCTGAGCCCTTCCCACCTCTTCCTTCTGACCTTTGTCAGGCGCCAGAAGTAAAAACACATGGGAGTTGTTCAGGTGACAATCATTCAGTACCTGCATCTCCTCACCAGTCCCAGGTACTGGAAGAGCCCCTGAACACCACCTGAGATGTAAATGAGCACATCAACATTCACACACTGTCACGTCTCCTTGCCTGGCAATGCTCAGAGCCAGCTGTTCCCACACATCCGAAGCACTTTTAATTTTCCATAACTGTCACCTAAAGCAATTTAATTCCTGAAGAACAGCGGGAGAGGCAAAGAGGACACTGACACTTACGTTCTCTTACATGGAGAAGCCAAGCTGCTCCCAGGCTGTCCTGGTGCTCTGTACTTTGGGAGATAAACACCAAAGCAGGGCTCAGCCAGCACAGGTCCTCTCCCTGGTGCACACCTGAGATGTGCTGGCACACACCACGTCTAGGGGTACACCCCATCCACCAGCCCCCCCTCAGAGACTGCCACTGCTCCCTGTGGTACTTTTCTATGACCTGTGGCCACAGAAGTAGTTAGTGATGATTAACTGGGTGGTTCACTCCAGGATGCCGGGGTGAGGTGGTAGAAACTGCTCATTAACAACCACTGCAACCATGAGAGGCTCCACAGCCTACTGAAGGACAAACCATTTGGAACTGGAAAGTAGCTCCATGGAAAAGAGTGGGAAAAGTTGAACCTGCTTTTACATCCCAGGCTGCCTGTGAACAATGGGCTCAGCAATGTCCCCTGCCCAACTATGTCCAGCCAAGCCACACTCACAGAGACTCACCTGTGGCCACGGTGAGTGGAAAGCCAAGTCCTGACCTAGAGGCAGAACACCACTGTGGGTGAGCAACACTCTCAACTTCAAGCATTCCCACAAGAAATAAGGCAATATTTAAAGGGAAACACATGCTGTCCCCTTTCCTGAGTGGCCTTGGGCACACACCCCTCCTCCCGCCAATGCGCTGCAGGGAGACCCCAACCAGCTGTTTCACTAGCACCCCAGTCTCAGATGGTGAAAGTTCCAAACTGCAAAAAGAGCGGCTTTTTCCATTTCTGGGAAGGTTTTTCTTGTCAAGTGCCTCTCACTGACATTCCACCAGGCACAGCGTGGAGGTGACCTTGCACTCAGGTCCGCAGCCGGCACTGACGGCGCAGCTCTCCTGGCAGCCGGTGCTGGTCTCTGTGAGTGACCTGGCACCATCAGCTCCATGTCCTGGGACTTGCAACCCAGGAAGCACAGCTGCAGGCATGGGGGGAATGCCAGCTGAGCCGGCAAGGTCACCATGCCAGCAATGGGGACATGGTGAGGAAGGTGTGCAGATCCTCAGCCCCAACTCAAAGAGAGCCCAATTCCAAGCCAGTTGAGAGGATCATGGCCTCCACAGAATACCCAGAGTATTAATTTGGTCTAACATTTCACTTGAACGGTTCTTCCCAATGACTTTTCCTTGATTGCCTTTGTCCCTCCCTATTTGTCCCTCAAATTGCTACCGTGTTTGTTAATTTTTTCTTACTCCAGCTCCATAAGAACAGCCCCAGCTTCCCTCAGGGCTCTTTTTACCCTGATCTCCTCTCTTCAGATCTCCTACAGACATATGAGCCCACCAAGAATGACTTTTGTTCAGATTTCTGTCAGCACTACTGTGAAGGGACCACAGCCATCAGTGTGGAGAGGGACAGCACCGTAGCAGAAGGAGACAGTACTCCCAACAATGTACATGGTAACACACACCTCCATGACTTGGAATTGCTGAATTGGCAGAATTTAACCTATTTAATCTTTTTTTGCATTACACAACACACTCCAAAGCTTCACACCTTGAAAAGTTTTCCATCCTTAGTCAGAAACAAGGGGCAATAGCTCTGCTGGAAGGGGCAGTGATCCCGTGGAGGGTGTGTCCCTGGGTAAAGCACAGGCACAACTCCACAGATCTGGGGGCAGCAGAAACAAAGCCCCGCTGACAATGCTAAACACAGCTTTGCTGACACCTCCTTGCAATTCCCACTCCATCCTCCACCCGCTTACTTACTTAGCTACCACTTTGATAATACAGAAAGGCTTTTTCTCTTGTTTTTAAATAACAGGGAAAGGCATCTGTGCTCCCAACCCACAGCCATGCAAGACTCAGGCTATGGAAAACATTCCCCTTGCAATCTGAGCAGGGAGCACTGTAGTCAGCGGTCTGCAGAGTGTGGAAGCTTAACACACCTGTATCTGACCATAAGTAGTATTTGGGATTATACAACCACCTTACAGGGCATTAGTCTGTAGATTTCAAATCAAAAGGGCAACGTTTCCTGCCCAGGGCTTTAAATTCCTGCCCAGAGCTTAAAATCCCTGCCAAGCTGAGGCGATAGAGCCGGGTTCCATGAGGAGCAGCCAAGGCAGGAGGACCACAGCCGGTAGCAGTGGGAACAGGGATGATGCTGAGGGACTGCCCTGGCCCTCAGGGACCAGGAGACCAGGCCAGGCCATGCTGCTGTTCCAAGAAAGAGCAGCACATGTTTTATGGCACTGATCATCTCAGGAGAGGTTTTTTTTGGTCCATGGGTCCATCTCCCAGGTCCCTCTCTCCACAAGGCAAGATGCCCCCAGATCTGAGGCAAACCTGACTAGAAGGGTTTGTGTCACCACAGAGGTAAAGGGACATAGGACAAGGCAGGTCAGGTTTTGCTCCCTGTCCTTCCACATCTGTTGCTCCGACACCTCTGACTGTCCAGCAGCACACTCTTGCTTCCCTGAAGGTCCCAACCCCTGGAACAAACAATTATGGGGAAGAATCCCACTCTAAAAAATTAACACCAAGGTCTGTGGAGAAGGCTGGACACGATGCTCCCATTGGAGTGGGACAGAGGAAATAAAAGGAGGAATAAAAACAACTTGACAGGCTGTGACAACTGAATCCCTGAATTCCCAGGGATTTAGGAATAAAAACAACTTGACAGGCTGTGACAACTGAATCCCTGAATTCCCAGGGATTTAAATGATAAGGACAGGTGGGTCTAAGAACCTACCCAAAGCTGCAGCCAAAGGCACCCAGCACCCAGCAGCCCCTGGCCAGCAGGCTCAGAGGAGGTGGCTGTAGATGCCAGGTGGGAGCCAGAGACAGGTGGGCTCTGCACCCACAGTTTATTCTCTGTACACCAACAGCTCCACAAGCGCAGCGCTCCCACTCCCGCTCCCATTCCCGCTTTCCAGGGCGAGGCAGGAGGGATGCCCGCTCCTGCTCCCGGGTGTGTGACCCCACCGCTGCCAACACATGGCTTGACATGAAAATGGGGATTATTTTAAGCACGTTCCCCCAGGTTCTGCAGCTTCTCGCCCGTTTCCATGGGGACGGGTGCCATGCGTGGCTGCCGAGGCTCTCCGGCCTCCCGCATCGATCCCTGCCAGGATGAGGAGGCTGGTGGGGAGGCAGAGAGGGACTTCAGAGCCCCCCCGGACCCAGCATGTCCCTGCAGCTTGACCCTTCAACAAACAGCACAGCCAGAGAAGCAGTGATGAGCTGTGTAAGAGTTTCCTGGTTTTCCACAGAACCACATTTTAGAGACCAGTTTCTCTGCTTGCAAGCTCCAGCAGACATTCACAGAGCAACTCCTTGGAGCCTTTTAGACCCACATCTACCAACACATGCAGCCACGGGCAGACTGACCACAGCACCCCTTACCCTGCACAACCCCCCCAAACGCTGCCAGCTGCCCCTGCAGTTGGGGTTTCAGCCCCAAACCCCAGCCTGCTGCCTCATCTCAGTATTACCTGAGCCAAAGAATTCCAAAGAGAGCTTGTTCCCTGAGAGGGGACACATCACAGACACTTCTCCCAACTCAGACTAACCCTGAGCACACACTTCTCAGAGTCAGGCTGCTTAACTAGGAGAGCTGCACCCATGGGCTGTAAAACTGGGATCTTGTGTTTAAAAGATGATTTTGATGCAAGTAGGATAAACCCAGGAGTCTGCGCCTGACCCCCTTAGGAAAAACCATCTGCACTCTGGCAGAGAGAGTCAAGCAAGGGACGGGAAAAAAGTGACTGAGGCGAAATATTAATCATGATGAAATTCACTGGGCTGCTGCATCAAAACCTTGTACATCAGCTGGAAAACTAATTCAGCCTCAGGACATGAGCAGGAACCCTCAGACCACTCGCCTCATGTCAGCAAGGGGAGGCACAGCTCAGCAGGAAGCAGCAGATGGCTTCGCAGATTTTCGTGTATATTTACACACAGTTTTTTTAGTAAGCCACTTTGATTCAGGAGAAACCATAACCAAAATGCACTATTGAAATTCCTCTTCAGACATAATTGCATGGAGAGATACATCATGCTGTGGTTTTCCCCTCTCTCACACAACACAACTGTGGGCAATGCTAATAGCACTAAGTGTGCCCTGTATTTCCTCCTGCTCAGCCCAGCTGCCCAAGTCCAGCCACTCTGCTAAACATTTTTTAAATATCTGGGTTGAAACATTCCCATTGGTCACAAAATGACAGGTTGTCTTCACTTAGGATAAAAAATAATTTAAAAAAAAATTAAAAAATGGAGAGGCATGTCAATAAAACTTGCTTGGCTGTTTCCCAGAATGACAACAGAAAATAATTCCTGTCCACATGACAAACAAGCCTCACAACTGCTGTGCTGTGATTTCTTGCTTTCTACAACTCCCTGACAGGAGGGTGGAGCCAGGTGGGGGTCAGGCTCTTCTTCCAGGGAACAAGGGACAGGACAAGAGGAAACGGCCTCAAATTGTGCCAGGGGAGGTTCAGGTTGGACAACGGGAAGAATTTCTTGCTAGAAAGGGTGTTCAGGCATTGGAAGGGGCTGCCCAGGGAGGTGGTGGAGTCTCCATTCATGGAGGTGTCCAAGGAACAACTGGACATGGCACTCAGTGCTCTGGGCTGGGTGACAAGGTGGGGATGGAGCACGGGGTGGACTCCATGGTCTGGGAGGGCTCTCCCAATCTCAGTGATTCTGGGATTCTATGAGACACCCCAGTGCCCTGCACAGAGAGATGTCTCACATCTGGCAGACAGGCAGTGACCACCCAGCCTGGGCCTTCTGTGGGGCTGGAGAACAAATCCACTCATGAGGCGAGGAATTTTTAAAAGATTCTTACGGGTATAAATAACAAACCCTGAACAGCCTCTACAGACAAAGGCCAGTTTTTCCTGACAGAAAACAGCACATGGTGATAACGCTGAACCCATAAGCCCACTATGACTCACTTGAGCTTACTGAACCCATCACAGTCCAGTGCACTGTAACTCCAAGGGCTCAACCCTGCAATCCTTCTCTTCTTTTGCCTTGTCCATGCTTGATCCATGGGTCCCATCAGTGAGGACACCAGGCAGCCACAGCCCTGACAGCAAGAGAGGGGTGTGACACAGGTACTCCCCCGTTTATCCAGGTGAGATCCAACAGCAGGCTGCTGGGGTTGGACAGATGCAGGCTGGGGAGGAAGGGCAATTTCTACCAGTGAGGTTCACAGCAGATAACCCTCCATGGCCAGGTGTTTTACACTGAGACAGAGCAAACACGTTACTGTGCAGCCCCAGGAAACCCCTGCCTGCCAGCCCAGCCACACTGGTGTGACAGGAGGCAGTGAAGTCCCCAGGAAGTCAGGGAAGAGGACTGCAAGGGTTTAGAGTTGGATTTATCTGAGGGAAAATACTGGGCTTTGTGCTAGTACTCAGTAGAATAAACTTTAACCTTCTATTTACATACACCCTGCCACAATTCCCAAGGATCATCCGACGGATTTCGGCAGTTGGGCTCATCCTTGTGAGGAGATCCATCACCAGGAACCCCCTATGGGCAAAATTTCACATACCAACCAGTCTTTTTCCTTTTTATTTTTTAACTGATTTCACATTAAATTGTCATCACTTGTAACTCTTCCACGTTATGTCACATACAAACTGCAAGTATTAACTGGCTTCTTTATCTAAGGAAGTTATTGGGATGTCTTCAGAGATCACCATAGCAACCATGCCGTGCCAGTAAATATGAGTTCACCAGAACAACACTCCAAGCATACATCAACAAGGAATGATGGAAAAGCAGGAGATATCAAGAAAGTAATGTCCTAATAATTGGGACATATTACAAAAGCACTGCTTGAAAGCACCTGATGAATGAGGTGTTCCCAGGCTCCTGTCAGTCACCTGCAGAGCTCAGGCTCCCTGGCTGGTTGCATACAGGCTCAGGGCACAATGAAATGCCTCTCAGAAAGAAATTTTGCTTTCAGAATGAAATTGCAGCAAAGCCTCCAATTTAAGCATTTTTACTCAGCTTGCTCGCTGTGAACTGCTAATAAAAACATGCTGGGGAAATCAACCAGCTCCTGCACCGGGAAAAGTTTGCCTGATTTAACCCCTGTCAGCTGCCAGAGCAGCACAGCCAGGTCTGGTCCCCTCAGCGAAGGGACGACAGCAGATCCTGACCTGCCCATCACTGGGGCTAAGAGACTCAAATGAACACATCTAACTCCAGGTTTATCCGGAGCACAGTTCCAGTACCCCATGGACATGGGAATTTTTGCCTGTGCTCACTTTGTGCCCCAGGGCCAATGCAGCGTTGGGCTGCCTCGGCCATACATCACCCATCTGCTGGCTTGACGGCACTCCGAACTCTTCCTTCACCTGCAATCAAAGTTTCCTTCCTTTGCTCCTCTGCAGTTTCACCCTGCACTTGAGAAGTCTAATGCAACGGTGGCATTTCGTGGTGTATTTCTACCAAAAAAACCCCACAATTTGTATGTTGGGAAAAACCCCAAAGCGGCCCCTCTGCGCTGACAGCAGTGTTTGGGCGTTGATGGCCGGCAGCACTTGGCCCTTCCTCGTTAAAACCGGGGCTGTCCGCGCACAGAGTGAAACTTCACTGCTGAACTGTCCCCTCGCCGCCCCTTTCTCAGTCTCCCCGGGTTTTAACGACAACTGCCCCGTGTCCGCGGGGCGCCCGTGGGCAGAGTCCCCGCACCCCACGGGGAGGCACCGCCCGGCCCGACACCCGCACCCGGGCACCGCTCCCCCGCCAGCAGCGGTGCTGCGGAAAGCCCGTGCCGGGCGGGGGGTCTCGGCACCCCGGGGCTGGGCAGGGCAGAGCATCCCGGAGCAAGGCTGGCATCCCGGAGCCTCCCGGCCCGCACTCACCGTCCTCCCGCTCGTCGAAGACGGGTCTCTTGGAGGAGGACGCGCTCGCTCCCATCCTCTTCTTCCACTTGCTCCAGTGAAACATCGGGGCAGGCGGCTGGCATGCCCTGCGGCCGCTCCGCGCCGGCCCGGCGGCTCCCGCGGGCGGCCCCGCCGCCGCCCTCAGCCGCCCCGCGCCCCGGCGCCGCCCGCCCGCATGGCAGCGCCCGCCGCCCCCCGGCCACGGCCCGCGGCGGCCACAGCGCGGCGGGGCGGGGGGAGCACGGCGGGGACGGGGGACGGGACGGGGGGGACAGGGAGGATGTGCGGGGGAAGGGGGGAGCGGCGGGATGCGGGCGGAGCGGAGCGCGACCGGGGGGATACGGGAGGGGTCGGACCGGGGGGATGCGGGCAGCGCAGCGGGGGCCAAGCAGAGCGGGGAGGGACCGCGGGACGGGCGCAGGAGCGGGCCAGTGGGATGCGGGCGCTGGGGTGGAGTGGAGCGGAGCGGGGCCCGGAGCGGGGTGATGTGGGTGGAGCGGGGCCCGGGGGATGCGGGCGGGGCAGGGCGGGACCGAGAGGCGGGAGCGGGGCCGGAGGGATGCGGGCGGTGGGGTGGAGCCGGGCCGGGGGGCGGGAGCGGGGCGGGAGAACAGGAGGCCGGGCGGAGCGGGACCGGGGGGCGGGACCTGCGGCTCTTCCTGCATCCCGCCGGGCACGGGGCTTTGTCCGAGGGGCGCGGTGCCTGCTCCCCGAGCTGAACCTGCCGGTCGGTATCCCCGGCCGTGCTCCGGCCCGCCTCCCGCTCCTCTCCCTCCGGGCGCGCTCACTGCAGCATCTGCCAGCCCCGTAGTTTTTAATCTGGTAAATAAAGATTGCCTCGGCAGGACGGGCCACCCGGCTGTGTTACAGCCAGCCTTTCGCGGCGGTATCTATGACCGCACACATCGCACGTCTTGCATCGGTCACTAGTGCTCGCTGCCGACAGCGGTAGCCACTAGAAGCCATTCCCCCTTGTTCTGACACTCCAGGCCCTTTTGAATAGTCTCTCTCCATTCTTCTTGTCGGCTCCTTCAGGCACTGGAAGGCCGCCATTAGGTCGCCGCAAAACCTTATCTTCTCCAGGCTGTACAATCCCAACTCAGCCTTTCCTCACAGCAGAGCTGCTCCAGCCCTTTAATCATCTCCGTGGCCTCCTCTGGACTTGCTTCAACAGGTCCATGTCCTTCCTGTGCT
Organism: Chiroxiphia lanceolata; assembly: GCF_009829145.1. Taxonomy (NCBI): domain Eukaryota; kingdom Metazoa; phylum Chordata; class Aves; order Passeriformes; family Pipridae; genus Chiroxiphia; species Chiroxiphia lanceolata. Next base: position 6,845,955 of record NC_045644.1, read on the forward strand.
GGGACCCAGAGCTGCAGGCAGCTTTGCAGGTGGGGTCTCAGCTGAGGTGGCAGAATCGCCCCTGCCCCTGCTGCCCACATTGTGGGATCAGTCTAGCACACGGGGGGGTTCTGGGCTGGGTCATGTCGAGCCTCTCACCCACCAGCACCCCAAGTCCTTCTCCCAGGGCTGCTCCATCTGCTTATCACCAGTCCGATTTAACACCAGGGGTTGGTTGCCCTGACCCAGGTACAGCACCAGCACTTCATCTTATTAAACCTCATGAAAATGCTGAGCTGGAACACACTCGTGACACTGGTTTTCATGGCCTGTTGAACTGAAATGTCTTGTGGAATGACTGATGAAATGCATCTCTCAGAAATAACTCACAGCGCCAGCAGTGTCACAGCAAGGGACAGCCCTGGAGCCAGCAGATCACAGCTGTTACACCAGCAGTACCTTCGTGGTTCCTGAGATGCTGTTTCCCAAGTTTTCATTTAAAACTTATGGTGTTTTCTTTCACAGCATATTTTGAAATGGATACATCAGTTATTGTGCTCCTCACAGGAGGAGGCACTCATTATTTCAAAGAGCCTGGAAGTTGTAAAAGGATTACAATGGAAGGGTGTCATTTAAGAACAGTTTTCCAAAGGCAAAGAATAGTTCTCAAAGAATATTTCTTTGAGAAATCAGAAAGAATTTGCTCTCAAATAAGATGATAGAACACTTTTATACAAGACAGTAATTTTGGCTTTGTTTAGGGATAGATTTGTGTTTAAATACACTGTGAATCTCAGAGGTATCAGCTTTCCTCCTTCCTTTCTCCTGTCTTTACGGTCTGTAGGAAAAGTATGAAAGATACCATTAAACATCTTCAGTCAGTTGTCATTTCTCTCATTCTCTAGTAATATTTGGACAATCAAATCCAGAGCACAGAATCAGAGTCTTTTCCCAATAAATTTTCAAGATATAGTGTAGGAAAAAGTTTGGGACATAAAGATGTGATTGTCTTCATGCCAGAGGATGGTTTCATTCCACCCCATCTCCTGATTCCTTTCCCTGTAAAGTGGTAGAAGGTGCAGCACAGGGTTTGTTCAATTTTTGATTCATGAGCAGTGTAATAAATGATTTTACCTTCCCAAAGAGGAGTCGGACAGGAGACAAATGAAAGACCGTGGAAGTTGGTTTGTTGGTTTTTTTTCTAGTGCTGTGTTATTTCTGTAGCAGAATTTTAATTCTAGAACTTGAAAAGGGGCTTCCTTTCTGTTCAGTGAGTGCTTGTGTCTGACACCACTATTAAACCCAGTGAGTAACATTCAGTGAGATACACTGATCCCCTCAGCAAACACCTGCATGTTAGGAGTCTCAGCACAGGTCACCCACCTCAGTGACACAACTACAGTCACCTGAGAAAAATGCCCAGTCAGTAATTAATGTTGGTCTTACAGGAGGGAAAGAAAGAAAGTCCAAAATCTGCTCCATAGGGGTCCAGTGTAGGAAAGGGAAATGGAGAGAAAATTCTGCCTTCTTACATATCCTGGTCTCCAGGGAAACAGAGAGCCACTTTGTGTTTGAAATGAGGGAGTTTAAATAAAAGCTGACTTTCACGGTAATTTATTCCTCAAACATCTTTGGCTGTAGCTCTGACTGCCCCTCTAAGGGGCAAACATGTGAGCTGGGGGGCCAAAGGGGTCACTGGGAACAGGCTGTCCTTGAAAACTCTAAGAATTCATTACTCCTTTTTGTTCATTTTTTCTTCTTTGTTTTCCAGTCTTCTTTTTATGTTTTATATTTTATGAAGAGACAATCAGGCATTTTACCTGTGGAAGTCTTGGGGATACTCTGTGCATTTCTGTCTGTCCTGAAAACTGTGAACATACAGCAGATTGGATGGTTTGCCTCGATTATAAAAGAAAAAAAGGCCATGAGAGGGTTCTGTGTTTTTCTAGGGAAAGCAGTTCCCCAGCCATAAAATCCCTCTGTCCTTAAGGAATTGCATATGCTGGACCAAACTCATCATGTTTTCATCCAGTCAATACCATCATCGAAATCCACTGACATGAAACAGGCAACGTGCATTCATTTACCTGGCAGAGGCAATACCTGTTTTAATCTAGGATAGGCCAAAAAAATTCTTTATTAAATTCCTGGATTGTTATTTTAATCGAAGGACTTGTATCAGGAATTATTTCCTCCAACTTTCTCAAACGCCTCAGTTCTGCAAATGAATGGGTCCCCTTTGAGGAATGACTGGTCTTTCTCATTCCCAAGCATCGTGAGCTGCATATTGTATATCCTGTCAAAATTAGTATGAGGAAAACTGAAGATAATATTTGAACTTTTGCTGTTAATCTCACACTTCATTTAAGCACACGGATTTTGCAGTTTACCTCATTATGCTCTACACTGCTGGGAGCTATTATGGTTCCCATTCTGCCGTGTTACTGGTTGTACAGAATGGTGACAATTTTCTTCTTTCATCACTGTAAATGAGGATCAGGTTCCCTGGTACCAGCGAAGTTATCCTGTATAAAACCAGTGTAAACAGGAATAAAACTGCCCGAAGCAGCATTACATTCTTCATGGTTATCTGGTCTCAGGCAGCTGATGAAGCGGTTTCTAAACAAAATCACCACCAATTATCACAAAACTGCAAAGGAGGCAAATATTGCAAGATACTCTTAATTTGGGCATAGAAACATGGGGGGTAAGATACCATCATATTAAATTCCTTAAAAAGCCCTTTCCTGAATATAATGGCTGTAATTGCAATGTATTTAAGATGATGAAAGGAATATTACTGTGATTCTTAAAATTCACATGCCTTCTTCATCGAGAAGAAAACCTACAGAGAAAAGCCTATGTTTATTTTTAAAAGTTCCTCTAACAGAACACATAAGTCTTTCAATAAACATTACATAAGGGGGAAATTTCACATATTTTCCTATCATTAGTGTTTCTGTAAATACTGCCAATTCTATTTTTAAAGATGCTCATAGTAATGACTCTGCGCCAGCTGTTCCAAGTCTTTAAACACCACCACAATTAACTAATAAATCCTGTTAGGAGACAAGGATTTAATGGATGAACACCTCAGTGAATAGGGAATTGTCTAGATGGTCACATGCAAAGAGTTGTGGTCAATGGCTCAATGTCCAAGTGGAGCCCAGTGAGGAGTGCTGTCCTCAGGGGTCGGGATTGGGACTGGAGCTGTTTGAGATCTGTGCCTGTGACAGGGACAGTGGGATTGATGCACCTTTGGCCAGTTTGCCAATGACACCAAGCTGGGTGGTGCAGTCACATACTCAAGGGAAGGGATGGGGCATCCAGAGGGACCTGGAGAGGCTGGAGAGGTGGGGCTGTGCCAACTTCATGAAGTTCAATAAGGCCAAGCACAAGGTGCTGCATCTGGGTCAGGGTAATCCCAAGCACAAAAACAGGCTGGGAGGAGAATGGATTGAAAGCAGCCCTAGAGAGAAAGACTTGGGAGTGCCAGTGGGTGAGAGGCTGGACATGCCCTGGCCATGTGCCCTGGCAGCCCAGAACCCCCCCGTGCCCTGGGCTGATCCCACAGCATGGACAGCCGGGGAGGGAGGGATTCTGCCTCTCTGCCCTGCTCAGGTGAGACCCACCTTTAGAGCTGCCTCCAGCTCTGGGACCCAGCATCAGAAGGATGTGGAGTTGTTGGAGCGAGCCCAGAGGAGGCCATAGAGATGCTCCAAGGGCTGGAGCCCCTCTGCTCTGGAGCCAGGCTGGGAGAGCTGGGGGTGTTCACCTGGAGAAGAGAAGGCTCCAGGGAGACTTTAGAGCCCCTTCTAGAGCCTAAAGGGGCTCCAAAAGAGCTGGAGAAGGACTTTGGATAAGGGCCTGGAGTGACAGGACAAGAGGGAATTAATGGCTTTAAAATGACAGAGGACAGGGTTAAATTAGTATTAGGAAGAAATTCTTGGCTATGAGGGTCGTGAGGCCTGGCATAGGTTGCCCAGAGAAGCTGTGGCTACCCCATTCCTGGAAGTGTTCAAGGCCAGGTTGGACAGAGCTTGGAGCAACCTGGAATAAGTGGAAGATGTCTCTGCCCATGGCAAGGGGTGGAATGGGATGGTCTTTCAGGTCCTTTCCCACCCAAACCATTCCATGATTCTGTGATCACCTGCAGTGGCCCTCAGGAAGCAGCAACAGGCAGGAACAGTTCTCACAAAACCTTAAAGCCGGAACTGGTCCACTCTGACAGGGAAGGGGCTGCACCTTTCGGGCAGTGCCAGGCTCCTGCCATCACAGGTACAGCTGCAGTCCCGTGGGATTACAGGGCTTTTACCAGCAAGTGCTTGAAATCAAAGAGTTGATAAAAGTGCTGCCTCCCTCCCTGCCAAGCTCCCTCCTCCCACGCTGCTGAGGTAAGTGTAGCTACTTCAGTTTCTTGTTTTGGTTTAGCCTTTTACAGTATCAATATGTATCCTGCTTAATATTCTCTATGCTGTAGTGTTTTCTCTTGCCTAATCCTGTGAAAGTGCTTGTATTTCTGGTACTATTTGAGCAATTAAGCCCTTTAATTTTTTTGTGACTGCTACCTCCTTTAGGGTTTTTGTTTTGTTTTTCTTTTCATTTAAGTCTGCTTTTCTGCTTGTGTCATTCATTTACTCAGGTTAACCAAATGCTTCACTAAGAAAGTAAGAACATATGTTGCCATATGTTAATAAGATACATTCTTAGAATTCAGTCATCTAGTTCTTTCAGTTATGTGAGAACTAAAAAATCCATCTAAAGCTGTAGAGAGCAGCTTTATATAGAAAGCAACGATATTTCTTGTATTAGAGGAAGACAAAGGCCCAGGGTGGTAAGGCCTTGGAGGTAAAGCTCAGGAGCAGCTCAGCACCTAAACACAGTGACCAACCTAACAGTGGTTTGTGCAGAGAAAGACACGCCCTGGCTGCTGCTTTTTTAGTGGAGCTTGTAACTCTGGCTTGATGAAAGCCAAATGAAGCTATGGAGGGATGTATTTATTGACTTTTGATCTATTATTTCATTAGGATAAAATCTTCCTAGACAGTGTCCTGTTAAAGAAATGGTGTTTTGTTACTGTGCTGATGCTGCACAGAGAACTCGGGCTTCAGTAAGGAGGGTGAATTGGACAACTAGATTTGAAAAAGGAGCACTGAACGTCCTGTCTTAAGGCGATTTACCTAAACTGGGCATCTTTCCCAATCCACTTTCTCTCCCCGAAATGTCCATGAACACATTTCTCCATTACTATTGCATTATAGAATTCCAAACACGATGCCGAGATGAAAACTAGCTGAAATAATCCCCTCTTTAATTATTGGAATGGTGTCATTGTTTTCAATCCTGATGTATTTTCTTATGTAATCTCAAATAATATTATCCTAAAATATTTCTTGTTTTGCATAAACAAATGCAAAGTAATATTTTTTCAGCACTGCCTTGCGATTGATCCATTTTTAATTGTCATAAATGTTGCCATCTGGTTTACAACTGTAGCTCATAATTAGGATTAAATCACCTAAGTAGCCTCAAAGAAAGTCTGTTCCAGGAAAAACATAAAATAATGACTAGTCATACCTGCTTTTTCTTAAAATCAGGTAATAGTCTATTTAGTAGCATCTGTCTGTTCAAATTGGAGAGGAATCCGCGCTGGGGAACAGGTGCTTTGCCACATTCAGCCCAGGTAATGAGAATTTTCAGGAGCTTGTGGCCCTGTAACTAAATAAATGTGAAGATTTAGGCTGATTTAATTGTGCATTGAAGCCAATTCTTCCCGTGAAAGAGCAGCATCATATGTCAGTGCAGGACAACAGGTTGCGTTTTTTGTCTAAGGTCTTTTTTTCAGAATTCAGAGATTTCCTATAAAATGGAAGTTTCCAGGGTTCAATTGCTCAAATACACAGTGGGCTCCTGTCTGAGTAGTCTGTGTGGGTCAGAATTCCTAAAGAAGGGGATTATTCCAGTGAGCCACGGTGGGAGCACTGAGAGCTGAATGGAATCCAAGCACTGCACTAAGGCAGCATTTTGAGGTATTCAGGTTCCAGATGTATCAGCAGGGGATCTGACAAAAACTTTACTTGTTTGCCCAAAAGTATATTGCCCAGGCTGTTTGTTTTGCCACGTGATGGTTCTCATGATTAGTGACATGCTCTTTCCTATGGAGGTCAAGGTGCATTTAAGGTCAAGACTATAATAAAATGTGCCAGTTTCTCTTCTACAAACTAAAAAAAAAAAAAAAAAACCTAAAAAAAACCCCACAAAAAAAAAAATAGTTTCTGTAAGGAAATAGCTTTGAGAGGAATGTCATCAAAATAGCTTTGTTTCCTCATTTAGTTTAATAAATATGGTATAAGTCAACAAGAAAATAAATATGTATCCAAACTCTGAATTAATTTCCTGCATTTTAAACCCTACTAGTGCTACTGATCAAACTTGGGCAGGTCACTGGGAACATAATTATCTGCATTTGTAAGATTAAGTGTCCTAGCAATGGATTTCTAATGTCATGCTAATTAAGAACACTTTATTTCAAACCAGTACAATGCCTGGCTAATCTCTGGGTAAGTCACCCCACTGCAGGGAAAACTGCTTCGACAACAGCTAATGCCTGTCCCATGGGTGATTCTGGCACACTGGGAAGGGATTCCTGCAGGGCTGGGGGTCCTTCCAAGGCTCTTGCCTCTCACTCTGGGTGCACTCATCCCGTAACTCTCCTAAACAGGGAAACCTGCAAACAGAACTGCTTAATTGCAGAGAGGGAAATGATGGACATCAGCCTGGAGGGCAAATAATAACTAATAATAATTGGAAACAGGGGGAAGAGGTTTTAAAAGAAGTCCATGAGGGAATCATGGAATGGTGTGGTTTGGAAAGGACCTTAAAGCTCCTTCCGTTCCACCCCCCTGCCATGGACAGGGATACCTTCCACTGTCCCAGGTTGCTCCAAGCCCCATCCAGCCTGACCTTGGGCACTTCCAGACATGAGGTAGCCACAGCTTCTCTGGGCAACCTACACATTCTTATCTATGGTCTTCAATCATTGGGATTTTTTTTTAAGACAAAGTCCTTGAATAAATCATTTCCATATGTAATTGATAGAGTTGTGTATGCTTTAACCCTCTTGAACAGCATTCTTCCCACAGAAATGTAGAGCAGCTTATGGTGTTCACATGTGACACTTTACATATCAAGGGATACCAGCCACTCTTTCTGGGTTTAAAACATGTTTGTGTTTTTCTCTCCCAGTACTTGCATATGGAAGGAAATGTTCTATCAATGATTCCTGAAGATTGAATTCAGAAGCTGCCACATCTGCTTTGGCTGGATCTCTAATCTAACAAGATTAAAGCTGCCCTCTGGAATCAGTTACCACAGGTAAAATCACTGGTCATACAGGTAATTTAATAACAATTGTATTTGTCTTCCACTTGCCTGACTGTAATTTCATTGCAACAATCAGACTCTGAGATGCTTTTTTTTGGCACTGACCTTGGTGTAGGGGAGCAGTAAATAAGCTTGATGTTGTTTACTAAAGCTCAGATGAACTGAAAGGTACAACTGACATTACAGAGTGAATCTCTAAACTCTCTAACTTCAGAAAAGTAAGACCTGTTGCTCTTTTCAGGTGAGATTTGCACAGTTTTCATTTGGTGATTATTTTTACGGTGTTGTAGGGGAGGTGGAAATGAGACCCACAGTTACAGACCTCGTGTTTCTCCTCAGTGATAGTGAAGGGCAGTTCAGTCAGAGAACATTACCCATTTATCTGCTTTTGGTGGCTGTCTGACAGGGTATTTATCACTCGTTCAAGGGATAAATGGGCTGTCCCTGGCTGGGATGGAGTGTGCAAGGAGGAAGGTTCACCATGTCCCTGTCACCCTGAGAAGTGACACTTGCTCTCACTTTGCTGTGATCACCAAAGCTTCTCTCCAGGTTTGTTAATGTCCTTGGACAAATCCTTGTTTCTCACTCCAGAAGTGGAAGCCAACAAATCCCAATATATGGTAATTAACTGGAACAAATAAGTTATTTTTTTCCACTGGAAGGAAAGAAAAGACCAGCACAGGTCAGTTTGCTGGCAGTCGTGGTTCTAAAATAAACCTTTCTCTGAGGAAGTGTGAGGAGGAGAAGGAGGCAGCCCTTGGTCAGTACATGCTACAGCATTTTTCAAAGTAAAAAAACCCGAACAGTAACATCATAGTGCCTTTATGGAAACTTTTTGGGAACCTATTCATGGAAATTCTTCCTGGAAATCCTTCCCTGTGAGGGTGGGGAGGCCCTGACACAGGCTGCCCAGAGAAGCTGTGGCTGCCCCATCCCTGGAAGTGTCCAAGGCCAGGTTGGACAAGGCCTGGAGCACCCTGGACTAGTGGAAGGTGTTCCTGCCCATGGAAGGGGGTAGGACTGGATGAGCTTTAATGTCCCTCCCAACCAAACCATTCTAGTCTGTGACTCTACCTTGTGACTGAAACGAGGTGCTTAAAGATATTTCAGTATCACTTGTTTGTGAATCATTATATATTCTGCTTGTGATTAGAAAAATGTAGCAAATGAAGGTTATGCTTCTAAAAATAGCTGGAAAATGTCAAGTCTAATGATGTGTTGAAATCTTTTAATTACAGCGCTCATGAAATATTTTTAAATGGGACAGGACTAACAGTATTTTAATGTGGTTTGTAAATTGTGTGATCATCATTGTATGAGGGGTTGAAATCCTTTGAGGCTGACACTTTTGTGTGCATCTTCCTCAAAACTAACATCAGTTTAGTCCCTCCATGTGTTGTGCTGTATCTTGTTTATGTTTCTCCACTGACTTCAACCAGCAGCTCAGGAAATGCCCATCAGAAATATCCACTGAATATTCCTTAGTTGCATTTTGCCCTTATTTTCCATATTTGTCCTTATGTATTTGTGCACAAGCTGTATTCCAAGCTGTTTGGAAATTCTGTGGATATGGTTTTCCCTTCCTTTTTTGCTTTAAAAGCCACTGGATCCTCCTCTTCTAAAACAGCAAATGTGAGCACAGTGCTTTCAGGTTTTGACTGAATTGAAATGTCTTAAAATATTGCCACAAATGTTAATCCTGTGTTGAGCAGCTGCCAAAATGTTTGTTTCTCTTTCCTAGAGGTAAAGAAATATTATGACAGAAACTACCAAGCGTTCTCCACATTTGGGTTTTTTTTTTTTTGAGTTTAACAGTAAACAAGTCAAATTGCAATGCTTGGAAATTAAACCAGCCCCTTGCCTGTAGAATCTCATTTGAGCTGATCTGCTGCTGGGTATTAAAAGCTGTTTTAAAGAATGTTGTTGAAATGGCAAAATGGAAGCAGTGAGAAATTAGGAAATAAGTAAAGTCTGATTTCTGTCCAGTCTCCATTTGGTAGGTACCGGGGGCTGTGGGACACAGAGCCCCTCCATCCCTGTGCTGGGATGAGGTGTCCCTGTATCCCAAATATATTGGCACCCAGAGGTTCCCATCGGAGACGCTCCAAACAGCAGCACATAGAGCAACCCTGGGCATTTTACTGCTGAACAGTACCAACTGTTTTCTGAGCCCGGGCATGCTGACATTTTTCAGAAGCTTAGGGTTTGCCTAAATGTTAACAGGTTTTCAGATAGATCAAAAAATATTATCTTATACGTGACATAAATGTCATATGTGCCTTGTGCTAAGCTTCCAGGCTGCTTCCCAAAACAGTAACACCAGAGTTTTGAAAAACAAGAAGCTGATGAAACTAAATACAGACACGGAATATTTCTTTCTAATCTCATTATCAAAAATGGCTGAGCAGTTTCAGCTCAGATTTATGCCAAGGAACGTGCTCAGCAACCCAAACAGCTGAAGCTCAGCAAAATTATAAACAACAGCAAATGATGTGTTTGTAATGGGGACAGTCAGTATCAGACTTGAAAGTGATAAGCAGGATTTCCAAAGAAAGATCAAATGCTAAATATTGGAGCAGTGCATAATGAATGGGCATAAATGCAACCTCGAGGTTGTCATGCTGGAAAGCTTTGGGGTGTGCTGTTTTCCAGCACTGATGTCAGCGATAGAGAAGTCCGGATTTGCCTTGTGGAGTCCTTTTTGTCATAGGAAACAAAGGCAAGAAAAAAATTAAGGAGGAAAAATATTCTTGTGTTTCTATTTAGTTCAAAGAACTTCTCTCTTACAGTTGCTGCTCTTTTCTGTTTTATTGAAAAGGCAATTGAAAACTCTGCTTTCAGAAAGGAATCCTATAAATGAGCTCCTGCAGAGCTTGGTGAGTGCTCACTTCTGGTTTGAAAATATCAAAGACTTTTTTGGTTCTCAGTGTTTAATTCTGTGGTTAGACTTTTAAAAATGCTTTGATATTTATCTAAAGAACTGTTTCAATTTATCGCCAACACGTGCTATGAGAGAGGGGGAAAATTAATTATGTTATTTGTAATGAGAGAATCTCAGACTGGTTTGGTTGAAAGAAGCATTAAAGCTCATCCTGTTTCACCCCCTGCCATGGGCAGTGACACCTTCCACTAGACCAGGTTGCTCCAAACTCCTGTTGTCCATCCTGGCCTTGGACACTTCCAGGGATGGGGCAGCCACAGCTTCTCTGGGCAACCTGTGCCAGGGCCTCACCACCTCACAGGGGAGAATTTCTTCCCAATATCCCATCTAATCCTGCCCTCTGGCAGTCGAAAGCCATTCCCCCTCTGGCCTCCCCAGGCTCTGTGCTGGGACCCCTCAGAGCCACCATGCCCAGGGGTGCAGGTGACCTGTGCAGGTGACCTGGGGATGTGTTTGTACCTGTGTGGGGAGGGAACTGACTGGCCCCCATGGTTATGGTGCTGTCTTCTCGGACACAGTTCCCACACTCCCAGCTTTGCTGTGCCAGTTGCTCTTGGAGCTTCCTGAAGCAGGGCTCATCCCTATGGAGTCTGTTTCCTAGAAGCATCATTTGAAGGAGAGCTTTGAACAAGGGATCAAAGCACATCAGAGACCTGGGAAGCGGCCTCAGGCTGGAGCTGGCCCTGATGCCCTCTGCAGTCCTGCTGTTGCCCATCTGGCTTCCAGAGTGGAATGGCCTGTAGCCCAGGCAGGGGAAGGACAGGACATCAGTCCTTCCATTCCTGCTTCACACAAGCAGCCTGTTCCTGGAACAACTCTGCTCTTTCTAGCCCAAACTGAGCAGTGACAAATCAAAAAAATATTATTTGTGGATTTAAGCATCTTTGTGTCCCTGGAGAAAAATGAGCTGCAGGTCTGCTGCCCTCCTGCAGTGGCCTTTCTGGCCAGATCCCAGACCAGGACTTCTTCACTGTAATACTTTGACCATTGCAGGTTTCCCGGGCTGTTACTGAGATGAGGGAATTCCTGCCATATGTGGCATTTATCCATTTCTCCTGGCTCTGTGGGTGACAGGTACTAAAATAGGATGCCAGCCTTCCTGCTGCGCCGGAGGCTTTGTTCAGGCCACAGCGATGGGTAAGGAGTGCTGCAGGAATTCAGGGCAGGTTTTTGGGCAGCAGTGCCGTGGTGACAGATGGCTGCAGGCATTGAGGCTTCCCAAGCTGTGCATGTGCTCCCAGTGCAGCGATTCCTGGCTGTGCAGAGGTGCCCATCCAGCCCATCTAGCCTTGCCACAGGACTGTCAGCAGCGTTTGCCTCGACCCCTTGCACACATGCACTTTGGTATTTTAACAGTCACAGGGATCCTGGGAAAGGCTGGTTGGATGGATGGGTTGGGATGTTGCTGTCCTACCATATGCCTTGCTTTGGATGATCTGTTCCCTTGGCAGAGCCTGAATGTCCATGGCATTGCCACTCGGGAGTGGTGCAACCACAGCTGCCACCATGGAATGTGTTTGTATGTGTGTGTGTATTATACACACATGACATGCAGAGCTCTGTCCCTCTGCCCCACAGCACCTGGGCTGCTTCAGACTCAACTCCTCCTGTAGTGGACAGGGTGAGACCTGGACCAGCAGAGCGATCTGAACCTTTGTTAAAGGATGGGAGATGGAATGCAAGGGTTGGCCTTAATCCACGTTACTGAAGGCATTTCCCTGAGGTGGAGATGTGCCTGTCAGGGCTTCCAAGGCCCTGCACATCCCAGGCAGCCCACAGCAGAGACTACAGTCACAGGGACCTAGCATTACCAGGCTGTCCCTGTACCTGGGAATTCTGCTTGTGACATAGGGAAGCGTTGACAAAATCCAGTATATTTTTATGAAACACTCATGTTTTGACAAGACAGCTTTTTCTGACAAAGTCATGTTTCATGAGCTAATTCCCAGCCCACTCTTCTCCTCTGTTCCCCATTGCTCCTAGGCTGCACACCTGCCATCAGAAGCACCTGGATGCAGGGACAGAGGAGGAGCTAAAAGTGCAGCAGTGGCACCAACTCAGAATAACTGCCTGCAGGGGCTGGTCTGTGACCTGCTGTCTTCTCTTCTAGTGAGTAGAACACCAGTTTTGTGACACTGGTGCCATCAATACCAAACAAAAAGTCTGTAATGTGAACTGAGGCAAGTTTGGAGGCTGATCCACAACAACTCTGACTCAGCTTTTAGTCTTGGACACGTTTTCATCTAGACCTGGAATGAATTTGCAATGTTCACCTTTATTCATTGAACTTTGATTTTTTGTTGTTGTTAAAAGCTGCCTGTTCAACGACTGTGAAACCTTTGGAAGGGGAGCAGAAGTCTGAACAGTGACAAAGCAGTTTTGTTATTCGCCCATGGCTGTTCCTTGATTTTATACTGGTTCACCTAATTCGTGTAGAATTGTCATTAATTAGCACAGATGAAAAGTTCATTGCCAGCCAACATGTTTCAAAAACGTACCTCAGACTCCAGTGTAGTGTGCACTGGTTGGGCAGTGTCATGGGGAATTTGGGATCCATGCCTTCTGTTCCCAGGACTGACAGTGGCTTGCAGGAGAGGTCAGGAGAGTTACCTGGCTTTGGATAAGTCACTGGAATGCCCAGGACTCAGTTTGCTCTGCTATGTAAAGGGGTGAGAACACAGTTATAAACTCCTCAGCCCACTACAGGAAGCACAGGAGCTGCAGAATTGTGTGGCTGCTTCTACCCAAGAGTTCTGTAGAGTGATTTAGGAACAATTCTGAGGCCTGAAGCTTTTCAGGATGTGGTTTAAAATGTGACTGATTCTGTAAGGGATGCTGAGAGGTGCCAGTTTGCCACCCCCAGGCACAACAGTGCAGCCAGAGCTGCAGCTACATGGCCTGGGCAACTTCCCCATTGCATTCAGACTGGAGTGTTCAAACCTCAGTGGCTTTCAGCAAGATAAAAAGAAATTTTGTTTTTCCAGTAGTGAAGTCATCTGTGACTCATTTTGATCATTTCTGTTTAAAAATAGATCCGGTTTCTTCGTAACAAACTATTTTAAATCTAATTGTATTCCCAAATAGCCCTTTACAAGGTGCATTTTCAAAACCATTTCTGCTTGTTAATAACGCAAGTCTTCCATCTCCACGTTTGTATTTTATGATTATTTGAAGTAATTTTCTAATTTGTGACTCATGGCTGTATGAAAAGGTGTTCTGGTAATTGTAGCTCTCTTAGCAAACTTTTGTGAGAATAGAGTCAGTTTGCTAAACCCCTAAAGGCAAGCATTCCTTGTCCCTGGAGCATGCTGACAGCATTTGGGGGGGTGGGTTAGGGCACAGGAATGCTCACTGGTTTGACAGACTCACAGTCCTGTGCAAGCTCTGTTGATATATTCATTGACAAAACCAGCAGCAGGAATTACACAACAGCATTTTCAGTCTGTGCAATAAACATGGATTTTCAATTTTATCTGCTTCTGTCACTCAGTGCCATAAGTACGTGTACGGCACTGCTGGGCTGGTGGATTTTTGGTTTGTAGGCAAATTCTCCCTTTCAGACATTTCTTGGCCAGTTTTCCTCCCTGGGATATTTCCATTGCTATGTGGTCCCAGGTAATTCCTCTTTCCTGACCTCTCCTCAGAACTCCTGGTCTTATTACAAGAGCACGTAGTGACAGGACAAGGGGAGTGGCTTCCCACTGCCAGAAGGCAGAGTTAGATGGGAGATTGGGAAGGAACTGTCCCCTGTGAGGGTGGTGAGGCCCTGGCACAGGGCCCTGGCACAGAGAAGCTGATGCTGCCCCACTCCTGGAAGTGTCCAAGGTCAGCTTGGACAGGGCTTGGAGCAACCTGGTCTAGTGGAAGGTGTCCCTGCCCATGGCAGGGGGTGGAACAGGACGGGCTTTCAAGTTCCTTCCAACCCAGGCCATTTTATGATTCTGTGAGACATTGGAGGCTGATTCCATGTTGTTCCCTCATAAACTTAATGTACAGTAAAATAAAATGCCTGTTCTGCAGCCAGCATGTGGTATACTGGCAGTGCAGTTAAACTTCCCTCTAAATATTTCCCCAGACATTTCAACAAGTCGTTTTCCAGTAGTATTCCTGTTCAGTTTCTCTATATCCCCTCAGTTGCAATTTCAGGATAATGACTCAGCCATTTCTGGGTTTTGCTGCCTCTCAGATTGAGTTCAACTTTAGCAGACTTCAAAGTAATAATTCTGATTAAAAATTCAGAGTTCTAGTTCTGGCTATGGCCTATGAGGGAATAAGTTCTGAATGGATTTGAGATTTGAGCTGAATTTTCCTTAGCTCAGGTAAGTAACTTTGTTGGTGCTGTGATGGGAAAACTCAGTTTTTCTTACAGTACTGGTGAATTACCAGTCAGCTCTTCCCCTGGGGCTGATTAAACAAAAACCAATAAACAAATAAACAAAACAACAACAACAACAACAACAACAACAAAAACCACAAAAAAACCCCCAAACAATACCACAACAGGTAAACAATGAGAAATCAGAATGATACTGAAAATAAATGAGTTTTAGGGACATTTGTTCTTCATTTCAGTGAAACTGGGACAAATCCATGTCCCATGGTGGTAACTGGACGTCCCAGTACATTCTCAGTGTAGCTGTGGTGTAGCTTTACATGCAGCAGGTTGTATGTACCATCTCCTTAATGTGAGGAATCCTTTTGCACTTGGGTCTCAGGTCTCTCTTCCAAGAGAATGGCCCAGAAGGATCCAGCAGTTGTTCCCATTGGGATGCCTGGAAAAACGTCTTTCCACTCTGTTATCCCAGAGCCCCCCCCAGTCCCCTGTCGGCTGCTCCTGGCCTGCAGTTCCTCTCATGATGGGTTTCATTTCTTCTTTTCAAGTGTACCTTGTCAATATTGCTGGAGCTGACATTTCTAAGGAAGTAGTGTCAAATGGAGCTGCTAATTACGCTGTAAGATTTGTTTTGTAACATTCCTTTCAGCTTTAATTACCGGTAATTTAGAACCAAGGAGCTGTGCCATTAGCAATGTATTTGTCATTTCCGCAAGGGAGGTTTTACAGAAACATCCAAAAAGAGCAAATACAGTATTTTATACTGGAATGAGGAGGGCAGACAGACAGAGGCAGGTCTTTAAGCAGCCAACCTGTTGAAGGTGAGGCAGGTTGGACTGTACAGTCAAGCTGGGAATGGAGATTTACAGTGACTCCAGCACTTCAGTATGGAAAATATATCCTGATTAACTGGATTCAGATTGTCCATGTGGCTTTTGGTTCAGTGCTTCCAAAATACATCATTATAAACCATATGTCCATTTAAAATAAATATCAGGACAAAGTATGATATTACCTTTCTCTTAAAGGCTTGGTACATTTATTTTCTTAAAGATTTACCAGCTTTCAGCTGTTGTGCTTTTGTTTGAATCAAAACTGACTGAAAGTATTATTTAATTCTGCAAATCTAATTAGGAAGGGAAAATTGCTACTTTTATTTCACTGCTATGAAACATAATTTATATATGTTTATAACCACCAGAAATCTGATTTCTGAAATAGATTGTGAACCATTGGCACTGTGCTCCCTTCTCACCAGGCAGTGAGCAGGACATGAGAGGTGACTGCCACCTGACCTGTCACATTCTTTTTACCTGGATCACCTGTGCTGCACCTACTTCTGCCTGTGAGATGCTTGTGACTCCTTGTTTCCCTGGGCAAGAACAGCTATGGATGATGCTGGGACTGAGAAGCAACATAGACCTAAGGATTTCAGAAGCAGTACAAAGTCAGAATAATGACCTAGAAAGAGAAGATGGAAAACTCGAATTAAAAACTTCAACTCCTTTTCTTTCATATGAAAAAAATTAATGTAGCATAAAAAAATTGATTTATCAACAGATTCCATTCACTTGTGAGTGGGGGGGGTTGCACTGATTAGCTGAGCTGTGGTGACAAAGTTCGTTTTGTCTGGACTAAGCTCGAATGGGGCAAATCATTTGCCTAGAGAAACAGTCAAAAATGTTAAAAATCAAACTAAAAAAAACGTGTTAAAAGACTTGGGGCTGGGAGAAATGAGAAAACAGAAACACCCCAATGTTGTGGTAAAAAATCAATCTGCGAATCTCAAAGCCCTGAGTGGAGAAGGAGAGGTTGTGTTTATGTGAGAGGAAGAAGCATTAATTCCAGGGAATGTGGTTAGAGAGGCAGAAGACAAAGTTTTCAGCAGAGGCTGTTCTTTGGAGTCAGAAGAGAAGAAACATGAGCAGAAGGTTGGGCTGTTTTATTGGGATGAGGAATGGCTGTGTTGGGACGAGGAATCACTGTGTGCATGGCAAGCACTTCACCCAAACAGCAGAGAGGAATGTGTACAGGGAGGAGATATTTTAGAGGGGATATAGGGGAAATTAGGATATTAGGAAATGAAAGAAGACAATTAGCAGAAGACTGGGGGGAGAAAAATGTAAATACAATACCTGGCTGATACATGTGGAGGAAATTCCTTCTGTCTGCCTGTGTGTCATGGGACATAATCATCACATTTGTGTACAACCTCATGCATAGACCTACTTTAAAAAAACAGTTTAGTGCACTATAAAGGTACCATAAGTAATTTTTACAAACTGCTTGAAACTGTATATCCACACACCAGAAGCCTGAGAAAGTTTTCTGTGTTTTCATATGGTGTTTAAGCTCATATTCTTCAGACAAGCATGATTTGCTCTTTCTCACACTTTCTATTTTCCCCCCAGTATTGCAGTTATAAATTTACATTAGGAGCGTAAAATTAAGAAGTTGTCAGCAGAGAAGGAAAGATGCATTATTTATGGTCTGATGGATTCCAGAAGTCATTAATAATAGAAATACTGGGCAAATTCCCACAGAATGCCTCTTCTCATACTTAAGCTTTCCTATAATGAAGGCTAATTACTGTGGGTACCATTAGCATCAGACTGGAATTAGGGGTGTTAAAATGTGATATCATTAAAGGGAACACAGTAAATTCAGGATATAAATGAGCCGCTTAAAATGCTAAGCAGTATGGTGAAATATTAAAATACAAAAATATCAGCTCAAAATACCATGAGACTGAAAATGAGGTCAAAATACTGATGTACAGATGACTCTTTTTAATAAATCTAAGTTCCATGTGTGGTGTCATTAAAGGAATGTCACATGATTGTTGTCTTTGTATTTTAAGCCCTTGGTTTTAATTCTTGTTCTGAGACAAATTATGTCCCAGTAGTGTTGCTTAATGATCACTATTTACCTTCAAGTTTCACCACACTTTGACATGACCTGAGAGTGAGCAGTGTATTTTTCTGTGTAGCCATGTTTTATCTTCCTTAGCAGTGCTTCATGTTTCTATCATTTTTTCTGTTTTAGTGGACATCTATTTTAGCATGCACAGTATGCAAAAAACTGCTTACTTGACATTTAATTTCTCAGGATCTCAAGTGGAATTCCAGACTGAGATCCCATCTGTATGACCCTCCTGGCTTGGCTTTTTCACTTGCAGGAGCACTGCATTGGATGAGATCTGCAGACAGATTCACACGGCATATTAGAGATTTAAGTAGTTCAGTGGGTTGGCAAGTTGAATTGTTTTCTCAGAAGGCCTAAATCAAGGCTGTTTCAGACCAAAAACTCTGTGAGCCCATCACAGACATTGATACCTCCCTCACCAAGGCTCATGAGAGATGGGAACTGCTGTAGGTCAGACTGAAGTGGACTGGGAGAGGCGGGATGCCAGCCCAGCACTTGGCTGCAGGTTGTTTTTCTCATACCTTCCTCCAGCCACAGCAGAATAAGTGGGAATTCATCATCTGGAAACACTGACAGAGTTTTCCAGGAAGGAAAGCAGTGACATGTTAAATAGGCCTTTCAAGATGCACTATTGTGCTTTTAAAAGCATTTTCCTGTTTTAGAAGTCCAGTTATAGTTTGATTTTTTTAATGTAGCATTAATGATAGAGCTAGAACTTCAAAATTCTCTATTTCACAGAATTGTCCATGCTGCAGTGCCCAAAGGGGCTCCAAGAGAGCTGGAGAGGGACTTTGAGTAAGGGCCTGGAGTGACAGGACACAGTGAATGGCTTCCCAGTGCCAGAGGGCAGGGATAGATGGGAGATTGGGAGAGAATTCTTGGCTGTGAGGGTGGTGAGGCCCTGGCACAGGTTGCCCAGAGAAGCTGTGGCTGCCCCATCCCTGGAAGTGTCCAAGGCCAGGTTGGATGGGGCTTGGATCAACCTGGTCTAGTGGAAGGTGTCCCTGCCCATGGCAGGGGGTGGGACTGGATGAGCTTTAAAGTACCTTCCAACACAAACTAGTCCATGATTCTGTGAATCAGCACAGGTCATTGTTAATCACTATGGATATAAATCAGAGGTTCCTTTCCCTAGGAGGCAGTCAGTGTTTGTGGAGATGGGGAGTTTCATTAAGTGTTTCAGGGGTGTTGGCAAATATTGGCATTTCAATGCTGGAACATACACAAGTTTTTTAACTTATTTTCTGCTATACTTTCTGCAGAATCTGTCACATTTCCTGATGAAACTACTGCCGTGTACAAGGAATGCCAAAACAAAAGGGAAAGAAGCTCTTGGTTTCACTTGTGCCTGACGTAGCTGAGGTGATTTCTTTTCCTGAACCTGGCCCTAAAGCCAAGGATAGGTATGCACTCAGTATTTCCAGCAACTGCAGAATAATGGTTAGAATCAAAATAAGGAAAACACCTTGGAGTGGGAATAAAATGCAAACATTTAATTTTCAATGAGAACTTGTGTGACTCTTGGATATTCAAAATTACTCCTTTTATAGACTCTCAAAGTGTTTTGGTGACAAATCCTTATTGTGGAATCTTCAGTCCAATTACACTGAGCTTTCTCTTCCATTCCAGTGGCATTTTAGTGAGCAAATGATTCAAGACTCAGCAGAGTACCCATTCCCACTGTGCTTACTGATAGTAATTCTCCTCTTTGCAATTTGGAAATTCATTTATTTTTAGCATTGTTAATTGTTACATAAAATAAAAAATTAGGGTAGTAGCAAAAGCATGTCTGGTTTATGTTACTGTGTGGAGGGGAAGTTTGGTTTGGAAATGAGCAGAGTAGAGTTGACAAGTGTGTGTTGTTTTTGTAGTAAAGTGGCTTATTACAGCTGTTTTCCCAATCTCCCTTATCATTTGTTACATCCATCCTTTCCAAATAAACATATAACATACTTGAAACACTCTAGTTAGTGATTTTAGGTTTTAACTCCCCTTCAGCGGTACACAACCTTGAAAACATGGAGGATTTGGTTAGTATTCTTCAAAACAGCAAATCAAAAGAGTTCCTGCTGAGTTTTGTCTGCACAAGAACGTGGAGTCACGTTCTGTTCTGCTTGACTCAAACCCAGTTGGAGTGACAAAGCAGGTATAAATGATGCTCTGGAGCAGCACTGTAACTTAGTTCTGTGATCACATTTAATGGTAGTTTATTTAATGGTGGTATATTTAAAGAACAATAATCCCATGGTCTTAATATTTAGAATCTGTGGGCATGCACATGAGGTTTGGGAACCTTCTGTAACAGGCAAGAGTTTTCTGCTCCCTCCCACGTGGCCCATCTGTTTGTGTTGGATGGGAGCTGGGTAAGAAGTAGTAGCTACACACTGCGTGCAGGGAGAGTAATGGAATGTGCCTGGGAATGCTGCTCCTGCTCCCAAATGTGAGCAGAGTAGGGAGATGGAATCCAGTGTGTTTCTGCTCCAGGATCCAAGGAACATACTGAGTCCATAGTTTGGATAAAGCCAAACCTCTGTGTACATTGTGATCTCTGGACACCACATGGGTGAGCTGAGACAGGTTCAGCTGTTGGTGCATGGGGCAGCAGCAGAGCTGGGGCACAGACCTACCTGAAAAGTGAGTGAGTTCTGTGGTGGTCACCTATTGGTGAGCTGAGCCCTGCTGTGGGTACCTGAGTAATTCTGTACACAAACACAGTTCCGAGTAGGTAAAAGTCAAGCTTTGGAGCACAGTGATGTACCCTAGAATGAATCATCAGCAGGCAGATATGAAAGATCACTGAGAGAGCTCAGTTGTGTGTGACAATTAGTACCTACAAAGGTGTAATTTGAGATAATACTAAGTTTGTTAACCTGAGATGCCGGCTGGGATGAAATGCAAGGCGTGCAAAAGTCATCAGTACCTTGGTTGTCATCATTATATTGCATTACATCACATATTTAGAATCACAGAATGACAGAAGGGTTTGGGTTGGAAGCGACCTGAAAGCTCATCTCATTCCTGCATTGTCAGGGACACCTTCCTTTAGACCAGGTGGCTCCAAGCCTGTCCAGCCTGGCCTTGAAATTTAAATTGATTGCGTTAAAAGATCACTCTTGTTTTGACTCACAGATTCCATTTGGGCCCTTGTAGTATGTTAATGATTATTGTAGCTGTTTGCTTTGCCTTTTTGTTTCGTCTGATGCATGGAACTTATTTTTAACTCCTAGTTATCATGCAGAGAACTGTCTTTTACTCAGTCATACACATCTCATGTAATACTTATTTATACCCCAGTCTGCACTGGCAGGCTATAAATGCTGCAGGCAAATGAAGTGAGAGAAGTAGTTATGGTTATATACAGCCCCAACTCAGTCCTTATATGCACATGCATTATGTCAGTCTTAGCTTCCAGTCTATTTTTAGCTCAAAGTAGAGATCCCAGCACAGAGCTGGGATTTTCCGTTGTCATGTCCTCCTCTGTTTCAAAATTCCATCATTTTACGGTGGGTGTGACACATTTAAACCTTGCTAGGGACTGTGGTGGACACAGTTTTGAGACCTTCATTTCTGCAGGATGTGGAGGACACAAGACTCTCAGACTTGGCATGAATCAGAAGGATTAAGCACTTAATAAAAATGATTGTCAAGGTGGATCAGCTTCTACATTGTGGGATGGCTAAAAATCCAGGTGAAAGGTTTGCAGAACGATGAGCTCCATTAATCGTGAGATCCATTAATTATCAATCAGAAGGAAGGCACTATTCTGCTCACATGCATCAATAGATTGTTGGTTTCTTTCAGAACACAGATTGCTTTGTGAAAAATTCTTGAGATTAAAATAAGTACTAAAAGAAAACAGACCAGTGGATCCCATTTTTGTTGGACCGATTGACACTCTGAACACTGTGTTTTCCTTAAAACCCAATTAATTTAGTTGGTCCACAGGACTGCAGCAATTCCCTTTCATTCCATGGAAATGCCTCCTGTTGAGAAGCTGAACTTGCGTGAACTGTTACAGTCGAGTGTGGATCTGTCAGGAGAGTGGCCAAGGGAAGGCAACGAGCCAAGAGCTCAGAAACTGAAAGAAGGAATGATAAAATACAAAAAGATGAAAAAGAAGAATTTCTTGCTGACAAACATATAGGTGCAGTCCAGGATTTTATTGGAACAGGGGAGAACAGCTCTGCTCTCAGGCATCTCCTCTTTGCAGGTGACCAAGCCTCAGTGGTGTCTGATAAGGATTGTGCAAGTGCTGGAAAACTCTATATTTCTACTGAAAAATATAAAAGCAGTTTAATGTGCATCTTTGTCAGTTCTGTATTTGATTAATAAATGATATTTTAGACATAAGTATATGGAATACAAACCAACTTTTGTATTTTCTATTATTGAAAATATTTTTTCTCCAAAATTAAAAAGCACTATCAAGCTTTTATGGTGTCTTATTTACTACCTTTTGTGTTATTATTTTTGCAATTGTACCCTTGAATGTCCAGATTCTTTCTATTGAAGAGCAATAGGATTTTATATACAGAATAACAACGGACTGTTGTTATTTTGTATATAAATCCTGCAGGTAACTTAATTTTTCATTTCTAGTACATGCAGTAGGATAAATAACTGTGTATAAATATACATTATATTGCTTTGCATTTGCATACAAAACATGGAATACATGCTTTATTTGTCATACTTTACAATATGCAAATAATGCAAACCCTATTGGGGACAATTAATTGGCAAATCATTTCTGAAACAGGGAAGTATGTGGTTGTGTGAAGGAGAGAATAAAAACACTGGAGATGTTCTTAATTTTATTTTTTTGTCATTAATTGCCATGGTATCAATGTTTTTTTCCCTCCAATATTCATGAACAGTTTTTTGGGTAATCAGGTAATGCCTGTAAATTTTCATCTTATAAATCTTGTTCTGTACATCCACTTTAAAAAGTTTTGTGCTGCTCTTTGATACCTGTCTCAGTATCCTCATGTAGTCACCACTTTCTGTGAGCATCTTCCCTGGGTTTAGGGTGATGGCTTTCCCTGCGTTCCCAAATCCTCTGCAGCTCCCCTGGTTGGATCACTCCGGTGGGTCCCAGCAACGCTCCAGCAAAAGGCAATGCTGTCCTCTGGTGTTTCCCGGCAGGATAACCGGCCTGCCCGCTGCTCGGCAGGGATGGGGGCATTGGGAGTACTGGGAGAGGCTGCTGTCCTGAACATGGGATGGCACTCCAGGACGTGTCCCCTTTCGCGTCTGGGTTAGGGTTGCTTTATGCCTAATAAATACAGGAATTAAGGAAAACTCTGCAACATATTCACATACTTTTATATTGACTGTTTCAGTTTTGCTCTCATGTTTAGTTTTTCTTGTTCTCTGATCATGTCTTAGAAGCAGTTTTCATATTCCTTGGGCATGACAGAGAATATTCCTTTATTTAACACCAAAGATTTCAGTTTGCAAATTGTTGTTGCAACAGGGGGAAAAAACACAAGGCAGCTGACCTTGCTTAATAGAACTTAGAATATTTTTCCTGAAATTATGAGTTTGTCTTGGATTTACAATCCTGGTTTTGGGCAACTGTGCTAAAGGCAAGGACAGGTGAGTACCTGTGGTGCCATCACACACCTTGGCTCTCCCCGGAGTAAATCCTCTGGGTCTGTGTCAGATGGAGACGAGTGTGCCCTGTCATTTCTGCTCTGTTGTCACCCTCAGTGATAATGCCATAAGTGAGAGCCCTGGAAATAGGTTTGTTCGGTAGGATTCTCCCTCTGTGAGCTGAGTGACTGCAGCAGCACAGGCACTGCTGTAAAATAGACTTGGCAGCTGTCCCATGAGCAGCACGGAGGGGAGCTTTGCACAGCAACAAATGAAGTGCCCATGAAATAATTCAAACCTACCACAATAATTTATCTCAGTGCAAAACTTGGGGATTTATTAACTTGAAGCACAGGTAAGGTGGTTTGTCTGGGAAATAATTTGGCTTCACAGGATAATTTTGAGGTTTTAAAGACATTCAACCTGGCAGAACAAAGACCTTTTTTTTTTTTTTGGTAGCTTAATTTGGAAACTGCTGAGAGAAGGGCCTAACTTGGCAGCAGCGTGCCAAGGAGCAGGAGACTGGGAATGTGAGGAGTGTGGAGGTGGGGCTTTGCCTTGGCTCTGCCACCCGTGACCCCACGAGGCTCCTGAGTCAGCACTCATCAGTGTTTCCCAGCACAGCCATGTTCCATAAATAACTGATTTGGGCAGCCAGAGGTCAGAACATCTGGCAGGAGGCCCTCAGGGCAGGTAGGGCACCACTACCTTCCCCAGGGCAGAGGAGGACATGGCACATGCCCTTCTGTAACCCAGCCGTGCTCAGGGAAAGCCAGAGATGTTCTAGTGGGTTTCCTCACGACAAAATCATGGTTTGCTCTGTTTTGCACTTCTAAAAATTAGTGTATCTGTATTGGAGGCTGTATCTCGACTGTCTATACAGGTATGTTCCTGATGATCCTCTCAGGACATGATTACTGAACAGTGTCTGTAAATCATGGGGAATTTTCATCATCTCTAAGGGAAAACATGTGACATTTACACTATCTTGTAATATGGCAGAGAGGTGGTTCCAGATCCCACAGCTGCAGCCAGACAGGTCTGAGGAGCACAGAAAGTGAAGCACAGAAAATAAAGCAACCAAAATAATAATTTTATCATGTTTACCTAGATCCCTCAGAGAAAATGAATTGGAACAGCACATCAAACAGCACATGGGAATGATGAAAGCAGGAGGAGGAAAATGCAAAGGAACATCCTATCAAGGCCAATTCAATTCAGTCAGACAAGATCCCCTTTGAATGTCTGTAAATATGTGGTTATGTCTGTCCACTGTGTCCATGCTGGTAGCTGGGCATTGATTTGTTCTGTGTATTCCAAGATGGCCCAGCTACCCCAGGTACATCCATAGTCACTGGATTTAGTGAGTGCGTGTGACAGAGGACACTGCTGGGATATTGGCTGAACCCTCTGATGAGCAGAAACTGCAGGAGCTGGGCCTGGTTAGCCCAGAGAAGAGAAGGCTGATGGGGAATGCCATCAATGCATAAATATCTCCAAGGGGTGTCAGGATGGTCCCACACTCTGTTCAGTGCTGCCCAGGGACAGGATGAGGAGCAATGGCCATAAACCAAAACACAAGTTCCACCTCAGCATGAAGCAGAACTTCTTTCCATGGAGGTGGCAGAGCCTGGAACAACTGCCCAGGGAGGGTGTGGAGTCTCCCTCTCCGGAGACATTCCAACCCCACTTGGACACGTTCCTATATCACCTGCTCCAGGCGACCCTGCCTGGGCAGGGGGACAGACTGGGTGATCCCCTGAGGTCCCTTCCAACCCAGCCACTCTGAGATTCCATAAAGGACGGATATGAAGGTAAGTGGGTGCAACTTTTCAGAGAGTTGGATTCCAAAGGAACCTGGGGATGTGTGGCAGTGCTCCAAGAACGGGCACGGTGCTGGTTGTAGGGACTGCGCTTGCATCGCAGCTCCGGTGGGAAGCGGCCCCGGCCCGGGATGGCCCCACCCCTGCTATGACCCCGCCCCGTTATGGCCACGCCCCCGGTGTGGCCCCGCCCCCGGTTGGTGCCGGTGCGCGGATCGACCGCCAGGTGGCGCGATGCGTTGGCCCCGCCCCTTCCCTGCCCGGCCCCACCCCTTTCCCGCCCGACCCCGCCCCCGCTCGCGCACGTGCCTCGGCGCGGGGCGGGGGCTGTGACGTCACGCGGGCGGCGGGGCGGTGCTGTGACGTCACGGGCGGTGGCGGCGGGCGGCCCGTGAGGTCACGGCCCGGCCCGGCCCGGCCCGGCGGCCCCCGGCGGCAGCGGCGGCAGCATGGCCGAGCCCCAGCCCCAGCCCCGAGGGGCGCAGGGCGAGCCGGCGGGGGCGCCGCCGCGGGTGGGCGCGTGGGTGCCGGTGCTGGTGGAGCAGATGGTGAACGACACGCTGGTGGTGACGCTGAGCTGCGGCGAGCGGCGCTTCACCGGCGTGCTGCTGGACTGCTCCAAGAGGTACGGCGCGGGCACCGGGGGCACGGGGGCCGCGGGGCCGGGGCGGTGGGGCCGCGCTGCCCCCGCGCCCTTTGTTCGCCCCGGCGGGACAAAGTGGCGGGGCCGGACTGGCGGGGGGGACCGGACTGGGGGGGCGAGGACCGGGGGGACCGGCCCGGGGCGCACAAGGGGGGGGCGGTGGTGCCCCCGTGCCCGGGCCGGTGGGGCCGGACCGGCCGCGGCCCCGCACGTGGCGCCGTGAGCGTGTCCCGGAGCGGGGCCGGACCCCGGCGGTCCTGCGCGGCCGCAGCGCCCGGGCCAGCACTGCCCTCCCCGGCCTCCCCCCGAGCCCGGAGCCCGCCGGCAGAGCCCCGGGGCCAGGCCGGTTCCTGCGGGTCCCGCAGTGCCCCCTGGTTCCCGCTGGGCTATGGCCGCAGCAGCAGCCCCGGCCCCGGCCCTGGTCGTGCCGGGCACAGCCCGAGGTCCCGGGAACCCCAGAGGGGCTTCTCTCTAAACAGGGCACCCGTAGGCTGCGGGGCTGCGGGACGGGGACCCGCGTTGGATCACCCCAGCCCCGTCCCTCGCGTGTGTCCCCCCCCAAGCCCTGGCTCTGAGGTGTTGTTTCCCCCCCGGAGCAGGCCTGGCTGTCCGAGGCTGTGGCCGGGGTGTTGCTGGACTGTGGTGGTGCTCTGAGGAGCACGTTTGGTGTCTGTGTGCTCAGGAAGGGATGTGTCAGGCCGGCACTGCGTGGGAGCACAGCAGCCTCACCTCCCCGATTCTTCCTGGGAGATGTGTGGGGCAGGACTTCTGAGCTTCGTTTGTATCGTTTATTTAGTTTCACGTGGCTGTCTTGGAAAATTGGAGCACTATTTTCAAAAGTATTCAGGCACCTATGGCTGCCGGGAGTCCATAAACCAGCCTGGAGTCTGGTCTCAGCCTGAGCCTTTGGTGTCTCTCCAGCACCTCAAACCAGCTACTTCTGTCTTCTCACATTCACATCCTCTGCAGTGACACCTTTTTTACCTCTGTTTTTTCACCCTAACCTTTCTCCATTATTATTTTGCTTCTTTCTTCCCCTCTCTGCCCCCAGTGGGTCCAAGAAACAACCAGACCAGCGTTTTTCCGCAGGCTTTAAGGCGCCTCTGGAGCCTCGTGCTGCCCCACCCCTGCCCTGGTCTGTGCTGTGGGAGAGTGACCAGTGGCCACCTGAGCTCTGGGGCTGTGGCCCAGGTCTGGAATGCATTCTGCTGCCGTCCCCTGGGGCCACATCCTGCCCACGGGGGTCCCAAGTGCTGCCTGGCCCGTGGTGGCTGTGACATGTGGTGGCCAGCACATGGGTGAGAGCCACAGCTTCTGCTTCTGGCAGTGAGCAAGAGGGGAGTGAGAGTGTTCTTGTGGCAGGTGCATGGCTCCTGCTGAACCCCAGAGACTTGTGGTGAGCACAGGCAGCAGGCTGAAAGCACCCCCAAGATTTGAGGTGTGGAGGGGAGGAGACATCTTGCTCATCGTACAGCAGAGCACATGAGGTGGTCTGGCAGTGGTTGGAACGTGAAGGTCAGGATGTGTCCCAAAGGCAGCAGGGATTTATCAGCTTGGTGCTGAACTTGGGAGTGCCCCAAAGAGAGATGTGGCACGGATGTGTCCCTTCCTGCTGTGCCTGGCTGATGGAGCCGTGTCCCGCCAGCCTCTCCATGTGTGGGGTCACTGGTGCTCTGCCTGTACCCCCCAGGCAGTGGGACAGGACTGGAAGGAGAGAAACCACCACAGCAGATTGTTTTATCTGCAGAGAAAGAGAATACCCTAGAAGATAAGGAAAGCCTGTGTGGTGGCTCTTCAGCTTTCTTTTGTGGTTTAAAGTGGTTTTAGCATTGCATAGAGGATGAATCTGTTTTACTTAGTTGTGGCTGCCCTATCCCTGGATGTGTTCAAGGTCAGCTTGGATGGGGCCTGGAGCAACGTGGTCTAGTGGAAGGTGTCCCTGCCCATGGCAGGGGAATTGGAACTGGATGAGCTTTAAGGTCCCTCCCAACACAAACTATTTTGTGATTCCATTATTATTTCTCCTAAGATGTAGCGAGTGCCATGGGCTGAGGAGGCCACCCTGAGCACCGAAGGGATCCCTATCTGTCCAGGTCCTGCCTGATGACTCCATTATTTTAGCCATGAAAGGCAGGCACAACTTTGAACCCCAAACCACCTGCCTGGGTTTGGGGGTCTCAACCTGCAGTCGGTTGTGTGGACAGCAGAACTGCCTGCACCCTGCCTACACCCTGCCTTCTCCCCTGTGCCTTTAGGAATGGGGGGCTGGGGTGTAGGGCACAGTCATACCTGACTTTCCAACTGCTGGGGAATTATTTGCAGAAAAAAGTGGCCGTGTCCTTCCTGCGGGCGTCCCTTCCTGCCACAGCCTGGGTGGTGCAGCAGCACCAGGGCCTGCCCGGTGACTGGCAGTTATTTGCTTCTAATAAATTGGCTGTGCTCAAAATGAGCTCCATAGTGTCCACGCTTGAGCGGAGATTTAAATGCATTTTGACTGCAGTTACACTGTTTTTGTTAACAAGACTTGGCAGTTTTTTTGCAGCTGAACTTACAATTAGTTGTTTTTTAATTATGCACGGGTATAAATCAGAGGTCTGAATCTCCTGTTCCAAGCAGAGGCTGGGTTGAGGTAACTGAGTCCATTTGGCTGCAGCTGCCCCAGAAAGGGGGATTACAAGCAGAGTGAAATCTCATCACACAGTATTTCCTGCTGCTTTAATCACAGTATCACAAACTGGTTTGGGTTGGGAAGGACTTCAAAACCCATCCAGTCCCACCCCCTGCCATGGGCAGGGACACCTTCCACCATCCCAGGTTGCTTCAAGCTCCGTCCAGCCTGGCCTTAAACACCTACAGAGCCAAGTGTGTCAGATGGAGCATTCCTTATTCTGCAGTGGATGGAAAGACACTGGCGCAAAATCCTCTTACAAGGAGCTCTGCCTGTGTGGAAGGCGGCTTTGGGCTGAGGGGGGGGGGCAGCGCCAGGGGCTGCGGGCACGGCAGCTGGATCAGCTCTCCAGGGGTAGGACTTAACCACCTGTAGCTGGCCTTCCCAGGGCCAAAGCAACCCAAGGAGCTTGATCTGTCAATGCTTCCCCATCCATAGTGTGTAGGCTAGAGGGATAGAGAAACCCCTCTAGAGTGTGTAGTGTGGGTGGATAGGGAAACCCCTCCAGAGTGTGTGGGGTGGAAGAATAGAGAAACCCCTCCATAGTGTGTGGGGTGGAGGGATAGAAAAAGCCAAAGCAGCCTTGGGCTGTGGCAGGGGTTCAGTCATGCTGAACGGGTGCTGCACCTGGCAATATGGTGACAAGATAAGAGGTACCAGTGCACAGCCTCTCTGCAGCTGTTTTCCTTCCCCCTGTGCCCAGGATGTTAGGCTGGGACAGACAGTGTCTCACAGGGAGGCATGCAAGATGTCAGAGCTTGTCTTACCTCTGCCTGTACCTGGCATGGAAGGTGTGGAAAAAGCACGATTCCTCAGCAGAACTGTTCTCTTGGCCTTTGGAGACACTTCCAGTACAGGAGTGGTTCTTCAGTACCGTGTGCCTCAGTGGGGTTTGCAGAGCTTGTCTGTCCCCATCTGGCCATGGCCCTCCTGACAGAGCCACTACCTGGCCACATGGAAGGTGCTGGCGCTGAAAATTAGTCTTAACCTGCTTTGTTGTCCAGCATGGCAATTTGTGTAATCCCTTGGGCAAGGCAGGTCATGTCTTCTCTCAGAGCACTGGCACTGCTGCATAGACTCATGGAATGGTTTGGGTCAGAAGGAACCTTTAAAGGGTCATCCAGTTCCAAAACCCTGCCATGGGCAAGGACACCTTCTACTATCTCAAGTTGCTCCAAGCCCCATCTAACCTGGCCTTGAACACTTGCAGGGATGGGGCAGCCACAGCTTCTCTGGGCAACCTGTGCCAGGGCCTCCCCACTCTCACAGGGAAGGATTCCTTCCCAATCTCCCATCTAACCCTACCCTCTGTCAGTGTGAAAGTATCCTGCCTTGTCCTATTCCCAACAGGCCCTACTGAGAAGTTTGTCCCCATCTTTCTTACAGGCCTCCCTGCTGAACTGGTGCCCTGGCACAGGGTGACAATTGGGGCAGGCAGTGCCCGGGGCCTGTGGGGTGTGCTCCATGGCACAGAGGCCGTGTCCAACCCAGCAGGGTTACAGGGTGCTGATAGGTTAATCTTACAGGGGTAAACCACCCCGTGAGTTACCCTTTGGGTGCTCCACTTGTGCTGAGTGAGGAGCTCTGTGCCAGGCTGGATCCAGGGACAGGATGTGGATTCAGTGACCTGCCCACTCAGAGGGAGGCTGTGGGAAGGGACAGGGGCTGGGCTGGCCTGCAGGAGCAGGGGGAGTGGGCTTGTGTCCACATAAGAAGCAGTGGTGTGGTGTGACCAACTCACACAACCTCACTGCATAAAATAACCATAAGTTGTAGCCATCATTGCATTTAGAAATGGTCTCACTTTGAATTGTTTTATGAACAGTGCCGACATCTCTCTCTGCTGTGCAAACTGTACTGGCTTTCTGGGTTGTCGTTTGAAGACGCCTACGTTCTCAGTTGTCTTGTTTAAAAAAGCCTCTTAAAACAAAAGTATTTTGTTCCAAATTATGTGATTTCAACAGCTTAATGCCTTCCCAGTTAAACTAAACTGTCATTTAACAGCATGTTCTTGAATTCTTTCAGTAATGGGAAAGGACTCTCCAGGCTCCCCTTCATTGGTGAACACACGGCAGTGGCTTTGTGCTGCTCTTGGTGAGGGGTGTGGGACTGAGTGGATGCCTTCAGCTCCTCTTCAGTGCCCTTCTGCTAACGCTTGGCAAAGTGGCCCCTCTCTGTAACACCACCAAGAAACTTGCCCCTTCCTTTCTGGGAGTTGGAAAGAAAGCAATAGCTGGCAAGGAAGGGAATGGGAGTGTAGCATCTTAGACTGATGTTTGGTCTTTACCTGTTCTCCATCCCTTTGCGTCTCCTTCATTGCTCCCCAGTGCAGAATTTTGTTGTTCTTTAAAAAGCCCCCACACTTCAGTGACGGTGTGTTCTCTACAGAAGTGTCTCTGGAAGACAGCAAGCACTGCCTGGTCAGAGTTGATGTTGTTGATATCTGTCCCAGTGCTGTGTTAGTGCAATATTTCTAATGTCAGGCCAAGGGCATAAATTCATAAATTCTGGAGACATGAATTGCAGTTGCAAGTTTCAGCATTTCAGAGGTTCTGTTTTTGTCAATATCTAGGCAAGATGTTGTATCCAGACTTCGATGGCCTGTAATGAGACTTGGCCTTGAATGACAGAACATCATCATTGTTAATCTTGCTGTTCTGAAGAGGTAGTTGATTCCTTATTTGAAGAAATATAATTGTATGTGGAGAGACTGCAGGAGAGGAGCAGAGCCGTGTCCTCATGAACCTGTGGCTCAAAAGTACAATGCACCCAAGTCAAGGTGTTCAGGTTTGGAATGAGAAGTTGGAAAATCAGCCGTGCAGGTACAGTGTGAAGAACTGCAGTTTCATAGCTCCCTGAAGGCTAATCCTATCACAGCCCTCCTTGGCCTTACCAGCATGCTGATGCAATAAACTGCTTTGCAGGATAAAACCTACAACTTTTTAGAGCAAAACTTTGTGCTAAGAGTTCACAGAGAAAGAGGTTTTGATCTCTTTAGCTTTCCTGGCAGAAGAGTAGGACACCTTGCCGATATTTTGCACTGCTGTTATTTTTTTTCAGTGGCAGAATTGGTTGCCTGGTCTTAAAAGTCAAGGGAGAATGTTGTGTTCTTGTGTCCTGGTTTAAAGGTAAACCAACAGGGGAAAAGGAACTCAACCCAAAAGAGAGATTATAAATCAGAATAACAATTTAATAAAATAATACAATAAGTACGATTATACAGACAAACAATTGGTTTTAACCCACAAACCCCAAATATATAACCCTGGGGCATGAACAGAGTGGTGTTTGTTGGGCCCCCTGAGTCCAAAGTAAAGGGAGAGGGGAAAAAACCTGTCGGTGAGAGTGCTGTTGCAGCCTGGTCAAAAGTGGTGATTGCAGTCCAGTCGAGGGTGGTGGTTGCAGTCTGGTTGAGAGTGGTGGTCTGCAGTTTGGTTGAGAGCGGTGATTTGCAGTCTTCCTCTGGATCCCATGAGTGGTTAAAAAAGTTCCAAGACTCCAAGATTATATATTCTCCAGTTCAGGCAGGAATGCCCAGTACTTTCCTCAGAGCGGGGAGTTTCACAAAGGGTGAGGAACAGGGAGGCAACCTCCTATCTCCCAGGCCTCTTAACACCTAGTTTACAACCTGAGGAGTCAGGCTGCTCTGGGCAGAGGGTGTAAATAGTCTATTGAAAACAATTTCTGGGAAATGGCATAGAAGACTATAGAATACACAGTTTTGGGTTACACCCATGCAGTGATGAACTGGTCCCAGCTGTCCTAACAAGGACATCTTGGTATTGAAGTTGTGGGAAGGTTGGGGTTTTTGGGTTTCCACTTTTCAAACCTCCTGACTGTTTCTTTTCCTCCTTGCCCTTGTCACCCCATTTTAGGTCTGGATTGTTCTGCCTCCCATCCTCCTTCCCAAAGCACGAGGACCCTCCCGCTGGCGCCTGCACTAATGGCACTGCGGACGGCGGGGATGGTGCACAGGGTGAGCCGGAGGCACTGCCCACTGCCGAAAAGCCTCCCAAGGGGAATGGTGAGGAGCAGGTGCCCCCGCTGCTGCCACCCCCCCCGCCGGGCCTGCCCCCCTACCCACCGTATTTCGAGGGAGCCCCCTTCCCCCGGCCCCTCTGGCTGCGCCACACCTACAACCAGTGGGTCCCGCAGCCGCCACCACGGACTATAAAGAGAACGAGGAGGCGTCTGTCGAGGAACAGAGACCCAGGGAGGCTCATCATGAGCACCATCAGGCTGCGGCCCAGGCAGGTGCTCTGCGAGAAGTGCAAGAACACCCTGAACCCCGAGGACGCGGCGCCGCGGCAGAACACCAAAACCAGGAGGAAGCTGAGCATTCAGGACAAGGAGCAGAAAAAGCACAGCGACTCCGACTACGTGGAGAAAAGGAACAAAAGAGAGAAGAGGGAGGATGACAAGTTTTCTGGGGAGGTACATCGAACACCAGTTATAAAAATATCCTACAGTACCCCACAAGGGAAAGGTGAAGTGGTAAAAATCCCTTCTCGGGTCCATGGCTCGGTCAAACCGTTCTGTCCAGAGCGAGTATTGCAGAATGGAGCGGGGGACCAAGAGGAGACCAGGGACTCTGAACGGTGTCGAGAAACCAAATGTTTAATGGACAAGTCAGCAGGCAGCCAGCTTGCTTCCATTCCAAAACTGAAGCTCACACGGCCAGTGCATTCCAGTGTGGATGTCCCACCCCCAAAGATAAGGCTGAAGCCCCATCGCATGAACGATGGTCAGAGTGTTTCAATTTATAAGGCAGAACTGATTGATGAAATGAATGTCCTTCAGAACAGCAGGGAGTCCAATCCCGGAGCATTTTACAATGATGAATCCACTGACAGAGGTTTGGCTGAGATATCTTCAGGGAGTTCAGGTGAAGATGATGACTTTAAAAGGTTTCCCCAGGCTAAAGATGGACATGATAACTTGGCTTTCCTCATGAATTATCGCAAAAGAAAAGCAGATTCTTCTAGTTTATCAGTGTGTAGCAATGACAGTCTAGACGAATCCAAGTCTTCTAGTTCAGAAGTGACATCACCAGAACTGTGTGACTTTTTGCCTGGTGATGATGCCTCCGTCTCTTCATCTTCAAAAGATGAGCGTAAAATTGTGCCGCCACTGACAGTCAGACTGCACACCCAGAGTGTGTCTAAATGTGTCACGGAAGATGGAAGGACTGTTTCAGTGGGGGATATTGTCTGGGGTAAAATTCATGGGTTTCCATGGTGGCCAGCACGCGTTCTTGACATAAACCTCAGCCAGAAGGAAAACGGGGAACCCTCGTGGCGTGAAGCTAAAGTGTCATGGTTTGGTTCTCCAACGACTTCGTTCTTATCTGTTTCAAAACTGTCTCCCTTCTCAGAATTTTTCAAACTGAGATTTAATCGCAAGAAGAAAGGGATGTACCGGAAAGCGATCACGGAAGCTGCGAAGGCAGTCGAGCACCTGACTCCAGAAATAAGAGATCTCTTAACACAGTTTGAGACATAACTTTGCCTCCAGTTTCAGGTGAGTGCTTGCTGAACTAATGGTTTCCATCAATGCTTCCCTTCCTTAACCTTTTTAAATGTTTTGTTTGAATTCGTTTTTCCATAAAGTCTGAGGTTGACAATTGAGAAACTTAAAACATCTGGCTGGTGGTGGTGGTAATTTCAGAGATGGTGAGAAGCTTGAACTCCAGACTTTTAGAGGGACCATGGGAGTTGGAGCTCCTGTTCCCAGAGGGAAGCGCAGGGCAGCTGATCCCATGAGGAAGCAGCACTGCCTGTTCAAAAAGCTGATAAAGCTGTAGCTCTGTATCAGCACTGTTTACAGCTGAGACTGAGACGTGTGGAGTATTGAAGGTGCTTCATTTGCCTGAAGGATTTACAGTTCCTAGGCTTTCAGTTTCTTTGGAATACCTTTTGGTTCAAAGAACTAAAACTTCTGTTGGGATTGAGATGATGTTTATCATATGTAGGTGCTGGTGCCCAGCAGTTACCTGGAACAGTTCAGGTCCCTTGAGGGCCCTTTTCTCCCCCTGCTCTGACCCTTCTGGTTTGTATTTCTTATGATGACCCTTTATGACTCTTCAAAATGATTGTGCCAAACACTTTCTTTAACTGGGGAGCAGTACTTCAATATCTCTCACAGCACTTATGTTTGGCTTGTGCCTAAATTGTCAGTGTGTTGCTGGGAATGGCCTGGATCATATTAAATTCCTTTGGGCTTCACCTGCAACCTCTTTGTGTGAGGTCATTAGATGGGAATGGAAGCATGGGAGCTGATTGTATTGGAGGAGGATGGGTCTCCCTCCCTCATCAAACAATCAAAGCTCAGCCCAGAATGAAAATTTACTACCTAAAAATACAGGATGTGGCATGATTGGGAATAGAAATACCATCTGTCATTCCAGTTGATGTTAGACAAGGGGAAAAACCAGAACTAATTGTTAGGAAGAGCCTTGTTGGCAAAGGTTGTGGTTTATGCAGCATGGTTTCTTATGTTGTCCCCTGAACTCTCTGCTCTGTTCCATGCTAGAAGGACTCTGTGTGTAAGCCAGTGCTGCTCCTGTAGACTCTGCTCTTTATCTAAGCCCTCGTAGTGTGGTGGGACTGGGATGGTCAGTGCTCGTATAATCCTGTTGGGAAAACAGGATTTTTTTTTTTTACCCTCTGTCATGAGACTTCACCCCTTGCTCGAGTGTGATGAATGACTTAACTTTGCTTGGGTTATGACTCCATCTCAGCTAGCCTGGCTGGAGTAAATAATCAGAGCATGGCATATTTTATTCTGCTTGCTTGGGGTGTGTGGACAACTGGACACTGGAGCTGGTAAAAGCATATAACTGCAGCAGCAGCATTTAAGCTTCATCCTGCCCCTTCAATTGCTGCTTAACTCTGGCTTTCTTATATCAGGAGTGTTTGGATTGGACCCAAATTCCTGTTAGCTTGATCAGGAGTATAAATAAACCTACTGCCCAGAATACACTGTCCTCGCCAGTGGAAGAGTCCTGGCCAATCCATGGCTCCTCTGGACAATGCTCTGGTTAAAGGAGCAGCAAACTTCATCCTTCTCTGAGCTGTCTTCACTGCCTGTGTGAGCAGTGTGGGACAACTGCAGTGAATGTCACCATTCCTGACAGCTATCCTTGTGTGCTCTGGGTGGGCTGGCCTGGCATGGCTGGAGAAGAAGGGACAGGGTGAGGGGATGGACTGGATGATGTCCAGAGGTCCCTTTCAACCCTAACAGTTCTGTGATGAAGCACCTAATGCTTCAGATCAGACATTGGCCGTGCCGGTCAGTCTGCAGGGAGTAGGAAAGTGTTGTGTCCAAGAGGAGTTCCAAGTCCAGACCTGGAAGTCAGAATGGGAGGATGCTTGCCCAGCCACGTCAGCCTGTGAAAAACCCTGGCTATTGGTAGCAGTAGTACCAGTGCCAATGTGGTGGTTACGATAGGACCTGGCCAGGAGATGCAGAGGGACAGACTGCAGGGCAGGGCAGGGCCTCAGGAAGGAGAAGCAGCCCTTGCTCCAGAGACCAGAGTTATTGCAGACACGACGGGATTTGAGATACGGAGCAGGTCTGTAAACTGGGGGAAAGAAGAGCATGTTGAGAATTTCAAGAAGATGGTGGGATGGCCTGGATTAGACCAGACCTTTCCTTCCCTCTGTGCTCTGCAGCCAAACTTCCTCATGTGTATATGGGTCACCATTTTGCTGACCTCCTTCAGCTGGCTTTCCACAGGTGGTTTCCTGCCTTACATGTGTCTGAGGTGAGCTGCCAACAGTCTGCCTAGCTGGAGACAACATGACAGTTGAATAAAGAACTTCAGTTGCTCAAAACCAGAAAAGCAGAACCAAGCAACTTCCCATGTTCCATGTGTTGTGATTACGTAGATTCCCCATCAGACCAGCATGTCTGGTGTTTTGGTACATCACTTATAAAACTTCTCATTTCAGAGAATTGCCTGTTCCTAATTCTCTCTATTCAGGAGGATTGAATTTTATTGCTTTCCTTGATTTTCCTTAAGGTAGAACTGAAATGTTTTTTTCAGGTGCTCATTGATTGTTCTTTCCTGAAGGATGACATAGAATGGGTTGATTTGAAAGAGACCTTAAATCTCATCTCATTCCAACCCCCTGCCATGGACAGGGACACCTTCCACCATCCCAAGTTGCTCCAAGCCCCATCCAACCTGACCTTGAACACTTCCAGGGATGGGGCAACCACAGCTTCTCTGGGCAACCTGGTAATATTGCATGGGACCACTATAAAATCCATCGTGCTGGGATTCACCAGCAGCAGCACAAGGGCTCGTTGTCATCAGAACAAGAGTCCAGGAGGTGCCCTCAACATGGACACCGCTCATGCTAATTCTGAGCATGGCAGAAGTTTGTGACTGGTGACACTTTCTGTTGAGAAACTTTGTCTTCTGGCATATGATCTGTTCTGCAGAGGGTAATTACTGGAAAAAATGTACAAATAATGCAGGTCATTTGTGGATGCATTTAAAACTGGAACAATTGGATTTATTCTTTTTTAAACTTGGTCTGGGTTGAAGGAGCTGGTAGGATCACTTCTTGTTACTGCTTTGTCCTTAGGCTTTTTTTGCAAAGAGAGTACTAGTCAGGTAATGACAGGGTTTCAATGAAGTAAAACGAGTTTCTGGAAAAACAAGAGGCAGAGAGCAGCCTGTAGAACTCAGACTTGTAAGACACTCTTGGTTTAGAGTAGTGCCAGGGGAGACATGTCTGCTCAGCATGCCCTCATGCCGCTCTGTAGCTTCCCTGGTGTGTGACATCAAGGAGCCATCACAAGGCACGAGCAAAGCAGTTGCCGCTGGCCCAGAGTGATGGATGTTTGCCTTTCTGTTAGGGAAAGCCCATCCAAGGGCCGGGACAGGGGAGCAAGGACCCTTGGGTAGGTGTCACAGATGTTTTGTTGGAGGTGAGCAGTGGCTGCAGCCATAGCTCCGGCTTTGCCACAGGCTTGGGCGCAGGAGGGAAGGAGACCCGTGTTTCCAAAGGCCACCCTCTCCCTGCTCCAGGAACACATCATGTGGTGGGGCTGGGCTTTTCCAGGAGCATGTGTTACTCCAAGCCCCTGTGTGGGGAAAGTGTCCCTGCAGGGACAGTCCCTTGGCAAGTTCAGCAGGTCCTGCTATGCCACAGGGTCTCCTGCTCTGTGGCTCTTCATGACAGATCCCCGTTCCTACCCACAGCCCTTCCATGCAGTAAAACCTCTTGTAAAAACTGCTTTCATGTACATCTCTGCATGAAATAAGTTTACAGGATGTATATTCCTTTGCTTTTTCAGTCTGGAAACTCCTTTATTTTTCCTCTCTTCTCTCTCCCTCTCCCCCCTGCCCCCAAGCTGTGGCTGTGGAACCATCAAACTTGCAAATGCTGAAGGTTTTAATTTTACTGCCATGAGCTTAATAGACCCTCAGTGTCAGTACATCGAGCCATCCATCACACTGCTACTGTGTGCAGCAAAATCAGAGCTGCTGCACGCTCACTATCTATAGTAACCACTAATATAAAACCTGGCACGTCATGTTGTGACTTCACCTTCAAAGACATTCAGGGCTCTGCGTGTCCATGCAGCCAGGGCTGCTGCCAGCACTTGTGAAGAGCATAAATCACTCCTCTTTTACCTCTTCTCTTCTGTTCTACCAGTGGCACAAAAAGGTTGTATCTCTTGATATAAAGTGGTGGTGGTGATTGCTGTGTGTTTTTTTAACACACCTGCCTAGTCACGTGAAATATTTCAGTGCAGAAGATGAATGTTTGAGATTTTTCTTGGCCCGCTTTCTGGATGCTTCAGTCCACCAGGCATCCAACTTAATTACTGCTTCTCAGTCTTCCTGCAAACATCTTAGAGTCAGCGTCTCTGCACACTAATACAAGGTGGGAGAACAAGTCCAAAATAGACTGTGCTGCATTTTTGTGTGCCCTGCACTGTTGGCTGGAGCTGTGTTAGGTGACATCCCGCTGATCTTCCTGTTCCCAAAAGCACATTGTACCCACGGATTGCATTTGGAGACACCTAGATCTGCGCTGCTGCTCCCCATCCTGCCACCCATGGCCCCTCTCTCTCCACTCTCTGCTCCCAGGCGTGTTTTCTGGAAATGCCACCAGGCCATACATTGTGCTATTTCTAACTGCACCCATGCTGTGCCGATGCCAAGGAATGCGATCGGCTTACGGGAGCTGTAACTTCAGCTGCTGGGGGAGATTGTATCCACCAAGGGCTTAGCAACTCCCTTGGGAGCACAGCGAGCTGCTCCCGGGGCTAAGGGTCTCTGAGTCCCAGCTGGAGCTCTCAGCCTCTGCTGGTCGTGCTGGCCAAGCGTGCCCAGACTGTGTGGGTGTCACCAGCCCACAGTGCACTCAGTGCCTGTGAGGTCCAGGCAGGATCGGGGGCTGTGCCAGGGTTTTGGGGCAATGGGTGGGAGAGATGTCTGGACAAAGAACATGGAAACTGGTTTCTTTGAAAACTTTTTCAAGTTATGTAAAACCAGAATTTCTGTATGTTTTCCTGAATTGCATTTATTTACTCACCTCAAGTGGAGGTGTCTGAAACTGTGGCTACAATTCCCGTTTTCCCAGCGAGCACAGAGAGCAGCAGGGTGGGAGCTGTGGCTGAGGGGCAGCCTGGGATGGGCAGTGCTGATCCACAGAGAGGTGAAGCACCCCAGAGGGAATCCTCTGGTTTCCCAGGCAGGGCTCAGAGCTTGTCCTGCCTCTACAATTTGTACAGTAGTGAGCACCTCCAAGGTGCACATATGGAAAGGCTCCTTTGGGCCAAGAAGGAATAGGGGATTTTGGGAAACTTGGCAGTGGCTCTGTGTAGGGAAGGGTTCATGTGCTCTGCAGGTGAGGAACCAACTGGATCTTCGCACAGTAGCTGTGCATTGCTAATGGTAACACAATGGGGTGACATGATTCATAGAATCACAGAATGGTTTGGGTTGGAAGGGACCTTAAAGACTATCCCATTCCATCTCCCTCCCAGGGGCAGGCATACCTTCTGCTAGACCAGGTGCTCCGAGCCCTGTCCAACCTGGCCTTGAACATTTGAATATTTCCCATTTTCATGTTCAGATGTCCAAGGTAGAACTTTGATCCCAAAAATTGTTGTGAATATTCTTAAACGTTGAAAAACTTATGAGCTGCTGTTCTTCAGCCCTGACGTGTTCTGTTTTGTCCATAAGTCCCCATTGGTGGTGCTGGGATCGAGGTGAACAGGAGCGTGTGGGCTGAGTGACAAACCCTGACTCCTTACTGTAAAAGACTTAAGGAGCAGCTTGCCTGTACCCTGCAGACTAGATGAGGATGAGCTGGGGCCTGGTTTAGTTTATTTAAATCTGTTTGCTGCATTTGTTTTGCACTGTGTGTGTACCTGTATGGAACACGTGGGCTCTGCATTAGCCAGATAATGACCTCTGCGCATCCTGAGATTACGTACGGCTCAAATAGGCTTCCCGTGACCAGCAGTGAGGACACAGATGGGCCTTAATACCTTGATTTCTGGAGGGCTTGTGCTCTTCACATCTTCAAATCTCCAACTCTTCAGTCAGCTGCAGAGTGCTCTCGCTTCTCCTGGTGCTTTTCTGCCAGATCAGGAGCAGCATGGGACCTGCCACACACACAGGTGACATGTCCCTCTGGCGTGTGAGGGCTGTGGCTGTGTCTCCTGCCTGCCCTGAGGTGCCCATGGGCAGCAGAAGTGCTCCCATCCCAGCGGATGCAGTGTGAGGTGAAGGTCCACGAGTGGCTCCTCTGCCCATGCAGGTGAATGTGACTCACCTCACCTTAGAGAGGGTCCCCAGTGGTCCCACAACCCCCGTCGCTGCCCCACATCAGCCTTGTCATTGCCTGGTCATGACGTGCGTGTCTCTGGAAGGGAGGAGCTGGGCACATTTTAATGAAGGCTCTTCTCATTAAGCTGATGAATTTCTGAAGGAGTGGGTGCCTTCAGTGACATACCAGTTCCTGTTTCATCTGTTTTAGGTCTGTGTTAGTGCAGGATCAGCCAACCTGGGTTTCTTTATAAAGCACATTTCCTGTGTGCTCTCTGCAGCTTAAGAAATGAATTGTAGCAAATTACTAGTTTGACTTCCCTTGGGAGTGATGACTTGCTCTGTTTTGATTCAAGCCAATAACTTTAGCCATTTTTTCATGCAGAAAGCAGCCCTTTCCCAAAGCAGAAACCCTCAACCATGATGCAGGATTTGTAGTAGGGATATTCAGATGATGGAGTTTGAGAACTCCAGTGTTGGAGAACATAGCTGCCAGCCTGCTCAAGTCAGCTGGCTTCTGGTGCCTTGAGAGTTGGAGACAGTTCCAAAATGCCATTCAGTGGGCCAGAGATGCGTATCCCAGCTGCCATCCAGTAACCCCCACCGACCCTCTCCCTCCTCCCACAGGAGGAAGGCATGGGAAGAAAGGACTTTCTCAGTCTGCTGCCAGCAGCAGCCACTCTGTCCTTCCCCCAAGAGGAGATGGTTGGAGGAAGACTGATTTGATGATGCTCATTTACAGCCTGCTGTTAAGTGCTTTATGATTAGAAAATATTCCTCAAAATATGCTTCTAGGGCACACTTGGGGTGCAGCAACCTATAAATTGTCTTCTGCACTCCACTGCTGCTGTTAAATCTGGATTTGTGAATGGCTTTATTTGATCCAAAACTTCATTTTTTTAATTATGAACAAGCACTTGGCTTCAGGAGAGCTGCCTTGGCTCTCCTTTGGACACACAACTTAGCACCCAGGCTGTCATGAGTCAGCCTGTATCATGTTCATTACTCACATGTGGACTGAGGCAGCAGCGATGCCCGGAATGTGGGGCTTCAGCTGCTGCTCCATCTTGGAAAGTTTTTTTAAACAGAAATCTTTGAAGTCTCTCAGGGATGAAGTGAGAGCATATGAGGGACTGTCACTGTACTGCTGCTCTTAGATGCATTGAAAACTCCTGGGTCTGCTCTGCTTGCACAGATGCCTGAGCTCTCTCTCTCTTTTGGAGGGTGGCCTCCATCCCCCACCCAGCCTAGCTGTGGAGCTCTGCTGGGGACAGACACCCACCCACCTGCAGGCACAGGGTGCTGGGGCTCTGGCATTCCAAGCCGTGGAGCACCTAGCTGTTCTAAAGCAGCTGACTATATTGCTGGTAGCACCAACTTTCTGCTCCCACAGGAGAGAGTCCCCAGTATTTGCCCCAGGTGTCCCTAATCTTTCCCCCCTCAGGTAGTTCCCTGAGCAGCTGTGGTTTGGCCCCAGCCCCTGTCCCCCTGGAGGGGCAGTGTCTGCCCTGACACAGGCAGGACCCTTCCCTGGGACTTGCTTGGCATCCTGCTTCTGGTGTGATGCTTCCTTCCCCCAAGTGAGAAATTCCTAAGAATCCAACCTGCCCGAGGGCTTGCTCAGCCAGGAAATGCACTTTTTCCTGTTTAGACCAGATCGTCTCACTCTGTAATCTGTCTCAAAAGGGTCAGTGCTCTCAAAGCCATTTGAGGGATATTGTTCCAGGTCAATGGGCCTCGTGGAAGGCTTTGGTAGGTGTAATGTGATAAACCTGCAAGTGAGTTTGTTGTGTGCTCTTGAAAGTTTCTCTGCTCTTGAATAGATTCTCCTTCATGATTAAGTATGGATTTATACTCTTTTGACTGTAGGTAGTAGAGCCCTGGGGTGAGACCTCCCAGTTTCTCAGGGGTGATTCTGCTAAATACTGAAGGACTGTATGAAACTTGACTGCAGCCCTTCTCTGCAATACAGCTTTTGGGACAGATGTTCCTGGTGTATTGAATCAGCTCTTTGCATTCTCCATTGTGTGGGCACTGCTGAGGATCATTCTGGATGCTGAGTCTGGGTGAATCAGTGTCCCTTTGGGTCCCCTGCCCACAGGAGCACTGCTGCTGCTGTGTCAGCAGCATTGGGGACGTGATCCTCTTCCTGTGTTTGGTGATCTTGGTTCATTGTGCTCTGTAAGTCACAAACCTCAGCTGGCGGGGGGTTTGAAGGTCTTTGATCTGTTCCTTCATAGCATTAATGCTGTCAGGAACACGGATCCAACCTGGTGTCTCCTGTGTTTCCCACTGGGCTGGAGTTGATGTGGTTGATGTGGCATGGACTTGTGTTGGGGCTGGTCAGACTCCTGGGCTGCTCAAGCTGCTGTGATGCAGCTCATCAGTGGGAGTGGAGATCTCCGTGCCATTCTCTCTCGGTGATTCTGTATCACCAAGTTGTTCCACGTGTCTTCTGGTTTCTTCATGTGATCTTGAAGGCAAATGGATCCTCCCCTTGATCTTTTCCAGTGCTTCCACATCATAACCTGGCTTACAGGGCCAGTGCAAGTCCCTCCTGCATGCAGGGGTACAGGTGAGGACTTCTCTCTTCCCTAGTTTTTGCCAGGCATGTCCCCTTCTCTGGGGCATGCACCTTTCCCAGGTCACCCTTGGCCCCAGTGGCTCCTCCCTGGTGCAGGGCCAGTGACAGCAGAGGGACACTGGTTGCCCAAGGGCTCCACGGTGCCATGTGCTCCATTCTGTGGGAAGAGAGGTAAGGGAGCCTATGGCAGGGGGGCTGTGGAGAAGTGAGGTGTCTTCACCCCCAGGACAGAACGAGGTGACGTGGCTGCTCTGGCTCTCCATGAGCACATTGCTGGGGCACCACGGCAGCGGTCGATGGCTCAAGCAGTTGCAGGTACTTAGGAAACCTTCTGTACGGCTGCTCTCGAGGGGAGAATAATCTTATTTTGTAGACTGTGTTGGAAACTGGAGGCAGATGTTCTTCACGTGGCATGCTCCATAGGGACTCGTGGTGGATTAACCTACAGTAACCCACCTGAACGGGGACTTAAGAGTCCTTAAGCCACACTGAAGATTTATTATCGTCACTGAAGTTCATATCATGTCGGTCTTTGGGAAAATTCCCACTCTTACTTTGTGCTTGTTAACCTGACAAGCTTCTTCCCGAGCTGCAGCCACTGCTGGTTCTGCTAGCTGGGCCAGCTGGAAGAGGAGAATTCCTGGCTATATTTAGAGGGAAGCCAGAGCGTGTGTCAGTCCATCACAGTAACCTCTCCCTCTCTCCCTTTCTTCAAGGTAACAGAAGACGAGCACAGCTGTTCTCCTAGAGGGTCACCGAGTCTGTAACACCCTGACGTGCTCCCCAGGAGAACCTGGAGGCTGCCGGGAGGCAGGAGGACAAGGTTCCTGGTCAGAGTGCTCCGCGTTTCATCCGGGACAGGTGACAGGCACCGGGACGTGGAGTTGGGAGGCTCTTCTGGTGTGAGGCTGGCAGGAAAGGCTTAAGGATATCTTACCCTAGAATGAGAATTTGACCAGTCAGACAACAATGAACTAGGAGAACAGCAAAAGCCACACCTCGGAATGTATTTATTACTTAAAATTAGCTATTCTTGATAAAATCCCCCAAATTATTGCTGCTGCTTATTTTACTTACGGATTTCACACACTTGTTAATTTTAAAGCTACCAAACGTTTATTCAATACTGTACTCTGAGAAATGTAATTGGGTCAGGACATGCAATAGAATGAAATCATTGTAGTGTCTTAAGTACAACGGACTCACTTTGTGTCTATTAAACCTTGGAAGATGTGCAACACACAAGGATGTGGCTGTCATTGTATGTGTTAAAGCTTTTTTGTGTCATTTGCTGCAGAGTGGAGGGAGTCAGTGGTTTCAGGTATGTGAACAAGCAGTGCTGGTGACTTGGATGGCTCTGGGTCCTACCCTGGTACTTTCCGAAGTCACCTGGAACAGCAGCACAGCCTGAGCCTGCCCGTGCTGCGTGCGTAGGGTGGGTCTGGGCTAATGGCTCCAGCCAGAGAGGGAGTCCCTGATCTGAACTGACTCGTGTGCTCACACCCAGTCAGCAAGTGTGATTTAAGGCCCATTGGACACTTGTCGGATAGAAGGATCTTCCTCCTTACACATGACCAGAGGTGACTTGCAGTCTCTATTGTGACAAATTTGGAGTGCAAACAGTTCACAGATGAAGTGACCTATGGACAGGGTTCTGGAACTGTATTGGTTAAGTTTTTGGGTTTGCATTAGTCTAGCTTTTCCTTGGATTCCCTCAGTCCAGAAACATTAATTTGTGGTAAGCCATTGCTTCTGATGCTGGAGAAAACAGTTCAGAGTGTCCCTGCTCAGTGAAATGTTATCTGGCTGTTGGAGATTGACTTGGAGCTGCAGGATCTCTGCACAAATCCTGCTTCCTGTCTGCTGGACCTGCTGCAGCAAACACAGGATTGAACTCTCACTGAGTTAGAGTGAGCGGGTCGGAAATCACGCAGGCTTGTGTTTTCCTGGTTCGTACTGCTTCACATTGTGGTCTCTGAATGTCAGCAAGAGAGGTCAGAGCTTCCCTTTTCAGCAGTAAAGTGTCACAAGAAGAGCTCAGCTCCAAAACTGTTCTGCTGACTCTCAGTCCAGC
The DNA here is from genome assembly GCF_009829145.1 of Chiroxiphia lanceolata. Lineage (NCBI taxonomy): Eukaryota > Metazoa > Chordata > Aves > Passeriformes > Pipridae > Chiroxiphia > Chiroxiphia lanceolata. The sequence goes on from NC_045644.1 coordinate 6,890,700, forward strand.
ACACAGTGAGTCAAATCTGCATCCCTTAGAACAGCAGGAAGGCTGTGGTGTAAAACATGGAATGCTGAACCAGGACAGCTGTTTCCCCAGGCCCGTTTTGGCCACCTCTGCAAACAAATCAATGAGCTTCCTGTTTTCCAAAAATAAGTGCAAGAAGGACAGCAGTATATAGTGAGGGACGCGTTCCTGCACCTTGTGTGAAGCCTTTGTGCAGCGGGTGTTTACCCAGGCGCCCGCTGGGCCCATCCCAGGCTGGCAGAGGTGCCCCTGTGCTGAGAGTGCTCCTGCTCTGGGAGGAACAGCTCTGCCTTTCTTAGGCCCAGTCTCTCTGGCCTCAGGGGCTCTTTGTGAGTTTTTTTTTCTAGCATCTTCTCAAGCTAGGCCTGGGCCGAGCTGACGGCTGTGAGGTGGTTTTTGTGTTTTCTGCTCACACAGTTCTGCATTGTACAGAATCCCTGCCCCGAAGTGCTGCCAAGCATTTGGCTGTAGCATTACAGCAGTGAGCTGCAGGGAGGTACAAACAGCCTTCTGTTCACTTAAAAAATTTTTTAAAAAGGCAAAGCAAAAATAACCAAGCCCCCACTCCCCCCTGCTCCCAGGAAAAGCACGTGTCTGCTCCCGTCTCTAGTGAAGGGCTGCTCCTGCCCACGCACCGAAAGGCTGCTCCTTGCTCCGAGGCTGAAGGAGATGCCAAGCACAATAGGTGAGTGTTGGCCACATTCCTGAGCAGGCAGCCAGTGGCATTCATGAGCAGGCAGGAGCATCCTTCAGACCAGGTGTTCAGTCTCTGCTGGGTGTGAGGGGGAACTGCAGTACCTCACACACAGGCCCAGGGACTTTCTCTAGGCTTAGGACATGAGATGGGTTAAGAAGGTTTGCTCAGGACTGGTGTTCATCCTCTAACACTGGAGTGGTCCTCAGGATGGAGTTGTTTAAGGGGATGTCCAGTTTTTCCCCACAGTGGTTTGTCTCTGCAGTAAAGCCCCGGGTGCACACCAGCCCTGCCAGATGTGTAATGGCACAGTGAGACCTGCTGGCCTTGGCCTCTGCCCTGCTCAGCACTGGCAGCTCATGCCCTCCCAGCAGTGGTTCTGCTCCTCAGGGCTGATGGAAGAGTGAGTACTTGTATCCCTGAGGGAAGCTCTCCCCTGCTGTGTCCAGGCACAGCTCCTGCTGTCCTTACACTTGGGTGTGTGACATTCCTGACATTGCTGGGCCCTGTGGAAAGCAAACAATGAGCTGTTGCTGCCCTAGACTCTGCTGCTGCAGAGGTGAGTGGAAATGTCAGTGTTGTTCAGGGGAAAATGTCAGTGATAGGGCTCCTGGACCCGTGTCAGCAGGCAGGAGTTTCCAAGAGCTGTTTTGCTGCCCTTTGTGCAGGGGCTGGGCAAGGACTCTCCTCCAGAGAGCACTGGAAGGTTGGTGTGTCAGGACTCTTGTTTTCCCTGTGCTCCTTGCAATGCCAGGTGGTGTGTCTGTCCCAACACCAGCTTAAAGAAGAAGCAGACGAGTGACATTTCAGCACTGCAGGTGAGTCACTGGATTTTTGCCACTTTACTAAGAATTGCCACAGAGAGTTCCAGTAAAAATGTGGTAACAGGAAACTGGTGCTTGAGAGGCAGGTGAGTGGATGGAAAACTGGTCCTGCTCAAAAGCAGCAGCTTGGTGCCAGAGATGGGTTAAACCCCAGCCTTACACAGCACTAAACCACAGACCAGCTGCAGGTCTGCGTGGCAGCTGCCCCACTGCTCCTTGGTGAAAAGATGACTCTTGGGTTTTGGCAAGGCTTAAAGCAAAGATCTAGCAAATTGCTTCTTTGCCTTGGCCATTATGCAGATAAATGAAAATAATTTCTCAGCAAATGCAAAAGAATAAACCAAGAACACAGTGATGGTTCATTTCTTAACTGGTTTAAAAAAGGTAATGTAGAATGTTCTAAATGTCTCTTTTAATAATGTGAGGTTGGAATGGCTTAATTCACTCTTCTATTCTGTCAGAGGAAAAGCTGCATTGGGTTAAAAACATAAATGTAACATTCAGGAATAGAGAGGGGTCTTCAGTATTCTCTGTGAACATCAAGTGTTGTTCACAGACTCCTCTGTGCTGTGAAATTTCACTTTTTGTTCCCTTCTTAAGGTTTCCCTCCTTATACTTTTAAAACTTGTGCAGGACTTCAGGAACCAGTTCAGTTCTTGTCACACTAAAGGCTTATTACAGTCTCCGGGGCTCCATGCTGTGGTTTTGGAGGTTTCCTCCTGGACCCCACAGCTGTGCTCCAGCTCAGACAGCTGGGCTCTGAACCAACAGCCCTGCAGAGTCAGAATGGGGCCTTTTGAGGGGTGGGGGGGATGGTCAGGTTTTTATCCTGAATTCATAGAATCCTAAAATGGTTTGAGTTGGAAGGAATCTTAAAGCTCGTCCAGTTCCACAACCCTGCCACGTGCAGGGATACGTTCCACTAGCCCAGGTTGCTCGAAGCCCTGTCCAGCCTGGCCTTGGACACTTCCAGGAATGGGACAGCCACAGCTTCTCTGGGCAACCTGTGCCAGGGCCTCCCCACCCTCACAGGGAAGAATTCCTTCCCCATATCCCATCTAAGCCTGCCCTCTGTCAGCTGGAAGCCATTCGCCCTTGTCCTGTCACTCCAAGCCCTTGTCCAAAGTCCCTCTGCATTATTCAAACCAACACCCAACCTATCAGTATTTCTTGTAATAAGACTCTTTGCTAATATTCTAAATCTATAAATTAAATTTGGGGTTATGGTGGCAAACCACTGCAGGACCTGCTTCTGTCTAAACATCACCTGTGACATTCCCCTAAAGCTTCTCCTCTTGCCTCTCTTGTAATTCCACACTATTCTGTGCTCTGTTCCCCCTTTGAGCACTTCCCCTCACCAGGCCATTGGAGCAGGTAGGGAAAGCCAAGCTGTGCCAAGGGTCTCCCAGCGAGGGGCTGCCTGCACCCCACACCCTTCTTCTCTCCACTGATGTACTTCTTGCTATAGCCCTGGAAGCCCCCTAAAACACCTTGTACAGCAGAACAACCTTAAGAATAAGTGGTTTTTGGAAGCAGAGCCCTGGTTCTCCAGGCACACTGCAGCTTCACACTGAGCTGGGCACTGCTGCCCACAGCAGGACTCCCCCTGACCTTCCTCCTGCCATGTCAGCCCTGGAGTGTCCCAGGCTTTCCCACTGACCTCACATAAACGTTTCTCATGATCTGAGTTTGTGACATTTCAGCTTTCTTCCTGTCCCAGTGCTGAATTGGGGAAGAGGCATCTTAAAGTGAACAGGATGAGAATCCATTTCCTGAAGAACTCTTTGCCTTTGCTGCTCGCGAGGCTGCGAGTGGGGAGAGGTGGGTCAGTGGTGAGTGCCTGCATTCATCAGTTCTGACTGTTCCTCACTTCTCCTTTCCCAACTGGGCCGTGGTCAGGTAACAACATCTCACACACTTTACCCGTGGGCCTCAGACCGTGTCCTCCAAGTGCATCCTGTGCTGTGGGAGCAAGGGCAGGGGGGATGTATGACGACGGACAAAGTGAATTCCTGCTGGCTCAGTCCCAGTGCTGGGGACTGATGGAAAAGCAGAACAGCACTGTTGGGTCATCCAGAAAAACAGAGTCAACCAAAGCTCCTTCTGCCATCAGGCACAGCCCAGGACAACAGCATCACCCCATGTCCCTCCTAATGCACCTCAGTCACTGCTGGCCCCGTGAGGTTTCCATGGGGTTTCCAAATGCTGCCTTCTGGGAAAAACTGTTCTCACAGTGAACGTGCTGGATTTTAGCAACAGTTTTACCTTGATCTGTCCTCCTAACCTGACTGCAGCCTCACTGCAATAATCCTTCCTGAGGTTGCAGTGTCCCTTTGTAGGCAGAAGGAAAAGGGAAGTTGAGCTTTAAAGGTGGAAGTAGCTTTATCCTGGCAAAAGAGATACCACCATTCTGGAATGTGGGAATTTTCTTGTTTTGTTAGATCTTCAGGTTAATATGCCGTCCATTTTTCATTCCTGTTTGTAGCAGATGACTTCCAAGCAGCCTCAATTTGTGCATTTTCTGTGTCTATGGATTCATGGCTCTGCTGTGAGACCAGGGAGTGAGCTCAAGCAACAGTAGCCAGGTGGGATCTGGGGTGCCCCTGCCCCATCCCTCAGCAGGGATCCCCGGGGTTGGGGCACCTGGATCATCGCAATGACTGCCCCCACTCCCTGCATCCCAGTGTGTCAATCCCTGCTTGCATCCTGGCATGAGGTCAGACCAAAGGCTGCCAGGGAGTCCAGCTTTTACTGGGCATTGATCTGTCTTTCTGTGCCTCCAGCCTGAGCTCTGGCTGCACAGGAGGGACCAGCCTGGGCACAGGAAATGGGGTTGGCCAAGCATTGTGGGGAATTAGGCCATGGGTGTCCAACTCTTCACTGGGGCTCCAGCAAGCCCCCTTAAAAGGGAAACTTGCTTTAATCCAATCAAATGTCTGTTATATGAGGAAAATATTTCCTTTCTCCTAAACTCAATTTTTTTTTTTTAAATGCATCTTATAAAACACAAAGTTGGATAAGTTGTTTTTAAAGCTGATTTCTGAGGAAAAGCACATAAACAGCAAGCTGGTTTGCATTACAGACCAAAACCTGGAGCATTTGGCTTTGATAACTGAGGCCCAACGTGGCTTGAAGCAGAATGTAGCTGAAACAGGGAATGCTGAGGGCAGCTGAACAGCCTGTGGAGCAGCCCCCGCCGCTGGCTCCAGGCACGGAAAGGGCTGGTTTTCCTTGTTCAGAGTCCTTGGTGCCAGCAGAATAATACTGAAGGCCCACCTTCAGTGGCTGAAGGTGACACAGGGGACAAAGCACTGGCCCCAAGAGGTGTAGGTGTCCGGTTCTGGGGGAGAAGCAGGGCCCAGCTGTGCCAAGGCTGGAGCTGCTGCCAGGGGCTCAACCTGATCCCCCTGTGTTGGGTTTCCCAATGCCCAGCCTGGAACAGGGAAATCATTTGGGGCCAAATCCCCTGAAATACAGCATCTTTCATGCATGCTTATGCCCCCCATTTGGTGGAGGGGTGCCCCAGGGACTCGCCAAGCAAGGCGGGGAGATGCTGGCATGCCCTTGGCTGGAATTGGGCCGTGCTGCTGCTGTTGGCAAACCTGGGATGGGATGATGACATGGGGGTCACTTGGGCCACCTGTGATGGCTGCTGAAAGTGAAGGTGGTTCTCCTGGTGGAGAGGCTTGGGCTTGACAGTGAGGCTGGCAGGGAGGAGAGCAGAGGGACTGGGCAGGGGGTCACCAGCCTTGTGGGGACCTCAGTGATGGGTGTCCTAGCTTTGGGGGCCCACATAAGCACACAGGACTGGGGTCTGGAGCATGTGTTCGCTCTGGAGTGGAAACTCGGTCTGGTTTTGTGGCCCGTGGCTGGCGTGGGGGTGGGGATCCTGCCTGCTTTGATTCTGCTTATGACTCTCCCCCACCCCATCGTTCTCCACGGCGGCAGCGTTCACAGGAGCTGTAGTGGTTCTGCATGTTTTTAATTTGCTGATGGGCGTGAGCTAATGAGCGGTTGGGGATCAGGCTCTGCTGGTCGGAGCACTGTCGCCATGTGCTCCCTCCTGTCCGGACCCGCTCCTGTCCATACCCACTCCCACCTGGCACCACAGCTCCTCCACGGAACACCCGGACACAGCCCTGGCTGTGGCGAGTGATCAGTGATGCCCTTGTGCCAATGCCATTGCAGGCATCAATACCTGTATCAGTGAAGCTTAAATAAGAATCATCATATTCCTGTGGCCTCTCTAAACCCTAATTATTTATAATTTCCACAGCTGAAGCTCTGTTGCTAAAGAAAAATTGAATTTTCCCAGCGGCGTGGAGGCTTGGCCGATGAGTCACGGCACTTTGTTAGCTAATCTTAGACCTGCTGTGAATTACTCACTGGTGCTGATACAGAGTGGGCTGAGAAAATGCTCGTTTGGAGTGGATAATTTTAGAATTTGGGTCTCTTCCCTGGCAGGGGAGGGTGTGAGCATGCGGGGGTTTGGAGCCCTTGTGTAGGTGCGTGCTGCTCTCCTGAGTGGGTCTTCATATGTAAAGACACTCAGAGCCTGTGTTGCTTTCTTCAGATCCATGGGTGAATTTCAGTATGTGAGGATGCTTTAAATTCAGGAATAACGTGTGAGTCTGTGCTGAATTAGATGGATCGTGTAGTAACTGGGATAACGGCCCGAGTGAGAGGGGGTTGAGGAGGTCAGGGTTTATTTTTACAGCATTAAGTGTTGAAGTTGGTAATGGGGGAGCACAAAAGTGGGATTCTTGGGGGTGTCTTGTGCAGAGCCAGAAGTTGGACTCCATGATCCTTCTGGGTCCCTTCCAACTCAAGAGATTCTGTGATTCTGTGAATTCTGTAGTTCTCAGCTTTTACTCTGGAAATAATGTTTTCTTTTGAAGTCCCTCAAAAGGTGGCTGAGGAAGCAAGATCACTGTGAAACATCCGTGTTCCCCTTGGAAAACGCAAAGGGATCACGAACCCCAAATCCCTGAGTGCTCCCTGACCAGGCACATATCCCTGTGGGGTCCCTGGGCAGCACCCATTGGGCTCCAGCAACCACAGGGCAATGCCTGTGGGCAGCTGTCAAACCACAGGACCTCGTGGGAGCTTTTGGGGAGGTGGGAGGCATTTCCCTGGGGAGCAGCTGGGAATTATTCCTGCTGCTATAATGCTTTTTATCTTTCTTTTTATTATGGCTTGCAAGTGTGTGCACCAAAAATTGCATCAGCAGTTTCCCAGAGGCCATTCCCACTGTGGCTTGAACTAAGGAAGTTTATTACAATATCCAGGTAATTTTCTCCCTGGTGCCAGACGCTGTCAGCCTGCTGATCTGTGCTGCCGGCTCAGCCCCGGGGGATGGTCCCTGACACATGAAACAGCTCTTGGTATGATAATTGCAGCAATTTCAAGAAACAGGAGTAGGGGTCTGGGCAGGAATTGCCTTTGGGAACATCTGTTTCACCTTTCTGTCTATGGCCTCTTTCTGCAAACATCTTTTAAATTTTAAAAAACCCCACCTTGTTCAGTATAACCCAGTCCCTGGAGTGACTCAAAAATGGCTGTAAGCTACACAAGTGCAACATGTGCATACAAATGGATACCTGGTGGGAAAGGGGTGTTCAGGCATTGGAAGGGGCTGCCCAAGGAGGTGGTGGAGTCCCCATCCCTGGAGGTGTTCAAGGAATGACTGGACATGGCACTCAGTGCCCTGGGCTGGGTGACAAGGTGGAGATTGAGCACAGGTTGGACTCGATGGGCTGGGAGGACTTTTCCAACCTCAGTGATTCTGGGATTCTAAGAGAACTCCCTGGCCTCTATCTGTCACCCTCTGCTCACAGAGCATTGAGCTGGTGATGCCAGTTTTTGAGTTTCATGGTGTTCTGGCTGCACCAGCTTTGTTGTATTTAGAGACCTGAAATCCGTGACTTTCCAGAGGGAAGGCCATGTTGGGGGGGAAGGGCCTGACTCCAGCCTGCTCTGCTCTGCAGCCCCCGGCTGGCTCTGTGTCAGGCTGCTGTGCCAGGCAGAGTCAGCACAGAGCTGGCCAACGGAGCTAAATTTGACTGTGTGGCGCAGTGGGGAGGGGTGGTGAGACATGGGGACTCCTCATGCCCCCGGTACCTGCAGGGGGATGGCCACGCTGCATCCCCAGGGGCTGTGCTTGCTCTGCTGCCACGGGCACTGCCACCGGCATCACAGCACGGCAGCCATCCTGCACGGGGAGAAAACCGGCAGCTCTCGGACACACAAGTGATGTCCCCTCCTTCATACAGGCTGCAGAAGGCCCTGGAGGAAAGCTGGTGCTTGGCTGAATTAAACGTGCTTGCTCCATAACATTTTTCGCTGTGCTGTGCCTGATCCCAACCCCACTGCCGGGGCAGGATCTATGCCAGCATCCTGCTCTTACCGGGGCAGCTTTGCACCTCAATTTAATTCAGCCTTTGTCCAAGGTTAAACTGTTCTTCCCATCACAGATGTTAATTATCAGCTGTAATTAATGGGTTTCCCAGCCCCCATTACAGATACTGGGGCTGAGTTATGACCAGCAGTTTGGATCAGCTCCTTGCATAGCAGTGATGGATGCTCTTTTTTGGGTGGTGCCACCAGCATTTCCTCTATTAGAAACCACTGATGTCTCTCTGGGAAGTGTGGAGCAGTGTTCTGTTTAGAAAAGCATTTTTGTTCAGGGCTTTGGGGTTTTGCCTTTGCTACAAGTCAGCAAACAAAACTGGTGTTTACTAATGCTGCCTGCGCAAAACAGGACCTGTCACACTCTGTGCGGTGGGACAAGTGGCTGTGACCAAGATTTAAGGCCCCTTTTGGGAATTTACGAGTGCAGTAATCATTCCTTCCAGAAGTACTTTGCATCCACTGCAGTAAAAACACCCAGCTGCGTTTCACCCTGAAATGGGTCACCCAAACTGCTGTCCCTGCTGGTTTTGGTTGGAGCTGGATGGGGAAGGTGCTGCTGGGCAGTTCTCTGAGCAGGGGACACACAGCCATAGCCCTGTCTCTGAATCAGCTGACCTTCCCAGCCCTGTCCCTCTGCTCAGTGCCACGGGAACCATCAGAGCTGGTGGATGGAGCAAGCCCAGCACAGAAGGGACGTGGCACCAGCTGGGAAGTGCAGCAGCGCTGGTGCCAGAAGGGGAAGGGCTGGGACTGACGGTAACTAAAGGTGCAGCCTGGTCTGCAGAATCTGACCATGAAGAGAAGTGAGGTCATGCTGAGACACATCCCTGTCCAATTGTGCTGTTTTCCTGTGTAGAAAATGTGTTCTTACTGCTTGCATCCGCTGTGGGGGCTGGCAGGAGCATTGTCCCCAGTGCCAGCCCAGGCCCGGCTGTGCCCTGTGTGCCGGTCCATGCCCAGCTCAGGGCCTCAGCTCTTCTTACCAGAGAGCCCACTGCAGCTTTGAGGCTGTGTCATATCACACCTGCAGCAAAATCACTGACAAACTTTGGGAAGGATCTCATAGAAACTTACTTGTCCCTGTGAGATTGAAAACAACTCTGCAATATTGCAAATATTAATGTCTATGGTAGCAACATACCCTCCTCTCACTGAATTGCTTTAAAATACAGCAGTGAGCCATCACATCACTAATGCCTTGTGGAGGAAGTGCCACTTAGGTCAATAAACATTTGTTTGCAGCAGAACTGAAAAGCCAGACAAACACAGGGAGCCTGTTATTCCAGTGACTCGGATCTTTGATTAAAAGGTGATAAATGAACTGTTTATCTACTAGAAATCGGGCATTTCAGGCATTTTGTTTTGGTATTTCAATTGCATTTATTAGGCCTTGCTAACTGAATCCAAGCACCGGCAATAATTTGCTGCTGTTGTTTGCAGTTGTCTCAGGCAGAGCATTCCGGATGGATCTGGCTGTGGAGAAGGCACAGCCCCCTGTCCTGGGGAAACCCAGCACCATCAGCTTGGATCTCACCCCAGAGGCGATCCTGGGAGGTGCAGGGGGGAAAGAAGGAGGATGAAGGGGCTGGAGCAGTACAAGGGAATGGGTCCCCGCTTCTCTGGGGAGGAGACTGAATGGTGGGGTGTCCTCAGAGCTGTCCCCCTCATCAAGGGCCGGCTCATGTGCCGTGGGCAGGAGCACAGGGAGGGTGACGGGTGTGGGCAGGCAAAGGGCAGCACATGGTGGCCCAAGGCGGGGGATGGCAGGAGGCCGGATCCATGTTTGCCATGGCGACATCCAGCTCCTGACCCTGTGGGACCCAGGTGCAGTAGGAAGCCAGGAGAAGCTCTGTTGCATCTTTTCATGGAGCTGATGGATGTTCCCCCCCAGCACAGTGTAGATGGATGGAGCAGCGCGGGATGGTGGGAGGAATCCTCGCTGTGTTGTTCTCAGCCGGGTGACGGTGGTGTGACCTGGGGGCCTTTCATGTGCTGCGTCCAACACGAGCCCAGCCCCGGGTCCACACTGCTGTGGCTGTTCTGTTCTTTCTTAGCTGCTGGTAATTATGTTTATAATATATTTATCAGGCAGCTATTCTTGACTTGTTCGAGACTCCTTGTGTATCAAAGACAGCAGGCTTGAAGGCAGAGCAGCAAATCGATGCATTGTACTGAAGACCTTTCAAAATAAATCAAGTTCTCAGGACCAACCCCCTCAGAAGAGCCCTGGGGGGCTGAAATTCCCCCTCTCTATGGGTATGTGAGCTGGGCTGGCTCTGGGAGGGGCCTTGTTCAATGTGCCTTTGCTTTTCTAGTCTGAACAAACCCAAAGAGGTGGAGGCCAAATCCAGAACAGACTGTATTCCTCCAGACCTTTAACACCATGTCACTGTGATGGGCAGTGCCTCTGATAAAGACAGGCATGTTGTCCGTTCTTGCTGGGGGTGGAACACAGCTGGGAGCTCAGACTCTCACTTGGAGGATGCTCATGGCCCCTCTCAGCTCCTGTGCCAGTTCCCATCCCAGTTTATCAGGATGGGACATTACTCTGGGGTCATAAGAACTGCTTTCTATGGGGATGCACCTGCAGATATTTAGGATTTACAGTGCTGCATGGACAACTCTGCTTTGTTATCTCAGGAAGCTGAAATTGGTTGAAGGGCTGATGTCCTGGCTGGGTAAAATGAGCCCCTGCCTCAGCTCCACTCCTGGTGGTTCAGTCCCATCTCCCCATGGAACAACCCCTGGCAGGGGCAAGGGTGCTGCCAGCCCAGGCTCTCTGCACGAAGCTGCCTGCAGGTGAGACGTCCTGCCATCCTGCCACCCCTTTGTTCCAGTACTGGCATGCACTGACACCCTCAGCTATGCTGCCAAAAGAGAAGTGAGCTTAAACACCACGACCTCCTGGGATCTGGTGATTAAATAATGTGCATTTGCCTTTTATGTGCCCTTTGAGTTTCTCTTTGATGGGCTCGAGTCTCTCTCCCTTCTCCTCAGACATGAAGATGGGAAGTGAACATCTCTTTGAGGCAAAGGTTTTTGCTGGGTGGTTTTGCTGTGGATCTGGAACTGAGGGGAAGAATTCAGTAAGACGCTGGAATTCTGAGCAGCAGCAGCAGCAGCAGTGCTGTTCTCCTTGTGACATGTCTTGAGGGGTGGGTGGGGAGGGAGCTCCCCCATAACGCAAGCAATGCAGAAAGGAGCTGTGCTGCAGAAATCCCTGTCCATGTTTGCTGCTGAAGCTCCTCTGTGTGCAGGGAGGGCAGGGGGTCCCTCGGGGCGCTGAGGTGGGCTCCCCTCAATCCTCAGATCTTTTTGTGAGATTCAAGCAATGGCACCAGCAGACCCCCCTCCTGGGGGGCTGTAGGTGGGACCCCCAAATACGGAATGCTGGTGCAGGGGGTCAAGTCACTGCAGTCAGGCACCGACTGAGCCACCAGCTGCTGGCAACCTGCAGCCAGTGGAAAACTGACACTTCCTCCAGAGAGGGGATTAGGTGGAGAATTAAATTTAGATGCTGTTGCTTGGGGAGCACGGTAAATGGATGGCTGTGAGCTGCTGCTCCACGTGCAGCCTGTCCCGGTTCCTCCCCAGGCAGTGGCAGGGAAACCCGCTGGAACCATCCGGGGGTGATGAGAGCAGCAGCACATATGGGGTTTTCATAAATCACAGGGTTTGAAGTCATAGTTCCTGAGGAGAACAGTCACCTTCAATAAATCACTAGCAGAAATGAGCTGGAAAGCAGCTGCTGCCAGGCCCTCCCACACATGGTTACCAGCCATGATCCATGGGCACTCCATGGGCAGGGTACAGCACAGTGACTGAGCTTTGGGGGGATTCTTCTGTAACCTGGAACATGGACAATATATACCTGTGTAGTTTTGGGAATTAACAAATGAGGCTGGCAGCTGGCTGTGCACCAGACCAGCCAGGAGCTCCACCTTGGTCCCAAAACTTTCAGAGATCCCAACCAGAAAACCTTGTTACCTTGAGCAAAATATTCACAGAATCACTGAATATTCTTAGTTGGAAGGGACCCACAAGGATCATTGAGTCCAGCTCATCAGTGACATGGCCCATACAGGGATCAAATCCACAGCCTTAGTGTTTATTAGTACCATGCTCTGACCAGCTGAGCTAATCTCAGTGTCAGCTGAGCTTCTTGTGCTTCTGTTTCTTTTGCCCCATTTGGCACTTGCCAGGAAGGCTGATCACAGCTGGACAGGGTCTGGGGGTTGTGAATCAGCCAGTAACTCAGCTGAAGGCCACACAGGATCCATTTTGTGACCAGGTCATCCTTTCTAGTTAGTTTTCTGGTCAGGAAGGCTGTACCGCAGCCAGCAGTGCGGGGGATTGGCACTGTGGCTCTCCTGGACTGGCTTGGGAGGCTCCAGCAGGAATGGCTCCCAGTCCTCATGTAAACACACTGTCCATGACAGAGCCAGTGATGGCAGGTAGTGCAAGTTGATGCAGAGTTGTTTTTTGAAAGGGAAAACTCCTTCCCACCATGGGACTGCCCTGGCTGTATTGAGGTGGGACATGCTGAGAGCTGGGCTGATCAGAACTGCTGGCAGAACATCCTTCATGGTGTGCCTTGATTGGAAATCCTCTTGCTTTGGTGTAATCTGGCTTTGCAAGATCCCAAGGGCCCCTGTGAGAGCCACACAAGGAGCTCTGCAAGCAAGTGCTGGGGACAGCCTGGAATCTGTCCCTGGGATGGTTCTGGGGGATGCTCTGTGGTTTATTGGAGTTTGATCTTTGCTTTACTTTAAAAGGTTGTATTGGTTTACTTTGATGTAAGTGCTTTAAGCCCCTGCTCTTGGTGATCAATGGGAAACTGGGATCCTGGACAGGTTAAGCATCACCCACAGCCATCCCTGGGCAGGTTGGCATCCCCCTGCAGCCATCCCTGGAAAGGTTGGCATCCCTCTGCATCCATACCTGGACAGGTTGGCATCACCCTGCAGCTATCCCCAGACAGGTCAGCATCACCCTGCAGCCATCCCTGGAAAGGTTGGCATCCCCCTGCAGCCACGTGTGGCTCTCTGTGCAGTGACCAGGGGGCACGTGTGCTTCCCTAATGAGCTCTGGTAGCAGTTTAATGAGCACAGAGCACTGGGCTGGATGTAGCTGAGGCAGGAACTATTCGTGGCCTTTAGAAATTTGCAGGGGGGCCAGAGAGCAATTCCCAGCAGCTCAGCATAGCTCAGCACAGCTCGGTGTGCTGAGCTGTGGCTGCAGGGCTGTCACCCAAGCAGAATTGTGCAGCAGGGACAGGTTTCCTGACACTGCCTTGGCTTTCAGCCCGAAGCCAATGGAATGAGTGGTGTTTTCTGATCAGCTATAGCTGTCCATCATGTTTCCACATGACACCACGGTAGCTGTATCCAGGGTCACTCTTCTTGTCTTCTGTCAGTCCAAGCCCCTCGGGGGCAGTGGCTGGTGACACCCAGGACACCTCCGTGCTTTAAACAACCCCTGGTGACACGTGTGGCTCCATGTGAGGACAGAGTGGCCTTGCTCACACCCAGCCTGTGCGGCCACAGAGGCTCCACTGACTCACACCAGGTGCAGCCCTGGGATCTGGGCCCTCTTCCCTCCCAGAGCAATCAAACCTCACCCAGAAGGAGCAGAGTTCCTCTCCCACTGGTCTTAACCTCTTCAGGTACTGCAGAAGCACAGACAAGTCTTGTTGCCCTGACTGGAGTGAGGTCAAAAAACTTAGAAACAGGCAGGGGAAGAGTTGGTCAGTCCTGGAGCCGGTTGAGTGGTGCCTGTGGAATGGGGATTGGGACACTTGACCCAGGCCTGGGTGGGAAGATGCATCCCAGGGGCTGTGGCAGAGACCCCCAGGTGTTGGGTCTTGAGGCAGGTGGCCTCAGGATGCCGCAGGGCTGTGGGAGGTGGTGTACAGGAGGAACCCTGGGAATATTCACTGGGGATTGTGTGTACACAAAGTCAGTGGCACAGCCGAGCTAAGACAGGGCTCAGCAGAGTCAGGGCTAGTCTGGAAAGGGAAACTGTGGTTACAAATGGGATAGTTATGGCTAACATTAAAAGCATCAATTGTGTGTGATGTGAAATGAGCCCACCTGCATTAAATGCAGCATAAAGCAGCAGCCAAGACAGAAGTATCCACCGAGGGACTGTGCTCCTGCTTGGGACTAGGCCCTGGAAATCCGGAAATCTTGGCCGTGTATGTTTCCAAGGGCGGAACTGTTATGGTCTCTTTAGTTCCTTGAGTCAATAGAGGAGAATTTCATGAAGTTTAGGACCAGTGTGAGGACTGGTCTCTGCTGGAGCTGAATCTGATGGGCAGTGTGCCGGGCCCCTAGTGCACTCCAGGCTGTGTTATCATCCACGTCAGCCCTGGGAAGTACAGGTCTTAGGCTGTCTCAGACACCCTGTCAGGTCTTAGGCTTAAAAAATTAGTTGAGGGAGAAAAAAAGACATTTCTGTGCATCAGCAACATGAAGATTTCCTTTGAAAGAATCCAAGCAGTGGCCTGTCACCTGCCTTGAAGGGGACACTTTCCTTCCCCAAGCAAGCAGTGGATCCCATGGTTCCAGCGGACCCCCCGAGGGTGAGGTGCTGTGTCTGGGCTGGCTGGAGGTCTCGGGCTCTCTCCTCGATGGCCACACTGCTGGTCCCAGCTGAGGCCCCCAGGACTGACCCTCGCTCATGGAGTGGGCTGCTGGAGTGGGGAGCCCTTTATTTACTTGCCAGTGTTCTTATCTTGGGCTGTCTCACAGCACGGTGTGTGCTTTGGGCTGACTCATGGCTTCACTTAAATAGACAAAGGAATTAAAAGGACAAACAGGAGGTGGGAACCAATTTGTGAGTGGGGAGAGGAGGAAAGGAGAGCCCTGCTTGGGCTTGAGCACTTTGCTGACCGGGCAGGGTGATAGAAGCGGGCCTGTGCTTGTTCTGCTTCTGGATGAGGCAGCTCGAGAATTCAAGGATTTTTTTAATTTTCCGCTGCCCTTTTTTTTTCCCCTCTACTTGTTTTTTTTCCATGAAATGTTGAGCTTTCATCTGTCCAGGGAACTCAGTGTGGAAAAATATAAATAGTTGTGACAGGGGCTGAAAACTGAGTGAGTGAAAGCAGAGGAGATTTATGGCCAGGCTGGTTAACCCTTCCCTGTTTGTGAGCACCGACTATGCTGAGGCACCATAAACCCATCTGAGAGGAGCCACACTTGTGCAGCTCCAGAGGTGCAGTACAGGGAGAAACCACCCACTGGCACTTAAGCTCACTCCTTCTCCGCTCAGGAAAACGGAGGGACAAGCCACTGTTTCCAATACTCCTAACATCCAGAAAGCAGGAGGAGGCTCTACCATCTCATTTGACCTGTTTGTGATAAGTTTTGTGGTTAACGTGTGTGCTCA
The DNA here is from genome assembly GCF_009829145.1 of Chiroxiphia lanceolata. NCBI lineage: Eukaryota > Metazoa > Chordata > Aves > Passeriformes > Pipridae > Chiroxiphia > Chiroxiphia lanceolata. The sequence goes on from NC_045644.1 coordinate 6,906,036, forward strand.
GCCTGCTGCACACACAGTGCTTTATTTCCCAAAGAGGGATGGATGGTGGAGGGGGTCTGTGGGGACCCCGGGATCCTCCTCGTGCCTGGGCAGGGGTGTCAAGGTTTAGGCCAAGCCTGCACAGCCGCTCTCCCTGCAGCAAACACGGCAGAACAGGACGGGAGCAGCCACGTGGGACAGCAAAGCACGGCCGGGGCGCTCAGGTGTGGCTCACCCCCCTCTGCAGAATAGAGGCCTTAAAATCTGATTTATTTTTTCTGCAAAATCATCAGTCAAACACAGCAATGTCTATTTCAAAACAGTCTGTGGGCACTTGGAAAGGGAAGGGGCTGCCTTTTATTTACTTGTTTATTTACTTATGGGTGAGGTTTATTTGTCTCCTGGATTTATCCCAGGCCATAACCACCCTGTTTGTTGCCATTTGCCATCAGCTGTTATATTTAGCCATGTGTATATGACGGCAGATACACTGTGGGTTCTATTTTCAGTGGTGTCAACAACTATTTCTAAATATCACAGATCTGAGATGTACAAGAGTATTGAAAATACTCTGTTTCGGGGGAAAGCTGCAGCTCTGGGTTTCAGTAGTGAGTTTCCAGGTGTCTCTTGCTCCAAGCTCAGCACTCTGCAATGGCAGCTCCTTGTGCAGCCTGAAACGGGGCCCTGATGTCGCTCAGCTGGTGGGAGTGTGAGCCAACAGCGGCGTTAGCACAACGCTGGAGTTCAAAGGACACACTTGCAAGGGACATCAGAAGAAAGATTTTTTGAGCAACAAAAGCCAGAGTAACCATCCCTCTCAGCAGTGCCAGGAATGTGAGGCTGCAGTGTGTTGCTTCCTTAGGATTAATTTTCTGTACATGTAAGTTGTGTAAACAGACATTCCAGGCACCTGGGCCCAAATGCTGCACGTGTGTGACCGTCCTGCTGTGTACCACACATGTTGTACATGTTCAGCATGGGAGCTGCTTCACACCAACCTATGGGTGTGCATAAAATCACAGAATAATCCAAAAATAATGGGAAGTTGGTACTTTTAGCCTTGAAGATGCTCACCCACATGTGACAGTGGCTGCACTACAGAGTTTGTGGCGAGTACTTGCTGTGCCCTGGACCCTTCTGCCTGGGCAGAGATCCAGTTCTGGGGGCAGGAGCAGCCTGTGTCAGCACAGCCCCCTTGTGCCACAGGGCTGTGCCAGGAATAATAATAATAATAATAATAATAATAATAATAATAATAAACACCAGTTTTTCTCAAGAGGCCACATACAAGTGGAAAGGTTGGTACATTTAGAACCAAGAGAAGAAATGTTCTTCTCATAGAGTATTGTATCCCTCCGGAATTCACGTATGGAGAAGATTTAAACACATGGCTTGGCTAGAATAAAAAGAAGAACTTTGGCAAGATCCTTGTGTGTCCGTTTATAACATCTGGGGCTGAGCAGGCTCTGGCCAGTTGTATCTGCATAATCAAAGCCCACTCCAGGACAAGGAGGCTGCAACGAGCAGGACAGACAGAGAATGGGAGCAGGATGGGCAGGGAATGGGAGAGGGATGGGCGGGAGATGGGAGTGGGATGGGCAGGGAGCCAAATCCGATGAGTCGACTGCCTTAGCTGAGGCTGCTCAGGTCACAGGCTCACTTGGAAAATGCAGCCAATCCTCGAGGAAGGCAAAGGTTAAAAACCAGGGAAATAGTTGGGACACTGTTTTTGAATGTGGGTGAAGAAAGAAAAAGGAAAAAAAACCTCCAGCCGAGTTATTTCTGGCCGCTCACCTATGTGGTATTTACTCTCTGAGAACCGCCGAGCGCATCCCGGCGCAGCCTCTGCACCCGCCCGAGGGAACATCCTCCTCCTCCCTCCCGAGCCGCTCCTGAGCCGGGCACGCCGAGTGCCGCAGCTCAGGAAGGAGCTGGAGCCTGACTGGTACTTTCCCACATAGGAAAAGATGGCGGATTGTACTTTCAGTGAAGTCATTGTTTTCGTTACAAAAAAGAGAATGAATTTTCTATCTTCTTTTGTCTGCTGTCCATCCCATAAAAATATCCGACTGGTATATAGGAAAATATAGGTTAGTATGTGCAAAGCTCTGTGACACATCAAAATCCCCTTTGGGAAAGGAAGGGCATTCAAAGGGCTCCCTGAAGCCCTGTCAGCTCCTTGGCCTCTCAGGTTTCTTTAGCGCTGGTGTGAGGGGGACAGACACCCAGGAGGCACCTGGAGAAGTTCCTGCTCCCATAAAGTTTGGAGAAATGTTGGTAAACAAAAGGGAGGCTTGGGAATTCCACGGGCTCCCTAAGGTGGCTGGTGGCCAGCTCAGCCCTGCCCAAGAGCCAGGCTAAACTCACCAGGACTAAGCACGTGCTGTCCCTATCCCTGGTGACAGCCCAAACACATGTCCTGACGCTGTTCCTGCTGCAGATTGGGGTGACTGTCATGAAACTTCTGAAATGAAACACACTTTGGGCTTCAAATGGTGAAATGCTCCTTGTGCCTCCAGGCTGGACTGCTCCTGGCACTCAGTGGAGGGGATGGAGCATGGCCCCTGCAGGGTCCCTGGTGCTGCCTCTGTCCTATGGCACAGACAGACCCCACACCCACTGCCCCAGACCTGTTGCAAGAGCCTGGGGGTGCTGAGGTTCATTTTCAACCTTCAGCTTCCCACTGGGAGCATCCCTCACTTTTCCAGTCCTGCAGGACTCCTTGTGTAATTATTTTCTCAGCCACCCCTCGCTGTTCACAGTTTTTCTTATGAGTCACTAAATAATGTGTGATTTATACAGCTGTGTTTGGGGTTTGCAATAAGCATCCAGCTGAAGGCCTAAACCTGGATTTCTGTGGAGTCAGGGAGTCCAAAAACTGCTCATGGGCCACGTGGAAAGGGCAGGATGGACTCAGTACCCATGAGATTAGATTGAAGGATTGGCTTTGTACTCCTCAGGAGCACTTTGTTTCCTCCTGGCCTCCTTCCTCCTCCTCCTCCAATCCATAATATAAAATACTTTGAACAAGGAAAAAATGATCCAGTTCACCTCATCTCAGTGCAGTTGTCGTTTACAGGTACAGAGACAAGACGACTACACGGAAGGGTCCCAAAGCTCCAGTTCTTTGCAATAAAAATAGAATTTAGGGAACTCACTCTATAAAGTTGTTTTTCATAGCTATAAAAAGAAAATGGAAATGTTTCCCCTTGGTACGTCTACATCCTTCCCACTAAATAAGTGATTTCCTTTTCTCCTTGCTGATTAGGAAGCTCTCCTCTGGAGGTTGGCTTTGATGTCTCAGGGAAAGAAAAATCAAATTAGCAAATCTACAGGAAAGAATTAGCACGGCCCAGTTCCCTGGGCCTGGAATGAGGGATTAACCCTCTGACTGATTCCTGCTGGCTTTGGGTGGGCTGAGGAAAGAGGAGCTCCATTGGCTTAGAGCTCCCAAAGGGCAGAACAATGGGGTGCTTGGGATTGTTGTGGAGAGGGGGAGGCAGAGGAGGGAGGCTTCGGGATGTCCAGAGAGCCTCACATGCTGCTGCCACTGCTGCAGGATGAGCACTGAGCATCCTTCCCTCCTCCGTGGCTGGTACCCCACACATACCACCCTGGGATACCCTGGGAGGTGCTGCAGGACAGGCAATGGGCATCCCCCCATCCCCCATGGCTGGCCCCTGCCATGCACCACCTCAGCCCCGCCAGTGCTGGCCCTGAGCCCAGCTGGGCCCCTTTGGTGCAAAACTGGGGTACAACAACCAACCTGAACTGCCGTGACAAGGGTTGAGGGCACAGGAGCTGAGGAGAAGCTCCGGTTAAGACAGAGCTGTGTATCCCTCCTCCCTGGAAATCTCAGCTGGCTTAGTTCTGCCTAACGCATTTGGGGTTGTTCAAAGTCAATGTGACACAGAGCTGAGCTCTGTGTTTCGCTTTCTGGATAAACTGCTGTTCCAAGCAGTGCCCTAAGCATCTCCCTCCAGTGCCTGCCGAGGGCAGACTGAGCTCCCCGTCCCGGGAGCCACAGGACCCACCCACCCACCCTTCATGGGCTAGGACAGGGCGTTGCTCTCCAATCCCTGCCATGTTTTAGGGCAGAAACAGAATTCCCACTCAGATTTGTGTGAAACCAGAATTGCTCTTGGCTGGTGCCCAGCAGTGGGTGCACCATGTCCCCATCCCCAGCCACACTTCCAGGACCTGGTCCCCATCCCTGTCCCTATCCCTGTGGGCTGGCAGGGGCAACAGAAGCCCAGCAGCCCTCCTGAGCCAGGCAAGGGCAGCACATTCAAGGTCTGTGTAGGAGCACTGTTCTTCCATTTCCTCTCATTAAGCAAAACCTCTGCCTTGTTTATCTGAGCTATAAATAGTTTCCCTGTGTCTGCGCTTGCTCTCACTGTGGTCACTGACAGGCAGAGTTGGGGTTTGAGGATGGGGTTTTAAACCTGATGGTGTTTTTGCCTATCACTGGTGTCAGGAGGGAGTGCAAAACCAGATTAAACACAGAGAGATTAAAGGGAGAGATGTATAAATGCATCTAAAAATAACTCCTGGGCTCCATAGGGCAACAGAGGCCTGCTGTGCACAGGGCAGCACAGTGCTGTGACAGTAACAATTCCCGTGATTCCCACCGATGGCAGATGGGACATGCGTGGCAGGGAGCTCGCACTGCTGGCCCGGCCAGGCAGGACCCGCCGTGCCCCCAGGATAGGGACCACATTGCTCACTGGCAGCTCTGCAGTGCAAAATCAAACCTGCTTTTCTCCCCCTCTCTATGCAGGGGACACTGGGATGCTGCAAAAACCCCCTAAGCAGGGAGTGGAGCTGGTGCCCACATGAAACCCAGGTGGTGTGGCTTTGGTGGGTCTTGATCTGCATTTTCTGCCTTCCTGGCTGGTGAGGGCTCCAGTCAGGGACACAGGCAGCTCCTGCCGCAGCAGGAGAGGATGCCCTGCTCCAAGGGCTCTGCCTCCAATCGCCTGGAAGGGCTCAGGCAGTGCAGATCTTGTCACAGACAGAGCCACTGAGGGGCCAGGGGCAAGAGCTGCCGTGAGGAAATGGAAAATCCCAGACCAGGGGAGACCGAAGCCGATTCCTGCACATGCCCCATGCCTGAGTAGTGCAGAGGAATTTTGGCTGATTTGTGCTGCTGGGCGGGGGGAGCTGCTCCGACAGGCCCGGGTGTGGAATTAGCGAGCGGGTAATTCCCTATCAGGCATTAGAAATACGTAAGGGTGGAGTAATGGAAAATGTGGAGAGCTGGCACACTGGCTCGAAAACCTGCTCAACAAGAAATAACCTTGGGCTGCTGGAGGTGGATGGTTGAGAAGTGTCTCTTGTGGAAGGGAGTACACAAGAGCATTAGTGTGCTGCGAACAGACTCCTTTGTCTGAGAAATGACTGTTGATAAGGGAGATATTCCCCTCCCTCTCGGGTGTGTGTGAGCAAGCACCCTCACTGTGTTTGCATTGCCTGCTCCCTCCTGGAAATAGACCTGTGTTCAGTATGTGTGTCCTGGCACTGCCAGGCTTTAACTGCTTCACCACCAGCACTGCACTGGCACCTCGCTGCCACCTCGCTGCTTCTGTGACTAAAAACCCATTTTTGCAAATCCCAGCAGCAGGAGGGAGGAGAAAACCCAAGGGCCCACCTATGGGCCCACCTATTCCCTCACCTGTCATTGAACACACGGTGTGAAACACAGCTACCATGAGTCACCCTGAAAAGCTTTCAGTTCCCACTCTTTTTTCCCAGGGGAAAAAGAGGTGATCAGTTTGGCTACAGGCTTGGCACAAATCTTTTGCCAATAAAGGCTTTTGGCATTTACTCACATTCAGGGGTTTGTTCAGAGACACAGTGTTTTACACATGGGGAAGTGGTAACTTTTAAATGTGGTAAGTCTTAGGAAAACTAAGGAAGTGTTTCTTGAGGGAAATTTCAGGTTGCTCTCCAGGTCTCTTGGAGCCCCATCAGGCACTGGAAAGGGCTCTAAGATCTCCCTGGAGTCTTCTATTCTTCAAACTGAACACCCCCAGCTCTCTCAGTCTTTATGGTACCTCTGCATTGTCTGGTGACACCTTGAGTTTTTATTTAATAATTTAATTTATCCCTTCAGATTTGCCCAATTTCTACTCACAACCAACCAGAGTTTCTCAGGTACCCTGTCCTTCAGAATGTGGGTTATCTCTGGCATTGCTTCCTGTGCAGCCACAGAACAGATGAAATCACACTGAACAACATGACTTCCCATAAAGGCAGCAAATGTTCACCGCAGCGTCACATTCCTGCACAGCACAGCAACAAACTCCAGCCTTTTACAACAGAGTTGTTTTCAGTGACTTGTCAAGATCTGGAATTTACCCTCTGAGCATGACGGGCACAGGTAGGCATCGGGAGCAGCCTGTTCCCAAGCACTGGGAACCTGCTTGAATCCTGATGGGGGCTGGTGGGCGCTGCAACCATCCTGATTCCCAGTGTCCCTGTTGCTGACTGAGGGAGCTGGGACCTATGTTTGCAAACACTTAAGTTTTTAGTTTCAGTCTCTTTGATGCATGTTTCTCTAAATATTTAAATTCCATCAAGCTGCTCTGATTGTTACATTTTCTTGGATTTAATTTAATTCCAGCGTTCAGCTTTGTGTTTTGTAGCGATCTTACACGAAGGAGGAAGGCTGGGAGAGGGCAATGCCCAGAGGAAACACACAGCATCCAGCAGCAGGAGCCACATCTTTGCCCAGCCACAGCATCCTCGCAGCGTTCCGGCAAAGGCCACTGGCAGTGCCCTGGGACAGAGGAGAAAGTCATGCCAAGCCTCAGGTTTTTCTGCAAGCTAAAAGCAGACAGAGATTAACAACATCTGCAGAGAGAGGAGGGAAAAAAAAGGAGCTCCCTAACGTATAATTCAGGGATGAAGTTTCAAAGTCTGGATTTGGAAATCAGAGCCGAGGGCTCTGAGACGTTCATCTGTCACTGAAACCCTGACGGTGACTAAGGAAAATGTCTGACCCAAGAACGTAAAAATCATGAATCATTCCTGAAAGTCAGAAAATGTTTCATAACTTTCATGACTTCAGACCAGCCCTCAGCATCCTGTTTGCTGCTGGCCTTTGTTCCAGGGCTGTGACTCAGGATCCATTGGGAGGGTCACCCTGAGGGAATGGAGGCATGAAACTTAGCTTCGAAAAACTGAATAAAGGGAGACATAATTTTGTCCAAAATGTGTGTATGTGTATTTACGTGTATTGCTGCTCCCCTGTCACTCCTCTGGGGTAGGAAGCAATATCATATCCCTTATTTCCCAGGGTCCTGGCACATGGTTGTTGAGATTTGCACAGGCACTTGCTGGGCACCCTCACACCTGAATGCGATCCCCGCCAGTTGCTGGGGTAGCTTACTTGTTTATGTATTTTTTGTGTATATATCTATATATCTATAAACACAGCTGTGTTTGTGTGTGTGTATGCATATATCTATATTTATATATAGCTTGCTGTGGTTTTACAGAGAAATATGAGAGTTCCTGGTCATGGTTACTTTGCAGTTTTAAATAAACCTATTCAAAGGTGGAGGAAATAACTTACGACTGATTTGGTGGGAGCTGAATGGGACTTCAGTTTCCTGCAGGAGTTCTGGCAGTCAGGCATGGCTTGGTGGATCTGTTCCTCCCCCAGCAATATCCTACTGCAATGGTTCAGACCCAGGAAAGAGAAATCAGTGGGGGGAACTTCGGCACCAGCCTAGTGTCTCTCCCCTTGACAAGGCCATGGTCTGCAGCATCAGATAACCCCTAAAGCAAAGGCACCTCCTCTGCTGTTGGTTTTCAGTATTTCTTTCCTCATGCAGATCCCTAGAAATTCTCCATTGGAGCCAAGAAATTTCAGGCTGCTGAGAAAACTCTGCTTTTCGGGGTCACATTTTGTGGGCCCCTTTGATCTGCAGGGTCTGGGAATCCCAGGCCAAAACCCAGTAGCTGCTCATCCATTGGGTAAAATGTCATGTATCATGATGACCCCAGCTAATGGGAACCTTGGGCTGCTTCAGGGTCCCCATTTTCAGGTGCCCTGATTTTACAAATGCCAAGGAGCAAATATTAATTATGGACCTGTGCTTTAGGAGAGACATGAGGGGCTGCAATTCCAGCTTTGCCTTTCAAGTTGAGAAATAATTGCTTCACAAAGCAGATCCTCCCCCGGGATTCTCTCATGCACTTCCATTTGGTGCAGCTGCAGGAAAATCACTGGCTCCACAGCCATCCCTCCCCCTCGGCCGTGCCGTGCAGCCCTGGGGATCAGCACACAGGGAGCTCTCACTGTAGTGCTGGTGGCAGCACTCAGTGGAACAGCTGGCCTGTTAATTAGCTTTCACCAGCCCCAAAATGATCATTTTCCTCCTGCTCCCATCCAAGCCCCTTGGTTTTAGCTAAGAAAGCCTTGCCCAGGTTTTCAGCTAAAATCCGTGGAGCCCCTACCCTGCTGCTACAGATGACTCCAGGGACCTGTGGGTATTGCTTGGTGATGGACCTGCCAGGTCGGGTGTGAGCTGATAATAAATATTCCTGTGTGCAAGGGGGAAGCAGGCACAGAGCTTCCAGTGCAAAGCCACATTTGGGGGCTGAGATGCCCGATCCCCTCATTGCCACTGCCAGGGCACCCCAGTCCCCACAGGGACACGAGCCTCCTCTGTGATAAATATGAACAAAACTTATCACTATGCAGCCAATAGGGCGAAGCATCCTCCTGGGGAATTAATTAGAGGAAATGTGGAGGCAGTGACCATGATATGCAAATCAGGATGAATTACAGTTACCAAAAAGAGATGAGTTTTGCTCTGCTGGGGTGCAGGGAGCAGAGGGGCAGGGTGCTGGGGTCAGGCAGGACAGAGCAAATCAGGGTCACCAGAAGTGTTCTTTAATCAGCTCAATAAAGCTGAAGATATCAGCTCTCTCCTTTGTGTCAGGACTGGGGGGTTCCTGCCTTCCCACCGGATTTTACCTGATGGTTTATTGTCATGCAAGGAGCCATTGCTCCAAGTGGGCTTCCACACTGAGAAATGCAAATTTCATTTCTTGTGGAAGACAGTTAATAAATGGTCCTCAACAGTTACCCTTGTTAATAGCTCTTTAATTCTCTAATGAATATTTATGAGCAGTGGCCTGAAAGCAGTGAACCTTGGACTATATGGACTGATATTGATTGTGTTTGAAATTAAAAGAATACTGATTTTTTTCTCCGTTGGTGGAAAAGCTGAAGAAGAGGAAGACAGCCACCAGTTCAGGGTGGGGTTTTTAAATTTGTGGCAGTTAATAGATTATTGAAACATCCCTTGCCAGAGAAGCGCCTTTGGGAGGGTGATTTGGCGGCACATCAGCAGCAGCTGCCCATTTTGGGGACCCAGTTGTGTCCTTGCCCATTGGGGCAGTGGCACCCCCAGGCAGCCCTGCTCCCCCTGGGCACAGACCCTGCTCCCTGTCAGAGCCCCATCCTGGTGAGCTCTCAGGGCCGCTGCCACCAGGGCTTCCAGGGTACCTTGTGACAGGCCGTAAAACCTCAGGTTTCGGGCACCAGGCCCCGTTCTTGGCTGGTGTGCTGTGACTTCTTACACAGACTCCAAGCATTCTCACAGTGCTGTGTTCCCAGATGGATTGTGTTCTCATCTGACTGCATATCCAATGGACTGTGGAAATCTCCTTATTAGTATGACAGTGGCATATCCCCATAGCTGTGATTCCTGCCTGCCGTGTTCCCGGACTGAGGCCTTGCTGGGAGCCCAGCGCGGAACAGCTGCACTTCCGCTCAGGAAAAATGACTCAGCTCCAGCCGTGTACCCACGGATTGGGTCTGACAAAGGCTGTTTTCCCCTTGCAAAGAGGGAGTTGGAGGCGACAGGCTCTGGGCATCACTGTGACTGTGGTACAGATTGTGGGGATTGGTTTGTCTGGAAACCCTCTTGTTCCAATTTTCTTGTTTCTTCTGCGTTTGAACATAAAGAAAGCAAATAACCGTGGATTTGAGGAGCGGAACATCAAACACTGGTAATGCTGTTTTCCGAAGGATGCCAGATGAGCTCACTTGCAGGAAGACTTCCAGCAACTTGCCCTGCTGGTTGCAAACCAGTTGGGTAGGAGAGCCAGGCCCTGGCTTGCCCAAGAGCGGTGGCAGTGGTGGCACCGATGGGGGCTGCAACTCCATCAGGCAGCATTTCCCTGGGACAGGGGTCATTCCCCGCAGCCCCCAGGGCCCCCATGGCCCCTACAGCCCTGTGCCCATCCCACTGCCCCCGATACGTGGCTGTTAGCCTGCTCATCCCAGCGTGCTCAGGAGCATTTCCAACACTCCTCTCCAGGGCTTCTGTTACTTACTGGGCGGTCTCTGGCTGATATGGAGATCCTAAGGCAGAGTTTTGTCACTAGATCTTTAATAAAATGGTAGAAAATCTGATGCGAGCGGTTATTGGCTTCCTGGCTGGATTAGCTTTAAAAAATTAGTCATTTGAACCGCTAGTAAATACCTGTTTTGGTTACTCACTAAGAAAGCAAGCCAAGAGGGTTGCAGGGAGCCTATTTGCTCCAGTACTTTATTCTAGAATATTCTGCAGTATTCTATTTATCAGAATACTTTATTCTCAGATATTCTTTAACCTTTGAGGACATGAAAATCCAGCAGTTCCTAGGTGTAAAGTGGCTGTTTGCAAACAGGAGCAGCACAGTTGGTCATCACTGGCTGAAACTCATCTCCTTGTTTATGCGCAATACAAATTAAGTTTGTAATAGGAGTTGATTAAAAGGGACACAGTCAGTGTTTGGGAGCATCCATCTTAGTTTCAGATGGAGTTTTTCTGAGAGTATCCATCCATCCATATTTCCGTAAAATTTACTTTTTCTACACAGGACTTCACGGAAGAGAGATGAGAAATAGCTGCTCTTCCAATGCAGGATAGCATACATGGGCCCAGTCACATTGGTTGTTACCTATTAAGCTCCTGCATGTTCAGTATTAAAGTCGGTTGAAACGTTTCTCCCCAGAATAGTTTCAGTGGGGAGGGTGCAGCTTTCCCTAAATTGTGTTTCTAAAATGGTATTTTGAAATGAAAGATTTCAAATCAGAGTTTCACACTGAGATTTCCAATGGCTGGGACAGCTTGTTTAGCTGCTGTTGAGCTGAAATCTTTTGAAATACTCCATGTCTCCACTCCTTGGTCTCATTTTGGATAAAATAAAATGTCAAAATGACACCATTTCCCACAGCAGATTCCTCTGTGGCTGACTTAATTCCTTGCCATGTGTTAGCTGCTGCCCAAAGGCCAGTCACGACATGCCAGTGGAGAAGATGACAGTAACCCTTCCCAGGCTGACGTGGCTGCAGAGGGAAGCTGAGGCAGGAGCAGGGCCATCAGCACACCGTGCTGGCCATGGCAGCACCTACCTCACTCCACACCTCCAGTGCTTCCAACACCTCCAACTCCTCCAGCACTTCCAGCACGTCTGCCACCTCAAGCACATGTTTGCATGGACTTGGGTAGCACTGGGTACCCAAGTAAGGTGGTACCTCTGCTGTGACACCTCCTGCCATACAGCACACGGGACACCCACCTGTCCCTGCCCAGCTGGCACCACAGCACAGCACTCACTGATGGCTGATTTTACAGAGATAAATAGGAAGTAAAACAGTCTCTCCAAGCTGCCTGACCTTGGGCACTGAGCACTAATGAGCCCTAAGGGACCTGACCAGCCCCACCTGAGTCCCCCCTCCACCCATGCCCAGGAGCCCATTTCAGCCCAGCCCAGGGCTGCTGCAGGGTGCTGGGCTCTGGTTGTGTCTAACGCTGTGGGAAGTGTGACTGACCCAGCTCAGTCACCAAGGGGTTTCTGCAGGAAGTTATGCACATCTGGTTTCACCCAGGTAAGTCAAGCACAGCACTGCTGCAATTTGGGGTTTGCCATCTGCATCCTGCTGTGCCCAGCTGGGGATCCAAATGTTTCCAGGCTGGTTTGTCCCAACCTCTCTCAGTTTTGCTGTTGTGTGCATGCAGGCAGGCAGCCCTGGCTGCTGGAGAATGACTCCTGGCTTTAAAATGTAGGTCAGTCAGAGCACTGCAGGTCCTTGTGCTGCAGGTCTGTAAATCTGGAGGTTTATGCTTTTGGAAACCTGGGCTGCAGAAGGCAATGCTGCTGGCAGGATATTCTTTATCTACAATCAAATTAAATAATAATAAACATAATGAATTGAGAAATACAAGTGCAGGAGTCACAGGTTCTGTGGAACCTTACAAGGAAAATCTCCTTTTGCTTTCAGGCTGCAATGGACCCCAGCACCTTCTGGAAGCCCTTGTGCAGCAGATTTCTGATCAGAAATTGTGAAGGCTTCCAGGGAGGCATCTCGGGGAGGAAGGGGGAGACGGGGCAGAAATTGAGGCCACCTCTGAAAACAGGACTCAAACTCCAATAACGTGTGTGTTCTGAGTTTGGGATGAACCTGTACCTTGGGATCTCAACTGCAGATGACTTTATGAAGCTGAGAAGGGTCATTACTGGTTTTCCTCTGCCTGGTTTATTTATTAACACACTGAACCTTCATATGAGCAACTGTCTTAAGCTCCAGCAAAACTATCTCAATAGCTCTCGGTATCACTGCTCAGTGTAAGCACTGGCAAGAACAGGCGGGATCCCCTCTTACCCTGCCCAGTGTTCCTCTGGCTTTCCCTGTCTCCAGAATGAACACCCCAGGAGTGTTGGAGAGTGACCACACTGCGCTGGAGGCAACACAGGACCTGCAGATGGAAACAAGGCTGAGAGCTGATCTGCCAAAGGCAAGCGGTGAAGGAGAGGTCAGTGATCCGCAGAGCTGTCTGGGCACTGTGCCACCCTCGTGTCACTGCTGACGCACGGTCCTGACCGTCCCCTGGGCTGGATGAGCACAGCTCTGAGTGTGTCCCTCATCCTCACCAAGTCAGAGCCCAAACTACCAGGTCTCAGGGTGAGATTCCCCCCATGGGGCTGAGATTGTCACCCAGGCAGTGAGTCCAGGGCTGGGGCTCAATTAGTCCATGGGCTGGAGTTACAGCCGTGAAACCATCCCTGGGGGAGGGAGCAGCAGTAGGGGCCTGTCCTTCAGCGATGCCTGGTCTCTGTCACTGTGTGTGGAACAGGAGCAGTGGGATGGGAGCAGTGAGACAGGAGTGCTGGGCAGCCCCTCCACATCTGAAGTTGTGTCGGGGAGGTTTAGGTTGGACATTAGAAAAAGGTTCTTCCCCGAAGAGTGGTCGGGCACTGAACAGGTGCCCCAGGGCAGTGGTCACAGCACCAAGGCTGACAGAGCTCAAGGAGTGTTTGGATGATGCTCTCAGGCACATGGTGTGACTCTTGGGCAGTCTGTGCAGGGCCCTGGGTTGGACTCTATGATCCTCATGGGTCCCTTCCAACTCAGCCTATGCTCTGATTCTGTGGTCTTGGTGCTGCCGCAGTGGGTGCTGGTGCTGCGTTCACTGCCCAGCTCAGGTTGCAGCAGCACGTGCTGCTGTCTGCACATCCTTCCTGTGGAGAATAATCCAAAAGTGCTGATGAACTAGAAAGTGCTGGATTGGGAGCTCTGGCTGGTGTCCCAGCAAGAGGCTGTGTATTATCCATGGCACCCAATGTCCCCTGGTCAGCTCCTGCCTCCCAGGCAGCAAACCCTGTCTCCCCCCAGCACAGGGGTGATCGTGCTCCACTATGAAACACTGTTAATGACCACTGGTGGAAAAAATATTCCTTGGATTTCAGGGATACCTTTCTGAAGCACACATTAGTGTTTTAAGCACATAGTTTGTACCTTCACCAGTGGCCAATTTTACTTGCCTGTGTCCTGACCCTGTTTGGGACTCCTGGCGTTTTAGCTCTCAGGAGGGGGAGGCACAATGGGGAGAGGAAAACAAACAAAAAATCAAAACACCCCAGAATTTCTGAACAGCTGTTGGTAACTTAGTGCTGGTATTTTACAATCTGTTTTGTAAAGGAAGCAAGATAAGGACCCCAGGCTCTATTTCTATGGCAGCATGAGGAACCTACCTCTTCCCTATGTTTTCTCTAGGCATTCATCTTTTGCAGACGTCTGAAATCACAGGACTGTGGCAAAGAGACAAGGCTGGTTGTTACATGTTTTTAACACTACCAAAAAGATCTGTAGAGGGAGAACTTGCCTCACTAAATTCAGGGCACTGTTTGCTGGGAAAGGAAGGGTCAGCCCTCAGGATGAAAGCCTGGATCAAAATGTGTTCCTGCTACATTTGGCATAGTAAAACGCTAAATACACAAACAGTCCTTTATCATGGAATACATGGCAAATGCCTTCAGTCCCATTAGCCACTCCATCACTGTCACCATTTATTTCCCAGAGCTTGTTTGGGTCAGTCAGAGATTTCTGGCACAGACAAACATCCTGTTTTTCCTTTCAGCTGGATCACCAGAGGGTTTCCAGCCTGCCTGGGAGCTGGATGGGGTGTGAAATGGTGGGTTTGTGCTGCTTTGGCTCTTTCTTGGTGCTAGAGCTGGTGGGAGGCTGCTTAGCTCCAGGCTTGCTTTGGTGTGTCCTGAAGGCTTAAATCAGTGTTCCAGGTGCCTGGCTGCTGGAATGGCTCCACTAGACTGCAGATAACTTGCCTCATTCCACTTTTCCTCAATGACCACTGAGGAGGGATACAAAGCTGCCTCTTGAGCACCGTAGCTCCCACAGGGAGTCTTCAGTGGTCCCTGCAATCTTAGTTTTGGTTCCTTGGCAAGTGCTGGACATCCATCCTGCTGGGCTCAGTCTATGCCTGGTAATGTCTGGAGAAATTCAGTTCTGCTCCAGAGGCTCATCAGGAACCAAACTGCAAGAGCTGATGGCCTGAAACTTTCTCTGTGCTCAAAATTGTGCTATTCTGAGAGCTGTGGTTCCTCACAAGGTGGTTATAAACCACCTCAAACCTACTCACTGACCTGCTCCCAGCAGCAAGTCGGAATGCCGAGGACTTTGGCTTAAGAACTGCTCCACACGTGATGCTTTTGTGCCAGTGCAGAGGGAAGGGGATGGGAAAATAGCACAGACAGGGCAAATAGTGAGATAGTGAGAGTGGGATCCATAGAACAGATCCTGGGGTCTGCTCATGCTGTGAGCTCTGGGATTTCAGCCAGGGCAGTGTGACCTTGTATGAGACAGCATCAGCCCCGGGCAGGGGGAAGGCACTGAGGCACAGCACAACCCCACATCAGGGGTCCCTCCCCAGTCCCAGGTACCCTCCACAGGGATGCAGGGATGGATGCTGGTGATGCTCCATCATGGCTGTGTCCTACTCCCTTGGTCTTTGCTGTGTCAGAGGAGTCAGGCTCTCTGTGCTTCAACAGAATTCAGTTATCCAGAGAATTTTTGTTTAACCTTGTCACTATTCAGTGTGTTTTCCCTTGGTCTTATTGGTCCACCCCCACCCTGGTGACTGCAGCCCCCCCGCTCCCCTGGGCTGGGGATGGAGCAGGACAGCAAAGGCTGTCACCTGCAGCTCCTCCCAGCATGAGAACATTCTCCTGGGACATCCCTCACAGCTGTGGGGCCTGGTTTTGT
Organism: Chiroxiphia lanceolata; assembly: GCF_009829145.1. Taxonomy (NCBI): domain Eukaryota; kingdom Metazoa; phylum Chordata; class Aves; order Passeriformes; family Pipridae; genus Chiroxiphia; species Chiroxiphia lanceolata. The sequence goes on from NC_045644.1 coordinate 6,921,583, forward strand.
TGGTTTTGCTGGTTTTGCTGCTGCTCCAGTGCACAGTGCTGATTCCAGACCAGCAGACACAGCCTGCATTAATTTTGCTGCAGTCTGGTGCATTAATACACTAATTATTAACCATTATAAATCCTTTTTATGAGATTCTGAGTAATAACATCTCCTGTTCTAAAAATAGACCAGGAAGGTAAGAAGGCACATAAGTGCCAAAGAAGCTACTTTAATTTCCTAATACATTTCATGCTGTTAATTTACAAGAAAACTGGTTGCTGTGGGGATTGCGGGATTAAATTGCAGCTGCAGGAGGTAAATTTGAAAGGAGGTAACATTTTTCCCCAAATGGCTGTTCTGTGTTTGCAGGAGAACCTGTGCTGGCTCTTCTGGGGGCTGCATTCCACAAGTAAAATGTGTGTGTGCAAAGAGGAACCTTTCAGCCCTGGCTGTGTCACAGCTGTGTCATTCACCACCCGAGAATCAGGTTTGCATTGGCTGAACCCGATGAGTCCAAGGGACAGTGGGGAGCAGGGACAGGGGTTGGGGAGCCCCATGGTGGGGATGAAGCAGGGATCCCCATGGAGAGGGGCAGTGACAGAGGGCTGTGCAGCTCCTGGGAAGCTGCAGTGCGTGTGGCTGCAGCACTGCTCCTGTGCTGATCAGCAGGAACTGCTTCATTATAAATCACGGAATGGTTTATGTTGGAAAAGCCCCCTGAGAACATGGAGTCCAACCCTTCCTCCAGCACTGCCAAGGCCACCACTAACCCACATCCCCACAAGTGCCATATCTACGTGGCTTTTAAATCCCTCCATGGACAGGGACTCCACCACTGCCCTGGGCAGCTGTGCCAGGGCTTGACAGCCCTTTCTGTGAAGAAATTTTCCCTATGAGTTTCCCGTGGTGCAACTTGAGGCTGTTTCCTCTTGTCCTGTTGCCTGTTCCTTGGGAGAAGAGGTCCAAAGGTTTCCCATGAAACCCAGAGCGACCCCAGCAAGCTGTTAAACCAGTGGGAAATCAGGCAGTGACAGAAACTCAGTTTGTTGGTTTTTTTTAAAACTTCAAACAGGAACATCTCAGGGGTGTTAGATAGGGTTGATTCAAGCTGTTGCACAAAATCCTTGTTTTCTGCCCAATAATTGAACCTGACTCAGAACAAATGGCTGTTTGAAGCCCCCGGGATTGGTGAGGATGTGGAACTGCATTCGTGTTAAAGCTCAGCGTTCTCAGCAGTTCGAACACAAGTCACTAATTCCAGCAAAGACCAGGAAGATGCTGCCCGTGGCTTGGCTGACGGCTGCGGCTCCTGAGCCCCGTGACAGCCCCGGGGGAGCTCACGCAGCCTCAGCCCGGCCGGGGCTTCCCGCAGCCCCGCGCCGCGCATCCCATCTCCTGGCCGCAGCCTGGAACAGCAAGTGGGAGAGCTCGGGAGCGGCAGGAAAGCTGCGGCAATGCAGCAGGAGAGGAGACTCCGCTTTTTTTTCTTTTATTTGCACAGAATGTTAATCCTTTGGAAAATGCTGGTTTCCCAACTGCGATTTTGCAGAGAGGGAAGGGCGGGTTTGCTTCATCGTCTGACTCACATATTCTGGTGAAGAGTTTGTGAGCTTTTAGAACGTGTCCCTCTGGTCTGTCGAAGCCGCAAAGCTCAGCCGGGGCACTGCACAGGGATTTCTGTCCTGGAGACTTGCTTACAGTAACCAAACTGCAGCTGAAATCCAGGCGTGGGCTCATCCCAGCACAGTGGGCGGTGGGGAATCCAGGCCCAGACTGAAGTGTTTCCCCCAGAGATGCTCCAGGTTCTCCTGATGGGGGACCAGGGCACCCTTTGCCTCGCAGCACTGCCGAGTGCCTGGTGCTTTTCTTCCCCTTCAGCTTTGCCACTGGTCCGAGCTTTTGGCTGCAGGTATATGGCCAGCAGCTGTGGCCAGATGACATGTGGTCATGGCCATGCAGGTGCCTGATGTCACATTGTGCCACCCCAGGGCTGTGCCCACTCCCTCCCACCCACCTGCAGAACACGCTTGGTGGCTGCAGTGCCACTCCCTTGAGCAGAGGCATGTCCTGGCTCAAGGAAAATGTTATTTTCACGCAAAATTTTGAAAGAAAATGTCAATATTTGGTGAGTTTCCAAGTAGGAAATACTGCCTGCATCTCATCTTGTGCTAAGATGATTTGTTACACTTGAGTGTGACAGGACACATCGGATGCATCCATGAAGACAGGGGCTGGATGCATGGCTGTCCAACATGGGGGACCAGGGCGTGAACCCTCACACCTCATTGTCTGAGCTACTCAGCCAGAGTTGGGCAGCAGCAGTGGTGCCTCTCATTGACATCACCTGGCTCTCATTCACCTCATCAAACATCATACACAATCTGGTGAATTAAAACAAAATCCCAGGCAGCCCTTGGAGCCTGCCTGACACACGAGCAACTGCCCCAGGACTGACAGAGCGCTTGTTCACCGGTGGCTCAGTACTTGCAGTGTTGACTCACGGGTCGCTGGAGACCCACAGCTCCCAACCAAACCCTCTGGCTGTCCTTCCTTGGCAGCTACTGACTGGTGGCTTCTCTGAGCACGCGGGACCGACTGCTCAGAGCCTCCGTGCTTTGTCACATGCCAGAAGGACTGAGCTAGAGATGATGTATGTTCTTTACAAAGCACTTGTCCCTCCCTATAGCAGCTCTTGGTATGTGAAGCCAACAAACTTTTCTCTCAGAAGGACAAGGTTGGGTGTAGGGGACATGGGCAAGGAGCCCCTTGGCAGGAAGAGGCAGGGAGGTGCTGTGAGGATACGAGCACTCAGTGTACAATGCTGCAGCTCCACAGGCTGGGATAATGCTGGAGAGCTTTTAAAACCCCAGTAGAACATGTACACAAAGGGAAGTCATGCTGTTTAGATAAGCACACCTTGACCTTCAGAGCTGCAGGCAAAGCTACCTGTGGCTGGCTCCTGCTCCCCAGGCAGCACTTGCCCCTTCAGGCTGGAGCCCGCCCTGTCTGTGGGCACAGCGGGGGCTCACACCAGCTGCTCCAAGACCTCCAGAACACATGGGAAATACTGGGGCAGATGGTGCTTCACCCACAGACTGGCTGCTTCTGCACAAGGATGTGTATGTGAAGGACAGCACTGGTCCCCATGGCACGATGTAGGGGGACAGGGCTGTTCTGCTGGCTGGGCACATCTAAGTTTTCCAGCAGAGAGATCAAGAAGAAGAACACAAGATATTCTGGGCTTTCAGTATTTTAAGGCCTGCTTTCATAGTCCTAAAGTAGTGTTTTTCCTTGTAATAAAACACCACAATTGCTTGACAGTGCCCAAAATAATCTGTTTTCTACTCCACATTCAAGAACTGAGGAAGCAGCTGAGCCACAGAGGGATAAAGCCTGCTGTGTACGTCATGATACTGGGGCTCGCCTGCATGCTGGGGCACATATGTGGGGAGAGAAGTACTCAAGGGACCAGAACAGGCCAGGGCTGGGGTGATGGCTCCATTGCCAATGGCTCCAGTGGCAGTGGCTCTGGTGAAGATGGCTCTGGTAACAATGGCCCCAGCCATGGCTCTGGTGGTGATGAGACTGGTGCTTGCCCACTCACCACCCTGTGGGAAGTGGGAGAGCGAGGTATGGAAAAGCTCAAGGCTGGGACTTGCCTCAGTTCTGCCTGGAGCTGGTTTAGTCCACACTACAAGCTGGTCAGCAGCATTTGGAAAGTGCTGGAATGGAAGCGGTGCCTACAGCTGCATCTGCCAACTCAGCACTTTCTCTGTGCACTCATCAAAGCCTCTGGAGGCTGCAGCTCATCTGGAGTATCCAGCCTGGGCCTAGGGGTAAAACTGGACTGTACATGAGCATCTTCATTGACATTATTTTATTTGCTCTGATCTATGAAGTAGAACAGAAATGAGTCCCGCAGGAGACTCCCTTTCCTATTCTTCAGGTATGAGTCTCACAGCCACAGGGCAGAGCAGATAATTAAACATGAGCTTCTGCAGGCAAATGAGAGACTGAATCCCACTAATTATGTATCTCCACCCAAACCCTGCCATGGCCTGCAGCCAAGTTACGCTGGGCAGCTCAGGACAGACACTGTGTGGCACAGACCCTTCCCAGACACACACCCACAGCCAGGGTTGTAACTGCCGGGTCGTTTTGGGAAACCCAGAGAAACAAAAATACACTTGAAAGCATTTGCAAGCAGAAATAGGGAGATTTGAATCCACAGTGGTTTCTGCTGTGAGGGCACTGCTGGGGGGAGGCTGGTGATGGCACAGGGCCCTGCCTACCCACGGCACCACACATCTTCCCTTGCCTTCTGGTCCCAAGGCCTTTGGTGTTAAAAACATGTGTGTTGCTTTATGTTCCTCTGACTTGCAGGACTGCAGAGCTTTAGTGAAATTCCATTTGGCATTTCAAACGAAAACAAGGAATGCAGACGTATGCTTACACATAAGGTAGTCAGCAGAGCACTTGTGGAGCTCTAATAGCAGCTCTGAGTTCACAGAGAGCTCACTGATCACACCAGTAGCGCTGGCACCAGCAGGTCCCAGGTTGTCAAAGAGAACCTCATGCAGCCAGCTGGGGGTCACTGACTTGTACAAGCAGGATTCCTGTGATGCCATTAATGATGCAAAGGATGCAGATGGGCAATCCTGGGAGCAGGCTGTGCCGTGCCCATCAGGGTACAGCCTTCCAGGAAGGTCTGCTTGCACAAAAATGTAGCTTAATAAAAAAACTCTGCCTGCCCACAGGTGGGAACAGCCAACCTGTCCCTCAGTGCCTCTGCCTGACAAACTGAGCATCCAAGGCGAGGGACAGGGCTCCTGGGAGGATGTCAGAAGCTTGTTCCAGGGACTCCACAGATTGGAAAGAGAAGCAGAAGAAATAAGGGCTCACTTGCGTGCCACTGTGCTATTTGGCCATGGTTCAGGAGCTGGAGTGTTTCTGATGATGACAAATCCCTCCCCTGAAGCAGGGCAGGTCACTGCTCCCCAGTCTGTGCTCACTTCTTCCACACCATCCCTCATAGGCTTCCAGCAGCCATAGTGCCATGTCATGGGGGCAGGAGCTGCCACCTGAGCCAGCAGCTGTTCCCTGAGTGCACTGAGGAAGAGCCCCTGCTTGTGTTAATCGTGGATATGGAAAAGGGCTCTGTATGTGGTGAAACTCATCCTCACAGTCACAGCTCCATCTCATTGTTTGGGAAAAAACTCTCCACTTAACACACCAGGCTTGGGACTCAAACAGCTGGACTAGATTGTTTCACCAAATCCCTTCCCTATCATTTTATATGACACACTTCTGTAATTCCCTCATTTCCCACGTGAATTGGGAAACAGATAGTGTCCAGGCTGCCCTGCAGCCCTCCATGGGTCTGTGGAAATTCCAGCCAGGAACTCGGTGGGGCTGGGCTGTGTTTGCTGTGCACTTCTGCAACACGGTGCCAACCCCTGCTTTGTCCCCCACTAACACAGCTCATGTTCAGAAACAGAGCTGCCCTTTGGCCCCCCAGCATCCTGGCCCAGCCCTGAGTCAGGCAGCTCCCGCAACCGCGGTTCCAGCTCCCTCCCACCCACCACAGCGGCCCTTTCTTGTGGCTGGTGGGGCAATTGCTTGCACATCACAAAACAATTTTGGGACAGAGCTATGTGCTCTTAAGCCACATTTGATATAATCAGTGTTGACTGCCTCTATTTTAGAAAATAATTCATCATGCTGTTGTGCTGACTTTTCCTTTAATCTCCCTCCACAACCGATCAATTTGGAAACATCTGTTTGAGAAAAATCACCTCCAGTTCCTGTTAGATGTGATCTCTCCATCCGTTATCGTGTTATTTCTCACTTGCATGATCACTGAACACAGATGTTTGTCAGTATCATATGATAAAGTAGATGTGAATCTAAATCTCTCTGTGAAATGTGGTTCAGCCTTGGTTCCTGGATGCAGAATGCTGGCAGAAATGTGGATTGCTCACAGATGCGTGGAGCACACACACCTCAGGGCTGCTGCACCACACTGCAAGTAAAATTCAGCATGTGCTGAAAGAGCTGTGAATTCAGCTGGGAAAAATGGACTAGCCAGAACCAGTGAATAAGCAGCTGGATCAGGAGTAAAGTGGCTACTTCCCTAGCTGGGATGTGATGTCTGTGTGTATATACATACATACATACATATATATGTATGTGATTTATCAACATGGACTAGTAAATCCCATTCCTTTGGCTCCCGAGCAGGGCGTGTGGTCGGGGAAGCTGTAAAAGTAACTCCCATAAAATAAGACCCCATAAAGGACATTTCCCGAGCGAGCACAGAGCTGTTTCCTGGGGTAGCAGTGATGGAGAGCTCACACTCTGCTGGGCTGAGGCTGCTGGGCACTTCGGAGGGTGCAGGTGACTGGGTGAAGGAGGAGCCATAGGAGCCATATCCTGGGAAGGGGCAATGGGAGAAGCAGCAGCTCCCTTCTTCAATACATAAATCACACTTTGGAAAAGGCCTCTGCCTTGAGATGCAGCTCCAAACAGTGAACATTTTAAATAGTTTTCTTCTTAATAATGGCTTTCTAAAACTCATGTGAACATGGGGCTGGTCCTTTGACTGCAGCAGAAAAAGGATCAAATGAATTAACATGTTAATAAGAATTTTATCCAGTGGCATAAAAAGACTTGCATAAAACCCCCACTGATCTTGCTGGTTTATGTGCAAGTACTGTATTTACTGTGGGCAATTGAAGAAGAAATAAAATTCAACTTCAACCCCATTTTGATTTGCAAGTTATGAGAAATGTTTCTGGAAGGAGCTAATAAACGTGATGGATGCGCCCAGCAGTAATTGATCATTTATATAAAAAATCCTGGCAAACATTTAATTCCACTATTCATTAAAATGTTGCCCTTGCGAGACATAATCCATAAAAATGATCTATTTAATAACCATGATGTCAGGGAACTGATGTGAGGGTGAAGGTAACCTGGGATTCCAGAAGGCAAATTCCAAATGCTGATTCTTTCTCCTGTGGCTTAATGCAACGGTCTCTGTGTCCGCTCAGCCCAGTGTAATATATGAGGAGCAGCCTTTCTCCCCCTTGTTTGAGTACATTATTTTTCAATACCTGTGTACAGTTTAAGGTTTCTGGTGTTGGGAAGAGCAAACATGAGTGCTGGACACGTTATTCCTGCTTGGCTGCTGGGCTGCATTGTGAGGAGCAGCATGTCCTGCCACAGCTCTGGGCTCAGCCCTGAGCCCCCGCTTCAGCCCTGCGTAACCTGGCCCCCTGAAATCACTGGGGTATGTGTCTTGCCACATTCCTTCTTTCTTCTGGGAAGGTGTGTTTGGCTTCTCGAGCGGTGCTTGAGAGGCCTGCTCAAGCTGTGGCTGAGGAGATCCACCACCAAACCACTCTTGAAGCTTCACAGCCATGGGGGGATTAGTGGGCCAAATTGAGGTGTCCTGTACATGAGGAAGCAGAGTCCGTGTGGGCAATGAGGGCAGGATAGGCAGTATGGGTGGCATGGGCAGTACGGATGGTGTGGATGGCATGGGATGTATGAATGGCATGGATGCTATGAGTGGGATGGGCAGGATGGATGGGATGGGCAGGATGGGTGGGCGGGCATTTCTCAAGGCAAGGTTGGTGTCAGTGCACAGCCTTGAGGTGGCACCGGCTGATGCTGGGCAGAGCTTCTCATCTTGGGCTGTTCCCATCATCCCAGCGTAGAGTTTCTCCATCCCATACAAGTGGGCAGCAGAGCAGTTTGGGACAGTTTTGTATGGTATATGGGATGTTTGCTCCGTGAAGGAGAAAGGCCAGTACCAAGCATGCCCCTGCCCCTCACCACTGCCACTGCTTTTGAGCCCTGTGAGTGAAGCACAGTTTGTATTCCATTTTTTCCTTTGCTTGGCTTTGGGGCTGCAGGGACAGAGGGCAGCAAGGGAAGCAGGAGCACAGGCAGAGCAGAGCCCACCTCTGTGCTGTGGCTGGGGGAAATGGTTTGGAGCAGCTGGGCAGGAAGTATTGTTACTCATAGGAAATGTTGAGGGATGTTCATTGACTTCTGGGTTTGGATAAAGAACAAACATAGTCATCAGCACTGCCCTGCCTGTGAAGAATCTACTTTTTCCCCAATGAGAGCAGACAGAGAAATGCAGACAAACAGCTCAATTACTGAAATGAAAGTGCTGGTGAGAGTCACACTAGCTGGGATTGTTCAAGGCAGTTGGGCATGGGAAGCCTATGAGGAATCAATGGGTGACAGCAGTCTGGGCCAGGTGCTGTGCCAGGGCAGGGGACCCTCCCAGCCAGGCTCCTGAGACCACATATCACTGCTTGACCTACATGGCAGTGATGCCACATCAGAGCACAACTTCCATGTTTGACCTCATTTTGTGTTTCATCCTAAGTGACCTTCCCTCCAGAGCAGCTGCACCCCTGGCCACTGCCGGATAGACAGCTGGGAAGAGGAGCCGGTGTTCCCACTGCCAGCATCCCAACAGTGCATGTGTCACACTCTGGGGTGTGTGTCCCTGACCATGACCACGGGTCACACCTGAGGCCAGGCTGCAGACAGACACAATGCAGAGCAGGCAGCCCCTCCTGCCCGGCCCAGCCGCCACCTCACGTCACAGCTGTCCCAGTGCAACCTCAGGAGCGAGGTGGAGGGAGAAGGGATGTGGAGCTGTGGGGTTCAGTGTTGGGAAGCACAGGGTGCACGAGGCCCCAGACCCTCCCCACACCCCCAGGGCTGGGGGAGCCCCGGGGTGCGTCAGATGTGCACGCCGATGGGCTCTCACACTCACTGCCCTCACCTAAATCAAACCCCTCACTAAAGTGAGCAAGCAAGACACTGCCAGGTAATTCTAATTAGTTTGAATGGCAGGAAAAAAATAAACCCAATTAAGGACTAATTGCAGAGTTGCCCTAATTTAGGGGATGGTGATCTGTTTCTGAGCAGATAAACAAAGGCAAAGGATTTATCCTTGCTGGGAGCTGCAGTGTTTTGGAGAGGGACAGACCCAGTGATCACATTGGAGAGGAAATGCACTCTTTCAACATGAGTTTTTGGCATCTTGCTTGTCCTTGTTTCCCAATTTTTGTTCCTAGTAAACACAAAAGCTGTGTAGATGTGGCACCTGCGGACATAGGTTAGTGGTGGCCTTGGCAGTGCTGGGGGAAGTGTTGGACTCGATGGTCTTAGAGGGCTTTTTCAATCTAAGATTCCATGATTTCCTGCAGCATGCCAGTACCAAAGAGTGGGCTTCCTTCACATTAGATCTTCCCAGGGAAATGTGTCTTGTCACCAGGTACAGGGTCAGTGTTTGTGGAGCAGGACCTTGCCAGGCACTCCCACGCTGGCACTGATGTCTCTGCTCTCTGCTCCGAGGCTCTGACACTGCAGGTCTGTCTGTAAAGGGAGGACAGGTCCAGGCAGCACAGTGACCTGTGCGTGCAGGTGTGTGTCAGTGTGATCCTGTGCTTTTAAGTTGTGTTCTAACTGTCACTTACAAAGTCATATTGAGAGAGCAGAGGAGCGGGAGCTGGACATGGGCAGAGGAGGGTTATGATCACAGCAGGATTCCAGGCTGCGCAGGAGAGGTAATTAGCTCATACCACCACGTAGAAATGTCTTCCGGAGTATTGATTTCAATAAGTTTTTGCTCAATTAGTGTCTGTCTCAGGGCAAATATTGTTACCCTTCAACTTCCCAGGGCGCTGGAAACCGTCTTCCCTGACACAGGTCTTGCTGCACCAATCTGTCTCTTGGTGGCCCTTGGTGCCCCTTGGGCTCATGACAACACAACCAACCTGTCAGTAGCACTTGGGAGGTAACAGCCTAAAAAAAGGCAAGAAAGGTGGATGATTGCTGGATCTGTTGTTTTTCACTTAGCACGGTACCCTGCTCTTACCCAGAGTGGGAGCAGAGAGCAGACAGAGGTGACACAGCCTGAGGCAGGGATGGGGACCACCCTCCCAAAAGCCAAGGATGCTCTTGGGGGGATGAGCTGAGGAGTCTGCAGGAGCCAGGAGGGAAGCCTGGAGAGCCAGGATGGGACAGGCAGGCAGCAGGAAGGCGGTGGTGCTCAGGGATGCTCAAGGGTGCTCAGTGGTGCTCAGGGGTGCTCAGCAGTGCTCAGTGGTGCTCAGGGGTGCTCAGTAGTGCTCAGCAGTGCTCAGTGGTGCTCAGGGTGCTCAGGGGTGCTCAGTGGTGCTCAGGGGTCCTAACTCAGGGGTGCTCAGCGGTGCTCAGGGGTGCTCAGCAGCAGTGGTCAGAGGAGAGGACTTGCGGCTTGGCCTTGTGGGTGCAAAGGAATAGAGTCAGCATGAGCTGCTGTGGGGGAGTCAGTGGGTGATGGGAATCAAGGAATCATAGAATATCCTGATCTGGAAGGACCATCCAGTCTAACTCCTGGCCCTGCTCAGGACACCCCAAGAATCCCACCATGTCCCTGAGAGCATTGTCCAAACACTCCTTGAGCTCTGGCAGATTTGGAGCTGTGACCACTTCTGTCCTCGTTTCTCATTAAGTGAGAGGGTAGGTTTATTTTAACAAAATTTGTTTTTCTTAGTTAATTTCTGTTATTGCAGAGCTTTATGAAAAGCAAACACAACTGCCCTTTTGGAAATACCATTTACAGCACTGTGCAACTGTATTGCACAGTTCTGTTACAGAGATTTTATGGTTTTCAGGACAAATCCTTCCATACATACCAACATGCATTCCTGAGAAATGTATTTGTTTAAGTCACAGCATCTTCTGGAAAACCTCAAGTCAGTTATGAGGATTAAGTGAACCATACTAATTTTTAAGTACTATGTGGGAATAAGGCATGTAAAAGACCTTCTCCAAAGAAAGCTTATTGCTGGGGTATTTCAGGACGAGGTTGCAATGGAAGTTGACCTAATTAGACAATTTATAGATACTCAGTTACCTAATTTAAATTAGACAATTTATAGATACCTAATTTTTTGGCTGTAGTGTAAGTGCCAAAAAAAATCACTTTTTACCTCCCCTCTGCCAAGTCTTCTATTTGGAAATTTATTATGTTTTAAAATACTATTGGAGCAGCATTCCAACTTTACTTTTCAAGGTTCTTTCATTTTAGAGTCATCACAGTGCACTGCAAGCAAGGTGGAATCAGTCTCACAGAGGCATTTCCAGGTAGCAGAGCAGCTCAGGAGATGCTGTGGCAGCTCATCCTGTGTCAAGTGAAGCACCCAAAGGGACAGCAAGGACTTCTGGGGGACTGATTGCCTTAACCTGTCCATCCAGGGGTTCTGTGGAATCACAGAAGAGTTGGAAGGGATCTTAAAGGCCATCTAGTTCTACCCCCCTGCCATGGGCCGGGACACCTTCCACTAGGCCAGGTTGCTCCAAGCAGCAAGGTCCCCCCTGAGCCTCACTTTCTCCAGGCTGAGCCCCCCCAGCTCCCTCAGCTGCTCCTCATCAGATTTGTGCTCCAGAACCTTCTCCAGCTCCATTCTTCTCCTTTGGACACAGGTTTGGCTACTTGTAGGTTGGGATCATCTCAACCCCAGGCTCTTCTTCCAGCTCTGCAACTGGTCCATTAAATTCTTCAGTTCCCCTTTTCAGTTCCTTTGTGTTCATTTGTGGTTTAAGGGAAGTAAGCTTGGAAGTCAGGCTGGAAACGGGCATTAGATATGGAGTAGTTTAATTTGGAAGTCCTGGTGGATATACTCGATATTGGGAACTTAATGTGGTTTTATATTTAGCACTGGCACTGTGACTATTCTAAACCTTCTCAGGCAAAGTGTGTACAAAAGGGCATGATCCACGTAATGAGGTGGAACAGGTGGTCTCACAGGGGGAACAGCCGGTGCAGATGTAAGTTATGGGCTTCTCACTAGTCTAGTGAATGACCCTGTTTCAAATCCAGCCTTTTTCTCAGCAGAAGGAGCTCTGGTAGCAGGAGCTGCTGAGCAGCTTCAACAGCAAATGCTGGCTGGGACTTTTCTGATAAGCAGCTATTCTGTAACATAATCTCTACCATTTAAACGCTGCTAAAGCAGCAGCTGACAGCCTGGATTAACGCAGCATTTGGGGAATGAGCATTATTTCCTCTGCGCTGCACCTCTGTGGGGAGCCAGGGCCAAGCAATCCCATGGGCGTCAGCCCAGGATGCTTGAATCCACGTCCAGTTCAGCTGGCCAGGGAGGAAAAGAAAACAAATTCTGGCTGATGTTTTACTCCAGTTCTCCCAGAGTGAGGTAGCTGGTGGGAATGCAGTGAAACAGCAAAGGGCAGCCAAGCAAAGGGTAGCTGGGTTGAAGTGAGATGGAAGAGCTACAGCCTTGGAGCTACAGGAGCTCCTGACAAAGGCTCCTCTGCGGGAGAACAGGCATGAGTAGGAGAGACCCCATGGCCTCTGGCTCAGTGTCACTGCTGAGCAGCCCCAGGGGCTCCCAGCCCGGCACTGCTCTACGTTTGGCTGTCAGCAGCACCTTGTGAAAAATGTAGCTGGTGCTCTGGCTGCTCCAGACTCCAGGGTGCCCGGGGGCAAGTTTGGGATAGGAGTGTAAGGGCAGCTGGAGGCAGGAGGATGCAAGGATGCTGGCAGTGAGGAGCCAAGCCAAGAACATTGATTTGCTGAGGCTGCCCAGCAGCTTGCACAGAATCTGCATTGTTTGGAGGCATTCTGTAAACAGTCAGCTCTAATTTGTCTGATTTTAGTAAGATACTTTAAAATTAGATTTTGTATTTGACAGCTGTAATGGTTGTACAGTTTACAAAGGAAATATCCCTTTTATTCTGAAAAGTGCCTTCCAAGCTTTGATTTGAGAGCTTGGTGCATGGCAGCTCCTGTGGAAGACCTAGATTTAAAAAGGACCTGGAAATTTTGGCTCTGTTCTTCAGCCCCCAAAGGAGGTGCCTGTTTGAGGGGGCTGAGGCCTGTGGGATTGGCACCCACTTGGCCAGAATAACAGGACACAGCGAGAACGAACTAAAAGCAGGCTTAGCGCTGAAATATCCAACTACTGTTTCTAATCTGCAGTGCATTATATTGATCCCCTGAACAGAGCGTGTGGGGCTGGAAAGCACTTTATATAACTGCTGGGGAGGAAGCAATTACCCCCACAGTGGGGGGGGGGGCAGCAGAAAGGGGTATTAGCAGATACCAGGTGGGTGATGTGGTGGGAAAGAGGTAGCGGGGGATTGTAGAAGGAAACTATTCTCTGTAAGTCTATTGAGGTCTCTGAAAGGGTCAGCAGGAGAGAGGGGGTGCTCTGTTTGATAGTGTGCACCTGGATTACAAAGAGCTTTTAGTGGTTCTGCAGCCAACGCCTGTGGCTGACGTCAGCTGCAGTTCCCAGTGGAAAGAGAGAGTTGGTGTTAAAACAAAAAAAGGTAACCCCCCCCAAAAAAGCTGTAAAAGAGTGGAAGTGAGGTGCCACTGCCTGCTGACTGTAACATGGTCATTTGGGAAGCCAAACAAACAAATACTGCAAGACTGCTCAAAGTGGGCAAAAAAAGTCAGCAGGGTACAGGAGGACAAACATGTGAGAGGGGTTGAGAGTGCTGGGCTGTGGGGTGGCTGTGGCCACATGTGGAAGAGGTGTTGGCATTGCTGAGGATGCTCTGTCAAACACCAGCTTGATCCTGACCCATCATTGCAAAAGCAGGCAAAACTCTAGGGAAACACTGGACTGCTTCTTCCCTCTGTGCTCCGGGACGTCACATGATCAAAAAGTCATAGAACTGTTTTACCAGTCTGGCCTTCAAAATGCCATATTTTATCCCTAAGCACCAATCCTGAGGGCACAGCTTTCTGTCCTGTGGTCCAGCCAGGGGCTCCGTGTTGTGCACAGGTGCTGGCACACCTCCTCTTGTCTCCTGACACCACGACTGTGTGCCATCTCTCCCCATATGATCATGCTGAGCATTTCTCATAGAATCACCCACATATCCCATTTGCACATTTGTTTTTAAGCCATTAGAAAACTTTGTCAGATTGTTAACAACAATTTTGCTCCGTGTGTATCGTGTCCCAAGTCTTTCACTTCCTAAAAGCCTGGAGGACAAAGTCAAACATTCACAATAATGTGAGTCATCACAATAAACATCACAATAACGTTGGCAGGATCCCAGACGAGGCTCAGGCAGACCGTGGTGTTTTGCTTTCTGGAGATCGTTTCTGGAACAGTTTACGCTGACGCCCTGTGCAGGGATCTGCAGAGGGGCAGCGTTGTCCCGACCTGTAGCATCGGACAGTCCAGATCACAGAGCTGCTGGAAACAGGCAGGAGGCGGGGGCGAAATGGTCTTATCCATGAGAAACTGTTTGTGTTTCTGCAGGCAGAGGGAGTCTGAGCCCGAACAGCACAGCCTTCACTGGGCTGACTTGCTGCATTGTTTTGCCCTGGTTTCCAAAGACTTGTGTAGGCGGTAGAAGAGGTTTATGAAAACAAACACAGACCAGAAAAGCCCAGTGCTGTGTTCAGTCCCAGCCGCTGCAGCGCCCGGAGCCGCGGTGAGGGTGTCCCGGGTGAGCCCCGCGCTCCCCTCCGGCTCAGCCCCACATGCCCGTGCCAGCCTGGGCTGGAAGCGGTGACCTGCCCTCCTCCTCGGCCCCTTCCCTCTGCCCATATCCTCGCCCCCTCCGTGCTCCCTCTCCCCCAAACCCCTGCGGTCGCTGTATTTTTTAGCCTCCTTTTGTGCTGCTTTTCCCCTTTACTGGAGACTCAGTAAATCTCCCTGAACCGATGGAAGGTCTGATTCCACCCTTCAGCAGAGAAGGAATCGGGAGCAGCGTCCCACCCCAGTGGAGGATGGAGCTGGTGGGAGGATGCCGAGAGATGTCTCCACAAACAGAGCATGACCCTCCACCCTCCCCAGCACACACTCCCATGTCCATAGGAAAAATTGCCAAATCAGTATGTCCTCAAGCTTTTCTTTTCCTGAAGGGAACTGCATCCAAGTTTTATCTCCAAGGATTTTGTTAGACAACATGCTCAGCTGCCAGCGGCAGGTTTGAGCAGTAAGTGTTAAATTCTTCCAAGGGACTCTGAAATAGGATGTTCACAGTGCTGTTCAGGGCATACATGGGCACACCAACAGCTGAGGACAAACCATGTCAGGGGTTTATGTGCTACAAACAAGAAACAGGCACTAAGTTGCCGGTCACAGCAGTTCAGCTGTCACTGCAACACCTTCCGCAATCAGGATTTTCTTCTTTTTTGAAAGGAACTGCAGCTAAATTTTACCTCCAAGGATTTACTTTCCAGGCACTAGTGATATGCAGACTGTAAAGGAGGAGGAATTGCTCACTCCCACCCTGAACTCACAGCCAGCCTCTCACGCTGGCTGTGAAAAGGGAGAAAGTGGGGGGAAGAACAAATTCCAGATTTCTCCCCAGATCTGCGACTGGGGACAGGGCTCTTGTTCATATCCTATGACATCCCAGTGACTCAAAGAAAGTTGTGACTGAGTTGTCTTTTCACTCACTTGATGATTTTTTTGTGTGACTGTAAAATGTAGCAAAAAGCATAAACAACACCATGATAAACTCTCAGGCTGGGCCATTAGTCATTGAAGAGTGTTCTCCCCCTTGAACAATCCCAGATTGTCTAAGCATAACATTTTGAAGTGATGCAAACAATGATGCTGATTCTTGGGATGCAAACATTGATAAAATGCCATTTTTCTCTATGTCAATATTGATAAATGTGTCTTGAAAAGCTGTAGTACTAAAGGTTAAAAAATAAAATTAACTTGCACCTATGAAATTCAGCTCTTTTAATTTATATTTATTCTTTAAAAACAACCATAAAAAGCTTCTTGTCATAATTTATTCTTGAAATGAGTCTTGCCTCAAGAGTTTCCATAGTTACAGATGTTTCTGGGTTTGTAATGTTTGCACAATTGACATTTACTGCACAATGAAAACCTCTAATTGATTTTTCTGCCTAGAGAGGAGAACACAAGCACTGGGTGATACGTGTGGTGCCCGACTGGCAGCCGTGCCCGAAGGGCTGCAGGGGTGAAACAACACAGGGCAACGCTCATAAATAACATGACAAGCCACAGGGTAAGTTCATCAGCAGAGAGCAGCGGTGGAGGGGGCAGCTGGAACCCCCCTGCCAAGCCCTAGGTCTGCTGGGACCATCCCGTGGGGCAGCTCCCACCTGGCACCAGGCAGTGGTGTGGCCCTGCAGGAGCACCCAGCACTCAGCACCCAGCACTCATCACCCAGCACCACACCAGCCACTGTGCTCCAGACACGAGGGTGCGAAGTTTGACTCACATGAAGCATTCTCAAACTAAGAAATCTAAATCTGAAATAGAGGAAATAGTGCAGGGAGAAAGGAAATAATGGGAAGAGGCCCAAAGGAATCCTGGAAGGTGGCTGCAGCTCTGCCACAGCCCAGTGAACTCAAACATAGCCTGGGGGTCCTGGTTCCCATCCCATTCACACTGCACGCTCTTTGTGATAGTGGAGAAGTCCTTTCCACACTGTTTACTCAGTGTGGCTGGGTGTTTGTGAGGCTGGCAGGTAAAGTGATGGTCCAAAGTAGTGACCCAAAACCAGCCTGCCCAGCGCACCCCTGAGACCAGGCACAGCCCCTAATCCCTGTCTGTCCCCCAGTCCCTGTCTGTCACTGTGCCCTCTCTGCTCTCCCACAGCCAAACAGCCATCGCTGGTCACCCACACATACTCCTTGTAGGGGCTTCAACTGACCAAAGACACTACCAAAGAAAAAGGTATTTTCACTATTATTTTTTTTTAAATGGTACTTTCAAGTGTTTGCACTAAGTTAGCTATATTGACAGCAGTATTTAAGTCCTGAAAGTGAGGATCTGTATATACAGTGCATTATATTTCAAAGTTGCCTTGTTGCATCTTCATAATAACGGGAAATGATGACTCATGTTGGGGAGAAACGGAATCAATTTATACTGAGAAAAGTAAATCCATTCTCTGCTGCTGTAACTCACGGGACTGTCATTTCAGTTAAATGTGTGAACTCTTTTTTCAGATGTAATCCCATTTTCTGAAATCACCTCTCACTAGGACATTCTTTTTCCTTCTTTGCTGGCTGTTAGATTATTTTCCACTACTTTTAATCAGGCAACAGTGGGATCAGGAGAGAAGTATCTAAGGAGAAAACAAGGTGGATTAAAGCGTTAGAGCTGTAGCAAATCAAGAAAGATTAGGAATTCCAATTTATAGTCCCAGAGGCTAATGCTGCTGAGATCTGCAAGAGCAGTTTAATGGGCTGATGAGAACAACATCAGGCTAAACTTCTTGTCTCCTTAAATCCATTTTCCTCTTCTCCTGCTGTTACCCAGATATTACGTTTTTCTGCTGTTTTGAGGAGCCATGAGATAAAAGCAAATTATGTAAAGACACATATGGTGTGATTTGTGGGATAACTCCCTGTTGAGAGGCTGCATGGGGTCATTCTGGGCTCCAGTGACCAGGCACTGGGGCTGTCAGGGGCTCCTGTCTGTGAGGGGGTGCAGCCCTGGGGGTGTCTCAGCCAGCCTTTTCCATAAATCCAATGTAAAGCATTAATGATAGCGAAAATTCTTTAAGAAAACTGAAATTACTTCTAAAAAGTATTAAACATGGCTGGAAAAGTGCACTAACTTGAGTTGGATTTGAGGGTACTTTAAGAATTAAAAGACATTTTTCATGGACTGGTGACAGGAGCTTGTTTCCTGCATGGAGAGTTGCCTGGGAGCCCACAGGGCTCATAAACTCAGTGGGGTTGGACATTAACCATGACTGTACAGCCTAACAGAGGGAATGGGGAACTGGAGCTGGAGTAAAGGTGGAAAGTGAAAAAAACCAACACAAAACACAGAAGGTGCCAGGGACTGACGTCGTGTGCTGTATCCTGGTGAGCGATGGGTCCTGATGGGCAGTGTGAGGGCTGTGGAGAGCATCAGCAGAACAAGCAGCACTCGAGTTCAATGTGGGAAAAGAATGGAGAGAGAGAGACAAAGTGAGGGGATGGGAAAACTGCTGTCATGCAGTGTCCTGGGAGGCTACAGTGGGGCTTTTGCCAGCGCCAGCTGCTGGCATGCTGCTGTATTTTAGACTCCTCAAATTCTTAATTTGTGTATTTCAAAATTCAAGCTCCTGAGGAATCAGCTGCAATATTGCCAATAGCAGCGAGGGCTAATCAGGGTTTTCCTTTTCCATCAGTTTCTGTTCTTCAGCTTCCATGCTTCAATTATAGCTGACAATAACGCAGACCAGGGGGTTATTACATGGGTCAGGAACAAGCCCAGGTGAGCTGAGAGAAGCCCTATCTCGCCCCAGCGCTGCCGTGGAACACATAGCAGTGACTGCCCTGGCAGGAGGACCCTAAGCCAAGAAAAGCTTTGGAGGGCCCCACAACAGAGCCCAGCTGTAGCACACTGCAGGTGACCAGCAGGAATCAAGTCATCTGACAACAAGAAAAGGACAGCAGCGGCTGCTGAGCCCAGCACTGCTCCAGTGACACTCACTGCTCCATCTCTCACTCTCATCCCTCCTCACACTGGGCTGTGCTCCAGGCAGGACTCAGGGCACCACCACCCCAGCAAAGAACAGCTGGAGCATTTCCAGTCCCACTCTCCTCACTGCTTCATGCCTCAGATTTCAGCCAGGGTTTATTTAAATTGGTTGGTCATAGCAGAGTTACTTTGTTTGAAGGCTGAGCCAAAAACATTTGGCAGCTGGACAAGAAAATCTCAAACAAACAAACAAACTCCCCTTAAACCATAGGCATTGCTTAATTCTTCAGCCGTAAGCACAAAACACCTTAGAGAAATCATCAGTTCTGTATGACTAACGGGGCCAAAACTGTTTCAGTCCAAGCTACAGCCTTTGGGTTTTTGGTGATTGTAGCTTTGGCTGCAGCACTGAGCTGGACTCACAGGCATCGAGTGCCACAGAGCCCTGGGCACCTTCCCCATGGGATGGGGCACAAGTCAGGGTGGCCAAGCAGAGGCACAGACTCTTTTCCACTGTAATAACAACAAGGCAAGAAAAAGCCTAACCAGTGCTTTCCTGTCTCTTCTCCAGGAGCACGGCCCCATTTTGGCGACGGATGTGAGTCCATGCACACACAGAATTGAAATGGGACACAAGGAAACTGGCTGGAAAAAACCATTTAATGATTCCCTTCAGGATGTTTTCTACGCAAATGCCCAGGTTGTGGATTTCACGCTGATTTGGTTACTGATGCAGACGGAGACTGACACACTCTGGTTTTACACTGAGGTACCAAGAAAGTGCTACAATAGCCAGCAAGGCAGAGGAGCTTCTTGCTCTTCAGGATCCCCGTCTCTGCCAGCATTGGGATAACTCCATGTGGCACTGGGGGGTCTGAGGGGCTCCAGCTGCTGACACAGGCTTGAACAATGACTGTGTCACGGGGAAGATGACAGTGTAGCAAGGGGGGGATCTTCCAGACTGTGCTTCCCCTCCAGGCCAGGACCAGCTCTGTCTGTTTTCCCTGGCACGTGCTTGTTGAATGTGCACTTGGGAATCTCCAACAATATAGACACTACAGAGTCTCTGGAAAGCTGGTTCTGCCATCAGCTGAACTTACCACTAATGAGTTTCCTTGTACCTAAACCAAACCTTTCTTACCCCAAGTTAAGCACACTAGGTTTGTTCTGTTTGCTACCTGTCCCCTGCCCCTTTCCAATGTCTGTGCAAGTTCTCGAGGCCAGCTGTGTCTCCTGTGGTCAGCTCTTCCACAGGCTCAGCAACACATTTTACCATCTGGGCTGTGGCTTCTGGTCATTCTCATCCTGTCATCGGGACTTTGAGCTCTGCTTCCCAGCCCTGCCATGCCCAGCCAACGTCCAGCCCAGGGGAGGTCAGCCCTGCCTGATGATGAGCAGTTCCCTTTCTGTCTCCAGCTGCCAGGTTTGGGGGAACACGGTCCACTGCCGGAGTGGCCCCTGGTGATTTGCTCCTGGGGGTGCTGATGGCAGAGGAGCGTGTGCTGCCCAGGGAGGGCTCCACAGGAAGGCAGCCAGCACCGTCAGTGGGAATGGGGACTCTGAGCGAGCCCACTGCCAGCCCAGGCTGGGTCAATGGGACCTGAAGATGGTCAGCACCACCACTGGGCACAGGGACCCTGAGTCTTGGCCTGCCCAACCACTGCTGGGACAATGACATCTGCAGAATGTCATCAGCCTTGGCCAGACCCAGCATCTGGCCATGCCACCACACCCTCTCCACACAGCTCCACCGGCGATCCTGCTCCCCGGACACTTCAGGGGAAAAAACTGCTGATGCTGAGAAAACCTCACAACAGTCAGTGGTGCAGATAAACATCTGTCAGGATCCAAACTGAGAATCCCAGTCTGGTTTTACCTCTGTCCCAAGAAACTTGAACGAACTTTTCAGAAGGAGAAGACTAATAAATCAAGACCATACTTCTCCGGGCCCTGCTCGAGGGAGCTGGTTAAAATTAGCAAGGAATGTGGGCCGGAGGAGCCCTGCCTCACGTCGCAGCGCCCAAGCTGCGGCGCCGCACTGAGCCCGTCCTGGCGCTTCCAAAAAAGGCCATAAACAGCTCTGGGAGATCGGTCCCCGCACTCCCCACACGCCCCAGGGCACGCAGAGCAAGGTACCGGCCTTCTGACTGAGAAATGAGCTCCTAGCAAGGAAAGGGGAGGTCAAGGTCTGAACTTCAAACTCCAGTTTAAATACTGGGGAAGGAATGAGATGAGGCATCCCTGGGTCCTTGTGGGTTTCAGGGTTTTTTCCACACATGGCTGAATATTAATGGATCGCTCTGCCCAAACAGTGGAAGGGAGGCTGCTGAGTCATGGACTGCTGAGAGCTCACTGCATCCCAGAGGGGAGGGTGATGGAGGGAGCACCTTGGCTGTGGCAGCAGCCACAGCATGCAGCGAGGTTAAGGAAATGTCCTCTGGACGTTCCAGAGGAAAATCCTACAGTCCCAAGCATGCAGTAAAAATTAGAGGGAAACATCTGTTACTGCAATCCCAATGGAGTCAACAGTAGGTTTTAGGGAGGCAGGGACAGGCCTGGCATTGCGGTGCCCAGACAGGCAGCCTGGTCCAGTGCAGGGCGGCCAGGAAGGGTTCCCAAAGGCTTCCCAGAATTCACTTCTGCTGGTTGGAAATTGAGCGTGTAAAGGGATGTCTGGCTGCTGCCTAATTTGCTCTGCAGGCAGCAGCAAGGCCCCTGCTAGCACATCCTCCTTGGCACAGGACAAAGCCCCCATGAAGGGTCAAACGTCACACGGGAGCAGCTCATTGCTGCTAAGCAGACGCCTGTTTCAAAAATTGCATGCCAGGTTTTCCTGGTTGTTTCCAGGTAACAAATAATCTGCACTTTTTAAAACAACCCTTCGTCTTTCTTAAGAAAAGATGGTGATGGTGGAACATCCACCAGCAACAGTGCTGAAGGCCAAGGTGAACAGGGCTTGGAGTAACCTGGTCTAGTGGAAAGTGTAGGGGGTATAACGAGATGAGCTTTAAGCTCCCTTCCAACCCGAACCAGTCTGCGATTCCATGATTAATTCTGTGCCAGCTCCTGTGGCCAGGCGGCAGTGCCAGCTGCTCTCTGTCTGCCTGCCACCTCACACAACCCACCAAGGCACAGAGAAAGGGGAAGAACCATGTTGAGAGGTGAACAAGCTCAGGATCACCCGCCAAATCGCCTCATTCTCCTCTTCTCCTGCTGTGTCTCTCATCGGGTCGGCCTGTGAGCTGTCCAGGAGGTGGGACTGCCCTGCCTCTGTAATGGCAGCACGATGGGATAACGTGGTTTAACAACAGGCTTCTGCAGGAACTTCTTCGAGTTTGGGGTTTTGCTGCAGCCTGTGTTTCTCTCCTCCAGGAGTTCAAATCGGGAGCACTGGAGCAAGCAGTGCCCAGCAGTGAGCGGAACCCAAGGGCTCTCTTCACTATTGCCTTTCTATTTTAAGAACAGGGGATTATTGTTAATATATTTCTTGTGTTTGGTTTCTATCAGAGTCAGTTTGTTTAACTAATAGGCAGATTTATTTACTGGAAGGAGGAGGAAAGCAGCAGTTAAAAGGATACAGCAAATCCAACGAACATTAATCTTGTCCACAGCAAAACCAATGGCAGCACCTTGGAATTTTTTCAACTTTTCTGCAAGGTCTTTAGATTGTAGTCAAAATAATGCCTTAATCTGCACATTCCCAACTCCAAGGTCTGGAACAGGAAGGGCTTGTGCTGAAGAACAGTCTTTGCTGTAAAATGCAATGGAACTCATTGGGCAACTCAGGAACTGATGCCAAAAAATATAATTCCCATTTATCTCAACAGGAGACTCCTTATTGCCTTCAGGGCCTACGGTATAAGCACTTTTCCAATTTAAAAGATAAAATCTCCAGCAGGAGAGGACAATAATTCCAATTTAATTTTGTCTCCTCACGTTTACCAAACAGTTCCATTCTGTTTCTTGGAGACCACTAATATTAAGATTTGCCTTTTCTCAGAAGTGACACAAACTTTACATTTCCATGAAAATGAAATTTCACTTAAAAAAACCCCAAACATAAACCCCTCCAAACACAAACAAAAAACCCCAAACAACCCCTCCCCACCCCCCAAAAATAAAACAACAACAAACACCCTTGAAAACTCAGTTGGTTTTTTTCACTTGGGTATTCCCATCTCTCTCTAAAGAGAGTGCTTCACACCAAACATTCCCCGTGTGAAATGTTCTTGGAAGAAGCAAGTCCCAGTGAAGTATTTTCACTTTGAACATCACATTTTGGTGAAATGCCACTTCCTTGAAAATGGGCCAGGTGGTGATGATGATCCTGCCCTGGTCCCTAGTCCACCCCATGGTCTGTCCCACCCCAGAAGGGGCTGTGTTGGTGCTGCTGGTGAGGGGACCCTTCGCTGTCACCAGGGATGTGTCTGAGCCCAAGGAGAGCCAAAGCCAACCAGGTGCTCAGTGGGGGATGGAGCTGTGGTGCCCAAGCACGGATCAGGGCTCTAAAAGCCACTCTGGATTCTTGGAAAGCACACTGAGTGTGAGATTAATCTCTAGATTTTGGTACCTGTACCCAGAAAAAACACAAGTTGTCTGTGAATGACAGTGATGCCTTACAAAAAGCAGACTGTATTTTTCTTGGTTCTTGGCAACCCATTGCCATTTCTTTCCATGCTTTTATCAGTGCAGAAAAACATTCGATTTTTTGTCCAGTTAAATTTCTTGAGGCTTCCTGTGGTTAAAAATAATAGTAAAGTCTGAAATTTAAAAAAGAAAAATTAAATACTGTCAATCTGAACATCAGCTGGGTGGAGATACTGGCAATAATTTGCTTTTAACTCCAACATCCACAGTTCCTACTCTGAAGCTAAAATTGACACTGACAACCTTTGACCACCCTGACAGTCCCACTAAAATCAGTCAGGCTGTTGACGTGAGCGATAACACAATATTACTGCAGTTTATTTGGGGTTAATGATTCACAGAATCACAGATTCCCAGAATGGCTTGGGTTGGAAGGGACCTTAAAGATCATCTCATTCCATCCCCTGGCATGGGCAGGGACACCTTCCACTAGACCAGGTTGCTCAGCAGTAACAGGACAGAGAAGTGCAGAATGTTTATCTCCCTTTTGTGAAGCTGTGTTAAGGCACAAGTTTGAGCATCACAAAACATCCCCTGTCTCTGGGCTCACACACCCAGAGAGGGGATGCTCACTCACTTTCTCCTTCATTTACATTACAAAACATTAATTTTCTTAACCACCAACGCACAGCATTTTGTCAAAGAAAACCATTTTGTTCTCATTACAATGTTTATGTTAAGAGGAAGAATGAGCAGCTTTGTGACAAGAAAACATCTGAGTTTTCCAAAGAAGAGGAGCAAGCTGGCTGTCACGTATTGTTTTGCCATTGTCCTATTTGCACGTCAGCGTGATCTTTGTCAAAGGTTTGCAAATGAGACTCTTGAGATCCGTTTTTAGCCCCCCGCTGAGGGCAAGAGGCACCAGCCAGGGATGCCACAGAGGCAGGAGGACACAG
The DNA here is from genome assembly GCF_009829145.1 of Chiroxiphia lanceolata. NCBI lineage: Eukaryota > Metazoa > Chordata > Aves > Passeriformes > Pipridae > Chiroxiphia > Chiroxiphia lanceolata. The sequence continues at coordinate 6,945,569 of NC_045644.1, forward strand.
TCCCACTCCCGCCCATGTGCTGTGGGCAGTGCCAGGCCGGCACTCACCCAACTCCCTGCAGCTCCCCACGTGTTCAGGTCTGAAGGAACACAGATCTGCCCACAGCCTTGTTTTGGATGTGGAGCTGAGCAGTCTGGTATCATCTGTCATAACCTGTTCTCAATATCCCTGCTCTGGCTTCCTGGAGGTTTTCTGTCAGCTGTGTGAGCTGCTCTGCTCCCTCCACCGCAGGGACAATGTTTTTCTGATGGTGAGCTCCTGACACTGTCAGTCCCTGGGCTTGGGTTTGGGATGCAGGCAGCAGCTCCCCTCCTGTGATGACTCAAGGCGCTCACCATTGGGAGAGGAGATGGGGAAATGTTCCTGCCATTTGCCACCACCATGGAGGTCTGGGGCCAGACCCTGCCCTGCCAGGGGCACCCACCCAGCAGGGTTCCAGCCCTGTGCCTCGCAGCAGCATGACACACCAGTGGGGACATTCCCTCCCCCCAGCCCCCAGTGGACTCTAAGTCTCCTCCTCCTCTCCATCCCCTGGGAAGCCCAAGAACCAACCTTGTCAGGCTTTGATTTATTCAGGCCAATAGGTCTTATTTCTTCGATGCTTCCCTTTGCTCATCTTTTTCACATTCATTTTGCCTTCTTACTGTTTTATATGTTCCCTAAAACCAACGACATCAGAGCAAGGGTGTATTTGCCTTGCTGAACACTAGACTATCTGTCCATTAAATACTTGCTGTCCTGGGCACTCAGCTGTTTCTCACCAAAAAGCCAAAAGGATGCTTGTGCTCAGCCCTTTCAAGTCACCCTGTGCTCCCCATCCTGACAGGATTTCTGCTCCAAAGGAACAAGATTGATACTTCCTCCTGCCACCTACATCAACCCTCTCTTCCTACAGCTCCAGCCACACCAGGCAATGTAAGACCCTGTCCAGTGAATCAGGATTAGGCCTTGCTCTTTCTTGAACAGGCTGATCATTAAAGGAGACTTTTCTAGTCAAGACGTGTTACTGATTTGAGAGGTGAAACATTTCCTCTTTTAAGTACAGAACAGCACCTGGGATGGCATCCATCTGAAAGGTGATGGTGCACTGATCTTCAGAAACACAGCGAATTCTCTTGATAATCCTGATTACATGCTAATTTGAGCTGCATTTTTCTGCTCTCTTCTACCCTCCATTATCTTCTTGCACCCTTTGCAGTTTCTCTCCATCCATTATGTTCCTCTCCCAGGAAGGCTGTGCTAGAAGAGCAGATGAAACCTTTACATGAGTAGTTGTGAATAAATGTCTGAGAGAATTCATTACCCACCATCAGTTTTAGCACCTCTCTTGGAAAGCGCTGTCTGTGTGTGAAATACAATAGTCACTACCGCAGCTCATCTGGCAAGCCCGGTCCATGGAGAAGTCACTTTCTTTCTGTAAGTATACCGAGTCCTCTTGATGCTGGCTTTGTTTGCTTCTCTTATTATCTGCTGTTTGAAAAGGCCAATAATTCTGAACATCACGGAGGGCTGGTTTGGGAGGGCTGGTTGTCTCTGACAGAGCCGCAGCACCCAGATGTCAGCCGTGGTTCTACCAGTCCCTGACGCTGCTTTGGGGAAAGGCATCTCTCACACCACTCTGCTTCAGTGTCCTTTTCAGCAGAACTAATGAAGGCATCTCTGCAAAGTTTTTTTAGGCCTCGTTCCCAGTAGCTCTTTGAAGGAAAATACTAGCTGAGAAGCGGCTGGATACAGAGGCATGTAAACCAGCTCTGAGAGTGCCAAAACAAATGAGCTCGTAAAGTGGGAAAGCTCAGGGCTGCATCCCAGAAGTGAGTCCTTCCCTCCACAAATCCTTGCCAAGAGGCACATGCTCACTGCAACACATACTTTGGTTTGCATTCACTTCACTGGATGCTCTGAAAAGCCAAATTCACGGATGCTCAAGTGCAGTTTTCTCCCCTCTTGCTTATCCCCTTGTCCCTGTCCATTGGCTGCCTCCTGTAAGAACACATGGTTAAAGAGAAAGGAATGAGGTAAGGGTGGATATATGTTTATGCATTAAAAAAAAAAGTACAGAAAAAAGAAACAACATGAGTCAATGGTAAAATAGTTGCAGAAAAGAGCACAAAAATAATCTCCATGACAGCGCCAACATCAAAGGCTGTCTGTGATGGGAGGGCACAGAAAGTACCGTTAGACACAGATGAAAGCCTGGGGAGGGGAGAGAAGGGAAAGCAGGAGAGCTCAGTCACAGCAGGTGTGGAGGTGACTCCTCAGGGGCTGAAAAGCCCCATTGCTTAGAGAAGTCACAAGAGGAGAAAAAGCAAGGCTGAACTGCCCCCTTCCCTCTGTAAAGGGGTCAGCTGTGGGGCTGAGGACTAAGGTAGGCTCTGTAAAGTTCTCCTCCCTGTCACAGCCATGATGAGCGTTCTGGTTCTGATGATACATTTTTGACACTGGAAAACCCCAACAAAACACAGACAGGAGTCCAGTGATCCCATGCTCTGCTGGGCATCTGTCTGGGGCTCTGTTTGTCCCAGCTCAAACCCCAAACCTTGTGTGTTACATGAGGACAGTACTGGTGCTCACAGCAACACAGGCTTTGGGCAGAACTGTAATTCTTTAAAGAATATCTGGTTTATATAAGTCAAAATTAAAAAAAAAAAAAAGAAGCAGAAGACTAGTTATATTTGTCAACATCAGCATAGGGGTAAGGAAAGAAATGAGTGGAGTCACAGTATCTAAGGACTCAAGGGGAAGGTAGGAGGGGCGATATCTAGGAATATGTGGATCTTTTTTGCCAGAAACGTGGGTTGAACATTCCTATTTAAATATGTTGTTAATGTCTTTATATAATTAATTTTTAAGTTGGTCACCATAGCAGCAATGGCAGACTCACATGAATGAAAATAGACTTCAGTATAGATGAGACTAGAGAGTAGCTGGATGTTGTTTTCGCCATCTCTGTCGGTCTTGGATCCACCAGCTCCCAAGAGACTGAGTTCCCCCACCGAGGGCTGATTCCTTTGCCAAGATGCAGGGAGCTGGGCACCCTCTGACTGCTTGGGATCATCTCCTGGGAAGGTAGAGAGCTCTTTTCCATCACACTGAACTTAGGATCCAGACGCAGCTTTATTGCCATCTTCCCAGGTTTCTTTCTGCTCCTGATCAGCAAAGACAAATTTGCTTCCACAGTAACACAAAACACTTGCTTGGTTTGTTTAGTTGGCACCTGTGTAAGGAGTAAGTGAACCTTCATACTCTATCCTCCTAAATCCAGAAAAAATAGAATCCCACTGGGCTCTTGAAGCAGAGGGCTGGTCAATCCCCAGGAACATTGCCCAGCACTCAACACATAGTTTCCAAACCCTTTTGCTGGGGCTCTCAGAGGAGAACAAGGAAGGACAAAGCTGACGATGGCATGGGGCTGTCACCCCAGCTCTGACACTGTCCTCTGACCCCCCCCACCATCCCTCCCCATCAGCTGGAGCCATCCTGCTTTCAAGGACAGAATATTCACAGCTGGAGAGATGAAAGCGCGGATGTCCTGCAGAACAGCTGAGTAGCTGGACATTAATTAAAACAAATCTAAGGAAATTAAATTATCTGTGACTGGCTAATAACACTGCAGAAAGTTCTCCAGTGCAAGAACAATAATGTTGCTGTGGACTTGTGGCACTGACAAGGACTGCAAGGACAGCAAGGACAGATGCAGATACCAGGCTGCTTCTCACACAGAAGAAAGGCCCCAAATCATTCCCGGAGTCCTGTAGGAAAGTGTCCACCTGTGATGCCAGAGCCATCACAGGGCCATGGAGGGGACACCAGCAGCCCCTCTTTGCTGACACCGTCTGAACAGCACAGTGGGAATCTTACTCCATGCCTTGACTTTCTCCTTGAAGGAAATCTCTGGTGGAAGATTTACACATGTCTAGGTTAACATAAACAGGGAGTGGAAAAGGAAGTTTACACCAAATGGAAAGAGAGAGAGTTTTCCAAACAGGCTTTTTGCTGAGCCTTATCTAAGTGAAACAGTCATGCTTGGCCATCCAGGGAAGATCTGGGAGAGAGTCCTGTGCTGGGGGGGCACGTGGTCACAGGACACTGGGGATTTCAGTCCTGCACTCTGAGAAAACTGATTGAGATCAGGGTCATCAGGGATTAGGTAAATAAACTGCTTTCCTGCTATAGAGAGAGGCTGGATGTTCCAGTCATTAGGCTGAAGAGAAAAAAACAGCTAAAAAGGAAGGTGGCATCAGCCCTTCATCCATTCCTGATCCATGGATATCAAGCAGCAGCAGTGTTTCTGGAATGCCGAGGATGTTTTATGAGAGAGATGATCTCAGGGCAACTTCTTGCCAGGCTCAGTGCCTTGTTCCTGGGCACTGAGGGCGCGGGGGCAGCTGGTCCATGGAGCACATGGCTGATTTCTGCTCACCTGTGTGCCCAAAGCGGGACCCCCGGCTGCTGGTGTGGAGGGCAGGGCCCCCCATGGCAAGGCTCGGGGGCTCCCTCGGGGTGCACTGCGGTGGGATAAGGACCAGGCACTGCCCTCACCCAGTCAGGTCCCGAGCCCCTCCGGTGCAGGCTCTGGGCACGTTCCCTCCAGCCTCCTGTGGTCTTGTGGCTGGTGGTTTCCTCCCTGCTCGGTATCGTGGCGGTGCTGCACACACCGGGTCCCCAGGCAGCTGGTTACGCAGCCAGGGTCAGAAAACCAATATGGGTTTGTTTCACTTTTTTTTATTTGTTTGTAGAAAATTGAAACACGATTTTTATCAGAGATGAATTCACTTCCATGACCATCTAGGTTTCTGCCAGAGGCAAGTGCTGTCTCTCTAGGAAGGGAGGTTCAGCCAAAGGCTCTCTTTGGCTTGGTTTGTTTTCCAGATCCACTGTACTAGTTTTCCAGCCTTTTGACCAATTTCCATGTGATTTATTAGGGACTAAAGCCTATTAACCAGCTGCAGGTTTCACTGAGGAAGGGAGGCAGGAGATCCTACTGAGAGGAGCACAGCTGGAGGGACCATGGACACTGGTGCAGTGGACGGACAGATGGACACTGCTCCAGACGCATGGACATTGCTCCAGGCAGACAGACAGACAGAGAGCGCTCTCCAGCCCAGGCTCAGTCCTTGGGGAGGGAACTGCCTGGTCTAGACCTGCTTCCCATTTTGCAGTCTGCTGAAGGGTTTGGGATTAACGAGGTGATAACTTGGACTCCCCAGTATTGCAGCCAGGCCACATCCCAACGAGGAAAGTGAAGCACTGAACTATTTATGTTCCAGTTCCTACAGCTATTTTTAATAGAGCTTTGGAGACTTGCTGTATTATCCTGCCTTTTTAGTGTCTGCCTCTTTTCTTAATCTCATTTTCCCTGCCCTTTCTTTATCTTTAGATCAATTTATACCATCCTTTTTATCATGGTCTAATCAGAACACACTTTATGATTTCAGATAAATGTAGTCATGGTAATTTTCCACTCCATTTAGGTCAAGTCAGGATGAAACAATTTTTTTAAATCTTATCTAGTAACCACCAGAAATGGCTCCTTGTTAAACTATCTGTCCCCTTGCTTTTCTAACTTTATTAGATTTTAAAGTCAACTGTCAGTCTCCTTTTTTGGGTTCTTCAGGAAACTGGTTCTGTGCTGCAAACCAGCCTGCCAACCCCAGGAAGAAAGGCAGTCAGGGTGGCCCTTTTTCCATCAGTGGGTGGCTGATGGGGCCCTTCCGTCCCTCCAGTCCCACAAGCACAGCTATCCCGTGATCCCCCTCAGGCCGTGGCAGCTGTGTGGCCTCAGCCACATGCCACATGTTTAGCTGTGTGTGGCATGTGGCTGTTTGTGGCTCTTCAGCATCCAAACTGGCCTCTCGGAGCAGGGCTCACAGGCACCCAGACACACAGACAGTGGCTGGGGGTGGGCTTCATCAATACGGGCACACAGCAGCCACTGTGATAATCTGCACTAATCCACAGGGCCTTGATACCAGCCCCCCACATCCCCTCTGCCATGGCCATGTCTGAGATTTATCTGTTTGGGGATGCTTGGGAGAACACTGCAGCAGGTTTGGGAGCGGCAGCAGAGGCTGGGGAGAAATCCCATGCCCGAGCTCTGTCCCTGCTGCACAAGCCCGGATTCCAGTCCTGTCATACCAGTGACAGGTCTGTGGGCATGTCCTGTGACCCTACCTAAGTTTTGGTGCTGTCACACCAACAGTGGAGCTGTGAGCACATCCTGTGACCCTGCCTGGGTTTCGGTGTGACAGGGCTGTGGGCACCTCCTGTGATCTCGCCCAGGGCTCCATTTACTCTTTGTGGCCAGCAGAAATCTGCCTCGCTCTTCTGAAGCACGTGGACCAGGGGCTCTGTTGGCTTTGGGTGACACACACTGTCTGAGGTTTAATAATATCACCAGGAATAATATTATTCAGCTTCAAGCAAGCTGGTAGAATGTTAATCTTTTCATTTGATATTGCATGATTTCAAAAGCATTTATGTGGCAGATTGTCAGACTTCTTCTCTATTCTGTCCTCTCTCTGAGGATGGCATTGGTTCCAGCTCTGAAGTGCAAATACCAGTCCCAGAGCTCCCGCTTCCTTGCAAAGGTTAAGAACACACTGATCTACTGTTCCTGTCTGTCTGGAAAAGGGCAGGAGATGGGGACTGGGATGAGGGCCCTGGCACACACAGGCACAGCACAGTCCCAGCTTGGCCACAGACGGCTCTGTAGCCCTGCTGGGTTATAATGGCCTCTTGCATACACTTCATATTCTTTTTATATTTGAGGGGTTGTTTTATTGACTGTTGGCAAAGGTGTATGTTCAAGACTTCTGAGGGTGTGTGAAGTGAGGGTAAAAGTGTTTGGGACAAACACTGTTTTTAAACTTCAGTGTAATTAGGGTAGTTAAACATTTTAATTTTAAAATCATAATTTGTCTGTTGGCCAGGGTGCTCTGAGGCTGGGCAGCAGAGTGCGGGACTCTCTGTGGAGGAGGAGTTGGACAGAGTTCAGGGGCTTTGGAAAGGGAAAACCCAGCCTGGCCCAGCCCGACGAGCACAAGGGGAGTGGAAGGAGGCTCCGTGTTCCCGAGCGGCACTGAGCTCCCAGGGCGAGCCTGGAGGATGCCCAGTGCCTTGCTGCGGGATCCAATAACGGGATGTGCCACAGCACAGCTCTCCACCGCCTGTGCCAGCCTGTCTCCTGGCTGCCAGCACTCCCTCCTGCGCATGCTGGAAGGGCACAGCATTCCTTCGCCAATAACCCTGGGGTTTTTTACAGCATGTACAGCTTGTTTTCGGCTGGTCTCACATCCCCTCCCCGCAGCCCGGCCGGGGTGTCCCGGACAAGACCCAGGGGTGGCTCATGGCGGGTCCAGGGAGCTGCCAACAGCGAGGTGCCAGCTGGAGAGAGCTGGCCTGCTGCCCGGGCCACTCGAACAGGGCAGGGACAGAGCAGGAAGACAGGAGAGCTGGAGCAAGCCCACCTGCCTAGGGAAGGTGTGTGAACTTGGCACAGCCTGCCCTGCCCTGCCCAGCCAGCACGTCGGGGCATTGCACTGAGGTGGGACTGCAGCTGCCCCAACACAGGACTGCCCTGAATGTGTGAGATGCTGAAATTTTGAGATGGTGTCCAAAGGGCTCAGCGTATTCAGCCTCATCATCTCTCTGCTGTGAAGAATACACATGTATGTGAACTTCTCTAGAACAAAATAAAATCTGGGCTGCCCAGTAGCCTGCAGAGTTTAAATTCTGTGGATTACACTACAGATACTGCTGCTTAATAATTAAAGGTGGCAGCACTATGACAAAGAGTGCTAAAATCAAAGGGAAGCAAAAGGGAAATTACTTGGTGATGCTTTTATTGGGTTTTAACTGCAGCATAAAAAGCTTAAAATGTAATTTCTACTTTCAAAATGAAACTGAAGTGGAAAAGAACAGACTCCCAAGGCATTAATCTCTTGTCTTTCACTGAGTTCCCTAAGACACCTCAGGACCCCTCCGTGGCACAAAACCCTCTTTCTGGGAGCTGCCAGCCCCAGGAGGGGCAGTGAGATGCAATGACCTCATTTCATTTGGAAAAAACTTCTAACATCATCGAGTCCAACCTTTCCAATCAGCACTGCCAAGGCCACTGCTAGCCCACGTCCCCAGGTGCCACATCCACATGTCTGTTAAATCCCTCCAGGGTTGGGGACTCCACCACTCCCTGGGCAGCTGTGCCAGGGCTGGAGAACCCTTTTCAGGAAGGAACTTTCCCTAATATCCTGTCCCCTGGTGCAACTTGAGGCTGTTTTCTCCTGTCCTGCTGCTTGTTCCTTGGGAGAAGAGACCAACACCCAGGTCTTTGCTGGTCTGGGGGTGGGGGGGTAGGTTTTTAATTTTTAAGACATTTGTGACTTACCCGGGGAAGGCAGCTGAGGTATAAGGGGACTGATGCATCCGGTGCTTGCCAAATTTCATGTGTCCTGCTCTTACAGAGAGAGAAAATAATGCCCCATGCCCTTACGGCTCTCGGCTCCTCTTGCCCCAGGGAAACACTGACACTTTAAGGTCGGAAACGCCCCATGCCCAGCCCTCCCGCCCGGCCGCGATTACAGCAGCAGCAGCAGCGCTATGGAAACAGCTCTCGTGAGAGCTGCTTTAATAAGTTTGGCTGTTTGTTTTGGTCTGCGCTGTAATGGGGAAGAGGGGAACTGTTCGTTTGAGGGGTTTTAGATTTCTTCTAGGTACAAGTTAGGAAGTAAACAGCCTAAAGACATGAAGTGAATGTTATCAGGAGTATGGTGCTCTAATTATAATTACATAACTCATATTTCAATTTTATGGGAATATTAAAAGGATTCCTGGGAGAGTTTTGAACTGTCTAAAAGTGCAACAGCACAAAACCCAATAAACCTTGCCTTCGTTTGGAGGACATTTCCTTAAAGGGCCCAGCTCAGCTGTCAGGGCTGCAGTCTGTGCAGAACTGAAATTTCCTCAAACTCCCTAAAAGATAAACTGCTTCCACACTAGAATTTTCTCCCATCCATGTGATGGAGTAATGATAGCTTTTGCTGCTGTCAGGGCTGGAATCCAGAGGACTGTGTGAGTGGATGCAATGCATAAATATTTTCAGTGCATGCCTGATTTGTATAGAATACAAGATGTATTTATAGCCCTCATGAATACAAGATGAATGTGAGTCGAGAGGGAACGCTGTCTGAGTGGGCAGGAACATTTGCTGACCTCCACAGAGGGTTCAGGGGAGTTTTGGGGAGCAGGAACATCATGAGGTTTCTCCCCCTTTGCAGTCCTGGGGCTGCCAGCAGGTCCAGTTCTCATGGGCAGAGCCAGGGACACAAGAGAAACCATTCTGTAAAACTGCCTCTCCCTGGAGCTGTGCTTGAACCTGTGGGGTGAAGATGGGCCTCCTTCATGTGCCTCGTACCCCGAGCACACAACACATTGCCCCTGAGGGCAGGAGTAGAGTGCCCTGAAGTCCTCAAGGAGAGTGCCCTGGACTCTTCCACAGGCACCTGAAAGGCTCGTGGCACGGCCCAGTGTGTCCCAGAGGCCAGATGTCCTCATTCTGGGGCAGAGGAGGAGGGGAGGTCATTCTCTGTACCTCTGTGCCCCAATGGCAGCTGACACAGGAGCCAGGAAGCAGAGCCTGGATGGATGCAGGTGGGCAGAGGGGGATGTGCCCATGGTAGTGTGGGAGCAAGGGGAATGTCTGGCAGCTCCACCTGCACCTGGACCAGGCACCTGGGGTGGCCTCTGGGCAGCAAGTGGAGGAAAGGGAGTTTGTTTAGGACAGGGGGAGGACATTGGTGTCCAGGGTGGCCTGTGAGAGTAGGTCCCAGGGTGAGAGTAGGTCCCAGGAGCATCATTTCTCCTGCAGCCCCGATGGACCCCACGGTCCCAGCACAAACAGGGATGGAAATAGCCTGGAATGCCTGACAGGAATGTTGGGTCTGGGTGTGCGGGCCTGGGGTCAGCAGGCAGCAAGGGGCCAAGGCAGCTCTGTCCTGCACAGGATCCTGTCATGGGATGGGGGCACAGGGCTGCAGGGTGCATAGTGTCCTGGGGTGATGGGAGCTCTGCTGGTGCTCACAGGGAGCAGATGTCAAAATAATACCACCCCCATCTCACATCCCTCTGTTGATTCAGAAGCCTTAAGCAGACGTTTCCCAGCCTTTGTCCCCTCTGATCTCCAAAAACAGCCTGTAGGAAAAACTGCCTTGTGTTCCTTGGTGTGGGAGTGAGGGGGGAGGGGGATAGGTCCCTGTGGGAGGCAGCTCCAGCACCCAGAGCCCAGCAACAAAGGAGCTGCAGCTCCTTGATCCCCTCAGCCACTGGTCCCCATAGCCCCTCAGCTTCCTCAGCTTCCACAGCTCCTCAGCCCTCCCCCCCCATACCCCCAACTTCCTTGGGCTTAGCAGAGTGAGAAAGACAAAATGTTGACACTGTCTCATTCCCACTAGGAAATAAAAAATGCCCTTAATATTCAGGCTGTCATCATATTTTAGGTCTTCAGACGCTGCCATTTCATGGCTTGGGTATTTGTGGTTTAACTGCTTCACACCCTGGAGCACTATCTGAAAGGAATTCATTTGGGAATCTGACTTCTAACAAGCCGGGTCCGCTAGCACAAGCGTGGGAGGAGACCAAGAAACCTGAGCAAATACCCCAGCTTTCCTCACAGCTTCACACTGCCTTTTAGTTTTCAGGGTTAAGTAATTTTCTGAATCTCCAGTCATTGGTCTAATGAAACTGCAACATACTTACCAGGTTATTCATTTTATTCTCCAGGTACTCTCAATCCTGACTCAGTCATAGTGACAGTTCCTGCCTGGGAATACAAATTCAATCAAAAGTCATGCTCTGAGGTTGTAAGGCTTCCCAGAAGAATGTTGCCACAAGCAAAATTACATGAAATATTAATAGGTGTTTGTTCTATCGCGATAAATTTTAAACAAAATGAAGCTCAGTGAATCATATGGTGTAATACAGTGCATTGCTCAGTGTTATATATCAAGAATCAGAGGATTAATTGGGAACTGAAAACCAATCTGAAATGTGCACTTGTATGTAAATGTATGCACTAAATATGGTCATGGATTTGGGCATATGAAAACGTTCCTGTGACTTTTCCTGTTCAGCCAGAGACACCCTTCCCGTGTGCAAGTCAGGGCTCCAGACACAGCAAGAGGGCTGGTAGCACGGAGGGGCAAATCCTGAGAGCTGAAGAGCACTTCTGCCTGAGAGAATGTGATTTAGATTAACTATTTTTAGCTGTATCTAGTGGGAGTTGAAGAAAGAGAGTGTCTTCCAGGAGATGCAGAATACCACGCTATATTGGGCGCCAAAATCGGAGCAGATGCTTTCAATTACACTTAATTCACCTCAATTATAGAAAAAGTCAAAAAAATTTATAGTCACACTAAGAATATCTTTTTATGAAGTTACAAGTGTTTGTCACTGCAGACTGCCCATGTTACAGAGCAGGGACACTGCGACACAACCAGCCTGGGAGCAGTTTGGGACTGTTGGCAGAGCTCTGCTGCTGCTGCTGCCCAAGGAACACAGGTGTGGCTGTGGACAGGGTTTACTTCACACTCCTTCTTTGGGACAGTTTATCCAGTGTCCGTTTCCTGACATCAACCAGTTCTGTGCTGCATTAGTATGTCCAGGAAAAAGTATTTTGTTAGAATTAACATAGGAATATGGTCTGGTGCTCGTCCTGAATCAGGCAGTGTCACAAAGACAACACCAGGTCACCCTGTCCAGAGGCTGGGACTAATCCCTATCTTACTAGAAATCATAGCCCAGCTGGGCTCACCACAGTCACAGCAAACAGTAACAGTCTGTGACACACTTGGAGAATAGGAGATGTTTCAGAGTGCCCATGTTTCACACATCCATGTCCCTGTTGAAGAAGACAAGCTCTCCCAGCTTCCTGGTGTGCCTCCCAGGGAAGCAAAGGAGCTCATGTTGGCACTGCTGCGTGGAGACTGGCTCTGCAGGGAGACGAAGGGCTCGGATGGCACTTCCTCAGTGCCAAGTCGTGAGTCACTCTTTCCTTTGGCTCTTTTCTCTGACAAACTCTTTCCTACAGTTACACTGCCTATTTATCAGCTGGAGACAGACATCAAAGCCTGGGGTTTCCACTGCCTCCTGCTCAGGGCACCACGGTGCCCCTGTTTAGCTTCTCGCTCTGCTGCAGCCGAGGCTGCCGGGCACAAGGGGTCCATGCCCCAGCCCTGTGTCCCAGCAGACATTCAGTCATTCAGTAAGTGCTGATTTCCTAATTCAGTGTAACCTTTTCATATCCAGGCTAAGGACAGCTCGACATTTCCTCTGCTTCCCAGGGAGAGGCTACAAAGCCTCTCAGCTCTGCTCCCAGTGCTGCTGCACATCTCTGGGACACATTGTGCATTGTCAAACATTTGGAAAACATTAAACTACTTTTTAAAGCCTTTCTTCACCCACTTCAGTCACTGTCATGGAAAGCCTTCCACTGTCATGGAAAGCCACTCTGCTCTGCCTGCTTCCCCCAAAATTCTACAACTTACAGCTTCCCTGTGAGGGTGGTGAGGCCCTGACCCAGGTTGCCCAGAAAAGCTGGGGCTGCCCCATCCCTGGAAGTGTCCAAGGCCAGGTTGGATGGGGCTTGGAGCAACCTGGGATAGTGGAAGGTGTCCCTGCCCATGGCAGGGGGTGGAAGAAGAGGATCTTTAAGGTCCCTCCCATCCCAAATCATTCTGGAATTCTGTGATTTTCTCTAAAAGAGCAACATAACCTTTGTAAGACAGAAAGCAGAGAAGATGTATGTTAACCTTGGAGTAAGCACCGAGAGGAGGTCAGGTCCACCTCTATATCACTGTGCAAGCTCTGCAGGAGAAGGGGAAGGGAGAGTTGTCTTTCAGACAAGAAAAACCACCAATCTTGGCTGCCTTTTCCAGCTTTCAGTGTGTCCATCGCTGTGCTGTCTGAGCACCCTCCAGCAACTTAACACACAGCCAGTAGCTGCTCTTTGTCCTTCCCTATTGCTCTGCTGAAAGAGAAATATTATTTAACATGGCAGAGAAGCCCTTGAAAATAACATCTTAGATGAAGCAACATTTCCTCTCTATGTTTGATTTCCCATCCCTAGATAATGTAACGGGAACAAGGTCTTGCCAGGCTCTCTCATATACCCTTTAAGTATTGCCAGTGCTTTAAGGGATCCTGGGAACTTTTAAAGCCTTCCTTCATCTGAACATTCTGCAAGTAACATTGCTCCAAAAACCAAAGGAATCTTTCACCTTGAATTAAATCACCATGTAAGAGATTAAAGGGCTACTTTCCTTTCACTCTTCTGACATCCCTTTTTGTTCCCGAATCAGCCTGCATCCTGTTCCCTATTGATTAAGTGGATCTTTTTCCAAATCCTACACTTTGCAGAGAAACTTTGTAGGCTGCATTGTCCCTCAAACTGACTGAGTTGTTTCTCTTTTAATAACCATTTTTCAAGCTGCCAGCAGCTCTTAAAAGTAGTTTTGGATTAAAAAGGAAGGAAGACATCCCAGGACTTTATGTTTCTAATTATGCTCCCAGAGAGCCTTGAAATGACTTTCATGAATCTATACCCAAAGCAGCCAAGCCTCTTGCTGCTCACACTGTTTCTATCCTGATACAAATCTATTCCCTTTAATGGGGCTATTACTGTTTTTAACAGGCTTACATAAGGGCAGAATGGGGGCCAGTAGGTGGTCTCCAGCTCACACCTTTTTCTTGGTTTCAAACAGCTCCTGAAGGAAGAAAGCCAAGTTAGTAAAAACAAGACCAAAAAGTCACACATGTGGGAAAAAAGGCAGCAGATGCCCACTCATTGTTTATTCCTCAGTACCCAAGCTGAGATGAGCCCCCAGAGCATTGTGGGTGCTGAGCTTTCCAAAGCCAGATGCTCCTGGTGGGCCTGAGATGCTCATCCTCTGCAGGTCCTGGGTCCATCTACTGCCTGGAAAGGGAACCAGAGTCACCTTGGCCATGCTAGGCTGGAGACCAGCACTCCTGAGCAATCCCATGGGAGCCAGCTGGGACAATTTGGAGAAGAAGTTACTCCTAAATAATTGTCTGTATTTACAGTTAAGGGAATTGTGTCCTTATAACAACTTTCTATTGAAGGCTGGATTTAGCAAAAGGCACTTTGCACTTAAGTGCATCCAGGTCTTGTCCATTCCTGTATTTCTCCGTGGCGCTTACCAGTAATGTGGGAAATACAGTTAGTCCTTGTTGAAGGCTGATGCTGGCTCACCACTTAGCCTACAAATACAGTGTCTTGTAGACTTTTCACATTGGGGGAAGCATTGGATATTATTCTCAGATTAATTTTCATCTACAAGGCTTCTTGGCAAAAGTATAAACAGGATCATGAGAATATCTTTCATCTGGTTATCTGTCTCTTGACAGCTACTGAAAAAGAAAAAGATGGCTGTTTCTTTAAAAATGCAAACAATTTCAGCTACAAGAGGGGCAGTAAGCAGTAAGTGTTCATAAAGGAATTGAAATACAGCTCTACAAATAAACTCATGGTGAGGTGTCTCTGTGGATGGCTTCTGGAGAGCAGGGAGGAGTAAGGAAATATTCACTGAAAAAAACCTTGCCTTGGAGTTACTCCAGTTCTTGTTCCTAGTTTCCTGCTTTCATGTCTTAGAGCAGAGGGAAGGGAAGAGCAGTGCCCACATCTCTGGCCATCCCCATCCCTCTCCATGCAGTCCCTCTCCGTGAGTCCTGGGAGCCGTCAGAGCTGGAGGGAGCTACTCTGCTGCCCACGCTCTCCTCCGGGCACTTTGTGAGCAAGTAATGTGCTCTGCTCCTACTTTAGGGGATGAATAAACTTCTAAAGCCATTTACAAGGGTTTATGTGTGTCAGTTTTATTGCTGCTGCAGTCTCTGAAGCAGTCTGAGGTGGAAAGTCCTGTTGGCAGGGAGCTGCTGCTGCAGTCCCACCTCACCAAAGAGCTGTGCTCTTGCATCCAAGAAGTGCACTATATAAAACACCCATACAATACATGTTTCTTGTTTTGAGCCACAGAGATAAGCAAGGCTTTTGAATTTGGCATTAAAAAACAAACCACAAACCAGAGGTACCAGCTGTGTGGCGTTGTGTTGTCGTGGAGTGACTGCTCCCCCTGGTCCCTGGGTGCGGACCCCCACAGCCACTGCGTGGCAAAAGTAGCATTTGCTGCGGGAACTTGGCATTTTCCAAAAAATGTCACTCCCCCCAGGCACCCTGAAGGCTGTGGGGTTCATTCCTCAGTTCTGCCTCACAGGAGCAAAGCAATACAGGTCGTACAGCACACAGCACACGCTGCCCTTCTTGTGGCTGGGAAATGCCATAGAATAGACCAGGTGCCATGGCCAGGACCAGAGGCAATACTTTGCCATTGTAGTGCCCTGTGCAGCCTCTGGAGCCCGGCTGCTGCCTTGGCTCTGTCGGGAGCTCCAGGCAGGACTTGGCTGGATTGGCAGAACACTCACACTCCAGGCCTTCCAGAGCACAGGGAGCAGAGGGGCCTTTCCCTCTGAAACAGCCAATCGTGCTAATGGCCTGTGAGATCACTCCAGAAACGAGCATCTGCAGTGGGTGTGCGGAGATGTGATGTGAATGCACCAGAAGCGAAATCTCTGACAAACTAATTTCTCACCCTGGAACATTAATAAAAAAGCACTGTGGCTAAAATTCCAGCCCAGATTGCCAGGGTAGAACATCTCTGGCAAACCGCTGTGCTGTGCTCAGTAGATGAAGATGCTGAGTGCGCTTTCAGGGGGCTGCTCTGCCCCCAGACCCCATAACTGGTGATGGTAGAGCTGCTCTGGCTGTTGCTGTGGGAACCCCACAGGCTGGGGGCTGTGGCTGTGCCCCACATGGCTCTCCCTGGCTCGGGGATCCCATGGCAGCAGTGATGGTACATGGAGGACAGCCAGCCTCATCCTGGTCATGCTGCTCAGAGTGACCACGGCTGTGGAAAGTCGCAGCCCCTCGAACGCAGGGTGGGAGCTGGGGTGCAGTGCTGTGACTACCTGATCAGTCACTGCATGGGAAGCAAACATTCCATGTTTGGATCATCTCCAGAGCTCTCTCCGGTGAAGCATGGCAGCCATTGAGATCCACTGGCGAGGTTCCTGCCCTCTGATGAGTTATTCTTTGTCTGGAAAAATCTGAAATATTAAATACAAAATTTACTTGACATAGGTGCACAAACGTTAACCTTGCACACCTCTGCAGGTGTAGGGTGAATAAAACCCTCACTTGGTGTGAATGTTTACACAGAGGGAATCGTAAGGAAAACCCCAGGCTGACTAATGGCTCAGGCATTCAGGACTAGAGCAAACAACTGTGAACGCTGATTGAAGCAATCCATTGTCTCCGCCACAGGCTGAATAAACAGTTCATCATTGGCTCACTGTGAAGCTGCAGCACTTTAAATAAAGTGGCCCAACTGAACCCGAACAATTCACTGGCATTTGCTGTCAGGATCACTGTAATTCTCTCCTCTTTTTTTTTATAGGGATTCTTTCTGCCCAGCTGTGCCTGAATAAGCTGGCAAGCACCAAGGTCTGTAATCTTGTTGGGAGAAGTTTTGGGGTCTAGAACAGCAGCTGCCATCAACTAGGAGTTGCTCTAGTGGGTCTCCTTCAGGGCACGTTGCTCGCACAGTGCCCTGGCCATGGGAGATCCTCCCCTGACTTGGATGGGCCGTTTGCTGTTCCATGGAGTTCAATACATGTGAGCCCTGCACGCACCATACGTGTCTGCCCTCGGCCTCGGCTTCATCCTCGGCCTTGTCCTCAGCTTCATCCTCGGCCTTGTCCTCAGCTTCATCCTCAGATTCATCCTTGGCCTTGTCCTCAGCTTCATCCTCGGCCTTGTCCTCAGCTTCATCCTCAGCTTCATCCTCAGCTTCATCCTCGGCCTCGTCCTCAGCTTCATCCTCAGCTGCGTGTTTGGCTCGGCTGTCTCCCAAAGACCTGCTTCCTCGTGGCTGCCCAGCCCCCCCTGCTATTAACAGGATTTAGCTAATTAGCTGCAAGCAGTGCTGTTCTCCCTCACCAATGTAAAGGGTTTACTATTTTTATCTGACTCTGGATGTTTTTGGTTCCTAGGGGATTAAGGTCATAGGGCACATATTTATTCAGATGCTGGAATTCTTACATCGTTTTTCCATTACTCAGTTGGGAAGGAGGAGCCTCAACTTTCAACTCCCTCTTCCTCCCCTCTGGCTGCGCCAGTGCCTGCTCGACCTCCCTCCCTCCCTCCCTCTCTCCCTGCTGAGCGTGGGGAGCCATGTCCTCTGAAATGAGAACGTTCTTTACTTTCACTAGCGGTACAGAAACCAAATAGCTTGTTTTTAAACACAAGTGGTGTCCAAGGGAGCAACAGAGCCACACAGCTACTCCATACAGTGCCCTGTTGTTTATCTGCAGCAGGAGAGTTTATTCTAACACAATTTTGAAGCTATTGCTTCCATATGTTGCTTGAAAACAAGGATTCTACCTTGCAGGACAATGTTATTTTAATTCAGAAAAGCTTTCCCTGGGTACAACCCCAAAAACCCTCCACAACCTGAACTCACTACACTTAGGGCATTTAGGTAATCCAAATGCTGTGAGGTATAGCCTGAAAACATTCCTGGTACACAGATCTCTGGTTAACTGAATCCCACTAGACACAGTGCCCTTAAGCTAGACTGCTGAAAAGGAAGAAAGTTTCCATCAGTAGTTTTAAAACCAAGGGAAACAAAGCATCATTTCAAATGCTGTGAGGTATAGCCTGAAAACATTCCTGGTACACAGATCTCTGGTTAACTGAATCCCACTAGACACAGTGCCCTTAAGCTGGACTGCTGAAAAGGAAGAAAGTTTCCATCAGTAGTTTTAAAACCAAGGGAAACAAAGCATCATTTCAAGATGTATGGCCACTACCATTTCAGGACTGGCTTCCCAGTGAGGCTTTACTGCAGTTCATGAGGGATTGACTGCTGTCACTTTGTTTGCTTTCTGGTGCAGAAATCATGCATGTTATGAGACACTTTCCTCTGGTGTGCAGCATTTTAACACCTACGTGGGATATGACAGCACCCAAGTGAGCAAAGCCCCACTTTAGAACTGCACCTCCTGCAGAAAGACACTGATATTCGTGATGAGCCTCAGATCCTGTAGGAATTTCTGCAAGAGTCTCAAGATGGTGCTCACAGTTCTGCTTTCTGCTCTTAAGTTAAAGCTTTATACACATTACCTTATATTTTCCAGAAGAGCAAAGCTACTGATCATGACCTTCACCCCACATCCATTGATCTGCTGCTGTGCAGGCTCTTGGCAGTGGAGGGCCTTGCAGGGAGCCTGGAGATTTGGAGCTTGGCTTGACAGGAGCTCCCCAAAGGCTGTGAAGTGTGAGGGATGGACAGGCCATGCTCCTGCACACCAGTCACTGATCTTTAAAGCCTGCTTCAGTTCTGAGTCTTCTTTCTGTCTTCTCCACATTGTAAAATATACTATAGAATAAAAATGATTGAGCAAAGAAGGCAGAGAAATATGGTACACATTTAACAATAATATTTCTATATAGAATTCCATAGTGTATTAAATCTATTTAATGAGTTTTCTAGATTAAGCTGAAGTCTAGGGAATTTTTATTATAATGCCATATCCTGTAAAAATATCTATGGTCCTGGGAGAACAGACACCATGTTAATCTATTTCTTTAATGTTAGGTGATTAGGTAATAGCCTTTCTGCAGGAATGATATTGACACTGTTACTCCTTGTGTAATTCAGTTAAAAACTTCTGTTCCTCAAGGCCTTCTCTATACCAGCCCCAGGACAGATTAAAACGGGTGGAAGTGCCAGTGACTGTGTAACCTACAGGGTATAGAACAAATACAATCTCCATTTTTAACTATGCTGGGATATTTATATTTTTATATATTTTATATATGGGCAGTTCATGAAGGAATGGAGAAGACGGCCTTATGAGGAATAGCTCGTGCTTTGCTGTGAGGGGCCCAGACTCTGTGGCTCTCTGAGGAGCTGTGGGGAAGCACATCCTGGTACCTGGCCCTGCTCCAGCCAGTTTCCAGACACAAGGAGAACCCACAGCCTGCCACTGTGTCCTTACCTCGATGTCCCACCACTGTGCTTTACTACCCAGTGTCTGAGGTTTGCTTAACAGATTTTAAGAAAATCAAATTTCTAGAAAAATTGGGCACAGAAAAAGAACAGGATTCATCATGCCAGGTTAGGAGCCCTATGGAGACAGCAGGATTGGTCTAATCACACAGACACACACCCAAATTACATCATAGTTCTTGTTTAAAAGAAATCAAATTCTGAGAAACGTTAAGTGGCTTAAATTATAAATGAGTTGCCTCCGTGTGTGAGATCCATGTGCAAATGGTTTGCTTATGAAACTAGGAAAGCCGCAATTTCCTTCTAATTACCTTCTGAAAGCCTTGGGAAGGGCCTGGGGCAGCCCCACAGATCCCTCACCAACTGCTGCTGCCACCAGCAGCACCAAACCGTGTCCCCATGTCCCTGACCAGCGCCCACAGGGGCCCGACCCCCATGTCCCCACTCGTGGGACTGGCTGGACTCTCTGGGCAGTGGGACCCCCCTTGGCCCTGAACCCTCTGGGGCAGTGGGACCCCCCTTTTGGCCAGACCCTCCCAGACCAGTTGCCCCGGTTCAGGGTGCGATGGCATCACGAAGCAGCCACACCCAGCGAGAGCTGTGCCCAAAGGTAAAGAATCCTGGCAGTCCTCTGCAGACATACAAAAACTATGCAATGATTTGGAATGGCCAGAGGATGGGTAATTCTTCTTACCATGAAAATCGCCAGCCCTCTGGGAAGAGGGTTTAAAATTTTTTCATTAGCAAATTGCTCAGCATAAGTCCTTAATTCCCTCAGTGTGCAACCACACAGCTCACAGCCCCCCCGTGGTTTTCCAGGTTTTTTTCTTTGTCTTGTTCCACCAGGCATACATGGGCAATATAATAAATCCAACTTTTTGAAACCAGTATATAGATATTGCAATACCAGTGCTGTGGATATATTCATGTTCAATAAGCTCTGCTTTCTCCTATGACTTTTTTCCACACTAATCCTATGGCACTCTGGTTTCTGGTGTTTTTTTCTTACTGTTTGATATGAAAAGGAGGGACTGATACCACAGAGCAGAGCTGGGAATTTCTTAACATCCCCTAGAACCCCTCTGGTAGAATCAGCTGAAAGTCCTCAACTTTTCTACAAGTGCTGGAGGAAATGGTGCAGTTCATGGACGTTACTGGGCTCTGGGAGATTGTTACGCAGGAAAGTGACCAGTGGTTTGCTGTTTATATCCTGCTTTTTCTAATCTGTTCCATATATTTATAAAACTTCCCATTTCACCCCTTTACATACAAACAACCTGTCGCAACAGAGACTAAACTTTAGCAAAGAGCAAACAGACCCAGCTCGTCCCCAGCCTGTAAAGACTCAAATCCATGAGTTTTCTCGAGCCTGGTCAGGTTCAGACTGGCAACACCTGAAGCAAACCCAGGGGAGTCAGGAGAGCATTGTAGTCATTCCCTAATGCTCCATGCTGACATGAAGCCCCAGTGTCATGGCAGTGCAGCCGGATGGCTCCTGGTGACACTCCCCACACACACTGCTCTCCCTGCTGTCCCAGGGGGACAGCTGAGCTTGGAGCACTCAGAGGAACTGAAACCCACCATGGTAGCGCTGCATTTATGGCTGCATTTGAATAAATTGCCACTCAAGCCATATTTCTACTGAATAATGAACGGTGTTGCAGCTTTCCAACACCACAGGCCCAACCCTTCCCAAGTCCTGCTGTTTGGCTTCCTGCTCCTGATGGTGAACAGTGCTGGGAATAGTACATGTGATTTCCCAGGCACTGTCCTCCTACCTGGCACTGCTCATAAAAGGCTGAGGCCACGTGATGAGCAGTCACTGTGCCCTTTTCCAGGAGCAGCTACACCTCATTTATAGATGAAACACCCCAAACACAAAGTCTATACAATGCTTTAGGTTTTCTGAAGATGTGTTTGCAAGGTGTGACTATTTATGAGCTGTGAAAGCAAATATTTGGATGTCCTTTAGCAGACCACACGGATCTATCTGGGGCTAAATCCTCATAAGGGGAAGAACTGCAGGAAGAGAATAAATATGAGAAACTCAAAGAGGTGGGAAAATGTACGAAAAAATCTTTTATTCAGCAAAAAGGTTAAGAACAGTAGTTGCAAACAGAGTTTGGGGTCAGGGTGGTTGTTTAGCTTCTACAATAATACTTCATTTGGCTGAAGTTTATAAGGACAAAACTCTCTGCTAATCTTTATTTGGCAAGTGACAAACACTGAAAAAACCATCTTAAACATTTGTAGGTTCAGTTTCACCTGGATTGTTAGAGGAATTCAGGAAAGTTTCACTTGGAAATTATGTGTGACAACACTACAAAGGCAGCCAGAGATTGAGTATTCACCAGAAATTGATGACAGCCCTGAGACTGCTGTGAGAACACTTGTGGGATGCCTGGTAGGGAACAGCAGTATAATGGCAGAGCTAAGCTCCCCTGAATGACATGGTTAGTCAGCAGCGTGAGAGGCCTTATGTGAGGATCCAGGAGATACAGGAACAGACATGTCACTGCCCGTGTCCCACAGTTCGGCTCCAGATCCCACTGTGGGCAACTCCCTGTGCCAGTAACTTCCCAGTGCTCGTCCAGCAAGTGCTTGGTTGGAAAAATATTTTGAAAGATGAAAAACCACTTATTCACCCCCTCACTCACATTAGCCGCTTGCAAAGTCTCCAGAGCATCCGTGTGCCTCGGAGCACCTGTGTCCAGTGACAGCAGTCCCAGTACAGCAGGGCTGGGCAGTGAGAAGTGCCCCACAGGGAGAGGGGGTGCAGCTCCATAAGTGAGGAATCATGTGGCACAAGAATAAAACTATCCCCAGCCCCAACTGGCAATGGGCTTTTGGCAACTTCTCTGCAACTGCCTGGACTTGAGAGTGACTAATGTGTGTCACAGTTCCTGTGCAAATACCACACACCCCCCAGGTATGAGGGGACAAGGCAGCTTGTGGCTGTACCTGCATTATCCTGACAAACTCAGAAGGGAAAAATGGGGAAGATGGTATTAACTCTCCCTGTTGTGTATCAAATCTTCACTGAAAGGGTTGTCAGGCATTGGAAGGGGCTGCCCAGGGAGGTGGTGGAGTCCCCATCCCTGGAGGTGTTCAAGGAAGGACTGGACATGGCACTCAGTGCTCTGGGCTGGGTGACAAAGTGGGAATCAGTCACAGGTTGGACTTGATGGTCTCAGAGGGCTTTTCCAGCCTCAGTGACTCTGTGATTCTATGAAATATAGCTGGCATAGTTGAAGACAATTATCAGCATGAACTTGTAGTGTTCAAGATGCTTTGGACACGTGCTCTTTAACAAACTTTGTTGTTAACAGAAGCCACCCCATTGCACCTTGCTGTTAACCTGGGTTATTGCTGGGTATCTGGGTTGGTCCCTTACACTAATATAAAGATGCTCACAAGCTGTCTGGGCATCATCTTCTTGGGGCTCACATTTTGGTTCTCCCAAAGTGTCCAGTGATACTTTATACAGAGCGCTGGACTCCCAAGATACAGCAGAGGTGCTGCAGAAGTAGCACAACTGCCTGCTGTTACAGGAGGGGATTTATGAGCCCTCAGTTTTATTCCCATGCCTACCAGTCCTGTTGTTTAAGATCCCTTAACCTGTGGATTTTGTCACTGCAGAGTGACAAACACTGACATGGCTGCCCAGGGCAGTGAAGGTGCAAACTTACCGTTTGCCCTTTCCCCAGGTGACCCAACATCATCTGTGGTGGAAGGAGCACTGCTCCCCAGCTCCACCTCACTGTGGGAGCTGCATGAGGTGTCTGTTCAGCTGCCCGAGACAAGGAACAGCAGTGCCATCTCACCTCTGGAGCCTTGAGCAGCTGGAAGAAATAGAGTCACACTGAAGATACTAGCCTGTGATGTCCTTTCTGCTCTGATTCACTCCTGTACGCTCAGCATAAAGTAAATCCCATCCTACCCACTGCATGAGCCACAGAATCATGGAATCACAGAATGGTCTTGAGGGACCATAAAGATCTCAAATTCCAACCCCCTGCCATCGGGGGGAGACACCTTCACCAGACCAGGATGCTCCAAGCCCCATCCAACCCGGCCTTCAGCATTTACAGGGATGGGGCAGCCACAACCTGTTCCAGTGGCTCACCATCCTCAAAGTGCACATTTTCCCTCCTGTAAATCACCCTGTCTGCAAACACAGGAGAACAGCAACATCCAAACAGTTTCAGGAACACTGGGAAGCATCCTGGTGCACCCGGAAATTATTTTTGAATAACAAATTCAGTAAGTACATTTAATTTATTTATTTTAAAGGGCTGTTTTCAGGGCATAGCATGGACTGCCACAGTGCTTGTTGGGGTAAGGAACATCCACTCTGGCAAATACAAAGAATCTTCTCATCTGGGTCACAGGTCAAAGACCCCCAATCAAGTGACAGCATTTTAAAAGAGAATTTTAAATAAAAGAAATGGTATTTGTGACTATTATAGCAAATAGTCCATGTCTGTCAGAAGTTACATTTGCCCTTGTTGCCTCCCTCACAGCTGAGTGTGAGCAGAGCTGCTGGTCTGTGCCATCCACAGGCAGCACCTCTGTGCCTGGATGTGAACAGCTCAGGTGTGTATCACCTCTAATTTCAGTGATAACCTGATCAGCTGTGGCTGCCCATAATCACAGCAAAAGGCTTTAAATACAAATAGCACTGCAGGTGTGGGACACTGAAATGGGAATTTCATGTTCAGGGAAATATCTCACTGGCTCATAGGGCCAATCCTTAGCAACGCTGAAGGACATTTAGTCCCCACTTCTAACCAAAACCTGCAGACCCTGGGCTCTGCCCTGCTGCCTCCAGCCCCTGGGGGAGCCCCCAGCCTGCTGGGGCCCTCATAGTATTCACATATTCACATCCAAACATCCAAGGTCTGAAAAACTGGTAGGAACATCTGTGCTTAGGTTACTGCACAGCTCTTCCCTGTTGAGCTGTTTCTGGCTTGAAATGGGCTCCCCACAAAACCACCCATGTTCTGGACCCATGTAAGCACTTATACCCACAAAGAACCTTAAGAACATTTATGACTAACTTCAGGTTTTTGAAGCTTGGGCTTTGAATCTTGGAGGCTTCTTTCCTGAGAGCCCAAGTCTGCAAGCCCAAAATCCAGCAGTACAAGTGAAGGTAGTGAGAAGCTGGCACTCTCAGCTGGAAAGCTCACTACCTGGCCTGTAAATGAGGTACAGGGATGATCAGTGCTCACCTGGATGGATTTCAGACACTGCAGGTCCTACACTTCTCAGCCAGCTGTCCTGGACAGTTATAGCAGCAGACACGGACTGTGAATTTTAATTTTTATGCAGAAAATATCTTGTTGTGGACAGCAATAAATTTCTGTTGAGAAATATAACCGGGGCCATGTCCAGTTCAGAAATAGTTCGGAAGAATCTCAAATGACTTAATGTAACTGAAGGACCTGTACCAGCTCTGAGAGCTGCCAGACTCAGTCTGACACTCACACCTGACATTGGCAACCTGTGGTCTGAGGTACAGATTCAATACCAAGCATCAGATTTGACATTTTCTACTCTGGTTTCTGTGGCTCCAGAACAAAATCAATGTATGGAGCAGCCACTAGTGTGGTCCCTCCTCTCTCCCAAAGTGTAAACCAAAAAAACAACACTGAAAATTCTGTGACCATTTCCTTCATCTGTGTTTTGCAGCCTGCCATACAAAATGGCCCATTTAACCAACTTCTGGGATTTCTCACAAAACCCACTAAGATCCCTCTCTGAGAGAGTGGATTTCATCCCTCAAGGTCAGACAAGAGCACACATTGCATTTGAGTAAAACACAACATTGTATTTGAGGGGTTTATTCTGATATAGTTTGGATTTTTTTGTTGTTTTTTCCTGCCAGTAGAAAAAGCTCCTCATAAAGATCTTTCTAATAAAAGCATAAGCCAATTAGTAAAGCCATAAAGACAGGGATGAAAGTAAGTCAAATATGATTATAGAAGGATTGCATAACCAGTATATGAGTGGTCCCTCCATCATCCCTTCACAATTGACAGGGAGCCCGTCCCACACGGACAGGAGCCACAGCTCCGAGCACTGGCCCAGCACTGCTGCACCCCTGCTTTATTCCAGCAGAAAAAGCTGTGAAAATACTGGAACTTGGGTCAAAAACCCAATAGTCCAAACCTACAAGACAACTCTCCACGGCACCTGTGCAAGCAGTGACATTGCTTTCCAAGCTGTGCAATGAAAATCCATGGGGACGGTGACATAGGGCACTTACCTGACCCTCAGGCTGACTTGAAAAATTCAGCCTCCAGACCATTTTTCCTCATAGTCACAAAGCTACTTAGTAAAAACTAACCTGATTCTTGAGCCTTCTTGCTCAATCTTAACATTCAAGGCAGGCACCAAGACTGGAAATAGTCAGACTACACTGTCTGGGTTTTAAGTGCTGGAAAAACAGGAGCTGTGACAGGAAACATGAGGCAACCTTAGCCAGGAGTGGTACTTTCCCTGCAGTTACACACTGATCAGATCCCACCAGCCTTT
Source organism: Chiroxiphia lanceolata (assembly GCF_009829145.1). NCBI lineage: Eukaryota > Metazoa > Chordata > Aves > Passeriformes > Pipridae > Chiroxiphia > Chiroxiphia lanceolata. Next base: position 6,971,239 of record NC_045644.1, read on the forward strand.
CAGATCTGTGCAGGGAGGAAGAGAAATACCTGATCTGCATCTGCCCCTTCAGCCCGTGGGGCTCAGCTCAGGGTCAGAGCTGGGAATGCTGAAGCTGGTGGAGCTCCTGCACACTGGATGGATGCAAAGCAGCAGTTTCATGCTTATTCCTATTTCCCCACCATTACACCTAACATCCCCACTTGCAAGTTATCCTTTGCAATATGTGGAGGAAAGCACCAGCTCTACAGCACACACCGAGGTTTAACATTCATGTCAGGATGTGTAACCCAGCCCTCACTGTGCTTTTACCTATTGCTCTTTCCCCATTGCCACCGGCAAACTTTTATGCTTGGACACAGATTTGCCCCTTTTCTTTTTTTCCACATAGCACAGGTACAGACCTTGTTCACCTGAATTTACCAAGTACCAAAGTATCAGCACTGCACCACTGCCTTTGCAAGCTAGCTCGTCCTCTCTACCTCTTCCCTGCATCTTCCATCGTGTTTGTACTGGGCTCCTGCAGCAGCCCAGAATATGGCTTCAATCATTCCTTGCTTTTTTAAATTGGGAACATCTATTTCGGATTGGATGTTCCCACTTGATGGGATGAACAAATTCTGGCCGTGGAGGGAACAGCAGGACACTGGCTGTGGTAGGGATCCACAGCCTAGAGCAGCCTGAGTGCTCCTGGGCAGGCACTGCCCCAGGTCACCCTCGGAGCTGCCCAGGCTGTGCACCCACACTGGGCTGGGCCCATCCCCTCTGTGGGATGTGGGATGTTCTGCCTGGCCTGTGCTGCCCCACACACAGCCACTGCTCTCAGGTACCACAGCACTTCACTCTGCGTGCAGCGTTCTTGCTTTTGGAAACAGCTTCCATGATAATCCCTCATTGGGCGAGCCGGCTCTTGGGAATTCTTTTGAAAATACTTTATAGATACTGTAGTACTTTATGTTCCTGTTTTCTAAAGTTTTATCTGCTCCTTTCCCTCCAGAAGATGTGGGATTCACAGCCATCAGCCCAGGCACTGCTCAGACACTTCTAACTATGCACAGCTGTGATGCTCTTGCACTGTAAAACTTCCTTCACCAAAGCGATTGGCAAAGTCCCTCCACATCACAGTGGCAATTCCTGCCCAGGCTCTTTACAGGGAACTTCTTGTGGTCTGCAGCCACTTCCCATTCTAGTTTCCTGTTCTTGAGCACTGCCAAACTTTTCACCTGGATGCCATATGTCTTGGGATCCCTTTCCAGCTGGGTGTAATCTGACACAGCTTCCTCCAGCATACCCTGGCTTTGATGTAATCGCTGTTGGCCAAAAGCTGTAAGACTGTGCCAAAAACACAGCAGAGAATGTTCCTCCCCCGTTTTTATTTTCTTTTTCCCCATGTGTGAACATGCCAAGGTATACCAGGATGGTGCGTTGGCTCAGTTCACCTTTGACAGCTGGTGGCTGCATCCAGGTAAAATCACGGTATCTACAGTGCAACTTTATGCAACAGTTGTCTTGGGAGCTGCACAAAACCTTAGAAAAAATTGTCCAGAGGAGTCCAGCAGTGTTCTGTGTCTCCACACTGCATCTATTTGTGTGCCACACATTGCTGGAGGCCAGCAAGTATCCCATGGATGAGGCACAATTCAACTTGTTTTTCATTTAATTGTATATTTAACTTGTACCTTCTGACAAGGAAGGCCAGCAGAGATTTGCCATTCCAGTTGCATCCCCGCCTGAGAAACTTTGCCACAGAGGAGACTTTAAAGGACTGACCCATCAGTTCAGCGTCACTTACACGCCCCGTGCCCAACAGGTTGCCCAGCTCTGATCCTCGGCGAGCCCCTGCCAGCCCGGGCACGGGGGTTCCGCGCCTTGTGCCCCTGCTCCGATCAGCCGCGAGGCACGGACCGTGCCAGGGGCTGCTTCGCACGAAGCAGCAAAGGCTGATCTGTCGTTTCTGGGGTTTCTTTACCAAAAATGCCGAACAGGTTCCCTCCGCAGCGGGGGTTGCCGTGCGCTGCGGGGCATCCCCGGGCCCTGCACGGACCCCTCCCTGAGTCCCGCTCGGGGCTGGCGCCGCTGGGGGCGACCCCGGGGACACCGCGGGCTGCGCGGGGCTCCCCTGGGTGGCAGAGCCCGCCCCGGCCCAGCCCGGCCGGGCAGCGCCGGGTGCTCCGCGCAGCTGGGGGACCGGCGGCCCCGCCCGGCGCTCAGGGACCGGCAGCAGTGCCGAGCCGAGCCATGCCCCCCGAGCCGAGCCGTGTCCCCCCGAGCCGTGTCCCGCCCCGCGGGGACAGCCGGGCCGCGGGACAGCGCCGCCGGCCGTGTGTGTGTATTCCCCCCACCCTCCCCCGCGGGTGGCGTTGCCCTTTTAAGAGCGGCGCGGGGCGGCCGTGACGTCGCGCGCGCAGAGCGCTATCCCGGCGCGCCCGCCCGCCCGCACAGCCGGAGCGGCGGCGGCCCCGCGGAGCGCCCGGACCCGCCTGGCACCGCCACCGGCACCGCCGAGCCCGCACGGCCCGCACCGCCCCGCCGGCACCGCCGCCCTGCCATGCGCCGCGGCCCGGCGCCAGCCTCCGCCGGCGGGAGCCGTCCCGGCAGCAGCAACAGCAGCGCGGCGGCGGCAGCGGCGGCGGGCGAGCGCTGAGCCGCGGCCCCGCGGGGCGCGGATGTCCGCGGGCTGCCCGCGCCGGGAGCTCTCGCCGCGCTGACGGGGCGGGCCCGGCGCCCCGCTCGCCGCAGCGCCCCGCGCCCGCCCCCGGGCTCCCCGCAGCGCCGCCGCTCCCGGCCGCGCTTCCGCCCGCGCCATGGCGGGGAAGGCGGCGGCGGCCGGCGCCGGGGTGCTCCTGGTCACCGCCAACGTCGGCTCCCTCTTTGACGACGTGAGTACCGCGGGGGCCGGGGGGAGCGGGGGCTCCGGGGCCGCCCGACCCCGCGCTGGGGGTCCCGGCAGCCGTTCCGGCCGCGTCCCGGCGCTACCCGGGGGTGGGAGGCTCTGCCGGAGCCCGGGGCGGGGGGCGCGGGGCGGCGGCACAGCCGCGGGAGCGCCCGGGGCGGCGGGAGCGCCCGTGCCATGTGCCCGCCGCCGGGGGAGTCGCGGGGTGACACTGCCCGCAAGGTCCGGGGGCTCCGCCGCGCCCTGCCCGCCTCCGGGCGCTCCTCCCCGGCTACCGGCGGTGGTGTGACACGAAAATGCAGCATAATTTCTGTTCCGCGTAGTGTTTTCGGGCAAAACCTCGGGAGCGTTTCTCCCTGCTGCAAGTCAGGCGGGAGCACAGCTGAGCCCAGGGAGAAAGGCTCGCTTGTGAACGGAGGCAGATGCTGAGGAGTATCTCCGGGCTCCCAAACCCCCGGGGCTGCTCCCCGGGAGCCGTCGTGTTCCGCTGAAGGCAGTGGCGAAGCCCCCTGGGCCTGAGCGATGCTGACATGCCCCACAGCGCGACGGGAGCGTTTCCAAGGGTTTGCTGGTTGTAAAGCCGCGCACATCTGGCAGAGAATTAGGTCCAGACTCATGCTGTGTGTTGCTCTTGCCGTGTGTTAGGACAGGCTTTGCTGCGAGCCAGCCCGGCACATAGAGTGCTGAGGTACAATAACCAAGGGGGTTTTTTTGGTGTGTTCTTCAAAGTCTGCTTTGCTTTTACGTTGCTTTAAAGGCTGCCCTGAAGTTCACACTTTGATTTAAACAGCTGTGGTCGAAGTATGCAGATCATCTTTTCTCCAAGTTCAGTAAACTTTTACAGTTATCACCACAGTTGTGCAGTTAAATGTGTCCATATTAAGTGAATGCTGTGAAAATACTCGTTCCATAGTAATTGTCGTGGTTGTGGCTTTGGACGTGTGTAGTGTCTGTGTGTAAGTGACCTCATGTGGGTTTAGTGGGGTTTTGGCAGGTGATTCCTGCCGTGTGTCCTGTGTGTCCTGCTCCGTGTCACTGTCCCTGTCATCGAGGCCAGCACTTGAGTTCAAAGTGCTCTGGTGCCGTGACAGAGCGGGCACTTCAGAGTACTGTCACTGCAGGGATCCCGGGCTGTCAGACCGAGCCATTTCCTGGTTGTTCCCTGTTAGTATTCGAGGCTCTGTGTGTTCCTCGAGCGTGCTGGCTGTGCGCTGTTCTGGAGGGAACACTTTTCAGCTCCAGCCAGCCCTTGCCTTGCCGTGAAAAAATTAGTTTTCCACAGCAACAAAACCAGGCTCATTTAGATCAATTCCACTGCAGGCTGGGGAATTGGAAGGCTGATCTGAAGGTCTGTGTTTGTGCTCCTGGTGTGCGGCTGTTGGAGTTGGGACTGGAGGCTGCCTGGGCCGGCTTCTGGAGTTCTGTTGGTGCAGTTCAGGCGCAGGAAAGATGACATTAGCTGGGCTTGGGGACTCGGCTCTTGAGCTGTGTGTTGGGGCTTCAGGTGTCTGCTTCTTGCTGGGCCCTTCCTGTGCAGTCGAGGAATATGTTTCTCTGCTGTGATCTGGAGTGATTTCAGTCATGAACTCCTGCTTTGATAGACTGCACCTGAGCTGGGCCGTTCCTTTAACCCATGTTTTCCATTTCCCATTTAAAATTTCAGTTGTTGATACATATTTTAATTAAATACTACACTTTTACTCCAGTGTTGCCCGATCTTGAGGCAGTGTAAGGGTGTGAGCTGCCACAAGGTAGTGCAGGAATGTTGAGCAGTTGGGATGGCTGGGCTGGGCATCCTGCACTAACACAGTCCTGCCAGCTCATGCTCCAGGATCCCATCCACCACTGACCAGAGTCCTCTGGGAAGCATCCTCACCTGGAGTTCCAGGCCAAGTGATCCCGTAAAGGGCTGCTGTCAGCAGGCTGGGTCCAGGCAGGAGGCTCTGGTGACGGGGCTGGCTCTGCACGGTGGGACTCCTGCCCCCCTTCCACCCAGGGAACCCTTGCTGGCTCTGCACTGACCCATCTCTGTGTGTTTGAAGCAGCCTGAGCAGGGCTGTGAAGCAGTGACATGATTTGCATTTCATTTTATAGAAGAGCAGCTTAAAACATCTAGGTTTGTCTGGGTGGGACAGTCTTTCCTAAATCATTGGTGTTGCTGATCTGTCTGTACTTTTGCAAAGAGGGGAAAATTACTTTTTTTTTTTTTTTTTTTGCTCTCTAGTTGCCACAAGCAGGTTATGATAACACACCAGTTTGCTTCTGCCAGGTATCCACATCCACTAATTACCTGTTGCAGTGGTGACCTGGGAGCTCATGAATAAACATGAACAGCGAAGAGGGACTACAGTGGGTTGGCTTCATTCTGCTGCTTCATTAAAAATGTTAATACAGTATTAGATCTGTAAATACTCTTTCAAGTTTCATGAACGTGTGCATCTCATGAATATGAATGTGTATGATTTTTGGTACATTCATGTTTACTTAAGCATTTAATGCTTTCTAGCTATAGAAACATTTATTGTTTTTATCACAGTATATGCAGTAACAACAGATGGAGTTCAGGCTACCCTGGGGTCCCTTTCTCTATTCACCCTTCTCTGATGCCCCTGCCCATGGCAGAGCAATTCAGCTAGATGATCTTTAAGATCCCTTCCAACCCCAAACTTGTGATCCTAGCCTTTCCCTCTTTCTCTCCCTCCCTGTTTCCTTGCTTCCTTTGTCTGCACTGACAAAATTTCACATGTACCTTATGATGAGCTGAGTGCCATGGTGGGCACAGCATTCATCTGCCTGGCACTGCACTGCTTTTGCTGTACCAGGGTTTAATTACTTTGATGTCCTGGGTATTTTTACAATCTGTTGTATCCCCTTCATTCTCTTCAGTTACTTTAAATGGCTTAATGCTGCTTCTTTTCCCTGGGACAGACACCTGGGAATGAGGTGTGAGTAGCTGGTGTGGGGAGGCTGTGGAACAGTATTTTCTGTGGCGGAATCTCATATAAACAGTTTTATTACAGTTTCTGCTATGCTCACATTTATGCTCTATTTCAGGAGACTCTTGTTTTACTCCATTCTAAACCCCCTGTGCAGGAGGTGAAATTTTGAGGTAGACCAGAACTTGGGACAGCCCAAAACTTCTTGAGCTATATGAAAGTGATGATGGGGAGGAGGAAGCTGTTTTGTTACCTTTTGCAGTGTTTGAAAAAAAAAAATTAATAATTGAGGGATCTGAATCTGTTTTATCTTGAGCATGATGTTGTTGATACAGCATGGCCAGCAGGATATGGCTGTTGGCCCAGATGTGCAACCTAACAAAGCTGCGTGGTGGCACAGCACGGTGATACCTGGCTGTGGAACAGCTTAGGCTTTGTGTGCCCTTCTTCATCTCCTGCTGTGAAAAGGGTTTTGGTTTGAAAAATCCTTCACTGCTGCTTGTCTTCTGCTTCTGCACTAGAGGATGAGCTGAGAGGGGTGTGTGGGGGCAGCTGGTGGGATCGGGCTGTACGATGGAGCTGCACCAGCAGCAGTGCCCAAGCTGGCCTGTTACTGAGGTGCCTTTCCAGGTGTCCTGGTACAACGAGCAGCTGCTGGTACCTGTGCTTTGAAAGAGCTCTAGGCTGGTACCTGTTTGTAGCTCTTGCTTCGTTTGGTCTTTAGGTGGGTGATAGTTTCCAACATGGACAGCGAGGGATGCGCTTGCAATTGCACAGTTTGACAAGGTCAGTGTCAGCCCTGCTCAGAGTGGATCTAAATGCTCATCCTGATTTATAGCTCCCTGGGTGTCAGCTTCCAAGTAATCCAGCTCTTGGCGTCCCCAGCATGGGCTAAGGACACACACCAGCCATATGCTGGTGGAGTTACTGGTAACCAGTGCCCCTCCTGAGAGCTGCATGCTGTGGTCGAGGGGCACTTTGCATGTGGAGGCTGCACGTGTCCTGCTCACCACCAGCCCTTCACCTGTAGCCCACGAGGTGTAGTCAGTGACAGCTGAGCAAAGCCCTTTAAGTATAAATGGGGAGCAAGACTCAAAGCAGCCGTGCAATAAAGCAGTGACATGATGTTGTGCATCCATGTACTTGTAAGATTTAAAACTCTTTTCTGATTTGCTGAAGATGACTGGAGCAGCAACAGCACAGGCAGCACAGAGGGTGGGGGTCTGCTCCAAGATGGGTTTGTATGCTTAAAAAATCCACTTTAACAAAAAACCTAGCGTTTTTTTCTTCTTAGCAGATAGTTTTACAATTCTCTGAGCAAAAGAGTTTCTGTTAGGAGCTGGTACAGTGTTTAGCCTCCCTTAAGGATGCTCAGAGGATTATCATGTAGCCAATCTTCTCCTTTTGATTAGGTGTTATCACTGACAGCAAGAGCACACAGAACATGAGGAAGTAATAGTGGCAAAGTGCATTATGTAATTACAGCTTTCTGTTAATGTGGTTTTATAATAGGTAGAGTTTTACAGGTTGCTGGCTTTCCATGAATTGCCAGTGTATCAGTGTGATGGTTTAAAAGGATTTATTTCCTATTTTATTTCATATTTGAATATGAAATCATGCAGTGTGAGTAGGATACCATAGAAAGAAAGCCTTGCATAAGCATCTGATAGTTTATTAACTTGGGTGAGCAGTAGACCATATTTTAAAGGTTTTATTCCTGTTCCAAAGTTTTCATCATCAATTTTCTTACCATAGAATTTGACTTCAAAGACACAGAATAATACCAGTCAAGCTCTCAGATTTCATGATTTTTCATAAAAGGCTGATCTTGTTTTTACTTACTTTTTGTCTTTTTCCTTTTTCTGTTATTTATTTCAACATACATCTTCCACACCCTGCAGATTATTTCCTCTTTTACCTCAAATGCTTTCTTTCCCTTTTTGTGCCATGTGTACTCAGCTCTTCCTGAAAGCTCTCCCCTTACTCCTCATTTATGATTTAAATTGAGGGTGTAATTTAAAAAAAGGAGGCTTTTCATTTGGAGTTTCATGTGCGCCTCAGACAACCGTCAGGAAGGTGAGTGTGGCTGCCCTGAACGCACCTTCTTCTCTGTCGAAGAGGAGATTCCACCAGGTTCAACTCCAAAGTTTCCTCTCCCCCAGGGCAGACCAACACACCATGCCTTGGCATCTGTGTGGGAAGAGGAAAGCAAGTGACTGAAGCACCTTGGAAGACAAACCTCAGGGAGGTGTCTCCTCCACCCCTGCAGAAGACTGGCTGCTCTAGTTGTAGCTTCGCCTTGTCCTCTGCCCCTAAACTCTTAGCTTAAATTGGAAAAAAAGGAAAAAGGCAGGCAGGTGTGACCACAAGCCAGTGATGTGCTTTTACTATGTGGAAGTTCTCAAAATACCTCTAAGTTAGTGTAGGTTAATACTTTATTCTCTAACCATCTTCTTTCACTCTCTTGGTGAAGAACAGGAAGTGGTCACAGAAAAACAAGACTCTATGTCTTTGGTGGCTGCTTGAATGGCCTCTCAGAGTAATTTAGCATCCTTTTAGCATCTTTATTACTGAAATGACATCTTCCCCCGATGAAACTTCCAGGGAAATGTGTTATTTCATGTTGTGGGAAAGGTCACATTAAGCACAATAATCATCATTCCGGGGAATAGTGAGTATTAAAAGAAAAATGTTACTTTTACTGCTTTTCTTCCAATAGTATGTAGTAGTTATTTGACACTCTTAGCACTACTATCATTATTTGTACGTCATTTTTAAATGTAAATGTTCTATTTAATCGCTTTAATTTTTAACACTTTCCCTATTATTGGCAAAGATTGAAATTAAAGCAGTTATTGACAGCAAACAAAAGTGATCATTGCTCCTATATGATATTTGAAGTCAGATATAATTGATGGTTTTCATTAATGTCTTCAAGTTGTTAAGCACTTGTCTTTGTGAGTCAGTCAGCTGTAATAGATAATAGTCTTGAAAGCAGAACATTAGAGCTAAGGAAAGCAATTAAAACCCTGTGACAGCGCTGCAGTTTCTCTTGTGGTGCAGGTACCTCAGTCGGGGGTTCAGCAGCTCCCAGGGGCTGTTTACTGGCACTGACACTGGGTGTTTACCAGCCTGTAGCACTGAGACCTCTAGGCTATAATTTGAGGTGGGACTTGCAGCCCAGGGATGTGGTTTCAAGTGCCAAACTCCAACATGGAGAGCTTTCCTTTCACTTGTGCCTTGAAGGACTTTCCCTTCAGGTTTTCATTTGTCCTCAGTAAAACAGCTTCTGATCTTTTCTTGTGCTGTTTTTCAGTCGCTGAAAAGCTCTCCTGCCTATATTCCTTGCCAAATCCTGCTGTCCCTGCCTTTTCCATCTCCTCGGTTTCCTATAGTTTCACCTCTGTTTCTTTTCTAATAGAGTTCACAGAAGCTCTAGTCAGGAGAGGCTTTAATGTCACATACAATTGTAGCAGGGACAGAAAAGCCCAGGAGTTGAGTGGAGGTGGTGGGTGACAGAGGGGTGTGCAGGGCTCCCTGCTGTGTCTCCCTGGGCTGGGCATCGATTGGCCATCCAGCCAGGGGTTCTGCTCAGCCAAAGCTTTTGGATAAGCTGCTGCTGAAGGAGGAGAAACCCTGATCTCTTGCACACACACACGTGCTCTTGTTTCTAAGACAAACGCGTGGTTTTGTGTTTGCCCACTTCCCATGTCCATGCTTGGGGCCACAGCTGGCCGGCCATCTCTCCGCCGTCCACAGCCTGGGATTGTCTGCTGCTTGTGGATCACTGACAGCTCCAGAAGTGTTGGAAGCATGGCATTTGATCACATCACATGTTTGCTCAGTCTTTGAAAGCCAGAACTAAAAAAATGTTGGTTTGGGCTGGTTTGCCGATGCACGTGCAGAAAAGCTCTGTGCTGCTCCTTTCAGGCATGCCCGGGGATAGTGCACTGAATAATGCTGGAACCAGGTGGTTTGGGTTTTTTTCTCTGACACACAAAGCACATTGTGTTAAATTAGGCTCAAATTTGGAATCCATAGTGTTGGATTGCAGAACTTGTGGCTGCAGATTGCTGTACAGGACGCCAGTAACCACAGTTCAGAGAGGGACTGTGTACCTGTGCTGTACAGCACCATCCATCCCTCAAAACAACCTGGAGAGAAAAATAACTGCTTCAGGACAAAAGGTATGTTCCAGGAGGAATGGTGGTTAATGGTGGGAATGCTGGACTGGGCTCTGGAAATGGGGCTCAGTTTACATTAAACCACAGAAATCCTGCGTGACCCCAAGGAAGTGGCAGCAGATTCTCCAGACAACTGCCCTTCCAATTGCCACCAGAGGTATTCCTGTGCTTGGGACAAGCTGCAGACGTGGCGTCCTGGTTCTCCTGCCAAAAATGGGAGGATTTTGGAAGGATGCTGTGGAGGTTCTGAAGCTGGTGTGGTGGGCAGCTGTGATGGGCAGGCGAACTGGGAGCGCAGCTCAGCAGCTGGATCAGGCTGTGTGAGGGGAGAGCTGTCAGGGAATGGACTGTGCTGGTCATGGGTGAGAGCCAGGGCGAGGGCTCATTCTTTCCCCTTTAGCTCGAGGAAGGCAGAGGAGCACCACGTGCAGTCTGCAGCACGAACCTGTATGGGCATGCACCACATTTGGTTATGGAGAAGTTCCTGGCTAAACAAAGGCTCAGTTAATCTGAGCTCTGTGAGCCTCCTGCTCAGCAAGCGGCTCCTTGGCTGGCGCAGGCTCGAATGGCAAAACCAGCTCTTCAGACAGGCTTTACAAGTCTCTCTTTAGTTAGGGGAGTAAGTAAAAGCAGGGAAGGATGCTCCTGTAGATCTGTGCTTTGGTGAGGCTCGCAGAGGCTGTTTACAGGATGTGGATAACGTCACCTTCTCTAGAACGTTCAGCTCTGGGTACGAGGCTTCACTCCCGCGGTGCAGGAGTGGCCGATCGCGGGCATTGGGTACCATGGGAACACACCGTATCCAAAACCTGTTTGTTTTACTTTGCTGAGGTAGAGCTGCCTCTACGTGTTTGCTCCTCGTTTTCCAGTTTCCACCTTGTTCTTGAAAAGAGATTTATTTTTTTTATTGTCCTTGAATGTGTCATCAAGGCACTGGGTGTTAATGGCTGGACTCCTTGGAGCAGCTCCGTGCTGGGCTGGTGGCACTCCTGACACTGCAGTGGGTGAACAGTGAGTGGCACATGGGCTTTGGGAGCCCATGAATTCTTTTGTTAAAGCTTTTTAAGTGATGCCATGGGAGCTTGTTTTGAAGTTTTTTGGTTTTCCTGGTGTGGCAAACTCTCTAATTTTAGAGGCTTTACCAATCCCAGTGGGAAAAGCAAAACTAGTTTTCCCGTAGGAACAGCTCAGAACTATATGCTGAACTCTGTGGCAGTCAGTATTTGTTTGTGTGTCAAGCAAACATGCAAAGAAATTGTACAAAACTCTGTGGCAGTCAGTATTTGTTTGTGTGTCAAGCAAACATGCAAAGAAATTGTACAAAAATTACTTGGGAGAATTCTGAATTCATTAAGTACCATCAGCCAGCATTGGCTCTGTTTTAATTACTTCAGAATTCTTGCTTATTTAGGGAGAGAATTTGTGCCTTTCTCGAACTGTCTGAGCAGTGAAGACCTTTCTGTGCACTCTTGGGCAGACAGCTGTTGTTGGGTCCAGCAGCGCAGCAGATTTGCACAAAGGAGTTTCCCTTTGACAAAAGCATTGGGTATTTGTGTCCCTGACCTCACCATTCAAAATGGTTTTTAAAACCAGCTGTTCAAAGTGAAAGTGTTGGTCTAGAATTCCTATCGTGCTTTTCATTGGAGAAAGAAATGGAAGAACTGTTTGGGGTTTTTTTGTTTTGTTTTAATTTATTTTTAACTACAAATGCTGCCAGGCACATGAAGGAGTCAAGAACTGGGTGGAACAATATGATAGGACAAACCCACTCACTTCAGAGAACTGGATGTGACCCAAAAATCTTCTGCTAAAGCTAGTTTGTTTTCATGAACTGGCAGTGCTGTTTTTCTGGGCTGGGAGGACAGGCCCAATCCCAGCTCGGCTGCTCACAGGGCTCTGCAGCCAGACCTCATTTGTCTTGTGGGACAGCATTTTAGCAAAAAGGAAGCAAAGCCTTTTCCCTTCAGCTGTCCTTACTAAATGTTAAAGTATTTGTGATTTATGACCACTGTGCATCTTTTACTTATCTCAACAAACGAAGATCTGTAGTTCCTTTCCCACTTTTTCCTAAGTTATATTAATGTTGTGTGGATCTACTTGTTCTTCTAGACAGAGCTGTCAGCCAGATGAAGGGAGATACCCTTGATAAGTAGGTGAATGTTGGTACAAGACTTGCTTGTGTTGCTTAAAAATAATGAACTTCTGTGAACATTCAGTGTATAATGAAAATCCATATTAAACAGGTAAGGGATTTGCTTTATGCTACATTCAGAGCAGTGCAAGAAAGGTCCCTAAGGAAACGCTAGAGAGTTTGTGGTACGTCCATCCTTGGAGGTGCTTGGAAGCTGTCTGGACATGGTCCTGGGCAGCTGACTGGGTGACCTTGCTTGAGCAGGGGTCAGACCTCCAGAGCTCCTTCCCAACCTCAGCCAGACTTTGTGACAGCCAGGCATTATACAATTTTCCTTTTTTCTTTTTTTTTTTTTTTTAACTGCTGATGCCATTGCCCATTGCTTTCCAGCACTTGCTGGGGCTGACTGCCTACTTCCTTGTTCAACTTCTTTTGGCAAATCCTCATCCCATTTTTATCTGCTTTTCTGTTACAGACATAGACCATTTCCAGATGTTTTGCATAGTGATTGTGGTCCAGGAGCTGGAACATGCACATGCTTTCCTGAAAACTTGAGGAAAAACATGCATGTTATCTGTCAGCTTATAAAGTCTCTAAATCTTGTGAAAGCTTCATCATGTCCTATTAGTGTGTGGGAATTGGAGTCTCCAAGTCAGGCTCACAGTTCTGATGGGTTTTGTTTGTTTGCTTTTCTGTTGACATTTCAGTAGAAAATAAATATGCTGTTCCCAGTTACTTCAGAAGTGGGAAGGAGCCAGAAGACCATTCCAAGTGCCTGAGACAGTAAGGGCAGTGGATCCTCAGGGTTCAGTGGCAGCTAATGAATGTAGTATTTACCCCAAATGAAGCAGCAGCAGAGGCATGAGATGGGAAGTGATTCAATAGCAGAGTGGCTGCTTCACTTACATGTTTCTGTTTTATCTGCTACTGTGTTTGCAGTATTGCTGTTTGTCACTCAAAGCATGATTGGTCCAAAGAACTGCGCTGAGAACTGGGAAGAGATGTTGTCATAGTGCAAAAGAAAAAAAAAAAAAAAGGGCATTTCTCTTCTGTATGTTTTTGTTCAATCCCCTGGTCACGTACAGCAGGGTGAGCTGCTATTCACATTTGCACAGTCAGAGCTTCTTCCAGCACTTCCTGGGCCTGGTGTCTGAGGAGCTGTGGATCTGAGGGGCTGTCCAGAACTGCAGATTCGTGGAACAGGGCTCGGCTCCCCTCCCTCAGCAGGACCAGGCTCGCCTGATGCCTTTGCCTCCAGCAGCAGGGCAGGTTCAGACCCTTCCCTCTGCGGAGAATTCCAGACTTGGCTCAGTAGGGTTGCCCAACCTGCATTCGTGCCCTGGGGCTGGCTGGCTCCTTTCTCCCTGCCACGGTGAGATGCTGGGTGTGGGTGCTCCGGGGAAGGGGCACAGCCCTCTGGGGACAGGGTATTGGGGCCACAGCTTGAACTCAGGAGATTTCACGGGGAGTGAGTTGCCCTACTGGAGCAGGGAACAGCACAGGCAGATTGGGCGAATCTGAAGGATACTCTGGGTCATAAAGGAAGGAGAGGCTGGTGGGGCCTCTTGAGGCCATGGATATGTCTCTGAATCTCCCTGTCCCCTTTCTGCTAGCAGAAAGCAGTTTTACAGCTGTGTGAATTCTTTGTTAGAAGAGTCTCTGTCTCATCTGCTGCTCAAGGTGCTGGGCAGGGGTTTTTCTGAAAGCCTGTGCATGGCCGTGTCCTGGAGATGGAGTGATGGAGGGACCCTGTTGTGCTACACACCACAAATGCACAGGAGTACTTGGTTCTGAATAGTTTCTGATGTTCAGGTTCACCCTTGCAATGAGACCTAGAAGCAGGGACAGGGACTGGAGCAGAGGAGGATGGCCAGAGTTCCTATCCAGAACTGCAGCCATCTCTCTGGGATGTCACACAAATACTGAAGTACTAATGAATGTCCTGGATAATAGACAGTTGTTTAAAAAAAAAACCAAACCAAAAAAAACCAACAAAAAACCCAAACAAAACCAACCTAACAAAACCCAACAACAAACAAACAAACAAAACAAAAACCCCACAAAAACCACCAAACAAACAAAAAACAAAACAAAAAACCCCCACCAAAACAAACAAATAAAACACGGCCAAGAAACAAACCCAAACAAAACCCAAAACTCCCAAATCCCCAAACAGTTAAAAGTGAATGTTAAGTAGCCTCATACTTGGCAGGAATGTTGTTACTGTTTTTTCTTCCAAATACAAGAATAAACCAGTAGTGAATCTGCCTCAGCCTTGGTGAAAAGCTGGCTCTGCTCAGGAGTCTGGAGATGCTTGGGTCATGTTCCTTAGAGCTTTTGCTGAGAACTGGAGAATATATTAGACAGCACTTTAACTGTGTTTCCTAGAACTGTGCGGATACTGACACTTCATGCATCCTAGAGGGAGATTCCTCCAGCTGCTCTGCATTTTCAGAAGGTGGTGTTTTAGCATTTATTTTAGTGGTATTTTAATTTGTTGAAAAATGTGAGGACGTTATCTGGAGATCTCAGCAGAACTGAAACTCTTACTTTGTCTTCACAGCACTTCTTCCAAAACCTCTTAATTAAACCATGAACTGATTGTTTTTGTTAAATGAGTATATAAAGAAGTGGGAAAACTTCTGAAGTTGTTTGTTAATGTAGGAATTTCCAGTAATGTTTCTGAAATGTGACATTCACAGAGACAGCTTATTAGACTATTCCATGTGTTTTGTTTAATTTCTCATGTTCTTCCTTGCTTAAAAAGGATATTTTTCCCTTAGTATATATTTTTAGGTAGAAAAAGGCTGGTGTACAGTGTCGGTGGTTGTAGATGAAGGGTATTCATGGCCTTCCTATGTTGTTTAGGGCAGTGTATCCATTTGATTCATATGCCCAACCTGATGTATATCACTGTAAGTATAATCCTACATCCTGTAAAATAACTGTGGGATTGTGCAAGCGTATCTTCTGTAGAGCATAAACAAATCATAATGTGAAAATATAACAGGTAAATTTGCTAAAACCACATTTGGAATTGGGGGGGTTTACTTCAGATGACTTTTCCATGTCTCTCTAAGCACTAGCTGTGACTTACCATGGGAGACAAATCTGTGCTTTTTCCAAATAATTTAAGTAACCATGAATTCAGATGGCATTCTCTAAGTAATTTTGGAAATAGATGTTATTCAGACCTCTGCAAAAAGAGGGTAGGAGCTGTTTTCCTCCCGAAGCACTTGATTCTGTATCTGCTGTTTTGAAAGTGCTGATTTGAGTACTGTGTTTGCAGTACTGAGATCTTTGGATCAAAGCTCTTCTCACGGCTCAGCCTACTCTGGAGTAATTTGCTTTTTCCTAGAACAGTAGCCCTGACCTGTTCCTGGGAAGGTGACACACTGCTTGGCCTTCTCCAGAGGCGGAGGGTGAGCTGGATGGATGAGGGGGAAGTACGTCTGCTTTGTTCTTGCGGTGCTGCCTTTGGCTGAGTTCTGTGAGCCTGTAACATCTTCCCTCTGGTCCCTGAACCAAGTGATCTACGGGCAAACTGGCCTTTGTAATAAACCAAGTAGGCTATGGGAAGTCATAAAAAGTAGCTACAGGGGCTGCTTGCCTTTTTTCTTAGGGTGATTGGTAGAGCTGTTAAACACTGCCTTGATTAAATACTACAGACCGCTTAGTTCGGAAAACACTTGGAGTTACAGGTTTCTTTGGTCACAGTTCCTGTTGGGCTGAGTGGGGCTGGGAGTGATGGTGAGGGGTGCTGCAGTGGTCTGAGATGTGCAGAAATAGCCCCGACCCCAGCACTGCTCCCTGCCTTGGAACCCAGAATTTGTCCATCAGAGCCTTTTGCTGAGGCATTGCACCCACAGCTTTGGATGGCTCCGGCTGCACCGAGGGACTGGTGCCAGGAGGTCGTGTTATGAGGTGTCTTCTCCATGTACATCGGTGAGCAGGGTGTTAGGAGTTTATGTTCAGAGTTTAGAAATGCAGTTTGGTTGTGGTTAGTTGTGTAAGGGTTCTTTTTGGGGTTGGTTTTTTTTTTTTTTTCAGAGGTATTTTTAGTGTTTTGTTTGGGGGTTTAGGTTGTGAGGTTTTCTATATTTTGAAAGGGACTGGATCCTGACAACTTGAAGAAACTGTGAACAGGTCACAGTAAATACTGCCCTGGTGAACTGTGTTTCATGTGTGTTACTAGAGAGATGGTGAAGCTCTTCAATTCTTTTAGCCCTCATCTATGTTGGGAAGGGTAACCCAGACTGCAAGGCAATGAGTTTTCTTGGAGCAGTGCTCTTCTGTCTGTCTCACACTTTTTCTCCTCCTTTTATCATTGCCTGTGCTTCAAATATGGATAAAATGGAAATTCTCATTTCTGAAGCCGTGTTGCATAAATATTTCTGTAGTATATTGTAAGATGTACTGGATGTTTAGAGATCTCAAAACAGGAGCAGCAACTGAACTAAGTTAATATTTGTGATTAATTGAGCTTGTGGTGCCTGGAGAGCCCCATGACAAGTACAATTTGCAGTACAAATGCAGTGTGAATTATAATGCATACTATGGAGACAAGGTGTCAGTATGGGAAAACAAACTGTTAGAAAACCTTCCTAAAATTCAGTGCCTGATACTGAACCTGGAGTATAGCAAGTATTGTACCTTGTGGAAAATGTGCAAAGCAAATACCCAAGGACGCGGCGTTAACAAAGCTCATTTAAATGTGTGGGCACCTGACATAACTGCTGTGTGCTGGGTGAGCAGAGCTGTAGGTGCTGGCAATGTGTGTGTTGGATTTGGAGAGCCTGCTCTACAGTTTTGCTGCTCTTTCTAATAACATGATGGGTTTTGCTTAAATAATGTAACTGGGAATAGAAGTGTGATTACTTCAGGGGATGCTGCACTATCAGCAGAGTGATCACATTGTGCATGTGGTTTGTTTGCACTTTAATTAATGTGCCAACCTGCCTGTTAGTTCCCATGCTGTTGGGTGCACAGATCGAATGGAACTTGTCCTGCCACCTGCCCTGACTTGGGACCAGAGGGGCTGCTAGGAGGTGAGCATGATCTGAAGAGGAGCCCAGCAAATGGTTGGGTTCGTTTGTGGGTGTTAAGGATGGCAAGAATCAGTTCTCAAGCCCATGTTCCTCGTGGGGCTCTGGAAATGGCTGTGAGGGTCTCTGGCCAGAGACACTGAGTGCTGTGCTGTTTGGGAAGTGGCTCAGCATACGTGCTGATAAAATTGAGGTGCACAGTTCTCTGAAGCATCCTCCCTCCAGACTGCCTGATACTTACTCCTTGGATAAATTGCAGAGCACAAACGAAGGCAGGGGGCAAAACTGCCCTACTTTCCTTGAACAGTACTTCAGGCTTTCACTGGAATTCATCGCTGCATCTTGTTTACTTCTTTGAGTGTTCTTTGCAAACATTGGCAGCATCAGACTTGGCCTTAAAAAAAGGAGAAAGTGTGCTATTTCTGTTCTACCTCATTTTGTTTAATTGAATATTTTTGAAATATGTCTGCCATCCTCACTTGGCAAGGCCCCTTGAAATCTCTAGCCCTGAGAAACTCTGCTTGCAATCTGTGAACTGGGGTTTCTTTTGGTTTTCTTTCTCAAGTTGCTATTCTTTTTTAAAACTCAGCACAGACGTTCCCAGCAGTTACAGAAGAGTGACTTAGTTTCTGACAATAGCCATACTTTGCTGACCTTTGCCAGGCTCTGTGAGTGGCTTGTCCCTGTGAGCTGGAGCTGCTGCAACAGAGCTCGTTTGGGTGACGACAGTTGTGCTCCGTCATGGAGCACTGGAGATAACAGGGAAATGAGAACATGCCAGTTTCTGGATTTGTACCAAGTAACTGCTAATTTTGGTAGTTCAACAACATTTAGAACTAGCATGTCTGGTGCAGACCTTTTTGTAATTTGTCAAATGGAACAGATTGGTTTTAAGACATTATTTAAACCAAGTTTAATACTCTACTAGTTTTTAAACCTGGCAGATAGCTAAAGGTACAAACCCCAAATGTAATCACTGTGTTATCTTCCTTCACAATGATTTTTATTACTTGGTATGTTGCAGCAATAAGTCTCTCTCATACTGATGTCCATCCTTCCTATCCAGGAGGGAGATGAACTATGTCACATCCTTTTATTTAATGAGCAAAAAGCATGAAGTGTACTTTGCTTCTCAGTTCATGGGTTTTCATGTCTTCATATTTTGAACCTGGTTTGTTTTTTTTTTTATCTTATCTGATTAACATGAGACTGTTCTGTTCAACAATAGTTTGTCAAATGCTAATTTGTTTGTTTTGATGGGGGATTTCATAAAGTAAAATCTTTATCTATGTAAGTAACTTCAGTGAACCTTTGAGCCTCTTGGTGTGAGTAAAATGAACAGGATTTTCCACAGATATAATTAGTAAAGCCAGAATAGGTGTTTTCAAAGAGAAACAGCTCAGGATTGGGTTGGAGGATAAGAAGGTGTGTATTATTCAGGAAGGAAGTAGGAAACATTGGAGTGGAGCTGTGTGTGAATTCTCTCACCCTTCTGTATAAGGATAACCCCACAAAGGTGATGTTTTCCTATATCTGCAAATATTTATTACATTAGATGGATTGATGTTTTAAACAAAGTAAAGCTCTTGATGAAATTTAGTGTAAGTTTCCATATGGAAACTATGTCAAATATAATCAAAGCAGACATGCAAAGTATTAACAATTGTGCTTAGCAAATCCTTTAAGGTTTTGAGAAGACCTTTATGTGTTAGGGATTAATGTGCTTTTTTTCAGATACTGAAATGGGACTTTTTCTTCTCGAACTGTAGTAATTGCTGGAAGTAGTCTGTGAAAATAATCTCACTGCGTCACTGCTGTAAAGGACTGGCCGTGTGGGTTTTGGACTCTGCCATTCCATTCCCACGCTCCTTGGGAGCCTCTCTCACGATGTTCTGTGTTACGGTGCAAACAACGTGGATTTCAGCTGCTCCTCGAGCAGGGGTGCTCTGACTACAGTTAACAGCTGCCTGAAAGGGTTACTGGATTTTTTGTTATTTCCTGAACCATCTCCTTGGACAACTTCTTAAAAGCTATACACCAAGTTTTCCCCTTGCAGTGTATTGTTTTTACTGTGTTTTGTTTGCCTTCATCAAGCGTTATGCATGGGTGTATACAGATTGAGGGCACTGTGTCTTCAGGTCAAGGTTGTAATAATAAAAACAGAGGAGCAAGGCAGCTTTTGAACTGTCACTACTTCACACACGTATGGGAGTGTGTGTGTGTGTGTATATATGTGTGCGTGTGCCTCTTAGGTAGAAGAGATGCAAAGACTAACTGGGAGGCTGGATTTTGAGTGATAGGCTGCAGTGTTTACTAGCACAGTGGAACGTTGTTTGGACTCGTGTACTGTAATTAAAGTGTTTTCAGTGCAGGGGATAACTGGCAGGATAAAAACTACTGTTTTGGTTTTTTTGCATCTTCCGCAAAGGTTCTTTTATGCCAAAGTGCTGAAATTCTGAAAAATCCTTCCCTTTGGAAAGTGGTTTCAGCTGCATCTTACAGACAAATTCTGCAGTGAAATCCTGCAAAGCAAAGATCCAGGCAAAGACTTTGCAGCTGGGTACACTGCTGTATATTTGAGGTGCTTCTTGTGTGATAAAGTTTTGTTGGGCAGGAAACAGCCTCATTCAGCCAAAGTTGCTGTCTTCATTCTGCTGATTGGGACGTAACCTGATTCCTGCTTTTTTCCCTTCCTACCTTTCTCCTGCTTTTCCCTGCTCTTAATAGCTTTGCAAACACAGATTAGGGCTGTGCTTTGCAAGTTAATTCTTTCCTTTGCCCTTGTCACTACACGTTGTCCAAGCGGCACAGCAAAAATGGGTCCAGCGGGATGTCCGGGGTCTTCCCAAGCTTCATCCTAAGATGCAGATTTCCATTGCGGTAAAGGAGGAGGTGGGACCGGACCCATTCCCAAGGCTCTGAAGAAGGGGTTGGAGAGGTAGTTGTGTTGCTCTTTACAAGCTCATAGCCACGGAAAAGATCCTGCTGAGGAGCCTCCTCCGTGCCTACGAAGGGAAAAGCAGATTCCACTTGTCCTACAAGCCATTCCCAGCACTCCTGGTGTGCCTTTCTCTCAGATGCCTGGCCAGCATGTTTTATTCATGTGTTTTGAGGTTAAGCTTGATTTCAGGTATGCCCACAGACAGGCTTTGCAGAGGTCTTCAGTGTTTCTCTCCTTCATCCTCAGCAAAACCTGTGGACTGCTTTATACCCTCATCTTCATTCTTATCTCACCTAATTAATTCCCAGGCATTGCAGGAGCCCTTGGCAGTGATGATGCTTCCAGCTCTCCTGGCATCTGTTTTCTCTCAACAGTCTAATCTGCTGAGAATAGAAATATTTAATTTATAAGTTCTGCAGCCAATGTATGGGAATGCAGATGAAATTTATAATAGCTATCTGTGATCTTCTGGTTCCTTTTGAACTCTGCGAAAGGTGTCATGGAAGCTTCATATGTACTGACAGGAATGAGAAATGCTTTAAAAAAAAAAATAGAAAGGAGAGAGAGAGACAGAGACTGCCTGTATAAATTATTCAAGAATGAAAACCTAACAGAAACAGAGCTGCTGGATTTGTAGAGTCTACAGAAACCCAGAAGCCTGTTAAACTCCATGCAGCATTATATTAAAGCTTGTGTTATTTGGTATCATGTATGAGATTAATTTGAAGATTTCCCTTAAGAATGGTTTAATGACTGGTTCTGGCTGCTGGGTTTAAGACAACCTTGGCTCTACCTCTTGGGGCCAGTGACACTGTTGCTGTGAGCAGTGTGGGAACCACTGGGAAGCCAAGCAAAGAAATGATACAAGTGTTCCCTGTGTGTTAACAGTTCCGCTGTGCACAGTGGACAGGTTTCAGGAAGCAGGTGTGACCCAGCTTTGAATTGTCAGTCTGGTTTGCACCTTTGTATTCAGTGTTTCATATAATCACAGAATGGTTAAGGTTGGAAGGGACCATAAAGCTCATCTCGTTCCACCCCCTGCCGTGGACAGGGACACCTTCCACTAGACCAGGTTGCTCCAAACCCCATCCAACCTGGCCTTGGACACTTCCAGGAATGGGGCAGCCACAGCTTCTCTGGGCAGCCTGTGCCAGGGCCTCCCCACCCTCACAGCCAAGAATTCCTTCCCCATATCCCATCTAACCCTGCCCTCTGGCAGGGTGAAGCCATTCCCCCTTGTCCTGTCCTTCCAGGCCCTTGTCCCAAGTCCCTCTCCAGCTCTCTTGGAGCCCCTTTAGGTACTGGAAAGGGCTCTAAGGTCTCCCTGGAGCCTTCTCTTCTCCATGTGAACACCCCAGCCCGTCTCCAGAGCAGAGGGGCTCCAGCCCTGTGATTGACTTAGTGGCATCCTCTGGATTTGTTCCAATGTTTGCCAACACTGACTTCTTAAATGAAAGGGGAAGACTTGTGCTCATTTTCCTATGCATAGAATATCCAATCACGTATCTGTAGACTTCTTAAGAATTCATCAGATGATTGTGTGTATATTTTTTTCCCCCTTTTTCCCTCTGGATGAAGAAAGATGAGTAAATGAGGAAAAGTAAGCTTTTTATGATGGAGGAATTAATTGAAATGATTGCCACTATTGCTATTGATTTACCTCCCTAAAATTGGACAGATTAAAAGTCTCTTGAAATCAGTGAATCTTTTAAAACCAGGTCCAGTAAATGGAGATATTATTCTTCTTTCTCTAAAATTCAGGGCTCACATGGAGGGTGTCTCTTTCACTGGCTGTGTGAGGACATGCAGAGGGATCTGACCTGGTAGATCCAGCACTCAGCTGCTGAGGGTCATGAATTTGGGGAAGGGGATTTGACTTTGTATTCATTTGCTGTTTATACTGAGGATGTACTTGGGAAATCTGGTGGTTTATTATTTTAAAACCACCCTGTTGTCAGGTGTTTTAATATCTCTTACTGATGGCTGGAATATCAAACTTTCTGTGAGGCTGTGGAGGGAAGGTATTATCGTTATCATTTTTTGGTAAGTCTTCTATGCAGGGATATTTTTTCTTCTTTTTTCTGCTTTCTCTAGGTATCTGCTTTTATAGATGTCCTCATTTTTACAATGTACAATCCTTTCTCTTAGTGTTTTTCCTGCTGTTCACGTATCAATAGAGCAATAGAACTGTAATTTTCAATCCCTTGTACTAAAATAGGACGAATCTTTCAGAAACACACCAATGACATTTTCTTCTTGGACTTTGAAGAATTCAAAGGCTCAGCTTTGTATTGTGAGGAACACCAGAACCTGTTGGATTTGTTAGGAGCCTGGAGGCACTGCCAGGAGGGCTGTATACCTGCAGTGTTACCTACTTTGAAGGTGTTTAACAGTAAGAGAGGAAATGAAGTGGATTCTGAATAGTTGTTCTGTCCATGAGGATTAACTGTTTATAAGCAAGATCATGTGTGAATGAATTGGCACTCAAATGACACTTTATGGATCACTTTCAAATATAAAGCAGTGGTTTCTGCGGGTGTTTGCTGTAGAAAGAGGGTGTCTGTTCCCTTCTCCTGGTGCTTTCAGGTAGCTGGGCTGATAGTCCTGGGTGATGGTCTCTGATCCCTCTTGGAGCAGCTCCAGCAGCGGTGTTGACTGTGAGGGTGATCCTGGCCACAGCCGTGCTCTTGTCTCCATCAAAAGGTTATTTCAGGTTACCCAGTCACAGTGATGTAGAGCGACCTCCCTCTCCATGGGGATTGTGTGGTGCTATCTCTGTGGTAACCACCGCTCTGCCTTACATGGAAAAGGGATTTTTGGAAAATAAAGTATTTTTAGCTTCCCTAACCGAGTTGCAGCGTCTGGGAAGGTGGAGGGGCCAAAGCAGCATCACCAAAATCTTTCCTGGAGTCACCTGTTCATGATTTGAGCACACTGGATTCCAGCCTTGCCACTGCCTTCCATCCCTCCCCGTGTATCTGCAGGAGCCCTCCCTGCCCAAGCTCTGGGCATAGCGGGTCCAGCGGCACTGGGGTGGCTGTGCCTGTGGCCACTCGTGTCCCTGCCAGCCCCAGCACTGTCCCTGCCGCACAGCTGTGGCTCAGGGGACGCAGCCATGCTAGCCCAGAGTGGCCCAGGACCTTCTGTGTCATTGGTGCTCCCTGCATGGATGGTGCCCTGGTGTGTCCTGGCGCAGTGCCCATCCCTGGCAGTGGGTGCCCTGGAGAGGAGCCTCCCCTGGGCCGGGCCATGCATGAAGGATGGGCTGCTCCTCCTTGTTTAACATAACCTCTCAGCTGTAGCTGTTGTGATTGCTTATTAACAC
This sequence comes from Chiroxiphia lanceolata, assembly GCF_009829145.1. Lineage (NCBI taxonomy): Eukaryota > Metazoa > Chordata > Aves > Passeriformes > Pipridae > Chiroxiphia > Chiroxiphia lanceolata. The sequence continues at coordinate 6,994,673 of NC_045644.1, forward strand.
TCAAACAGCTACACTTTGGGATGTTTTCAAGGTGAAGGGTCCTCTCTAACACGAGGGTTATTCTCACTAATCCAAGGGATTGCTTTTAGGATTAATCCTCAGTAGTACCTACAAGCTAATGCTTGATCCTAGCAAGTAAGTTTAGAAAGGATGCTTCCGATGCTCTCAGGGTTTAGTTTTATACTGATCTAATAAATTGTGTTCCAGACTCAGCAAATTTGGACAAAAGAGACCTGAAAGTGTTGAAAAGCTGTGTGGATGTGGCACTTAGGGACATGGGTTAGTGGTGGCCTTGGCAGTGCTGGGGAAGCAGTTGGACTTGATGGTCTGAGAGGGCTTTTCCAACCTAAGCGTTTCTGTGGCTTAAATCTGGCACGGGAAGTGAAGACAGGAAATCAAAGGATGGTGAAAATGAAACTGTCTGTTGGGACTGGCACAGCTGGAGCACCTTTGGGCAATTCTCTTTGAGTGCATCCATGTGCAGGATGTCAGGCTTTGTGCTGGCTTTAGCTGTGGTAGAGCTCAGGTTTATGTACAGCAGAATCAGAAACTGTTTGGGCATGAGGTGCCTGCTGGGTGTTGACATCACAACCAGGGCTGGTTCTCCCACTGTTAACACAGCTGAGGAAAAGACATTTTAACCTTAAGCTCAGGCTCTTAATGTAGTAATAAACCCGAGATCTGTCACTGTTATGTTTGTCTTGCTCTTCTACCAAAGCCGAGTGAGGCAGATGCTGCTACACATCCTAGGGAGCTAATAAATCATCCCTAACTGGGGCATATGACAGCGCCCAGCCCTGAAGGCTGGGACAGATTAGTGGACAGTGTGCAAGGGAATGGCCCTCTCCAGGAGGTGTCCGGGCTCATCCAATGGCACCCAGACATTGGTCTTGGCAGCCCAGCTAAGGTCGTGCTGCTGCAGGGAGGGGTCTCTGCAGGATGTTGGCCTGCTCTGCCCGTCGGGCAGGTCTGTGTCCCACAGTGTCCAGGGCTGAGGTGGCTGCACATCCCAGTGCAGGGAGTCAGCTCTCTGTGGGAATCCCTGTCAGCAGCAGTGAGGTAGATCTGGGTGGCTCCACTCAATGTGCAGGTGGTCACATGGGGAGTGCCTGGACAAACTAGTCCAAAACATCAGACTTTCAGAGCGTTTTCACAGTTAGGAAGGCCAGGCAGATATTTTCCTTCAAACACATCTATGTTGATTAATGCACTCTTGAGGATCTGTTTTGTTCTGATTTGGTTTCTAGTAATGTGACAGAAATGGGACTTGCTCTAGAGGAGGACACTGGGCAAATGGGGGGGGTGTTAGGGCAAGGTCTCAACTCATGATGACTAACCTGTCTCTCTTCCCCACTGCCCAGTGAAAAAGCTGTGTTGGTGGCTTCTGGTGGCCTGTGAGCCTAGGCCAGCTCTGCAAGTGAGGCAGAACTGGAGTGCTGTGGGGGAGGAAATGAGGACTGCAGGTGGTGAGAATGGGCAGAAATGACTGAGGTGCCACATCCCACCCGACCCAAGGGAAGGGGCAGTGACAGGCAGCAGGGCTGAGCAGGTTATGCCCAGTGCCCAGGCCAGGAGCTGCTGCAGGTCAGGATGAGCTGCCTGGTGCCAGCTGAGAGAGTGGGATTAGGGACTTGTAGAAAACTGAAGTATTTCGTGAGACCTAAAGTAAGAGAGGGAAGCGTTTGGGGATTAATGCTCTTTAAGTAAAAACATAAGCCAGATCTGGGGATCTTTCATGGCTTGCATTTCCCTGTCCTCCTGGGTGAAGCATGCTGGAATTCCCTGCTCTGCTCTCCTGCTGGTGCCACTGCACTCATCTACAGCCTGACAAAGCTGTTTGCTTGGGAATGGCAAATGCCCAAAAAACAGTTCGAGGCCTGACCTGTGAGTTCAGTGCCTGTTCCAGCTTTGCCTTGGGCACTATTAAGATTTGCATTAAGTGCTTTGTGTCTCTGTGGAAAATAATGTATATTGGGTAATGCAGGGTGAAGTGCAGGTTAAAGTGCTTCGAAAGCACCAAAATGGACTTGGAGCCCAAGTCCTTGATGTTTTTATTATTTAATTGCTATATTTGCTTTATTTGCTGTGGTGGCAGTATCTTTGTAACACATTAAGTCAGACTTCCAAGATTACAGAGTCTTCAATTTAAAATGCTGTGTCTTTGCACTGTTATACAGTATTAGCCAGTAGCATAGTTTGGGAGCAGTAGTTTTGGAAAGAATAAGTTGATTTTGGAGATGCATTGTTCAGAGTAGCTCTTGTGGGCTAAATACCTGTTTTAAGGCTGGAGTGCATCTTGCATGGTGGTTTCCTTCAGAGAAGATCCTGCAGGCTCACTCCTATCAACAGTAAGGGGAAATAATCTGGATTTTGTTCCTGTTTAGTCAACAAGAAATTGATAGGAAGGAATGTTTTTGGATGTGAGAGCCTTCTGAAAGGGAAGTAAAACCATAATGAGACATTTGCATATCTCTAGAAGACACAAAGGCTGCCCCTCCTCTGTGCTGGGCTGTTAAGTGTTTGCTATCTTATTTACAGTAGGTTGAAGATTTGGTCAGTGTGGGAACAATGATGCTTTTCTTCCTCACTGCTCCTTTCTGATACTAGTTGGTGTACTCTTCAGAGTACTGAAGAGCTCTGAATAGCAGGCTCTTGCCTTTAACAATATCCTTCTGTTCTGGAAGTGCAGGGCTGCTTCCAAGATCATCTCTGATGGAATTAGAGGGTGTTTCCTGAGTAACCTTGACCTTGGGTTTTAAGGCTACTGAGTGAAGTGGTTTTGTCCTTGGTTGTGTTGGAACTGTGAATGAAGCATTTAAAAAAACCCCCCATAATCCATACTTTATGCAAGTTTTCTAGGAAACTCTACTTTTTAAAAATACTAATTAAGTATTTTAATTTTAATTAAAAAACCGAAAATATTTCCTTTTGGAAATGTGGAATGAGGCTCTTAGACCCTTCCTGCTCATACTTTAACCATATAAAAATCCAACCTAGAATGACAGATGATTAGAAGCAAAATGGATTTAATTAACTTTTGACCCTGTCACTTTAGGCCTTTTAGAGCTCAGTGAAATCTTCACCTTAGAGTCGGCAGTGCTAGTTTTAGTACACACTTGTTTCCTCTGCTATTCCCTGTAAACTGTACGGTCTCAGTGTCTCCCCACTGTGTAATTAACTCCGGCAGCACTGTGGGTCATCTTGCTATTACAGCAAGAAGTGTCAAAACTCTGCCAGTGCCAGAGTCACACCTCAAGGACTTTAATTCCTCAGAGGAGACAGATCCAGAGATATATGCATATATACCCCCCATATATATAGGCATAGCATTCCGTGGGGGTGAGTGAATCTGCAGCCTGTAATTGGAATCCAACTTGGCTTGATCCAGTGGCTGCCCTGAGCACCGTTTCTGTCAGTCTGTAGTTAAGTATTCATGGTTAATTTTATGTGTGCTACGGCTCTGTCTAGGGTTTGAGAACCTGCCTGTACACACTCCTGTGATCAGGCTGTAAATATAATTATAGCTTAAAAGTCATAGCTGAAGCAGAGAACCAAGTTGAGCATGTGTAATCTGGGCCACCTCATTAGTGGCTTGTCTGTGTGGAATGTGCTGAGGAGAAGCTCAGTCTGATGGATCATCAGGGAACCCCGACTGGGATTTGGCTGTGAATCTGTTTTCATCCTGAATTGTTTTCTGACTGTAAAGCTGCACGAGGGGTGTGTCTAAAGATACCCATCAGAGCTGCTACTGTCCTGATTAAAGTGGGGCCCCATGAAGGGCTCCCCTTGGCTGCAGACCCCCTGTCCTGCTGGAGCATGGCCTGACCATGCCCTGATGTGCCGATGGCTCATCCCGGGCTGTGCTGCAGCTCTGGGAACAAACCAGGGCCAGCCGGGCTCTGGGGCGCAGGGTGGCGTAATGAAGAGGCTGGAAATAACCAAGTTACTGCTCTGAGGGGAAATTAATTGCTCCATAATGGTATCCTCGTTTCCCTGAGCCTGGTGGGATTCCTTGTCCCGTGCCCTAGTTCTGGTTAGGAGCTGTGGCTGTAGGCTCTGAAGCAGCACATGGCATATATTCATACATCAGTCAGGGAGGAGACTCAAAACCAAGGGGGCCTGCAGCTTCCAGAACCCTTCTGAGCCCTTAGGAGTGGTCACAGCTTCATCATTTACTGTCTTTTGCACTTTATGTGTACTGTGAAATGATCAGCATCACCATATCCTTAACTAAGACTGGAAATTGGAGAGGGGAGGGGAGATTCCGGAGTTTTAATCCTGTTCGTGGATTTAGTGTGCCTTTAAGGATCTCTGACATGCCAGTTATGGTTGAAAACAAGTAGATCTGTTTTGGATGTATTAAGCTGTACTCTGTCACTTCAAGCTGTCTGCTCTCAAAATAAGTGGCAAAGCAGGTGAGCTGACACTGAGCTCCAGTGCCAGCACCTTTTAATGTACTTGTCACATGAGGACATCTGTGCTGGCACACTGGGTGGAAAATTGAGCTCCTGATCCCCAGAAAAGGCAGTGTAAAAAAAATGATGTTTTGCTATGGAATTTGAGAGGAAGCTTGAGACTACTGCTTTGATGGGACTGTGGTTGACCTCTGAAGTTGGACAACGTACCAGGATGGATGTAGCCACTCTGAGTGTATCAGAACTTTAGTTTCAAGTAGAGATATAGAATTAGGTGATATACCAGGTACTAACTACAAGTACATTAATAAATAATTACACTTAGTTTTATTAACCTGTAACTGCAATTAGGGATAAATTTTTTGTAACCATGGAAAATATTTGTGTGAAAACTTCAGGGAAACAAAAGCCAGTTGGGCACATAAGAAGGCTGTAAGAACAGGGTGGAAAAAGAATTTTTACTTGTTCAGTTGTTTTTTTACAATCGTGAGTGTAGTGCCCTCACTTGTATTTGGCTTTATAGTTAAAAAAATATTCTGGCAGTCAAGTACACATCTTACGTTTTTGGGGGAGGAAATTCCATTTCTCCTGAGGATCTGAAGTTTGGGTCAGCATTCAGGTCATCTGTTAAAGCTCCTCCTTGTCCCTCTGTGTGTCAGTGCCTGTGTAGTTTTTGGAAGGAGGTTGAGCATGGCCAGGCTTTGCTCCACACAGGACACCGGTGACCCAGGACAGGGCTGCTGCCGTGGGTGGCTCTGGGGGTGTTGGGAAATGTCAACTGCTGGATGCTTCCAGCAGAGCTGGAATTGGTGAGAGACCAAGTTTTTAGTGCTGAGTTCACTCTGAAAACTGAAATCTGTTTCAAGGATAGAAACAGTTGCTACTGTGTAAAACTAAGTTAATGTGATGGTGAATTATTTGCTGCAGGATTTGACAGTTTCCATAACTCTTTTCCTCTGGAATGGACTATAGACTGTGTCGGTGCCATGAGGCAGAGAACAGGCTGTCAGTGTAGAAAAGTGGCACAGTGAAAAATCTCCATATAGCCTGATGTTACCACTTCTCTGGGTGAGGGAAATCTGGTATTGCAGGAGATAGTGAGCATCTTGTGTTATCTCAAACAATACTTGTGATCTCTGGGGGGACTGCCAGCTTGGAGGGGAGTCCAGCATATGCAGTGCTCTTGGGAAATCTGAAACCAAACATTTTTCTGCTCTGTCTGTGCCACAAGCTGGGCAGCACTACGCACACTTCTAGGGAAACTCCTGGAGGAGGCAAGGCAGAGGAATAGCGTGTTTCCCATGGCTGTCCTGTCTCCTCATGTGCCTGGTAGTAAGACATAATGTCCCAGTTTAGCAGTATGGACTGGCTCATGTCCATGCTCTCCAGCACCTGAATCTCACTATTTTTATCATTCCTGGTCTGCCTCATTCCTGAATTCTGTGCCGTGGGATCAGAGGGGATGAGAGAGAGAGAGATAGGTGAACAAAGTCAGTTCAGACCTGCTTTGTTGCAGTGGGGTTGCTGTAAAGGCTCCCTTTGAACCTGCAGCTCTTGGGAGAGATTCAGCAGAGTAAGTTTAAAACGCCTGATGTTGTAGTGAAGTGGTGTATTTGTTTTACACATCTGCCTTCCCATTGTTCTCTGTGATGGTTCAGTGATTTTGAACTGTTGATGCTAATTTGCAGGAATATTTTCCCTCTAGGAAAAAAAAAGAGAGTTGTCCTTGATTATCCAGGAGCTCATCCCTGGCCTCAGAATCCTGTTTAGTGGCCGTGTGCCTGCAGGGGCTGCTTGAGGGTGATGGTTCCTGAGGTGCAGCCTCTGTTCTTCCCCCTCTGTGGGCCCTTTCCACGTCAGGAGGCATCAGCTCCAGCATGAGGGACATGGGGCAGTTTCCAGGCCAAGGGAATGGCAACTGTGTTGATAGCCTTAATTCTCAATCCTGAACTTAAGGAATTTTACTCTTTCTTTTCTTATAAAATTAATATATTACAGCATAAATATGTGTTTCCAGAGACCTCCAAGAGAAACATTTAAAAACACATACAGTTTTCCTTGTGAGTGTACCCCCAGATCAGCAGCAATGTCCTGAAGTGCATCCTTGTGCCTTGGTACCCACTGAGTCCATTGCAGTTTTATCTGGCTGAGGTGGTCAGAGAAAACTCGAGATGGCTTTTCCCAGTGTAAACCGTAAGTCAATTGGAATGTTTCAAAAATATGAAGAAAATTTCAGGGGAAAAAGTCAAAGTTGTCCTTACGTTTTGTCAGAGCCTAATTGGAACCCTGAAGCCCATTTTCCTAAACAGGAAAAGAGCCATTCCAGCGCGGAGAGGAATGTTGATACTAGGTGAAGTGCACTTCCTTGTGACAGAGAAAAATAGAGGTGTTACCTCACTGCAAACAGGATATCTCTGAATAGTTAGGTTTAAATATACAACATTTTCCATGGTGGCTTTGAGTTTCTGGGGCCACGGACACAGAATGGATTTTGGCTGCAGCAGTGTTATTGCTGGCTGGCCGGCGGGAGGTTTGCGTTGGTACCTCGCGATGCCGCACGTTTGGGTTTTACTGTTGGGTCAAACCGGCTTGAATAAAGGTGTCCACAAATTGCTTGTGGAAATTGGGTTTTGTGCTTGGTCTTGTTAATTTTCTTGTACATAGAGTACAGTAATCTGACCCCGTAGCAGTAGCACAGTGTGAGCTCCAGACTGCCCTGGGGGGTGTGAGCTGCCCACCGACATGGAGTCACCTCCCCTCCCAGGATCCATCCCTGAGGTGGATGCACCCTTGCTGCTGATATAGGAGGTTTTTGGAGATGGAAAATAAATTTTTCTACTGAAGATGTCTTCCTTCTGTTCCCCTCAAAGTCTGTCATGTCAGCAGCAGTGGGTGGTGACTGCTGTGTTACAAAAAGGAGTGGTTTTCTCCAAAACACGATGGTTACGCGGGACCCAGAGTACATGTTCTTGCAGTACTTGAGTTGCATTTTGATTTTCAAGCATGTGCTTATTCCAGTCCAGTGTGCCAGACTGTGTATGTACAGTAGGTTGGGAAGAGTTCAGTAATTCTGGGGAAATGTATGCAGTATCAGTTCTCTTGCTGCAGTCTTGTCTCTTATCTGAGTGAGAAGTGGCTACAGTAAGGAAGAATCTTCCAGAGATGTAACTTCTTAAATAGGAAGTCTCTATCCCTGGCCATGTCTGGTGAATAATTCTGTGGATGAGTGTAGAAGGCAAAGTGCTATTTAATGAGTTGAGGGGAGAACTAAGTGTTTTGCACGTGCATTTTTTTGTCCCTTTTCCTGTGGGTTTGTCTATTACTAAGCCTCGTCATTTTTGTTCCTCTTTTTGTATGTGGGAAGCTTTCTGCCAGTGGCACTTTCTACATGGGCTTGAGAATTTCTTCAGGAGACTCACAGGGGTAGTTCTACCAACCCCAGAGCAGATGGTGTTTTTCTGGCTCCTCGAGTTCAGGCTCAGTCATGACCATGCTAATCCTCTGCCCAGGCCTGTGGTCAGTCCTGCTGCCTGACTTGCTCAGGTTGTTGGTTTGCACCCGGTCACCGTAAAAGGCTTTGCCTGTCTTCTGTGTCACGTCTGTCCAGGCTGTATTCACACAAGTCACTTCAGTCTGTCACAGGTCACTTCACCCCTTCTCTTGCCTCTTCATTTATTCCACATTCTGTTCACATTCTGCTATTTTGAGGATAAGCTGCCTGACTTCACATAACCTCCCCCCCCCCCCCCCCCAGTTTCCTCAGCCTTCCCAAGATGTTTTGTGTCAATAGTGAGAGGTTGGCTCCTAGTTGCTTGGTTTGTTTGTTTGTTTTTGGCCAAAGCTTCCTCTCTTGATTGCTTTCACATTGGATTTGCCAGATGTTTTTGCGTTCTCCCAAGATAGAGCCTTGTAAAAATCTACTGAAATTTCAGGGGGACACTAAAAATTTGAAAGGAGTTGAACAGTGTGTTGTATACTGAAACAACAGCCTTCCATACTGGCTTCTAGCCTGCTGAGCTCCCTGTAATCTTACATTCTTGAGAGTTCATAGAATATTAAACATATATTTGCATATAGATAAAAAACATACATACGTTTACAGTTAATGAATTACATGGGGCATAGGCTGCTGTACCTGTGCTGGGCATAGTGAGGGGCTGGCACCCTCCTTGCTGTAATTTGGGATTTCAGAGGGACCAGGGAGCTGAAGTAGTGGATGAAACCTCCAATGGATGATATAAACCGGGAGCGAAGCTGCCAAGAGTTTACCTGGGAGATGTGACATGAGAATCTGAGTCACGCTGCAGATGGATGGAGGAGTGCGCTCAGATTGGAAGCAGAGCCGGGATCCTTGGAGGAAAGGTGCCTAGGGCAGTAAGTTGGGTGGCAAAACTTGCTCACCTTCTGCCTGAGTAGTGAAGCTCTTTGTTGTCCCAACTATGGTGGTGCTTCATGTCTGCCATTATTGATGTAACTTCTGCAATTTATTCCTTATCCAGCTCAGTGCCCTGCTTTAACCCTTTATGATTTCACTTGTGTGAAATCAGTGCTACTGAATGTCAAGCACATGTCCAAAAGATGTGTTATGAAGTGTGGTAAATAAATTGGGTTTGTTTTTTTTACAAAAAAGACACCTCGAAAAGTATCTTTGCAGTACTAATGCCCCTGAACTTCTTGGAGCTCATTGCAGCCTCTCAGATCACTGCTCATGCTGTGAACAGGGTTTTCTTTTCGCGCATGGGGCTGGAGCTTGAGGAGTTTCTGAGTTTCTGTCCTTGTCATGGGGTGGTTGGGGAAGCTGCCAACCTCTAGCCCGATACAGTAACTGCTGTAACTTGAAATCAGGAGTTTTAGGGGCCTATTAATTTGCTTTCTGGCTGTTACACATTAGAGAATGCTTGCATCATGTCTTTGAGTTTTTCTGTACTCACCAGTGAGAAATTACAGTTTTGATAGGAATAACAGTTGAGGTACTCACATGGTCTTTGGAGGGTTGTTTGTTTTTTTTTTTTAAATAATTTTAAAAGGTGTAGATCACAAGCACAAAGCAAAACTTTGAGTGCTGAGGCAGTTGATGCTGTAGGAGCTGAGGAGACAGTCTGTCTCTGAGGGGTTTGCCAGTGCCCTGGGGAGGGTTGCATAGCAGGAACCTTAATTCCCTGGATGAACTCCTGCTTTGCAGGCACTCAGTTACACTCAGCAGCTGTATTGTGAAAATGTGCTCTCATTTCTGTACTTTTTGTTTGCTGCCTGATGTGATCCTTCCCTGGTACTTGCTGAAAATCTACAGAAAGGTAATTTGGGCCCTAATTCTGCCAAACATGAGCGTGAGCTCTGCGGTGGGATGCCTTAGCTCACTGACCATTTTTGGTTTACAGAGTTACACTGAGAATTGCAAAAATAACACACTTACCGTTTGTTAATATCTGTCCCAGTTTTCAGTGAGTTTCAAACAAAAACCTTCTCACCTAAAGCATGGGAAATTGTGCTGGAAATGCAGATGGGAAGAGATGGAAGAGCTGTAGCTCTGCCAAAGTTTGCTGTGGCAGCTTTTCTCTTTGAAACGTCACTTTGGTTCTTAGTAGCCCCATTGCAGCCAGGAGATTTTAGATATTAAATACCTTATGTGCCACTAACCACTGGTCACACTGGTTTGAAAATAACTTAATTCATTGATTAATCTCTCCCCACCTGCAAATGCAGAGTCAGCTTAGTAATTTTCTTTGAAAAGTTGGTTAATAATATATTACCTTTATTCAGGTGGAGCTGAGACTGTGTGTATCCCAAGAGGCATGAGCACTTTGGTGCTCCCCTCTGGGGATAGTCACAGCACTCAGAGCTGTGTATCCACAGTGATGCTGAGGGAAAATGGATCCTTATGGAACATACTCTGTCTTGCTGAGTGTAACAGGCTTTGAAGAGCTTGATTGGGAGACAGATGGAAATTAGACAACTATGTATCAACACTTAACATGAAGAGAAGGAAAAATAAAATAGCTGTCTATAAAGACAGGAAGAGGTGAGTGTGGTATTTGGAGTACAGGGCTGGAGCAGCAGGTTTGGGGTGAGCAGGTGCCCTGAACAGAGAGGGGGCTGCACTGGGAGTGCTGCCTCACACACCAACCTGTCCTGTGTTCCTGAGTATGGGGGGCTCATTTATCCATATACAGCAGGACCAGGGAACACATTAAGCTTGGCTTTTTTGACCTCTGGTTGTAGTTGGATAACCTTTCTTGCACTTCTTTGGGCCAAAGCAAAGACTTTGGACTGGATCTTCAGTTTGAGTTTAACTTGCCATTTGTTTTACACAAGAAATGCACTGTTAGCTGTGTTTTCCTTGTTGGGGGACCTTGGCACATATGGCTGGAGATGTGGGAGCTTGGGAGGTGTCTGCAGGGAAAGGCTGAAGGGAGTTTGTGCGAGAGGGGAGGTCTCTCAGGTCTGGGAGCAGCAGTGGGGATGGTGCCTGCAGTGGGAGCTTGAGCATTGCTCGGACCACGGTTCCTGCTGGGAAACTCCAACACAGGGGCTGGTGCACTAGCAAACTCCAGCATCCTCCTTTCCCAGCCAGGTGTTTGAGGGGGAATAACCAAAGTGCTCCTAGTTTGGGTTATGCTGCTGCTTGCTGGTCCCTTGACCAAAGCTTGTGGTGTGGGACAGCGCGATGGTTTGAAGATAGGGCTGGAATTAGATGTCATTGTTCGTGTTGAGGGTTGACACGTGGGGTTGGACACACAAACTGCCAAGGTTGTGTGTGGTTGTTATGAATAAGGTTTCACTTTCCCAGGGAAAGCTGGGAGTGCCTCGGCTGAGGAACTGTGGGGCTGGAGCTGTGGGGGTTTGGCAGAGAAGGGGGCACCAGGTGCTGGCATGCTGGGTTCTGTGCAGTGTGGGGGACCTCCCAAAGTAAAGATCTGTGCTGTACAGAGTGGAACAGAGTCTGTGTGCTTAACAACATAAAATGCATCAAGTGAATGCAACCACTAACATGAGGAAAAACAGAGGATCCCGTAGGGCTGGAGTTCTAGCAGGGTGTCTTTCTGATCTGTGCATGCTTTTTGTTTCTTTAGGGGGGGGGTTGTATTTATTTTCAGCAATGATTGATTTTTCTTAAACCTGAGAGAAGCTGTGATCTCACTGTTGGTTGCTCTGCAGGTTCTGTGTTAGCAGAAGGTGTGTTCTCGTAGTCGGGCGCCATCTGACACTGGCTGACGTTCCTTGCTGCTGTTGTCTGCCTGATGTTTCCTTCCTTCAGAATCTATATTTAGTGTTAAACAGTATTCACTGTGGCACAGGGCTGGAGGCAGTCGCCTTTCAAGCCAAAGGAAGCAGTTCTCTTTAGGGATAAGAGTGAACGAGGGGCAGGATTTCCTGTGGAAACGCACCCACAGGAGAGTTGACTTTTACTTTGAACTTAATGCAGAAAAAGGCAAAATGAAAAGCCTGGACAGTTTATTCCATAGGAAAGATTGTTTTTCTCCCCTGTAACCACTGCCTTTGTGCTTCTGGGTGTGAGTTGGAACTTCTCTTGGGAGGTGGGAACAGGACCGTTTCAGAGCCATGTTTCAGTGCTTGTCCAGAACCCACAGGTCATACAGCTCTGCTGAGGAGGGAAAATTGGGTTTTTCCACACAGCAGGGCTGTGGTGGTAGGATGAGCCCTGCAGCAGCAGATGCGTTCCCTGGGGAACGGGATCTGTTTTCCTCTCCCTTGTTAGGGTTCTATAAATAGACTGTGGGGACAGAGATGAGAAGGGCCGAGCCTGTCCCTCTGTGGACAAGGGGACAGGCACCAGAGCCATGAACTGTGCCAAGTCCTGAGGAACCCCAGCTGTCACTGTGGGGTCCCAGGGTGACACCTGGACACGTGCCCTACCTACATGGGGACAGGAGCTCGGTTTAGGTGTGTGGGCAACTTATTTACAGGGCAGGAGCTCAGGAAGGTTTGCTCGTGTTTTCACCCCTGCTGTAGCTGTGTGTGTCCCCGTGTGGGTGTGTGTGGCTGGAGCCCCCAGTGGGTGTTTGTTGTCTGGGGAGACAGGCCGTCCCTGCCCTCCCACACACTGCAGCGTGCTTCCTCCCACAGCTCTGTGAACCTTCCACGGCAGCGATCATGTGTCTGACATGTAAAGTGAAAACCTCTGTTTGTTGATTTCCTCAAAAAGTGTCCCCTCAGTGTTTCCTACAGTCATTCTTGTCCATGTGGCAGGATGATGGAGCAGCTGCTCCACTGGCCATGTCTGCTCTGAGCTGGGGTTTTCTGAACTCCTGCAGCTCTTTTAAAGGCTCTGGAGAAAAAAATCAAATGTGAGCTCCTCAGTATGTGGCAGAGCAGCGGGTGCTCCATTTAGGAGTCCTTAAGCAGTAAGTGAGGGCAGGTGTGAGGTGACAGCGGTGTGCAGGGTGTGTGGTGGCAGCCCTGGTGGGACACAGCACTGCAGTCCCCAGTGCGGGCCAGGGCACGTGTGGGCAGTGGTGCTATGGGGGCAGATCTCTCCCTTCCCGTGCCCCAAGGGGATCTGTGTCTTCTCCTGCTTGTCAGAAGTGATGTTGCAACAGCAGTGGCGTATTGAGCCGCCTCCACTTACATCACTGCCTGATGTGGGGAGCATGTTTAAAAAGGGGAATATTCCAATAATGTATTTCTGTACAAAATGTTCCAGCTTTCCTGAGTAACACTTTGTCCTGTCTCAGTAAACTTCAATGGTGTCTTTAAAACCAGAGAAGAACACTGTTTCATGCTGTATCAGCTGAACTTTCCCAGGTTGTGTTAAGGGTGTTGGTTTTGTTCCAGTTCTCCCAAGTTCTTAAGCACACACATTCCTGAACGGTCTGGAGTGCCGCGGAGCTCCTGCCTGTGGAGCAGTCATTGTGGGCAATCCCTTGGGTGTTCTGCATCAAAAGCACTGGCCCTGTGCTGGAGAAGGCAGCGTCCCCCAGAGGGGCACGTCCCGTTCCTCGGCACCTCATGAAGTACTGAGAAATGGGAAAGAGACCAGGTGATGTGACTTTGTGTATGAGAGAGTCAGCTTTTTAATCAGTTTCTCCCCTTTATTTTTTTGGACTCCTTAAAGTCCTTACGAGGGTAGAATTCCTGATGGTGCCTAGGTTCACACTGTATGGAGACCACAGGATGTGTTTCTCCATAGCTCTGCCTGACAGCAGTGTGGGTTGTCCTTGCTTTTCCCCCTTCAGAGCAAATGGAAGCTCTCCTTGCTGAAGGAAGGTCAGGATGCCCTAATCCCTCTCAGGCAGCAACCCCCCCTTGAGCCAGGGGCTGCTTGGTGGTGCCTGATGAAGGAGGCCTGGGCACTGAGGGGGCTCTGAGCATGGGGGCTACAGGCCTGCATCCTTGGGGATGCTCCCAAGCTCTGAACACATCCCCAAATGCCTGCAATGGGGACCTGCTGGGGAAAGGGTGGGCCCCCAGCAGACCCCCCCCAGCTCCTGCCACCCCAGCCCCCAGTTCAGATCATGTGTGACACCTGTGGCAGGTGACAATGAACCTGTTGACTGCTGCGTTTGCAGCCCTTGATCCTCATCCAGGGCTGGCTGGTGCTGTGGAGGGGTTGGAGGTGCCTGGGAGCAGGGCAGGCCTGGGACACATCCCAGCAAGGAGCTGCTGACCCTGCCCTGCATGGGCACAGTGGACATGAACTGGGCATAGCAGATCAGTGGCCTGCCCAGAGGGCAGAGGGGCTGATGGGCATCACACATCCCATGGGTGAACAGCTGGGGCCTTCCTCCTGCTTTATGTTCTGTGGGGGCTGACATTTGCAAAGGAAGTGGGAAGGGAAGGATTGCTGCAGTGACAGCAGCGAGCTTCACTTCTGCCTCTCTCCCACAACAGGAGGAGAGTTTGCATGGAAAACTCTCTGCGAATATTTCCTTAACTAGAGGATTTGGGTATTGAGAACTGTTTTTTGTAGTTGTCCCTCTCCCTTACACCTGGGCACAGGTAGGAGGTGTGTTTTCAGGGGTGCTACCTGCCCTACTCCTGTGCAGTGTTGGACAGGTGTCCTCCATGGGAATGCTGAAGTCCTGCCTGTCAGTGCTCACTGCAGGGAAGGGTGGCTGGAATTCCAGAATTGCCATCAGTGCAGCCTTTTTGACACTGTAGTAACCTCATAAATTAACATAACGTTGCGCAATCCAGAGTTTGGAATATATTTTTGTTTTTAGCTCATGTGTTCATTCTTTATTTTCTTCTTTCGTGAAAGCTGCTAAAATTCCATTTTATTCCATAAAGTGTGGTTTTTTTCTTTGAGGGGTGGGGGAGCAGGAAAACATTCACTTTCAAAACATACTGTGTTTGGAATATTTTTGCTTGTTTTTCCACTGTAACATGAGGACTGAGCCCTGGTGTGTTATTTGAAGGTGTATCCTGACTGAGACCAGACACACTGACTATACATCCATTTTTTTTTTGTGTAGAAGCCCAGGGGCCTTATGACTGTGAATGGATCTGTATAGCAATTGGGACCCAAACACAGTCCCTAAGATTTATATACTGAAATAAAGATCTGAAGGAATCAGCATTCCAGGCATCTAAAATCACTGTTTCAATATCGCTTGATATTGAGGTTCCCAAATGAATATCAATGCCAGATTTAAATGTACATCTGTTTTAAAAGCAGCAGGGAAGTATTTATGTATTTCATTTGAGAGTTTGCCTCTGCCGGAGCTGGCTGGATGAAATACTTTGTAAAGGGCCATGCACATGTCTCTGCCAATTTATATCTTTCTAAGCTTTCCTCTCTGCCAGACGCCTAATGGCCTTTTGTGGAAACTTAAGGGAATACTGAGGATCTTATTTCCAATTGCACATATCGGTTCTGCTGCTTTGACTTCCTTAAAACTGTATCAGCAATGTTTTATTAATTGAGCAAAACTATTTTCCTTTTAGGACTTTGTTTCTCTAAATTGTTTGAGTTGTCCATGACTTCGAAGATTTATTTCTCCTTGTATACTTTATTTTTACCATAAAGCATCATCTAGAGACTTTCTTTATATATTTTTCCTCTTAGAGCAACTGTGTTTTAAGGGCAGTTGTAGCACCTAAACCTTGTTTTCTGGAGTATCCTGAGGGTGCAGGAGGAAAGAGGATTGGGCTCCTGAACAAATAAGATGTCAGTAATAATATATACAGGACAACTGATGCTTCCTGTGTTCGGTTGGTTTGTTGCTTGGGTGTTTTCCCCCCATCCTTCCTGTATAAAGTAAATGCCAAATGTTGCTTTTGCTCAAGGACACCTGGTTATGACACAACAGTGGAAGAGGTTGCTCCAGTGTCTGTCACCTGTTAGGAGAAGACTCTCCAGGTCCTTTCACCTGAGCTAAGCAATGGATGGGCTCATTTGGCTTTTCTGGTCCCTGCTGCTCTCTGCAGCTGCTACCCTGGTTATGCATTGCTCATGTGTCCAGCCCTCCCTCAGGCACCCAGGGCTGTCTGGCATCAGTCTCCTGCCAGGGCAGGATTTGACAGAGACTCATTTTCCCTCTGTGAGAAATAGGGCACTGTGAAGCAGCATTTAGTGCCCACAACTTGGGTGCCTTCTGAGCCCCACTATAACCAGGTGCTTTCCCGTGGGTCTCCTGTGCTGGGAACTGTGTGCCATGGAGCCCTTGGGCACTGGGTGCTGTTGGACCCCGGTGCTGTGTGTGGCACACCAACCTGTGCCACGTGGGTTTGGGGGCTGTGCCTGTGCTACTTGTCTCATATCACTCCTGATGATCCCGGGTTGCTCATCCTGGAGCTCCTTCCCAGCATGAGATGGTTTGTCCCAGCCAAGCATTTGGCTCTGTGGGAGTGCTGTGTGTGTGTGCAGGAGTGTTGTGGGTGGAGGGCATTATCCTGCAGAAGAACAGTCAGTTCTAAACCACCTCTGCCAGGCTCCCCCTCAGCATTGCTAAAACAAGGCTGGCGTTTCCATGCGATGGCTCTGAATAAAGCTGGGAATAAACTTTGTGGACTCTTGGGCCATTGATCAGAGATGCATTTATTACAGACACCTGTACAGCAGCAAGGAGAAAAGATAACAATCATGAAAACCTACTCTCTAGATCAAATTGAAATTAATTTCTAAATGTCTCCCTCAGCACTTTATTTCTGAAATAGAATGTAAACAACTCAGTGTCTCCTTATTATCAGATACTTACCTTAGATCACTGTGTATTTATTAGTGTGACAAACTGTATTTTGGCATCCCCAGGGTCTGCTTGGTGGTAAGTTCACAGCCAGTCTTGGGACTTTGGTATTTTGGTATGAAAGCTCTTTCTTCGGGTGGAACAGGGTGTTGTTGGGGCTGCCTTGCTGACAGCTCGCATGCTGCTGGCATGTTTCTCCTGGGACTGACTCTGCAGCGATTCTGGGAAAGGCTTGGAATTCCATCCCCGGCAGAGCAGTGCCCTGTCTCACAGTGTGTGGCTTGTAAATATGGATATATCTTCTTGAGGAAAGAGCATTTATTGCTCAGAGGAATTGTTAGACACTGCTAGACAGCAATGCATGTGGCTCATGAGCTTTAGGTCAGAAACGTTACTGTCTGCAAACGTGAGCTCTTACATAATATTACATTATTATTATTTTTCCATGGAACACATATCTTATTAATTTAAGGCAATATTTTATGCCAGCCTCCTGCTATGCAGTTACTCCCTGAGTTTCTGGGCTCAGGTGTCCCAGAGCTGTAGGTGTATCAGGGTAGGTGCAGTGTGTCTGTGCGGAATGACTGGCCCGGGGTGCTCCCATCAGTCTGTTTATTTCTTGTGGAGAAGGCACTGGGAGTCTGTGGGACATTCTGCTTCACAACGCCAGCACAGCATGGCTGTGAAAAGGCCTGCAGCTGTCACAGCCCACAGGATTAATAAAACATGTGGGATATTTTCAAGCCTCCATAAAACCCAGCCTACAGGAAGAACTGTTTGGATCATTGGCTTTAGTGGCTGCCGTCACTGCTGGGTCTCTGTTGACTCATAGGGGCTCTGCAACTAAAAGTTTCCTGAATTTTTAGGTCTGTCCCTGTTGTAGTTTGGACATGTGAAAATTGTAATGATGTGGTAGCAGCCACAGCGACAGGGTGGATGTACAGCTGGAATATACTGGTATACAGCTGGAATATACTGGTGTACAGCTCTCAACACATCTCGCTTTGATTTGGCTCAGAGAGACAAATTACTAATCAGACTTCTGTCAGCGATGGACAAGGACTTTCTTTTCCTTTCTGCTAGTCCATGTGCAAGTTCTCTTGCTTCTCTTGCCTGCCAGGCAGGCCTCAGCTCGCTGGGCTCCTCAGAGGGTGGCAGAGGTCACTTGCAGTGGGCAGATCCAGTGTTCACAGAGTGATGAGCCGTTCACTGCTCGTGGCTCAATGGTCTGTGCCCACCACCCGCCTGGGAGACACGAGTCAGGATGATGCTGCTCCCCTGGGCATGTTTCCATACCAGGTAGAACTAAAAGAACAGTTATAGATATTCCCATGTTCAACCTGGGGGGAGTTCTTAAAGGTATCATTTCAAACAAAACCAGAGGGAAACCTGCAAATACACAGGACAGACCACGGTGGTGGTTGTGAGTGTGAATGTTGCCAGAGCTCTATTTTATCTATCTGTGTGCAAGAGTACATATGTTTGATTTACCCTCTTTTTCAGTTTTTCCTGTGCCATTCCAAAATCAGGACACAAAGCAATGGAAAACTTGAGTGTATTAATGTGGTTAATCCCTGCTGTTTGCTTACAATTATAGTTTGTGTGGTGTTGGATTAACTCTTGTTAATGCTCTTAACACGCTGGTTATTCAAATATCCAGGAGCCTTTAAGCTTTCAATAAGATGTTGGTAATAGAAGTTAAATTTGAAGCACATGGGGAGTTCACTGGGGTCAGGAGAGTTAAGATTCTGGGCCACTTATTCCAGTCTTAGCAGTTACTTGTAAATCATTGTTCAGCAGTAGTTACCACCCTGTGCTGGTGCTTAGCTGGATGTATCCTGTGCATGGGCTATGGAGGGGGATCAGCCCAGTGGGACCACGCTCTGGCTCCACTCCTGGTGTGGTGTGTGCCCAGAGACAGCCCAGGCTGCCCCCCACCCCGAGTGCCAGGCCATAAACAGTGTCTGTGTGCTGCTTACCTGCAGGAAACATGGGGGTTAAAAGTGGTTTAACTTCATGTTTTAAGGGTGTGTCTGGATCTGTGTTAGACCTGTGTAAACCTGGTCATGTTGCCATCAGATCTATTGTATTATTTTCTACACAAACAATTCTAGAAGTGTAAAAGTCTTGTTGCTCCATCTCTGTAATGTAAGGTAACCCTTAAGAAAATTACTGGTTATCTAACTCTACTAAAAATGTGTATCTTAAATTAATTGTAGTGTGGGAATGTTATAATTGAAAGCTGAGCTTCATTAGTGCTGAGGGAAGCCTTTCTCTTTTGTTCTGTGACATTTGATTAGCTGAGGAAAGAATAGGCTTGGGACATATATTAATACTTTGACTGGAGTATCATAGAATCACAGAATGGTTTGGGCTGGAAGGGACCTTAAACCTTATCTCATTCTACCCTCTTGCCATGAGCAGGGACATCTTCCACTAAACCAGGTTGCTCCAAGCCTTGTCCATCCTGGCCTTGGACACTTCCAGGCATGGGGCAGCTACAGCTTCCTGGGCAACCAGGGCCTCACCACCTTCAGAAGGAACAGTTTCTTCCCCATATCCCATCTAACCCTGCCCTCTGGCAGTGGGAAGCCATTCCCCCTTGTCCTGTCCCTCCAGGCCCTTGTCCCAAGTCCCTCTCCAGCTCTCTTGGAGCCCCTTTAGGCAGCGGAAGGGGCTTTTAAGCTCTCCCTGTGTGTATGTGTGCACTGATGTACAACCACATGCACCTTTCCCAAGTCCACTGCTTTACTTGGCTTTCATTCTTCTGTACATATGGATAGTGTGGCATTATGAAAGAACAGAGGAAATGTTTGCCTTTCCTTCTTTTTTTTGTTTACCTTGTTTATAACCCATGACGAGAGGGACTTAGGGATCGCCATTGCCCATTTAAGACATTATTTGACATAAATGATACAGCAGAGGAAAGAGGATCCACCTCTGTGAATGCTGCTGGTTTACAGATTATCAAGCAGCTTGTATTTTATAAAAATAGAGTTGTATCAATTATTAAGACTGTGTTGGTTAATTACCAGTCTCTATCAGTTAAAGCACCCAAGAAAAGCAAGGGGATGGAGCAGTAGGAGGATATCTGCTGGGTATTTTCCCTCACACTCCCATCAGTGATTGGGAATGAGCATCCCAGTGCCTGTCAGGCAGCGCCTGTCACAGGCTCACCTGCTCGGAAGGTGCCCTCTCCCAGCTTTCCTTCTGAGGGTATCTGTGTGATTCTTTGTCTGTTTTAGGATCTTCTCATAATATGTTAGGTTGATCTCAGTCAGTGAGGTCCTCAAGGGTATGGAACATCTTGTCCAGATTGGTGTCCTCACAGCACGTGGGCTTTCAGAAACAGGATCATGGGATCAACCAGGTTGGAAAAGACCTCTGAGATCATCGAGTCCAACCCATGACCCAACACCACCCTGTCAACTAGACCATGGCACGAAGTGCCACATCCAGTCTCTTCTTAAATACCTCCAGAGACAGTGACTCCACCACCTCCCTGGGCAGCCCATTCCACTATCTGATCACTCTCTCTGTAAAGAACTTCTTTCTAATGTCTAACCTAAACCTCCCCTGGCACAGCTTAAGACTGTGCCCTCTTGTCCTACTGCTGGTTGCCTGGGAGAAGAGACTGACCCCCACCTGGCTACAACCTCCTGTCAGGGAGTTGTAGAGAGTGAGAAGTTCTCTTCTGAGCCTCCTTTTCTCCAGGCTAAACAACCCCAGCTCCCTCAGCCTCTCCTCATAGGACTTGTGCTCGAGTCCCTTTACTAGCCTTGTTGCCCTTCTTTGGACACTCTTCAGCACCTCAGGGTCCTTCCTAAACTGAGGGGCCCAGAACTGGACACAGTACTCAAGATGCAGCCTAACTAGTGCCGAGTACAGGGGCAGAATCACTGCCCTGGTTCTGCTGGCCACACTATTCCTGATACAGGCCGGGATGCCACTGGCCTTCTTGGCCACCTGGGCACACTGCTGGCTCATGTTCAGCTTCCTGTTGATTAGAACCCCCAGGTCTCTCTACACCTGGTCATTCTCCAGCCACTCTGGAGAAGGCTGCAGGGGGTTGTTGTGGCCAAAGTGCAGGACCTGGCACTTGGCCTTGCTTGTTAAACATCATACCATTGGAACTAAGGGACACTAAATTTGCATTTGGAAGTTGTTTGTACAAATGTAAGCAATAAAACCACCGCGTTTAAGTAAAAGTTTGGATTTTGAAGAATCTGCACTTTTCCTTAGGTGTTTTTTCTTAAAATCGCGTGTAACTCTAGTTTTCCTCAATGGTTTGTCTGTATTGGCTTTGAAATGTGGTGAACTAATAATGTGAACAGAATGTACAGGTTATCTTTGTTTGTTTGTTTGTTTGTCAGCTGCGAGTGTAAAGTTGGTACAAAACACCACAATAACAGTACCCAGCTGATGGAGGGTTTTGTTAGGTTTCTGAAGACAATATAGGAGATCAAAAATCTTGATCAAAAAATCTTAATATAAATAGTTCTGTTGAAATAGCTCTGATGGTCAGTCATGTTGATGGACCTGAAAGCAGTTTTTGAATAAGACTGTTAGTGGTCAAACAGAACTTGATCAAAGATTTTGCTTTTCATTAAATAGCTAGAAAACCAAGTACAATAAAGGGAGAGGAAAATAGCCTGTATTTTATATTTTTGTCTGAATGTAGCTTGAAGGAAGAGATGGAGAGGCTCTGGGGTCCTGCCTGGAACTGCACCCTAAGAGTCTGTAACAGCAGCAGGGCCAACGCAGTGCTGTGGGATGCCAGGAGACCTTTGGAGCTCAGGGTTCCAGGGATCCCTCACCCCATGTGGGGCTCTTGGAGCTGTTTAAGTCAGGCACTTAGACGTTTGGTTGTGCCTTGTGTTCAGTCAGTGTGCAGAATCCAACTTGCCAGTTCTCCTCTGGTTCGTTTTGGAGCTCAGTGAGTTTTCACAAAGTGAGTCAAGAATTTTTTCCTTTTAGTTTAAAAAATGAGCCTATTCTTTGCTAAAAATAACCTTCACAAAATAGAACCTGCTTTCTATAATTCATCGGCTTTCTTCCATTTCCCTCTGAATGAAACGAAAAAGAAATTTTCCAGGCTGTTAATTTCGTTTCATTTAGTTCTTTCCCCTTTTTTCCTTCGAATGAAAGGCTCCTTACCCTGTCTAAATATATTTTCCCTTTCTCCTTCTTTTTGAAAAGACTCCTTCCCCATCTGAATATATTTTTGCAACAGGCTTAAAGCTTTTCTTTTGGCTGTTGGGTGTAATTTTGTTGGAAATGGAAACACTGAGGAGAAGAGAGACTACTTGTACGTTGGATTTGAAAAGCTGCTTGTTTTCAGGCTATTACCAGCTCATGTGGTGTCCATGTGTTCACGAGCTGACTGGTTTTTCTTATAAGCCTGACCAATACAGTGGCCAGCATGACATAAATAGACTTCAAGTGGAAACTTCTTATGAAAAGAGATGGTCTTAGTGGGATTTGGAATTCCAGGAAAAGGTCAAAACTGCTTTTAATTGAAGGGAGCAGCACATGCAGGACACATGTCCTGTTATTTTAACATGGATCCCACGTGGTGTTGCTGTCTGGAAGTTGTGCTTGTTTGGGGGGAGAGGGTTTCTTTTTGGGAAGGGTTTCTATTTGTGGCTCTATGGAGTCAAAATGTGTGCCCGATGGAAGGGTAGGATGAAACCAGAGCCATGCTCCCCTGGGCTTTGGGGTGTTTGCTGAGCTCAGCCCAGGGAATGTCAGAATTTGGTGCATGTTTGAGGAGCAGCCTGAGCTTAAAGTGGGCAAATAACCCTGAGGAATCCGTGCTGACCAGGCTTGTTCCCAGGAAGGAGTATGGGCACAGAGCGACCCGGGGCCTGAGTTGTGAGGGCAAGAGAGAATGGTGGGAAAGAAGAGCACTGAGTGCTTGAGAGAGCGCCCTAGAGTGGAGGAGGCTCTGGGGAGACCTTAGAAGCCCCTTCCGCTGCCTAAAGGAGCTCCAAGAGAGCTGGAGAGGGACTTGGGACAAGGGTCTGGGGGGACAGGACAAGGGGGAATGGCTTCCCACTGCCAGAGGGCAGGGTTAGATGGGATATGGGGAAGAAACTGTTCCTTCTGAGGGTGGTGAGGCAGGTTGCCCAGGAAACTGTGGCTGCCCCATGCCTGGAAGTGTCCAAGGCCAGGTTGGACAGGGCTTAGAGCAACCTGGTCTAGTGGAAGGTGTCCCTGCTCATGGCAGGGGGTTGGAATGAGATAAGGTTTAAGGTCCCTTCCAGCCCAAACCATTCTCTGATTCCATGATATTCCAAACAAAGTGTTAATAGCTTGGTTTTGCTTTCTTGTTCTCTCCTGCCGTTGCTCGAGCTGTTGCTCTTTGGCAGATCCTCCGAGGGCATGAGCTGAGGCTGCGGTGTGGACACGGGCGAAGGACCCAGAGCAACCAGCTGGCACAGGGCTGGAGGTGGGGGAAACCAGAAAGGAGGCTGATGAGGTGGGATTGGGATTAGTGAGTGGGGAGATATCGGTTCAGTGGGTATGAAAGGATTTAGCATTGAAGAGGACAGGGAAAAGATTAATTTCCGTTACATTACAAAAAGAATGAGATAATTTAATGAAGGACAGAGTGTGGAGAGAAAGGATGGGAAGAAGGCCAAAGTCTGTGGAAGACATGAAATATAAGGTGTCTATTTTTAGACAGAAAAATAAGAGGATGATAAATTATCTTTCTACTTGATTGTTATCTCCAGTCCTTCAAAACTTCAAATTGTTTCATTTATAGGAGGTGACTGGGGAGGAGTCTGAGGCAGAGGGCTCAGTTACAGAATTGTAGCACTCGGGTAAAAACGGAAGGACAGAGTGTGGTCATGCCGTAGGAGAGACTGTTGGAGGAGGACACGGCAGTGGGGAGCTGGGCAGATCTGCGGAGCATTGAGGTGACAACCCAAGCTGTGGGCAGCCAGGGGAATCACAGCAGCCACAGGGCTCACCAAAACCCAGGCTGGGCAGAGGAGTCTGTGTTGGCAGCCCCGGAGACCTCATTAGCACCTACTCTATTGGAACTGCCTGCCCAGGGACTTAATGGGCACCTTCCAGTGGTGCTTCTTTCTCCTGCTCCAATTTGTATTTCTGTCATCACCTCTTCAAACCTTCCTGTGTCTGTGGGATCCCAGAAGGAATGAATCTGCACACGACAGCCTTGTTCAGCACCTCTTCGTGTTATTTCATTGGGCTTTTGCCACCTGCTGTTCCTGTGTCAAGGAATCTCTGTTCTGAGCTGTGA
This sequence comes from Chiroxiphia lanceolata, assembly GCF_009829145.1. NCBI lineage: Eukaryota > Metazoa > Chordata > Aves > Passeriformes > Pipridae > Chiroxiphia > Chiroxiphia lanceolata. Next base: position 7,018,504 of record NC_045644.1, read on the forward strand.
TGTTCACTTGACCCCTCACTTCTCACCCGGGGTGGCACAGTTAACAACCCTTCATGGGATTAACTTGTTTAAATCCGGCCCCTTGGAGCTGGGCGTGCAGCTGCAGCCTGTGTTCAGCTCCATGTCTCCATGCTGCTGCCTCCAGGGCAGGACAGGACACAGGGCAGTGTTCCTCAGTCCTGGTGGGGATGGGGCCTGACCCCACAGCTGCCCCAGGGCCCTCGGCCTCATCCCTCTCTCCAACATCCCATGCCTCCCCCCAACATCCCTCACCCTGGTTTGCTCTCCTGACTGTGCCACTTTGCCATTTTTATTGGGCATCTTAAAAGGGGAGAAAAGGAGGAAAAGTAGAATGTCCTACAGCTTTTGGTGACTTGCTTCATCTCATTGTACCTGGCTTGGTTCTGCAATCATTTCCATAAATCCATTCTCTCTCAGCCTCTGCTTTTGTTGTTAGTTAGTTTGATGGGTCTCACAGGAGTCAGGTGAGGGTTTTCTGGGCCATTGGTGACTGTTCTTCCAGAGCCAAAGTTCTCGATGCACCCGGGGACAGTGCACAGCAGCTCTATGGGGGACTTGGCTGTGGGCTTCCGGGTACTGACTCCTGAGGTTAAAAATAAGAAGAAAATAAAGACTTTTTAAAAACAAACAAAACCCAAACTCCAAAGCACTGTTCTCCCATGAGAACCTATTTGTAGGCCGTTCCTGCTTTTTCACAAATCCAGGGGCTAGTAGAAACTGTAGCAGTGAAATGTGGTAGCAGGAGTGCCACTGGCAGCTTTGATTGAAATCATCACTTGTGACTGACTCCTGCTCACACTGAAAACTCACTGGTCTGCCTTCAAATGTAGGTGCTGTGGGTTTGTTTCATGCAGGTTTGAGATTGGAATTTTCTTGGGAGCTCTGGGTATTGCATATGAATTTATGTTTCCTGCAGTGGGAGGTGGGGATGCTCTGTTTATAGTCTCTGTGCAAGGATCTCATGCTCAGGGGACCTTCTTGCTCTCTGTAACTTCCTGAAACAAGGTTGGAGCCAGGTGGGGGTTGGGCTCTTCTCCTGAGTAACAAGTGACAGGACAAGAGGAAACAACCTCAAGTCGTACCAGGGGAGGTTTAGGTTGGATACTGGGGAAACTTCCATCACCAAAAGGCTTGTCTGACCCTGGCACGGCTGCTCAGCACAGTGGTGGAGTCCCCTTCCCTGGAGTAATTTAAAAACTGTGTGGATGTGGCACCTGGGGATGTGGATTTGTGGTGGGTTGGCAGTGCTGGGGGAGCGGTTGGACTCCATGATCTTGGAGGTCTCATCAAACCCAAATGATTCTGAGGTTCCCTGCAGACAAGTAAATAGTGATGCCCATCTTAGATTGGGCAGTGGAGGCAGAACAAGCAAACATGTCCTTGGTTTTCCTCTCTGAATAACTACTGTTAATGCTGGGTTATTCTTAAACTCAAGAGATCCCCAGGACATCTTGTGATTGTCACAAATAAAGGGGAGTGAGGAATGCATGGGTTGTTTGTTTCTTAAGATCAAATTGCCCGTTGCTGAGTGAGACCCCACTCTGGCTTGGACATCAGCGCCCAGTGCTGTCAGAGCTGTGCCAGAGCCCCACGCTGGGCTTTATTGGAATGTATCATAGTCCCCAAGGTCTTGGTTTTTTGATGGTGTGAATCTGGCCCTTTGGTTTAGATCATAAACAAATCATATACAAAGCACGTTCTCAGGTCATATCTGTTTTATAGAATGATTAAAAGAAACCAACCATCACTAAGTCCTGTGCCCGCTTCGTAACTTCACCCTGAAGTCATCTTGAAATTGCTGCAGCTCCTGGTTTGCTTGGTTTCTCTTTGGCTGTTATAAGAGCAACAGCCCTTACTGTTCCTCAGTGGGTTGTCTCACTACATTCAGGACGAGAGGGAGAAGAGTTAAGGTGGTACACAAGTGGTTCCTGGTGGGCATTTCTCAAAGGTCAGCTTTATTTTAAGCTGTCCCTGAGCTTGGGCCAAGGTTCAAGCTCTGCACCCAGAGCGAGGGCTTCCATAGGGAATATGGAGAATGTTCATCACTGGGAAAAATAATTGTTCCTAAGGAGAGGAAATTTCACCTTCTTGACCAGTAATGTCTCAATTCTGGAATTGTCAAAGGATGAATAACAAAAGGGAGGTAATGGATAGCATGGGACAAATGTGGTGCATTTTCCCCTCAGCTTTCACAAACTCTTGCAGACTCTTGAGGCTCACAGGATGTTTCAGCCTTACAAGTCATTACAGTACCTGTGGGCAAACCTTCATGCAACAAGCAGTCAGGATAAAGTAGTAAATTCAAAGTTATATCCAACTACGTGAAAATAACACACTTGATGGGAGAATAGAGCATAACAGAGGTTTCATGCCTGTGTGTTTTGCCTCTGGACAGGTGGCGTTGGAGCTGTTTGTAAGGGATGATGTTGAGGCATCTCTCTGGCTTTCAGTTTGATTTGTTCTGCTGACTCCCACAGATACTGCATGGTCCTGCCACTGCTGTGACAGGAAAGTCTCATGTGAGTTTTTATTCCCCACCAGGATGCAAAAATTATCCAGAAGTCTTGTTGTTGAAGATAAAGCTCAACAAATCAATTCTCTCCCTCTGTGATCGTGTCTAGGCTGGGCTCTAATGCTGAAAAGGCAGAATTTTGCACTTACTGTGGTTTTGCTGCTTTGGTTTTCATAACTTCTGTAGCAATCTGGAAATGCTTCTTCCAGTCTGTCCTTGGCAGGAGCTCTAATGGACTTGAGCATCCTGCAGAAGCACTGTCATCCTTCTGACCCAATTTGTTAGAAGTAAATCCAGGTCACTTGAAACTCAGGTTGGCTGGGTGTGGACGGGTCGGTGAAGTTTCTGATCCCCGGGTGATGAATGTGCCCATGTAACAGGAGATATTTCAACACAAATCAAGTCTGCTGATTTAATTGCCTGATAAACCTGTGTGGGTACAAATGCTGTGCAGTCGTATACAAAGTGTGCCTTCTTGGTGAGAATCAGAGGAGACTTGGAAACGAAAGGCATTGTCCATTGGCATCATGGAGGAGCATCCTTGTGTTTGTACTTTTTGCATTGATTGTGAAAAAAACTCCCCACTTGAATGTACTGAAGAAAGCAATAAGTATCGGGATATTATTATGAAAATACATTACTCTTATTCCTAATTAATTTTTGTCTTCTGTTTTTCAGCCAGAAAATTTACAGAAGAATTGGCTTCGGGAATTTTATCAGGTAAGGTAAAGCTTATTTTCATGGAGTTTTGTGAACACTTCTTATTGGCATAATTTATAATGTCAGGATCTTTTGCGTTGTGAAGTGTAATTGCTAACTAAGGTAAAAACCAGCCCTGAAAAATGTCTCTTTCTGGATTTCTAAGTAATCGTTATAAAAATTCAGCATATAAGCACTGTTTGTTCTCATTGACAATACTCTGTTTCGTTGACAATACTCTGACGTTTTAAAAAATTCACTTTAGTTTGGCATTGGTCTTTCAAGTCTCCTGAGCAAAAGAGATATTTGAGTAATTAAAAAAATATGTTGTGAAGTCTAGTTTACCCTAATATTGAAATATGAGAATTACTGGTATTGGTTTGTAATAGATCAGTCCTGTGTCTGCTGTTTCTTGAAAATGTTCTTGTTTGGGCAATGTGACACTGAACCCGTGTTATAGAATGTTCAGTAATCTTTGGGTGTCAGGTTTATTTTAAAAGTATAAAAGGTCCTCTTACACATTGTGTTGATGTAGTGGAGACTTGTTTAAGTAGCAGACTTCATACAGAAACATGGAAATAAGCAACAGGAAATGAGCGCTGGTGGGGCTCAAAGGTGTCGTCCCTTGGAAAAGCAGCAAAAGCGCTGGGTCACTCCAAGAGCTGGTGCCACAGCTGCCACAACTGAGAGTCTGAGAGTCACAGACTCACAGAATGGTTTGAGTTGGAAAGGACCTTAAAGCCTGTCTCGTTCCACCCTCTGCCATGGGCAGGGGCACCTTCCACTAGACCACGTTACTCCAAGCCCTGTCCAACCTGGCCACTGAAAGGAACCACGTGGTACTGAAGGGCCACAGGATTTCTTTATTCAGTCCGACTTCTCCTATAGAAAAATGGTTAAAGCAACAAAATCGTGTTTTTTGAGTTTTAAAGTGAAACTATGTGCAGCAAAGATCATTAGCAGTATCTTATCTTTTGCTTTTAGTAACTGATCACATCCTGTACTTCTTTACAATCTCTGGTTACTGGTGCAACCTGGGACCTTTATTGTGCTGTGTAAAATCTGCAGTTTGCTTTTTCTGGCCAATGGAAAGGATTTGCAAATATCTGAGGTGCATTAATCAGTCCTGCATTCTTCAGTATCTGCCAAGTTCGGATTCATATGTTTATTTTTCTTCTTCCATCTTGGTTGATTACTGTTGTATGTACATGGTGCTTGCACTGCACAGGCATCTCAGCCAGCTTTGATTCCAGCCCTCCACAGCTTCAGGAAAAACTCTTCCTGAAGAGAAATACAAATAAACAGAACTCTTTTTATTTCATTTTCTATTTTTTCAGATGGCTGCATATTTTTCAGCATCACATGACTTATTTATATATCTTTATTGAGGAGAATCCTTCCCTCTTCACTTGTTTACTGAAGTAGGATGAGCACTATGGAAATGCTTCTGAGTAGTTTGTGGAAAACAGGAAGAGGAGGGGAATAGAATGAGCTGCTGCTGTCTTAGGGCAGGGACCACTGACATGTGGCTGGATGTAGTCTGTCTTTGGTCCAATGAATATTGTGTGTAGAGAATTCCAAACAGGAAGAAGGTGATCCATTAACTCTCCATGAGGCCAGTCGAGAGCAGGGTCTGGTCCAGGGAAAGTGTCACTGAGGCAGATCCGAGCCTGTCCCTCAGCTGTGGGGGCTCTGCAAAGTCCCCTCTCCCTCTCCATGCCTCTGCCCTCTGTCCCTGCAGTCTGAAAACTGTGCTTTAAAAAGAGAGGAAGAGTAGCCAGGACAAGGCTAGCAGTGCTGTGTGTAGTCAGTGCCAGCCGTGCCCTGTGGGCCTTATCCTACTTCCCCTCTGGGTCCCTGCACAGGGTGGCTGCTCACACCACGCTCTCCAGCACAGTAGGAAGTGGAACAAAACTTAATAAAAAGCTCCTTAGGGAAGAGATGAACATGGCTGTACCAAAAGTCACTTAGCACCATCCCAACCCAGGCTGCAGAGCGACCCAGTGAATGTAACAGCTTCAGGGGGGATTGTTGTGTTTAATTTCACACACGCTGTGCACAAACCCTGCGAACTGAGGTTCAGCATCATCACTGGAAAATGACTCTTCGTGTTTCTTCGTAAACTTGAAACCAGATAAACCGCAGACCACAGTTTTTTCCATTCTTCTGAGGAATTCAATTTGCATATGTAGTTGTGTCAGGGCAGTTTGCATAACTTCAGAGGATGAGGTCCTTGTGTAAGTAGTCAAAACGTTCTCCACGGCAAAGGAAGCACCATTACCACTTTTAGTTTAAAACGTTTCTAGAAATTAAACCTGTAATGTCTTTCAGTTGATGTCAGAGAGTGTATCAGTTACAGAGCATTTTGGGAGCTTGTTTTTAAGCTCCAGTAAATTAAAATAAGGGATTTTAATTGCTGTGATGGGTAAATACAAGTCACGTATTATCATTGATTTATATGCCATATGCATTTCTGAGGACATGGCAGCATATGGAGGGCTAAAATAACATTAAAATGTCACATACTAAATTTTTTAAACTTCTGCCATTGATCTACAAATATCCTACATTATTAACATGATAAATATGGAAGATTTCATGCTGTTACATTAAACAGTTTGTCAAGAAATACAGACAGGAAAAAAAAAAACTTCAAAGACCCTTTCAGAGCTGGTTTTATCAGCAGCTCCCTGCCCAGAGAGCCACGAGCTGCCTGGTCACTGCTGTTGACAGCACAGTGGATGTAGCTGAGAGGTGTTGTCCTGTCTGATCTGGTTGCCTTGGATTCATCCATCTGCAGTCCTATAGAAGTGGAGCCTGCATTTGGGTGACAGCTGACTGGGTAGTTTAAAATTGATTTAAGGGATAATTTTCTGCCAGTTGCTGCTTTTCCCTCAAGGAAGAGTAAAACTAAATGAAACGGGAGTTCAGCTGGACTCAGTCCCAGATATTTCATAGAATCATAGAATGTTAAGAGTTGGAAAGGACCTTAAAGATTATCTAGTCCCAACTCCCCCTGCTGTGGGCAGGGACACCTCCCACTAGACCAGGTTGCTCAAGGCCTTATCCAACCTGGCCTTGAACACTGCCAGGGTTGGGCCATCTGCAACCCATGCTAGTGGGGCCTTGCCCAGGCAAGTCAGGGACTGCTGGAGTAGCCGGTGGCCATGAGGCACTGCTGACCACTGGATCCAAGGAGGAGAGGTGGCCTGGACCTCAAACTTGCATTTCCCAATGCTAGCTTTCCTCCTTGCTGCTCTGCTTTTTCCATTTGATCCCAAGGGCATTCGCCTTGGGGCTCCGTAACGCTTTTCCTTATGGGACAAGCCCTAGGTTTTGTGTTCTCATTACATGTAGATAAAGAAAGACACTTAAGGGCAGCAGCTTAAAGGAGGAGAATGAACTCCAAGCAGCTGTTCTGCTAAACATCACCTAAATATCAGGCAGAGGTGAGCAGAGAAGGCACTTTGCCTGCCAAGAGTGTCCTTGCTTCGGGTGTTTTCTCCTGTGACTGGTGGCCTGCAAGAGGTGTCAGACTTGGGTCTGAAATAGTTTGAGACTCTAGTCCTCTTTCCAGTAAAAATTCTCTTACCCCAAGAACCTATCTTGGCAACAAAGAGGGAAGGGGCTCTTGAGAAAGAGTGGAAAATACCTGAGAACAGTGGGTTGGAGCATTTTATGTGTGATGGGGAAGAGTTAGGTGCTTATCAAGAAATGGGATGATTTGATGAACTAGCTGCTGTGCAAATGAGAATATTCACAGAATGTGCATATCAGAATTTTGTCCCACTCACGCAAAGTGCTTGTGCCCCGACTCACAGCCTCCGTGTCAGTGCACAGGAAAATGTACAGGGGAATAAGAAACTTCAAGAGCATGGAGGAAGCTGTTTGCAAGGGGGGGTGTAGAAGAGCAGAGAAAGGACTTTTATTGACTTCTTTATTTACTTAGGGCTTCTTTTCCTTTTCACCTCCTCCTTCTCCATGCCTTGTTCTTTCTCCAGCTGCACTGGGCAGGAAGAGTTCAGGAGCTGGAGCTATTGCAAACCTTCACTAATTTTAGTAACAGTCCTTTTGTGTTGTGTTTGTGGCAGACGGTCATTTTAGATGCAAACCTGGAGGCAGAGGGCTCTTTTCCCCTAGTGTAATTTTCCATGTTGCCTGATGTGTTTGAGAGTATTTTGAGCATTTACTTGTAGTTATACAGAAGTGAAAAGTTTACCTAAAAGCTAAAGGTCATCTTGGTATTGCTGCGTGGGAACTTGATGTGTTACTTGGGAAAGAAAGAAGAAGGAAGAAAAAAAACAAACAAACAAAAAACCCTCAAACTAACCAAACAAAAAAAAACCAAAATACAACAAAACCCCACCCAGCCACTCAAAGGTTGTTGCTTAATTATTTTAGTGGACTTAATGTTGTTTGTTTTATTAGAGAAGGTGATTAACCAAAAAGCTGTTACAGCCCCCGGCAGCTCTTGTGAGCTGAGGTCTCAGCCCTTTTTCAGAGGGCTGGAAGTTGTGGATATTTCTTTTTCTTCCCTCCTGAAGCTTTTCCTCAGGTGGGGCCATCTGAGGGTTTTCTGATTGGTTCAAATCCATGACCTGTGTCCAGGGTAGGGATGGGGGCCTGAGCTGCTGGAGCAGCACCACTGGTCTCTGAGCGTGCAGACCCTGGGAGGTGCCTTTTTTTCATTTCTTCAGACTTACAGAAATTGAAAAGACTTGGAGTGCTTTGAGGCCACACATGATAAATTGACTTGTACATATTTCACAGTTCAAAGGAAGCTAAAGCTCATACTTTGTTAATTTTTTTGAGCAGTCCTGTGTATGGACAGTGAAGGCTCAGGCTCCTCTTGTGCCTTGCTTGAATGGGGTCTGAGCCTGGTCCCCTCGCTCCGGTGCCCACACTGCCCTCTGTGGGAGGCCTGGCCGGTGGCTCCTGCCCCAGCTTCAGCAGACCCTGACCCTCCCTGGCCTGTGGCACTCTGGGCCCAGGGCACCCCCACTGCCAGGGTCCCCTCCCTGTCCCCTCTGTGAAACAGGCAAAGACCTGTAGCAGTGGGAAGGTGTCAGATTTGTACTTTTCACCAGTTTTATATTCATTCAGCTGTGTTGGAGCATCTTGCTCAGTTACCCACATCCCTCAAAATAGCTCCTGATTGTGGCTTCCTTTATGCTATTTTTGTGTATCCAGAAATTGAAAATAATGCCCAACTGGGTAAAAACATTGTGCTGCCGTGAATGCAAATTACACGTTTATGTTGGTCTCGTGTGTGATCTTTAACCTCTGGCAACTGGGAGTTTTCTGCTCTGAAGTATTCATTACTCATTATTATGTACTGTTTGTTCTTCCATAAGAGTAGAAAACTAGTAAAAGGTAATGAAGCGGAGCCAATTTGCTCTTAGTTGGAGGAGTTTTAGTATATGAGAAGACATAACTAATATTCAGGTATGCTTTAGTGGTTTAACCTGCAAGGAATGCTATGACAACCTCTACTAAGCCAATACTGCTTTCCCATGGATATATCCTCAGTATAAGTTTTTTTGGTTTGTTTTTTTTTTTCCTTAGGTTTTTTTTAATACCAGCTGTGATTTCAGGTTCTCAAGGATTTAAATACAAACCAAAAAACCTGTGTTCTGCATCTTACTTCAGAGACTGGGAGTGTTTTCTGTGGCTGCTGCAGCACAGTGGAATTGTTCTGCAATGTTCTCTCAAGGCAGGACTTCCCTATTCAGGGCTCCCTGTGACTGATCATGAATGTGAGATAGTTTATGCCTAGATCTTACATGAAATTGTTTATTTTACTTTTTTTGTCTTTAGTTTGATTAGCTGTGTTCATTAGTTTGATTAGATGTGTACAAAGAGCTCATACTGAAGCAAACTTGTCGTAGTTAAAATAAGTAACACGGTGCTGGTTCTGCTGTGCCCACAGTTGATGTTACTGGGTGCATTGCCCTGGAACAGTGAGAATGGATGGACTACAAGATTAAATAATTACAACTGTTTTCTGATGGTAACTTCACAGAGCCGTCTAAGTAGATGAGATCAGGATGTAGAGTCCAAAACTGATTTGGAGCAATAAAGCAGATGGGGAACTGGGGTGGCATTGTGTTGGGGAGCACAGATGAGCTCTGTTCTGAAGTTCCACTCCGTGGGCTGTGTTTGGTTAGTATTTCTCTGCAGGTAGTGAACAAAGTGAACCAACCAGGTAAAGTAAGGATGCTCCATAGTCCTTCGCTGCTGCTGCACTCTGTGACGACAGGCTGCTGTCTGTGGTCCCTTGGGTAGCACCCTGGGAAGAAAGGAGGGAGCACCTATACAGGGATGCTTTCTCAGCAACTTTCTCTTAGCTCTTTGTAAACCTATAAAATCAACTAGTATTAATGTGAGCTTTCATAGTTATGGGAAGTATGTATCAGAGGAAAAGTATGTCCCAGTTGGGTATCATTTCTTGTAGTTCAGGGATTTTTTTTAGCCAGCTGATCTGTCACCTGCTTGCTGGTTTTGTTTTTTTTAATTAGACTTTCCTTTGAGTCCTGCTCTGGCTCATTCTTGGTCCCTACCAATGACGGTCTGTTTTAAAGCAAGATTTCTGATATTCCTGTTGGCAGAGACCAGCATTAATGAGCTAATGAAAGTGCTCAAAGATCCTCAAGCACCTGAGTGGGAGTATTTACCTGTAACACTGACAGCAGCTCCTTTCATAGTGCTTCAGTGAGCAGGTCAGTGCCAAGATGTGTTTCAATGATGGGGAAGCTGAGGTACAGAGGAGGAAATAACTGTCTGAAGTCACTTGGAGGCCCACAGCAGGACATTCCTTCTGTCCTCGAGGCTGACCCAGTGTAGGTTGGCAATGCTCTAATTCCCTGGGACCTGGACACAGTGGTACTCCGGGTTCCCCTTGGCTCTGGTGTGCTTGAGCCGCTGCCAGGTCTCCCCTGCTGAACTCTGTGGCTGCCTGTCCCACCGCCCCCTCGCCCTGGCACCCCCGGCTGCTCCCACTGACAGGGACTGCTCCAGACACTGATGGAGAGCAGTGTTCCAGGGATGTCCCTGAGGAAGGATGTACCACCAGCTGGTGATACACCTCGCTGTCACCTTGCCCTCTTGTGCCCGATGAGTACGTGGGCGTGTGCTCCGAGGAGGCTCCATCAGGGACTGGCACTGTCTCCTGCCGGTGCCCGCGGGCCCTCCCTGCCACAGCACGTCCCCAAGCGGGGCAGCTGTGCTGCTGTCATGAGAAGGTGGCAGCTCAAAGCAGGGCCCTGTGACTGCTTCTGGCTCAATGCTAAGCTGCTGTGGTTTGGATTTTGCTGATCTTTAGTTCGTTGTCTTTGAGCTTGATTGTGTAATGAGATTATTTGTGCAACTGGGAATGAGGGATTTTGTACTCTGTCATCAGATCAAATGGCAGTTTCTCTCCACTGTGGTTTAAAAGAAACATCCACAACTGCCAGTTGGGGTGTCCCATCCCTGGAAGTGTTCCAGGCCAGTTTGGATGGGCCTTGAAGCAACCTGGTCTAATGGAAGGTATCCCTGCCCATGACAGGGGTGTGGAATGAGAAAAGACCTTTTAACAGTAACATTAATCACTTTTGATTTACATAATTAAAAGCAAGACTGCAGTGGTTTACTGCATCTGTACCTCTTCAGTTGTAGGGCAGGCAATGGGTACAAAGGCAAAGCAATCCCTGTTTTTTCAGCTGTCCTTCCCTGGGGTGTGTTGAAGGGAGAGCTCTCCAGTCCCTATTCCCACCTCCCACATGGCTCTGCCCCAGTACGAGCAGGAGAGATGCTGTGCCCCCCCCATGTGGAGCATCCAAGCCTGCAGCCAAGGCCTGCACAGGGCAGCTGGTTTATGGTTCTGCTGGGAGCAGCTGGTGGAAACCAGCTGTTCTTCCTCTCGATGGCTGCACAGACAGCGTGAGGCTGTGCTGGCTGGGGCTGCCCAGGGCCACTTTTCACAAGTCAGGGAATCCTATTTCGGATTTTAGCACGTTCTTTCCCCATGTGCTTGCACTGGCGCATCATTTATCGTTTCAGATTGTTCCCTTTTAGAATGGAAGTAGTTCTGCAGCTCGTGTCTGTTAATTCACAGTGAGATGTGGAATACAAGTTGTAGAGACTCAGTATCAACACAGAAACATTTTGGATGTGGTGTTTAAAGTGCTAAATAGAGACAACATAGAGAGAATTCCATAGGACAGATTAACATGAAATGGGTGTTCAAAGCAGCAGCAAATTTATAAACATTTGATTTGATGCACGTTGAGAGACAGAAGCATTCTAGATTTTTGGTATGGTAATTGCATCCTAGTGCTGGCTGCTTAGTATCTAAGATATTTGCAGTGTACAAGACTAACACCTGGAATAGCATGATGGATTTCTGTGCCTCGTGTGTTAGATATGTGTGTGTACCATAGTGTGTGTGTTATTTAAATACTTTTGTAAATAAGATACTCTGTAAATAAAAATATCAAACATAACAGCTAATCAGCATTGGGAAATTTTGTAAAACTGGAAAGAAACCCACTTAATTTAATTGAGGTGTTTGAAGCCTTCCACCTCCCAGACAAGGAGATGTTTTGATCATCTTAATGACATCAGGTCCTCTTTGAGGGGAGTTGAAAGAGTTTATTTGTATTTTAAATCCCTAGGAACTAATTTATAGTTTAAAAAGGAAAATATTAACTTAGAACACTTGAGACAATTACTGTGTATTATGAGTCTTTTATGTGGAGAGCAAATGATGCTCCCCTTGCTGCTTATTGCTGTTGTGCCAGTTACCTCTCAGGTAGCAGCTGCCAGCCCTCCCCATCCAGGGGACACACCTGGATGTGTGTCCTTCATGTTGTGTGACCAGAGCTGCGGACACAGCTTTGTTAAAACTGGCTTTTCTCTCTGTTCCAGGTCGTCCATGCACACAAACCCCACTTCATGGCTTTACACTGTCAAGAATTCGGAGGGAAAAACTATGAAGCTTCCATGTCTCACGTGGACAAGTTCGTGAAGTAAGTGTTGGGGGGCCCTGGCCGGGCGCCCCCGGAGCCGGGGACAAGGGCAGAAGTGATCAGTCACCGGCGGAACCGCGGAGCTCCCCCAGAAATGTTTTAATTTATCGCCTCCAAATCCCCGGGAGCTGGGAGCGAACCGGGGGCGTGCGGGGATGAGCCGGGACCGCGCGCGCCCTCTGCGGGCGGCGGGCGGCGGTGCAGCGGCGGGGATGGGGCTGGGATGGGTAACGCTGGGACCGCGGGGCCTTCAGCACAAATTACCCAAAACCGCAGAGTTTTGTGAACATGGGTGACCCGCGTCCTTCGCAGCCGTGTCCAAACGGCGCTGGGGAACTCAAGATCTGCGTCGGAGGTGCCGCTGACGATGGGAACTTTAGAGTGTCCGGGCAGGTGGCTGTGCTGGGGACACCTCTGCCCATGGAATTCCCCCCAGGGGTTCCTTTGAGTGATGCCGGGGACATCACAGCACAGAGCAATGCCAAGGCAATGCCATACCGTTGCACCTCCCTTTATGTGCTCGATCTCTTCTTTTTCTTTCAGAGAATTGTTATCAAGTGATGCAATGAAAGACTACAACAGAGCTCGAGTTTACCTGGATGAGAACTATAAATCACAGGAGCATTTCACGGTAAATTTCTTTATTTCACAAGTTCAGTTCAACCAAAGGTGGATTTCTTTGATTTGGGGGTTTTGACCCATGTGGGGCTATGAGCTGTTTCCATATTATTTGTTTAAATTGTCCTCTGTTGAACTGTCGGGGGGGAGCACTCTCGAAAGGATTTACAGGTTGTGGTGACAGACTCGAACAAGCTCCTGGTGCAGTGCTGTCATTCAAGGGGGAATGTGACCCCTGAAAGTGGAGCTAGTGGAGAAGGAGCGTAGAAAACATGGTGATTTTGTCTCTATGCAGACAAGGCGAAGCAGCACAGGTATTCTGGGATCCAGTTAGGCAGTACAGGTGTTCTGGAATCTAAATCTTGCATCATAATTTTTAAAAGCACAGTGAAAAGATGGTCTCATAGAATGATGTTTCTGGATTTTTTCTGTCTGCTGTTTTCAACCTGTAAGAACCTTTTAGAGCTGAATCAGCTCAGTGTGGAAAAGGGAAAACCTAAAAGATGAGTGATTATTCAATGATGTTTTGTGTTACTATCACTGAGAGGATAGTACACTGAGAGGAGTTTAAAACACTCCTCTTATAAAACACTTAGGGGAGTGTTTTATACCTTCCCTACTAGACTGTAGTAGCAGTGGCTTGGAACCAAAGCCCAAAAACTTAGAAAGGAGAGAGGCTGCACCTTCATACTGAGCTCCTTAACATTCTGACTTCTTGGAGTCTGCTCTCTGGCACTGAATGCTGACAGTCCTTGTACTCAGTTCCTGCAACTGCTGTCAGGAATCAAAGATTCATAGAAATGGTGTTTTACACACATGCTTTGAGCTGGCAGTTCTCCAGCTCCTCTGCTCAGTGCGTGTATGTGTAACTTACACTGGGTGACTGCCTGAGTGGGGGATTCACATGTGGTGTGTCCATTTAGGGTAAAGGTTTGGTCTTATCTCCAGTGTGGTTTGGCTTGCACGATGTCATGCATCTACTTGTTTCCTCATTAGTTGTGTTTGCAAAGTTCTGTAACTTCTGTGGGCTTTTTTCCATCCCTTCTAAGGCATAAACTTGGCAGCAGATGGTGGCCTTGTTATTATATTATTACCTCTCTGTCTCTGAAATATAAACATTTATCACATATATTGTTGTATAATGCTATTTTCTTGAGAAAGGGAGAAGCCCAAGCAGTTGCAGTTTGGTTAACCTTGAGCCCTGCTGCTCTCACATCTCCTTTTCTAGAAGGTTTGGCATCACTTCCTCTGTAAGGCTTTCCTTGGCTTGGCTCCTGCAAAGCTAAACCAGACTTTGCTGCCCACGGTTACTCAGTTTGCCTGTGATAGGATGGACAGGGAGATCTGAGACAGCACTGTCAGCAGCCTGTTCCTTCAGCACAAAGCCTGTGTTTCTGGCTCATGGCAGCATTGGGGAGTGAGTTCCACACGAGAAATAAGAACCCAGTGTGACAAGGAGGTGTTTCTAGGGGAGTGATTTGGTTTTAAAAACTTCGATAACTCGGTGTGTATTAAGGATCAAAATGGTTCATTTGGCATAATCCCAGACATAAAACTTAATATCAGAATTTGTCATTTATGGTCACATACACCGAATCTGGTGTAGAAGTGACTGGGTTTAGGTTTCGGATTTGTTCGAAGAGGGAGAGGAGTCATGATGAGGGAGAGAACTGAGCTTTGGTGGGTTGGGTTTGTTCTGCTGGGAATGGTGGTGGGATGAGACTGTGTGGGATTTTGTTCCACTCAAAACTTACTAAACTCATGCACAAAGTAACCTCCAGGCTGAGCAGTGAGTGCTTGGCCAAGGAAGGTGCTGGGATGGCAAGACCATGTCCCAGAGATAAGCTCAGCTTGCAGGCTCTGAGGGTCAGGCTGAGGAGGAGGCAGCTTTGGACAGCAACTCCTGACCCAAGGCTTTGGTTAAGGCCAGGCCTTGGGAGCAGCAGAGGTGTCATGGGGAGCGTGGGGATGAAGCAGCTTGTGTCACACTTTGGAGACATGCAGCTGTATCAGATTTAAAAATTACCTGAAGATTAATCTCTTGGCAGAGAGTGGCTGCATTAGAGCTGATGCCTGTCAGCTCTGTGAAGGTGGCAGTGCTGGAGAGCTCCCAGCAATTATGGATGAGGCTGGTGGGTGACAACCTCTGCAGGCCTAACGAGGGCTTCCCAGAAATTTCAGATGAACTAAACCGGCAGCTCTGCTGCTGTCCCAGTTCTGACTGGAAATACCGATGGCTTTCAGACACTCAAATAGCTTGGCAAGGCTTTGTGAAGGGCAGCCTCCTCTAAGTCCCTGTTTGAAAGCACGATACTTTCTTTCATCTTATAAAATGTTACTTAGGAGGTAGATCTTGTCAGAGAATGTACAGTTAGTGAAGAGAGAAGACAGAAACAAGAAAAGTGAAATAAGACTGAGAAGCTGAGAAATTCAGTACATTGCTTTTATTTGTTTGTGACTACACCCAGTGGACTTCACTCTTAATAAAGCAGATCTTTGCAGTTGTATTGATTTTTCCCAACATCTCATTATTTACATTCTGTGTTAATTTTATTGTACTTCGTATATTTCATGGAAGGAGTAAATTATAAATCTTGACACTTTTCTTATGTGAGGAGTTACTCAAACTCTTCTATATGAAGAGTTACTAAAAAATAGTTGAGTTTGTTGAACTTTTACATTTCGATACTTCTGAAGTAGCCCGAGTTAATGGTAAATAAGGTATTTTCATACTGGAATAAGAACATTCATACTGAAGCTGAATAGCAGCCAGAAATATGTTGATGTTGTCATCAAATCCATAACTATTTTTGTATGAAAACATGTCAGTATAACTGGTGACATTTTTATTGCAACTAGATAAAATCTAGTTGGTTTGTGCCCTGTATTTATTGATTTCTGGAGTACTCAATTAAGGTTTTATATTGCTTAGGAAATGCTTTTTTTCTTTTTCATTGTTCAGAGAAAGCAGTGGAAACCCCTGTGTAGCTTAAACCTCCTTGCTGTGTTGAACACATGGTTTCTGTAGCTTGAGAGAGAATCTTTAGTGTATCAAGTCAATTCTGAGGGTCCTGGCAAACCAGACCTCCAAGAGCGAGCTGGTCACCAGCTTCTGCTTCAAGTGTTCTGTGAGCGTGTTGGGAGCTGTGTGGTTGGAACGACCCTTAGCTGATGTGTAGGAGCATCAGCCCGGTGGGGTAATTGCTTTACTTCCCAATATAGGTTTGTTTTTAAGAAATAAGCAGAATCCTTCATTGCCTGTCTGCCTGCTCAGCCCCACAGGTGACCTTGCAGTGAAGAAAGAGCCATTGGGCTCTACATGTGATGTGCTGAAGTTCCGTCTTCCTCCTCTTAGTAAGGGTGCAGTGCACTGCAATTAGCTCATTGCATAGCAGAGTTTTATTGAAATTAAACCAGGAAAAAACATTTTTCGAAACCACTATTTCTGACATTTTTGGATTTTGTACTTCCGGTAGCAGTAGATTGAAGGGAGAGAGGCTGCTGTGCTCACACAGCTCCCTGCTTCCACAGGACAGGTTTGGTGAGATAGTGATTAAAAGGACACTTCCCTTCAATAACCACCTTGGAGGTGGACAAAGATAGGATACAAATGGAGAATACAGCAGTAACTGACCCTTTTCTGCCAGGCTTTCTGTCCCCACCCCTGCCAAACCTGCGCTTGGGTTACGGAGGCTGAGACGTTTTGGGTGCTGAAGGTGGTAGAGGCACCAATCAGTCGGTGTGGGTGTCCTGCCATCACAGATCCTTGGGGGTGTGGGGAGCTGCCCGTCCCTCAGGCCCCATGCTGCACTTTGGGGTGCTCCCATCCAGCCCGTGTCCCTGCTCCAGGTGGCATGGTGCTGTCCCTGGGCAGGATGGGTGCCAGCAGCTGAGCAGTGCCCAGTGCTCCTTTGTGGGAGCAGGAGACACCAACCTGTGTGAGCAGTAAAGAGAGTCTGGGCACTGCCAGGGTGTGTAGGAAAAGGTGGTGCTTTTTGGTTTTTTCCCCTGATTGTTTTGATTTCACACACTCTGTACCAGTAGTTTTGTTTTAATGTAAAACGTGTCTTACACTGAGGTGGATGAAACACTGGTGGCCTGCAACAGCATCTAGGACAAAGCTTTGCTCAAGTCATTATGCTTGATAGCATTAACCTGAACCAGTATAATGGGGGGCTCTAGTGGGGAGCTAAAAATACACATGGACAACATGTTATTCAAGTGTGTTATTTTACCTTAAAATTATATCTGCACGTTACTGAGAGAATAGTAAAGTTAATTTTTGTTAGATTAATGATACTTGAGTAATATTTTTGGTTGAGCTGAGTTCAAATAATTGGCCATTAATTGAAAAAGGAAATTGAAATGAATTTATCTTGTACATAAATCATGTCATAGTTATTAATGGGTCCTAGAAAATATCGGCCTGTTCCCAGAAATGGATGGTGTACAGTGATTCTCCTGAGCTTATTAGATCTGGCAATTTCGAGTTTGGTTAAGTAAAAAAGATGATTTAGGAAGAGAGGCGTAATTAAATTGAATATTGGGGGAATTCACATGCCTGATGAGTTCTCAGCCTACTTCTTCATTAACAGTTTTACAGAATATTCAGGCTTTGCAGAAAGGCAGGATTTCCCCAGGAGATGGAGCTGGAGCACCAGACTGCAGTGCTGGGGTGCCCGCAGCAGCCTCATGGGCACTGGACCCTCCAGGGCAGCTCACTGGGACCCCACACTGCGACTGGGACATGTGAGGAGTGTGAGGGCACAGCAGGACACGTGGTGCCATCGGAGTGTGAGGGCACAGCGGGACACACAGTGCCACTGGAGTGTGAGGGCATGTTTGGACACTTGCTACTGATGGGCTGTCAGGGCACGTGTGGACACTCAAACACATGGAGTGTGTCCTTCCCCTCAGCCCCGGCTGGCACACGAGCACTCTGGCTCTGAGGAGGCCAGGGAAGGGCTCTGCTGCCACTGGGATGTCGATCACAGTCTCAGATATGTCGCTGTCTGTCACTGTGACTCGCTGCTGAACAGGAGGCTTTGGAGTGTGTTTTCTTACTTCTCTGTTTACTGTAGTCTTGATCTGAATTTTCCTCTGCTACTCACATTAGCCTGTTTCCACCTTCTCCTTTTTCCTTCCTCTCCTTTCCATGGAATTCTATTTTGTATCAGTGTTTGTTTTTATAAAGATATCTGTGAAAATTATGCCAATCCAGTGAAGTAGGAATTTGTCTGAGTGGGTGGCAGCAGCAGTGCCTGGCAGAGAAGAGATGGGGACAGGGCTGTCCTGCAAGGGAAGGTGATGCCACAGAAAGAGCCAAGAGTGTCACTCAGACTCTTCTCAAATTAACTCCTGTGGAGTTCATCCAGGGAAGGATCTTCTGGGATGGAAAAAAGTCCAGACTCCTTTCTAAGGCACATGTGAGAAACCTGCAAGTGTTCTGTCATCACCAACCTCCCACATCACTCCCGAGCAAACGATTCCCTCTGCCTCACTGTTGTTTTGGGTTTTTTCCCTAAGAAATGATTAAGTATAAATATTTTTAAACAAATCTTACTCTGCCAGTTCTTTGGGAGTTTTTTTGTTGGTACTCCAGTGTGTGGGAGCTGCGTAAGGCTGTAAGGCTGGTGGCAATGAGAGGGCTCCTGGGTGGAGGGCTGTGTGGTGATCCTGGGTGAGGGCTGGCAGCGGAGCACTCGGGTCTTTGCTACTTGAGTATTTGTGTAATCTTTACTTTCTGCTAACTCCACTCCTATGTAGAATAAAAGGAATAAAACTGTTTGAAAAACATGCTAGTCTTCCTCATAAATACCCCTAAAATTCCAAAAGCAGAGAAGTGCTTCTGGTGAGGTGTATGTGTTAGCAAAAGGGAAGTGGAAAAATGAGGGTTTAAAGCCCATTTGTAGGAAATACAAGCAATGCAAAGCAGGATAGAACCTCGTGGTGGCAGTGCCTGTCAGGAATCGGGACTGGTACCACTTGGTGGAGACTTCACTGCTTCTGCATGTCTTCCAGCAGGCTCTTGCCTCATCGTGTTCATCCTCATCTTGTTCATTAAATCCCAGAATCTCTTCCTGTTACAGCCTCCTGCTTTTTGAGGGGTTTTGATGAAATACACGGTTGGGAGCTTTTTGAAATGTGTATCATGAAGTTTGACCTCTTCATTAGCTTTTATCTTTTTTAATTGAAAAAAACGGGTTCATGAAGGGAGCTGGTGAATGTCGAAGTTAATCCTACAGCTTCTGACAAAGTCCTGGAAAAATGATTGTGGAAGTATTGTCATTCTGTGACATGGACATGTATTTACAACCACCTGAAATGAAATCTCCCACTTAATTTCTTAGGGAACTAAGTTGTCTGTCAGGTAATTGCTTCCAATCTCTTCTGGATGGGAAATGGGATCTGAAAGGTGTTTCCAAAGTAGAACCTTCCTCTGGTTTTGACTTGTCTTTTCTATGCATTTTTAAAACAAATCTTTTAAGACGGTGACAGAGTTCTTGCTGGGAGGAATTTCATGGCTTATCTTCTGCCTGTTTTCTGACACTTCTATATAATTGGAAGAGGAGGAATAATTACAAAACAGTAAGGGATTTCACAGATCAGTAGCCCAATAATGCAGCCTCGAGTCAATCTCTTTTGTTTACAGATGTGCTGTTGCTGAGGAAATTGGTGATAAAGCAGCTTCTTTATCTGCAGAATCGTTATTCTGTTTGTATCAGCTATGGATTTACAGTATATATGGAATTGCATTTTCTGTGGGCTGTGGATTTGATATTCAGAATTTCACCCCACAGTTGTGCAACAGGCTACATGGAAAAAAGTGAGGTTATTTATAAGGAATAATTATAGCCTGGTTTTGTAGAAACCCATCCATCTAAAAATCAGCTGAAATACTTGAAATTAAATTATAGACTATCTGAACACAAGAGGAAATCAACTATTTCTAAGCTTTTAAAGGTTAAAAAAAGAGTTTTTCTGATTGCTGCTGGAGAAGGGAGGTTAACCCAAAAAACGTAGCTCTCCTTTGAGGCAGGGGTGCTGTGCTGGCAGGTCCTGGGAGGTGCCTCCTCACACGCGGGTGGCCCTGGTGCCCGTGTTTGCGCTCAGCATTTCCCGGGAGCTGTGGGTGCCTGTGATGGGCAGCCCGGTGGGTGTGGGACACAACTGCCCCGGCGGCTCTGTGGGGGCATCGTGAGAGCCCGGCCGAGGAGGGACACCCCGCAGTGGTGAGGGGGGCGGGCAGGCCTGCGGTCCCACTGCCCCGGCCCCAGGGCCTGTCCCCAGCCCTCCAGCCACCCCTGCCAGCCCTGGGCCAGCACTGCCTGGGGTGCTGGAGGGAGCTGGCAGGTTGTGAACAGGAGCCTGAACCACATCAGTCAGACCTTTCCACGTGGGCCCCGTGCCCTCCCTTGCTTTGTGGGAGGTTTCACAGTGGGCAGCAGCTGGGATTTTGTTTCCCTTCCCCTGCTCTGTGTTGTGTGTGGGAGAACCCGGAGGGCTCTGGGAGCGTGGGCAGCTCCCAGTGCTGGGCCAGTGGGCGGCAGGTGACCTGCAGCACTGCCATGGGCCATGGATGGAGCAGAGCTGCTCTTGTTTCAGTGTAGGAGCGTGTGGCATTTTTGTTTGCTTCTGCCTTATTTCATATTTAATTATTGTATGTTTTTAAAGTAATTCATCCAAAGATTTATGAAACAGTTATTGGTTAGCTCAACACATACCTCAAACAGTAACTCTTCTCAATCATCTGCCATTTGTTTGACATCTCTGCATTTGACAGTCCAGTGATACTGCACAGATATTTCCAAGGCTTTAACTTGGAGTCCTTGGCACCTTAGGGCTTGTTGCCTGCTTTTTGCATGACGGTTCTCAGGTTTTATTTAGCTATTTTCCCATTTTTGTAGTACATAATACTTAAATTTATTCTTCTTAATCCGCTCTTGAAGAATAAATATAGTTCAGTTTAATACATAAATCTGTTACATGCAAACAAGAAACAATTTTGAGGGAAAACATGGTGAATAGACATTTTCACGTACTGTGAATGGAATTCAAGCCCTGTTTTCAGTTCTTTTAGTTTAGTAAAGTTTGTTTGCAGTCCACGAGCACAGCAAATCTTCTGGAGATGAAAGGAGGAAAACCTCCTCAGCAGATGAGCTGGGAGCAGGCTCTGCATGGGAGAGGCTGTCCTGGTACAGGCACAAGGCTCGCAGCTTTGATCGTGGTATCCATCCCCTCCCTGAGGGCAGGGTTTCCCATTGCTGTCCCCAGGCCCTGTGCCGTGTGACAGTGGGTGCAACAGAGCAGAACCGTGCCCTGGGCCGTCGCTGCCGCACACCAGGGGCTCAGTGCCCAGGCTCCCCGGTGGGCACCGGGCGTGTGGGTGCTGCAACTGTCACCTGTTTTCGCTGTAAGCACCTCCCAGCCTGGCCGGGGTGGGGGCCAGAGGGCTTCCCAAAGGCAGAAAGGAGAGCAGAGGATCACTTGGCGCCTGTCATCTGCTGTTCATCTGTGAGAGGCCTGTGCCAAGGATTCACAACTTCCCGCTGCACTGCCCTGCAGGCACCTGCTCTCTGTGAGTGCCTCGGTACCTGCTGTGTTCTGCACGTCTTGGGGACGCGTGTTGGTGGACACTGAAGTGCTGTGGAGTGCATTTACTCGAACCTAATCCTTCCCTTCTAAGACACAGGTGTCCTCCTGGCCCTCTCTTTGGGCTGTGGGGTGCTGCTCAGCAGCCGTGCCCATTGTCCCCAGTGCCCGTCAGGACTGTGACCTTGGCAAGTGCCTGACACCTTACTGACCACTGGCCAACAAGGCCAGCAGCACTTGCGCTCCTCACAAGGGCCAAGGGCTCAAGGGCATTTTGTGTAAAGGTTTGCCAAGTTCTCAGGAGGATGTTGAGTATTTAATAGGACAGAAGGAATGGTAATGAAAAATGGTGTTATCTGCTGAAATAATTGAGGGTCTGACACAAATAATATAGCAAATGCTTTAATTTGAAGTTTGCAAAGCCCCACGTGGATCCCCTTTAGAAATTTGGGGACCTAGTTGCTAAGTTTTGTCTTTCTACAATAAACAAAAAAAAGCCTAAGGTACGGGGCAGTCAGAAATCTTGTTTGCGTTTGTACATGGTTGGACAAAGGGCAGGGCCGGTTACACATTGCTTGAGCAGAGCCATGATGTTATTAACAACTCTTTTCAAGTAATGTGTGTGAGGAATTTGGTTTGTGTGACAAAGTGTTTGATTTGGA
Source organism: Chiroxiphia lanceolata (assembly GCF_009829145.1). Taxonomy (NCBI): domain Eukaryota; kingdom Metazoa; phylum Chordata; class Aves; order Passeriformes; family Pipridae; genus Chiroxiphia; species Chiroxiphia lanceolata. Next base: position 7,040,616 of record NC_045644.1, read on the forward strand.
ACAGTTCTGACTTTCAAGAAAAGATGTGAGATTGGAAAATGTGAAAATAATTGCTTAAGAAATTATGAAACACTGCTTAAGGCACTTGCTAATGTGTTTGTCTGAGGCATTGAATTAATTCTTAAATAAGAGCAGCATGACTACAGAAGAATCAAATGTATGGTGTTTATTGATAGAAACTAATGGGTTTATTAGTGTTTGAAATTATGTTATAATGCAGGATTTGTAGCCAAAAAGAAAGCAATCCATGAGGCTTCTCACTCCCTGGCTGTGAACATCGTGTGCCAGTCGGGTTTCACTGTGCAGCTCGCCGGCCATACATTGTGGAAAGGCTGGGAATGCATGTGTTACTTCACAATTAAACACAAATGAACAGGAGCAAAAGATGGAATTGTGTTATGACACCTGCTCATATCTCAGGATACGACTGTTGATGTGAAAGGCAGCGAGCAGCCCAGTTTCCAAGGGAAAAATGGTGAGTAAGGACCTGCACAGCTCTAAGTGAGGTGGAGCTGGGCTGAAGCCTCAGGCTGTGCTGGCAGGAGCTGATGGATTTCAGCAGTGGAGCCGTTCCCAGGGAGAGAAACCAGTGGCAGAGGCCCAGTGAGCACCAAGCGATGCCTCCGGTGAGCATTGGGAGGTTTGGATGGGAGTGTGGAAATGCCTCAAACACACTCACTGCTCTGTCACACTTAGCACTGTTCGCAGCATACAGACCCAAGCTAGAGCCCTCTGACACTGAGGAAGTGTTTCCACTTAGTTTTAGAGGGCTTTCCAAGTGTCTATTGATCAGTGTTCCCTAACAGCACAGAAATAATGTGTCTAATTTAACTGGCCACATGGAAGAGTATAGAAAAAACATTAGTTATGCCTTGAAAGGCTTGGAACATCGATAGGAGGACATAACATTAATGACTTTCCTATACACGAGCTTCAAAAATGGCTAAATGAGGAAGAAATTACAAATTTATTTTCCTATAATTTCAGCAGTTGTCTTGTTTTACTGCACCAGTAAAGCATTAAGCATTGAAATGTCACACAAGGAGTATTTTCCTGATAATTTGTCTGACATGCAAAGCATATGAAACAAAAGAGAAAAAGATGGAAATGTGGGGTTTAGTCATTTTGATAAATTTAGTGATTTTTGCTCATGAAGTCTGGCTGAGAGTCTGCTGCCTCTGTCCAAACAATTCCAAATATTGCTGTTTGCAGAGTGGCTCACTGTACAGGAATAGCTTTGTGTCTCAATTCTGGCCTTTACCCTGCATCCAGGTTGCTAATTTTGCAGTAATTTATTAACATAAATAAATGTGTAGCAAAACAAAAGCTACTGATCATAGTAAATATTTTGAATAAACAGGATAAATACCAGGTCTCCAGAGGTTTGTGGTAGCAGTCATGGTTGGGAAGGAAACATTGTTATCCATTCTCTTCCTTTGGCTGTGTAGTATCTAAGTACAAAAGAGTTTCAAGTTGGTTTCATTCTATTCCACCTTTTCCAGATAAACAAAAGAGAGAGAAAGATGTAAAATCTGATTTCTGAATGAAACAAAATTGCCCTGAACTTTGGCAGAACTGGGCATTACTCCCAGATTACCTGCAAACCCTTCCCAGGCCAGTACCTGTGTCCTGTGCAGGATCCCTCCCTGCTGGAGGTGTTGTGAGGGTAAAGTACCCTTGTCTGTTGGGGAGAGGCAGTTTTGCCTGTGGTGTTTGGATGAGCTTGTGCAACTGGTGTCCTTCCAGTCTGGCTGTTCAGGTTGTGCCTCTTTCATTGTGCAGGTTTAGTGGAGAAGGATTGTGTCTGGATGCAATCCTGTGCAATGTGCTCTGGGATGACCCTGCTTTGAGCAGGGAGGTTGGACCAAATGACTCGTTGTGGTGCTTTCCAACCTGACCTATCCTGTGATTCTGTGTAGCATTTATCCTAACATTTGGAAAAGCCTCTCTATCTCTCACAAGGAGGCATGTTTTTCTTTGTTACTGTTACCAGGGTTCTGAGACATCCATGTTCTCTTAGTCTTCAAACTACTAGGTCTCTCTTCCATCTGCTTTTAATAAGCATAGGAAAATTGTGCTACAAATAGGAATCAGCATCTGAAAAGCAGATTCAGTTTATCCCAAAGAACCAGGGCAGTGAAAGAGCAAAGGTTTGTTTGGGTCACTGACAGGGAGGGGCATCAGCTTGTCCAAGAGGGAACATTGGATGGTATAAATACCATGGCAGATGTAAGTCTGTCTTGTACAGTGTTGGGGCTCATCATGAGCATGTCTGTAACAAGTGCAGGTACTCTGTGCTGATGGTGAGCTGGTCCATGTCCCCTGGAGCAGGCTGGGACAGCACGTGTTTGTAGGTATGGCTTGCTGTTCTGGAAATTATGGGAAATACGGCTGCCCAGAGACTGCGCCAGAATTTGGGTGACATTCGTATTAAAAGTTCATAGTTGGTGGTTTGACCACTCGCATTAGGGCAGAGTGTGTGGTTTGGACCACAGAGGAAGGAATCGTGTAAGGAAAGGAAGTCTGAATGGGTGGGTAACATGTGGGAATGTCTGGAATAAAGTCCTGATGATCAGGAAATCTGTGGACCCTGGAGGGTGGGAGAGGACAAAGTAAATCATAACTTTATTATAAAAAAAACAATCAAACCAACATATACACACAGAAAAAAACCCAAGCCCCCAACACAAACACAAACTCCCCAAGACTCCCTAACTTGTTTTGCAATAATTTGTGTCTCTCTCTCAACTAATTACAGTAATTGCTTACTAAACTCAGGCTCAGAAGGCTGCAGCCTCAACTGCCTTGCATTCCTGAAAAGGTCTTCAAAAACGGTGGAATATTTCTGTATTGACTCATTTCTTTGTGAAAGCAGCTGCAGTTATAAATCCCACATTTAAATGTTACTGTTATTTACAGTCCCTCTTATACAAATTGTCCTTTAAACAATAGTTGCTGTAAGGTCAGATCATTGTAAAGCTTCCTGTCCTTGATGCACAGGTACCAGGTAAGACTTTGAAAACCCCTCAGTTCCAGGGCAGGAACCGACTGCACCAGCTTTGGGTCCTGATATGGATGATGTGTGTGACACAGATGAGGAGAAAACGCCCCAGTGCCTTGTCACCTTTCACTGCCAGACACACCCTACCTGGTGGTTTGGTGTTCATGCTGGTGCTGACACCTAAATCCTCCTCTGAGACACATGCATGGACACAGGTTGCTCCCAGGTTACAGGAGTGCTGGCTTTTGACATGCTCAGGAAAAGCTGCAGTCAGATCCCCAGGTTGATGCAGTACATGGGAACAGATCCTTAGGGGAGGGACTGTTAACATGCAGGGAGGTGTGGGTTTAAGGCATGGAGAGAACACAGCATGAGTAACATTTGGAAAGGGTGTTAATATATTTTGGATTCTGTAATTATACTTTCGGAATTGAAAAACAATATTTCCTCCAAGACCAGCAGAAGAATCTTAATACAATATAGAACTAAAGTTCAAGATTGGGGTAGGGGAGGGGAGTTATATACTACTGTTTCAAATGTTGCTTTACCATATTTCCAGCTGCCTGTCCCAGAACTTAAATATTGTTGAAGCTTTAATGGCTTTAAAGCTGGAATTAGCACAGCTTATCAGTGACAGTGACTTTGCAGTTCACCAACCACCCTGCACTTGCTTCCCTAAGGGCAGAGAGTGTAAATCTCTGCACTGGGACCCTTAGGCTGAATCAGAGCTGAATCTGCTGCTCATACTTTGGACCTTCACCCGAGGGGTGCGTTTTCCCTGGACTCACCCTCTAGGCAGGAGCAAGGACCCCTTTCTGGTGGTATCTTCATTTAGCTTTTGGGCAGTAGTGGGAGAACACTGCCTATGTGCCAGGGGTCTCAAAGGTGTATGGGGAAGGAAGAGATGAAAAAATAATTTTGAGGCTGCTATTTTCTGTGAAAGTGCAGAGCAGCTGCTTTGCTGTAAATTTATATTGAGTAATAATTCCTCCATGTAGATAAGGGTTATTCTTCTATATATGGAAATGATTTTTTGAGGGGCAAAAAACAAAGTAACTTCAATGGGTTTGAAAGAGTGAGAAAAATCTGAGCTTAAAAATCAGAATACTTGGGAAATTCAAACTTAAATAAACTTAAATGAACCAATCCTGAACCAGGTTGTGGAGCTGAAGGCAGTCACTTGGCAGACATTCCTTAGGATTTCTAGTGTACCAGAACTCTGCTTCATTTTTTTGCCTTTAACATGAGCCAACAAAATACTGCTTGCAGAGTGTCTGTAAATCTTCAGAGGTGCAGTGGGTATTTACAGGCTGGTAAAATGCTGTGTCTCTATACTGGCTGAGCTGGAAGGATGTGTTCCTTAGCACGGATGATGGAGTGGAGAAGTCTGGGGAGCGTTATCTGAGGTGTGTGTCTCCCTCAAAGCATATCCAGTGATGAATGTCTCCCAGGGGCCTTGGACCTGTCCTCAGTCTTCAGCCTTTTATCCCAGGTGAGAGATACCAACTCATGAACTCGTTCCCTGCCAGGCCTCCAAAGAGCACCCAGGAGTGCCAGGATCCCTGGGCTAATCTCAGCCAGGTTTCAGTGTTTGTTTTCTGATCTCCTGATACTAATGTAAGAGTTAAAAATGTCATTCTTTGACCTGAATCCCTTTGGTTTCTCACTGGCAGAAATCAACAAACCAAAAATGTTTACTGAGTTACCAAGATTTAACTGGAAAATTAGGTGCTTTGCATTGAAATCCAAGGACTGTTCCTTCAGAACAGTGTCACGAAAGCACAGGTTCACACATTTGGATCATTTATCAGTCACTGCAGTTCTCTGCTGTTATCCTTCAGGAGTTGACTTTAGCAGTGGGTGTCAGTCCCTCTCTGTGCAGAGGAGGTGTTTGGAGGGGACGGTGTGCACGGATGCTACGCGTGTCCCCGCGAGTCCCGGGAAGTCTCCTTACCCTGACTTTGCAGTGTGGCTGACAGTAAGCCAGAAGCTGCTTGGCTTTCAGTTAATGTCATTACATAATGCTGCTCCTTTAATACGACCTTTAGCTCGGATACATAATTTGGAGAAATAGTCCTGCATTTACTTTTCAGTTAGTATTCTGGAGCACACCCCAGGAGGATGACTGTCATTTATTACTCTTCCAAGCATAGGACTTCATGAAGGCAATTTTTTAAAGAGCATGAGCTATTAATTATGGTGAGAAAAGAATGTGTTCCTTGGAGCAGCCCAGCCACAGAGACGCATTTCCTCCTTGTCTCTGCTGCTTGTTTTCTAGGACATGCTAAGAAAAAAGTGTGAGATTTCCCCATAAATACTTCTTACTGGTACATGCTTTTGCCATTTTGGTATCCCCCCCGGTTTCAAGTGAGCTGTGTTTTCAAGGAACTGGTTACTGTGCTAGATGGCAACAGTTATGTTATGGTATCACCAATGGCTTCTTGGGGATAGACATCACCATTTTGTTATGAAATCGCTCAGGAGTGTGCAGTTAGTCCTTGGGTTTGAGCTGTGGTTCCGTGGCCATGAGACTACTTGGTCTGTCCGTAGACCATCGTCTGCCTGCAACAGTTACCTGGGCAGTACGTGCATGCCCAGGTAAGCTTGAGTCTTCCAAGGCCTGCCAACCACGGATCCCACAGACTTGTCCCCGTGCCACACACATCCCGACTCTGACCTGCGTACAGTAAAACCTGACTTAATGCTCTTCTCAGGATTTAGAAGTAGTCTTCCTTTTTCTGAAGCAGTACATTAGTGTTTGTGTGGTATCTCGGCTCTTACCCTGGAAGGATGGTGCCACTGAGAAAGGGAGTTTTGGAGCCCCAAGACTATATGTAAAAGGCACCTTTGAAGCCGGTACGTCACAATGGAAAGGAGGCAACCAGATTGGGGCCGGAGCGGAATCAGCTGCGACAGCGCAGTGGGCAACCAGTGCCGTTTGCTTTGGCTCCTGGAGCAGCAGTGTGTCCTTAAGGGGCTGCAGGAAGGAACTGTCAGGCAGGGCCACTGCAGGGTCTGTGCCTCCCCCAGCCCCGCAGCGCTGATCGATAGAGCCACCGGAGCCCCCGAGCAACGCCTCGTGCCGCAGGGATCCTCCCTCCTGCTTTCCCCGTGCCCGACTCCTTCCAGCCACCAGAACAATATTTTGAAATTTATGGAAAATTAATTATCGATTACAGATGTGCCCTGGTTCAAGGAAGGTAAAAACGAATGGATGCATTTACGATGAGGGACGTAATCCGCTTTGTGAAAGTGATTGTCTTTTGCTCTGCTCCTGCCCTCCCTCTCTTCCCCTTCTCTCTCCTCCTGCCCCCTCCCCCTTCCCGTACACTGGGTAAGAGACAGGCCTGATAAAGTGGGAGAAGCAAGATTGGTTTTCTAAGGGCACCAGGCCCTTCATGACCAGGTAAATCATGGGCTGTCTGGCGCTGGGGCTGGGTGATGACCTGCTCCCTGTGCCGCGGCACCGCACCCCCCTGCGGGATGTGATGATGTGCACCCGGGCGGCTGCGGGGGGCTGCAGTGAAGGTGAAACTGTCATATCGATCTTTTTAGCACTAAAATATGAGCCACTTTACTCCGCTCCCCGATGCTGTGATGTGAAAAATAATAACTCGGATCCAAATTAAAAATATTGATCTCTGGAAGGTGTTGAAAGTAAATAAACACCTTCCGAAGTTTTCGGGTCAGCCAAGAAATGGTATTCAGCAATAAATGTGTCGGCATGTCAGAATCCAGGGTTCTTGATCTGTTTTTCCTTTCGAATTGATTTTTCATTACTTACTTCCTAAAAGTGTTGGAATTTGGTCCTCTACTGTTAAATCCCAGTGTTTGGGCAAATTATTTCTTTGGGGCTTATGAGGTGCTCCTAATCCACTCGCTCATTGATTGATTGATTTTTGACTCAATAAACTTGCATTACCCTTGCTTTATTTAAGGCTTCCATCATAATTTTTTGTACATTTAGGCTTGACTTTTTTATTTCCTTCTAACAGATGAGCTGACATTGGTCTATCAAACATGTGGGAAAACAATTGCCACAAGGTTAATTTTATTGCTAGCTCCATGCATTTTAAGTAGGTGCCAGGTATTTTCCACTCCAGGCTGATAAATTGCAGTTGAACCACTAAAGCATAAGAATGAACAGAAGCACTGTAACAACAACAACAGAAACCCCATAGAAATGCATCACAGAACATAAGCATTAAATGGATTATTTTTGCTTCATTGGTTTAACTTCATTTTACATCTGACCAGCAATAGGTACGTGGCAGTGTAATGAGCTCTTTAACTGGGACTCGCTGCGGCATTGTGAACTCTGGGGGTGGAGTATTTATGTATTTCTGGTGAATGGAAACAGTAAAATGCAGTCACCTGCATTTTCAAAAAGTCATTTTCTCTTACAAAGCAACCAGTTGAGTTTTAGATGTCATAATCTTCTTCTGAACAGATCTGTCGATGTTGCTGTTCTCTGGCAGCATTCGTGAACCTGCCTTAGAAGGCTGTTCCAGCGATGGCAGGGTGCCGGCTTGGTGCTGGAAGGTGGCAGGAAGGGAAGGATGTGGTGGGCACAGGAGGAACTCCTTCCATGGGCAGAGAGAGAAGTTTGGTCAGTGTTGAAAAGCAGTTCAGTGTGTCCTGCTGCACTCCAGCTGTCACGAACCAGAGCTCACAGCTTCACCTGTTTCTGTGCGTGGGAATTCCCATTTTGTGTTCCTTTCCTGGATTTACCAGCCGGGGCCTGACAGTTCAAATATAGTTAAACTCGTGTGTTTATTCTGTTTAATTCAAGGAGACATGATCAATTAAGAGGAACAAAACTGGAGCTCTATAAATTACTTAATGGAGCTGATGGCAATTTGGTCACTGTCCACTTGCCACCGTAACTGCCTCTCATCAGCCAGGTTTGGCCTTTGTTCACATGCTGGAGTTTGATTAAAATTCTAGGGGTTCATACTATTTTCTTTACTTTTGTTTTTAAAGCCTGTGTCTGTTTGTCTGATATTCCTGTGCCATGGCACATAACAGTGCTCCTGGGGCTGCAAGGCTTGTACATAGGACTCTGTAAGTGTCACCAGCCCACGGATGTTTGCCGTGTCCCGGGAAAACTGTGGCTTTATATTTCATGTACTTTCAGATCACTTGTGGGGAGACCAAAGGGGAAAAAAAAGAAAGGAGATTTTTACTAATGTGAGTGTCGTAAATGCAGTTTGTAACCAGGGCATTCTTCTCTTTGCGTGGGCTAAATAACAAGGATCCTGTGTTTATTTTCAGGGACTTTATTTTTTGACTGCAGGTTAATGAATATTCTTAAAGTTTGTTCATAAAATGTCCAGTTCAATAATCAAAAAAATGGAAAGGGAGCAATTCTATAAGAATGTAGGCTAAGAAAACAGTAAATTAGTAAAAAACCCACAGGTTCACATGCTTTATAGAGATGGAGACCAGGAATGAATTCCCAAGAGTCTTTAAATGTTCTCTCCCTCCTTCACAGCTTTGCAGTCATCGTGCTGTGGCCATCTTTGACAGCTGTGTCTAGCACAGCAGCACTTTTCTCCTTTCCTATTCAGGAGTATTTCCAAGTGGAAAAACAGTATTAGGTTCTGTTTTATCTCGGAAACTAAAGGCAGTCCAGTCTCGCTGTGTATTTGGATATTTTTCTCTATTTTCAAAAAGGTTTTTATTTCGTTGCAAAAAGGAGAACTTGGAACATCATCCTCCTGACAGCTGATGATACCAGTGCCTGGGTTAAGAGATTTCAGGGCAGGAACATCCACAGCTGCTGCAATGCTGTGGCAGTACCTTGGTTACCTCACACTGTCCTTAGCAAACTTCCCCTGGTTCTGATATTAAAAAAAAAAAAATAAGTCAGTAGCTGTTTAGGGATTGCTGGTTGTGTTCAATTTGTCTGTTTAAGTTAAGATCAGTGTTTTGCCCAGATTGTCTTTTAATTCAATCACTTGTCACTAGACTTTCCTAAAGAGTAAGAAAAATATGTAACTGACAGGCTGGCAAGGGTTTGACCAAGTGTATTGTGGTTGGACCATATATCAGGGGAGAAGACAAATATGATTGAGTGCTGTGTCATAGCACCACGCGTGGGAAACAAATACTCTGCACGAAATCTATTGGTGAGCAAACTGAAAAATTGTTAAGCTCTTAAAGAGCTTAAAGGCTTGTTAGCATTTTCTGACAGAAACCCACTGAAGCAGAGAACAGGAAAAAGAAAGAGCCGAAGCGTCACAATGGCTGATTGGGAATTCAGATTCGTGGTTCTGTTCAGCATCCTGCTCCATATGGGCCCTCATGCTGGGACTGAGACAGGGACTGCAATGTCTCCTGGAGCCTGGGAGCCTCTTCGCTCCCTGGTCTGAGGCCCACTACAACTGCACAGCTGTCACTTGTGCTCAGAGAATTCATCACGTTCATTCCCGTTTTTAAATTGTAGGAAAGTCTCGGTAATTTTTTATAAAGTACCACTGTCCTTTGAGAATTTGGATTGGTTCTCATGAAGGGACTGAAACCACAGTGTTTGGGTCTAACACACCCATGTGCTGCCTCACCAGAAAGGGTTTATTTGCCCAAGACTGGTACCTGATGTTAACAGCTTTTCATGGAGACACCAACTTAGGACAAAGACCCCCCATCACCCAGATGAAGCCCCTCCTTACTTCAGGTGCTAAATGAAGCAAATATGCATAGGAGGTATGAAGATAGGTGAGATTTATAATCTTTTAATCCACTTGGTTTTCTTTGCCTTCTCAGGGGTTAATAAAAGCCCAGTAGAAAAAAATCAGCTCATACTAGACACAGTATTAAAAGGAAAAGGTGCTTGGAAACAGAACAGAGATGAGGATAAACAAATACTGATGGACTCCTGGTAATGTAGGATTTGTTCCTGCTGACCAACGTTATTTCTTTAAAACCTTGCTGGTGCAATTTGAAAAGCAAAGTGAGGCTGAACACTTTTTATACCTTGAACAGCAAAGGTATGTTTAACAATTCTGAATGAATCTGTCACTTGGGGTGAATTTTACCAATGCTTCCTCTGTTCTTAGGCACTGAGATCAGTGATAATTAATAAGCTTTGTAAAACCAATACCGGTCAACACATGCATGATAAATGGAGCTATTATTGTACATAGGGAAACAATTAATGTGTTGCTCCATATGCTGGGATGTCCACTAACACACCCTGCTAGTAATGCAAACCAGAAAAGCTTTAGTAGCATGTACACAGATTTTGTGTGAGGTACAAAGGAAAGTGTTCTAATAATGTATTAAGGCATTCATTAGAAAGTTGTATTTTCCTTTCTTTCCTTCCAGCCAGTGGGCAACAAGCTCTGCTCTGACCAGAGGGGTGAGGTAGCTGTCCTCATCCGTACCCTCACCAGGCTGTGCTCTCTGCTCTGCCTCGTGGGAGCAGCTGGATGCTTGAGGAGAAATGTCTCATTCAATTCTCTCAGCATGTTACTCCTCTTTAGTATATGGTCTATGAATTCAACTAGATGTAGAATGCATGTAGTATCGCATGGTCAGCACTCACATCTGGATTCATTTTTGGTGTTGCATGACAGGAAAATATTTGAAGAAATATTTGAAGCTGTCGGTGCAGATACTACATAAGATTGTCAGTGGTGATAATTTTGCTGTGGTGTGAGAAAAGTGTTACTTCATATTTCCTAATTCAATTTAAAAAAAAAATCAAAAACAAACCAGAAAATGTCTGTTTAATTTCCACTTCCAAGTTTCTTGGAGAAGAGAACCCCCTGCCTACCAGATCCGTGCTTCCATACACTCTGGCAGCAGCCAAGCCAAGTCTTTGTACCTGTCACTGACACGAGAAGAGAAACAGTAAAGCAGTGGTTGAAGGGACCAGGGGAATCCCAGAGCACCAGTGGCCCCACTGGTTTGACATTTTTTGGTTGGGCATTTTTTTGAAGATAGCAGTTTGATTCTGTTTTGGTGCAGAAGCTTTATAATTTAAAGTTTTCATAATTATCACAGCAAAATGTGATAAACTCACAGTAGCATTCCTGTAGCCTCCCACTTCTGAATGTTGTCTTCCCGGTTTTGAATCTGCAGCTATTCCTGCAGGAGGAAGCTATTTTTCATTACAGCAAATGGCACTGGGGACTTGGGTTTGAGCTCTGCCACAGCAGCAGTTCTGTGTGCAAGGAGTGACCAAACCTACGACACGCCACTCCCTCAGCTTGCCTTAATTTTAATTTCAGAAGTCTGTTTGTGCTACAGTTAATGCATTTAATTTAAAAACTTAAACTTGTTTTTAAAGCTCAGTTGTTTCTTCTTATTTTCTTCATTATTGTGAAAAAATTTTCATAGTCTTTGGTTACTCTCTCAGGGTTCTTCTTTAGACAGTTCATCTAAGAAAACCTGTGGGTTGATAGATTTTCTGATTAAATACTGGAGACACAGTAGATGTTTTAATTGTCCTGAGATCCATTTTTCTTGAGAGTCTGTGGCAATGTGCAGTCTGCTTTTTAGAAACACTGATTGATGAATTCTGCTGTAATTTAAACTAAAAGTTAATAAGACAGGCCTACATGGATCTGATGCAAGTTATTAGACCTGTAAGGCACTTTAATATATGCCATTTATTATTCAAAGAAGTGCAAGCCAAAAATGTTTCATGTGCACTAATAAAAATTCAATATAATTATTTCAGAGAACTTCAGGAAATGCAAGTGGTCAGATAAACTGAATTTATTAAACAATATCCAGTGACAGGAATGCTGATGGACCTCTCGGGCACCTCTGGGGGCTGGTGGTACTTCTGCAGTAGGAATTTGGTACTGCTGAAACTTCCCTTGCAGAAGTAGTTTTCTGCTATTCCTTATCATTGAGTTAAATCCATGACCTACAGTGTTTCACTTTTGCTGTCTGCTTCAAAATATCAAATATTGATGGTTCTGTCCAGGGTTTTGCCTAAATTGCTGTGTACTTCTGTATCCTGGAGTTAGAGATGAGCTCAGGTAACAATAGCTCAGCTGCACTTTCAGCTGGTCAGACGTGAAATCCAAACCCACTCCTATGGCTGTCTCATAAAGTTTAAGATTTTCTATTATTAAAATCTTGCTTTGAAATAATAAATGACTACAGGCTGTCATGGCAGGGTCTGGAAAGGCCAGCACGTAGAATGGGCTGAGATTTCATCTGAGCGTAGTTGAGTTTTATAGATCTATTTATGAGATCCAATACTGTAATGATGTAATTTTACTTGTCTAATAAATGTAGCTGTACAACGACGGATAGCAAACATTTCTATTGTGACCAAAATCCTTTAAACTGCAGCCACTTTGATCTCAGAGCTCATGCTATTTAATAAATGCTGGCCATTCTTCTAACAATCACAATTATTTAAAGGGTTTTCAAAAGGGATAGAGCAAATCAAATAAAACAATTACTGTTGTATCTCATTCTGAAGTTAAGTGTATTTTTTATGTGGGTCTTGTTTAGTGTCTCCTCCCAGTTTTCATCCATTATCACAATAATTGAGTTTGTAGCTGGAATTAAATTTATCAAATCGTGTTATCCTCTTTTGAAATTGGATAGGTATCCTGGCAGTGGGAGCTAGAAGTTAATCTGCTTTGCTAAAGCCTCCAGTGGCACAGCGGCAACAGGATTGAGAAGGCTCAAACATTTTCCTGTCACCCTGGACACGATGTAATTTCTCCTCAATCCCTTGTGCAAATAATGACATTTGAATCGAGCATTAACAGGCTTAATTACTTTAAAATTGTCATTTTAATTTACACTGATATAGTATTGATCATACAAGCAGAGATTAAGCTGTTCACTGGAGCAGATGATGGGGAATTAAACATTAAAGGGTCCTCGTGGGGCTGAGAGGCCGCCCAGAGAGTGCCAGGAGAGGAATGATATTTCTCTGTAATGAACTGGCGGCATGCAGGGACATGAATCTTTGGCCTACTGGAAAAAGGGAAATAATGGGGTTTGGGAAGCATTTGCAGGTTATTCATTCGCTGCCATGCACCAATTCTCCAGTGATTCATCCACCTCACCAACATTTATTTATCTAGCAAATTCAGGAGCTCTGACCTTTCTGCTAAGTACATTTAACATAAGACGGAGTGGAATATTTCAGGTGTAACTTTTTACAAATATTAGTTATTGTTTCTTATTTTTGACTAATATTAAACAGAGTTATTTAATCTGCCATCCATACTTGCACCCATTTGCGAGACTCATGATGAGCAGATGGACTTCATAAAGAGATCCAGGTATTGTGGGACTCAATGAGGTCCTCAAAGTCCTTGACCTCATTTAGTTACAGCCTGATTTTCTTCTTTGGGAAACCTGAATTAAAGTTAATTTAAGCCAAGCTGACATGAGTTTACGTGGGTGACTAAACAGCGTTTAATAGTAAAAATGACGACTAATCCTTGTAAAGCCTCTAACCTAAAAACGTCACCACCCTGGGAGGGAGTATGCTTTAAAAGTCCTGGCAGATATGTATATATGGAATAGTTTAAGGCAGGCCAAAAATTTCATTTTGGTGATTTGAATTTGTCTAATAAATTGTTTGAAATGTGGCTGGGAAAGAAGTATTGTTATTTTGATAGTTTGCAGTGTAAAAATTCAAAATTAAATGTGGATGCTTTTTTCCCCTGTCCTGAGCTAGTAAGCTAGTTTTCCTTATGCTTTATGTTTTAGTTTTATCAGACGAAACCATAACCAGCAGTGTAACAATGCAGTATAGTGGGTGAATCAGGGTACTTGCAGTCACTGCAATTCAAAATCGAGTGTCTCCTTTCTGAAAATGGACATTTTACCATTTAAGAAAACATAGGGCCAGATCCCGCCCTTTGACTTGAAGTGTTAAATTCTTTTCAGTTGGTAACTCTGTAAATTCCCGAGGAAGTCCATTGAAGTTAATAGCATCTGTAGGTTTGTTAGTGTAGCTTCCTTAGGATGTCATTTCTCTTGCATGTAACCAAGGGACTGGTCCTTAAGAGCGAGAAAGGTGATGCAACATGGGAAGTTGAATTTTTTTATTGCTTACATTTATTCACTTAAAGGAGGAAAAAACATTAAATAAAAATGTGATCTCTTACTAGATCCAAAAGGCATGGTGTTAGGATTCTGAAATACATGGCAATGATCTGTGCTTGGGATTTTTAAAAAAGCTGTCTTTGAAAACTAAGGAAAACTTGTGTATGCCTTTTTTGTCAGAAAGGATGTTCTGACTGGGATTTGAGAGAAAGTCTCTGGGTTTGGTTTTCTATAATTACAGACTTAGGAATGTACTTGTTTGCTCTGAGTTTCTTGTGGGTTTGGGTGCTGTTATAGGTCTAGTAGCTTTTGATTAAAAACATTCCTGTTTTCAGTGAAGACTGAAATGCTGGAACCTGCACTGCAGGTGAGGAAGGGTGTGCATGGCGAAATGGAGCATGGCTTCCCCTCAAAGGGAATTGCAAAGGAAGGGCAGCGTGTGGCTGAGGTGGAGGAGGAGGATGTGCAGGCACACAGGTGCTCCCAGCAGAGCATTCCATCCGAAAGCTCCTGGGCTCTGTTCCCGTGTCCTCCCAGGATCTGTCCCTGTGTCCCTGCAGCCGAGCCCACGTGGCTCCCCAGTGTTTCTCCTTCTGGAGCAGGAAGGAACAGTCTATCTCCAGTTCTTTGTAGGCTAATGTATCGCTGTAGACACTGGTATAGACATCTGAAATATAATTAAATGACAGGAATGCTCTATTTGTCTAAACAAGACAAAGCATGGAATGGGTTCATTTGACTTGAAACACGTAATTAGCATAACCCTTCTGGATGCTTGTTTTATCATTTGCAATATAGTCAAAGATTGATTATCGTACTGTACCTTTTGAATGTCATTAATAGAATTGTTTTGTCCACTTGATTAATATGTTGCCTCAACCTCAGAATAATCATATTAAACTAGGTTGCCTTGTTCCTTCTGACTTGGAACATTCCTATTTCCATGCACCGACTTCTCATGAAGGCCCCAAATAAATTGTCTTTGGTGCATTTTGTCATCTCCAGTGTTTCAGCATACATCCAACTGGGAATCTCTCCTGATGGTGTGGAAGGGATGTTGCTATAAAAATGGATTTTATAAGCTAATTAACTACTCTCTTCTAAGTTTAGACAATGGGGGGTGGGATTGGGGTGTTTTCATTCCAGTGAAAATCAACAGATCAAGCCACCGGTGTCCATATATTTTAAAATCTTTCAGATATTTTAGGTATTATTTCACATCAGGAATCTTCAATTTTGAATGTGTGAGCCATAAGACATTAAGGGTTTGTTTTAATTTTCGTCTTATTTTCTAAATCAAACGAAATTACGCAAAACCCTGAACCTTGCTTTTTGCAGGAGTCAGTACTAAAGGTTTTTAATTGTGTGATGACGTGTAACATTCCTGTTTGGAGTCCATCAGTTGTTGGCTACGTTAAGTCAGTGACATCCCAGCAGCTGAGTGGGTTTTGCTGCACTGATATTGTCTCATCCCAGTTAAAGGAACATTTCTATTCATTGAACACATGTATTTCAACATACTTAGGAGTGAAGTCTGTTTATCAGATCTTTCCTAAGTCCAGAAGAACTGAACTGGGTTAAAGATAGGGCCAGTCACTGCAAGGCAAAGGCCAAATCCAGGGTGAGACGTGTACCTTGGTGCTAGTTCTAGGAGAAGCTGCATCTCCTGAGCTGGGCAGAGAGGACGGTGGGGCACAAAGCCTTCCCTCTCTGTATGGAAACAGTGTGTGCTGCATGTACTGGGGGGGGGGGGTGGTTGTGTGTGCACACACGTTTGCTGTAAGAGATGTAAAAACGCATGAAGATTCAAAATGTCTTAGCAACAAAATGTGAATGAAGCACAAACTTATGTTCCAGGATTAAGATTTAAGTTTCTGTCTACCTGGGTCAGTGTTTGAGGTTACTAAGTGTTTGAGTCATTGAACTTTAAGACTGCATTCATCACGGCTTCCTAGACTAATATAAATTTCTTCCCATTAAGTCAATAAGCGTGGTTACATCAGACAGCAGTTCTGTCTAGAAACTAAGATTAATGTCCATCATAAAAGTGACATGAAGAGACAACTTGTTTGATTTATACAGACTATTTTTGTCTTCTCAGTTTTAAAATAAAATTCGAGTTATTACTTCTAGCAATATAGAGGTTTTCTTTCTCACTTCCACTGTTACTGAAGCATTCCTTTCAGATAGTGGCTTTTGGTAATCCAAGGTGTGAGCCTGTAGGGTGAAAAGCCCTTCCTGTAGGTGGACTAACAGCACAACTGACTGATAACAGCCCTACTGTCTGATAGCTTCCACTTTGAAAGAGCCTTTTTTTTTAGGCCTTTTAATTAGTCTGTTTTTGTGAGAAAGCATTTTCTGGTTTAGGAATGGAAAATGCTTTCTATTTGTTTGTGCTCCAGTTGACATGTAAAAGGACAGTAGTTCTGGCAGTGCAGCAGCCCAGCGTGGCTCTTGAGCCCCACTGTAATTCCGGGCTGGAATTCTGTCTTTCGAGTTGTTGTCGAGAGCAACCAGAGCCCACAGTGCCCTGCTCAGCACCGTCACTGCCAGTTCATGCAGGAGCATTGACATCATCCTGAGCAGGAACAGATCCTCAGTTAATCCCATTGGAAATTGTACTGAAGTCAGGCCTCGTTTGCAAGTTCGGAGGCTTTTAGTCCTCATCTCCCATATTCCTTTTATCAAATTCCATGTGATCAAGGAGCATGAGCTTTATTTGTACAGTGGAATTTTTGTTATTGATGGATCAGCTTCACAAAGTGTCTTACGATGCTCTGCTGTTCTTGAAATGCTTAAATATATTTTCTTTACCATTTACTAGCTCAAAGCTAGAAAATAATGGTAGTATGGTGATGGTAGCAAGGGGTTTGAGCAAGGTGGTGGTGACAGACTGATAAATTAAGCAATCTTAACTCACTTTTCATATGCTCTATAGAGTCCTTTAGTTTTGTTTTTCTTTTTTAATTTATTTTTTTTAAAGTCGGGGATGGGTATTAAAGTACTGCCCTTATAGGCCAGACCCCCACCATGAAGATGGTAAAGCCTTTGGGTGCAGCTGTATTGTTGTTTCTGGCTCAACACTGTGAATTCCCTTATGGCAGTTCAACAGCTGAAGTTTTGTCTGAGACTTCCAAAAGTAAAGCATTAATGGAATGATGAATTGCAGTTCCAAGCAAGATATGGCAAACATATTTCTAACAGGTTCTTCCTAAACTGTTTGTGGTGTTTCCTTTGTGAAATGAGCTCTTCCAGCAGGGAGGGGGTCATCCTTCCAAGTTGCCCCTACCACGAAGCTGGATTTCTGCTTCAGGATAAATCCAAGCTGACGTACCTGGTCAGCTGGCAGATGTGGGCCCATTGGTCCTGGTGTGCTGTTCATCTCCAGGCTCTCACCACGATAAGCAGGTCAGGAGATGTGAACCAGTGTTCATGCTCACTGTTTATGCGATGTCTGTCACACAGGGACAGCTTCACAAAATGAGTTTCCTGCACAACAGCATCCGCTGCATCCACATACCTGCATCCACAGCATTGCTGGAGTTTCTGTTCCTAGCATAACACAATGTCCTTGGATTTCTATGGTGAGAAGATGCCTTTGCTTCGTCTTTTCTTCTCATAGCCAGTGCTCTGGGACTTGTCAAGTCTCCCCACAGTGAAACAAAGAGGAGGCAGTAGAAACAGGCCATAGCAAACCTCCTTTTGTTTCAGACTTTATAGGATGTCGAGACAAAAGGGCATTAAGGAGTTCTGTTTGCTGTGTTACCAGTGAGTCAGGGAGTGACAGTTTCTAGTTTGTTCTTGAGTAATTCAGTTCGGTAGCCAGAATTTTCAGAGAACAATGTTCTTGTCTGTCATCAGAGCAGTGGAACTTGCCTGTCTGTAACCAACTTCAAGTGAGTGTGCTAAATACCTTTTAATTGTAATTGGTCAGGAATGTGTTCCTTTAAAATATCATTATCTTAAAACATGACACCATGTAAAACAGGTATTTGTTTAGGTTGAGATGCAGGCCTGGCTGGTTTGGGGTGCACAAGGAATGTCACAATTGCACTGAGCTTCAAGTTCAGGCTCCACACTGTAACCTGTATTTCCCCTAATGCTAGAAATCAGAGCTCAAACAGAGTACTTATGAATGTACAAAATGTACCATATTATTGAAATTTTAAAAATCAATTAAAGCTTTTCTGTAATTGTGCACATGCTCTGGTTGAGTGGCTCATAGGTAATTTGTAAACTGGTTAGGTTCATTGTTGGCCATCTCTTAGAACTGATTGTCCTTTAATTAGCTTATCTCTATCATGCATGTAATGTGATTCCCAATAAAAATTACAGGATTTTAATTGAAATTGAAAAGTTCTGAAAGGTAGAAGTATAAATATTATGTATTATATAAGTGCGTGCTCAAACTCTCATGGACATTCTGAAAAGATTTTAATAACAGGGCAGGTTTTCCACGTGATTTAATTATCAATTGACTTGACTGAGTGTTTAGATTAGAAGAGTATAATTTGGTTTATTTCATAAAGAAAAGCTTTACATCTTTATGTCCTTATTGATTTGCCAATACCATTTAATGAGTTGCGGTTGAAAAAAGTTACATTAGTTGAAATACATCTTTGGGATTGGTCCATGCAACCTTACTTTGGAAATAAAACCACTTGAAGAAAATGCTGAGCATAGTTCAAAGTTGATTATGTCAAAGTATTGCTCTGAAGTGTAGATGAAGAAATGCAAAGTGGTAGCAGGCATTTGGTTATTCTGCATATAATTATTGTCTATAATTCCAGGAAAAATAGTTCCATTTCATTCATCCTGATGTTTTCTTACGTTTGCTAAACCAGGTATGCTGCACATGTTTTCATTTATGCATTTATTTTTAGTTTGAATACACTGACATTTTTTTTAGGATTCTTCGTAACCCAGTTTTCAGTATTTTTACTAAACTTTGGCAGAGTAAACTTAAATTGTTGCTGCTTTTATTTATATCGCTGTACCTCTATGGAATCAGTGCATCAACTGGTGCAAAAAGGCACAAGGGCACAAATATCTAATCACATAAATGGTGTTGCTCTTCATTTCAGTGAAGTGAAGCCTGTTAGGAAATATCAGGTTTGGCCCTTTGTTAGTGATAATAATTAAAACCCCCTATAATCTGCATCTTTGTCTGTAACTGGAGTGGCAACGTACAGAACAAGGCAGTGCAGTCACTGTGCCGGGTCAGGTCTGTCTGCTCAGGGTCAGTGCAGGGACATGTCTGGTGTTTAACACCAACTCTGTATCAACAGCATCAGATAAAAGACAAATAAAAGCTGGGAGACAGACTTCCTATTTTTTACTCTAAAATATTTTGTAGTAAGTTGGAAAAAGTCAGTAGAGATTGCTTTTTAAATATGGGCGATTCTCATTGTACTTGTGATTCAGTATGTAATGGTAGTGATACAAATAAGGCACTGAAAACCTTAGTTTTTGATGATTTTTCAGAGATTTTAGACTTTTTCTGCATGTTGCACGGAAGCCTAAGAACACAGGTGTAGGGAGGGTGTACAGAAGGGGTTTACAAGCGCATTGCCCTTGGCCCAGGTACCTCTACCCTCATACTCTGTGTTAAGGGGCTCCAGGTTTCTCCTGAACGTGTCAGGCAGCTGGTATTGCTGTCCCAGGTTTGAGTTTCCAGTTTGGTGCACTGAACAAAGAGCAGGACAGTGTGGGTGCTGCACACATTTTCTGGAACCACCTTCAGGGAGGTTTGGCAGCGATGGCAATGCCTGAGGCAACACATCCCCACAGCCTGGCTGGGGACTGGTCCCAAGGGAGCAGTGTGGTGACGGTGGTGTGGCTGATGGAGCAGTGTGGTGACAGTGGTGTGGCTGAGGTAGCAGTGCAGTGACAATAGTGCGGGTGTGTCACATGGGACCCGGTTGGACCCGGCTCAGGCTCATCCCTGGGAGCAAGCCCCGTGCTACCAGGAGGTCCCAGCTCCAGCATGACCTTATCTGGGCAGCACCAGGTAGAATCACAGAATACCACACTGGTTTTAATTGGAAGGGTCCTTAAAGATCATCCAGTTCAACGTCATGCCACAGGTAGGAAACCCTAACAAGGACTGAGGTGAGACAGACTGCATCTCCTGGGACATCAGCCTTGGAAGACACCTCTGTGCTGAATATGGAAGATAGTATCCCGAAGTGGGACTTTGTGCAGGGCAGTGTGCTGAGGGGGTCCTACTCACCCTCGTGGTTATTTTTTGTCACACAATGTGTAGGTTTTGTGCTGGATTCTGGCTTTGGCTCATGGTGGCATCAGCACTGTCCTCAGCAGCATTCTGGGATGGCAGGGCTGCCATTTTAAGTCCTGGATTTGCAGCTGTGTTACACTTCTGGCTGTGTGGCTACTCAGGAGTCTTGCACAGGTACCAGGTTGGTGCAGCTGGGCCAAAAGCACCAGAGGGGATCAGTTTAAATTATTAATCCCAGCTTCTCCAGCAGATTGCTGTAGCATTGTGCTTGCCTTCTTCATCTCAAACTAGAATGAAAACTGGTGATTTCAGTGTCCTCAAGGTTGATGCCCTTGCAAGAAGCTGTTCTGTCCCACAAGTCTGTGACCCTCTTTTGAGTCTGCCTTGTTCCACTGCAGTTCATCTTTGTTATGGTAATTTAAAAATTTAACAGGTTTATTAATCCTGCAGAATTTATTATAGTCAAACATGAGATATTATTAAGTTGCTATTGTACAGAGCATTTACCCTCGCTGTTGGAATGACTTGTCCTCTGCATTGGCAGACACAGAAACATTCATTTTGTTTCCTAATTAGGAGAGCTGCAATCAGGAACCATGACAGGGTTCAGCTCCTCGGTGTACAGCATGCCAGGTTCCATAGTGCAGGCTTTATAAAATTCTCTTTAATTCAGGAACAGAATATCATTAACTTTGTAAGTGGATGAATACAATGGACAAGCAATTTAATTAACTTCTAACATTGGATGTTGGACAGGAGACAAAATGAAATTATGCACATATTTCTTATGCAGGCAGTCAACCTTGAAAGGGGCTTGATTGTGATGGGTCAGACAGGGGGACAGCTTTGTCCAATTATTTGATGTTTAGTCCTAGAATATGAAATTTGAAATTTGGTACTTTGTAAATCAATCATCTCTTATTTTGAGGCAGCTACAGAGGTTCTCTGAGATACAAAACAACCACCAGTGACTGTGACACGCTAAATACAACCTTTTACCACATGGTACTTTCCTATTTGGAGATGACCTGTATAATGCTAAATGAAATGGACATTAATGCCTCCTCATCAAATTGAATTTGCCATCTTGAGTGTATTATGTAAGAATATATCAATGAAACACTGAATTGATTTAAAGTTTTTAAAATTAAGATTATTTAGAATCAAGTCAATGTAGTAGGAGTCACCCAGCCTACCAGTTTTCCCCCAAATAAAGCACCTTTTTTTCTTACTAGAAGAGAACTGTGGTAAAGTGTTAAGCATCCGGCAGTGTCTCTCATCTGCTCAGAAGCCATCCAGGTTGGGTCCAAGTTCCAAGATCAGACACTGTCCAGTGCCCAGCAGGAAAGGGCTTTCCTTGGGTTGCTCTTTCTTCTGGCCAGACCCGGCTGCAAAAATCCATGGGACATAGAATATAGAATGCAGCAGAAAAATAATATTCTGCACTTCTGTATTATCTTCTGCAACGTGAGACCTGAGCTCTGTTTCTTAAAGTTCAAGAACTGTTGCCGCTATCTATGGGATAAAACTGGCTCTTTGGACAATTTTTTGAGCTTGTTCGTCGGGAACTTCTAACTGCCTAGAAAATGTTTTAGGCTCTCCATGAGGCTCAACACTGAAATAACCGTGAAGTATTTAGCATTTACCTGTGTATCTTTTGAGAAGCACTTATGCTTATCCTGTCTGCTGTGCTTACTGATGGAAATCAGACTTTCGTTCTGTCCTTTTCCATCCTGAAGAGTCAATGAATATTCTGAGCAGGGCAAGGTGCTTTGCTCTGGCTTTGAATGTCCTCAGCGGAGGTTTTGGCTCCCTGATCACACTCACTCCCTGCTGTCAGGCCTGTTAAAACTTGCTGGGGCCAAATCCAGAGTGTGGCCCTGAACTACAGCTCTGCATCCTGTATTCCGACTGCCTCCTTTCCGCACTGGTGCGGAGCCAGGCTGGGTGCCTCTTATCCTGATTGGGGCCTCCAGAGTGCTTGTGTAATAGAAATATTAAATAACAGCGTGATTAATGACTTTGTGAGAGCTCTACTTCGTGTTTAGGAATATTGATAAGTGGCCTTTTTTGTAACTGCTCAGCACACGTACACTTCCCTTAGCTCAGGTTGGCTCCTTGGTCTGTCACTAATCTTGGTTTTCAGAAAAAGAACCTCCGTCTGACTTTTTTTTTAAATTGAATTTATTTTTAATTAAAATATGAAATCTTTTTGTGAAATATATAAGTATCAAAAGTAGCATTAAATATTCTTTGTCAGTGTGGTAGATTACGTATGGGTTATTCACTTACTCAGCAGACATGTTAATACATAGCTCAGAGGTTTTGTTTTTTAATTTTTCTCTTCTTAAATTAACTGGTCCCAAATAATCTTTTAAAATTGAATATGATTTTTCGTTTGTTGTGACGGAATTATTAAGAGAAGATGGTAGAGATGGATCGTGTTAGCTGAAGATCCCTCATTTTGTTAGTTTTCAAAACAGGAAAATGAAAGCTCCCGGGACTTCATTTTTATTCTAGAAAATGTACCCTTGCTGACTGCTGTTAGCAGAGACCTCTCTGAGGTATCTGTAATGACCAGGATGGCAGACAAGTTTCTTTTTTTATGTTGATCTCTTGATTAAGAATTTAAATGACTTGGGATTTAGATATCTTGGAATTTTTAAAACACTTACTCCAGTCTGTCATGTAGACAAGTTACAACCTTTACCGAAACCTAAACAGATAAGCCTTTTTGAAAATATCTGCATCCTGGTAATGAGAATAAACGTTACAACCTATAAAACTATATATGAACACCTGTGCATCAGTTGTTTCCTGAATTACATTTAATTCAACTATTATAAAAGCAAAAACAAATCATAATTTATTTTTTAATTATTTGGATTTTAGTGGTACATTTTATAGTGATTATCCCCCTTGATAGTTGCATTATTATTGGTCCTGCACTTTGAAAAGGCTTCTCTGAAGAAGTAAGAAGGAAGAGAGCAAGGGAGCAGTGCTAGATGTTACAAGTATGTCTGGGGATGCTCAGCTACGACTCAACAGCAAAGGTTGTGGCACTAAAGTGAGTTGAGGATGGCTGGAAACCACACTGTGTGTTCTGACAGCTGGGAGCACAGGCAGTGTGAGGTGATTCACCTGGCACAGAGCAGCTGGAGGTCAACTTGCCAGCCTGGTGCAGCCTGTATGGCTGGAAGTGTTGGTCTGAAAAACTGGCAGGTTCATGAAATAAATGGATTATAAACAAATTAGATTTTTTTAAGACAAAATAACTTTTGAAGTCAAAACCAGCATGTGGAAATTAATGTAGAAATGCAGAAGGGTCTTTGCAGGTATGGATCTAATATAGGCAAGAAATTCCCAGGAGTTAGGGACTCCTAGTGCCTAAAGTGGACACTTTTTTATCCCTACCTGCTGCACCTGCTGCTTTTGCTTCCAGAAGACTCCAGTGCTCCAGCAGCACTGACTTAACTGGGAAATGAGCATTGGAGACACTGGTAGGATAAAAGTGGAAGTGGCTTCTTTACAGCATGGTTATTCTATATATCTTATTTATGTATAAACATTGTATGTTTATGTTATGATGCATAACATTGGTTTAGGTTTTATGGAGTAGGAGAGTTTGCAGTGCCAATCCTGCCACTGGTTTTACTCTTTCCAAGTGGACAATTCCATTTGCTTTAATGAGACTATCACATGTAACTGAACTATTGTTTTTAATACAGAACAAGTTCTCGTGTGTCAAGAGAGTTTTTTAAGTTTGTCACTGAGTATCTGGAGCCCACTCACTTTGACACTTTATTAAAGAGGTAATTATTCAAATACTTTTAACTGAAGCTGATACCTGTGTTTGTGATATGGAGCTGTAGGAGTGGCGTGTAATTGTTTGGAATGGTCGGATCGGGCTCCGGCCGTCTGCACGTCAGGTGGAGCAGGGCTGTCCGGGCAGGCTCAATGGCACTTTAATTGTATGTGCTTTAGCTGATAAGTCTAATTCAGGAAATGATAAATTGCTGGACACCTAATTTGTTTGCAAATAAAAAGCGACAGAGTATTTTATAATGAGTTAATCTGTGTACCCAGCCTGGTTTTTAACCTTGAATGGGCAATAGGCAGTTGGTGTTATTTGGCTGTAGTGAATCGAGTGTGGCAGAACTGCAGGCAGACCCTGCACTGTCGCTCGTGGTGTCAGTACTTCATCAGTCACTGTTCAGGTGTGTTGGTACCAGCCTGTCCTGCAGCTCCCCTTCCTCTGCTTTTTGGGAAAGTGGCAGCTGTATCAAAACTAACTTTTTTATGGCAAACTAAAGGTGGGTGTTTTCACAAAGTGTTTCTAAAGTGCCACAGAAATCCAAGGTAGCCAGTGGTTTGTTCTTAGCAGAATTTTGGAGCTGTTTTGCTGTTGCTGTACCCTGTGGCACGGCACCCTCCACACCAGGTACCCCCACACTCCCTCAGCAGGAGGGTAGCCCACAGTCCCTCCCTCAGTAGGGAGGTACCCCACAGTCCCTGGGTGTTGGGGCCTGGCCTGGGGGCAGCTGGGCACCCACAGCCTCTGAGCCCAGCAGCCCCTGGCTGGGGAGGTGGCAGCGGGTGGCCCCCGGCCATGGCAACCATCGCGCTGGCCCAGGCCGCAGCCCCTGGCAGCGCTCAGCATCCCCCAGGCATGCAGGGAAGGTCAGGCCCTACCCTTTCCCATCTCAGGTTTGTCTCTTTGAAGTCTCTTAAACTTTACTGCGACATAAATGAGTCCAGGCAGTGTCCCCGTGCCATACCCATAACAGCTCCTGTGTGACATTGCTGTCGGCCCTTCTGGGGCCGCTGCAGCTCCCAGTGCTGTGCTTGCCCTGACTGAGATGTGGCCACTTACAGACTCCATCTCGCTAATGGGAAAGTAATACCTGCTCTTGATGTTCGGGTTTATAAACATGTGAAATACTTTTTTAATTGTTGGTAGCAAAGCAGGCGGGCAATCAATAGTGTCAGGCCTGCCAAACTCACTGTTGACATTCAGCAGAGCCAAAAAGGCTGGTAGGAGATAAGGGCTTCCTGTCAGCAGTGCCCGCGCTAATTCATATTCAGACATTGTCATGTTCCATGATAAATGAATTCCTTGAACTATATTGATATAGTAGGTTAAACATTGAAAAAGTTGGGCTGAACTTTGACTTTAAATATTCATTAAAGCTAATTATGGATTTTATGACTACATGAATTACAGTTTCTATGTCATCATGGGCAATTTATTTTAAATATATTTAAAGCAATCTTTATATATTAACTATCACATTTAGTGAGGTAATGCAGTAAATGTTTACTCTGTGCAGTAATTAAATGTTTATTCAGCTATTTCCTTTATGCATTAAATCTCCACAGTTGAAATGGCCTACTTTAAAAAGAAATTATGCCAATTAGCTGTTAAAAAAATGATAGCTGTTTAAATCTTCAAACTTTTGTGGCAAAATTTCTGTATAATCAAAGGAATAGTGTTTGTAATTATGCCAGATGTGTAATCCATCACAACCAATTTGTTTATCTTGCCATCAGTACCAGTTTTCCCAGATGAGTCTTTTGGTATGGAATAATGAAAGAAATGTCCAATACCATAATGAGTATCATTCTGGAAGCTAATTAAACGCAGTGGACATTTAACTTCAGTCTGTTAGCAGGGAGAGGATGCCTGTTTTTTTCTTCATAATACATTTTTGGGGGATATGCAAAGCTCCTTTAATGAACGTGCCCAGTGTATTGTAAATGTTGCTCTGTGTCTACAGCTGCAATACAGGTCCACACACAGACGTGGTAGGAACAGTCAGGTGCTTCTGTCAGTCCGGAAAAAGCAGTTGTTAAAAGCAACATTGCCTGAGATAATGCCTGGCCTCTCCCTGAGCTCCTGAGCATTTCCGGAGGGACCATTCTTACAAAAGCCAGGATGTGTTTGCCTGTGTACTCTGCAGTCAGTGACTGTGATATTGAAAGAGGTCCTGGGAGCTTGCAAAAGAAATTTTCCCTGCTCTACCTGCAGGGTTTTGTGTGCTGGTTTGACTGTTTGATTATAGGGGTGTTAAATCCAAGCTGTTTAGTTATAGTGAGCAGGGGAGACAGCAGAACAATCAGTTTTACCTTCGTGTGTGTTTCTAAGGAACTTGGCCAAGCTAAAATTGAGTATTGCTTATGACTGTGCCACCTGCCTTTCTGCTTTGATGCTCTCTGCTGGTTTAGTTGGGTGTATATATAGGGATATATATATATATGTATATATATTCATGTCTATTTACAATGTTTAAACTCCTCTGGGAAGTAAAATATGAATAAATTTCAGTACAGCTACTGGCAGTGACTGTGTGGTGTTTTCCTGTGGGCATGGGTGTTATTCTAAATTGTGTATGTACTTCTGGGAGTAACTGGGCACCTCAGGCTCTGATGAAGCCCTTTGTATCGTGTCAGTCCCTGGCTTTAATAGTAGGGTAGAAATCACAGAATCATGGAATGGCCACACTTCCAGGGATTGGGCAGCCACAGCTTCTCTGGGCAACCTGTGCCAGGGTCTCACCACCTTCGCAGGGAAGAATTTCTTCCTAATTCACCTGCCTGATCAGTCCCAGGAATTACATGTGCTGTCCCTGTGAACACCTGAGGCCAACAGGTTGGGCTGGTCTTCCTGAGCTTCTAGAAACTTCTGGTACTCCAGAATATGGTGATTTTAGTTACTAGCCCAGGAGCAGGGAGGTTGGCCTGACAAGTTAAGAACTTTCTGATCTGAGCCGAACTGTGAGCTGTCCATTCATCACTCTGACTTGAGGCTACTGAAACGGAATCCATGACTAGTTTGTGTTTGCAGACTGCTTGGGAAGTCAAGCAGACAAGCCTGTGGCTGCTCCCTGCACTTCACTCTGGTGAGACATCACAAGTGGCAGAGCGTGCGCCGTGCCCTGTTCATTCCCTGGGGCAGGAGTGCTCCGTTCAGGATCGGAGCAGCTGATGAGAGCTGCTGCACCGTGTCTGAGCCCTGCCCTCAGAAATTAGGGTGCTCTGAATGCTGGAGAGGAAAGACTACAGACTGATCCCTTCAGGGGTGGCACTGTCTGAAGGGGCACAGCTGCAGAACGTGCATCGTCTCTGATGTGTGGTGAAGTCAGCCTCAGTGGCCCTCAGTGCACATGTTTTCCAGGTTTGTGCTCTAGAAGGGCTGTTTGTGAAGAGGGCTGCAGTATTCCCAGAAGGAATGAAGAGGGCTGCAATATTCTCAGATCGGCTGATTTGCGCTGGCGAAGCCTCTGTAACTGAGCAAGGAAGGGACAGTGCACAGCACAACCACTGAGATTCCATTTGAGTAGAAGCATCTATTTACAGGTGGTGTAGAACTTGTGCTAACAGCAGAAGTCATCCATTTCAACAACCCTTAAAGTGGAACAAATAATAGCTTGCTTTCTTTGCATTTGAGATGTTTAAAAGTTGAGCTCTTTGGGTGGTTTATAATCGGTAATGTGTTCCTGTGTTGTATCACTTAGATACTGTACATACTGCTGCTGCTGTATGTGCCACTGCTGCTTTTTCCAAAGGATATTGAAATTGTAAATAAGAAAATAAAGCAAGGTTCTACTCTTTAAATTAATCTCATTTAACTGTATTGTTAAACTGGCATTTTATGAGAAATAAATTGAATTAACATAATCGTCTCAACAAAAGGGCCTAAGCATTAGGCCCTGGAAGGTTTTTTTATGTATATTTCATTGCATTAGGGCAGGGAATTATAAGTGCACTCCATCATTTTTACAAGTTCACATTTATGTACCTAAACCTGATTAAGTCTATAACAATGCGGAAGATAGCGATAGCTGTAATTTCCATTCCATTATAGTTTTGATTCTTTTCAGTGGGGTGTTTGGAATTGCACAGTCTAAGGCTGTCTTAATGTTAGTGGTATCAGTTCCTGAAAATGGACGGAGTTACTTCATCACTGTCACAGATTCATTGTGCATGAGTAGCTGACACTGTGCTACAAGTGCAAACTATCAAACCGAACTTTTGCTGCATAAGTCTTCAAAATTAGTTTTTTAAAATTGAGATTAAAGCTGTAAGAAGTCTAGCAATGAGCGAATTGTGACACTCAGAAAGGAAGTTGTAGCTTGAGGACGAGTGACAGTACTGTTTTTAGTAGAATTATGACACCTAAATAAAACAAGTGTTAGAGCATCTGGATTCTTCATGGTTTACTTGTTGGCTTACTTGGGTTTACTTGAAGGCTTACTTGTTGATATGTGACATGAGAAGCTTCAGAGTTCATAATTCTGTCACCCAGATTTGTACCTGATTTGGACAGATCACTATTTCCAAATAATTAGTCCTTTTTACTTAGTCTCAGCTGTGGCATAGGGAATTCTGATGAGAATAAAGGGAAAAGTTTACCATGAAGGTGGTGAGACACTGAAGCAGCAGCTCAGGAGGGGAGGGAGGCTCCAGCCCAGGAGAGTTCTGAGTCTCCTCTCTGAGGAGACTGCATGGGGCAGGGCATGGACTGGAGGTACTCTGACAGCATGATCCTGCTGTCCTGCTTCGTGGGAAAAAGAAAAGCTCCCTTAAAAACAGCACTGAGATGTCACAGGTAGGCTGACTTGGCCACACATTACTGACATAGCCCGAGTTCCTATTCCAGGATCCCTTTTTCATTTGCTATTAAATTTTTCAGACTTGAGGCATTTGGGATGATACTTCCCAGATGTTTGCTGAGGCTCCTTTTTTTTATTCTGAAGGCCATGTTAGAAGGTGAAATAAAGCTGTATCTTTATACTGAGTTCTTAAAGAGTATTATTATATAGCAAAGTGTTATCTTTATATATGTCAGATTTTGTCCTGTGCATTGAAGAAAGGGATGGACCAACTGGGAGTATCAGGTGGCAGTGCTTTTATCTTGTACCAGGATTTATTTTTTCCTGGCAGTGTGTCCTTGTTGCAGCACAGTTAACCTTGAGTCCTTCACAGGAGTGTCTCCTGCAGTTCCCTCTTCGCCTCCTCCATGTTATAAAAAAGAAGCCCAAAGGCCCGAAGGAATCTGCCTGGGTCGCAGGGACGTGTACTCATCAATTAAACGTGTGACAGTGTTTTCTGTTGGATGGACTAATATGTCAAGGAGATGGGCAGGACCTCATGTTTGTGCTTTTGACAAATCAGCAAATGTTTAATCTCTGGATGTGCAGCGTCTTATAAATAATGCAGCAGTCCCCGAGCCAAAGTGGAATGAAACTAAATCATCCTTTTTGGTTAATGCGTTGCTTCTTTTATTCTTCTCAGTAAGAGTTTATCTAGTAGCAGGCTGCTTTTTTCTCAGGTTCTGTTGAGTGCATCAAATGTATTTGAAGGCTTATCAAGTTCTCATTTAAAATTTCTAAATTTTTTCATATTCCACTATAAGTCTGTTTACACTGCTTTTTTGTTTCTCGCTTGATTTCCATTTGCTCTCTTCTAACATGTCATTTTCCTCTCATTAACTGGAGGAAAGCAGTGTATGACATGACTGAGGAGAAGGCAAAGCAAGCAGCAAGCTCACTGTACCTGTAAGTCCCATCATGACAAAACTCCCATGGCACAAACGGAGCCAGGAAGGGACTGTTGGCCTGAGCACCCAGGGTTGGCATCCGTGGAGGGTCTTAGGAAAAGGGACATATGGAGAGAAGACTGGAGCAGGAAGGCAAAGGGTGTTGTCCCTGTTGAGGATCGTTTTCAGTCTCAGGGTAGGAAAAAACCATGTCAGGCTGCTGGGAGGTTGTGGAGCCTCTTCTGCAGAGGCTTGAGGTGCAAGTTAGAAAATGGAAAACTTTCCCTTGTTCCTGTACAACAGGCTCCAAAAGCTTTGGTTTTGCTCTGAAGTGAAGGAGATATTGTCATGTTTTTGTAACAGACCTGGGGGGCTGTGTTTGGGGCCTAGAAGGGCACCAGTTGGTGTCACCCATCGTGTCCATCCTTTTGGTGATTAAATGTACACTGGCTGTGGTGCCCTTATCGTGGTCAGTCAGCTGTTAAGGATCTTCTTTATAATGGTTGATGAAACTTCAGAGAAGCAACAAAGGAAATTAATATTTTTATAGATCTTAGAAAATTTAAACATGAATAAATTTCTTCTGTGCATTTTTCTTTTTCTAATCGAAAACCATGATATTCTTTTGAATTTAGTTAGCCGAAGTGGATATTTTTTTAATTTCATATTTTATTATTGTTTTATTACAGGCTCTAGGAAGTTTTTACTTTCTTCACGAATCTTTGAAAAACATCTACCAGTTTGATTTTAAAGGTAAGCGAAGGAGTTAAATGTTTTTAATAGACAATTTGGTTTATACATCAAGGCAGCTTTTCCATCGTCTTTTCTGATGGTGGTGCTTGGCAGTGTTTCCATGTTACACAGACTCCTGTATAATGCATGCAGGTCCCTTGGTGACAGGCGTTGCTTTTCTTACCTTTTATAGACCTCTTAGGAGAAGTCAATGGACCGGCCACAGGTTGCAAGCTGGAACATTAATCATTCCCATGGACCCTTGGGTCCATAGTGGTCCCTGAGGGTTTCAGAACTCTGAATGGCCGCAAGGTTCTTCCGTGTAGATCAGATACAGGACCAAGACCTTAACTGTCCTACAACAATGGTCATTTTGCAAAGCAGATGAGGTAGATTTATGGCTTAAATTACTCAGGAGCAGAGCAGGTCAGTAGGAGGGTGGCATTGTTTTAACCCACATTGATCCTTCAGGTTGGAGGTCTTGCTACATCTCACAAGTTTAAAAGTAATGCAAGGTTATGTACATTAAATATTAAAAATATGATAGAAAATTATTGAATGCTTCCAGAGGTGAATATAGAAAGGATTATGTAAAATTTATGTTATTTCAGTTGAGAACTGTGTATATTTAATATAAAAAATCTCCTGAGCTTCATTTAGCTCACTGAGCTGAACCACGTTAATACTTCATCTAGCATCCCATTAATTTGAGACACTGTTGAAATGGTGGTAACTATGGAGTGTTATAATTGTCTTAATTATATAGATTCATTATTTTTGTTCTCAGTAGAGACAGGTTCTTTCTGCTCACGTAATTGAGGGTACAGGGTCTTCCTGCCCTGAAATATTTGAACGGTAGTTCTGCATGTGTAGCTACTCAAGATTTAGCCAACATAAGTTGTCCTGTCATTACTGATTTCAGTGCTGAAGGAACATTTTCATAATAACATCACAGAGTGATTTTGTCTCTGACAAACCATATGGGAACACTCCATAGTGAGGCTGGCACTCCAAAGAGGCTGTACCTGGGCTTTCTCCCAGACCAGAGCCATTCTGCAGACACTCAGTAACAAGCTGTGCACACGGGGGACTGAATTGTGGACACTGGGGGACGCTGGGGGTCCCAGGTGTTGCCCAGGCCCTGGGTAGAACAGTCTGCTCTCCCTGCTGTGGCTGTTCATTCATTCTACCGTGTGAATGACTTTGTGTGCCAATAATCTGTGAACTGTCTGCACACCTGAGCCCACAGCTTCATCCCACCAGCACTGGAGGAGCAGCAGTTTCACTCTGAACTCCACTTGAAGGTTCCTCCTGCTGGTCACAGATGGGATGTGTCCTGCTCCAGCCACACTTGACAGGGAAATGGCAGCTGCTTCAGGAAAAGAGGAGCTTTTGGTATTTATTAATCATTAATTGGCAACATATTCGCTACTGTACAGCTTTTAAAAGGAAGTGTAAGAATTAAGAAGGGAAGTGAAAAAATGGAAGGAAAAAATGTAGGGGAAAACAATCAATAGGAAAGCAGTAAGCAGATACTTGTTCCAGAAAATAAATGCTTTAAATGGTCAGTGCTTCGTTTTGCTTTGCAAAACCTTAGCAGAGCTGGCTGGGATGGGAACCATTCACATAAAGATGGCTTTGGCCCAGGTATCATTTGGAAGGAAAAAACTCTTAATAAGAATCCAAGAAAATGGGTGAATCACTGTTGTAAGTCACCCACTGTTCTCATAACGTAGAGCAGAATCCGTCTCCCAGTGTAGGGGTTGTAAAATATGACCGTGAAGGCTCCCATCTTTCAGGGGAAATGTAAAACTTGCCTCTTCTCGTCATGACTGTTGACGTTTTCACAGTGTATTAAGCCTTTAAATCAGAAGAAAAATCTGAGTGGATACAAACATCCTCTGCACAAAAATCATTATGAAATTCCGGTTCTACTCAAAAGCATGCAAAAAATAGATGTTAATACACAATTCAGTATTCCTAGAACATCACTGTGGCTTTTCAAAATTCACTGCACAGTTGGATGTGACTGAATACAGACTTTGGGAAAAAAAAAAGATTGTCTCTGTTTTTCAGATCTCAGGAAGACATATCTGAGTTTTAAAATGAGAACATCTTTCTCCTACAGCCTCACATATTATTTGCTACAGCATAGAGGTGTTGGACTGTTTTCACAGTGGTCAGAGGCCCAAAAGTTTGCTTACAATTTAAACTAGTGCCAAACTGTTTGTTCTGAAGGGCCATCCTCCAAAGAGGGGTTTTAGCCAGTTCCAGTCGACCACTTTGATTTACAAAAAGAATCTTGTTCTCTGGTGTGAAGTCAGAAATGAGTAGAGCTGTTTTTAGCTGGGGACAGGCTGTATTCCCCCTGCATTCGCTGCTCAGCAGTCATGTCAACGAGCCACTGGCTCACACGTAGTGTCAGTGCCAATGTGGATGATGGGGAAGTGCCTCCGTTTGCCTAGAGCTTCTTTTGCCTTTTACTGAGGTTCTCCCAGCAGAAGCCTTCAGTCCTTACAATTCTGCCAAGTCTTCTCTGTATCCCAAATGACATCGGGATCTCTGCTGACACTGTTAAACTTGCTGGAAGAGGCACATCCATCCATGATCCACTGAGAATCAGGATATTTGTTCAGTTTTCCTGTGGGAGCCAGACCTCAGAGTGATTGGCACATAAAGAATGATACTTTTTTTCCCCTGAAGACACAGTGCTACATTACAGTAAATGCTTCATTAGATTATATAAAATACTTTATCTAGACAACTTTAACTGACAGGTTTTTGTACCACTTGGTGTTTTCACCAGATATCCAGTAGAACTGGACAATTGAGGGTTCTTGATAATAGTTGGTTTGGAGTTTTCTCCTGTACATTCCCAGTCAAACCTCAATCCCGTTGGGTAGGTCCAGTGTAATGGCAGCTGTACAACAGCTGCCCAGACTCCTGTGTCGGAGGAGTTTGTGAACTAAGTCAGGTTCTCACCTTAGACATGCCAGTACACTGCCCTGATCAGGAGAGAGACCAAGTATGAAGTGGATCAAGAAGCAGAACCTCTCATTCATGAGCTGAGTAGGTCCATAGGAATCTGTGCAGTTTCTGTCTGTGATGAAGCCATTCATTAGAGACATTGGAGAGTGATGTGCGTCACCACTGAATCTCTTGTACAAAGCCAGCACCCATTCCAGCTGTAAATCCCCATGCCAGCCTCATGTGCTGATGGCCTGAAAGGCATGATCTGAAGGACATGGGGACTGCAGGGTCACAGAGCAGCTGGGGAGGGTTAAAGTGCAAGGGTGTGCAGAGACCAGGGTCATGATTAGGGCTCCAGCATTTTACAGGGCTCTGGATAGCAGAAATGACAGTACCCATAACTGTGTAGCTTTGAGGTATCTATTATAAGCAGGTGTGTTTATACCTCGTTTAGTGGTCTCTGGTTTTCCCCCAGAACAGTTCAGTGCTTGCACACTTTCAATTTGCCCTGTTGATTTGCCAGCTGTTTTGCAGATGTCACTGCTTTGCCAATGAGTGCAGGAAGTTGCTCAAAATGTTGAGGTTATGTATGTTAATTTTGTTTTATCTGTCTTCCTAGCTAAGAAGTATAAAAAGGTTACTGGGAAAGAAATCTACTCTGACACTTTAGAAAGCACGCCCATGCTGGAAAAAGAGAAGTTTCCGCAGGATTATTTCCCTGAGGTACGTCCGGTCCTGTGGAGCATTCCCAAATGCTGGGTTTGATTGTGATTTGCTTTGATTACTTGAGCAGCTCCTCTTAGTGACGTGAATAAGCGTGTAATGGAGTCATGGAGTTTTATTGGTTTGCCTGTCGGTTTCTTGACACCTGCAATACATGTTTTAAGTCATGGCATGGATGTACCAAATTCCAGTGGAACTCTTTGTATAGTAGGAAGTCCTTGTGAAGGGTAGAGACAGTGAGGAAAAGACTCGTTTGTGCATTTAAACCCCAAGAGATGGCACACCGTGCCGTGGCAGGGCTGTCTCAGGGGGCCCTGCTCCTTGGTAGGGTGTGTCCCACAGCCGTGGCTCTATGCACGTGGATTGGGATTGGGAAAAGGGAGCTCCTGTGTGGGCAAGAGTACATGTAACGTGGACACACACTGATGGTTCCTCTGAGGCTGCCCTCGGACTCCCTCTTGTTCTCAGAAGAACTGGGAAGTGCTGCAGGTTTGAGGTTGAACGTCTTGTCAAAACCAGAAACACAAGCAGAGCTGAGGGATTTCTTCTACTGCACCTGCAAGTGCAGACCTTGCCTGTAGTTCTTTTCTTTAATTTGCTTTAATTTTCTCATTTTTAACTTCTTAAGAACATCTAGAACATGAGTATTTAATGGTTAACATCTTCCTCAAGCCAAGTGAATAAATTTGTTGAATTCCTGTTACATTTGTGGATCAAACAGGCATGTTATTACTTTAATAAAAGGAAGAACTAAATAAACTTTTTAACTCAATTTAGAATTTGTAAATATACACACTTAGACATATTTACACAGTGCTTGTGGACTCGGCAGAGCATTGCATGAATAGTTACCAGGTTGATGGGGCGAAGATTGACTTTGATACTGAATTATTTATCTTTATATCTCTGTACTGGAAGGGAAACTACTTTTGACATAATTTTGCTAAGCTTTTATCTCCTGTGAATAAACATTTTGAATACTTCCTTGAAGTTAAGTGTTACATCATTTGTTGTAACTTCATTGAAATGAAGTGTTACATCATTTTGAGGGCCCCTGAGGTGGTTCCTCAGATATTCATTCCTCCCCTTTCGGGAGGGAGCTGTAGCAGTGTCTGGGACTGGCAGTGTGAGCAGGAGCCGAGTAGGGCTGAGAGTGATGTGACTGCAGTGAGAGCACTGCACGGTGTGGTCAGTGCTGCCATCCCACCTCAGAGCACTAGGACAAGTTATGGATTGCTCATTGATACCCAGGGAGAGTTATTTCCTCCCTTGTTTCACTGCTTGTTTCATCCTGAGACTGGCAAAGCTGTAACTTGTTCAACATTGTTTATTACCCCTTTTACATCAACAATTCTTCACAGTCTCTTGGAGCAATAGTGGATTCTCAGGGCTTTCCCACACATTTTTGTGGAGCAGCGATTGTGTTCATTCCTTGTGAGTGCTCAGGAATCAGGTGTTCCCACATTTGCCTGAGCATCAGCAGCTTCTCCATTGGATACACCCTCCAGTGCTGCTTTTGGGACAAGCCTGTGGGGTCCAGAACCCAATGAGCAGCTAAATCCCTTTGGAGGCTCTGACACCTTCACACTGGTCTCATTGTTCCAGTGCCTTAAATTACTGTTCTGAGCAGAAAGCACCATGTTCTGATTGTCAGGGATAAACAGGAAAGAGAAAACCCACCAATATGCGCTATTAAGACATGAACAAATCCCTGAAGCACTTAGAATGTGAAGTTCTGTTCCTGCCCTCAGCACAATTCCTGGGAATGGTGTTGTAACCAGACAAATGGAACAGGCTGAGGGATTCACCCAAGCTGTTGCAGAGCTTTGCACAGAGGGAGAGGAAAGGGATGCAGACTATCCAGGACTGCAATGATGGGAACAGCAGCAGATCCCTCCTGCAGCTCTGTGACTTGCTGTGCTCACCTGTGACTGTGCTCACCTGGCTGCCCCTGGCATGGGCCAGCCCAGTGTATTTCCATGAGACCTGCAAAGCCAGAAAATAATTGCGGTGATATTCAGACTATGCTGTTTCTGTTGGAGACTGGAGACCAAAGAGCCTCTCAAACACACAGACACAGCAACAGCAAAAACAGGGACATAGTTTGGTTCTCATACACGTTTCTATTTCTAAAGCTAAAATTAATCTTGTTATCCCCCCTTTTTCTTCCTAGACAAATGTTGATAATAACAATGCTAATTAAAAGGCCACTAAATAATGTGTATTTTGGAAATTTAGGTTGACCCAGCAGGAGGCATGAGCAGTTTATCTGCCTGAACATTGTATTGACATGTTCTTGTGTGTTTTAGCCAGACCTCACATATCACATTTGCAATTTTTTGTGTGAGAAATGGTTTAAGACTGATTTCTTTTCTTTTTATTACTGCTGCTTAAAGATGATCTAAAAGTAATTACAATGATTGAGTCATAATGCAATTCAAAATAATTACAGCCCACTGCATATAAAACTAACAAAACTTTCTCCCTTGATTTATGGGTCCTCTTGGCGAGGCATAAGCCTCAAATGATGCCTCTGGGAGCAACACTCCAGATAATGTTAGGCCATTTTAAAAAAAGCAGATTTGTGTAGTCTATCAGGCCTGAGTAATTTTTTTTTCCCATAGTGAGAAATTGGTTGTTATCATAGATCACAGATACTGCTCAAAGCTCTTATGAAAGATGAATTAATTTCACTAATGCTTTAATGCAAACCTTTCATGGAGGAGGCTGTATGGTGATAACCTTACTGCGGTCTCTCCTTTCTCAATGATGATTTATGTTGTCTTTTAGTAGATGAAACTGCCTGTATTCACAATCCATCTGCTGGCTAAAGGAATCCTATTAACAGAGGATCTGAGAAGGGACTTAATACTCTAAGGTGAAAGATGTGGTATCCCCTTTCTGGGACACGAAGTAGGAATTTTTTTCCTATTTTAAAATGTAGATCCCTCTCTGAGAGCATACAGATGACCTATGTCATTTCCAGCTGGTTTTATGCTGACTTACAGATAGTGGAGCAGGTAGTGACTATTTGTTAAAGTAAAAATAAAGATTATTGCTTTGAAATCTGCAACAAGAAGCAAATTTGTCTTTCCTCCTTCCCAAGCTATAGTTCTTCTATGCATTCTGTTTTCAAAACTTTCTTCTTTCCAAATACTGTGTTTGGAAATATTAAAGCACATCAGTGATCCAGAAATATGAAAGGCCTGTTGTTCAGCTGCAGTTCGTATCTGAGGCTGAGGATGACATTTTTATATGGGAGATGTTGAAAGGTGCTCCAGCTCTTGGGCTGCATTGGGCCCAAAGCCTACAAACCTCTGCATTCCTCATGTTAAATAGACAAGTCATTAATAAGTGAATTATTTATGGAAGTTAAAGGAATTAAATAAATGTGTTCAATTTATGAGTATCTAAAGGCATTTTGCAGATTGAAGTGGGGGAATATACCAGTTACACAGTAAAAGAAGTGTCATTTTATGGTACGGAGGCACAGGTGATGTTCTCCAGTAGGAGCTGCAGCTTCTTCCCGGTCACCCATGCTGGCTTCACCTCAGGCCAGGTAAAAGGCACAAACCCTCATGGTTCTGTCCACCACTTGTTGCTTTTTGGCAATGACACAGACTGGAGCATTGCACAGAACCAATGACTTCCAATAGTTACAAAAGCAACTGATCTAAGGAAAGAAAGGAAGTAATTTTGGGGTAGGAACTGCATTCTGCATTGTTTTTGTGGTAAGTAGTCATAATACAGCTCATTTCCTGGCTAGTTGAACACTGAGTGTGTTGGGAGCACATGGAACACGGGTCCTGCATGAGGCTCTGAGGAGGAGGAGTTCTCACTGAGGCCATGAAGGCCTGTCAGTGCTGAGCATTGCTCGGTGCTGTCAGTGTTTGGCCAATTCCTGCTCCAGGTTTCCCCTGGAGCTGTGGTGTTCCTTTAAGGAGCTGCAATTACACCACAGTCATCACCACTTTAATATGTCTTTCCTTCATGCCCTGCTTTGTATGGTTGAATAAACCCTTGCTGGGTCACTATTTAATTTGATATGGTCCCTCTCAGTAAAATGATGGAGAAAAGATGAATTAAGGCTCTGTGCTGGTCATTATCAATCATGGTTTGTGTGCATTACTTATTGCTCACAGTGCTTTTTGACATTAGCCCTCTCTAACCTCTCTCTTCATGTTAATGCTGTCTGGAGGTCCTTTCCTCCAATGTAGCAGGGGTTATTTATGTAGGTGGTGGTTCTGGGGGGTTTTAAAAGGTCAGCACGATCTCCTCAGAGACTCTATTCACAAAGGAAAGGCTGGCAGAATATAACTACCAGTTTTCAAATGGTGATTTTTAAAAAATATTTTTTTTTGTGCGGACTTCTGATAGTGAGGTATCAGAACCTCCTTTACAGTGGTTATAATACATTGTTGGGAAGTGGCCTCTCAGATGTACCACTGCCCTTAAACTCATATTCACAGTGCATGTGTGAGGAAACAAACACCGAGCTCTGGTGAGAAATTCTGTGTTTTACCATGTCACGAAATACAAATTGTGTTGCAAATACCTTTTCACTGGCTTGTGTTAGCATAGGCTTGTGTTAAACAGCCAGGCAGCAATGCCAAGGGCTGGGCACACTGTGTGCTGGTACTTCTTGTCTTGGTGAGGTGTCGGGGATAGAACTAGAGTGGGGTCCTGTGGGTGCCTTGAATCAGATTTCACATTCCAGTCAGATTCCAGATGCTGCTGGAGAAGTGGATTAGGATTGACAACAGGACTCTGGGTCCCAGACACTTTGGTTACACAAAACCATAAAGTAGTTGTACGTGCATGAGCCTGTGGCAGCAGGCAGGGCACATCCAAGGGAGAAGGCATCTGGCTGATGTCAGTGAGGCTCCCCCTGCCCTCCTGAAAGACTGGGAAAACACGTCACATCCATTGTCAGGAAGTGTCCCAGGTGGCATCTCCTCAGGCATGGAAAGCTGACAGAGCAAATCTTCCTGGATGACCAGTTGCATGGGGAAGGGGCATGCTGTGGATATTGTAGGCATTGACTCTAGCAAGGACTTCAAATGCAGTCTGTCACAGTGTCCTGGAAGCCCAGTTGGTGACACCAGCTGGGAAAGTTGGCCAGCCCCCAGGGTTATGGGGTGGTGACAAAGTGCAGCTGGCAGCTTGTTGCCAGTGGTGTTCCTCAGGGGTTGATGCTGGGATTGTTACTATCCTACTCCTCTGTTACCAGCTTGGACAGCAGGATGGAGCACACACTCAGCTTGGCTGTGCTCAGTCTGGGGAGCTGTCAGTGTACTGGAGGGCAGGGATGCTGTGACAGGGACTCCAGCAGGCTGGAGGGAACCTCATGGAGTTCAGCAAAGAGTAATGCCAAGCCGTGTCCCTGGGGCAGGATGACCTCACAAAGTGCTGCAGGCTGGAGGTGACTGTCCAGAAAACAGAGAAAGGCACGGATCTGATTGGACAACAAGTTGAAGATGTGCTTGGATGGAAGAGAAGGCCACCAGCATCCCAGGAAGGAACTCCTCCATCAATTTGGCACTCCAAGGCCACATCACATTTATAGTGTCTTGTTTGGGAACTCCATACCAGGCAAACATGGGCAGAGGGGAGCAAGTGTAGCTGAGGCACCTCTGGGGCTAGAGCAGGGGATGTGGAAGGAGATGCCAGAGAGCCTGTCTGTGCCACCAGGAGAGGGAGGGGACAGGTGCTTCTGGGTGTGCAGAAACAGGACAAGGGACAGCAATCAGCAGTGGCAGTAAGGGAAAAGCTGACTAAATCTGGGAGAAGCTTTCACCATGGGGATAAACAGCAGAAGACAGGGCTAGACAGGCTGTGGAATTACTGTCCTTGGTGATGCTCAAAGCCCAAGTGGATGTGGCTCTAAGCAACATGGTCCTGCTGGTCCTGTTTTGGTGTTGCACCTTTTGAATTACCTGTCATGTTGCCAAAGAGGAAAATAACAAATGAAAAATGTCAGCTTGATCAAAGACATTATCTTGGGCCACATCATAGGCTTGGACTGCTTGATTTTTAGTTCTGTGTATTTTTCTTCAGTATTTAAAAGTTCGGTGTAGTTATTTTTAAGAAGGAAGTGACAGAGCTTCCTTTTTTCGATTGAGATTAAATTTGATCCAGTTTTCAATGCTTTTAGCATTTAGCTTTCTTATTGGTTTGCTTTTGAATAAGTGTTGACATCTCAACTTGTAACTGTGCCCTCGTGATCATCACAGAAGAGACCTTACTGTGAAGAGACCTTACTGGATTGTAGGATTTGTGGTTCAGCCATGGATCCTGTTAGGAAGGTTTGCAGTGTTTGCCTTCCAGTCCCCTGATTGACCAGGGCGAATGCAGGACCTGCAGAAGAGGCTATTTTTCACAGTTTAAAAGAAAATATTTGCCATAAAGTAGATAATTATTCAAAATATAATTATTATTGTGGTGTATCTGGTTGGCCTTGGCTACAGACATTGTGCTTGTGCCTGAGGGGAGAGGGAGATGGGTCCCTGTTCACTGAGGGGTGGTCAGACCAGGCTGGATGGGGCTCTGAGCAACTTGGTCTAGTGGAAGGTGTCCCTGCCCACAGCAGGGGGTGGAATGAGGTGGGCTTTAAGGTCCCTTCCAACTCAAGCCATTCTGGGATTCTGTTTCTCATTCTAAGACAGCCCAGTTGGGGTTGATGGGGCCCCTCACTGTCTCAGCAGTGTCTGAGACTGAGGACTGTCAGTTCACAGAGGGGGAGAAAATACACCTGACCAGTGCTCCAGGGGTGGTACCTCTGCCAGGGTGGGCTCTGCTGGGACTGGCACTTTATTTGCAATAAGGAATTGCAGTCATTTGCTACAAAATCATTGGCACCATTGTTTAGGCCTGTGTGGTGCACTATTTATTCTCAGAGCACATTAGCCTAGCCCAACATGCATTGTTTACAGGGAATAAATAGGACTCAGAATCATGTCTTCTTGTGGGAGGCTGTAATTTGTGGCAGTGGCTCAGGAGTGGTGCTGAAAAACCCCTTTTGCTGTATCATAAGTGCCATGTGTGGGCATGAGCTGATTTGTGGCTTTGTCACTGACAGTGCAGTTTTGATGGATGTAATGTTTTACCATTATTTAAATTCCCCTTAACTTTTATAGAAATATAGGGTGGGTTGGCTCAGCAGGAGAAATAGCTTTCTAGCAGATCTCATTCATTTTAATTTGATGTAAATCTCTGATGACATTTTACAGTTCAGGTAAAATTGCAAAGAGGACATTTGTGCATAGGCGGTAAGAATTTGCTGGTTTAGGCTAAGCATAAATACAGTTGTAAAGCTTTCCTGTTTGGTTATCTTTCATCTATAAACAAGTGCCAGGGCTTATATTAATTTTATACATGTTTATAAATGCTGCAGAACCAAAAATATAAATAATTCTGGGATTTATAAAAGACACAATATCTGTTTTCAGGGTACTTCAGTTTGTGTTCAGTGCTTCTTGGTTACAGTGTATGGATGAGCTCTGTTTTATTTTGTTCTCTGTGTCAGTATGTTTCACAGTAATCCTCTACCTAAAGTGACTGGCTCTTCTTTGCATATTTTTCAGTGCAAGTGGTCCAGAAAAGGTTTCATTCGAACAAGATGGTGTATTACTGACTGGTAAGTTGCATCTTTAAGTTGTTTCTTATTACATGTGTATTATGTGTGGGTTTGTTAACAACTGCTTCAAAGGAGGTACTTCCACGTGTGGATTGGTCTGTTCATAGAGCAGGTTGGTTCCAAACAGTTGCTTTATGATCAGTTGAACACACAGCGTTCAGTAATGCTGAAACAGGCTCCCCAGGGCAGTGGACATAGCACCAAGCCTGACAGAGCTCAAGGAGCATTTGGATGATACTCTGGGGCACATGGTGTGACTCTTGGAGATAGTCCTGTGCAGGGCCAGGAGCTGGACTTGATCATCCTTGTGGGTCTCTTCCTTCCAACTCCGCAGACTCTGTGATTCCGTAAGCTGTGAAGATGCGTAACCAGATGTGGTATCTCTGCTCACACAGAGCATGAGGGTGGGACCGGTCGGGTCAGAGGAAGCTCCTGATGAGGAGAGGTCAGACAGGTTGGTGCCTGTGAGCAGAGCCAGGAGTCAGTCCCAGTGTGGCCCCCAGTGTCCCCCACTGTGCTCTCTCCACACCTGGTGCTGCCCAAGGTTGGCAGTGTCTCACCTGGGCCAGAGGGTGTGCAGCCCTCACCTCTGGGATCTCTGAGGAAAGAGCTTGTTCTCTAGGCACTCTTTAATTCCAGTTTCCACTGAAGTCAGTGGAGGGACTTGACCCTTAAGGCATGCAGCTTTTTTAAACCAATTCCTCCTGTATTGTTTTTACAGGAGCAGAATTTTTCATTTGTTGTGTTCAGGTCAGGATTCCCATTTTAAGCCCAAGGTACGGTCTGTTCTGTGCGAGGTTGCTTATTTTCATCCTAGAGTGGAGTGAAGCAGCTGGCAGCCCAGTGCTCCCTGGTAGGGCTGGATGGAGGGGCACAGAGAGCAGACAGCACCTCTTACCTGTGCACTCAGGTGCTGAGCAACCACCCCACCGAGCTGGACGTGATTATGTGGGATGTCACCTGGCTGCCATCAGAGCAGAGCGAGTTCCTCATCAGATGTGCTGTGCAAGTCTACAGAAGGATCAAACGTTTTGTTGTAGGGATCAGGCAACATCCTGGAGATGTGGGGCTGAGGGGAGCAAAGAACCAGCAGAAGCAGAACAGCACTGTGGTGTTAGGGGCTGATTGCTGCCTTTGAGGAGCAGTGCCCCCGAGTGCTAACAAGGGGTATATCTCAGAGGCTGTTTGCCATCTGTGTTTGAAATTGCTGTCTTTAATACCAGTAAGAGTAGTAACAGTAATAATGTATATTGAGGGGGCAGCTGATTTTCAAAACACTATACCTGAGGGAATCTGGAAGTCTTCCTTACCTTAAACCAAGGAGAGCTCAGTAAACTCACAGGTATTTGTTGATGTTACAGTCACATACATTTATGTGAACCTTCAATGCTTTTCCTTACTCCTGTGGTTGTTTCATGTCTTAAAATTGTAAGTTTGTGTTAATGTTCACACAGGCTGAATTTTGAGTGCTGAACAGTGTTCTTGCTTGTTGGCATAAGCATGTTTATTAGATTAAGCAGTTTGTGCAAACTGAGAAAGCAGCAGGTTTTCTCCTTCCATAGACTTTTGACCCTGAAATTGGGCAGGCAGCTGTGGGATAACCTAGGTTCATGTTAATTTTTCAGATCCATATGCAAGGCATGTGATTCCAGCAGTAGAGTTGTGCAGAAGTGGGTATTTAGCACCAGTCACTGATGTGGCCTTTGCTCTTGTATGATGACTTGTCCAGGTTCTGTCTCTCCTGTCCTCTTGGATTTCCTCTTTGCTGAAAAATAATGTGAATTTATCTTTAGGCCTTTCCAAGAAAAAAATGTCCTTCAGAGACAGATTTAAAGGCAGTGTTTTCTTGTGGGGGATACTATAAAAGGGCAGTCCTTGGAAGGAGCAGTCTGTAAGGGATGTTTGAATCAGATCATACATGGTGCTTGTGCCTGCCTGGGGTGTGGGGCAGTGAGGGTTTTCCTGGTCTGTGATGAGCTGAGCCATGGTGGTAGTTCTGTGCCTGGAATAGTCTTATAATCTGTGATTATGATTCATAGGATGTAATGAGAAGTTTCTAATGAGAAGTTGAAGGGGCAAGTTATTGTGAACAATATGTGGAGAATGAAAATCAAACACTATACAGGGGGTTAGAAAATACACCTAATGAGGTCTGAGCGTATAATGTGACTGTTCAGGGTGTGATGAGTGTTTGCACCCAGTCTCTGTGCATATGAACAAAGTTTTGGCCATTTTCATAATCATGGTTTTTGATCAGTACACTTCTACATTCTAATAGGTCAATAGATATATATCCCAAACACTTGTTGTTAGTACCTCTGTGTGAGTCCTTGAGGGGAGCTGTGCATTTTCCCTGCCCAGGAAAATGTCATTATAGAATGTACCTCATGCCAAGAACACTGGGTTCCCAAAGATCCAGAAAAGTGACCTTAACAGACTTCAGGGAACTGTCCTTTTTCCCCCTCAGTGATTCAGCGAGCTGCCCCAGTTGAGTTTCTCTGTGAATCCAGATTTTCACCTCCATTATTCTTCATTAACTTATCTTTAGTGTGGACAAAGAACTAAAGAATCTTGAGGCACCCCCAAGTTTTCACATTAATTAGAAA
Organism: Chiroxiphia lanceolata; assembly: GCF_009829145.1. Taxonomy (NCBI): domain Eukaryota; kingdom Metazoa; phylum Chordata; class Aves; order Passeriformes; family Pipridae; genus Chiroxiphia; species Chiroxiphia lanceolata. The sequence goes on from NC_045644.1 coordinate 7,085,094, forward strand.
TGGAAGAGAACTACGTAACTATGTGCACTTTCATTTTGACTTTTTTTTTTTTTTACTATCTTGACTATAAGGGGGAGGTATTTATTTCTATTCCAGTAATTCTCAGTGTTTTAATAGGTGCAAGATAGTGCCCTGAATGCGTTGCAGTCTTAAATACAGTTTGCATGCATAGTTCGTATTTGGTAGAGAGAATGGAGTAGAGAATACACTTACAAAATTTAGGTAGGGCACCAACCTTGGGAATGTTTGCAAGTATATCAGAGGTCAGAATCAGCAACCACAATTGTTTTGATATTTTTGAGGAAGTAGTATTGGAAGATGAATGTCAGGGAAGTGCACAGCATTGCACTTTGAGAGGAGAATTCAAAAGCAGCAATACAATTTGGGGAATAACTGACTCATTACCCCTGCTGTAGAAAAGGATCAAGGGAGAAAGAATTTAATATGGCTCATTATTATCTTACTGAGATGTGTTAATAGATAGATCCTGTGAAGGACATGAAGGGGAAAGACATGGTAATTATTTACCTGAGTGCTGCCCAGGCCTGTGATAGAGTGCTCTGTCTGGCTTTGAGTGCTGTGCTTTAGGTGCACTTGGAAAAAGGATAGGAGAGTCAGGAATGGTGGGAGTATTTGAGTAGAGAGTGAGAACACTTGGCTGGATGCACCAGGGAGACTGGGTGCTGTCTTGTCAGCCCTGCAGAAGGGGCAGAAATCAGTTTAATTTGCAGGAAAACAGGTAATATGATCAAAGTTTGAGTTTAAGGACAGGGAAATTGTAGGTGGAAGGTCTGTCATCAGTTTTAAGAACAAGCCAGCTTTAGGCACATGGAGATGGGTTATAGATACCTTCACACATGAAGCGAGCTGGTGACATGGGAACCTCCCTGTCCTTCAGGGATTCTTCCTGTTCATCCTTCAACCAACAGGGCTGGACATCTCAAGCCATCATGTTGTGTAATTCTGTATTTTGGTAGAAGTGTAGTGGTTCTACTTCCTCTTCAATGTGAGTTCAGTGGGCAGGATGTGCTGTTCCCTGGAGCCAGATACCTCCCCCAGGATCTCTGGCAGAGCCCTTCATGCTGGGTGACCTATGTGTCTGACTGTGCTTGCTGTTCTCACTACCATCATTGCTGTGTCCAGATCCATTCCCAACTCCGTCGTGGTCTGGGAACCTCCCTGAGCACAGCTTGGGGATCCTGCTGATGCCTCTCTGGGCCAAAGCCTGTCCATGTTCTCACTACCAGGCTGTGGGTGGGCTTAGGGGACTTGTCTGGGTCCCACAGGCACGGCCCGAGGGAAGCAGCCTGGGTTCTCTTCCTAGCTGGGTGTGTTATCTTGGCATTCTCCACACAGGGGCACATAAGGAGTTGCAGTGACGTGATTTAGCCTTTAACATCGTTAACCTTCTCCTGTCAGTAGTTTTTCCTGTTGTTTATTGCAAAGCCACAGTTCTACTGGGCATTTAAATGCATCTTTGTAAACTGGAAGTTGCTTATTTACATATTCAGTTGTGGTTTAAGAAGATGTTAGTGAGAGGGTACTGCCTGATTTCTGGACTTGTAACTGACAAATAGCTTCTCATTTTCATGTTGTGCATACTGTACTGATGGAGTCTTACCCATGGATGACCTGTCATTAGCTTGATGCTAGTCTGACAATTTTCTGATGATGATAGCTTAACCTGCTAAGTTTGTGTGAGTAAATATTAAGGTAACATTAGAGCGAATACAGTAAGTGTTGTTATGTTAAATGCTTTGCTGATGCAAGAAATGTTTTTTTTCTTTTATCCTGAATCATTTTATTTTTTTTCCTTTTTTGTCATAGTGCCTTTGACTTGGTAAACATTCATCTTTTCCATGATGCTTCCAATTTAATTGCTTGGGAAACAAGCCCATCGGTTTACTCAGGAATACGGCATAAGGCTCTTGGCTATGTACTTGATAGGTATGTATTAGCCTTTCCTGGCCTCTCTCAATCTCTGTGTTCGTAAGCAGCTATGAAAGATGTTTCAAATGGCACACTCAGAAATGTAGAGGTTTTTATTCTGTCACCTAAAAATGGTTACTACTTGCCAGAGTTTTTTCTAGACAGTGCCAATTGGAGATCACTTTATGACACTCATTCTTTAAAGGCAAATTACTGATTTGGGAGAACCGCTCTGAAGGCACCAGAAGTTGCAGAGTAGAAAGAAGGTTTATTTTTTTAATGTGCTAGTTGATTAGCTTCTCTTTAGACTGTGTGGCATCTAATAAAGCTGCCATTCAAATGCATTTTCAGTTGCAGAATAACAGACTAATTCCAGTTGGACGGGACCTCTGGGAGTCCCTTGTTCATCCCCCTGCTCAGAGCAGGGCTGGCTTCATCAGCAGATCGGGATGTTCAAGGCCTGTCCAGCTGAGCTTTGAGCAACTCCACACATTTTGGTTTGTAGCTCCTCTGGGCCATCCACTGCTGTGTTTGACTACTCTCACTGAGGAACTTTCTGTCCCTATTATCCAGCCAGAATTTTCCTCAAAGCGGTTTGTGTCCATCACCCCCATCTTTTGGCATGCACTGCTGAACAAAGTCTGGATCTGTCTTTTCTGTAACTACCAAATAGATAAAGCCAGCAGCAGAGTCCTCTGCAGACATCTTTTCTGTAATCTGAACAAACCTGGCTCTTTCAGCCTCGCCTCGTGGTTCCCTGCACACAGAGCTGGTGGTGCTTTAATCTCCACACTGACTGGGTGCAGGAGGCAGCTCATCTCAGCAGCCACGCAACATTTGTGTGCAGCCACCACTGGCATTAATTAAATTACCACATCAGTTATAATGGTATTACAGAGTGGTTCATCTGATGAGTGCTACAATATAGAGGAGAATCCCCAAAATACCCAGCAACTTACAGCTGCCCTAATTAGAAAGTCAGAAAAAAGACAGCTTTTTCTTGAGTAAGAAAAAAATGTTTCTGTGTGGGCACTGATGTGTTGGCAGAATAAGCAGGTATTTCTCTTAGGAGGTGTCGCTTGGCTTCATCTTTGCCTGAGAAGTAGAGCTTTAACTTGTCTCTTGAGAGTGGCTGTGGCATTCACTGCGATCTCTGGCATAATGGGGTGCTTAAAACAAACTGCTGAGGCTGGAAGGAATAGAACCAGGGCACTTCCTGTGCAGTTTTCCTGCCCCAATCCCTACTGTCCATTGTGCCATAGGGTGCTGGGTTTGAAGGACTCTGCAACAAGACCCTCAATGAGTGTGGGGCCGCTGCTGCCTTTTCCTGGAGCAAGGGCTGGGCAAGGGAAGCCCAGATGGTGCCACCAGTGCCCTTCTCTGGAGAGAGGCCTGGGCTGGTGTCACCTCTGCTGTTCCTCAGAGTGAGCCCTGGAGGGGGTCCCAGCCCAGCCAGGGGTCCTAGCCCCATCCATTGCCCATCACAGCCCATCAGTCAGGGCCACATGGGTGACAAGGGCCGGTCCCTTGGTGGCTCAGGGGATGGAGCACGTGCCCAGGACTTGTGGGCAAGTGCTGCCCAACACAATCTGCTGTGCTGCTGCCTTCTGGCAGCTGCTCGCAGCCTCCCTGTGCGTGGCAGAGGCGGGAGGGATCCCCATCCACAAGCAGCTGTCAGCTCTCCTGGCTCTCTCTGTCACCAGCCTGGAAGTTTCAGATGCTCCTGAGCCATACCAGGTTATGTGTTGGAAAATATCTCGTGATTTTTTCCTGTGTAGCTTTTCACTGAAAAAGGTTTTGAAACATGGAGTCTAAATGCCTTTCCAAACACAGTCTCTCCCAAGTTTCCTCCTTCTCAGTGGTTTTCTCTTCTGTGAGGGCCAGCAGGTGGGATAGCAGAGCCTGCCTTTCCCCCAGCAGGGGGCTGAGCAGGAATTGCTCTAAACAGGAATTTACCAGCACACTGGGGGTGATCCAAGGATGAGCAGGAAAAAGCCGATATGTCTTCTCTTGCATCACTTGCAAACTGCTCAAAGCATCAGAAAACGGTGGAGGCACTGGGAAGGTTTGCAAATACATAGCATGTATATAAATATAAATACATAAAAGTTCCCTGATCTAGGGGACAGGGGCACAGGAAGATCAGGATCTACTCTCAATGCAGTCTGCGATGCAGATTCTTCAGTTCTGTTGCATAGAGCAGTGTGGGAAAGGCCTATTTCCATTTCATTTTTCCTTGGATCCATTGGTCTCCTCTGCTTGTCTTATGCTTTGCATGAGGGAAACCTGTGCAACCCCTTTGCATTATTTATTGCACACTTGTTTGCAGCATACAGTGTGCTTCATTAGCTAATTTTGGCTTTGGACCTCCCACGATGCCCTGGCAAGGGTAAGGTAATAGACTGTAGTATTAGTGTCAGCTGTGGGTCAGGGATGTCACGACGGTATATCATTAAAATGTGACACTGCCAAAAACTGCCCCGACTCCCCTGTCCTTAGAAAAGGAGCCCTTGGATTTTGGGTTGCCCAGTGGCACAGCGAGCTCGCCGTGGATGAATTGTCCATTCTGAGGGAGCAGCCAGCCGCAGATCCGGACCTCCACAGAGCAGTGATGGGCTGGCGGGCACAAAGGGGGAGTTCTGTAGCGCAGTGAATAATGGGAAGCCCCTTTCATCGGCAGGGGTAACCTTTTGGCAGCCACCAGCACACTCTATTCTGATCTGCTGATTGGGGAGGACAATACACTGAAGCTCACTTTGAATGAATGCTGCCACCAACAGTGTCCCCATTCAGGGGCTTTGGGAACCATCTTTGGCCATTGTCCACCAGCACTCCCTCAGACAGCAGGAAAAGGGAAAGTGAGAACAGCTATAGGGGAAAAGTACTTCTTTTCTTGGCTTTAATCTCTCTTTAAAGCTTCATAGATCTACATTTCCAGCTGAGCTACTGGAACTATGCAGTGTCAGATAAATACAGAAGAGAGAGGTTTCAAGCTGAGCTTTCAAATCCCCTTATCTGCATGAACTAATAATGCAGATTTAGTGCTGTTAAAAACAGAGACTGATAAGTCTTTTCCTTTAAAGCCTTTAAACTGCTAAAGAGCATTTAACAGCGATGCAGTTCAAACCCAGTGAACAATGCTGAGAAGGAAAACAGTTTAATGAGCTAAACCTTCACTGAATGAAACAGAAACACCTTCTCACAGTTGATTTAGGTCACTGTGGGAGTCAGTGAAAGCGCAGTTGTGTTCATGCTGCATCTTCATAAACATGAGTTACGTACAGCCTTTCATCTGGGCAACAGCTACCACAGGAGTTTGGGATGCAAACCAGAAAAGGGTTTGCAAATAAAGCTCAAATGAATCAGTTTAACTGTTCAGATTGCCAGGGAAGTTGTTTTCCTCAAAATTATTTTAACATAGGGTTTAACACATAGGCACGAAGCTGCACGACATCCCAGCATTTCTGAGCAGGGGAGGGGTTGGGGGGGAAACAAAAGAAAAAGCATCGAGTGAATGATTTAAAGTTGCACTAAAACTTTTCTCCTGGGGGAATCTGTTAATAATCCTAATAGCATGTTTGGGGAGTAGAAAGCTTTGTTCTTTTAGTTTGAAGCTAAATCTGCAGTGATTTAACTTTAATAGCTTAAAAAATTAATTAAATAGCAAGAACATTGTTAAAGGCACTGGTATGTGCTGAGGCAGATTGAATTTGATATTTGCCATTTAGCAAGGGAGAAGAAGATACGGAGTCAGATGGATGCCTTAAAGACCAGGAGAGTTGGAATCATACTGGTGTTAAGCAAATATTTGCTTGTATCTTTACGAATACAGTGTGTATGTAGAATATTGAGGTGTGTAATGAGTCTCTGTCAGCACCAATGTAAACCCCAACTGAACTCCCAGAAATCAGTTAGGTTGTTCCAGGTAGACACAGGTACAATAAAAACTGAATTTGCTTTAAAATGAGAATATCTGCTTTGTATCTTGTGGGGCAAAAACTTTCTTCTGGGCCCATTTTGGATAATTCCCATGTACAATTAGCCCTATTGGCATAATACTTGCTTTTTTGTATTTTCTGAAGTTAGAGGGTGTAAGCTCTAAGTGAGAGTAGGAGAGGAAATGTAGTTTACATTTTAGTTTAGTCTTTCATGCATCTGCTGTAATTAATGCATGTGCATATGTCATATTAATTAATCATATTGGCATATTAGTCATGTCCTGTGGCCACTTGCTGGGGAAAAGTGCCGAATGCAAGAGCCGGGCTGGGGAATGAGGAGAAGCTGCAGGCCCGGGCCCTTTAACAGTGTGAAGGAGAGTTTGGGAAGGGCAGGACGTGAGGTGTTAGCCTGATCTGAGGCTCTTGGCGTGTCAGCCATCTAAACTTCCTGAAATTATCTCGAGCATTCAGATCCATAAAATGAATGTGGTTTTTTTTAAAGAAAGTGACAGTGCTCTTCTGTTTTCCTATTGAAATGTTCCCTGGCCTAGTTCAACAGAAACATTTTTACATTACAACTGTGAAATCTTGGCATAAAGCTCCCCTTTGTGCCCTTCATTATTTTCTCACAAATATAGTCCATTGTCACATAGCTGAAGTTAATTTGATCAACATTGGGACATTTAACTTTTATGTCTGGTCAAAGGAGCTGTTTCATGCTCATTTTGGGTATTCAAAAGAAATGATTGCCAGAAAAATAATGTTACTATTAACAATTCAGAGCAATTAGTTTCCCAGGGAGAGGCGATGTGATGCACCGGCTCCACACAACTATTCTTTGTCATTTTATGGATGCTCATCAGTCAACTGTCACCTCTTCTCAAAGACCCATCCAATCTAAATGTTTCTCTTTGGGCTTTTCCCAGAACTAGCAGCTGAATGAGCAAAAGAAAAGCCACTTAGTTTCTAGGCAAAGGGAAACTTCACTCTAAAGATCTGGGTCATTTGGAAAGATCCTTGGAGCAGCTAGCTTTCCAAGAGTTTGGGATGGTTTTTTGGTTTGTTTTGGAGTTTTTTATTTTTAGGTTTTTTTTTTTTGCTTTATTTGTTTTTTGCAACAGTGATTTTAACATGTGCCTTTAAATGTTTAGTGAAATTTCTGTGTATTCGGATAGAAAGCACTCCCAGGGCAAATAAACCTTCCAGTCAAATGTCTTCTAACAAAGGTTTAAACCCCTGGATCACATTCAAATCGACAGCTTTTCATTAAACACCCGAGGTTCAGCTCATTAATATTCGGTCATCCCCCCCTTAAACTAAGGTTAAGTGCTCTCAAAATTAGTGTGTTTGAATAATATGCTCTTTAAAGAGTAAATCCAGCAAAATTGTGTTGTTACTTTCAGCCTGTCAAATACAGCCAAAGACACTTTTCCTTGCTTCTTGTTTTTCTTCTGGCTTGAGCTTTTGCATCTTTGATGCAGTTGTCAAAAACTGAACTCATGTGTCCTTCCTCTTTGCGCAGACATATTGTGAATTTTTTTAGATTATATATTTAGCAGAAAAATAATTTTGTATTTTATGCATTATAATGGAAAGTATACATGAGTATAATTTTAAGGACACAATAAATACACTTCCATATTAAGTGAATATGATGATTTCTCGTTGTCCTAGTCAGTATTTTTGCCTTTAATATGTTATTTTCAAGATTTCCTTTTTGGTATTAATTAATCAATTAATTGGCATTAATTAATAGTACATACAATGTATTTTAAATAAAAGGGAATTGTACTCATCTTAACATCAAGTTTTCTTCATTCTTTCTGTTTTAAAAGCCACTTTCACTAAAACTCAACAAGTTTAAGACAAGAGAAAACGCTAAGTTGTGATGTTCTGTTGCTTTTCTCTTGCCCACACATGTATTTTATTTACAATAATCATATATACCACACGGGTACAAGAACTATTTGAAAAGGAAAAAAAGAATAGTTGCCATGACAATGGTAACTTTTTTTTTTCTTTTCTTTTTGGCATTAATTAATAACTAAACAGCTTGTTAATAAATTTTCAGCATTTTTCAGATGGGAAAGATCTGGGTTTTTTCTCTCATGGTAAATCTATGTAAATAATAGCATGTTTGGAAACAAAGATCTGACATCCAAAATCCAGAACTCTTGCAGGTGTCACACAGAAAGGTGTCACTTAAAGAAAAAATAGGGTAGATACACTAAGCTAGTCTTTACTTTGCCTGCCCAGTGTGGATAATTGTGGCTCTTTTGGAAGAAATGCTGCAGGTAAAGCTCTGAGGGTTCCTGGAGGGGTTTCCAACAGTTGTTTTCCCACCCAGTCCCTGTGCAGCAGCGTGGGTGTGGGTGATGGCAGTGAGGGACTGTGTGGGTGTGTGTGACGGCAGTCCAGGATTGTGTGAGTGTGGATGTGGGTGATGGCAGTCAGGGATTGCCTGGTCTGGGGCTGATCTTGCAGCACTCAGAGCCTCCACCTCATCCTCCCTAAGGACTCTACTCCTTTTTGCCTGTTTTTCAGTAACAGGATCTCCCAGAGCTGCCCTGTTGGCTGCTGTGTCTTTCTAGTGGAGGTTGGGTGTGCTGTAACGCAGTCCCACTCCCAGGAGCATGAGTGCAATTAAACACGCCATGGAAGAAAAGAGAATGCCTCTTAAAAAAGAAATGGCTGCAAATAACTTGTTGCCTGCTTGATTTTGCTCAGAAAATGGCTTTCTATGAGAATGTGCAGAGTGTGCCACATTCTCATTGAGTTATATTTTCTCTTTACTGTAATTTATTCCTTAGAGAGCCTGGAGCTGGATGAAGAGCAGTCATTAGTGTCCAGCTAAAGGTGACACTGACATAGCATCCATTGTGGTTTGTGCCTTTTCAAATCTCCTATCCTATAGCCATATGATCTTCCAGGGTAGCTATGATTCAATTAAGAAGAATCTATATGGGCTGTTGATCCAATTCTTATTCATTTGCAGAGAAATGAAAATAAATTGCTATTGTGATTTTATTTACAATGCTGGCTGTGAGCTGATGCTATGAGCTAGTAGTTATAAAATGGAGAAATGGTTGAAAGAGCCCCATTCTGCTCCCGTTGGAGCCTGTGGGCACCAGGCCAGTAGTCACCTTGGACATTTTGACCGCCATAGAAAGGTTGGAGCACTGTGGGAGGAGGCTGTGGGCTCTTCATCCTGTGTTCGATGTCCTGAAAAGATTCAGATCCTCCCTAACAGGGAAGTACCCAGATGTGAGGCACAGAACTTCCAGCCACTCGTCTGCCTCTACAAGAGCTGGAGAGGTTGTAGCTGTCTGGGCAGATGTTGTTTGTGGCTGGAAAAGTCAGTGGTTGTGGCTGCCTCACCTGTTATGGAGCTTCTTTATCTTCATTCCGTCGGTGTCGATTTTAAGACACAGCCAAGGTGATTCAGTTTCTCACTTCAGCAAGGAAGCAGGTCCTTCTGCTTCTCTATCTACTAGAATTTTCTTTGTTCAAACCTGGTGTTGACAGCTCTAACTTTTTTGATCACTGTGCTCTTTGGAAAGAGGGTTGTTCCCTTCTCTTTAGCACTTCAAATGTTTCTGTCACATCATCCCTGTTTTTTTCCCTCTCTTAGCTCAGTGCTCCACTGTAGTGCGATTTTCAAAAGGATAATGTAAAATTGATTGCTCGTGAGCTTTTTTCATCACTGAGCATTGTTTAGTCCCTTGCAACTGAAGTCTTTCTGGGTTTGAGTCATTTGTATTGCCCTTTCCTAGAAGCAGTTGGGTTTATTTTCAATTCACAGTCCTCCTGAGCCCAGCTGTTCCCCTGGCCAGGCCAGTGGGAGCCTGCAGGTCTCCGTCGCTTGCAGTGCTCCATGGGTGACATGGCCAGTGTTGTCACCATCCACTACCCACACAGCCATCACAGGAGGTGGGGCTGGGAAATATGCTTGTTGCAGGTCTGGCAAGACCCAAATCTGGCAAAATTCCTTAACTATCCCACTGCCGTTCCCATACAGGAGCGGTTCAGGGCAGACAGTGCCTCTGGTCTGAGTTTTCCTACATTTGTCACAAAAAATACTTTTCCCAGCCTTAAGAAGTTAATGGATTAGTATCCCACTGCTGCATATCCTAGTTATTTCTGGCTCACTATTGCACTTTTGACACTGAGCACAGGATTTTGGCTTTGCTCTCCACATCCAAGCCCTGTGAGAATTGCAATGTCTCAATGCAGATGAAGATCCAGCAGTTACCTGCTGCCTGCTGAGCACCAAGTGTCACCAAAACTGAAGAGCTCAGAAGATGTGCAGAAGGATGTTAATCTTCCATGATAAAGTAAAGGAAGATTCAAAAAACTGTACAGTTTCCCTGGTTTCTTCTTGTAGTTTCTCTTACATCAGCTGAAGAGCACAAAATATCTTTGTGTGATAACGCCGGTGCTGTAGCACTGTGTTGTCCTGTAGCAGAATTGACAACTCCTTACATCATTATCCAGGGCTGCTATTTCATTAGGCGAATGTCAGTGTCAGGTAAGATCATGGGTTTGTCAATATAATGAAAATACCAGTCAAGTGAGGAAAAAGTCACAATTTTCCAGCTCTAAAAATTGATTTTTATTGCTCTTCTTGTAATCCTTTCTTTGGATTAAGTATTTATTATTGATGTGGTCTTTCTTTTAATCTTAATAGCTGCTGACATTGTAATTAATTAAAAAATACAACATTTTTGCCCAAATGGCACTATATTGAAATTAAAAGTGAACATCACATATTAGTTAAACAGTCCTGGCAAATGTCTTGAGTGCTAAGATGATTGCCTAAGCTTCTTGACAATTCCCTTCATCTTGCTGTATGGTGCTTGACCTTTTGAGATGTTTTGGTGTTATTAATAGGTTTTAGCCATTATATCAGAAAGAACAAGGCACAAAAATATTATAAACTTTATCTTTTTAATGACAGTGCTACACCACCTTGGGCATGCCAATGAAGGCAGTTCTGTTAAGGCTTTTGAGGCACACTTAGACAGTCAGTCACCAGGTAACTCGTACTCAGAATTGATGGGGATTTTTCTGGAATTTGTCCCCAAATGTGTATCTGGAATTGCAAACGGGTGCATACTGAGCACCGTCGGGGCTGCAGGAGGGGGATGATATGCGGGACAGGATGGGGTTCTGTTTCAAAGCTGTTTCTGAAACCTCTGCTAGAGGTGGACTCCCCAGGGACCAGCTCTCGAGGTGCAGGTGTGCAAGCTGATCTCCAAGTAAAAGTTAGAAAGGAAAAAGCAATGGAGATAGGAACAGCAAAAGTCTGAACAGCCACACGGTAGTCCTGTGTCTGGGTTGGTGTAAGCCAAAACCTAGGCATCCTCTTGGTCTTCAGTTCCTAGACGTGGCTGTGGCAGGAGAGGGGTTTCATTGTTGTCGTTCCGTGACATTCCACCAGAAGTCACTGCAGGAGCTGTTACTACCTCTGGCATTGGTAGGTCTGTGGAAAAGAAGGTGTGTATAACCTTCTTATCCGTAGGTCACCTCCTGCCTCCAGAGCAGCTCTTGGCTCCCGCCAACAGGATGGCCAAGTCACTTTCTGCATTTTTTTTTTCTTTTCCCACTTTCCAAACATTCCCTGTTGGGGTAAGACCCTCACTGGCCAAAAAAGGTGAGTTGATGATGTCTTTGGCGCTGTGACTCCTGCATGGATGGGGCCAGGGGCCCAGGCTCTGACATCAAGGGTGTGAGTGGCCCCACGTGTTCCCTGAACACTTTACCCAGTGTGAGAGGGTTGTGCAGTCTCCCTGCAGGGGAGGACCCCAGTGCTGCTTCTACTGGCTCAGCTCCACACAGAACCTGTGGTTCCAAGCTCTGCTCAGCTCAGCAATAAACAAGGTGAGCAGGTTCACCAGAGAAATGATGGCCACAACCAGAGTGAGCTGTCCTCTCATCTCTGCATGCTATTTGTGATCTTCATATTACTTTCCTTAGGAGTGGACATTTTATACAGGCAGTCACATGCTAAGATCCCTTCCAACCCAAACTATGTCCTTTCTAAAAGCTTCTATTCTATGTCCTTTGTAAAAGCTTTTGTGCCTGAAACTCCCATGTGTGGCTAATGTGCAGAAAAAAGAGATCGTGGAGAGATGGCATCTTACCCCAGAAGTTGCACAAGGAAGATGTAAGGGCTCATATTAGCTGGTATTTAGCTTAAACACATTTAGTTATTATAAAAATTTGCTCACTGAATAAAATATGGCTTGACCCCTGGATTGTTCCTTCCCAAGAAACGTGACAGTGTCCCTCCTTCTCCCCCATTCAGCCTGCTTGGCAGAGCTGCACGGTTTTTGTTTTGTTTTGTTATGTTATTGTTGTGTTTAAAAAACCCAAAACCCTCAAGGCCCTCTTTTCAGTGGTGTCAAGTTAGGATGAATTGGCCAGGGAGGCATGTTTATAGACTGTGTGAAGAACTTTGTCTTTGTGTGGGAATGCTGGTGACACTGGTATGGCTTGCCTGAATGAACTGCGGTGACGCGGCTAATAAGGTGTCCTGCTGAGCGCCGCCACAGCCTTTCTCAGACCTCCCACCTAATGCCATTCAGCTCCAGCTCAGTGTAGCTAATTTTTCCCATTCCCTCAATTCTTTAGGCCTCCTTACAAACAGAAAAGTCAACTTTCACACCGAGGAGAAGATAAGTGCTTTAGGAAATAATCGTGTAAACAGAATGTTACCTTCTGACCTGATGCTGATACCTTGGTCTGAGACAAAACCCAGCTGGCTATTGCATTAGACATGGCTATTAAAAGAATAATGCTGCTGATCCTCCTTACAAAGTGCCCTGAGAAATGGTTTAGCCAAATCACAGTGCCTCCTGTCACACTGAATCATGTTCAGCTGCTCTCTTCCATGACCAAATTGCTGATATTTATCCACTTCCGTGTCTTTTCCGTTCTTGCCACAGTATGGGAGGGGGAGAAGTATGAAAGCAAGGGGAAGTCAGTCATGTTTCTGATTGTCCTGTTATTTTCTGGCTGAATTTCAGTGCTTTGAAGTGTATATACAGTGTGCCATACAGTGTTTGTAGAAGAGGTGCCTTTCATCAAGTCACTTTAATTGTAAACTACTTTAATGAATTACTTCAAAATAAAGTAAATTACAAAAGGATTTCAGTGATTCCAGTAACACGGACTTGTTCGTTTTAGGATTGCCCTGATTTCTGTTCTCTGCAGCAACTGAAATTAATAAATAGACCCAGATTCCCCAGATTGTATTGAGGAGAAGAGGGATCTCTGCCTCTTCCTTGTTTTAGTCTTGGTAGGGATGTGGCATTTCCTGAGTGTCTTTGAGAAAACTTCCCCTCACAGTCACGTACCTGACACTGCCATCCGGGCTGAGAGGTGTGTCCTTACAGCAGAGTAATTTGGGGTACCCAGGCTCCAGAGCAGATGCTGAGCACGTGCTTCCACCGTGGCATTTGTGTGACCTCTTCCTCGGTCATCTGTGCTCCCATCCCAGCCAGGCTGGTCAGCCCACAATGAAGCTGCTGAGTGGCACAGCTCAGGGAGGTTGAAGGTTTCTCATAATTCTCCTGATGCCCCCAGAATAACAGATGGTTTTGTCACAGGACAGGGTGTCAGGGTGTGCCATGCCAAAAGCTCTGCTGAGGGGAGGGGGTTTGCTCAAAGCCTGACCAACACAGCAGAGCAAGGACATCTCCAGTGCAGACACAGGAGCTTCTTTCTGGGCCTGTAAAACTCTTGCTGATGCCCAACATGAGCCAAATTGCAGCTGTTTGACCGAAATAAGAATTATATGTCTTTATTTTGCAGCAAAGAAATTGCTATAGTAATTTAGCATTAATTTGCACTCTTAGAAGTGACAGTCGAGTTTACTTCTTAAAAAAAGTGTGAACCATGGATTTGACTTATCAAAACATTTGAGCATGTGACTACCTTGGACTGTAAACTGTACTTGAGGTTAAAATTGCTCGAGTGTTTCCTTCTCTTACTGCCCTGTCATAGCTAAAAAGCTCTTCAGCTCTTCGTTCAATTTGTCTGCCTCTTCTCAAAATACAACAAAATGTGAAAAGAAACAGACAGACCCAACTAGTCTAGAAGACATTCAGGATAGAGCTATCATTTAAAAATGTAGAAATGGTTTGAAAATGCAAAATAATTAAGATAATGTGTTCCAGGTGTGAAGAATCTTACCGGTTACCGAGAACTCCTTGTGCAGTTACAAGTTCTGTGTTTGCAGAACTGATAGAAGAGAAATCATCTGCGGTGTTTATAGTTGTACGCTCTAAAGTTTACCAGAGACATCAGTAAGCCCGGACAGGAATATGCTTTCTTCCTGGTGTTGCTGATTTGCCAGATTGAGTTTGTTATATTGATTTCCAAAATGCACAGAAGTAAAAGATCTTTCTGTGGTATGTTCTAAGTGCAAACGAACTCATTTCCCATAAGCGATTCTTTCTTGAACAAGGGCAAAGATTGTGAAGAATCAGGTTTTCAGTTTCATTTGCATTCAGCTTTGGATCCAGTCTGAATGCCTGTCCCTCCTGGTCGCCCTGCACAGGTCACAACAAGCAGCACAGCCAGCAAAGGCATCAATGATCTGTTGTGTGTACTGGCACATAGAGTTGTGGGAGGGAAATATTTGTGGCTTCTGTACAGTCGTGAAATCTCTAACTGAGTCACCTGTTGTGTCATAAGCTATTTAATGTTGTGCAGGAATACAGCCTTCAGTCATCCCTTTGTGATGCTCTGGTAAAAGTTGTTAAAGGAAATGGCACTGGGTCCTCCCACTAAAACCATAGGATTTATGCTGGTTACATGGATTGGCTGCTTACTTTTTATATGATTCAGATTTATCGCTCCATTGAGTGATTCAGGGCAACATTTTTGAAGGACTGTTTGATTTGTGGTTAAAGGAAGGGTATTTTTATAGAAACAAATACCAAAGGAGAGTAACACTGATGTGGAAGCCTTCCTTGCTCATCTGCAAACACTCATTCTTGTTAAAAAAATATGGTCTTCTGAGTTCTCCGTGCCTGTACACATGCTGAACTATGCATGTTGTGGCTCAGAACACAGAAACATGAGGAACAGAGCACTTTTATTTAGTGCTCACCTCAGTTGTGACATCTGCCCTGTGTGTCCCTGGCCAGACTGGCCCCATTTCTGTCCCAGTTCCCTCTGTGCCAGTCCCCCAAGTGCCAGGATATTGCTGTACTCTTCCTTATTGCCATCTCTAGGAGAGTCAGACTCCAAATTCTTGTGCCATTGATTCAGGGCAGCTGTAGGCACCAGGGAATGTTTCGTCACGACAGTCCCAAACTGCAGAAAGTGGTCTGAGATTTGGGAACTCTTGAACTAGTAGTAAGTTCCAAGACAAGGACAGTAGGTTGCATACCTGTATTGAGTTGAGTCAATAAAGGATATTTCATTGTTAGGTACCACAGATCACTTAATGAGTACATAATTGTGTGTATCCCTTGCTGTGTCACTGTTGGGAATTTTCCTGTACACCTGAATTTCACCACCTGTGAAAAGAGATGAGTCAGAAACCACTTGGAGCATTATTGTGGAGAAGTAACATTTAGAGTCTTACTTCAGTCTGGCATGAGACACTCTTTCTGAAATGTCCAACAAGACAAGCTACAAGGAGAGAAACTGGATAAAATTATCAGTTGTAAAGCTGGCATTGATTTGTACTCAAGTCATGTTTAAATCAGGTAATGTGCAGGACTATGAAATGACTGAGTTTTAATTAATTGGTCAGCAGCAGACTAATCAGCTGGTTTGTTCATCAGTTTGGAGGCATTTTCATGGGCTATTTTTGGAACGGTCTGTTTATTTGGAAAATATGTCTTTGCATAATACAATCACAGGCATGGCTCTCATAATCCCAATTTGTTTTAAGAGGCCTTCAATGGACCTTGATGTCATTCCTGCAATATCTGTCATTCCTCTGTCAGCAGTAAATGGCAATGAGCAGAGTCAAAGCTGAAATATGAATCAGGACAGTTGGTAAAGCAAAATCAGTTGTTCTGATGTTTAAATGTGGATCCAATTTTGCAGTGATAGTGTTAGCAAACTGTGACACTGTAAATGGTTTAAGTTTTAAGTTCTTATTTTCCTTCAGTGTGCCATGAGGGCACTAATCAAACTAATGTTTCGTGCAGGTCAGGAGTGACAGGTTTGTCTCAGAGCTCCCTGGGAGCTGACAGTGGGCAATATTTATTAACAGTGCCTGCAATAATCTGTCAGCTGAATGGAGGACTGGAGATTTTCATACCAGAAAAAGTCTTTGCAAAAGATTTTCTTCAAATGATCACTGTCTTAGGCCCAATGCACGCTATGTTTTCCATAGAATAATATTCCTTACATAATAGATTACTGTTGACAAAAGCTGAGATGTTTTCAGAAGAGCAGCAGTATCTCACTGCAGATCCAATGCTGTATCTTTAAAGCTTTGAGAAGTCTAAATGGATGTGATGCATCAGGACTTGCAAAGTGCCTCCTCTCTGGGCAGTGTGTTCTGGGGAGCCTCCTGCCCAGCACTGCTGGATAACCCTGTACCTGTCTGTGTGAGCCCTGCCCCAGGCTCACCTGGGCTTTCCGGCACTGTAACACTTACATGTTCATGTATCCCAGAATGTTCAGTTTATTGCCTGCATTTGTTCCTTAGTTCTCACACCTTGCACACCCAGGGTACCAGGGTGGGGTTTTGTACATTTTGTCTGTGTAAATTCTTTGTGGCTGTGGCAGTTGCATTTTGGGTGTTTTGTATCTTTTTCAGCCACTGATAGGAGATGAATTGTATTGATTCCTGGTTTGAAAATAAGCGTGACTCAGTGGATTCCAAGTGCCAAGATCCCCAGAAGCTGTAAAATTGCAATTGTTGGGACTGCCAAACAACTGTTGTTAACAACAGAACAGCTAATAATGTAATGACAGTTTTTAATAACACAAGATTTGAAAGATGGGCAGTAATGCCGTGTCTCTCTGGGCAGGACTGAGCAAAGGCTTGAGGAAGAAGTTAATCTTCACTGCACAGCTGAAGTGATCACTTGTTAGGTGTTAGCTACAGCCTCAGTCAGTAGTCTGCTATGCACAGCACTGAGAGCTGTCTTCAAGGAACTGTAGCTGAACTGGGAACCAGGGATGCTCCGTGGGATGATGGATGTTTAGCCCTACCACATCACTCCTCATGTGGCTCTTAGAGTACTCACAGACACTGGTAAATGCTACTTAGACATCAGTAAACTCAAACATACTCTGAACTCACCACTAATTCGGGGCTCCTGATTCTTAGATACCCAGCCCAAAACTGTATCCTTAAGCTTTCCAAGCTTCCATGATGCTCTCAGGATTTCCATGACGTCCAAATGCTGCTTCTATGTGATTTGTAGAAACTGCTGCAAACGTGCTTTCCCCCAGTCTGCTCTGTCAGGCAGGAAGGGGAAACCAAATGCACTGTTGTGCAGGGACTGGTGATAGAGTTACCTAAGCAAAGCAAATCAACTGAAAAATAGGCTTAATTAATTGGTCCAGTATAAACTGGTAGTTTTGATGGTTCCAATAATTATTTCTGAGACTGTGCTTAAAGACAGCATGTGTGTTTTTGTGCATCCTTGCATGTATGTAAAGAATGACAGGTTTGTTCTGTTTTCTTTTTTTTCCAGAATTATAGATCAGCGGTTTGAGAAAGTTTCGTATTTTGTCTTTGGAGATTTCAACTTTAGACTGGATGCCAAAGCAGTAGTTGAGGTAGGACTTCTCTTTTTCTTCTGTTGTAGACACTACCAGGTTTGATTTCTCAAATGTTTTTTCCTGTGGAAAGCTAAATGTGACTTAACAAAGTAATGATAATACTGACATCAGACTTTGTCGAGACTACTTTTAACAGGAACATCTGACAAGGAACTAACTGTGACTTTTGCCATCTCCTTAGAGCTCACAGTGCAGTTCCTGCAAGCAGAAGAAGCGCTGGGTTACATTTCTACTCTGGGGAAAAAATGAGAGGCATTTCCTAAATGTCCATGGTAGAACTTCACATTTCAAAGTACAGGCAGCCATCAGTGCCAGTAGCATCTCAGTGTGGAAGGTGACTGGGACATTTGTATTAAAAAAGAATGTACTAAACCTTTTTCGTTATGAGTTGAGATCACCTTGACTTGACTGCTGAAGCTCAGCTCTGGGTAACATGGGGTCAGAAATAATACTCAGCTTGAAAACCAGGTATTCACACTTTAATTCTCACAGGTACTGAGGTGTCTTTTTGGTGTCCTTGCAGGCAGGAATGTATCTTTCAAGCCAAATGTTGTAATTTTGTAAATCAAACAGTGGGAAATAAGTGTCCTGTGTGTCAAAGGCTGGCTCCTCTCATCCAGGGGTGGTACCTTTCTCCTTCCTTACATGGTAATTAGTCCTTCATCTACTGAAAAACAGGAGTTTGACTTTCAGCACTGCATATGGAACTAATAACTTCCTTCTTGGACTCCTTGATACAGTGCAGTCATTTAACCAACAAGCTTAAAGCATAATTGAAACAGAAGTCAAGTCACTAATTCAGAATATACAGCTTCATACTGCACATGTTAAGGGCTAAATCCTGCTCTGCTATGCTGCAGCTGCCACGGTTATCATTCATGTTCAGAGATCACTTGGTTTTGAACTATTACGCCTGTTTTTTCCTCAGTAGTGGTGTGATGGTATTCGTAAGGATGTTCCTGTCTGAGAACACCTGTCAGTCACTGCAGCAGAGTTATCTCCTGCACCCAGTACTGATGAAGGGTGCTTCAAGTTTTTCCTGACTCACTCACTGCCAGCAGTCTTCAGGACTGAAACTGCAGAGGGTGTTTGCTTTGGTACCAATAGATTAAGATTTCTACATTTGTATCTGTGAGTTTCAAAATGAACCAAATCAAACAAAATACTGTCACTGACCCCAGAGGATGCAAACTGAGCGAGCTGCACAACTGAGCACAGGGGGTTCTTACCCTGACACAGAACTCTGCATCTTGGGAATGTTTTACCCCTGCTGGGTAATGTTGCTGCATTTGAGTACACAAGGTGTAATTGGGAGATGAATTAAATTAATTTCCATATTCTTCCTAGTTGAAGTGTGTGCCTCTGTGAGTGCACAAAGCAGTAGAGTAATACAGATTTTCTTTTGCTCTTTTGGAGAAACAGCATACTCCATTAAGCAGAACTTCACACAGCTACTCTGCAACATTATTTAAGCATAATTAAAGGTGATCTAGAAACTTCCATGTATAATTTACACATGCACAGGTAAAGTCACATTAAGTTTGTTTTGTAGTGTTCTGCACTTGGTGCAGTTTATAAATTCGTATGTCACAGATCCAAAAGCTTCAAGAAGTGGTTGTCTCATGCAGTTTGCTCCACAGAAGTGACTGTACAGCACTGTGCCTTGGACTGCTCTGGGCACTGTGACAGTCCTGAGGGAGTCAGCAGTCACTGCACAGCACTGTTCAGCTCCTGGGAGACAGATCACTTCCTAAAGTATAGCTTGGAAGGGCAGGGCTACATCTCTAGTCGGAATTGTACTAGATGGGACCTGATGGTCTAGTTGTGTGTAAGGTATGTATGATCCAGTCCCAAATCCCTTCACAGCATGGTTTGTAGATGGTGTGACTTGGCTGTGCCATTTCCCCAGATCGGGGCAGGGCCTGGCACAGCTGCAGTGGCAGAGCAGGAACAAGAATGGCCAGAGGTGCTCATGTCCCCAGCACGCCGTGCCAGCCCAAGTGTGAGCCTGTGCTCAGCTGGGAACCTCCTGCTCCAAAGAACATCCCAGTCCCTTCTGGCATTTGAACATGTGCCTGTGCAAATGGATATTAACCACTCTCTGGACTATTCAGCAGTGTAGTTAATACTGGGGGTCTTAAGGGTTAATCCATTGACCTGTCATCTTTGTGTATATTACTAAATTTATCGCTGGTTTCCTTGCTGACCTTTTGAATTCCCTCTTGAGACCATAGTGTGCTGAACACTTGGACACTGAGATACTACGAGCAATACGTGTGGAAATACGTGGTGGAAATACAGACTGTGCTTAGAGCAAACACTAAGAATAAAGTGTATTTCTAAAGGATTTCCCAGTTATGCCATATAAAGGCAGAATCTGAGAGCTGTTCAAAATGTGGCGTCCAGACCCCGAAGTGCAGTGTCCTAAATCACATGCCAAAAATGTCACGCTTATTAATTAATAATTAATAGGCAATAAATCATTAATATATAATTTATTGAACATTTATGGGAACCTTAATCTTAAGTCACATTGATTTCCTTGCTAGGAAAATCTGGTTTCCTGTTGCTGGAGTAATGGGGGGGGTGGTGTTACCGGCACATGGGCAATGCCAGGTGCTGTTGCTGAAGTGGCTCCGGTGAATCTTTGAGTGCGTTTGCTGTGTCAGTTCCTGACCCACTCCGGCAGCACTGTCAGGGCCAGATCCTGGCAGATCCTGATCAGACTGTTCAGCTAAGCTAGGGGCTGGTCCCTCTCCATAAAGGAATGGAGCACCAGTGCTTTGCCTTCCATTAAAGTCCAGCCTCGTGGAAGGAACCTCCCTGTTCCAGCCTGCAAAGCACAGACACCTGGTGCTGCTGCCAGCTAGCCGTGCCTTCAGGGAGTGCCTGAGGACATCCTCTGCTCCTCACCTTTCGTGCCATGAGGGTTTCCAAAAGTAACCCTTGGAGGTAGGAAGTGTATTTAGTAAGGCAATAACTGCAAAAGAAAGATCTACATTTCTGTGGGTTTGATCTCCAAGACCTGACTGTTCTGTCTGATGGCCAGATAACTTCAATTAATCCTGCACAGGCAAAGGTGGCCAAGGATTTTACTTTGCCTACTGAATTTTTTTTTAAATGCTAGACTTTTTGGGTGGTGCAGCATTCTGATTATTTGCCCACTGCTTCAAGGTATCTTCCAGCACCTCTATTCCCAGCATATATGGAATTGTTTACAACATAAAAAATTATAATGACTTTTATATTAGTTTGCCTATGAATTCTAGTCTATATCAGCTTCTCTGCACTGTCTCTAGTACAAGTACTGTCACAGCATTTCACAGAAACATGAATTGATGTTTCTTTATGTAGAAGATGGTTCTCTTAACTTTTCCAGGAGTTCTGTTCTCATCTGTTTTAAAGCTAACACAGACAGGTCAGCATAATCTTTACACTTTTTAGAGGTACAATGCACATTTATAGTAGCGTGCATGACAAAGGTACCTTTTCTACTTCAGGAAAATTGTCTTCTAAAGTCGAATTAAAAGGAGATTTGATGAGGTGACTTTAAAGAAATTTGCAGCAACAGTGAGACATACTGTAGGCTGAGGTTGAAGAATATTCCAGAAATTTAAAAATTATTATGAGTTAGTGCTTTGGTTCATAAAAAGATAATAGGGTACAGGCTTGTAAGTTCTGAAATTAAATTACTTCTACTACTTGGCTGTCATCTGAGTAAAACCAGAATAATAAAATCCCTGGACACATTAAGGGTAAGAAGGGAACGGGAGGTTGTGGAGGAATGATTGAGGAGGTTTATTACAAAGAACTGGTTCCTTTGGGTTTTGGTGAGAAATTAGAGAAACAAAGTGACTATGAGAGACCACGTGGAGGAAATAAGTTAATTCTCTGCTGTCAGTCCTGGGGAACAGGCTGCTCTCTCCTTTAGTGGCTGCTGCAGAGCTCACAGGGTTTCATGCTGTGACCGGGTCCAAGGCCATTCTGATCTCTACTTTTACCTCTCTATTTTTTGACTGAAACAACTTATTAGCATCTAATATTTTCTGTAAACTCCACGAACACTTGCTGGTGTAAGTGTGGAAGCAGAATTGGTCCCATAAATCTCTCCTTGACTCCTCGTTCATGTGGATCTGTGGAAGTGCCAGTGAGAGGGTTGTGATCCCCGTCAGTACGTGGATGCTGACAGAGCTGCCCATGCACCGTGTCCATGTGGGCTGGCACTTTGGGTCTGTCACATGCAGAGCTGCTCTTTCCCCTTCCTTGTTGGGGAAGTTTTAAAAAAGAGAGATTTCCCCTTCCTACTGGTCCAGGAGCTCCTGTGCTGGAGCCTGGTGGTACCTGCAGCGTGTCTGTCCAGAGCTGCCTCCTCTCCTGTTCCTGCCCAGCCCGGAGCATCCCATCACAGCCTCAGCTGTGCTCATCGAGAGAAGCATTTCTCCTTCTGTCTCAGTGAGCCAGTTTACCAGTCCTGCTCTATTTAAGTCACCATTAAAGTGTTTTAGGTGGGTCTAGAACAAGGAAGAGTATTTTTTTGGTCAGCTGGCCATGGTAACGATCTGTAATAATCTTTCAGAATTACTGTATTTTCATATTTAAAAAAATCCACACTAAAACTCTTACCTATAAGTCTTCCTAATCCATTTTAGGAAAGTAAGCTTATTTTGACTGGTTGGGAATGAAACCCTGTTTCTGTCTGAGACTGCTGATTAAAAAATCTGTTAAAGTTCCTTGTACTCCCAGGGAAAAAAGAAATGTAGTTGTGTGCTCCTCAGTCCCAAGAACTGCAGCTCAGTAACGCAAAGCTCAGTTTGCAAACTATCAGGCTTTAGGGGAAAGCCACATTAATTGCAAAATCCATTTACTCTAGGTAAACCATATCCTTGCCTCGTATCCAGGAAAAAACAGGGCATTTTGTTAGGGTTGGTGGTAGGTGAGCTGGAGAGGGATTAAGTGTATCGTATATGAACATTTGTAAAGGTACCAACAGGATTCCAGTCGTTTTGGCCTTCAAAAAACTTTCAAACTCTACCTGCAGAACAAAAAGCAAAGTTCTCCTCTTAAAACTCAGAGTTCACCTTGTCCACCCACCCTGTCTGCTCCATGTGTTACACTCAACCAGGATATTTCCTTTCTAGATTTCTACCAAGCAGCCCTTTGGTAAGCCATGACTGGAATTGCTGATTAAACGTTTTTTAAAAGGTAATAACTGCTCATAAGTAGTTGCATATCTGGCTCCATCATTCACTTACACTGTGCCTATCTGCCACCTCTGACCATGTGATTTTATATTATCCAGTAAAATAGGAATGACTTCATTCTGGCATGACTTTTTAGCTCCCACTGTATCGCTGATGGCTACAGTGAATCACATAATTTCCATTTGATCACAGAGTCTTGGCACAACATGGTCTTTTGTTCTGAAAAAGCCAGTGATGGTATTGTACCCCTTTACTCAGTGAACTTGGGCTAGCAGAATTTGGAGGAGCAATCCTGTCACTGCCACAATGTGTGTCTGCAAAACCTCCTCCTGTGAGACACCTCTTGCTCTCTTTTGAATAAACATCTCTTGTTCAAAGTAAAAGCTGATGAACAGCTTTTCATGTCTGATTGCTTTAGATCTTACTCAAATCTGAAGAAATATTTTAAGTTGAACTTGTTTCATCCTGAGCTTTGGACACTAATGAGGATCTCCAGCCAACAACTGACCCGTTAATAATTGTCATTAAAAAGATTAATAGTTAATTAGGGAATTAGCACTGATCTGGAAGGCTGATTCCCAGTGAGGTGGTCAAGTGGATGTGGATACTTGATTACCTCCTCATTGTTACAGGTGGGCTTCCCTGGACAAAACAGGTCACCTGGCAGGAGAGACTCTTGCAGTACCAGAGCCATCCCCAACCACCTGGCTGTCTTGTCAGGTGCATATATTTGTGTGTGTGTGTGTTTATCTAAGTAGTATTTGCAGAAGATGCTTTGAATACATCAGGAAAAGGGCATGTTAGAATTGCATGTTCTTATTGTTACAAACACAGAAGTAATTTCTTTTTTTTTAAATTCTGACTTTTTCTCCTTTGACAAGTGAGTAGTCAGGAGAAACCAGTAAAGTGTGATTGCATTAAAAGTACTAACATAGCATGAAGAGTACATGTATGTAGTTGTGGGCATATGCAACTGTGCTTCTCTAACCCAAACCACACCAGACACTGTTACTTTTCCTGGGCAGTGATGATGTGCAGGTGTCTACACGTGTTCATTTAGGATCTCAAGTGCATCCATTTAATTCATGGCCAAGTGGTAAAAGCTCCTGTAGGTCCTGCTCCATAGTGGCTGGTAGTTTAAAACTGTAATACGGTTCCCTTCTTCCTGCAGTAAAGTGATACTAATCCATCATTGTAAAAGAAGAACCACAGTGCTTTATTTCTGAGATAAACCTGCACATAATGAAATAAATAAATAAATAAAACTTACAAGCTTCAGATCATATTTTCATTCCAGTTAGAAAAGCACAGAAGATCCTGGATTGGTTTTATCTTCTCAGACAGTTCATTGTAAATACCTTCCTCTCATAGAGATTTTAATGTTCTTTACAAGCTCAAAGAAATGCTGGGGAAAAAATCCTGTGTAAAATGAAAGTGTAATAAAGATTTGTTAAATTAAAATGCATACAATTTCAGGTCTAGTAAGGAGAGTTTTATTAATGAATGTAAATGGCAACAACACATCTGAGGCACCTGCTAAATGTTCATTATAAATTACTCTCATAGACATTGTGATGAGTTTCATATTGTAGCCAGACTTATAAAAGCATGCAGATTGCTTCCCCAAGGGACTGTATATTTACTTAACAGTGTAGTTAATTGCAATTATTTATTTTCCAGTGATTGCAAATGGCTTCTGCATTAAAGATATATGTGGCTATTAGGAATTATTCAATTACCTCTCTTTTTCTCAGTAGTCTAAAGCAAACCTGAGCGTGGATTCCCAGAGGTCAGTCAGTAGTGTATTAACTCAATCTGCTCCTCAGCTTTCTGCTGGGGCCAAGCTCTGTAGCCATGAGTCCTCTCAGCAGAGCAAGCTAGAGAAGTACTCATTACCCAGCCCTGCAGCTGATTTTTTGACGTCTTCTGTTCCATCCTGATGCTGCCACAGTTATTGGCAAGATTCATAGGAGGTTAATTAAATCTATCTTCAAAACAACGAGGGGCCAATGAGCCATATCCTCGTTTCAGTAGTAAATTAAGTGATGCAATTGTTTCTGCTTCCATCACAGATAAGGGGAGAGATGAGTGAATGGATTGTTCTCTGACTGCCTCCTTTGGGGCCCCAGAGGGTCTTGGAGCATGTGGTCAACCTGCTTTTAATTTGTGGCCACAGGAAGGAATGACACTGCTATCAGCAGGCAGAGGTCCCACCCAGCGTCACCGTGTGAAGGATGACACTGTAAAAACTAACAGGGTCTCTTTGAGCAGGGCTGAGCAGCCCCTCCTGCTCCAGATGCAAATTAATACAAACACGGTGACAGAGCAGAACGGAAAAGATGATGTGTTCATCAAACTTGGCACTGCCGGGCCATAATTAAAACGTACACAAATTAAATACAATTATCTCGTGCTTTCTAGTAGGGCAGAGCATCATTAAGCTAATTAATGCTGCGGTCTGTAAGCTGGGCCCACGGCTGTGGCTGTCGCCGTGGCTGTGGGTGGCAGCTGTGCCCTCAGCTGCAGTGACAGCGGGTGACAGCGGTGCCAGCAGCGCCCGTCCCCAGCGCCCACACCTGCCATCCATCCATCCATCCATCCATCCATCCATCCATCCATCCATCCATCCATCACCTGCTGGCATGGGAACAGTCCCAGCGCTTCCGACTGCCAGAGATGTGCCCGTAGGCCAGCGCCGAGGGCAGGGGATCCTGAGAGCACACAGCAGCTCCAAGTGTGTGGTTCAGACACCGTCCCCAGACTCTGAATGAGCAAAGAAAGCTCCTGGAGCACGAGCATCTCTCATCAGGGTTGTGTGGGTACCTGTGAGCTCCCGACAAAGCAGCCAGAGTTATCTGCAGGGACCTAGCAGCTTCCCCCAGGTTGGCAGGTCCAGAGGCTGAGACTTCGGGCACATGGAAAAATGGCCTGACCAGTGACTCCCAGTTGATAAGATGCTGATGCCAGATCTAGGTATCTGCTGCAGCCTGCCTGAGTGTAACTGCTCATCTGTCTGAGGGAGGCAGGTTCATCTCTGCTGGATGATGTACTCATTAACAAACAGACCAAGACGTGTTTGCCAAACTTTTTGACATGGCCAGGGTTTTGCACCTGTAACATGGGGAGTTGTTGGAGTTGGAATACGGGAGGCACTTCATTCAACACTCTACCTTTAAGCGTTGGCAAGCAGCTGTTCTCAGTCAGGGCAAGGATGCTCATGGTACAGCAGGGACTGGGGCTAGAAAAACACACATATAACCAACCAGTAATAACATCTGGACTTCAAAGTTACCAAAGCAGGTGTAATTTTAATAATTGAATGGGGTATTGTAATGCGTAGTGTAAGTCTGTAATGAGTACTTAAGTGAAGCCATCTATTGATTGGGTTTTTGCTTATATCTAGCATAGAAACTCATCAGCTTAATGGAGGCAAAATATCACCTGGGTAGATGCTGTAAAATACCTTTTTTTAGAATTATGTCATTTTAGAAGAACTGCAAAAAAGGCATTCTTTTTACATTTCACTTTATTTCTGGGTGTTACTGTGATACAAAATTTTAACATCTATGGATGAATTATGCACTAGTATTTGAAAGGCACCCACTGATGGTATAAAAGAAAAGGAGAGTGGGGGAAGGAAAGGCTTGCACTCTGCATATGTGCAGTATATCAAAATCATGTGTGCACCTATTTTCATTATCATAAATGGACATCTAGAAGGAATTTAAAGAAAACCAAACCCACCGGGTATTAAAGAATGATATTTTGCTTGCTTATCGAAAACAAAATTGGGGAGAAAGAATTTGGTATCTATCTGAAAATCAAGGAGCGGGATCATATGTGCCTCTATCAGCGACTCTTGTTGCAATGGCCAGTTTTATTCTTGAGTTAGAAATACAGTAAGAGTTGATGAACTGAGTGCACAAAATCTCTGGATGTGCGCGTACCTACGTTAAAACATGTAAAAAATTCCTCTAACAGATTATTACCTGAAAGTATTTTTTCTCAAAAGTCATAGAAAAGTGCACTAAGGAACGAAGATCGATATTTTGTGAAAAAAGAGCAACCTTATTTTTATTTAGATTTGGATGCACATTTAGTGTTGCTGGGAGAAAAGCTCTGTCATTACTGTGAAGTTTGCAGTGGCACCTTCTGAGCACTGACAAGTGGTAAACGGGACAGCCTCAGGGTGAATGGACAAACTGTGATGCCTAAAGTGTGTAAAACTCATTTGTAGTGGGACATTATACCTCGATGCTGCAGTGTAGGACAGAAAGACATACTGTTATCAGGGACAGAGTAGCTTTTTGACACGTTACAAACTTTATTCATTCCTGATTTTCAGGGGGTTCTAAATAAAAAAAGATATTAGTAAAGTTTAAGGGAAATAAACCTGGTGGCTTGACAAGGAGTAAATAAAATGTGTAGTCTTTAGTCAAAGAAATCCTCTAATTCAGGTTTTTTTAAAGAAAGCACATACCAGAACAAATTCTCTTGCCAGACTGAATTTTTCAACTCTGTTTAGTAGTTGAATGAAATTCTTCTAACACTGCAACCTCCTGCTAACTTCAGTGTACTTTGTATCTCTCAGGTCCCTGCCTGTCCCATTTCTTTCCTTTTCTTTAACACATTCCTCAGTATGTAATTATCACTCAGTAAATCCACTTTTATATTATTTCTACTTGATTCCATCCCACTCAAACATACATAAAAATGACAAAAATGCCTGTTTCCACAGTTGAATGCTTACTCATCAGCCAGTTGTTGGATTGGCCCTTGCAAGAAGAATTTAAGTCCTCCCATGTTTGGTTCTTTATGGGATCTCTGCCATGGAGCTGTCGGGATAAAGGTGTCCAGAATGTTGTTGGATTGTACCTGCCTGCACATATAGACATGCACAGCTCCTCAGCAGACAGATTTGTTTCTCTTTCTTCCAGCTTCTTCAGCCCTCTCAGCAGTAACATTGCCTCACAGGCAAATGGATCTGGTCCCAAAGTCCCTATTTCCCTGCCAATTAGCATAGATATCAGTATTCATTTTAAGAAGGTTCAGAAAACACACCCTGAACTGCTCAGCACCACGGAATAAGCATGTGCTGCTCCTTACTTTTATCTTCTTCATGGTTCTTCCTTTGTTATTTCTGTAGCAAAGAGGTAAGAAACAGGCCAGCAGATTCTGTTCCCTGACCCCTCTGAGAAGGACTCACACAGTGGTAATTTCTAAAAAATTTGTGTTCGATGCAGGTCTTCATTGCATTTTATGATTTTGTATGTTATTAAAGGAAATGCTGATTTTTCAATCCACATGCTGTAGCCACAAATCTGTCTTTATTAGTATTAGTAATACAGACAGCAATTTTACCTTTCTCAGAATACAGTTTCCCATAATGTATCATTTTCCCCAGCCCCAGTTTGAGATGAGAATTTGACACTTCAAAGCAAAATATGCAAAATGGCAGCCCAGGAATCTGAAATCAACTGTAATAGTTGCTATAACATTTAGGTTGCTCCTTCTCCAAGGAAAGAAGGATTGTTTTTTAAAAATTCTGAAAAGCTTCCTGGCCCTTTGTGCAGCGTCTGTTCAGTGGAGACCTTTAAAGATTTTCTCTTCCTCCTGTGAATGAAGCAGCAGCTGGAAGGAGGAGCTAACATGTTGAATTCCACCATTTCTCCCTCAGGTGTTCCAAGGTCAGGTAAAAGGGCTCCAGCCACTGGCAGAGAGCAGGGGGGCTCAGGAGCAGTCATACCCCCCTCCAGGCTCTTTGGTTACATTCAGTGTGAACTGTATGCACTATTTTACCCTGATGTAGACACTTAGTAACTGGGGATTTTCTTAGCTGGAGGGTAGGCTGTAGGAGTTCAGATGAACAGGGAATGAGGTGATGGTGGGACCGTTCTCCTGCTGAAGGACTGAAGGGCCACTGGGAGAACACCTTGCAAGTGTCACCTCTGTGAAATGGGGAACCTTTGGTACCACATGGCCAGAGAGGTTCCTCATGTCCTTCACTGTGTGAAACATTTCTTAAATCTGCAGCCTGACCAGGGAGATCAAATTTGTTCCTTCTCATATAGAGACCAAAAGAGTGGGAGGGGAGTGGGATTCAAGTTCTGGTAGTGACTGAGACCTTATCTCTTGAGAAAATTTTAGCCTCTAATCTCCACATTATTTAAGATGTAATCCTCAGTTCTTGCATTACTGCTTACACAGGAACTCTGTTAGGATGTCATTTACAGCTCTTATGAGCTTTCACAAGGCTCATTAATGTGGAATATTTAAATATGCAAAGCCGTTAAGGGGTTAAAACCAATTGTATGAAAAGAGATTATAGGATCTTTATCACATGTTGTTTATCTGATCAACAGTTAACAATTTAAGACAGTATTATCCTAGTAAAAAGAAGATTTGTTTCAGATACTGACATAAACATCCCCTCATAATAGTGGCTTTTCATTTACTGTGTTGCAATGTACCATAAGCTTAAAGGCACAACAGCTTCTTTGTGTGTCTCAATAGTGCCTGTCCAGAGTGATGTCAGTCAATTTTTGACCTATACAGTCTGATGTTATTTTCAACAATAATGGAATAGATTTTTTTTTTCTTTAATGGATAAGAGTATGCCAATAAAATCCTTGAAAACTACCGTTTTCCTTCATGGTGTCTTCCTCTGGAAGAACAAGGTATATTACCCATGTGGACCTTTCTGCAAAGTCATGTTTCATCTGGCTTCTGCTGGCTTTTGTTGTTTCCTTTGTGGCTGACTTTCCACACTCTTGTGTAACTTGCCCTTTCAGTGGGACAAATAAACACTAACAGTTAAATAGCACTTTCTGGTAGAGGTTGAGAAATACACAGTATGCATGAGACAGCCCCCTGGTAGGAGTAGATTCTGAGTTCAGCCTCTGTGATGGCACTCTTGGAGCCCACATAAAAACTGTTTGAGGGATCAGCTCCCTTGTACTCCTTGGAAACTGTTCCTTCAAGGTGGGAGAAAAAACTGTGGAGTGGGCCATGGTTCTTTTGGGGCACACAGAATACCTCAGGTGAGGGCCCCCCTTCCTGGCACACACTGCTGCGGGTGATGCTCCCCATCCCAACACTTCCAATCCCAGTACTCCCCATCACACACAGAGGCAGCGGGAAGAGGCAGCACGCTGACACACCTCAGTGTCACTGAAGGATGTGCTCAGCCTCTGTTGCTTTCCTGCCAGACAAGGGTGGAAATCAGCCTCTTGGAGGGAAGACATCCCCCTGAGCTTTCTTGGCCCCTGCCAGGCAGAGCTGTCAGGAACACAGGCTGAGGCCTCGGCACTCAGCCTGCCCACGCAGTTCAGTGCAGGAGGGCTGCTCAGGGGCTCTGGGACAATTCCCATCATCTCCTGTCCAGACCTCACACAGCCTGTGTGCTCTGGAGCACAGCAAATAGCTCTCAGATGGGCAGAGGCTGTTAGTTTGCTCTCCAGCCTCAAGAAGGGATTACAGAACATTGCTGCTGGTTCCATCCAACCAGCTTCAATCCTCACCCTGTTCTGGCACTTGGATCCTCCTGCTCCCTTAGGGACGGTAAAGAAATGCATACACTGAGTGAATTCTTTATGGAAATCACATGTTTCTATAATGCTATTTCTAGATTACTTTTATTCATATAGCCCTAATACTTCCCTGAAAGTTAAACCAGATTTAATTCTTTGTTTTCAGCTGAATGCAGTGTAACTGTAGTATTGGCATTAAACTTGCAGAACACAAACATAACCTGGATTGAGTTGGACTTTGGTGTGGATCTCATATTTCTCCCTCACTGTAATTTGGGGTTTTTTTTAGTCATGAAGTTCCCTCAGCACAGCCCTTAGCTGCCCTTGGAGAAACATCTCCAGAGTGCAGCTGCACTGCTCTCTGTGCCTTCCCTTCCGTGGGAACCACAGAATGTGCAATCCCATCCTTGGAACAGAGTGCAGTGTGTGCTAAATGCTTGAGTGACAACAGCTGAACTTCAGCAAGCCAAAGGTCCAGAGTATACAAGAGATTTAAATTAAAGATTGCCAAAGTGGGATGGAAATTTGTTTTTCTTCTGTCTGCCAGGTATTTTACATTATATAAAATGAATACTAGATGATAATTGCCAATATGGTGTCTTGTATTGATTTAATTCAATAAGCAGCTTCACCTCCACCTTTTGCATGCACTTGCCTTAAAATATATGCATTATGAAGGCAGTGATTCAAAGTCTTTAGGAAATCAATATCCAGACAGGATTCTGTTCTTCAAATATTGACAGCAGAATAACTCTAAGAAACAATGACAAACAATAAAAGCAGGGGTAGACAAAATTAAGGCTGTAATTCTATTGTAGTCAGACTCTGCAGAAGGTTCAAACCTCTGCCTGATGCTGCGTGTTGTGTGTGCTGCAGCAAACAGCCAGCGTTGGCCCCTTGCTGTCAGAATTTCTGGTAAAACCTGAGACCGCTGAAATGAAAGGCAATTTCTGCCAATGATTTCTGTAGAGTTGGCTGTTTCAGTTGATTTTTTGCCAATAACTTGCAGAATTTTTTTCAGCCATGAGCGTGCACTGAGAAGTACAGATGGATATATGTAGCCTGTTACCATTAACATTGTTCTCACCTTTGATAATTTCTCTAGAACTAAATGGAACTTGCATCAAAGCCTGTTTATTACAGGTTTTTAACTGAGCAGCTCTGTGTACTAATTTATCGTGGGTTTATAATGGTAATTTTAAAATCCTTTAATACAGGCAGATGAATTTCTTGTGAGTATACTTCTGAGAAGTTAAAGGATGCCCCTTATGGAGTAAACATGTCACAGTTAGTGCAAACCATATTTGTTGTTTAGTTCATACAGTTCTGAAATCACGTTGCTATGGATAGTTCAGTGTTGCAATTACAAATAATACTACAGTATTAGCAGTCATGCAGAAAAAGCATTCTTTCAGTGCCATTCAAAAGCCTAGTCTGTCTTGGTTTTCTCACTCTGAAATACCTGATGACAATCCAAAAGTCGAGATAATGAGTAGTGAGTATCCACTACATAAATATGAGAACCTCTTTTCAGTAGGTGTGGAAGGCTTATCAAGGGTAACTCTTTCCAGTATTACCCCACTTGTAAATGTCATTGATGAGCCAGCAAGATTTATTGTTAATTTCTGTCCTTTATTTTTGCGGTTTTAACAAGTGCTGAATTGACAAGGTGTCAGTATTGTACCCGAGTAAAATGTTCAAGAGCTCTGCTCACATCTGGTAGTAGAAAAATCATTAATGTTTTCTGGGAATGTACTGGAAATCTCTTTACCTTGACATATCTCTGTATAATTTAAAAAAGAAGGAAAGCTTTGAGCCACCAATGCCTGGGTGATGTTTCCTGACCGTTAGATCAGTCATAGTCAGAAGGAGTTTGAGCAGTAAGACTGGCCAACTATAATTGCTCATCTGTAGCCAACAGACTTTAAAGTTGGTTTAGAACAAACTGGAGTACCTGGGACATTGCAGAATGCTAGAAGAGTGATAGATTTCTTCCTGTAGTTAAGAGGAAAGAAGGGAGGGAAGCACTGAGCAAGATTCTCATTAGCTGAAGACTCGTTAGCTTAGACATTCATTTCAGGGAAACTAATGGAAGAATTGGTAGTGAGAAAAAAAATTGAAGGATAAAATGCAGCCATAAAACTTGCTTGAATAAGACAGTTTCTTTTGAGATTAACAGCTTGGATGAAAGTGGTGAAGTGAAATCAAATGATCCTATGGCAAGATGAGTTCTGAAAACATCATGTTTAAATTTGTGCTGGGCTGTGTTGCACTGGCAGAGCAGTAGGAGGCAGGGCAAACAGCTCAAGCTCAGCTCCCATGGCAATGCCATGGCATAATCAGTCCGGCATCTTTAGGTATGTTTTTTTAATTGGGAACTTGTTTTTGCATGTGGCTGCCAAGCTGGTGTATTGAAATCCATCTCATACTTCCACCGTGTGTATTGCAAAGGCATCATTTGGTGTGACAGGAGAGAGAGCAAGGCCCTGTGTCCTCTTCCCCAGACCCTAGGCCGGGTCTGGGTGCCAAGGAGGAGTCTTCTTTCAGAGCTCGTAGGGCCAGGTGTGCTGAGCCAGGCTTCCTTAGACCTGCACTCAGGTTAACCCTGGCTGTTGGGCACAGGATTTCGCGGGAATGTGCAGTCAGAAGGCTGCGGTCTCACACTCTGATGTGTTTACAGCAGTGTCCCCCTTCCTTCTATGTCTAAGTGACATTTAGAAGCCGCTAAAGGACAATTTAAAATGAAAAATCATACATGGGAAATTAGCCACAGGAGTGATTAATAAGAGCTTCTTTTTCTGGAGCAGCTGCCAGAGGAATTGGTGAGTGTCCCGTGTCTTTCCAAGAGGTTAAGCCTTTTTGAAAGTATGTTTTAGTCAAAGAGGTGCCATTTGCTTCAGTTCAAGAGGAAATTGGTGCGATGTAGGGTCTGGTGTATATGATTAGACAAGACAAATGCATGGTCACTTCTGGCTGTAGCTTTGGCTTGTGATTTCTTAAAGCTTCCTGAGCAGACTTAGATAACTTTGGTCTCAGCTTTGCTTGTCATTAAAATAATTTCAGCTGAGTTTGATGCTGGTGAAGGAAGATACCACTTCTTTATTTCTTTACTATGTGCATTTCACTGATGCTAATCACCAAGTTAAATCTACACCTGACCACAAGCAGCTGATGGAACATTCCTTTTAGCCATCCACTGTATCCCTGATAGGGACAATCAATAGGTAAAATCTGTGCAAATGAGCGGAGTTCAAGTGAGGGCTACCCTAAACAGGACTTAAGCTATGCACCCGCCTTTGTGCCAAATTTTTCAGGGTTTTTTTTTCTCCTGTAATGAATCCATGTATTTTGTGCATTGGAGCATGGCATGGGGCCTTTTGGATGGCAGGCTCTTCAAGAGAGAGGAAGAAAGTTTTAATCACAAAAGCAGAAACTTCAGTCGGAGAAGTGATTCCACACTTTGTTTCGTTTGTAAATGGTGCGTTTTGGCTTTTGTGAAACAGAACCCGGGTCCAATTCAGGACAGCGCTTCAGGGATTCTTTCCATGGGGCTTTTGAGTCTGAAATAGTGCACATGAAAAGAGCAGGAGATTGAACATAATTTGTTCCAACAGCTAGTCTAAGATTTTTTCCAATCAAGATTCTTTCAGCATATTCCTCTTTGTTGAGCTATAAGCAGCTTTTAAAATAATGGCATTAGCCTATATTTCAGGGCTTCGCTGGGTGTTCCCAGCTCTGGTGATTAGTTACGAGAAATAGAAATGCCTGTATTGTAATCTTTTAATGGCTATGGGAGACTTGTAAACTAAGTTGAGATTTGAGCAATTTGGAGATTTCAAAATGAGCTGTAGAGTTCATTGAGAAAGAAAAATGCATCATTGAAATTCATGGTGCCACTTTGGTTTTCTTTGCTGAGATTTATCAGTGAAAGCCATATTGCTTTCCCTTTGCCTTTATTTAAAGCTCTTCAATACATTGTTTTTAAGGTCCATTTCTTTTACAAGCTTTTCCTTTCAGCTTGCTCAGGGTATCGGGTCCTATGAACATCTGTTTGTGCCTAAAATCAGTGAGGACCTGGACTGTATCCTGCCTCCCTCCTCCCCTTTGTTTCCAGAGGCTATTGTTTCCGATTTCATGCTATCAGAGGGGCTGCATGTTTTCCTGTGTGAAGTTGTCAGAGAGATAAAAGCACAGGAGCAGGGTCACATTTCGAGGGATGGGCATGAAAAATTGGTAAAATGTATCTTGAGGGCCACCCACAAGACTTGATTGAAGAAATTCAGAAGTAGGGAGTAGAATTGTCATTTTAAAATTGTGGAGATTCCAACCTGGAATACGTAGTGGTGAAATAAGTGTTTAAATGGCAGAAATCCCTTATCAGATTTACACTTAATTGACTTATTACTGTTAGGTAGCTTGAGAGCTTTGTAACACAGAAAATACCATCATCTTCACTGTGATGCCTGCCTGTGTCCCTTCGGTACAAGAGAGAGGGGCCAGAAGCTTTAAGGCTTGTTTTATACCTTTCAGCCACCATAATGCACTGGGGAAAAGAGAAGCAGTAATGGAGGCGTCTACCTGGCCAAAATGGTCAATATAGAATCACAGAATCATTAGGTTGTATGACACAAGACCTGCAAGGAATACAGTAAGGATGATGATGAAAAAGACAAATAGTGCAGCTTATTTAACCTAATGAAACACATTTTCCAGGAAGGAAGCACAGTACTATCCGTGTAACTGTGTCTGTGCTTTATAGAGCTGCAGACCATGGTCAGCCCAAACACACTTATCCTTTTACTGACATGAGTTCCAGAAGTGGCCCCCTGGTTTGGAAGGATGCAGAGCAGTTCAGGTGCAGAAGGAGGGAAGAGCTGTGCTCACACACAGCTGTCTGGGCAGCTCAGCACTGTCCTCCCCTCCTGCAGTGACACAGCAGGAAGAGCTACAGGTGTCTTACAGGTGTTCTCTGAAAGGACTAAGCAACCAGGAAAAAGCTGTGCCTGTCCCTAACTTAGTGTCAGCAGAGCTAAGGCAGTGCCTTGCTAGTCTGTCTGGTTTATCTTAACTTTTCACTTAGGTCTCTACGAGGTATGAAATGAAGTTTAACAGTGCTGGTGTTGTAGGTCAAGGATGCACTAAGATGGTTGCTTTTATTTTAGAAGCTTAGTAATGAGGATTTTGTTAAAGCACATGACAAGAAAACAAATGAAATATGTAAGTTGTACTTTTTCCAAGGCAGCTGATAGATAAGGGACGCCAAGCAAGGCGTTCTCTTGCTGCCAAATTACTAAATGATATATGTGATACAAATCAACCTAATACTGGAATTTTAAGGACATATATTTTTTTCTATAGCTTTTTTCCAAAGAGAACTCAATTATTTTTCTTACGTGCATACATTATTTTGCAATTTAATATGAGAAATCAAGTATACATTCTGAGTTTTGTTGAATTTATCAGCATTTTTGGCTATGGAAATTCAGGGCGGGGCACTAATATGCAGACTTTTTTCCACTTTGGTAATATAGCGGGAAAAATTGCTAAACATGTTTTAGAAGTACAATAAGTATTGAATTTATATCCTGTATTGTAATTCTTATGGATATTAATTTGTTTATAAATAGAAAAAGGAGAAAGCTGCAACACTGCAAATTGTGTAGCACTTTTGTAGGTGAGTTTAAAGAAGAGCACTCTGTGAGTACTTTTAAATAGGAATATCACTTATGAGCACTCAAGTTTAACTTGCAGTGACCTTGGTCAGGGTTCTGGGTCCCACTGCAGGAGTGGCTGTGGAGGTGACATTCCCTGCCAGCCCATGTCTGGGGCACAGAGGGGACCTGCCCCCAGAGTGCTGGCCCTGAGAGGTTTCTTACACCCAGGAGTCCCTGGGGGTCCTGCCAGCCCCAAGGCTGCCATGTGTCCCTGTGCTCCTGCTCAAGGCAGGCAGCAGAGCGCATCTCAGAACAGGCGTGAGGAGACACCTGGGCACAAGGTCACACCAGCACAGTTCCAGTTTGTGGGGCAAAGGGATAATCTGTCTTTCTCAGCATGACCACCACATCTTCATGTCTTGCACTGCTTCGAGTATTATGGAGAGGAACTTTAACACTGCTGATAACCCCCATTTCTGGTCTTAATGGGTGTGAATTCTTTCTGAAATCATAGCTTTTTTATACCAGCAGTTTTCTTTGGCCTACCTGTCTGATTTTGGATGGGTAAAAGAATCCACTTTGTCTCAAAAGGGAAAAGAGCAAAGCCTAGAGTAAAAATTAATAGCACATCTTAAAATCCATTACAACATCTCCCTTTTTTCTGACTAAAAGTGAGTGAAAAAGGCCTCTCTAGAGGAAATAAAGAAGAAGTTATTACAGCTTTCACTTTTTTGTAGAGTATGAAAAAGCTTTCTGTATGTTAAACAGTCTTGTGGACATCTGGCATGATTGGTTTTAATCTGCTGACTAAAAAGTCAGGATTAAATCTTGCTTTACACCTCTTTGTATTGCGGTCAGTAAAGTGACAGAGCTGCCCTGAAACAATGGCACTACTTATTCCACCCAATATGCCATGTGGTAGATCACCCCCTTTTTCAGCACCACTTCTCTGCAAAGACAATGAAGCATCTGGTGGGGTTTTCCTGTGTCCAAGATATTTTTTGTCAGTAATTTCACTCAGCCGCTCTGCTTAGCTCTCCCTCGGTGCTACTTTTTGAGACGGGGTTTGCCAAATCCAGTGGCAAGAGGTCAGGAGGCCAAAGTGATGAATTTTTATGTGCCTGTTCCTTGTGTTTCTGCTCAGTCATGATTCTTTGCGCGCTGTGCTGCCTCTGAAAGGGAGCCACAGTGAGCAATTTGTCCTCCCGGGCTGTGGAGAATGGGGAGGCAGATGAGTTAAAGTGGCGTGTACGACTGCGGACAGAGCCGCGCACAAATGTTTCCTGACGGCCGAACAGAATCCTCCTGTCACTATTCAGCGCGAGAGGGGCTTGGGAGATTTGTAGCCTGTTGGCTTTCGATCAAGTGACAAATGAATTTAACAGCACTTAAAGATACAGCAGAAAGAATAGCACTTCAGCAGCCAGCCCCAGCTGTGAGTTCTAAGTGATGCTGCGTTAACACTTCTGAACTCGCATTTTTCCCTCCCTTAGCGTACTTGGGAGCTCTCTGTTTCTTCTGTGTTTCTCAGCATGTTTGAATCCTGATTTGCTTTAAGGAAAAAATTTCATCTGTGTTTCAGAAACTCTTTAGAATGGGCTTTCTGGTTGTTGGCCCAGTTGGGTCCCATCCCCTCCAGAGGGTCACTGGTCCTTACAAGCAGGAGGGCCCTGGTAGTCACGCTTCTGGCACAGCTTTCTGTCCTCACTCAGCGGTGCTCTCTGACACCCACCAGGGTCCAGTGAGCCAGGGATCAGCATCCATTGCAGGGTTAAATCCCTCTGGATCCCCAGCCAGTGCTGTGAAGTTGCTGGTCCTCCAAGTCTTTCTCTGATCAGCTGTGTCTCAATAGCTGGCTGAGGGCTGTTGTTGGTCGGCAGCTAAGCTTTGGACCTCTCAGTGAAGGCCATGCCCTAGGGAGTGTTGGACATTGCAGTGCTGCACAACTCGTCCTTCTCACACCATCCCAAACCACACCAGAGGGGATGCAGAGCTGCCTTACTAGGATCGTGAAGAGAGGTGGTACATAGAATATGCCACCTTGTTTCCTCTCTCCACACCAACTGTTTTACCCCACAGCTGTTTCTATATGTTACCAGTCATTATTGGGAGTGGGGGTGTATGTAGGCTGATCTGTCTGTCCGTTTTACCCTTCAGGGAGGATATAGCAAACCTTGGATCCACAGATATCCTTTAATCATTTTGTCCGAAAACCATTTACTTCAATGTGTGAATAAGGGCTTCTGGAAATGGGAGTACTCCATGATGATTTGGGTCTTTTTGAAGAGAACTGGTGGGCAACGTGCCTGGGGACAGCCCTGCTGTTCAGAGGGGTCAGGGTGCTGCCACAGCCAGGTACTTGGCACCTGCATGACCACAGCGAAGGGAGAGGCACAATTCAGCAGTCCCACCTCATGGCTCTGCGAGCTATTAGAACATAACTAGCTGAAAAGGATTATTTGAACTTACAGGCTGCTGGACTGATATTCCATTTCAAACGTGAATAAAGGAGCAAATGATGTGGAACGAGACAGGGAGTACATCGATGAGAAATGAATGAGATATGGCAGGATGAAAAGTAGTTGAGTCAGAGAGGCTGGACAAATGGGAAAAAAAGGGGAAAAATACAGTAAGGAAATGGTCCACATGCTGCATCAGCAGGGCATCACCTGGTCAGCCAGGTTTTAGTCTCACCATAACATCATACAGCATGTTTCAGTTATCAACACAGTGAATTTTGCATTCCTAGCTTGTTCAGGTCCAGAAAACAGATACGTGAGATGGAAATTATTTTCCTGTCATGTTTGTTTCCTTAAAAAGTAAAGTTAACTTGGAGGAAGGGTGGTTTTTTCCCATAGACAGGAAACAGTAGAAGAAACATGGGCATCTCTCCCACTTTGCTGTTCATGATTGTGACGAGCTGATGACTTGAATGGCACATGTCCATCCTGGAGGACACACATCCATCCTGGAGGGCACCTGTCCATCCCACAGTTGTGCTCAGGCTTAGCAAGAGCCCAGGCCTCAGCTGCTGGCAGCCCACAATGCACTCATGCCTCATGCAAGTCACTTTCCTATTCTGCATCTCAATTCTGTCTTTGTTTAAGGGACTAATTTTTTTTCTATTTTGCATAATAGGAAGAAGAAACAAGTTTTTTACTTCTTTATATTTCTAATTCTGTCATTAAAAGTATTCAGTAGCTGCGTAAAGGCATCTAGATTTTAAGTACGTACATGGTTTGATTTCAGAATTGCCCACCATTTCATGTTTTAGAAGTCAGCTCCTGATGATAGCTACTGCTGGGAGTCTACTTTGTGGAAGCCAAAGGCTCACACTCTCCAGAGGTAAAGCCTTGATCTTGAGCTGTGTCACACCATTGATCTTGTACAAAACTCTCCATTAATTTAAAGGACAAACTCCTGAATTCACTCCTTTTGGCAGTGCTGGTTGTGAGTGTTTCTGAGCCTGTGCTGAAGTCAGATGGAAGCAAGGGGCTGGCTGTGCCTGCAGTCCCAATGCGCTGGGTCAGGACTCCCTGTGAGGGTTAAGGAGGATGAGGTTCACAGACTCCAGTTACCTGGGAACCTGCAGTGTCCAGTTCTGGAAGGGAGTCAAGAAGCACCAACGAAATTTCTTAGATGTTGGCTTAAATTTTTACTACTCAGTGTTACTGCTCCCGTGTTTATGGCTGTAAGAAACCATGACATTTGGAGGCAGCAGAAACACAAACACCATCAGCACAAACACAGGCAAATGTTACCGCTCAAAACAAAGGCAATTGCAAGGCACATGGGAGCAGATGGGGTTCACAAACTGTTTTGCTTTTAAAATGAAAAGAAATAGAGGTTCTTAGTCTGCAAGACAGATAAAAGCAAGTTTAGCTACAAGGAGAGGAGCTGCCTCTCATTTCATTCCTCCTGAATTCAAGAGAACAGAGGATTTTACATTTTTCTACAGAAATAGACTTTCATCACAGATTCTGTGTGCTTCATCAAAGTCTTTGCTGAGTAGAAACAATACACCTAGTCCTCTGCTTGGTCAGCTGGAGTGAAAAAGTATAAGTGCTCTGAAGGTTTCCAACAAGGAATTTTTCAAGCTGGTACTGCTGCTTGGCCAAAGCAGAAAAAATAATGGAAGAGAAATAATAGAATATCTGAGTAAATCTGAAGAGGTTCACACCTTATGGGACAAGACAGCAGATATTGCATATGTGCAGAGGATTTCCCTAGGAACAGTTGGACTGTTCCTGTTCCTGTAATATGAAAAAGCAAATAATTGTCTTTGAAAACATCCCCAGGACTACTTGACATCAAGTAGTGAAGCAAAATTATTAGAGGGATGGACAGGAGAAGGGAAGGGATTTTTCTAGCACACTGCTTCCAAGTTCCAGCTCTTGTAGGGCTGTGGGTTTATCCAGATCTGATCAAAGTCCTGAATGCACATTATCAATGTCAGCAAGTGAATTTAAACTTAGACCTTAAAAAGGGGGCAGGGGAGCCCCTTAACCTTTGTCCGCAGAGGCCCCACACAGTTGCATGTCCTGATTCACACAGGTGCCAGAAAGCTCCTGGTGAATTGTTTGTGAATCAGTGTTTAGATGCTTCACTGCACCCAGACTTGAGAACATAGTCAGGGAAACAAAATGAGGGAATGGAAAAAGATGTGCAACCTGACCAGAGAGTGAGAGAGAGAAAATGAGAAGGTAGTCAGCATGCAGGTGAATATGTCTGATGGAAAAGGAGTTCTAGCTTGATCTGTAATCTTGGGGAATCAGAGGCAGAGGCCTTTTGGATTTAATTCAGATTATTTTCTGAAGAAGGTAATTAAAAAGAGAGTTGTCATTGCCACCGGCTGTTGGCACAGAGCAAAGCTGCTGAGGCCTGGGGCCACAGTGAGGGACCTCGGGGCTCCCTCCAGACCTAGAGAAGGACAGGCTGTGCCACCAACACGTGGCACTGGGCTGGCCATTCCAGCACTGAGCAAGCCATTCCAGCACCAGGCTGGCCATTCCAGGACTGAGCCAGCCATTCCAGCCCTGAGCCAGCCATTCCAGCCCTGAGCTGGCCATTCCAGCACTGTGCTGGCCATTCCAGCCCTGAGCCAGCCATTCCAGCACTGAGCCAGATATTCCAGCCCTGAGCTGGTCGTTCCAGCACTGTGCTGGCCATTCCAGCACCGAACCAGCCCTTCCAGCACTGGACTAACTGCTCTGATGCCCTTCCCTGCCTGGGCTGGGTCTACAGCGATGTGCTGTGCTTGAGACCAAAGAAAGGCAAGCTGTTTCCAGGGGATCATTTATTATAGGGAGGCAGGAGATCTTTGGGACAACTGGGACATGAGGATAGTGTTCTGGTGCTGAGCTTTTTTGGTCACAAACACCACCCAAAGAGACATTTTAAAAAATCCCAGAATATCCCTGTGCCACAAATCAGTGGGAGGGATCTGTACAGAGGGAGCTAGAACGATGCCGTAGGGGGTCTCCTGGGCCAGGCTCTCACTGGTGCTGCTGCAGTCTGCCTGTGAGGTTCAATCCTGACATGGTACAGGCACAGCAGGGTCATGTCGTGGGCAGTGATGTGCCCTCAGAAGGAGAGCCATGCACAGGGCACATGAGCTGCAGGGCATCCCACTCTCCTTCCACGTGGCTCCTCTGCCACCTCTGTACCCCTGGACATGAGCTGACTCCTCTGGAAACATCCCAAGAGAAAGTAATTTTCCATAGAGATACTTTAAGTGGCTTCTCATTAATACTTGTTTGTATTTGTTCTTTATTCAAGTAATATTTATGTCACTGCTGAGTTCAATTCCTGCTCCTCAGAGCTTATTAGTATTACAAGTGTAGTAACTACTCTGGGACATTATTGCTATTTGCACACAGTTAGAGTTAACACAAGTTAATATATAGTCTAAAGGATGTTTTTGCAATAGAAGTGTCTGTCCTCTCAGATAGGGTTTGATTGCTGCACACTGGGGGACTGAGCCTGGTGATGCCCCTGACGTTTGCAGCATCTGTGAGGCCAAAAACCTCTGCGTGGCTCTGAAAAATCAGCTACAATGAACCTCCATTTCAGGGGCAGGTAGAGTTTGAAAACCACAGTGTTACCTGTCCTATAGCTAAATGCTCACCTCCCATTGACTCAGAAAGTTACATTTAACTTTGTTTTTTCTCACTTGCAAATTTTATTTCTCTTACATCATGTGATTTGGTGAATTTGCTGGTGGTGTATTCCCAATATCCTGGAAATTGTATCAGCCCCTCACAGGAAAGGAGGAGCCCAAACAAGTCACATTCCTGTTATTTGCAAAGTAGCAAATCTTTTACCTTGCTGATTATTTCAAATACAATTTGCGTCCAGATAATAATAAAAAAGCATTTGATTATCCTAATTTAATAAGTCTCAAATTGATCTTGAGTCTTGAGCAGCATTTCAGAAGAAGTATTTCACTGTCATAATTAGATGATACATGTCCGTCTGTCTTTTCTGTCCTGCCAGAACCCACAGAGTATGTAACTGGAATAAAATGAAATATCTTAAATTTAATTGATTTGGTTGCTCATGTGCTCAAGACCTTATTTCACCTAGCTCCTGTTAGCAGTCTTCAGACTCTGCACTTCTCTCCTGGCACTCACGGCCACAAACATGTCTCTGTCAATCCGTGCAGCTCACTGCAAATTGCAATGGCAACTACTGCTGAACTTTCTTAATTATAAAAGAGCAATGTATATTTTCTACTTTCTTTTCTTTTTTTTTTAGAAGAATTCAAAGTAATAATAAGTCCTAAGAAAAGTATTCAAATAATTGGGAAAAATAATACACATCTTTAGCATCAGTAAACAGGTGAAATAGCACAGGATGAGTGCTTGGATACCATGGTTTTGGGGGGTTTTTTCCCAAAAAAAGGTTTTTTTGAAGTACTTACAAGGATGTAATATCTCACACATTAAGAGGTGGACTCAGTCTCAAGGCTGTTCAGAAAGCAGGAGTGTGAAATCAGTGAAAAATCAGCTGCAGTTTTCAACTGAGCAGGAAGCAGCAGTGCGGTCCACAGCTGCTCACAGTGCTTCCATACAAACACAATGTAAAATATATTATAGACTGTTGTATGCTTTATATTTATATAACATGATTGTTTTTACTGTAGGTGTGCAGAAATACAGTCTGAAACACTTGGCTGTGTGGTGTGTATGGGGGAGCAGGTGCATTTTGAAGGTGTATTATGTGGTAAATCAACAAGCTTTCCATTTCTGAGGATTGCCAAGTTTAGGAGAAATTACACATTTGTCTCTTGCCAGTACAAAAAAACATTCCCTCCTAGCTTTGCCCAACAGGACATCGTTTCTACATCCCACGGCCATTGTCAGGAAAGTTGTTGTTATGTTTTACAATTCAATACACATAAATTATCACAA
The DNA here is from genome assembly GCF_009829145.1 of Chiroxiphia lanceolata. Lineage (NCBI taxonomy): Eukaryota > Metazoa > Chordata > Aves > Passeriformes > Pipridae > Chiroxiphia > Chiroxiphia lanceolata. The sequence continues at coordinate 7,128,520 of NC_045644.1, forward strand.
AAGATTTTTTCAAAAGTACTACAAAGCATCTACCTGCGTGGAGTATGGGAAAACAGGAATGAGACACAGCTGTGTTTGCTAGGGAAAGGCTGGATACTTAGCTGTCTCTCACCTCTGAATGCAGCTCTCCTGCAAGCTTTTTAACCAAATCTTATTTCCAAAGAAAAAATATTAAAAAAAAAAAATAAGTTATGTTGAGTTTTGATATCTAATTTCCCCTCTTCTGCCCTTGTAAAAGAGTACCTTTGAGGGAATACTCGGCAAGGAACAGTGGGTTTTCATAGCATTTTGATTTTCTTTACTAGCAACAAAAAACCCCTTCATAAGCAGACTTGCCTAAAAAGGCACATGGTCCCGAAAGTTTTCTGCTTGGGTGACTACGACTGTGTAGAAATTGAAAGGAGGAGGAAAAAAGGAGTGCTCCAGCTTGTATAAGAAATGAACCTTTGCCCAATCACTTTTGTCTGTGAATAAGGTAACTTTTTGTGCATGTGAAATTTGAAAGCAATAAGGTATGTGGGTCCTTTCTCTGTATCGGTTCTCAAGAGTCGATCGAGGGGTTTTTCTTTCGGAGACGGACTGAAGTTGGGAGATAAAGCAGCTCAGGGAAAAAAATGTTCTCAAGCAGATGCCTTTAAGAGACAGAAATCATGAATTTGTTGAATTGCAACCACTCTGGGGGTGGCTACAATGACTTTTTGACAGTGACAGTAACTCTGCCGTGTCTTTTCGAGCCCTTCTTTGGCCCATTCACTCTGGAAAGCTGCTTAAGCGCACTTAAGCGCATTAGCATTTGGATGCTCGGGGACCGTATTGACCCTCATTTGGAAAGTTTAAATGAGTGAAAGATGGAGCGATTTGTTAGGGCTTTAGAAACCAGCTTTAGAGAGCGGCGGGTTTTCCGCTCTGGTTTGTTCGGGTGCTTGTTCTAATCTGGTGTGCTGTTTGAAGGGACCAGACTGATTTGTGACACATGAGCCCAAAGCGCTCTTTTTTTGGGCTTGACCCGATTATGTGTCTGTGCTCTGAATTTCAATCAGTGGGTCGGAGGGAGCGCGGTTGGGAATGGCTCACTGCTGGATTACCTCACTGGCTCCGTGCGGACACAGATGGCCAAGCAGTCAGTGCATGTCTGAGGGACAAAAGGATCATCTGACAGGACATGTTGGGTGCGAGGGAACAGGTAGGAGGTCTGTGCCTAAAGTAAGTGGTCCCAGAAGTGGAGCCCCCATGACGATCCCAATGCTGTTCCTTCTCTTCCCTGACAGAGTGAGGTTTAACCAGCCACCACCAGCATCTTCCCGCTCTTCTTCTAAGCCTTCCAAAAAAACAGCTTAAAATCCTACAGAGCAGATGAAGTTCTCCCAGGGCAGCCTATGGTTGTGCCCGTGGGGCTAGTGCTCCTTGTGCCAGTGGAACCTCTGATTGTGCAGACACCTACACGTGCTTTGGCGTGTGCCAAGTATTTTAGGGTAAACCTGGAGTGAGACGTGTAATCCATGGACATGGCACTGCTTTTGGGGAGGGAGGAAACAGTCAGGAAAAGTTTGTCAGGAATGGACATCATTCATTCAGTGAGATGGGGAATCGTCACCTGTTCCATTCACAGACTTGAAGAAAAATATCAGATTTGGGGTTTTTTACCAAATCACACTCAAGTTACCCATTTAAGATGAAGTTGCTCAGCTCGCTGCTTTTTTACAAACTTTACATAGTTTGTACTGTGGCAATAGGCAGGGGCCTTTATCAAGGATCAGATCTTTTATTGAGTGGGAGCAGAATGTCCATTGACAGATTGTTCCCATTCTGGCACCAGTAACCTCAGCTGAGATCTAAAGTATTTGGAAGCAGATGGATTTTTGTTTAAATACATGTTTGGCATGTGTTTCTGCCTTCAGGAGAAAGTCAGAACGGGGAAGGGAGAAGTGAGCTGTAGTTCATGGCCTTGTGTCTGATAGATAATGCAACTCTGATAATGAAACCAAATATGAGTATTTCTATTTGTGAGAGAAAGAAGCATGTTGTAGGATGTGAAATTCTATTATCCTGTTACCACAGAACATTTTACAAGTGAATATTATGCAAAATGAAAATCTGTTGTCTGGCCCTTATGAAAAGGAATGGAGCAGGGAGAGCAAGAGAAGTCTCTGCTTTGCCTTTCCTTGACTGAGTTATTTTCTTTAGCATGCTTTTGTTAAGAACCTCTAGCAAAATAAGTTTTTATTCAGGATGGCCTTTGCCAGTATCCATATCTAGGGCTGTGCACAGATCCTGTCAGGAGCTTGTGCCTCAGCTGCAGCTGAGGATGCAGAGCTGCCTCCCACATGTGGGAGCACATCTCTGCCTTTGAAGATTGCTGAGGTTTCCTCAGTTCCCCTTTCTGCCTGCTGCCTCGTGGTTGCCAGCAGTCAGGCAGAGGGGCAGGGGTACCTGTGCACAACCCTCAGCCTTGCCCAGGTGGGGGGACTGCAAAGCTCAAGGTGAACCTGCCTGCCCATCCCCTCAGTTAAGATGTAGTCTATCCCTGCATTTGGAAGCTCTTAACATAGTTAAAGCTTCACTGAAAGTATAGATTCAGCGAATCTAAAGTATGTTTTTAAGTAAAATTTATGCTCAAGTACTTTTCTAAAAGCTCCAGATTTCACCTGTTGCCATGCAGTGGAGCCAGCCCTTTGAACAGTCCATTCCCTGCTACTCCCCATTGCCAGGGAAGCTGGGCCTCAGCCAGGAGAGTGGCCAATGGACCAAAGCCCCACTTCTATGGAAATTCATACCTCTGTTCCTGATGAAGTGTTGATTTATAATGTGTTTAGGCACCCAGTCCTCAGAATATCTAGAGATGTGACGTTGTCTCTAATTTAAAGAATGCTGCACAGGTAATTTGCTGTCCAAAGTAAACTGTGAAAGTTGCTGTCAGATTGCTCAGGCTTCCAAAGTGTACTTGGAAAATGAATTTACAGGGCAGACGTTTTTACAAACAAGAGTTAACCCACAGAACTGCAGTACCAATGTAGTTACCAGCTCTTAGAAACTGGCACAGAACCCAGCGGGGTGTGGAGTCATGAGCTGTAAGAAGTGGTTTGGAGGACGTTTACAAGTAATGTGTGATACCTGTGAAAGAACATGTCTGCATGGTAGCAAGTTGAAAGACTATTTGCCTTATCTGATTGATACTTTCTTAATATTGCCTGTTTCTCTCCAAATGGTAATTCAAGTTATTGTTTCAAGTCCATCATGAGTGGAAGTGACTTAAATTAGCAATGCTTTGTATTTTGACCTACAGCAAATCGTATTTCCAGGTGGGCATTGAAGATGCATCAATTGATAATGTTCAATTAAATCTGGCCTTCTGTTGTGTATAAACTTGTTTCCCTTTTCTCCCTTTGTGTTTTTCTTAGACACTATGTGCAAAGGCCACCATGCAGACCATCCGGGCAGCTGACACAAATGAAGTAGTCAAGCTAATATTTCGTGAATCTGATAATGACCGAAAGGTAAACAACTTAATGCCCTCAGCACCCCTGTGTAAATAGAAACGGTGTTGAATGTTCACTTTCTTTTCTACAAAGCATGAATATAGTTGTTCCAAACTGATAATGTAGAGGGAGGGGAGGGATATAGATTGTCACACCTAATGCTCAGTTAATTGGATCTGTTTAAGTGATCGCCGGCCAAGTAAATGGGCCAGCTGACAAGGGGCTTTGGACATGTGCAAATGTTGTGTGGTTTTAAAGGGCTGCATGTCTCTGGAAGGGTCACTGCCAGCAGCTGGGTGTTGGGCAGCCAAGTCCCAGAGCTTTGCTGACCTTTCTCCTCTATTTTTTATTTTTTTTTTTAGGTTATGCTGCAATTAGAAAAGAAGCTCTTTGACTATTTTAATCAAGATGTATTTAGAGATAACAATGGCACTGCGGTAAGTTCAGTGCTAAACACTTTTGAAGGAATAATTTTGCAAGTCACATACAAATTGCATTTCTCTGACCAGCCCTTTATCCTTATCAGCCGTCCTGTCTGCAGAATGAGAAGAACCAACACAGTAACTGCTCCAGATTTCCTCATCACTGAGCCAGTTATTTTGTGTACAGGTTCTTAACTTTGGTGTGTTTACCTTCTTTTTCATAGAAAAAAATTGTAAATTAAATGTATATGACAATTCACTTTTCTTCTCTATCCTCTGGTCTGCATTTCTTCAAGCATCCTGTTTCATTACTAGCTCTTCATAGTGCACCACAGTAACTTAGGAAAAGCCCTTCATGCAAAGCTGTTCTGAAAATACTAGGGTCTTCTGAGTGTACAAAATATACTGGAAACACAAGAATAAGTAGAGTAGAAATCTCAAACCCTGCAGCAGACTGTCACTGTTCAGGCAATCAAAAGGCTTCCCAAGAGGATAAAGCAGACAGGGAACACTAATGCTCTAATTTGTAATAAGGACTGTGATTTTTCCGTGAAAAGTGGCATTATATTTTCTTTAAGGTGATTTTATTTCATTTTGGAAAATCTGTATATCACTGCTTGCAGCTTTCTCTGTTTCATCTAAGGTTCCTAGGAGTTAGGTATCTAAAGGATACGTTCTCTGCCTGCTCACACAGCATGTGGTTGCTTTGTGCCAGGGACAGGATGCACACAGGATCCATGACTGTCCCTCTCTCTCCTCTCCTCTCTTCTCCTCTCCTGCTACAGCTCGTTCTCCCACTGTGCACAGAGAGCTGGGCTATTGGAGGGCTCTCTGTGAGGCTCTAGGGCAAGAAGGGCAGCTGAAGCCCTGGTACCCTCTCTGGTTTTCAAGTGGACTTCACCTAGGAGATTAATTCCATGTGAGAATCTGAGATCTCACTCATTTGTTGAGGCCAGAAGAATTTGAGGAGTGAGACCCATGAGGGAAGTGAAGGTCAGGTTCCCCTTTCAGCACCTGCTGCCATCCCATCCCAGCGTGACTCGTGTGTCCTGTGTGCTCACCTGTGTGGGCAACGTGCCTTCAACACACTGTGAGATCACTTTGGGGGTTGTTGGTTTTAAATTCACAAGGGGAATGAATGCATCCTAGGGAAATACGTAATGTTTCTTTCTTTCACTGATGTTTTGCAGTTTTGGGGACATTTAATTCAAAGCAATTCCATACTAATTCCATACTAATTCCATACTAATCCTGTCCCAGCTTTTCCTCCATGTGTATTGTTGTAGTAACTTTTTTAGCTTTTTGTTTAAGAAGAACTCAAGTGTCTGTCATCTGCATTTTCCCCCAGTATATTCCTGAAGCTGAGCAGAGCTGTTCCTGGTGGTGCCATTTGCCGTGTCCCAGTGGTATTTTGGATGGCTGCTGGTTGATTTGCATACAGGGCCACGGGGTGTGAAGGCACAGGCAGAATCCCACTTAAACAAATTCCATTTCAAAATCAGTAGTCATTTCTTTCATGCATCAAGAAGCGGGAAATCTTCCAGATCAAACATGGAAGAAAAAGATAAATGATATAATGAGCCATTGGAGATAATCTAATCTTCATGGTCTAGTTAAACACACAGCACCATGATCACTAAAAACAAACTACCTCTCTAAAAGGATAAATGTCTCTGTGCCGAATTCAACCCAAAAAATCCATCGCATCCTTCATCAACCGCCGGTCTTGTACCAGCCTGACAGAAATTTAATTCAAGCTGGCTCCTGAAAATAATTATTGTATTTTAAGAGTAGTAATCATTGGTCGGGACATGATTGAATGTGTCCATGCCTATTGACTTTTTCTATGATTTATAGCTTTGTTTAGTCGATATTCCCATCGAAATTGTATAATTAATTATAAGTGGGGCTGTCAGGTCTGCAGGATGGAGTGCCCTGATGAGTATTTGGGAAGATTAAATTTTCCTTAGCTGTACCAATGCAAGGCTTGGGAATTTTCACAGCACTGTGGCTGTTGGATAAAGATGTTTTCTGTGTGTTTAGCAACTGCTTTAGCTCAAAATCCATTGATTTTTCTGAGGGTATTTTTTTTATCAGTGCAGTGTCTCTTCAGTAACATTGGAATGTGTACGGATGTGGCAAAACCAGACAAATATTTATTATCAACAGGCTACTTTATCATTGTCCATACACAGTTATTCCTTCCTTTTTACGTTGTAATCAACAAAAAGGATCTTAAGATATATTTATAAAAATGATTATTTTTTATGAAAAATCTGATATAGGTACAAATTACCTGTTTAACAGAAATTCAGTTTGAAATGCATACAGTAATCCATCAAGTCTAATTTTTCCAGACTAATCTGTGTCTTACCTGACTTATCTGTACCTTATTCCGAAGTTAGCTTAGCAATTACCTATATTGATTATCTCCGAGTGCAATGATCATTCTGTATCGTGTTTCAGAAAGGAACACCCAGATTTATCCAGCTCTGTGGTGATAGGAAAAAGAGAAAGCCTGTTTGAAAACAGCTGTAGCAATAATGCAAAGCTGTCTTAATATTGAATTCCTGTGTTCTGAATTGTATGTCAGACTTGTGCTCCATCAGATGGACCAGGGTGTGACCATAACCACACTGAGCTGTCACGTGTGGGTGTGTGGGGACGGTGTAACGGGGCACCAGGACAGGTGGGACAGGAGGAAGGACAGCATGTAGAGCTCCACTTTAGTGTCAGGCAGATCCCTGTTGCTTTCTAATTAGCAAAAGCTTGTCACCTCTGACCTGGATGGTGGGACACAGCCAGGCTGTGTTGATCAGCTCCATGGTGTCCTCCTGCTTTAGGGGTTTGCCCATGGGAGCGTGGCAAAGCACAAATGAGGCTTCTCTCATCTGCTCACACCTTCCCAGAGGCAGCAGCCCCCAGGTGGGAGCCACCACTGTGCCCCCACTGCCCCTCTGTGCCCAAAGCACCCAAGGAGTCCCCGCAGGGGGCTCAGAGCACCCTGCCCCCTCCCATGGACTTCCCCAGCAGGTCTGTGGTGCTGTCCACACTTCTGAGCTCCGTGGCTCACCGGGTACATCACTCACACAAAACTTGGTTGTAGCTTTGGATTTGCCAGCCTTTCAGTGATAAAAATCAGCTTTCAGAGAGGAGCAGTGTACAGGGGGTTTTCGAATAAACTTACTCTTCTACCAGGTATTTTCAAATTCCATAATTGTTTATGATAGATCAAGCTGTAAGTGGGGTTTTTTTCAAAAGGAGTTCCCCGGTAATTTCAAAACAATCAAAAGAAAAGCAAACGAGGAGTAATTATTTAATGAAAAAATTATAATCATGTTATTGATTTGTACCAAAGAACCACAAGCTAAATTGTATTTCTTCAGTAGTCAATTAAATAAATATATATTAAGAATGTAAAAACCTGTAATGACTACAGAGGAATGATTTAATCATTAGGAATCATTTTATAATCTTTAACCGCAATCAGAAATGAGGAATGGTGCCGACATTCCTGTCTTTTGTGTGATCCATGTTAAAGAATCAATCCAGGTAGAAGCTAATGCAGTGTCCTTAAGATTTGGACCACAACTGTGTAATAAAAGTAATCAGTGAATTAATTGTCTTAGGAATGCAACCTGGTGTTACTCTTGCTAAAATCGTGATCTCTTTTGCACATTGATGTTTGTGGGAGCTGGTGACTTTGTGCTTGCTCTGGTGGTCCTGCTGTCCCTGGTGGTCCTGGGCTGTGCTGCTCCTGCCCCTCACCAGCTCCTCTGCCAGCCCTTGTCTGTGCCTGGGCTCAGCTGCTCGGGGCACAAGGATTAGCCCAAGGGTGCTGCTGCACAGCTCCGGAATCACCAGATGGTTCAGAGGGCACTGGTGCCGTACCAGCATTCATCCCAAACCATATCTGAGAGTGATACACTGAAAAACCCAGTGATTTTCAGCCTGGATTTGCAAGGAATGGAAGTGGTTCCATTTCTTACTCTTAATTGTCCAGCAGTTCTCTTGATGCAGAGGGCAAACAGTGAACTCCTACGGAGAGTACGTTCTTACTCAGTTTTGAACAGTGAACTCCCTTCACAGAATAAATTCCCTTTATTCTGTGTGTCTGTTCAGCTTCAACCGTTATGGTATGATAAGAAACTTATGCTGTAAAAATGGATTGAGTAATAAAGGTCTTGTTCTCCCTCTGAGAAGTAAGATTTAAAGTGATCTGTTATCATGCTAATTAACTTAGAGGTGTTGTTGCAAACAGTTGAGGCAAACATACTTTTAAATTTTAAGTAATTTATTTGTGGGTTCTTTTAGTATTCCCAGGAAATCATGAAATGATATGCAAATTGAGCAGAAAGGTTTAGTCCATGAGGGATCTCTATTAAGCTTTTTGTGGGAATATGTGTGCTGATGAAGGTTAAGGATCTGGCGTCACTGAAAATGTATTAATCAACAGACAAGATATAGCACAATGCACTCTTTCCAATGGCCTTGGCTCTGACCCTTTTAAAGATAATGGGAATACTGTCCACTAGGAACTAGATTAGGACGATCAAGTGCATTTCATCAGGGTTTGACTTGAACCATGATCCCAGAGGTGAAAAGGCAGAGGTTTATCCACTGAGCCAACCAGCCCCTGTCCAGATAAAATCTTGAATATGATGTATAAGGGCAAATTAGGATAGAGGAGGGAAATTGATTGCTTAGGACCATTGCTACCTTGGACTGGTCATAAGGAAATCCTGTGCATCCTGAAACTGCCTCTCTTATTTAAGGTGGTCATCTGAGATGCCTGATTTTCATAAAGTACTAGTAGGAAAATGGCTTCTCGCTCTGTTCTTTTATTCAGAAACAGCCTAAGGCTAATTCAAGAGTGCTGTGCTATATTTATTTTTTTAGGCATTGGTTGTTCTTTAAGTCTAGTCCAAAGAGTAGGTTCAGCATCTGTATTTGCACTCTGTAATCCAGCCTGTAGTATGATCTGCTGACGTGCTTTGCCTAGGGTACCCTCTTTAACCTGTGTGACATGCAAAAGAATATCCAGGGAGGCAATGTTTGCACCTGCATTCCAGTCCTTCAATTTATGGATCTCACCATCACCCCTTACAGTTAGTATTTGTGCACACAAGCACCTTGCCTGGGCTTCCACATCTTGCCCAAAGCCTACAGCAAGCCAAATAAAGATAGAAAGGTGCTTAACTGTTTTTTCACCATCTCTCTGCAGTAGCCCAATCCTCTTGCACTCTCCAGGTACCCCTTACAACCCCCAGAGGGATGCCTGCGTGCACAGAGATGGGCACACACACATATAGACTAGCAAATAGTAAGTTTAACTTGAAGACTGATACTTAAGGACACTTTGATACAAAAAGCACAGCTAGAGATGAGAGTGGGGTACCCAGTTGCAAGGATGCAGCGATGGGTTCTGGTCCCTGGTCTGAAGACTTTGTGTATTTTTGTTACATAGGTGTGGAAAGAAAAACAGTATAGGAAGCCCAAGCCTAAATCCTCATCTTGGCTGCTCCCAGGAGTGGTCCCACACCCCTCACTGCCTGAGCCCAGAGAGGTGGGAGCCCTGCCCAGCCTCCCCCAGCACCCAGCTGCTGGCGCCCAGCAGCTCCACAGCAGTGGGGCACAAGTTTGAATCCCCACTGGTAGAGGAGCACCTCCAGTGTTGGGTGTCTGGAAGTTCCAAATGGATTTGTGACATACCCCACTCTTTGGGGGGGGGGTACAAGATGGGTGACTGGAGCTCACCAGACACCCCCAGGGGCATGCCTGGCACTCAGATGCCTCTGGGGTCTTGCCCATTCCCCAAAACACTCGTGTCAGCCGAGCCTGCCTTATAGGCCTTGCCTGGGGGAAGTTTCAGCCCACAGTGGGAGTTTCGCCCAAGTAAGAAACATGTTTCATAGTCTTTCCTCAAGAAAGTCACATTTTTAACCCCTTTGCAAGAATGGTTAAGGCTGACCTGTATTCTCCATATTTCATGCTTTTACCAAATTGCAGTGGGACAAACTAACGTTTCACAGTAACAGACATATAAAGTTTAATGAAATAATTGACTGAGTGTGTCACATTTGCAAGTAGGATATTCCTAATTAAAATCTTCTGGTTTTAAGGTCAGTGTCCACTTAGTTGCTTCTGACATTTTGAAGGAGCTGTGTCACAAACTGTTGTGCACAGTGTATGAATTATTACAGTAACATTTTAGTGTCTGTTCCAGCAAAGCTGTGAAAATGGCAATTTGCATGAATGCAGTTTTGCAGAGGCACATTTTTTTTAATCAAGATAAGCACTAGAATCCTGAGAAAGTGAGTGACAAAATTCACTTTTTCCTATCAGAAAATGTATTCAGCTGTGACCAGCTGGTAGTCACAGGGCACGGCCACTGGCTTGTGGGCCACACTGCCCTCACATCACTGTGATGTACTAGAGAGTATGGCTGGAGGGGTCGGGCTGGGGCACAGGGGGATGGAGGCTGTGGTCTCTGTGCTGCCTCTGGGATGCTCTGCCAGGCACAGCCAGTGGGAAGGATGGGATGTGATTGCTGCTGCAGGGCAGCGTTTGGGCAGGGAGAGCCCTTGGGCTGTGAAAGGCTCCTGTGATCAGCAGAGAGTTCACTGATGCTGCAAGAGTGGAAGCTTGGGCTTAACCTGCATCAGTGCTTTTAGCTTCTTAACAAGTTTACCCTTTACAAGTACTGCAGTCTCCTTACTGAGAACTAATTACTTGAGTAGTACCACAGGTTCTGATTCCTGATTCAGTTTTTTTCAAGTAACAGAAGTCTCCAAGGATAATATCTGGATTCTCTGGTGCATACTGCAGATCAGAGGGGTGACTGAGCCCTGCTGCCAGCAGGGTGTTGGACTGACAGCCTGTCCATGTCAGCCTGAAGTCCATGGCTTAGATTGAAAGGATCCACACATGGAAATTAGGAAAACCGGAATTATATGCAAAATCCAAGTGTGTGAAATATCTGAAAGGGCTACCACCTGCACTGTAAAAACATGTGAGGGACACACAGCTGGAAAAGGTTGAAAGCACAGTTTTACCCAAACCAGTGTCCACCACAGGACCGACAGGCATCGGGAGGCACTGGGCATCTCTCAGGATGGGAGATACAGCAGGATATGGACCCTGAGGAGCCCTGGAGTCAGCTGGAATCCCCAAGTGTGGAGCACACCCACCCTGCTGCCATGTGCTGGGCACTTCCCTTGGGAAGTCAGCACCCCAACCACTCCCGGTGTCACAGGGCTGCTCAAGGAAAGAGCCTGTGCCAGGTGCTCCTCAGCACTCCTACAGGACAGCTGCAGCCATGGCCTCCCTTCCTGGGCAGGCTGGGCAGAAATGTGGGAATGTGAAGAGTCAGGCTGGGAGACAGAGAAGGCAGCTCTAATGAGACAGGGCCTATAGCAGTCTCCAAGAATTGCTCTACTGATCAATAGACATCGAGGGACGCGTGGTTCTTTCTAGACATTTTAAGCAATCTAAATATTTCCGTAACAGGAATATTATTTTAAGATGCATTTTCAGAGCAGCTTTCTGAAGAAATTGGAATACTTATTAGAAAATTTTCCTGTCATTTAAATCATTGGAACATCTCAGAAAGAGAGGCATATTGGCAAAACAGGAACAAAACAGTATTTTCCTGGGGGAACTTCCTTTGAAATCAAAGATTTTCTGAATTAGTCCAGGCCCAGGGAGCCCTCCGTGCTGACAGCTGTGTGCTGCTGTGCCTCCTCACCCCCCTGATGCTGAGAACAATCTATGCAATGCCGTTTCTCTGTGTGCCATAGATCCACATTTATGTGGGCATTTGTGATTTGACAACACTGCCATTCAGGATGTATACATATGAAATAGAATATTAGACAAAACCAGCATAAGTGGTACGTTTATATTCAATGATTTTGATTTTTTTCTGTAAAACAGAATTTTAAAGAGTGGCTTCATGAGAGAAAGAAGATTAAGATTTAAAATATATAATAATGGATCATTTTACAAAGTCTTTGCTAGAGAAAGCAGTAGCTTTAAAATCAGGCAGAGCTGTGTGTGACATTTTCATGAATAAGTGGGAGGAATCAGCATTTCCACAGAGCTTGATTTGAAGTCAGTAGACTGCTGAATCAGTTTCTAAATAATTTGCTGTGACTGGAAAGCTGGATAAAATTACTGTATTTCTAAAAACTCTTGGAAAAAACCATGTGCTCTACAAGACTGGCAAAGGAGGTTACGGTGATCAGTGTCCACATGTTTTAATTCTCTAAGGTCATTTCTGTATGCTCATATCCTCTTTTTGGTCTGAAACTTCATTTCCCTTTCACAGCTGTGAATTCTCTGGTGGGCCCTGCAGATGGATTTGATAAATGCTGCTAATATCACCTCCTGATCTACCAGTGCTCTGACTTTGGTCTGTAGGTCTTGATGAGTAATTGCCGTTGTTCTACTCCAATGACTGAATTAAGTTGCACTGTTTAAAGGGTTCATACGTGTGTGATTTTAGCCAAGGTGGTCCCTTGCAGTGCACCAATGGACACTGGCCTTTTACTGGTGCCTCGCTGCTTTAAACTGAAGCAACTAGAATTACCTTGATTTCTGCAACTGCCTAAACTCTGTTATAACCCTTTGATTACTCTCAAGCTACATAATGTTGAAATTTAGTATTTTGTGCATCCTCTTCTCCTTCACTCTGGCACATAAATTCACATTTACAGCACTGCCAAGAGAAAGGGAGGAAAAGTAAAATTCCCTTCAGCAAGACAGCACAGCACCCTGGAAAACTAGCTGCCCTTAAGAGGCAATGAGCACTGCAGCTGGCACAGGCATCACCCCTAAACACCTGTAATACTCCTCAAATTAAATAGAAAATATCCTTTACTGCAAATGCAATCATTCCCACACCCACTGCTTGGATTCCCTGCAGCGTGGGGTCACAGGGGCTCACAGGCAGTACCAACTATAGATATACTACTTGTATGGATGGCTGGTATTTTCATTTGGAAGGTGTTAATCAAACATTCATGTTGGGCTGGTCACTGGACATTGTAGAGATCTTGGCATAACATCAGCAACTCAGTGTTGCAGCAGATAAAACAGACCATGTTTCATCCTCGCTCTCATTTAGGTATAAATACATTGGTAAAACTGAGCTGAGGGGAAAAAGTGGTCTTCTGAACTGCCTATGACATATAATTCTGGAATGAACTGGAAGTCAGTTCTGAAATGAGCATTTTAGAATCTCTGTGTAATTGCTCAATTTACCACAGTGTGTCATGTGACTCCTCAAAGATTTGGTCCTTAGGATGGTCTTATAATAAGTAAATTAAATAGAACAATATATTGATTTTTAGCCTTTGAACTTAATTTCTTTATCATTTTTAAGGCATTTAGAGTGACAGACATACTCATGTTTGCTGTTAACAGCAATGGCACTATTCACAGTGCTGGTTGGGGTACAGTATGGAAGTGAGTGGGCAATTTGTGCTGAAAATTGCCATGAAAGGATTATGTTGGGTTTTTAAAAGACAGTGTTAGATGTTTTAAAAATAAAGACATTACCCTGTGAAAATCTGACTGCTCCTCAGTATCACCTCACCCATATTAATTTTCATTCATTTTCTGTCACGCCAGGTTGCTCCAGACACCTGTGTCCCTGTCCTAAAGCAGACACAGTTCACTGATACCCATGTCAGGCTGTGCCTTCTCTTACCAAAGTTGCATTGAGCAACAGTGACACTTGTAATTGTTTGTGACAAGATTTAGGGTTTTCACCAAAAATCGTGCATTTTGAGATCAGTGAGAACCCAAGTGCTTTTCGTACCAAAAAATAGTAGTTAAAACATGCTCTTATACTGAAAACATAACTGGAGTTTTCTCAAAATGCACGTTTCAGGTTTTCATCATCTCTCCCCTTTGTCTCTTCACCAGTGCTGCCAAGTAAACACAGAGAGGTTGTGAGGGGGTCCCACTGTGCAGCCCTGAGCACAGATAACCTGTCCTTGCCCTGTAAGAGTGAGCAGGTGTGTGTCTGCTCACTTTATGCACGTTTGGACAGAAGGTTACAGATTCTGCAACACAGTCACTTAACAACTAGGAAAAAATAATTTATTGAAGTACATAATTATTAAATATATAGCAGGAAGTAATAGTTTTTGCAAATAATGCAGTGAAAACATTTGGCTGTTTTACATGGGAGGATGAATTCTCCACTACGAGCATTCCCTAAATGCTTCCAGGCACCTAGTTGGGCTTTGGCTGTGTCATTTCAGGTTGAAGCTGTCCCTTTACCTGGGGAAACTTGGGGAACTGACAGAGCACAGCACACAGTGCTGTCTTGTTCCTGTTATCTGCCCCCAGTGTCAGCAGCTCATCTGCATAGCACAGGCACAACTATACACGACTACAGCAAATAAACACAGCAGAAACTTCTGTGGATAATAATGCACGTCCAAATGCTCTGTCCTCTAAACCCCAGGCTTCACTGAGTTTGCAAATATCATCATAGCAAGAACAATCTGAATGTATAAAATTTTGAAAGTGTGAATTGGTGTGAGAAGACAATGCATCTATTGAAGGTCGCCAGCCCTCGGGATGCCCATGAGTAATTTATACCATTGTGTTCTGTGGAGCATTGTTCTTTCACTCAGTCCTCCAGTTTAACACTTCAGAAATAGCTCTTTCTCCTGATGCCTTCCCTTCCCTGCCCTGAGCTGTTTACTTGGAACAGAAGGAAACATGTATTTGCACCATATTAATAGACATATATTTCAAATAATAGTTTCAACTGGGGATGGCAGCTTGTTTTCCAATCCCAGTTATCTTTAAGGTGAGACACATGGAGCATGAAAGGGATGGTAACATTTGTTTTCATAGCCACTGTGTATGTATTGTGGCTACACATCTGCCTATGCATACTGAAATACAGGATCACAGTCTGGAAATGTGCATGGTAATGAAAACATTCATTTTTTACTGAAGTACATTGAGATTGCTTCAGTGAGAGAATAGTGAGTGTCTGGACCAGCCCAACATTTTTAGGATTGAGTATATTATTAGATACATACTGTAAGTTTCTACACAGATGTTTCTAAATATTTATCCAGACATTTTGAATTCTCAGGCTTTTGGTCGGATGTTAAAACATGTACAAACTGCCCACAGTCATTGGTGTCGCAGGATCTTTTCCAGGGCACCATCACAGAGTTTATGTTGGAGGCACTAAAGTAGGGCAGGCTGCCTATCCCGTGGCATCCTTGTGCAAAGGTACCTGCATATGGCTCAAGAAGAGGCTGGGAGAGCTGGGTGGGCCGTAGAGAGGAGTTAATCAGCAGTGCAGGTGGTTCAGGTAGCTGCTTTTCACACGGATAATTAATGTGTACAAGTAGCTGCTAATTGCACGTTTCAGGAATGATTTATGAGGTGGCAGAGGGGAAAGGGGGACACAATCTCATTTCTTTGGGAACTTCTGCCATTCATACAATGGTATCAGCACAGCTGTGAGATGGGACATGATTAATGAACAGTGGGCAAACATGGGACAGCACTGTGACGCTCGTCAGGACAGAAAGTGGCCCTCAGAGCCAGGGCAGCACTGTGCCATGATGAGCTTTTGTCTTTAGCTCACTAATTCCCTGGGACACCGGGCTGCAACCCGACTGGGCTCTGGAGTAAGGTCGCTTTTGTCCATCAGAACAATTATGGTTTTAATGAGGACAATTTTCATTGAGTTGCTGTGAGCAGGTTTGTGTTTATGAACAAAGATTGTGGATATTTATTCTCTCTGTAGAGGTCCGGGGAAAACAAATGTGGCAAGGACTAATATTTATACAGGACATTAAATCTAGACTTCTGAACATCTCTGTTAAACACCTGTTCCTGGCACTCTGTCTCAGCTGCTGCCTGGGAACACCTTTACCTCCTGTCACATCCCTCCGTGTCTGTCTGCCCTGCACCTCCGGAATACGTGTGCGGGACACTCCTTGTCTGCTTGCAGTAAATGTACCTCCTTATCTGAGCTAAAGACAATACAAAGTAAAATCACACATTTTGCTGACATTCTCATGGGCTGATTCCAACACCAGTTTACTGTATTTTTTAATGCTAGTCTGGTTTGTCTCTGAAAAGGTTAATAATGAAATTTGAAGAAATGTAGCCTTGCAGTGTAAGTGCACATGCAGGTCAGCACCTTGAAGAGACAGTGTTACATGCTTCACTGATAGGAAAATGAATGTTTTGAACACTTTTCTCAATGCACTGTTTATGTATCAAAATAGTCCAGCGTGTTTTGCACTGCGTTCTAAAAACTATTCTGTGAGGGCTATACCTCAAGCTGTGTAATCAAAGTCTCTGTTTATTTCCTTTTACATAATGTATTATTTTTAAATTGCTACAGTTCAGCATTAAAGAGTGAATGCCTTTATTTCTATTTTTTGTAGCTTTTAGAATTTGACAGAGAGCTGTCAGTCTTTAAAGACAGATTGTATGAGCTGGACATCTCATTTCCTCCCAGGTAAGATTCATATATTATCTATTTATTTAACTAGCTAAACCATAATTGTTACTTGTGCTGTAGGTAAAATGTGTTTTCATACTTATTGCAGAAATTATGATGATCAGTCTTCCTTTCATGGATGTTCCTTCACCCACATCCCCTCTATCACTCCATGAGCTGCGTGCCAGTAGAGCTCTGGACCTCATTGTCCTGGTCCCCCTGATCCTGTCCTTTATAGCTGCTCTCAAAACAGACCTGGTGTGATTGTGTGCTCAGAGATGTGTGCAGACTTTTAAGCACTGGGCCCAGACCACCTGTTCAATTACTTTACTGCAGCCATAAAGACAGTCTCTGCCTGAAGCTGTCTGATGACTGCGAGCAGTGGCACCACTCATGGAGGTGCAGAGCCCAGGGCCATCACACGGGGAGAGGGGGATGAGGAAAGAGGGCAGGAACTTAGATTCTGCTTCTTCAGTTTCATATTATATAACTGCTAAGACTGTTAGAATAACTTGGCTGGTTTAATACCCATGCATGATTTTTATCAGCTGCATCCCTGAGGTGAATTGTAACCGTATTATTATCATACAAACGCAAGCTTTTTGCAAGTGGCAGTCCTGGTCAAGGGAAATCTGTGGAAAATTTGGTGCCATTTTAAACATGTATGATCCCTTTCCAAGAATTAAGGAGTCAAATCTCACAGTTGCTTTTAAGGGAAAGAAATACTGCATTCGCAAAGAAAAAGTTGAAGAAATTATAGAAAAAAAAGACAGATAAACCCATGCTTTTTATATACTTCCTTTTTTATAGATACAATATTTTTAAATATTACTATTTTATCCTTTATGGACAGATAGAAAAGTATAATGTTTTGGCATACACTAAGAAAAAATTTGGAAAGCTTGCCTTTTAGTGATCATAATCTCATTACTTCTCAGCAGCCAGCTGCGATACTGATTGTATTGATCCCTTGGGACAGTGGGAGTATGCACAGAGAGGTTACCACCGCTCTAAATTGTCCTTATTGATTGAGGATGGTAACAGGAGACCAGCAGTGTGTACATCTGAGTGTGTCCCACTCGTCATGTACCTGCTCAGGGAAAAGGAGGTGAGGGGAAGTGATAAGATTTTTTTGTCAGACAAACTCTCGTACTTGATTTCTCCAACATTAGTGCTTTCAGCCAGAGCAAGGCTTGGCAAACATGTGCTGTTGCATGAATAGTTTGCAGAGTCCTCAGCCCACTCTGTAAGTGCAGTTCAGCGTCATGCAAAGATCAGAAGCTTGCTGTGAATACTTTGTGTGTCTTAGTCCTACTCACTCTGTTTCCTTAACAACTAGTTAATATGATAATAAATAGGAATAGATTTTTATATACTGAAAGCTGACATGGAAGGGATGCTAACGCTGAGTTTATGTAACACAAAATTTCTTCAAACTTAAGCAGAGAATACTGATAAAATATGAGAATTGAATATGAGAATATTGCAAAAAAATACAATATGTAAAACCAACAGGCTAAACTTATGCATTTGCAAAGAGCAAACTGGATTTACATTAGGGTGCTTTTTTCACCCATCCCTCCTCATGTCCTGTGTCATGTGCCCAGGGCTTCCTGATGCCCCTCCCATGAGTGAGGTACTGCAGAGCTGTAGGATTTACTGCAGATCAGTGTGATAGTTTTATTCGTGCAACCAAACACATTGATTTTCCCCAAACAAATAATATGATTCATTTTTCTTTGTATTGAAATAATGACCATAGTGTGCTATTAACTGCAAAACCAGGTATTTTGAATGGGCAGAAAGCAATGGTTTTAAAGTAGGACAATTTTCTTTTTAACTTGGAACCTTTTCACTGATGAAATAAAGACATTAAATACATGGCCTAAATGTCTTGGTTTCACTTCCAGTAGTTTTTCCTCCATTTTTCCTTTGGTTTTCTTTTCTGTAGCTTATGATGATTTTACAGTTTGTAAATGTGTAAATACAAGTTTAATATATGTTTGTCATATATCCAGTCATATCGTATTTTGTATTTTTAACCAAAGGAGGATATACAGGAGTCCTGTATATTTAGGCTTCTTGTATCTGTTTGTCCTGCAAATGCATCAAACAAGGACTTTGTCACCAAAGGGAGGGAGAGATAAAGCCCTGGTCACTTTTGTGTCGGGCTTAGGGACTTAGTTAGCAAGCACTGGAATTTAGAAAGAAGTTGTAAGCAATTGTAATGATAGCCTTTAAGTAGTATTTCAGAAATTGTTTTATACATGATATTTTAATTGTGGTCCACTGATTTAGTCTATGAATCACACTCTGCTCCTGTTCTTGATCCTTGGTGTTCCAGACTTACATCATGGGATGCAGACAGAGTACCTCAGTTAAAACACTACTGAACAGGTCTAGTCCTGCCTTTCACAGCTCCCAGAAAAGGAAAGGGCAGTCAGGACAGTTTTATCTTTCTTTTGTTTGCTTTATCATTTGTGCATACAATTAATTGCCTAATTTCTGTATAGAGTTCTACGAATCAATAGCACAGTTGCATTTCTGTCTTACTCGTAACTTTTTCCCTCAAAAAAGATGCTGGAAATTCAGTGTACTCTTGAGATAGATGGAAAAGGTCACAGCCCTTTGAGCCACAACAGACTAAGTTACTTATAAATTCATTTTTTATCAGCATAAGCTGCTTATTCTCTGGACTTTATCATGAGATCTTGCTGATACACTGCCATAGCTGGCCTGGGGTTGAAAGCTTTTCTCCTTTGAGTCAGTGGTATTTTTGTAGTTAACATCAGTGGGGTCAAAATTTTCCCCTAGGCAGTTTTAGGAGTTTGTTTTCACACTCCTCCTAGAGTGGCCTGACACCATGATCTGGTTCCTCAGGTGTAAGTAGAGCCAGGTGGAAACAGGCTGCCCTGAGGTGACCCTGTTTGACCTCTCTGCCCTGCCTGGCACCCAGGGCAGCATGAGGTCCCGGTCCCACCTGCAGTCCCACCCAGTGCCCATCGTTAATCAGGGGCTTTGTGCCCAGGGAAAACCAATGACTCTTGCATATTCCCAGTTCTCATTTGAAATTATGGAAGGAGTTCTTCTGTTGTACTAATCTGCACGGAGAGGACTTTTTCTGCATTTCTCTGTTAATTGTTTTATGTTAATGTATCTGCACCTTTTACAATTAATTTCTCTGTCCATTTTTCTTAATTTCAAATGAAGCCATGGCCGTCATGTAGACATATATCTTTATACTGATAAGTTTTTTAAGGAAGTCACTGTACTAAGGAACTGCTAAATTGCCTTAATACATTGATAAAAAACTCCCATAGTCATAAATGTTTGGGAAGCTGACCATCTGTGAGATGGTACAGGAGCAATAGGGAAGAGTTACCACTCTTGCTGTCTGGGATTTAGGGAAAATAATAAAAGATTAGTAAGTGAGGAAAACAAAAGGCATTTTTTATGTGCTTTTTCATAAAGTACACTATCTAGAGCATGAAAAAAAAATGCAAACTCTTGTTAAAAAAGCTCAAGATTCTTCTTCCCTTTTTATTTAGGGACCTAAAACTCTGAAGCTGTCAGCCCTTCTCATTTCTACGTTTTCATGACTCCGAGTTAGCATTTCAGTGTAGATAGTGATAGAAATGTTGACTTCCCGGAGCAATTTTCTAACTATAAAATTCCATAATGAAATGATGGGTTGCTGGATTTTTGTTCTTCACTGTATTTATAGCTGTTGGTTTCATTTTGCTCTTCAAAGTCCATGTGCAGTGTGCTGTCCTGCAGTTTGTTACCTGCTCTTCTCAGCTCACTGTAAACCACATCCAGTAACCAGAGAGGAACACTTAACTCTTATCACCTGTTAGAGAAAACATCTCAGGATCTTCTCATCACAGGTCTTGGCAAAAAAAATAGGTCTTTGCATATTCCCAGCTACTATATTATGTTTTAATACCAGCTTTTAAAAACTGAACTTCATATAAACCTTTTCTTATTTTCTTTCTACTCCCTGTGTTAATGGTTTCTAGAAGTAAAATTCTTATGTTCTAGAAAGCATAAAAAATTTTACTTTTTGATTCTGTAGAAAGTGGAGACTGTACTTCACAGAATACTTCACAGTATTTTTGGTAAACTACTGAATTCTTGCTTGTCTCTAAGCAATAGTACAGATAAGTCTGTAAGTAGTTGAACTACCCAAGGCCTCTCCTTGCGTTGCTGCATTTGTCAGGTCCAGCCAGCCCTGCAGGAAGTAGGAACATCCCTGAACACCTCTTCTCAGTTGGTGTTCGGAAGAGAACTGCCTCCATACCAAGGTAGTGCAAATCCTCCTTGCTGTGTGGTGTTCTGAGTGAGGACACCCCTCGTTTAAACCCTCTGTGGGAAGGTGTGTTATATTGACTGTCCCTTGGGAAAGGCCACATAAAACACTGTAACCAAATTAGTACAACCTTGTAGACCTGGCTTAAACCACTATAAAAACCAGGACAGTCAATTCTGTATTTAGAAAAGCTGTTTTTCAAGACTTTACAAGTTTGTAATGACCATTACATTTATTGTGGGTTGAAACTTAACATGAGAGGTTTCAAAACAAGAAGTAGAAGACCTGCTTCCCATTGGTTCAGGACAGGATCACAGAAGAAGAGCCCCCTGCCCAGGCTGTTGCAGGGGGATTTTCCCACCCCTGTAGCATATCTGCTTTGGGTTACTCATTCTGAGTGCAGCAGGCATGAGGTCAAAAGGACAAGTACAGAAGTAGAGGATGCTGTCAGGGCCAGCCACCTACCTGTATGGGCAGGGGGAGCTGAGTTCTGCTCTCAGGGTTCCTTCTGCAGTTCACAGGACAAAATGTGAAAAACAGCTCTAGGAATGGAGACCAGAGCCTTGGCAGGAGTGATAAGATGACAGGCGAATGCTAATTATGGCCTTAGTTTAATTTAAATTAAATCGAAGCTATTTGTTTTTATCTAGCCATTAATCCACAATTTGTCTTCTTTTTTCTGCCCTTTTGAAACAGCAGTTCATTTTTAAGTTTCCAAACTACTAAGCAAAATGCAAATGGCACTTGTTGGATTTTACATAAATGCATTCGTATTTTTAATCGTATGTTAATTTTGGTAGTTATAGATCAAAATTATTTATATAATAGTTCTTTGAGAATTTCTAGTTAAAAATTTAATTTGTATCTATAAGTGGAATGCTGTTAAGGCAGCACAGCAAAATCTGTGTTACTGTATATGCAAGGGGGTTTGCACAAGGTCTCAACAGACTCTGTGTTAGTGCATGTGTGCTTCAGGACCTTCCAGTTAACTTTGAATGTGGGAAGAATTTGAGACCCACTTCTGAGCTCTCCTACAGCCACATCTAAAAATAGCATCTCTGCAGGCATACTTAGGGAACTCAAATCTATTGTTTTTCTCCAGTTCAGTACTGTCATTTAGTTTAAGACACGTCTGCTTGATGTGATGTGAATTCTCCCTTCTGCCCTGGGTGACCATCGTTCTGCAGCGCAGAGGGAGGGGTGCTCAGGTAGTCACCCCTCAGAAACATCCAGAACAAAGCCTTGACAGAGTTTAAGGACCCCTCTGACCCAAACCATTCCTTGATTCTGTGATTCTGTAACACTGACGGCATCTGCAGGACTGTCGGTTATCTCCTCTCTGTTCAGCAGGGTACTTGATATCCAGGTATTTTCCTAAATTCCTCTTCAATTCTGAGTTCCTTCCAATTCTTAGTGTATGTGCCTGAGCCATGTCAGCTCAACCCCTGTATGCCCATGCCTCAGAGGAGTGTGCCGGGGATGCAGGGAATGAGCCTTATCCCACCTGCTGTGGACCCCACATCTCTGTGCTGGTGCTGTGTCTGTGGGGCTCCTGGCAGGTTCTGCCCAGGGAGAACAACCCAGGCCAGCCTTCTCTACCCTTTCAGAGCCCAGCCCTTCCTTGTCCTCCTGAGATGTGCCAAAGGCAGGGCAGCCTGGGAGGGGGGTCACAGCTTAATGAGGAACCACGGGCTGCATGGCAAACCTGCTGCCTTAGACAGGGTGTAAAAAATCTTGCCAATAGAGTATTTTTCAGACATTATTCACCCATTCCTATACTCCTATATTTTGAGGCCTTTTACTTTATATGGTGAATATTCATGTTTTCATCTCATTACCCTTTGTGATCTAATGTAGCCCATAGCAACCTGAGCCATTGGAGACTAAATACAATTCAGCATTTTAAACTCTGTAAGCTCTGTCACTCACAGGCTGAACAGCCTGGCTGTGAGCAAACAGCCCAGTGTGAGGCTGCAAAGGACTTCATGGTACTCAGCAATCACTGCAAAGGGCAGGAGGTGTGAAAAAAGAAGTAACAACACTGTGGTCTGTCAATATACAGGTGGGCAATTGTTACCTTTATCACTGTTCTCCATTAATTATTATAATTATTCTTGTAGCTGTTGTATAGCAGAGATAGGAGCTGACTTTAGCAAGAGTTCACGCCCACGTACAAGGTTTGCTCTCAGATAAGGCTGCATGCACAGCAATCTCATGTATTAATCATTCTCTTAAAGTGACCTACTCTTGTTGTTGAATTAGGCTGTCATGTAATTTACTGGTTGGACATACGTTTGTGTCTTAGATACCCCCTGTGTGATATTTTTCTCAAGCACACCCTCTGCACTGGCAGTATCTTGGCTTTGACAACTCTCACCAGGAGACAGGTTGAATCTCATTTACTCTCAGCAGAGTATTTCTCCTTTGGAATTCTCTCTGGCACTGGTTCCTGATTCTGCCAGAATCTTATTTAGACTATAATCTGTTTTTTCTCTGCCCTTGTATTTTGTCCCATGACCTTTCTCTATTCTAGTAGGTTGCACAACGATATATGCATTTTTCTGGTCTGATTTGCCTGCTCTGCACGAAGCCAAGCCCAGAGCATTCCCTTGTTCCTTGCCTTCTGCAGAGACTGTCCAGAGCAGAACAGCCCTGCACAGAGCCCTGAGGTCACCCTTGGGTGTGAAATAGAAGGACAAAATTATGGTTTAGGTGTCAGCAGGCTGCCCTTCCTTTCCAGTATCCTCACTGCATGTTCGCAGGTCACACACACACTGCCTGCTGTACTCTTAAAGCCAACAGGATTCCCATTTCGTAGAATATCACCTCAGTAACGCTACTTGGTCCTGTTGTCCCACCAAAGGGGGAGTTGGACTCTCAAATAGATTAAAAAGTGTGAAAACCCTAAATTATTTCAATGCTTGCTTTATTGGGTACTTTTATAACTTTTTTTTTACCAATTAAGAATTATTGTCCACTGAACAGAAATACTTAATACCTACTCGTACACTGTAAAACGCCTCCCAGGTATTAGTTAGGTATCTGAAATGGCATGTAGATCTCTCAGCCCCCAAGGAACAAATTCCCACAGGACATGATGCAGTTGTCCGAGTGCTTCCAGTATGCAAGACTGGAGCACAGAAACAGCTTCCCAGCTGGAAGCAGAGAGACAGCTGTCATTTCCTCCGAAACAATTAGAATTTAATCATTACAATGGCTTTTCAGACAGATCTCCATTTCTCTCCTCATATTAAACCAGTGCTACTCTTACCATCATTCTCAATTAATTTCCAAATTGAAATAGGGTGTTTCTTTAATTTGTGAGAAACTGAAGATAATTACCCAGGTAAGCAGTTCTATTTGGTTTAAGGAATTGTGGCAAAGAGAAAAAGAAAGGAAAACCAATGATGTAAAAAAAAAGTTTCAGGGACTGAGTATTACTGTACACCAGGTGTGAGGTAAGGACCATAGACCATACTGCAAGCAGAAGGGAAAGCAGATTCTAAAGAGCTTGTGGACTCTGCTGCCAGCCAGACTGTCCATGTTGTATTCTTGTCTGAACATGCTTCTGAAGAGCCCAGTAGTTTGAAGTCTGAACCCTGCCCCAACTCTTGCCTCGGCTTCCCAGTTATTTTTTTCCGGTATGAGACTTTATAGATTACAGCCCCAAAGTAATGTGCTCTAAGCCAGGAACGTTCCTAGAAAAAGCCATGAGCTCAAGCACGGTCACATGCAGTAATATCAGGCTGTTCTGCTGTAACAAGCCACCCTAGGTCCTTCCAAACAAGCCAACATTATTCATAATTCCACTTATCCACTTGTAATAGTAGCAGTATTGCACACATTGAGTGGGGCACAACATTACTGTTATTAAAACAATAGAGTGTGTCCCTCAGTGTCCCCTCACCGATGCACTGGTATTGCCCAATAATCCATTTTAGTATTGCCAAATAACCCATGTCTGTTAGCTGGGCCTCCCCATGGCTCTGGGATGGAACAGCAGAGCACAGCATGCTGCTTTCCATCAGCTATGTGGCAGTCTCTGGCCCCGGGCAGGCTCTGGTCCCACAGGGGGGGCTCTGGGCTGGGACCAGCTCATGGCAGCACCAGAGTTTGGCTGGGCCACGTTTATCAGCAGCAAGGGGAGATCTCCACTATGGGCACTGTTCTGGGCAGAAAGTGAAGGGCTGCATTTTGCTCTCTGGTAAAACAAAGGGGCTCTGGGTTTGTGCTGTTTTTGTAAATGGAAAAAGGTCCAGAGTGACACTGGTGATACAGGAGTGCTCACTCTGAAGCGTGTTACAGACCTGGATTTTCCAAAGAAGTGAGTTAAGCCAAAAAGCAATATGCCCAACATAAAGCTGTAAGAAAGACTCTGAGAAAGCCACCATGTCATTACCCCTCCTGTTTTGTGTTGTGCCCGGACTCAGGGCTAGAGTCCTGTTTACCCTTCTTGCCCTTTGCTGCTGGTTTGCCCGGGTGACCCCCCCTTCCCACTGTCACCTTTGACTCCGATTGTTGGTGTGATCACCATGGTGTTAGTGTAGCCTGTGCAAGTAGCAGCTGTTTAACGCATTGTACTTTAACTACTGTGTTTGCCCTCCTGATTTGGCTGAAGTGAGACGTGTATCATGGCCAGTTGGCTCGCAGAGCATCACCAAGACTTGTTAGTGTTTTGGTACATATGAAGCAGCTAATTTAATTCAAACAGCAATGTTTCTAACTGCTCTGCTTAGATCTGCTGCCTAAGATGAGCATATGAAGATAAATTACATGCAGTCATTTGTTAGGAAGAGGACTAGGGAATGCAAATCTCCCTTTCACATTCAGGGAAATAAAAAATGGTAATTCAGTTTGGAGGAAGAAACTAAGGATCTGGAAGTGGACAAAAATTAGATATCATACTTTGATTGGTCAAATGATATTTTATTGAAATCACACTCATGTACCAGCTCACACTAATGCTGTCAATTAAAAGCATGAAAATATTTTTATTTGTATCTTTGGTCTTAGAACTTTTGGAGCACCCTAAGGTTGAACTGGCAGTCTACATTCACTATCCTTGCTTTGGGTAAAAGTAACTTAGGCAATCTGAGAATGTGTCAGAGCTGAAGATAAATTGTTCCTCCATTTTCTTAGAAAATACAGAAACAGTAAATAATTTTCTGATGAAGAGTGGTTGGAATTTTTTCACTTTTGAAGTTCTCTCTCAATGTCGTATGTAAATAGAAAGACCTAAGAGTGAGAGAAGGTGTAGTAAATGTGAGTACTCATACCCAAGTTCAGAAATCAAACAGACCAAATCTAAACTGTATCTCAGCTCTTCCCATAAAGAGCTCAGTTTTCATTGACACTTTATAATTCTTTTCCATCTTAAGTATTCTGTATTAGAAAAAAGTCAGTGATATAAAATGTGGGGACAATTGACAGATGAGCACAAGGGGTCTTCGAGTAGGAGGCATTTCTACTCCCTGAAACATGATAAAGTTTGCCGAAGCATCTGCATTTGAACCTAGATGTACAATGCACGGTTGTTCAAAATGGCCTTTATCGTTCTAAAAAAGATCAAACAGCTGAATTTTCCCCACTGTTGCCCAGTGGGTGCTGCCACATTTCCTCCACTGCCACTGGAAGTATGTAGGGTGTAGAAAGCAGAGTCCCCAGAGCAGCACCCGGAGCATTTCCATGAGCAGGACACGTCGCCTGTGCTCTCTGTGAGCTGGGAGCAAACTGTTAAAGGTGAGAGTCCTCCAAAGGGAATTCATTGTTTCCTGTTAGAAAGTACATTTCACCCATGTCACTAACAGATTTTATCCATTCTTACACAAGAGAAGAGTTCATTAGGAGCACTTTTCCTGGCTGGAAATGCTGGTTAAGGAGACATTTATATACACAGCATTGTTGGCATGTGTTTCAAGTTAAGGCTCCGCTGACAGGATGGTTTACGATGTCAGAAGGCTTTTCACCCTGCAGTAAGCATTTTTGTAAAGGTGTCTAATCATCTTTGACAATACCTGTCAACAGCAGTAGTGCTCTGATATTACTGACCCTCTTAATGGTTTATTTTCCCTAAACAGTTGCCAAGTAGCTCTCATCCTTATTGACTGTGACACCAGTAGTTCATTGGACAGCCTGCTCCTTATTAACAGAGTTAGCAATTCATCAGTGTTTGGTTAAATTTCAGGAACACTGAGCATTATATGAGTGATGTTGCTGGAAGTTTTATTCAGAAAGCCCACCTGACCGTAACCGTGATTAAATAAGTGTAACTGAAACAAAAGTTTGTGAAATAAGATGGAAAAGCAGCTAGAAGCAGCATATTGAGAAAAAGCAAATCCTAAACAACTGGAGATAAATTGTACAGGCCTTTCACAGAGATGCTCCAGCTCCAAAACTGCCTGTCCCTTCATCATCCAGGGCAGGCACAGTCAAAGTGCATTTTGCGTAACTCTACTGACTGGCACACACAGAGAATGTCAGACTATTTCTGCTATTAATTACTCTGCTAGCATGAGTGGTTAAGGTCCTAAATTCCAACTTTGCTACTGTTTTAATCAGGGCAGAAAAGTTGTTCCACATGGAATTCCTCATTTCCCCATTGTATTTTTAAACAGATATAATAGTGTGTGTAACAAACTACTGATGATGGTTATGATGGTTACATCATCTGTAACCATACAGAATCCTAAGGTTAGGAAGTGTGTACAGCCTTACCTGACCTATAGCACTTGTATGTGTGAGCATTATATCTGTTTATGTTTCAGTGGTACCTAGAGGCCTTTCTTTGTTATGTCATCAGTTTTACACAAGCACTCGCTATTCGTTCTCAAGATCACTGTTTTCTCTGCATTGCACAAGGTGGATTGTGAGTGAGGCAGAATTCTTCTGAAAGGGGAGAAAAATACATCCTTTCCTGTCTAATTCTGGGACATGGAGAGTTGGTTCTCCCTTTTCCTCTACCACAGTCACTGTCCTGGTGGTTAAGACTAATGATGCAAGCACAGAAAGATGACACGATGCTTTCCCTCTGGGAGACTGATACTGGAATTTTTTACTTTTGATTATTTGGTGTAATTATTTGGTGTAATTATTTGGTATTATTATTTGGTGTAATTATTTTTATCAGATCTGCAGTTGTTTTTATCAAACCTGTAATTATTTCTACAATTCACAGATCAGAAAATCTGTTAACTAGAATTACTAAATTTTGAATTAAGAACTGTGAGTTCCTTACTTGCCCAGAGTGAATGTGTTAAAAGAGGCTGGAGATGCCAGCAAACAAAGCTAATTTAATGCACTGGATTGTAGACAATCTTATGCTTAATATCTTTTGGAAGATGATATCACAAGAATAGTTCTGGGTTTTGCATGCGTACAACCTTAAATTTACAGTATTCTTTGAAAGAGACTATTCATGCCTGATGGCAAAGAAGCAGGTGAGAACTGGGGTTGAAAGGAAGGAAGGAGGGAAATTATGAAGCCACCCTACAAAAACCAAAACCAGAATGGTCAAATAGCAGTGTGTATTGGCACACTTGTGTCTTGGTTACCCACTGAAGCCAGTGGAAATATTTTCCAGATCCCTGAGTCCCATCATGATCTGTGCTGTCTGGGCAGAGGCTGGATGGGAAGGAGCAAAGCGAGTGTTGTGCCTTTGTGTTCCAGTTTTCCTGCAGCCCTGGCTGTGGGGCCGAGTGCCAGCCAGGACACATGTGCACAGCACACCCAGGGGCTGTCTCCTGGGCACAGAGCTGGTGTTCATGGCTGGCACTGAGTGCTGGACCGGGGCAGGTCTGAGGCTTTGGACATTTTCCCTAAGTCTTTGATTCCATGACATCCTTCTGTTGTAGCAGCACCAGAATCATCAGCCTGGCTTCCCAAAATGCTTGTGCATCTGTCAGGCTTCTCTTTCCATTGCTTGTCTTGACTGGTTTTAAATCCCACCAGCTGGTGGGAAGGCATCCAAAGGAGGTAACATCATGTAAGACACCAGACTATCCTTTGGGGAGAAGACCCTTAAAAACACTCCAACTAAGCAAAAGCTTCAGAGTTCACAGACAGGTGATTCAGTTCTGGAAGCAGTCACACTATTTTCATGCTGTCTTTGTTTAGCTACAGAACAGTGTGATGAAGACAACTTCTGGGGTGTATGTTACTTGGACAGTCTTGTTCTGGAACAGTACACATTCAGCAGCATGCTTCACAAAAATTTCTTCCGTGACAGCTTTATGCCAGAAACCCCTAACAGAGCTTTTATTTGCAAAAATGTATTTAAGATCGGTAGCATATAATAAACTAAAATATCCTGTACCCACAATCCAGTGAATCACAAAAAAGAAGCCCTCATGGGAATTTTGAGTCCTATTTAGCTATGACCACTGTTTGCCCATCTACAAAAGAATCCTGCATATTCCAAAATGCTTTTGACCCCTGAGAAGGAGAAGATCAAATAGTTACTTGCCTTTATTTTTTGGGCATGTATCTCATTAGGATTTCTTATAATGTCAGTGTCAGCATTTCACTGAGAATGGGACTGGCACACATCAAAGGGGTTGGAGGGAGGGAGAAGCCTTATTAGAGTGCAGCAAGACAGAACCCTCCACACTTCTGGCTGGAAGGAAGGATTCTGCCTTATAAAAAGAAGAGCTTACCCCACTGTATTGTATTAAGTTATTACCTACAGGTCATTTTGTCTGGATAACTTTTGCAGCATTTATTTTTATCTCTGTCCCAGCCATTAGAAATCTGGTTTGTCAAAGATACTTGTAAACTACAGTAACTTCTTGACTAGGTGATCAGTGCTGAAGACCTTGAAAAATTGGCAGAAGTTTTCACCCTGTGATAACATTAAGATCAGTAAAGCAAATTGATAAATACCATTTCATAGAATATAGGCTCTTGGGTGAAATGCTGTAACACATAGCAGTAACAGATCATTCTAGGCATGAAACATCATACTTCAAAAGCCATACAGTTAATACTGTAAAAGGAAGGATTATATGAAATGTGATTGATTCTTATACCTTAAGTCACAGAAAGTAGCTTCAGCTGTGTGGGGTTCCGGAGTAACTAAAGTAAGAGGTTATGAGAAAAAGTCAACCCTTAAATTGCAGACAAAGAGCTTCTACTACCAATAGTATTACATCATCAAAATATTTCACAGACACTCAGAAATAAGCTGTACTTCTGTATGTCAGTGAAGCAGCAAATTGAATTCTCATAATATGTTTTGAAAATGAGTCTTGTTAGGTTTGATGAGGTGGAAAAGGTACTGAGATCACTGGTTTGTTCCAATACGCTCAGTACGCTTTTCTTGGACGTTTGCCATGGCTAATCTTTGTAATGGCAGTGTAGCTTGTAAACCCATTTGGTAGAGAGCTATATGTCTCAGTTTCAGAGTATCACACCAAGCAGGTTGGTAAATAAGTTTCTCTTCAAGCATGCAAACCCTTTTGTTACAATACCAGAAATTTTATATTAACACACATATCAGAAAAACTTCAGTATTTCCTTTATGAATTCAGTGATGAGCAGAATAAAATGCAAATGTCATTTTAAATGCACTCACACAGACATATGTAGATTTATTTTTTTTAAGACATTTATCAAGGGCAAACTTCAATTCGTTCAGGCCCAATATTCAAGAAATTGAGCCTTTCACAAACCCTCTGGATTTCTCCAAAACCCCTCCTTGGCTAATCCTGCATGCCATTTTGGAAGTCAGGGGGCTTTACAGCATGATGAGCCATCGTCAAATGCAAAGTTCTGTCATACTAAACCAGTGAGAACATTTGGAAGAGACGAGAAGAACTTTGGCCTCAGCCTGCTGAGGTGGAGCCAGAGTTTGCCCTTCAGGTGCTTCAGAAGATTTTAGCCTGTGGGCTCACACAGGTGTGTTAACTCTAGTTAGATCTGGTAGATTAAAATAAACGGTTTCTTTTGCCTTTTAAAGCTATGTTAGAATGCACTGGAGATGCCACAGCACGTTTACAATGACCCCAGAGTGTAACTACCATTTAATCAGCTTCTATTCAAGATGTCTTTACAAAATAATATACTTTTTCTTAACACAATTTCATAGAGAGCTGCAGGATCTTATGTAGTCAGCATAGTTTTCCTTAAACCATATTCCTGATTCCTTGGTTCTGAAGGAATCCCCTGCAAAAACTGCTGTCTTGTCCTGTCTTCCTTTCTGTCACTCTAAAAGAATCTGTCTGGGGGAGGTTTGTACAGCTGCAGTGATCCCAGCACTCTGAACTCTGTTTTCTGTAAATTGTTCCTGCATAACTCTCCTTGAGAGAATCCTGCAAAGAAATCCAGTGAGATGAACCTTTTTTTTCATTTTTTCTTAGATTTCCTTTTTCATCTTCTGTCTATACATTTTCCATAGTCACAGTCAAGTGCCTGATTTGAAGTTGGTTTTGAACTGATTTTCCTACTTTCATGTAGATAAACAGTTTACTGTCTTTAAACACTCTCACATGCACAAGGAAGGAGGTGAGACTTTCAAAACTGTGTGTGTCTTAACATGTTAACATGTAGAGTTGTAGATCTGAGAAGAGACATTGAGAAAGCACATGAAAAGGAAGGGGGGAGGAGGAAGGAAAAACATGTACAAGAGGTGTCCAGAAGAGCTGCTTTTTGCCAGTGAAATTTTGTAATTAGTGTGGCCCTTTGAGCCAGAGGTTTCAGGATGCTTTGCAAAGAGTCACTGATGGATGTGATTGGGATTTGTTTGCAGTTATCCCTACAGTGAGGATTCTAGCCAGGGAAAGCAGTACATGAACACGAGATGTCCAGCCTGGTGCGACAGAATCCTGATGTCCCACTCAGCCAAGGAGCTCATTCTGAAAGTAAGTACAGACCTGCAGCCTCCAGCTGCCTCTGCACCGCATCACTCTGCACCACCATGGGCAGCTGGGGCTGGGAGACTCTGCCTGTCCCTGAGTCTGCCTGTGGCAGACAGTCTCCAGGGTGGAGACAGCACACCATGGCACTAAGAGAAGGGAGGTGCTTCCAGTGCTTTGCACCCCAGAGGGTGGATTTGTCCCCAGTAACCTGCTGGCAGTGACCAAAAGATGAGCTTTCCCAAGCGCTTCTTTTGGTGTCTGAGCTCCCACGCTGGCTGCCTGTCCTCTGTCCTGTGCCACCTCTGTGCTCCTCAGTGCTGTACTGGGAGCACAGCACTGGGAAACTGCCTGCTTAAAGACAGTAACAGAAAATACAAAGGCCCCACTAGTGCCCCAGCCCAGTCAACCCTACCGTGACATAAGCAACAGCACTGCCCGTCCCAGAGATTCAGCAGGGACACAGATAGAAGCAGGTATGAGTGGTGCTGGCTGAGAAGTCATGTAATTGAGAAAAAAACCTATCCAAGAACAGCTGGAGGCACCTGAGTTACCAGAGGGGTAGATATCTCAAGGTATTCCCAAGAATATGTCAAGTCCTAGATGGACCAAATCTATCACTGTCCACTGACTGAGGGCAGTCTCCAGCAGGTAGACCCCTAACTCTGGTATACAGATTAGGTGCCTACATTTAGACATTTCATTAGAGCCTTAAAGATACAGTTGTGGAACATTTTTAGAACATGTAATTCCTCTCGTGATTTTAGGGTATATAGATAGGGTAAACCTGGTGATGCTCTGTCCAAAATTAAATGACCTAAATATGGTTCAGGACCCTTCAAGTTTTCCTTTTCTGATGTTTCCTCTCTCCTTGCTCCACTCTGCCTTGAGGGCCAGAACAGAGCAGGGAAAGGGTGTGGGATCTGAGGAGATCTCTCCCACATCTTTCTGCTCCCCTCTGGCTGTGGGCATGATGCAGTAATGGATGTGCTGCCATGAT
The DNA here is from genome assembly GCF_009829145.1 of Chiroxiphia lanceolata. Classification (NCBI taxonomy): domain Eukaryota; kingdom Metazoa; phylum Chordata; class Aves; order Passeriformes; family Pipridae; genus Chiroxiphia; species Chiroxiphia lanceolata. The sequence goes on from NC_045644.1 coordinate 7,161,067, forward strand.
GCAGGAATGGATGTGCTGCCACATTCCAGCACTGCTGCAGCGAGGGGATCTTGCTGACCAGACTCAGTGACTGTAACACTTTCCAAACCCCAAATTGCCCAAAGTCACGTGTCTGTCTGTGTGTTCCTGTATAATTAATGCAGTTTAATGGGAGTGAATTACACAAAATAATCTTTGCAAGTAAATCCGTGTCCTACAGCTTCATGGGGTTTTTTTTGCCTGTTTAAATTAATTACACCCTTGAAACTCGCTCTCCTGAAGTTTATAACCTTCTGTTTCTCCCTCATCAGGGTTATTTATCTCATGATTAGACTGTTTGCTTTGCAGTATATAACTCACTGAAAGGCTGGGAACATGTTTTCCGTAGTTACTCGAATTTCAAGTCAATGCACTTCCTCACACACTTTAATGTGTAAGAAGTCGTCTGCACATCATCTCAAAGTTTCACCCAAATTTTAGACAATGCATTTACTGCAGTATTTACTAAAAAAAACCTGTGAAGCTTATGAGAAATATAGGCTTTATAGTCAAATAGTAATGTCAAAATCAGTGTTATTTGATCTTCTTATACAAAAACATAATGTGAAAAAGTGAGATTTTACCCAAAATATTACAGATGGTACTTGGTGCCCATGAAATTCCTGAAGAACAAAGGATTAAAACCATGGAAAGAGTGGCCAATGAGGGAAGATTTTTTTCTTAAAGCTATGAATAAGGAGATAGAAGTGTACACAAAGGCTTGAAGAGTGTAAACACTACAGAGGGAAAGGAATTCTTTCTGATTATCTAGAGGGCTATAACTTGGATATAATGGGAGAAAATTAAACAAAGGAAAACAAAGTTAGAGCACTGGAGAAGTTTGCAACTGTGAGGTGAATTACCCAATTCCCAGTGTCTGTGTAACAAAAACCCAGTCAGCTAGATCACTCAAAGCTTACCTTTAAAAGTGCACAGAATTCTGTCTCCGGAGCTTTGCATTTGCAAACTGTGATCAGGCAGTTTGGGGCATCTCCAGAAACACGTGTGCAGAGTGATGGGTGTTGGTGAGGCCAGGCTGGCACAGGGCTTTAACCAGTTGGTCTGTACCAGCACAGGAGTTATCCAGCCCAAAGCCAACCTGGGATTCTGGCCCAGAAAACAGTCCTTAGAAAAGAATGCTGAGCTGATAGAGGAAAGGGCAAAACGACCTTACAGGTTTCTGTGGTTCTGCACAGGAAGCAGCACTGGCCTTACAGTGAGAATTTACTCCAGACCTGGGCTTTGAAGCTTTAAAAGAAACTGTGAAGAAAGTAAAAGCCAATTTTAATTAGCTGATTAGACTGTAACAAATCCTTTAAATATGTTATTTGAATTTTTAAAGGGTTTTTTGTTGTAATTATCTATTGAATATTCTTAAGCAGGCAATTATTTTGCTGTATTAATTTTTCGTATAGGCAAATAAAGAGTTTATTTTTCTGCCTTAGCAGTTCTGTATTTTATTTCAAACCAAAATTGTAGTAAATCTGCATTTAAATCCCAGGTAAGGAAAGGGTAGTGTGCGCGAATTGCCACTGTACGGTGTGCTCAGCTACACAGTAGGCATTACAGATTGTACAGACGTGGGGCTGTAAACAGCTTTCATGCAACATCATCTATCATGCCATGGTCGGTTACCTCACCATCATGTTATTTTATGCTTCCTGAGCCCTAAACCACCAAAGGTTGCCCACTGCTCGGGAGCTGCGCTGATGCCTGATCGCATGAAGTAATGAATGCTCAGCCAAGTGGATATTGTTTCTGCTTGTGCACTGCTGTAATTTGTTTATCTGTCTAAAGATTATGCAGTTGAAAATCCACAATTTTATGCTGCCTTTGTAAATTATCAAGTCGCTTTTGATGAATGTATCCCCACTTCCGATGCTGGTGGCATTATGATCTTGAAATATTGGAAAGTGCTCATGCATACAATGCAGAAGGTTATGTTTTTATATTTTTGGCAGGCAACCGTGCTATAAAGTAAATCTGACCTTAAGCTTCCTTACTGCATTAAAGATAATTCAGTTTTAACTTTATAGTCCTAAATGCTACTGTTTATATAAAGTTATTGCCCAGTCAAACTTGACTGATTACAGATGGGAAAGTCTTGACTGTTTCATACAAAATAAATTAGTATTGCCAACTAGTTTAAAGCACATCTATGATTGTATTAGAGACTGGAGAGTGTGCAGATTGCAGACTTAATTAGCTTATAGAATTAGCATAATAAGAAATTGTCTTGTATGGCAAAGTGTTTGTATTTATTCCTGAAGTGCACTGTTAGAGATTCAAAACAGACCCTCCAAATCACGTTTATTGCAAACGGCAGAAAGATGAGTACATTTTATTGTTCATTAAGCTACAAATGCTAAAGAAGTCGGTGTGTGAGAGTAAAGTTCGACGTGGAACAAAATGAAAGCAATTCATAATAGAGACTGGGAGGAATGTCATCTTTCATTTGCTGATTTTCTTAAAATCACTGAATGCTTTTTTTTCAGATGAAGAAATTTATCTCAGAGAAATTGTTAGAGATTATATTCATAACCTGAAAATAATCCTTCATCTCTCTGAACATTTAAAATCCCCTATATGATGAAATCAAATGCTCTTATAAGGCAATGTGGATTGCATTTAATTCAGAGAACAACATTTATCACACCTAACTCAATGAAAATTGTGTGTTGTTCTTAAAAACGGACTGGTCAAATGTGCCAGCTGCATTTTGCAACAGAAGCCTGGAATGCAGCTACCAAGGAGTCCCTCATTCCCCCAGCCCGGCGTCAGCCATGAACATTTCCCAAGGCTGCAGCGCAGGGAGGAGGTGCAGAGAGATCAGGAGTTCTGTTCTGAGGGCAAACTGCACAAATTGCTGCATAAACTGCACAAAAATTACCACATAAACTGCACAAAAATTACTGCAGGTAGGACTGGGCATAAAAGTTCATTTTACACAGACTTTCTTTGGAGAAGCCAAGCAAAGATGTGTTAATATCACCTCATTCAGAAAGTGGTTTGACCTATTTGCAGAATATTTCTATGCTTCTTTCTGTTTCTGTAATCTGGAGAATTCTTGGACTGACTAGTGTTTTGTTGTGTTCTGGTTTTTTTTAACTAGTCAGAAAACGATGAGAAGATAGTAATATATGACCACATTGGGCCAAATGTCTGCATGGGGGATCACAAGGTAATTAAACATTTTAGTATTGTATCTTCTAAGTTTTTATTAAGAAGGAGAATGTATGCAGTGGTTTCTGTTAATTTTAAATAGGTTATATCTCTGCCCTATTTTTAAGGTAATGCCTTGAAAATGTTTCAAAGTTGAATTCAACTGAAATCAGCCAGTGTATCAGAGTAGCTGCTTGTATGGAAATCAAATAAAGAACGGGATGATGGGCACTAGGAATGGAAGCAGGATACAGTGCAAGCAAAGAAGAGCCATCTGTGCACTTAAAACTGTCCTAAAACAAAAGTAATTTCATTGGGTTATCAGAGATGCTTCTAAATCTTAGCTTCAGTTAGGTTGGTGCCTAGGTGCTTATTAGAAAAAGAACATACTGGTAGTTCCATATTCAAACAGCAACTGATAAAAAGAATATAGGAAAAGGACATAAAATTACATAAATAGCTGATGTTAAAAATAATAAAAATACCTGAAATTTACAATCTTCTCTGCTGAAGATACCGGATGGAAAGCTAAGTTAGAAATAACTCAAAACAGAGTATTTACTTTCTTAGAAAAAAGCCAGTTGAGGAGTAGGAGGAAACCTCTGAAAGCCCATCTAAAATCAGCACTGAGGCTCCTGAATGATAATGCAGAGAGGGATAGTGGGTAATTACACGTGTGTGTGCACACATAAATCCAGACTCACAAATACATACCCCTGTTTACTTCCATGGGCAGAGTTCTTGTGAAACAGAGCATTATCTTCTAAGGAAGAATGCACTTAAGGCATTGGTCCAGAAACAGCCCAATCAGGTTTTAAAATACAGAAGTTTACTAACTTACCCAGTAAATTAAAAGTTCAGTGTGTCAGCACCGGGACAGCCAGTCCAGAAACAGTAATTTTTGTTTCCTTTGTCACCAAAGTGGCATGGCACTTCCAGTGGAGCTGATTCTGTGACAGAAGGGAGATGTGTGTGGGACCTGATTCTCTTCCCACAGAAATCAGTGGAAAATTGTCCCTTAGATTTCAGTGGGAGCAGAAATCTGTGAGGAGATTATGTAATTTAGATAGATTAATTCAAAAACTTATTGCACCATTTTGTTGTGTTTGCTACTGACTGACTGTAAAAAAAAAAAAAAAAAAAGTGTCTATTTCAAACGTGTAACTTCTATTTTTCCCTAACTTGCTGCAGCCTGTGTTCCTGTCCTTTCGAATAGCTGCTGGGGCAGGTAAACCTATTGCAAATGTGCACAAGTGTTGTGTCGTGCAGTGATGTGGTGGTAAATATCATCTTTTTCCTTTACGTTTATATTTTCTACATCATTTCCCCTGTGTTTATCTTTCTTTTTAAAAAAATGCCAATTCTGCAACAGGAAAAAGATGCCTACGAAGTGAGAAGATTTTCCGTGAAACCACCCTGTAGGAGGGAAGGCAGCACCCGAAATCCATAATCCCAACAGCTGTATTGATCAATCCAGTCCCGAGTGCCACATTTTTAGACTGCTGATCGTACACTATGCTTCAGCATCTGGACTCTGTTCGAGAGAAGCCTCACATACCTCACTGTCTTGTATGTTCATGTGACATCAAGTAGAAATGTGGAATTATTTTTTATATATATGTCACAGTTCTGTTGCCAAAACTCTAAATAGACAGCAGAGATGTTATGTATTTTAGATTTCACGACTTTCAACTTTTAATAAGTGTTTGTCAATGTGGAAAAGCTATTTCAGCATATTATAAACTTTTAAAGGTATCATGCCTAACATTATATATCTTTACCACTTTGGGGTTTTGTACATTGGATTGTATAGATAGAGATATTGATGGTTTTAAATGGTATTTTCTTTGTTGACCAAGGCTTATGGTTTGTGTTTTAGTTTTAGTATTTTGTTTTTCATTTTTATAACTTTTTTCTCATTTTATTTACTATACTGCCATGTTACATGGTTTTTGAATCACACAGCAGCTGCTTTCTATACATACATATATATGTGTGTGTATATATATATGTATGTATGTGTATATATACACAGATATATAAATAATTTATAAACCTGACCAAACTTACGCTAAATATACTTTCCAATATGAATGCTTGAGAGTGCCATATCAGCAGTTAGTGTTGGAGTCTTAGCAGGTTTAGTTAAGTGTACATTGACAACCAACATTTATATAATAAATAATATATAGCAGTGCCATCCTGGATACAGATATATAGCATACTATATAGCACATATATTAGCAGTTTCACTTTGTTACTCCTATAATCCCTTCTTTCTATGTAATATTAAGGATTGAATGTGAAGTTCTTAGCTAGGTTTGGGTGTAACTTTCCAGAATTTTGTAAACTGTTTTTGTCCGTCTTTTGTTACTGTTTTTTGGTGCCAAGTATTCTATATTGAAACAATAACAACACGGGAGAAGAAAAATATAGTCTGCTTCAAGTAGCAACTATATTGGACACAGACTGTATTTATACAGTGTTAAAGGAAAAAAAAAAAAAAAACAACAACCCAACTGTAAATTTTCCTGGTTAGTAGCTCAGTGCAGCCTACAATATAGTCTTGTTACAGACATTTTTCTCCCACCACTAAATACAACATTAAAAGGTGATTAGGGAGTCTGTTGATGAAACACAAATGTATGTTTTATTGATTTAATTTAGAACACTACAGAGTTCATGGACTGCGTGATGGCATTAGATTGATGCTTGATTTTGGTATAAATCACTACCACTGAAAATGATTTGATGTCCGCTTGCAGAGTGTTTTCTCAACAGCACAACCCGGTTTATATCAAGTATCGTTGCCCAAAGGGTGTCTGCAGCTCTGTATTGTTATTGTGCCATGTTGCATTATAACCACACAGTAATTCTATTTAAGCAAACTCAACTCATGATAACTTTGAAGGCCTTTAGAAATGAGTACTCTGGTTCTCAAGCAATAAAACTAATCATGGTGAACACGGCTGTGTCTGCCCCTTTAATTTGGGCATTGGGGATTACAGGGAAATTATTAAATTGTCACATTTCTTATTAGTGAGATACCTGTTAATCTCCTGCCAATTAAGAAGGTTATTTTTCACATGAAAACCTGTATGATAGGATGCAGTTCTGGTGTTAATCGAATCACAATACAAACCGAGGGAAAGGCACTGAGGATCTGCTGTGGGAGCGCTGACGTACGGAGGGGATGCAGCTTCACGAGCTGTTCACGAGATGCCAGTCCCCAGCGGGTCAGGAAATGTGCCACCATAAACTCCTTCGTGATTACCTCAAGTTTCAGAAAAAAACTCCGCAGCCTTTTTCAGCTGGGACCGAAGCCTCGTGTGCAGATGAACTGGCTGGAGCCGGGAGCCGCGGGGCCGTCCGGGGCCCGAACCCCTCCGGGGGCGCAGGAGCTGCTGAGAGCGCCCCGAACGGAACCTCTTTCGGTTTCGAAACGCAGCTTTCGCATTTAAAACAGCCCCGGAGGTGTATCCGGGGCTCGTGGGGAGCCGGGCCGGGCCGATCCCGGCGGACACGCCGCTGTAGCCCCGGGAGGGCCGAGAAGCGACGGGCTCTGGCTGTGGCCCGGGCCCGGGCCGGGTCCTGCCGAGTCCCCTCGCCGGGCGCTGCCGACGGGCAGCTGGTCCAGCGGAGCCGCCTTGTCCCGTAACGCGGGGCCACCACCGAGCCTGTTTCGTTCAACAACTGCGGGAAGGGGCAGGTGGGAAGGACTGGGCTCCAACGCAGGTGTTTTTATCCAGCCATTTCCCCTCAGGAGCCCGGTCCCAGCGCCCCGGCTCAGCGTGCTCACAGCCGGGCGAAGATTAATCGCTAAACTCGATTCACTCCCTCCGTAAGCGCGGCACAACCGAGCGCGGCCACGGTCACTGCGTAGGGACCTGCGGGACCCCCCGCCCTCCCCGGGAGCTGCCCCGGCAGGAGCGCACGGGAATCAATCACAGCGAGCGGCGGCACCGGGACCGGAGGTGCTCCGCGGGGGATGCCCCGACCCCCGCCCGGAGGGGCGCGGAGCGCCAGCGGCGGCGTCCGAACAACGCCGGAGCGGGGACCGGGCCAGGCCCCGCCGCTCCGAGCCCCTTCCCACCGACGCGGGCCCGTGTCGTGCCTCGACGTGCGCGGCATCTGCGCGGGGGGTGATGGCACATCCTCGGGAGCGCGGACAGAGGCGGCCGGGCCGCGTTCCTCCGCTGTGCGGATGGCGGATGCGGGACCGGGCCCCGTAACTGCCCGGGGAGCCGTCACGGCCCCGTCCCGCCGCGCCGGGGTCCGTGTCCCTGCGCTGGTTGCCGGGCAGGGGCAGCGGGGCCGCCCGCGGTGCGGCCGCTGCCTTTGCTCGGACTGCTAAGCCGTAGCTGAGACACGGAAAGAAAGGAACGTCTCGTTCACAGACAAAAAAAAAAGCACCTTGACGGCGCGGGCGGCTCAGACCCACCGGGCCTCGCGTGTGCAGAGGGGACAAACGCGGAGCCTCGGCGGCCGGTTCGGGCACGGGCGCGCCCGCAGGTGCTGGACCGGGGCCCACGGGCACGTCCCGGGATCCCGGCGGGAAGCGGCGGGAGGGCGGAGGAGCTCACAGGCCTCCGCCGCGGATCTCAACGAGTTCGGGTCTTTGCAGCGACCGGTTCCCGGGCAGCACCGAGGGACGTGTCCCGGCCTCCTCCTCTCCTCCCCAGACCAGACCCCATCCCCCGCCCGCCGCGCTCTGGGACCCAGGGACCGGTGCTCCCGGCAGGTTCGGGCTGCACTTTCAGCCGCGGGTCTCTCCGGGGCTGTCAGGGGGTCCCATAGGGTGGGTTCCCGTGTGCCAGCGACCGCGGCCCCCGGCAGGGGCCAGCAGGCCCAGGGCGCTCCCGGCTCAGCCCGCCAGCCCGACCGCAGCAGCTCCTTTTCCCCCGCGGAGCAGCGCCCAGCCCGGGAGCTGTGGGCACCCTCCAGGAGCGCCGCGGTCCCCGGGCCCCCAAGAGCAGCAGGGCCAGGACTGAGAACGAGAAATGCAGGAAGAAAGTCGCTAAAGAAGAAGCTTGTTAAATAATTTATTGATTTATACAAAGTCTTTCCAACACGTGTGGAGACATTATTTGATCCCAATGTAAAATCAAGTGTCCATTTTTCTCTCGTGCTTTTTTTTTTTGGGCGTTGTTTTTGGTTTTTGGTATTATTAAGCATAAAATCCAGAGGCAGGAGAAGTGAAACCGCCAAAACACTGAGGGACAAGGAGTGAAAGAAAACTGCCGTTTTTACACTAGAAATATACATCACAAAATCTGAAATTTACTATATACAACGTGGCTGAGCTTGGATTTGGAGACCCATAGAAAACGTAACAAAACCTGATTGTTAGGTGCAGGAGACCAGCAGGAAGGCTAAGGGAAAGAGCAGGAACCTTAAAGGGACACAAATAAAACCCAAAAAGTCGGAAAAATTTCTCTGAAATTTACATCGATGAGAAAGAAAATAATTTCATAACTTATTCTGTAAAAAATATATATACATTTCACATACATCTCAGGCTGTACAACACACCACTTCAAACACCCAGCTACACTCGCCCCATTGCGGCCGTCGGCCTCCTGCCCTCACAAGGTGTCCGAGCTGGTGCTGCAGGGGCTGACAAGGGACAGGTTCGTGGATTTGTGCTTTTTCAATAGCCTTGTGATTTTTTCGTCATCTGAGTTGGGGTCCAGGGGCTTGTTGTATTCGTCATCGTCCTCATTGTCCGAGCTCTCCTTCAGCTTCTCCGTCTCCGAGTCGTGCTTCTTCTTCGCCGAGGCCATCTCCGCCGCGTGTCTCTTCCGCCACTTGGTCCGTCTGTTCTGGAACCACACCTGGGCACCGGCAGCGGGCACGGCTTAGGAACGGCCTCGGCCCCGCCGCCGCGCCCGCCCCCACCCGCGGCCGTCCCGTTCTGTCCCGTCCCGTCCCGCAGCGCGGGCCCGCACTGGGCAGGGGGTGGCGGGGCCCCGAGCAGCTCCGGGAGGGGACGCCCCGCTGGGGACACCTGCCCAGCTCTGCGGGGCTGTCGGAGACGGAACTGTGCGGCGGTAAAAGCAGCAGCTTTGCAGAGCAGTTAATTTGGAAACAGGACACGATGGGCAGAAAAATAACTATTTTTGGCTCCCGATGCACCCCAACGCTCAGATGCACATGCAGGCTTTGCTAAAAAATTTGCGGGGTTACATAAGGTAAAGTTGTGCCAGCCGACACGATCCTCGTGGAAAAGTGACCCGCCGAAAGCAATTACCTGCGGGGGGCTTTTTTTTCTGTTTGTTGTTGGGGTGAGCTTTTTAAAATATATTATGTCTGTCTACATTAAATCGTTTGCAGCATAGAGAGCTCTAAAAATTTGCCTAAAATCTATCCGCTACCGAAATATAATTTAAATTCTAAAGGACTTTAAAAAAATCCCTGTACTGTTGTGCAGTGTTCGTGGTCACTGGCAATTACCGAGACAGCAGAAAGCGGCCGCGGCAGGGAGCGGGAGAGGGGGGAGTCCGCGGGACGGACCTACCTTCACCTGGCTCTCGGTCATCCCCAGGGAGTAGGCGAGCCGAGCGCGCTCCGGTCCTGCCAAGTATTTCGTCTGTTCGAAGGTCTTCTCTAATGCAAATATCTGCTGCCCAGAGAAAGTCGGTCGAGAGTGTTTCTTCTTGCCGTCCTTGTCCAAAACCATCCCTGTCTGAGCTAAAAGCGAAGGAGAAAGAGCTGCGTCAGGGACGGGCTCTGCACCGCTCCCGGCCCAGAACCGGGCCCCGCCTGGCGCTGCAGGGGAGCGGCCGCTTCGAGTGTCCGCCAGCCCTAGAGCGGGGCTCGGTGCGGGACACGCCGGGGGCCGCGGGGGCCGACCGACCGGCACCGGGCCTTCCTGCCGAGCGCCATGCCCGCTGCCTCGCTGGGCCGCCCGCCCCGTCCACCGCGCCCGCCCGCGGCATGGGGCCACCCCGGCTCCGCACCCCAGGCCACCTGCTCCCCGCACCCCGACAGAACCGGCCGCACTTACCGGGACAGGCGAGCCGGGGGTCTCTCCAGGGAGAGCCTTGCACCACTCCCGGCCAGAAAATGGGCGGCCGCCCCGGCAGCTCCGCCAGGGGTTTCGGGTAGCGGGAGACGGCGGCGGGGCTGAAGTACATCCCGGCCGAGGCCGCCAGCCCGTTGATGCGGGGCAGCCCACCCAGCAGGTTGCTGGCGCTGCCCACGGGCCGCCCCAGGATGTCGCTTATTCCGTGCGGTGTCCCCAAGGGGAGTTGCGTGTTGAGTCCGCCCAGGGCCGGCGCCTTGAAGCCGGAGGGGTTCTGCAGGGCGTAGGGGAAGAGGGAGGTCTTCATCTCGGCCATGTTGTGCAGCGCGGCCAGCGGCGCACTGCTGAGGACGAACGCGCTCTGGCGATTAGCATCCATCTGCCCCACCGCTAACATCTGCGGGCATCAGCGAGCGCGGCTCCCTCCCAGCCGCGCCGCGGCCGCTCCGCTGGAGCCCCGCGCCGCGGGAGCGTGGCCGCGGGCGGGACGGGCTCCTCGCCGCTCGCAGGATCTCAGCAAGTACCGAAGTTTGCCGGGAGCAGGAAAACTCCGGCGCTTCCCCGGCCGCGGCTCGGCGGCGCGCGCCGCCAACGTCCAGGCTGGAAAGCGGCGAAAGCCGAGCAGGGGCACCGCGGGAGTCCCGGGAGGAAGAGCCCCCGCGGCGGCGCGCCCCGGCGGGCTGCGGGCCCTGCGCTCCGCGCGCGATCCGGCGGGAGGGGGTGCGGGACCGGCGGCTCCGCGCGTGGCCCCGGCCGCGTGTCCGGCGGCGGCGGGCACGCTCCGCGCCCTCCCCGCGCGCAGATAACCGCGCGGGCACCTGCGCGCCCCGCGCCCATTGGGCGGCCGCCGCCCCGCGCCGCCGCCACCGCCCAATCGGAGGGCGGCGCGCGCCCCCACCCAGACACGTCACGGCCGGGCCGGGCGAGCGCGCGGGGCCGCACGTGGCGGGGCCGCGCCCGACGGGACCCCCGAGGGGACCCCGGGGAGACCCCCAGCCCCGCAGCACCGGGCGGCGGCACCCGGCTCTGAACGCGGAGCGGCTCCGGGCAGCGGCCGCGGGGCCCGCCGAGCGCAGCTCGGGGCGGGGTCCGGCGGCTGCGCTGCCCCGCGGCACTGGGCGGGAGGCGCTGCGCGGGAATGCCCGGCTCGATCGCTGTTCTGTCGCGTAATCGGCTCCGTCTTCAGCTGCGGGGCGGCCGTTCCCTCGCATAAGAGTCCACGTTTAAAGCGGTTCTAAGAAATGGTCTTATGCCCTGGGAATAATTGGTTTGTTCAACTTTGTTGCCTGTTCTGAAACCCGCTGGCCTCGGAGAGGGCTTCCCTCCCTCGTTCCGAGACGCGACGGAGGTTTTTAAAGGAAGAAAACCTGCTGTTACATCATAGCGGAACGAAGCTCGTTCGCGCGAATATAATGACCACAGATATTCGTAATCGAAAGTATGATTAATTGTCAAGAAAAGAAGAATTCGGATTTGAGAGTTTTATAGAAAATAATTCCGGAAACGGGGCTTATAGCACGTTCTCCGCCTTAGAACTGCTTTCTCCTACAAGTCTGATGCGTTGTTAACCAAGGAAAACACCAACAAGCGGGGAGTTAAAACTTTTCCGAATGTTCACAAAGTAAACAAGACTGGACTTGATAATATCAGAACAATTATTCAAACGCGTGGTCCTTTGGATGTGGTTATGTCTGTCATCAGAATCGTTTACAGGTGAACAGGGTTTCGTTTAACCTGTAACCGTAATGTCAGTGTAAGTTTAGGAAGTAATTATTCGGGCTCAGTCAATGGTCTTTGTTTTCAGCCGCTGGAATTACGGGATGTAACAGTCCGTGCGTCTTGTTTTGCGCATCTTTGTAAATAACTTGCCGTACAAACGTGAGATTAAAAACGACGCTGCGCTATAGAAGGTTTGATAAACGACTTCATTGTTTCTCCCTCCGTCTGTTGCAAACAGCAGCAGCGCAGGGAGCAGTCACAGTGTATCGGGTTCCCGGTAGAGCCCCATTAGCTCTGTCCAGGCTCGTTTCCGCGCCGCCTGCGTGCGTTGGGAAGGGGGTGGCGATGCCACCTGCTCCCTCCGCCCCCGGCGCGGCTCCGGCTCACGGCGCCGTTGGAAGCTGCTGGAGGCGGCCCCGGCGGGGCTGACTGGCCCTCCCGGAGGGCCACGGGCCCGCCCGGAGAGTGGGCCGCCAGCCCGCGGCTCCGCTCGGTCTCCGCCTGCCCGCACAGGCCGCCGGGTTCGCCCGCGTCCAGCCGCCCTGCCCGCACCGGTGCGGTGCTTCGGACCAGCGGCGCCTCCACCCGCCGAGCCCGCAGGTGTTGCGCCTTGAGTGGGGGCCCCGCAGCGCTGACCGGCTCGGCTCGGCTCACGGGAGGGACGCCTCCATCCCCGCCCGGGCAGGGGCCGGGCGCTGATCCAGACAGCCGGCAGCCGCTCACCGAGGAGGGGACAAGTAGGGACGCCGCTGCCTTGGCGGGACCGATGGAACGAGGTAAGAGCGCGGCCTCCGCCGTCCGTGCTGCGGTCGGGCGACATCGACCCCCGGCCGCCCCGACGGGCTTGCTCACCGCCGGTAGCGGAGGGAAGTGGCGGAGCGCAGGTCCCGCCTGCCTCCTGCTCCCCCGGGACACCCGAAAGTGCCTGTGTCTGTGTGTCGCCGCCGCCCCGCTCCCGCAGGTTTCTCAGCTTTGGCCACAGCCGGGAGCGCGCAGACACCCGACGCGCGTCAACCCCGGCGGCCTCCGGACCTCGGCGGCCGGTTGCCCTGCGGGGGCCGCAGCCCCGGGACCCCGGTCCACTCGGCGTGCTGGTCCCGGGGACAGAGCCAAAGCCTCCCGCCCCGTCTAAAGGCGCGCTCGGAGGCCGGTTGGCAATTTGTATCTGTCATCAGTGACGCTTCTTGCGTTTGTCCTGTTCATTGACTTTCCCGAAATTTCATACCACTTTTTTCCAAGTGGAAATATGTGGGGTTTATCTCTGCAGACCTCCCGGCGTGATAAATCTGCTTTTGTATCTGGTCTTCCCATGCGGTGTGGCACCGAAGGAGGAAGCCGCGGGCAGGCATCGCCCGGTATCTCCGGCTCCGCGCCCCCGGCAGTCACCTCCCGCCCCGCTGCTCCCTCTCCCCGATGCCGCCGGGTCCCAGGCGCTGCCAGGCTGCTCCGGTTCCAAGCACTCCCTAACCCTTAAGCAATCCCCGTTCTGGCGGCAGAGCCCGTGACCCTCGGGGACGTCGCAGCGGCCGGGCAGCCTCCGGGGCCACGGCACCGTCCGCTACGCGAGCCCTGGCGCCGCCGGAGCCGCGCCCAGCAGCCGCTGCTCTCGCAGCGGAGAGGTGCCCTCGGTAAAATAAGCCGGGGCTCCCGTCCCCAGGAGGCAGCGGCTCAGCGGGTGCCGGAGCGCTCGCTGTCCCCGGTGCTGCCGAGCCCGCTGCCCGCGGCCGAGCCCGCCTTGGCAGAGGAGTTTCTCGAGCGGACATAAACCAGCCCGAGGCGTTTGCGAGGGCCGGTGCGGGCGCTCTCCCGGCTCAGTGCGGCAGCGCTGCAGCCCCGCCGGGGCAGTTCGGGTCGCTGCTTTCGGGAGGCTCATTTCGGCGGAGCAGAACAGGGCCGAGCCGCGGGCAGCGCCGGGCCGGGCCCCGCCGCCCCCCGCGCCCTCCGGCCCGGCCCGGCTTCGCCCGCCGCCGCTCCCCGGCGGCGCCCCCTGGCGGCCCCGGGCGCGGGGCCCGGTATGCGGCGCGGTTCGTCCGCGGTGCGCTGTCCCCGAACTGCCCGGCTCCATCTCGCTGTCCCCGAACTGCCCGGCTCCATCTCGCTGTCCCCGAACTGCCCGGCTCCATCTCGCTGTCCCCGAACTGCCCGGCTCCATCTCGCTACCCCTGCATTGCCCGGCTCCATCTCGCTGTCCCCGAACTGCCCGGCTCCATCTCGCTACCCCGGAACTGCCCAGCTCCATCTGGCTTCCTCCGAACTGCCTGGCTCCATCTCGCTCCCCCTGCACTACCCGGTTCCATCTCGCTCGCCCGGCCGTGCCCGGTCCCGCCGTTGTTCCCCGTCCCGGGTGTGCCGTGGCAGCGGTGAGACGGGACGGAGGGGCCGCGGCGCTGCCCCGGCGTGGTGCCGGAGTCGGGCCGTGGCGGGGGAGACCCGCGGCACTGACGGACGCGCCGGGCGAGGTTCCAGGCGGGGCAGGGGACGAGTTTCCACCGTTTAAAGTTAATGAGCGTTTTGATTTGCTCGTGACATGAGTAACATTTCCTACAAATGACATAGAAACAAAACTGAAATTACTAACACCAAATTCGGCTGGGACCAAGGCATTCCAGCATCCTCAGAAAGGAGTATTGCAGGATGTAGACCAGTATTAAATGCTACAGTACAAATAACCTCAGACAAGTTCTGTTTAATCTTCTGGTACTTGTTTTTGTCATGCATGCAGCCAAAGTACCTTTTCTTGGAGCTTCTGTGCAGCTGAAAATGTCTGAGAGGCTGTGGACTAAACGAAAATAAACCACGAGTAAGAATACTTTTTGGTTTAGTTTTATTGGGTGTAAATGCATGTGCTTTCTGTCTCATTTTATGACTACAGGGAAGTCAGATGCGCAGTACATGAAAGCATTCCCCGGTGTATTGTACTTTATTGCAAAGTGCAGCCGTGAAGTCCATGTGAAACCAGAGTGACTGAGGGAGTGGGAGCTCAGAGCAGCTCTCCACACGGGCTTTCTTTCCCGAGTTATTCTGCTGCTGGTGGAGGTAGGAGTGGAGGAGGGAGGGAAATTGTATTGTTGCATGGAATTAGAGTGTTAGTGACAAGAGAGCAGTAAAATCCATGTCCTAGCCCTGTGATGATGCTATCTGCCTGTGTTCCTGACAACACGGATGCTGCTTCTTCACAGCACACCTAAAGGAGATCCTTGTGTTTAAAAATGAGGGGTATTTTGATCTAATAATGCAGTCACTAGAAAACAAAGTCATTTTAGACTAGATGATCTTTGTTGAAACATCCTCACAGGATGATGTATGTTCTGGGAAAGGCCATATTTAATATTTTTCATTATTATCCTTGGCACAAAAAGTAGGAATATGCTAATGGTGCAGAGCTGAGAGTCCTCATCAGTCTGGTGTAGCATACGAGAGAAACCGGGTGACCTTGAGAACAGTGTAACAGAAATGTGAAGAAATCTAAAAATGCAAAAATGAAGTTATTGCCTTAGGGTGCAGTATAATTATATTATTGTACTTAGGACAAAGTGCAAAACAACATTTCATACAGCTGTGGTAGAATTCGGAGTCTCACTTTTAGGAGAGAGATTTGTGGATTTTTTTCTTCCCCATGGGCTTGAAATTGCAGAGAACAGAAATTCTGTACCGGTGCATGCCCAGCCATCTTGGCAGGGCTGACTATTTACATACTTGTCCTGGGTCTGCTTGAAGTGGCAGACTAGGGTGAAGTTCAAGACAGATGAAGAAAAACAGGTACCAAGAGATCAGGTATAAGAATCTGCAAAATCCTTTCTCTTTCAAAATCCCATTTTCTGTTTCCCCTTGTTAGTCTGCCAGGCAGAGGCAGCAAAGGCCCAGGGTACCAGGCAGGTTCCTGCTGGAGTGGGTCATTCCTGTCTGCAGATGGAGCAGGTCTTTGGTTTCAAGGTTTGTTGAGCTCCCAGCAGAGGATGCTGTGGCTGAGGGCAAAGTGATGTCTTCCATAAAATCAACCTGTAAGAGGATAAAAAGCTTTCCCATGGGCTGATCTGCCTGCAGCACATTTGCTGTAGGCAGCATAGTTAGTTCAGTTTAGTTAGTTCAGTTCATTAGTTTGCCACCAAACCACCTGAGTTTTATGACACTTTCAGAAAGCCGAGGAATGCACATATGGTCTGTGTTCCTGAATTGTTATCCCCTTCCTGAAAGGTGTGTGTTTGCTGCAGTGGAAGCAGGGGCAGAGGTCAGTGGGGCTGGCAGGAGCCCCACCACTGCACCACGGAGGGCAGAGCAGGGACAGGATGAGCCTCACCCGAGGGATGCAGCAATCCAGGCTGGACTAAATGCAGTGCTGTTTTCTCTGGGCTGTCCCCTGAGCACAGTAAAGTGAGCCACGTTACTCTGGCGCTGCTGTGACTTCAGCGCAGTCAACTCGTTCATCCAATTGCCTCCGTCAAAAATCACAGGTTTCTCTCAGGGCCACCTGTGAAAGATGATGGATTGGTCGTTGGTACGAAGCAGAATTCAGGATGATGATATGCTGGGGGTTGTCTGTACCCAAAAGCTGAGAGGGAAGATGATGTCATGGAGAACAACCACTTTTCTATCCCTTCTTTATGACAAATTAATTCCTGAAATCACAAGCAATAGTTTCTTGTCATATGGCTTCCTTTTGGCTGACAAGTTTTGCAGGCTTTTTATGGTTTGCCTGTTGCAAATGAACAGTTGTGGCTGTATAAAGGGATTGTTTGATTTAAGTTTTCATAGCTTAACAAAAGAGCTCAACATAAAGCTGCCAAACCAGATTTTTTTTTTCCAAGCTCCTCTTGGCACATTTTTATGTAAAAGTTGGATCTTCTTTTTCCGTTTCTAACCTGTGCCCTTCTTGGGAAGTTAACTTCACCTTTTAGTGCTTTTTAGAAAGAACAAAAGCAAAAGGTTTAGCATGTATTACAACCTTGTGCCTTTTTAAGGCTTTAATCTCATTATTGGGGTTGAGAGAGAGCTATATATAAAAATCCTATCAAAATAACTTATTCCTGCTGAAGATTGGGTGTGATTTTGAAGGCATCATGAGGAAGTTTTCAACACCTCTGTGTGAATTGGTCTGCTTTGGATTTTAAGCCACAAGTTTTTGAACATCTGGAAAAACATGAATTCTGTTTAAGGAAAGTTTTTGTCATGTCAGAATTACCACTCATTGCTGTAAATATGGTCATTGAAGGAAAATAGCATGGACATAATTTTATATATATTTTTAGGGCCAGAAATTAGGCGGTATTTTTGCAGGTGATACTTCTGAGAGATTAAAGGTAAACAGTTGTCAGCATTAGTTTTGTTCTCTCTGTTGTATATCATGACAGGCACTCTTGAGAAGGACGTGGTAGGCAGGGGTTATTTTTTTTCCTTTATGTCCTTTGGCTATTAGCACTTCTAGAGCCAGGCCAAACTGCTATATACAAAAATGAAAGGCTTTTCCTACCCCAGTGGATCTAGGGGCCAGTCGGTGGTGGATGGAATTGCTGGTGCAGTTTCCACCAGATGACTGGTGTTGCTGAAATTCCTGGGACTTTTATTTTTTTTTTTCCCTGTCTGGAAACCGTGATTTACCTGTTGCTTTTCTTCTGCCAATAGCTTAGATTGTTGTTTGTATTAAGAGCATTGACTTCTTAAGTCACCTCAGACCAAGCCACCCACCAACCCTCTCTCCCTTCTCCAAGGTTGCTCTTTTCCTACTTGTCTCCACTCTAATAGTTTATCCTTTTAATGAGAGAAGGCTACAAGTTATTCTTTCTAAGTGAGATAAGTCCTTGTGAGCTCTATTTTGTCTCCCCAAGTCTGGGAAATCGTTTGCCCTTATTTGTATTAAACAGATGTATATACTTTACCGCAAGTCATTAGTGCTATAAAGAGATTGCTTCCTATTGATAGCCTGGATGGGGGAATTCAGGAGTAAATTGCCAATAAATAAAGAGTGTACTTGTAAGCACTATTGATTCTCTCTGAGCCACAGAGAAATGTTTTGTTAGTAAAACTCTTCCTGAATGTGCAAGTGAGGTTAAAAAAAAAAAGTAATTAGGGATTACTGAAAGCAAGGTGAGGGGAATGGGGGATGATGTGGGGTGAGAAGCTTACATCATTCTTCTTTGAAGGGTACAGTTTGTAAAGACAGCTGCTAAAAACGTGGCAGTTCTTCCAGACACCCTCAGAAATCCTGGAGGCAATCCTTAGAAAATTGAAGGGTCAGCACAGTATTTCTTTCATGTGACATATAACTGCAGAGCGGTAGGAGAGTTTCCCAAATCATCATGATAGGAAATGAAAGCATTATTTGCATAGGAAATGGAATATTGGTGGGATTCAAATTCCTTTCATGTTGTCTGTGTTTTGCAACAGTTCAGAAATTGCTTTTCTGAACTGTTTGAGGAATGTTTTAACATATGCTGGCAGACAGACATTAGGAGCCAATTCAGGAGCAGGTAGGAAGAGTACAGGTGTGGTTCTGAAGGACAGCAGAGTCCTTCCACTGGGAGCTGGAAGAACAGCAAACTATTCAGGTCCATGACTGCTGTAACTATGGGACTTGCTCTGCCATATATGTTTCTTCCATATTCATCCAGCTTGCTGAAGATCAGTGTTATTTACAGAGCTGTCTTCCTAGAAAGACAACAGGACAGAACTGGATGGACAGCAGGACAAAGCTGCTGTGGTGTTCTCTGTGAAACCATGGTCAGTGGTACAGTTCCCATCATCTACAGTGCACAGATTCCATGATGGAATCGATATTTGTAAACTGACAGGCCATTTCTTTAAGAGTGTCTCAACAGAATAATGGATTATAATCTCACTTAATCTTTGGCAAACCTTTTAATTGTGGTTGATTGGAAGATTCTCCTGGTGATCTGCTGGTCTTCCTCACTGTTATTTGAAGAAGACACAAAACACTGATAAATGGTGGGCATACATCAATCATTTAGTTCTGTTAGACACAATTTTGGAATTACCTTGAATGTCCATAAGTAGATCAGATAAATAACATTCATTTTACGTTGTTATTCTTATTAAAAAAAAAGGGTTTATTGGACTGTTGTACATTAAAGTTATCCTACATCTTCAGGAAACTGATTTCTTCAGACTAAAACAACGGTATGAATTCAGAAAGTTTCAAGTTATATGACAAATTTATCACATGCTGCTTTCTTTATGTGTTTTGTTTATGTGTTTTTCCTCACCATTAAGACAAATTAAATGTGAATGTATTTAAGAAATTATATGCTATCTGTAGGGTGTTTTGGTTGGTTGGTTGATTGATTGTGTTTTGGATTTTCTTTCTTTTGTTTTGTTTAAACACTTACCTTATGTTTTGTTCTGAAAAGCTCTTACAAAATTCATTACCTCTTCTCCCCTCGGGTTTTATCTACTTTTCTAGATACCTTTCCTTCTATCTTTCTTTGTTTCCATAATCAGTGATGATGTTATTTAGGTTTTCTTTGGGAGATATGTTATATTTATTCCACAGATATTTAAAAATTAACAAAGAATGCTTTTTAAAAATCAGTTGTCAAAACACTCAAGAAAAGAACCTTCCTTGGAAACAAAACTGCTTATGCTGTGATTTGCCTTCCTGTGTAACTCTCTTCCATGTTCAGCCAGTCTGCTGAAGTTAGTATTATTTACAGTTGTTTATTGTCTTTCTGGAGAAGACAATAGGACCGAATTGAATTTACACCACCTGAGGGCACTGTAATACTATTTCACTTCGTTTTAAAGAAAAATACAAAAGGGTAGTGTTTGAAATGGTCCCCATTTTCCTTCCTCTTACGGTTACTCTCAACTTCTAGAACAAGCATACCACAGAAATGAATGAAAATCATTGATAAAAAACCGATTTGTTGTTGAAGGCAGGTGTCTTGGAAACAAGGCCATCCTTCTCTCATGGCACTAACATTGTTTCCTAGTGCCCACTGTGAATGATGATAATTTTAAATACAGTGCTATTGTTATTTTAAATGATGTGTTACTAGTGCGGCAGTGGTTATTATATAGAATCACAGAATCACTTACGTTGGAAAAGGCTTCTAAAATCCGGGAGTCCAAACAGTAATCAAGTACCACTGCATCCATCACTAAGCCATTCCCCTGGGATGCAGTTCCAGCTGCTTACATTTGTTGCCTCTGGTCTGGGTGCAGAACAGTGAGGGGCTGGTGTAAAAGCATCCAGTGATGATGCTGCATTCTTGTGCTTACAGTACTTATGCCACTCAGCTGAATCACAGAGCCACTGACTGGGTCGGGTTAGAAGGAACCTCAAAGATCATCCAGTTCCAATGGCAGGGGGTGCCATGGGCAGGGACACCTTCCACTAGACCAGGTTGTTCAAAGAATGTGACAAAGTGAGAAACAGGAGCAGTAAAAAGCTACATGGAATGTCCATACATGGACACTCCTGATGTTTCTTGCTTCCTCTGTCTTGCCATGTTTATGTTCTGTCTCTCGTCTCTTCCTACACTGCCATGTCTGTCTTTTCCTTCTGCTTTCCTGGTTTTTTGTCTGCTCTCAGCAATTTGATTTCACCATCTTGTTATTTTCCCTGCTGGTGTCTGGAGAGGGTCTCCAGGTATAGTTGAATAAGAAGGGCAGGACCGAAGCTTCTCTGCAGGAGGCAGATGTGCTTCCAGACCCCTCAGCTTCAGCACTGCTCAATGTACTGCTCCCTTCTCCCTACTGAACCCTCCCAGTGTATGTTCACTTAAAAGCACATCCTGGAGCCTTTTTGTTCTCTCTGTACAGCATGATACACGGTGAAACCTTCATGTCAGGAACTAGGTAGTATTTATAATTTTGTTAGAATAATAACCAAGTGTGCTTCCACCAGAAAAAAACCTCAAGACTGTACTTTTTTAGTTTTGTCATTTCAGTGATCCAGAAGTACATTCAGGAATAGTTCTATAGGTAATGCATTCTTCAATGACCAATTGACTGACCTAAATAATACTTTTAATTTGTGCATGCTAATTGGATTGACAAAGGAATGCTACTGTTTCTTTTGCACTTGAGGACAGCAGTGAACGAGCTCAACTGGGTTTTACATAAGAGGATTTCTTGATAGTACTAATGGAAAATAGAAAGTTGTGTCAGATAAAGTAGTTTAAAAATACACTGGAATGACTCATTGAGGAATTATCCTGCATTAAAGAAAAATGAAAGTAATTAAAAGAATTAAAAAGCTGCATTTAAACAGAACTCTACCTTTAAAAGGCATGGTATGAAACCTGTATTAGGGACAGGAATTGATATGTAGTTATTTAAAAG
Source organism: Chiroxiphia lanceolata (assembly GCF_009829145.1). NCBI lineage: Eukaryota > Metazoa > Chordata > Aves > Passeriformes > Pipridae > Chiroxiphia > Chiroxiphia lanceolata. Next base: position 7,182,287 of record NC_045644.1, read on the forward strand.
GTCTAAGCTCTTCCAATAAAGCAATTCCAACAAAACAGAAGGAGACAATAATATTCTGTATAACTAGTCCTGTTGGTTTGCATGAGTTAAGTTGTTTTTGTAGATACTTAAGTATCTATAGATACTTAAGCAGTGAGATGAGATTAACGACTTGCAGAGGCTTTCCTTCCTTGAAATCTGATCCGTCCAAGGCATTATTTTCTAACATTAAGGTCATCAATATGAAATACATCCCTGTACTTTGGTTTGAGGCCCTGTGGAAGCAGAGGTACAGAGTTCTCCAGTGCCTGGGGATGCCACAACTGGAGTGCCATTGCCTGTCCAGCCTCAGTTCCTCTAGTGGAGGAATGGTGGTCTGTGGAGACCTTTAAATGCTGAAAAGCTGAGAAGATGATGAATAAGGGTGTTTTGAGGATCTCTGTGCCATCTAAAATGTTGTGCATTTTATCTCAGAGGCCTCAGATGGAACTTACAGATGAGAACTGTCTTGGCATAAAGTTAGCTAATAGTTCAGTGGCTTTAGGTTTTGGCTTTAGTTTTTAAATTTTTTTGGTTTGAGGTTTTGATGCTTTAGTTTTTAGTTTTGTCTCAGTGTAGTTGAAAATCATGTTATAGTATTATTTATGGGATTAAATACAGAAATAAGCTAAAACTAATAACAAATTATACACTTGTAAAAATCACAGGGCAAATTTGGAGGGAGCATAATCACAAAAGCATGGCAGGAACCAAACTCTAAGACCTCTTTCCAGGAGGGCAATAGCCAGAGTCATCCTTCCGTGATTGCTAAACATGAAACCCCAGCTTTCCTTGAACAGATGGTTGTTGACATCGTGGCAGGCATTGATACAAATGAGAGATCCAAACCCCTTCACAGAACTCTAGAGAATGGTAGTTGAGAAGAGGAAATATGAAGGTGAAGACGCAGCGATAGAAGGGTCCTGCATCCTTTAGTCTTCTCAGCTCCATAAAAGTTTTTAGGATATGCTCTCTGTTTCACAGCAAGTGTTATTGAATGAAATAAATGTCCAGGAATTTTTATCCCTGGAAGATTTCTACACATACAATACTAGCAAACGCTTCTCCTGTGAAAATTTATCAGCATGCAATGGGACTTTTTTTTTCACGTGTATTCTCTGTATGTAAAATCATGAGGCTTAACTTCACTTTTACATAATCTAATATGAACTTTTTATCCTCTCATAAGCCAAGTGACCAATGCCTCATTTTTTTTCTTGCTGGCATTAATTTTTGCTTATTTGACATCCAATTTGCCAAATGAATTATGACAGTAATCCTTACTTTTTTACTGTTGCTTCATCTGATTCCATACTATGTATTCAGGTTTTCTGGTGTCATTCTCCCTCCCCACTGCCCCTTATTTTGATAAAGATAAAAGTTTGGATTTATTTATACCGATTAAAGTAATTCTGAATAGTTTTACATTAATTTCAGCTCAGATAAACTGAATTGAAAAAATTAAATGTAACCACTTATGCAGAACATAAGGACTCTTTAATTGTTGATGATATAGAAAAACTATATGAACTGACATTTGGAATGAAAAAGTGGTAAAAAAACCCGTCACTGGATCAGGGATTAAAAGACTAAGAAGCAGTAGTTTAAGAAGATATGGAAAGGACTAAGAAGCAGTAGTTATAAGAACTTATGAAAAAGAGGGTTTGAAAGGACCTTCTAAAAGGGAGAAAAGATTATGGAAAGATTTTATGGTTGTTTCTTCCCGAACAAAAACATTTACAAAATGTCTACTTGAATAGGAAAGGTAATTAGAATGGCAAATAAGACATAAGACATGTGAGGAAGGCAGCAAACATCATGCATTTTGAAGATGGGGGTTTTTTAATAAAGATATTATTTCTCTTTAAATACTTAGATCCTAATTTATGCACAGAGTAGTGTCAGGTGGAAGGTGACATGCTCAGCACATGCTTGGTACTGCAGAAAATGCAACATCTCACTGAGTGTGAGCACACCCAGCAGGACAGAGGGGACTAACCTGTGCTATCTGCAAATCCTGCTGATCTGCCCAGGCCAGTTCTGAGCCAGAAGTCACATAACTGTCTTAATATTAAATCAGATCAGAGATCTGCTTGCAAGTCATTTATCAAGTTGCATAATGTGGTTAATTTTTTCCACGAGTTAAGGAGCTTACTTTGTGCTGGATCTCAGTCTTACCCTGACTGTCCTGAGTGTGCTTTTTGCATCTCCCCATGGTTATATATGAAAATTATGTGCTGGGGTGCAATACTTCTGACAGAGAAGCCAACAAGACTAGGGCAGTTTTCTTTGTGCACTGCCTTTACTATGGCAGATTCTCTGCCAGCCCACCCTGCATCCTTGCAGGAGAAAGCCTCATCTTCTCAGTGCTCGTTCTTTGCTTGTCTTGCAATCATTGCTGGTTTGAACCTGAAGGTCTGCTTAGCAGACTTCCATTCCCAGTTTCCCAGTGCCTGGCTCTCCAGGTCTGATGAGGCCCTGTCTGTCCCTGCCCAGGTCCTTCCAACCATGTGCTGGGCCAGGAGTGATTGTTCCAAGTGCAGCATTCCCACAGGAAGAGAAAAAGGTGGTGGCAGTGGTCCTTCAGTGTATTCTTACCAATTCCCTTCATCCCCTTCTCGCTGCTAAAGCCCTTACTTTAAGGGACTCGGTTTTGGTGAAAGGATTTAATGGCATTTGGATCAGTATTAGCCTTCATTTTATGGGCTGCAAGACATTCAAGAAATACTATTGTTTAAAAAAATTAACCTTGAACAATCCGATGCATAGAGGAACATATATCTGGGGAGACATTTGTGCTGAGAAAAAGAGAGTCACTGAATTGAGAAGTGATCTTTTTCATGGAGTTCTGTGTATGCTATACAGATGACACATGGTCTGGTTTAGATAGGACCTAAAACTCTCATAAAGTAGTAACTCAGAACATTTCACTTTCTTCATATAAGTTCTCAACAATAAACTTTCTTTCCATTTCAATATAACTGTAAAAATAAAACTTATTAGGTAAAACCTGATTCAGATGGACAAGAGAGTACATAAAAGATGCTAAGCCATCAGAAAACTCCAATTATGAGCTCCATTGGCACTGGAGTAAACAAAACATGTGGATAATAACTTCTGGTGCATCTCAAAAGGAGGTGCTCTGGAAATATTTCCATGTGCATGAGAGTATCCACAAGTGTATTCAGTTGGCAGAAGCGGAACTTGTGTTCATACCAGCCCTAGTTGGGGAAACCATTTGCAAAGAGATTGCAATTAAGTATTTACTGATAGGGCAGGAAAAACAGAAAAGCCACCTTGATTTTTTACCTTTCAGACTGATTTTTTTTTTTTCAAAGTGGGCAGGAAGATATAGAAATGTTTTATGTAGACTCTTGAATACTCTTAATAATATCCAGTATTACTATTTAGAGCAGAACCACATATTATGTCATGAAGGATCAAGTCAGGGTCAACTCTTGAAGTCCATATTTGCAATTAACTCTCAGTAATGACTCAGTTCTTATGATTCTGTTAAATTCCATCAGTTTAATCAGAGGTTGGATGAGGTGTTTAAGCAATGAACTGACAAATTCTGCCAGCAAAATGATACAACACATGCAGGTCTTCATGTCAGCAGTGTGCAGTCAAGACTTTTCAGCAGCTGCCTGGGCCATGCAGGAGTTGGTTTGGGCCCAGGTAGATTCAGCTGTTGCTCTGAAGCAAAAATCTTGGCTGCTTTTTTTTCTGTTGATGCTGAATTTCAGTGTTTAACATTGCAGTTATATTTAGTTGGTTTTCAGGGTATTTTTCCTTTGCCAGCTGATCCAAGTAAGAAACATTAATTCTCACAAGTTGAGCTAAAAGTAATGCATTTTGGGGCTAGAAATTAGCAGCATAACTTGGCAAAATATAACGTGTAATTTTGAAATCCCAGTGTGTTTTGTACATATCACTGCAGCCAGATGTAGCTTTGGAAGTTCTCTTTACAGCAGTCATTGTAAATGCCTCTGAACAGGTAAAATGTTTATCTCTTAAGAGAGATCACAGCATCTCCTCAGAAGTACTGACTTTACAGCCCTTGGGGGACTACTGTAAGAGAGAAGGGAAGCAGATACATGGTGGAATTTCAGGTGGGTTTCATCCAGCGTCCTCATGAGTGCTGCATCCCCAGGCAGATGTCTGCACTGGCACCAGTGCAATCCTGGAAACAGAGTCCTCAGTTTTTAGTGCAACATCAGTTAAATGTGTCTTATAATACAGCTCAGAGAGGATGTAAAATTATACATGAAAATATGAATCAAAACCTTGCTAGGAATGAGTGGCATGGCTCTCAAAGAGTAAGAAATAGTCATGTGTGAGTTGCATCGTATTCTGTGCTGTGTCAAATCAGCATCCCCAGATCTTTAATAAATATCAGGAGGATATAATTCAAAATAATGGATGTAAGCCAGTATAAGACAGAAACTGGCATGTAAAATTGGTGTGTGCATGGACCCCAGGAGCTGCCTGATGTACATGTCCAGGACTGTCAGTCTGAGACCTTTAGAACTCTGCACGCAGCCACTGCCACACAGGAGCTTTAAAACTGGCATGAAGACAAGCACTGGGTGAGTTTAACTGAAATGCTTTAACAAGGGAACTAGCTTTCTCACCTCTTGGCTATATTCTTGGTATTGTTCTCTGAGTTCAAGTTCCTGTGATAGCTCTTTCTTCCAGAGAGTGGTCGTTGGTGGGAACATAGCAAAATGTGAGGTAGTAAAAAAGGCTTAGCTTCTAAAGCTTTCTATCCTGTGGGAGCTCGACAAACACTTAAAAAGCTCTGGATAGAGGCTTTAGGGACAGACGCAGCTGGCACTGACTTTCACTGAGACCCATGTGTCTAACTGACCATAGTGCCTTTGAAAATCTCCCTCTGAAAATCTCCCAGTACAGGTCACTGCATATAAACGTTGCAGAAAAAGACAAAGCTGTAGATTTACAACAGGTGAGTAATAAGTGAAAAAGGCCCGGGGACAGGTCTTTAAAGAGTTGTCAGCAGTTAAACTGAAGTGTCTTGGTGTAAAAAGGTTTGGTGCTTCAGGGTCCTACCAGCAAACACAAGTGAAGGCAGAGGAAGGTGGCTGAAGGGAAAACTGATCTGCATGCCCTTAACCGGGGAAAATCCAAAATGAGTGATGTCCTTTGAAGTTCCAGTGATCACTTGCAGTCCCACTATCACCAAAGAGGTGGGTTAACTGGAGCAAGAAGTAAAAAGGTGTGTTTATTCAGGAGCAGTCAGGAGGAATACACTGTACATAAAATGTGAAAGTCATAAGGAGCCCGAGCAACACCTGAGGTGTGTGTGATGAAACCTGCCACATGTGGTAGCATCAGGATACACAGCAGTGGCAGGGCTGGCATCACGCCAGCTACCCGTGACTTTTTATTTGAAGAGCAGGCACAAATTTCTCAGGGCAGTGTCAGGGAGCAGGTGATGCCTTGTGCTCGCCTCGGGCGACTGTTCCATGCACAGAGCCAGACATTGCTGGCAGGAGACTGTGACAGGGCTGACATTTCTCGTGCTTCATATGTTTCACCTTTCTGAGATTTTTTTCCAGGTTCTTCCCTAATAATGCCTCAGCTGAGTAGGTAAGAGGGAGAAGTCTCCTGGTTGTATTGAGCTGTTTGAAAACTGTGAAATATTTTTGCTGCCTTCTGGTTCCTTCCTTCTTTCAGGAGCAGCTGTTCCTCCTCATCCACTTTGCGGCACTTCCCGTTTAACACCGAACAAAGCTTTTCCGTAAAAAAATACATTTTAGAAAATTATGATGGTGCTGTAAAAAGGCCAAAACCTAGCCCCAGTATCATGTAGGGCTGATGGTCTGTTCCCTGCAGCAGGGGGGGCAGACCCTGCAAAGGCTGCACGGGTGGGTGTCAGAAGTGTGTCTGCTCCCTAGGAGGGAGAGCCTGAGTGAGGCAAGGTTTCCATTACAGTTGTTTCAGAAAGAAATTTTAACACAGTAAAATAAACATCTGGCTCAGGTGTACTTCATCAGAAAACAGGATTTCGTCAGTCAGTGCAGGCATAACTCATTTTCAAAAACTCTGATGTCCATTAGTTGCAGCTTGTAAGGAAACATTGCTGTGAACCCCAAAGTGAAGACTTCCTTTAAAATTATTTATGACACTAAATGTACTCACAGCATTATGATGTGGTTCACTTAGAGCATTTTGTGGTAATTTTAATTGCCTGCATTGGAAATTAGCATAAAATTAAGAACCACTTTTTTGTGTTTGAAAATTAATTAGTACTGAGCATTCAAGATGTGGTGGTGTTAAAGGCATGAAATGCAGTGTGGGGGGTATATTTTTCCTAATTGTACATTAAATCTTAAGTACAGAGGAGAAAAATATTCCTATCAGTTCCTCATGCCCAGTGTTTACTGCAAAGGCCAAGAATCTATGAATGTTGTGGCTCTAAGTTAACCTTCTGCACAACAGAAGATTTTGGTGGCTTAGTGTTGCGTGAGTTATCCCTCCTCCTGCTTCCCCATCGCTCCTGTCCGTGCACTGTCTCAGCTGAGCCCCACTCCCCATTTCCATGGGCTCACCTGCACCTCAGTCCTCCCCTTGCTCTGCCTCCTGTGCTGTCCACCCCTTCTCAGGGGCACTCTGTAATGACACACTGACAGAAACTGCTGCCTGCATTTCTGATTTGTTTTTATTAGTGTGATATGTGTGGCTCCAGTGAGTTATATCTAAACATAGTGTATTTGGGGACAAAGTGAACTTACTCATATGGACTTTTCTTGTGTTTGTCAACCCATATGGCTACTTTCAAGCAAGTCAGCCAAGCTCAGGAAGGGAAGAGAACAGAGTGTCATGTTTGTTTGTCTCTGCTGCTTAGTAATGGCTTAAAACCCAGATGAAGGTATGCAGTGGTGAGCCTTTGCTGAAAGTTCAAAAGTCTCAGGAAGCTTGTGGCTCTGGATGAAAGCTGCTTTGCTTGCTGTGTAACTACAGATCTGTTTGGAACTCCTGCAGAGAAGTACTTTGTCATTTAAATAGAGTCATAGAATACCCCGAGTTGGAAATGACCCACAAGGATCATCGAATCCAACTCCTCAAATAAATACGATTTCTTTGGCTTTGCTAATGTTTTCTTTTCATATATTTTTCTGAATTACTGTGCCTAATTGCAAAATGTAGCTTGTTTTTGTTTCCATGATTTTCCTCTGGGCAGGAATATTATATAAATCAGTGGTGCTTAGTTTAATGCACACCTTGAATGTTTGCTTGCACATTCTCCTGACACGGGGGCATATGTTATCTTCAGGCAGGTAAGGTAATAAGCAGTTATTTTTGGGCTGTGGGACCCAAGCTTGGTGATGCTTCAGGGTTATGTCACACACTTTTGTATTACTTGAATAAAAAATTCTGTTATGTGAATGTTGCTGACAGAATGGATTCCCAATGCATAGAGGGGTTTGTCTGTTAATTTTTGCTCTGCTGTCTTTGTGTGCAGAGGCTTCCCCTTGCTGCTGTAGGTTGATTGTTCAGTGCAGAGCCAGTTTGAGTTTTCCCAAGGGCACAGAAAGGACTGATCCTTGCTGCACCGAGTATGGGGACAGATTAATTTTTGGAGGAGGTGCTCGTGTTAGTACCAGTCTACTCTCCACAACTCATCATTTGCAGCCAAGACTGTCCCTAAATGCCTTTCTGGTGTTGTGGCCTGGGTACATCTGCTCCATCCAGAGGCCAGTTGTCCAGGTGACTGCACCCCACAGTTCAGGAGCAGGTGTGTGTGCCCTGATGAACCCCTATAGCCCCCCTAAAAACCCATCTACAGCTCCCTGCAGCCTCCCTACAGCCCCCCCTACCCCTGTTCTCCCAGGGCTGGGAGGTGGACAGGCACTCTGGCAATGCCAGTGTCCCCGTGTGTGCTGCCCCAGCCTAACCCTGCCACCTCGATGGGCTCTCCCACTCCACAGCCGCTGTTCGGGCTGTGATGGACAAACATCTCCTCCATCCTGCACCGTCTGACAGTGGGGGCAGAGAAAGAAAGGTCTAGAAACACTTCTGCATACAATCACTCTTGAAAACCACTTACTCTACAGATGAGGGTGAGTCCACTTGAATTCTGACTTTTAGGCCCCGATGAAACTAGTCACGGACAAGATGCCAATTTCATAGTCATAGTTACAGTATTTCCATTATCATAGTTACACTAAACATAAATACAATGACAAATCAAAAGCTGCAGATTGTATTCTGACCTTAGTTTCTTCAAAGATTTGGTCTCAATCTAATGCCAAGTTTAGGGCAAATGCCATATATTGTCTTCAGGGATTGCAATACAAAAAAAATGTGTTTAATATGTCTAATAACAAACTTCTTAAAATAATGGTTTTTAAGACCGAAGATTCTCATGTCCATGATCATCTTCAAGACAGTAGGATTTCTTGCATGATAAAGTCCTCTTTTCTCTGATTGAGGGTTTCATAATAGAAAAATCCTCTTAAATAAGAAATATCATGTGAACTGGGGTTTTTTTCTAAGTCGTACCATCCAGTGGATATACTGGATAACAATTCACACTGAGCTTTTGGGGAATATACAAATTCTGAGGGAAAACAAACCACTGAAGAGGTTTTTTGCTTATTAAAGTGACACTGTCTCTTCAATAGCTGTAGACCTTTTTGCTTGTTGTTAAAACGATTTCTTTTACTGCTGTGTTAACATATTAGTATCATGTGCAAGCAAGTGGGTGAAAAACTCAAAAACCCGTGGAAAACCATTCATAGTAACAGCAAAATAATTTCAGCCCGAATCAGTAACAGTATGAAAGCATTGCCTTTTACTGAACTGCTTTTGTGCAGTCCTCAAGGAACTGAGTTTAACTGGGCTTTGGAAAGAACTGTGTTATCATAAAGTAAACAGAGTCTTACCTGCTCAGATGAGGTGTCAAACTGCAAGACATTGTTAACATGCCTTGAGTAAATACAGTCTGCTAACAAATTGTTTCCTTTTCTGGTGCTCAGTATGCTTTTGGGTTTTTTTGCTGTAATTGGCATTAGTTTCTTATTCATACTTAATAGAACGTTTTGTTCAGATACCAGCTTTGTTATGTATTTCTGGTTACTGAAATTCCTGCAGCTGTGCTGGTATCTTTTGAAGTGTAGAACGCCTCTTTTGTACACAGCTTTTACCTTTGGGCAAAAGGAAATCTCCACTCCCGTTCTTTTAATGAGCAAGAGGGCAAAATAATTCCTCCAAGTCACTTGAAAGGGCAGGACAAGATTTTTCCGTTGTAATCATTCAGTGTTTTCTGAGAACAGACTTCAAATGTTCAATTGCTAGTTTTCAGTAACTGTGAGAAAATAAAGCTGCAGCTGAAAAACAAACAAAAAAAGAAACGTATGAAATCGGTTTTGAAAACTAGGTGCCAGCATCTGAGTCATTTTTGTACAGACATTCACACAAACTGAATCCCTAGAAAAAAAATGCTTTGATGATACACCCTGAGCAACTAGAAAAGCTGACTTTACTGATAATTTTTTGCATTGGATCTTGGATGTTCAGGCTGTTCTTTAGACAAAATATCCTCCCATCAAAACTTCTGAATGGGCTCTATGAAGGTTCTTTACAACATCCTTATAATGCCCAGAATTAGGAACTGACTCCTCTGCTCCCGTTCAGTTTTAGTGCTCTGAGAGGTTTTGGCTCAGTCAGGCAGCTGGAGGAGAATATTTGTGTAATTTACTGAAGTTTCATTGAATAGAAAACCCATTCCCTACACTGAAGTTTCAACAGGTTCTAGAAGAGTGTGGACCTTTATGGAGAGAGAGTAAATGAGAGAAATATTGAGAGTGGGTAAATGAGATTAATTCCAGTAGTCCTGTAACAGGATTCTCAAGCAAAGTCAGTAGGTCCTGCAGGTGCTTTCCTTGAACCTTCCCAGGCTTAGAAAGGTTAAATGTAGCTCCCAATTAACTAGGTTTATGACTCTCATAACTTAAAAAAAAAATAAAATAAGAATAACCTTTACAGCAAGAGGTGTCCAGCACACAAAAAATGGGTTGTCCTGGGAGGTTGTGAAGTTGCCATCCATTCAAAACCTGACTGGAAACGATCCCAGAGAACCTGCTGTGGCTGCCCCTGCACTGTGTAAGGGCCTGGACTGGAGCTCTCCTGAGTTCCCTGCCAGCCTCAGCCCTTTTGTGTCTCAATGATTAACTGGACTCAGCAAAAGCATATTTGTTTATATGATCTGAGAGTTATAGTTTCTGGATTTGTAATGTAATCTGTAATAGTCTCTGGGCACAAACCACCATAATTTCTGTTTATTTTCTATTTTAAAATAAATAGAATGCTTGTGCATTCTCTTCAGCTTCTCCCTTATGAAAACAGAACAAAATGTGGCCTTAATATATGTTTTTAAAACTCCTGTAGTAAAATAGGTTCTTACATCTCTTTTAGAGATAAATAATTGGAATGTCATTATCAAATACAGTGGAATATCTGTCACAGTGTTGTGCCTCATGAGAGTGCAGGGACTGTGCTACCTATCTTGGGAACTGGACACAAGTAACCCAGACTGCTGGTGATTATGTTAGAGTTCAGATATATCCAGTCATTTTTATCAGAAATATATGACTTAATTTTCCTGATGTCAGTTGTCAAGACGTATTTATTTTAACATAGTTACCAACTCTGTCTTTAAAAGTGTTGCTGTGCTTCTTTGAGATTTTAGTACCAAAACTGTAATTATAATCCTTATGCCTTCATCAGGAAAGATGTCAGTAAGGTCTTGATAGAAGCTGAAATTCCACAGAGTAACAGAGAAAACTCAACTGGGAGCTCTAAGCCAGCCTGAGCTGCGGACAGGGCTCTGTACTGTGGTTTGCAGCGTTCATCTCTCCAGGGCTGCCCTCTCTCAAGAAAACCATTCAGGCGGGAGCCTCCCCCTTGCCTCCCTCCGTCGCTGGGTGCGGGGAGATCGCTCCACCCTCGTACCGACCAAAAAAAAGCTGCATTTTTACGGTGCTGAAGGTGTGAGAGGCTGCCAAGCAAACACTGCGTTTCCCCCACGGAGCGGAGCAGAGCTGAGCTGAGGGTATTTCAGCACTGCTGGTCCTGCAGGAGGAGGAAACCTGCAGCTTCCACAGCTGGGTTCTACCACAGATAAAGGCACAGCTGCAGTGGGAGGAGGCAGGAGAGGAGACGATGGGCAAAGAGGGGCAGAAGTTACTCTAAGAAAAATTCTTGCTAATCCCAGTTCCCACATTCACTCTGCAGCACTAAACTTTCTTCCAACGAAAACTTTTTTCCCTGGACTATTACTGGAAAGCAGAAGCAGGGAGAGTTTGCTCACACTTCTGTTGCACACAGCAAACTTCTCCTTTTAATTCTGAATATTATTTACATATAATACATTACAATATAATATTATTTTTGCTACTGGGAGAAAAAATGGATGCATTTAGAGCATTTGAAAATGAGTCGCTCTTGCCCAGTTCCTCTGGTCCTGCCAGCTGGGATCCCTTCCGTCATCCCTTGGACTCCATTCAGCCCTGGCACTTCAGGCTTCTGGCAGCAGTAATGTTGGTGGTGACCTCCCTGTCGCTTGCTGAGAACCTGGCTGTAATCCTGGTAACTTTTAAGTTCAAGCAATTGAGACAACCTGTCAATTATGTTGTAGTCAATTTGTCTGTGGCTGATTTCCTGGTCTCACTGACTGGCGGCACCATCAGCTTTCTAACAAATCTAAAAGGTTATTTTTATATGGGATACTGGGCTTGTGTACTGGAAGGATTTGCTGTCACATTTTTTGGTAAGCTTGATTGTGTTTGTAGTTGTATGTTCTTTTCCTCCAACTTCCTTCGATGTATTTTACTGCAGCTCCCCAAGTCACTACCTTTGCATGCCTTTGAATTCAGTGGTGCTTTCCCCAGATATTCTGTACTGGAACACATGTGCAAGTGAAAAACGTCTCTCTCTCTCTCTCTTTGTGTCATATACATGGCCTGTCCCATGTATACTGGTCATTGAATGTGTTTCATATAATGCAGAAAAGCTTGCCAATAGAATAACAGTGTTGTGGGGTTTATAGTAAAACAATTTCAGGAAAAAAATCCCTATGCATAACTATTTTCAATAATTGTATTTAGGTGTGTGCATATATGGGTGAATAAGAGAGAGAGAGAAAGAATCAGTGGCTGCCCATAAACTGTGGAAAATCTCAGGGCACAGAAACCTCTTACATTCCCTACCCTGCAGCGGTTCTGAGGAGCAGAGACACACCTGTAACAGTCACTCTGCACACCTACAGCTTTTTGAGATTTATTTTTCACTCCTTTGTTCACTAAATACAAAAAAGTATTAGAAGTACTCCAAAAGGAATAATCATCACCATGTAGTTCCCTGTGTAAATATAGCTCTGCAGAATAAATGGGAAATAAGTTTTAAGTGGGACATCTACTTACTTGAGACAGACACTCGTTCCTGCCTCCTGCCCCTGTTTCTGAAGCTGCATAAAGACAGCTAGTAATGCTCCTCACTGCCCTAAATCCCACTCAGTGTTGATCCTCAGCCTGAAAAGGAGCCCCACAGCTGTTCTCCACCTGTTGGAGCTACACAGAAGGAATGTCAGTGAGGGACAGTGTTACCAAATCAATTAGTGGCACGTAAGCCATGTGCTGTGGAGAAAGATGAGGCTATTTCAAGATTTGGGTGGCCAACCAGGTGATCTGTGCCTAATAAACTGATAATTTGATGTTGTGGGCAGCTCTCTGTAGGTTTGAGTTTTATGACAGTCTGAAATATGACATTTTTTGCAAAGATAGCCTTTTGAAAATATATCTTAATTGGTTAATTTGGATGGTACACATAATTTGCAGCTTTTCAGAGTAGAACCAAATGAAAAATGAAAGTCATAGTCACTTGACTGGCCCAATTAGCTGCTTGGTTTTGTAGCTGTGATACTGTAGACTGACAAACTACACAAATATGAAATTCTTATGCTCTTAATTAATATTAGAATAAAGCACGTAAGTTGCACATCCTTTCATAACTTAGATCAATAGAAAAGGTGTCTAATGTGGTGGGGGGTCAGACACTGAAACCAGCTGCCCAGAGTGGTTGTGGAATCTCCATCTCTGGAGATATTCAGAACCCAGCTGGACTTGGTCCTGCACCACCCGGTACGTGGACCATGCTTGAGTGGGGAGAGGGGACGGTGACCCTCAGAGATGCCTTTCTACCCAAGCAATTCTGTTATTCTGTGATTTGGGATGATGTTTGCACTTCAGTGAATCTGCTCAACTTTTGGTGCTGTTTTCTTTGTTGCAGGCATTGTTGCTCTCTGGTCTCTCGCTCTGTTGGCCTTTGAACGGTACATCGTGATCTGCCGCCCCTTGGGAAACCTGCACCTGGAGGGGAGACATGCAGCCCTAGGGATTGTCTGTGTCTGGGCCTTTTCCTTCATTTGGACCATTCCACCAACAATGGGATGGAGCAGTTACACCACCAGTAAGATTGGAACCACTTGTGAGCTCAACTGGTAAGGCCGCTCTCGCGTGATATGGTAAAGAAATGAAACTTGCAGCTGAAGAGGCCTTGGGGGCAGGAATTTAAAGGAAAGGTTTAAACATCTCTGCAAAAAACGGATGCAAAGAAAGCTGTGATAAAAACAAAAAAAATTTTCCATGAACAGCTTTTAAAACAAAAATTTCTAAAGGGAGGAGCTTCCAGCTCTAATGGAAATAACTACCCTACACCTTGTGCTTTTTGTCAGGAGTCAAAGAGGACAAAGAGACAGATTTTTTCAGAAGAGCAGACAAAGCCCTGAGCAAGCTGGTCTGACCCCATAGCTGGCTCCACTTGGAGCAGGAGATTGGACTACATGTCCCTTCCCACCTGAGGGGCCCCACAGTTCTGTGGGACTGACCTGTGGCCACAGGATCCTGTCCTAGCTTGGGGCAGGGAAATGGCCCAGGGCTTCATCTGGTGATGCAGCTAGAGTTGTAAAGGGGCACTTGGAATAAAAGCAGTTGACAAAAATATTAGAGGCAGTTTTGAAGAGCAAAATTACTACTTCAAGAAAATAGTAACACCACATATTAGTAATACATACACAATGTATTTTGTATTTTATACAGGTACTCAGGAACTTATGCTGACCATGCATACATTATTGTGTTCTTCACCACCTGTTTTATAGTGCCTTTATTAGTGATTTTGGTATCCTACGGAAAACTGGTGCAGAAGCTAAAAAAGGTAAGAAGAAGCACTTATAAGTAAATTTTTAAAATGTTCATGTACGCAAATGTTTGGAACTTTTAATTTTGACTTTCTATAAAGATCAGACATAAGCAGATCAGAATTGCAGTCAGCAAACACACTCAGTTATTGTTAAATAATTATCCCTACAAACAGAAATACATGCCATGGTTAGAAGTGTTTTTTCGAAATGTGCAGTTTGCATCACTTATTAGTCATCTATTAGTCAAACATCATACAAATGAAAGAATGTCTGCCTCATAAATAAAGAAACTGAATTACCCAGTGTTGGTTTATTCACAATTGTACTTCAATTCAGTGACGTTTCTTAAGACTCAAACCAGGCAAATCAGAATGTAGCTTAAAATGACTCAATTGTAAATTTTAAGAGTGCTGGCTACTGGCTTGTAACAATTATATGCAGAGTGAGATGTAGCATTGGTAAATAATGCAATGCTGTTTAGTAAATAAAATATTAGATTGTCCAGAAATATTTTAAAGGCTTGAGAAATGCTTTTGAATTTTATTTAATGGTTATGTTCACCTGATTCAAAGAAGAAGCTGCAAAAAGTGAAAAAGAAGACAATAGAATAGGAAAATTCCTATCTGGAACTGGATTTTGGGACAGTATTTTGGGACAATATTAATATTTCTATTTACTGCAAAGCTGCCTTGCCTTATTGCTTCAGTAATAAATTCAGTGAGTTTCTTCAATTTACTGATGTTTTGAAAGTATTTGAGATAGTCAAATTGTATTTATTTTGAATGTTGTTCTTTCTAAGTAAAATGAAACAGAAGGGAACTTTGGGTGACACTGTGATTCTTCTGAAAGGATTTTTCTTGATTTCCTCACGGATTCTTTCAGGGGAGAGAAGGCTGAATGGCTGGGAGAGGTTGATTTCAGAATTAAACAAAAGAGGTGGGACGTGGATGGCAGGGGGGACAGCTGGTGCCTGCCAGGGAGTGGGGCCTGGAAGAGCAGGATATGAAGATGCCTGAAGAAAATCGTTGCTGAGGACTCAGGCTCTCCTAAGAGAATTTGTAAAACTATGGTTCTGTTATTCTGAATATCCAGAATTTCTATTAGTATTTTATTTCACCTGTCCTGCCTGACCTGCAGAGGAAATGGGATGAAGGGGGAGCAGAGGGGGCCAACTCGATGTGGGGGAAGAGGGACAGCCCAGAGCAGCCACCTCAGGCTCCTACTCCTGCTGGGGACACGGGGCTGTCCCTGAAGACCCGGGGGAACACAGGGCCACCTCCAGGAGGATGTTCCTGGGAGGGGAACCCATGGGATTGCCTGGGACATCACCCCAACAGAGGGGGTGTGAAGGACAGTGAGACCACTTGCATCTAGTGCTGTCATGGGACTACCAGAGCAGTGGCTGATCTGTTAATCAGATGCTTTAGCAGGTGCACAGAAAGGACCTTCCTCTTAAAAGCCTGCAAGTGAAAAACAAAGCAGGTGAGATGAGGAGCAAGGGAGGCACCATCAGTCACAGCAGATGTCATGAACGGCCCATTTTGCCATTTGAGTCAGGTCATGATGTCTTCTGGAAGGCTGGTCAGTGCCACATAGTGTGTGCCAGCATGGCCTGGAGCCACTCTGGTGTGATCTCACTGGGCTGTCTTTCTCACTTCTCTCTCTGCTATCCAGAAAGAATAGCAGTATTATTTAAAAAATCACACTTCTGGGTAAGTTGTTTCACACTTCCCTTGCAGCTCAGTGACCTGGTGGATGGCACAGCCAGGGAACAAGGGTGCCCTCAGGGGACCACATCACAGGTGATGTAGTTGTGACCATCTGGCTTATGCAAGTCCTGGCCTTTGGCTCTGAAAAGTCAATACCTGCAACATAATCTGTAAATCTATAATGAATTACCATATGGCCATATCTCACAGCTAAACTCATTTTCAAAAATCTGACTACAGTGAACTGAGAGAGGCCCAGGCACCAGAACTGGTGTCTTGGTGTTCCCAACCATCCCCTTTCCCAGATTTTGGCTGCCATGTCCCATGGTTGCCACAACGCAGACTTGGTCCCGAGCGGCACAGTTCTGTCTTAGTGAAGTCTGCCAGTCTCTCAGTCCTGGTGACACCAGCTTTACAGAGCCAATAGTGGCTTTCACTGCAACTGCAAAATTGATGAAAGAAATTAATTTTCAGGAAAAGACCAAATTAACAGTTTAGCACAGAGGTAAGTTGTTTTGGCAGTATGCCTTTGTTTGGAAGATAAAGCACCAGTACGTGGTTCCTTATCAGTTTTTAGACAGAAGGGAAAAGCCATAGATGAGAAAAAGGCCAGGCTGACAGACAAAGATGAAACAGTTGAAAGTGCAATCAGGGAGATTGTGTTCCTACCCCAGGGTGATTGTACTTCTGCTGAAAGGGAGGCTGGGCTGCTCTCTGTGTAGGTACAGCATATATGAAAAAATGCTGTAGAAATGTCATATAGTGACAGGGCATATCTTAGCTTTGCTCAATACCTAACACAGCCTTCACTGATGCCTAAGAACTTGTACCTATTATAACAATTCATTATTATTATTATTATTATTATCATTATTATTATTATTATTATTAAACATAATACATATGTATATATATTGTATATATGTTATATAACAACAGCATAAAAAAACAACATTAATTGCAATTTTCTACAGAGATGAGGACACCCCCCTCCCAGGAAGTGCTTCTATACCTCTAAAAGTACTAAATATGTTGAATTCTCTGAGTGCAGTTCAAGGGTTATTAGGGGAAGTGTCTCCATAGAGATCTAACGTTACTGCAGGAAGTTAAAAGGCCATATTATGCCAAAAAAAATCTACTTTATTGGCATGTATTATTTTAAGACCTGGCATCAGTTTCTTCTAGAGCCATACACCGTTATCATTAATTACTTCCATGTAAAACTAACATAACAGTGCCTTGTTTCACTAAGTCATCAGAAACAAAACAAGGATGTTTCCCAGAAAGACATTGTTTGACATCACATAATCACTGTATCAACATCTCTGCCCAGGCTGCTTGCATGATCAATGAGAGGAAGAGGGAGAGCATTCCTACTAAATGCCCCAATCCCCCTTTAATTCTGGTGTCATTAGATCATAGAGGCTCTTCTGGTGAAGGCCATAAAACACCACTGAGCCAGACAGACTCACCTGGTGTGGCCATCCCCCAGGGTGAGGGGGTTGCACAGCCTGAGCAGTGCTGTCTGTAACACCCATATCAGTCACCTACTTGTCTGCAAAGGCTACATGGACTAGAAAGTACTGGAATCCAGCTCACTGTCTGCTCATGACTCACTGTGATGCCCTTCTTTTTCACTTTGACAATAACAATAAAGCAATACTTAAGCAGAGGAAAGTTTAGTACTGCCAGTATAGGGTAATTCCTGTCCCTGAGCAAGGACTTTGACACCCTGTGGTCAGTAACAGCCTCCTCCTTTGCTACCACAAAGCAGGTCTGTCATCCCAGCATGGCAGGTCACTGCCCCGCCCACTAAAGTCACTGTTGGAGGCCTTGTTCTTTGTTTTTTAGAATCTTTTATCTCTTCTTTAAAGGTGTCAGAAACACAAGGCAGGCTCAGAACTACCAGGAGACCTGAAAGAGAAGTGACCAGAATGGTGGTTGTTATGATCATTGCCTTTCTGATCTGCTGGATGCCATACGCCGCCTTTTCCATCCTCGTCACTGCAGACCCCTCCATCGAGCTGGATCCTTGTCTGGCAGCAATCCCAGCTTTCTTTTCCAAAACAGCTACTGTTTATAATCCAATTATTTATGTCTTTATGAACAAACAGGTAATGTATGCTCTCAAAGTGTCTTTAAAACTCATATTTTGCTATTTTATCTTGCTTTATAGTGAACTATTTCTGCCTGCCTATGTGTTAGTTTACAAGCATTACAACATCCAGCATTTAGAACAAAAAAAAATAATCTGCCTGCCGTAAGATAGCATAAGCCTCTGTGCATTATTAAAATATAAGTGGTAATAATTATTAGGTTTAGATATTATAAAGGAAAATCAGCCCTTAGTGAACATCAGTTGGTTTTCTGTATGAAAATTCTGTTCTAAAGACTGTCCCAGTGTATTTCAATAATTCTTCAGGAATGCAACACCAATAAGCTGATTTTGAGGCGGGGTGGAACTTTTCAAAGCTTGAATTTGTCTCAGGGAAATGCTGCATTTGTGGCTGTATGTGCAGTGGGGTAGAAGCATTGCATGTGCCCATGGACAGGGAGCTTTCTTCTCTGGAATGAGGGCAGAGGGTCAGATGCAGAGGAAAGGAACTGCCGTGGGGCTGGGCCGGAGTGCTGTGTGCTCAGAGTGGTAACAAGTATGATAACAAATGTGCACAGATTTCTGCAGGGAATGAAGCTACTGAGAGTGGTGCCATCAAGCAGAGAATAAGCATGTAAGCGAAAAGAAAAATAGTTAAGTGACCACTGGATAAGAAGTGGTGAATACATCTATTTATTCAGTCAGACAGCTATTGCTTGTCTCTCATGCTGTGGACAGCACCCTGGTCTCCCAGTGCGGGGCAGATGCTGCTCTTCCCCTGCGTGTGGATGCAAACAACAGACAAACCACCTTTGAATTGCTGAGATTTAGTGTATGAAAGCAGCTCTTGAGTCTGGAGGAATGACCAGTTCTGTCCATTAGATGTGGTTAGTTACAATCAGAAGAGGGAAATAGTTTGGGTCTTTTGAGAACATCATTCGTTCTCAGGTTTAGAGTTCTTCATTGTGGCATGGGCAAATACATTTTTTAGGGTTATTTCTTTATATTCCCAGCTGATTCACGAGAGAATTTCTAAGAGTTTTAGCTAACACACAGACTAATTTATAGAACTGTTTTAAAATTTCTCATGTGTTTTGATTGATCTCCTGTTTTTTCACCTTTCTAGTTCAGGAGGTGTCTGATTCAAATGTTCAGGTGCAATGCCACAGGAATTGCAGAGTCCAACGTGAACCCAACTTCAGAGAGAGCAGTGCTAACCCAGGACAGGGGAGGCAGTGAGATGTCCACCATGGCAGTTCGTAGCACCACTTCTGAAAGGAAAATTGGAGATGAACATGGAAATTGCCAATCCTTTGCTCAGTTGGCATCTTCAGGAAACAGAATTTGTCCCATATAGAGTGGGAGATGCGATCATTAACGCAGTGCTACAGTGTATTTCAGTGTTACAGTCATCTACTATAAAAATGTGTTGTCACTGGGGACATTTTACCCCTGTGGGCACCGGAGGTTCCAGCTCCTCCATGCACGTAGGAGCTCCCTGGCTCTGCAGGTGCAAATGCCCAGCCAGAAGGTGAGTCCCTTCCTCCTTCCTCCTCTGTGTTCCCCTTTCCAATCCACAGCAGGCAGTGGCACCACACTGCTGTTCTCCTGTGAGGAGCAGTTGTGTCTCTGTCTCTCCTGTCCTTAAATTCCTTTTAATTGAGTTATTGATCCTGGCACAAATTATTGACTCCTTTGCTTTCAGAAACAAGGAGTACAACATAAGTACACTTTCTGTAAACAGTGAAGAAGAATGGAAATTGCCATCTTTCCATCTCAGGTTAATTCACACAGCGCTGTGCAGCAATATACTTGGCTTTAGTGGAACGTCACTTGCACATGCAAAGCCAAACTAGGCTACAAGTGTAATAAAGACAGACTTCTGTGTTAAACAGCCTTTGGGATCATTGTATGAAATGTTGCTAAGAACTGGCATATCAGATTTTTAATCCCATATAAGATCTACCTTTATTGAATGCATTTTAGAAGAAAAGGCAATGGCTGACTATATTTATATACTTTAGTATGGAAAACCAATATTTCTAGAGAAGATATTAATACAATACCAATTGAAACAAATGTTACTCCATAGTGGTATAGAGAAGCTACAGTAACTCTGTTCTGTACAGGCCTTACAATAGAAACGGGATATGGAATGAATCATCCATGGTTCAGTTTTACTTCAACAAAATTAGAATTATTCAAGGTAGAGTGTATCTGACATCCAAGACAAACATGTTACAGTAGGTACCTGCTTAGGTTACTGCTGATGTTTTTTGTTTCATCAAAGACGTAAGAATTATTCAATAAGATCTTTCTGTTAAAAGATCCTCTATAGGTAAAATGTGATCCCTGCAGGAAGTGTATTTCTGTAGTGCTTTCCCTTGACTCTCTGTGGGGGCAGTTTCTTTGGCCCTGCTCTTGTTCCCTTTACCCAGCTCCCTGCCATGCCTCCTCTCCCAAAGGGCAGCTCTGCCTGTTTCACCCTCAGCACCCTTCACCCCGGCGGTGAAGATACTTCACAATTCCCTTTTTTAGAGAAATTTAGTTGCAAGACGCAGACAACTAACTTGTAACATTTTAAAGACATAATTTTTAATAAGCAATTTTTATACATTGTGATCTTCCTTTTAATTCATCCTGGACTCAAATTTGTTTTGAATTTGATCCTTTTTCTGGGTTCTGAGTAGAAGAATGTTCAGATTCGAATGCCCTGATTTCAGAATGGTAAGATCCAAAAGAGGTGAGTTACTGCACAAATAAAATCACGACCTGCACATGTGAGAACTCACTGCAAAAGACTCTACAGTCTTCCTATTCATCTCACAAAATTTCATTAGGTGACTGTCTTTTACAGTGTCATTTTGGCAGGGCTCAATCTTAAAGCCAAGTGCTGATCCTTATTCTGACAGCCACATTCTTTACCTTTAATCCTGTGGCATCTAGAGCAGAAAAGTGAACAGATCTATATGCCTCTTCTAAATGTTTTGGAAATATTGTGAGACAGGAAGGGTAAGGTATTCAGTTATTATTGCATGCACCTTTTTGTGCTCATTAGTCTGTTAAAACAGTCAGATATGATCTGAAAGTAAAAATTCTTGCATTTAAGACTCAGATTTTCTCTTTCAAGGATATGTTGACCTAGGTTAATCACATGATAATGGTATTGGATATATTAAATCATGAAGAATTGGCAGAAGTGCTAGTGTTTAATTAAAAGCACCAGAATTACTTTATCTCCTGAGAAGGTTAAGATATGTAAAGTACAGCTCTGTAGTACCAAATAAGGCAACAAAACTTAAGTAATGGCAGTGAAAAAACACAATGTAAAAATGCACAGAAAGCCATAGAAAATAGCAAGTTACCATGAGGTTCCCCACCTGATTACTGGCTGTGTCATCCTCAGTGAGGGTCACTCAGGATGAAGTGGTACTTGTAGAACATTTCACCAAGGAAAACCTGCTTTGCATCTGTAAATTAATTGAGGACACCAGTTTGTAAAGACAGTCAAAGACAGTGTCTTTAACTAACACAAGTGGGTCCCCACCCATTAAATGCAGCAGCAGCCAGTGCAGGGTGAGCCGGGGGTCACATCACTGCCGAGCAGGGCAGGGGGACACTGACACCAGACATGAATTACTGCTCTCAAACACTATAGGGCAGGGGATTGATAGAGGACCCTCAGGGCACTGCTCACATTCCCCCACAGGGCAGACAAATAGCTTTGGCCTTTTTATAAGGGAAAGGGAGAACTACAGCACAAAAGGGACAAACCAGGAATTCTCAGAGGGAGAGAGCGTACAGAAGAAACCGAAAAGTCGTGACACTAAGCCCTGCTTCCTTTTGGCTGGTCATAGGCAACAGCTAGAAAGACAAGGCAAGATTTTTCTCTCAGGTCCAGAGGTCTCCCGTACCCATCCAGCACTCCCCTCACAGACACCTGGGCTCCTGCAGAGATGAAAGTTCTAACGGGATTTTGTTTCCTGGGCAAAACTAATTGTCATATGCCTTTATTTTCATGGGAAACAGTTTCGAGATAACATTCAGGGACTGACTTTTAGAAAAAGATTTGTTTAAAACTTATGTAGAAACTGCAGCATTTTCTGTACTGTCTGGTTATTAAAATTGGAAGATAAAAGGAAAACATGGAAGAAAACCCAAAATCATTTTCCCGTGCAATGTTAGAGGCTTCAAATTGTTCCTGTTCTCTGGACATCAATAAAGCACTAGCACTACTTTTCTCAGAGAGAATTCTTTGTTGAGGTGTTAGTTTTTTTAATTAAAGGGAATTTTAACCACTTTCTTGCTGTTTGCATTCTGCTGTTATGCAGACCATTAATTAAAGGTGTAACAGCAGTATTTAGACATATAGAAGACAAAAAGTGTTTACAAACTTCACAGTCAAAGATTTAGAGAAGCATTATACAGATCCAAAATAGCACTGAAGACAATAGATAATTATGAAAAAGCAAATTACATATGTGTCAATGATGGTAACACTTGCACTCAGTGACAAGAATAACAACAAATGAGGATTAGTTAGAACAAAAATATGGAGACTCTTGCATGTGAACTTCTCCATGCACTGCAATGGCTATTGTGGACATCAAAGATATGTGGCTAAAATAAAACAGAGGGTATGAATTCATGAGATAAGGCAACACAGTAGTAGTGGCCAGAGGAAAAAAAAGAGATTAGAAGGAATAATATTAATTTTGGACATGAACAAAATATTTGTGCCAAAGTGAAATGAAGATGGTTTCCCATGTCAGAGGAGACAGTTTTGCCCTTGACAAAACAGGATTGTGAGAGGAAGAAAGAGTAGCAGCAGTGCCAATCACAGAAGAGATGGTCAGACTTACAGCTCTGGACACACAGCTTTGAAATTCATTGTGAAACATTCAGAAAGAGAGACTGGCTGAAACACAGAACTGGGAAGGCTGGAGATACCTTAGAAGTAGAAAGCTGGATTAGCATGCTATTAGTGAGGGTAGTAGAAGGCATCCACAGGAGTGGAGGCAGTCTCACAGGTTATGCAGGGAAAAGTGGATTGAACTTCAGAGGATGGTGAGATAAGGAGGAAGTTTCATGTCCTGAGTGACTGGCCAAAGAGTATTATCATAAGGAAATCAATGTTTAATAGTGTGAGATGCAGTGCAGGATATTAGGATGAGGGCTATAAGCAGTACCACAAAAACAAGTGGAAAACATAATCTGGACAACCAGGTTTACAGGTGTAAATAAACATTTGCTGGGAAGCAATTTCTCAGGGTGAAACACATGAAAGCCTGAGAAAAGAGAGTATGATCTGAGCCATAGAAGGAGAACATGGTGCCACTGACTTTGAAGAGTGTCAGACATAAGGTGATGGCTGGGGAGGGTGCAGGGAGCTCAGCAGCTTCCCAGAGAGAACCAGCTTTGCATTGTCCAGGGAAGGAAACAGAGAAGGAAGAGAAACTGCATATGAGAGAAATAGGGATAAGCAGCATTCCTTCAGTCTGCCAGGACCAGTGGGACCAGCATGAACGCATCAGTAGCTTATTCCAACAGAGAAGTTCATAATTCCATTAAATGTACTGAAAATCACTTGAGCAGTACCTCAGTGGCACACAAGGGTTCATCATCTAAACCTTTGTTCCCAGTGTGGAGCTCTGTCTTGAAGGTTTCTGGAGAACCAGCTCATGTCTAGTTCCACATGGAGTTCAAGGCCTGACTGCCACTGTTGAGATTGGAATCATTCTCCTTTTGCACCAGCCCCTCTGGCAACTTTAATAATTATGTTTATGGTTGTCTTATATCATCTTGCCACCCTGTCAGACAAATACTGACATCCCCAAGCACAGACATACAAATATAGGCTGCAACAGGGTGATATGAAAATTAGCAGCTCAGGACAAATAGGAAATTAATATTAGAGTCTAATTAGTCTTGATTTCATTTGGAGAAGGAATTAATTAGTCTTAATAGGACCACAGAGGCATCACAAATGTTTTCTTTCCATCAAACAACAGCTGCATTGAACAATTAACAAATCATTCTCATAAAACACAAGGTTCCAGCAATATTTGTCACTGTCCATAACACTGATATTTTTCAGGCCCTCACAAGTGTTTTCTGTAAGGGCCAGATTTTGTTTGGTTTATTAATATGAGAACTCCCATAACTGTGGGCAAAGACATTTTCTTGAAGAAGGTATTTACCTTCTGCACATACAAACAAATGGGTTTTTGTAAATGTTGATCAATTCTCCAGCACTAACATTCTGCATCTCTAATGAGTTCCTGTCTCTGTGAGAGGTTCCCATCTTTGATACAAACAAGGAATAATAGAACCATGGGATGTTTTCATGTTAAAATGTCTTCAGTAATGCTTTTCAGGAGGAGAGGGATACCGTCCTTTCCTGCCTGTAGGTCAGAGAGTACATTTTAAAATGTGTAAACACATTGTCATAGTGGGCCAACCAAGCAGTGTCAGTCTGGGCACGAAGTGCTACAGCGTTCCCAGGAGTTGATTTTTAAAGTCTTTCAATGTAACACAATAAAAAATCTTAGATCTACAAGCAAAAAAATGGGTGGAGGAGTGGGCTTTTTTTTCTTGGAGTTGTGCATAGTGACTGAAGAGACACCTCTTGCATTATGTGGTAAGAGCATGAACATTTTACCATATGCAAAAAGTAATTCAGGCAATGGATGGTTTTAAGACCTTAAGATTTCATGACTAAAAGGTGTGAATGCTGCCAAAGTCAATTTGCTCACACTTATTGTGAACTAATAAACAGCATCTTGTGTCCTTGAATTTTTGTTTTGCCACCAAGAATATACCTAAAAATCACATTCCTTTAAAAAAAAGCATTGCCTCTGGTTTGCAAAACTAGCAATGTAACACTGCACTGTTCTTCTGCTTTGGGAACATTTATTGCATTTTAATGACACAACCTGGACAAAGTACCTGCCCTTCCTATAAACCTGCCATGACACTAAGGGATAATTGCTTTGTGGTTTTGCTTAAAAATGTCAGCATTCCTCCATCAATTTACTTGTTTGTAGTGGAAATAGCTTAATATATATATACATATAAATTATGGTTGTCATAAGAGCTACCATTGTGTTGTGAGGTCATGCTGGTTCCTTTGGGATAATGGTGAGAAAGGCACTAATGCTCAAGCCTGGCTAAATGAGTCACTGAGTGAAAACCAGAAATTATGGAAAAGGTAATAGCAATCTTGGGCCCCTTGTGATGCTGGAAACCTCAGATGTTTCAGCATGGAATCACCATCTCCAGGCTCCAAAGTCTTCTGCAGTGGTACACCAGAGATGCTCTGCATTTACACTTTTGCCAGTGCTTTCTTGTGGAAAAACGAACAAATCTGTTCTCAAAGCTGTATATTCTCAAGAAAAAAACCAAACCAAAACAAAACAAAAAAAAAAACCCCAAGTGGATTTTGACATGGGAAAAAAATAAAAATGGTTTTCAAAATCAATTATTTCAGTAAGATATAAAATGCTGAGGTTTAAAAATAGACTGTCCAGGCTATTTTCCATAGCCTCAAACGTAGAGAAAGAATACATTTTAAAATGTCATAAGGTCAGCTCACCTCAGCACCCATTAGCAGGGAGGAAGGTGAGAGCTTAGACACTGAATGATGTGTTGGTGCCCTTTAAAAAATGTTTGTGTTCTTGCTCTGCCAACAGACAGTGAGCACAGCTTCTCTAGGGAGTCCTTACTGCTTATTGAAGATACAAATGTCTTAATATGCAGATTTGGATTCTCCAAAAATCCATGTACTGTAGAGCACTGCTAGAGGAGATACCCACCTGCTTACAGTGTAGGGACATGGAGAGGGGCAGAGATCTTTATTAAAGACCAACTCTACCACAAATTCATCCTAAACCAGGTTATTCCAGCATAGCTCTGATGGAGATTAACCTCTACATCAACCATTTCCATCTCATTATAAACATGCTGCTCCTCTTGCAAATACTTTTGCCTTGTTTTTTTGGTGAAAAATGCACTTAACCACATGTTCTTTCACTTTTGAGTAACAAGACCTTGCCCTTGCCCACGCTGAATCTTTATTGCAAAGGCCTCTGAAAGCAAAAATACATCTAGCTATGAAAACATGTTTGAGAAACACATTTCTCTCTCTTTCTGACTTTAGATGAAATACTAATTCCTGCTTTTGTTTCCTGCTTTCTTCCATTCACTTCTTCTCTGGGCTCAGAGCAACAGCTCCAAAATAAAACACTTCTGATGCTCTCCCTCAGCTTGCTCTTACCTGCAGACCCGAGACCCCACTCAGAGGAGACGTTTTCTCCCAACAAATGCACTTGCAAAGGACAGAAGGTTTTGATAGTGAGATGAGATGACTTGTCTAAGCCTAAGTAGGTCTTAAACAAGCGTGTTCAGAGTCTCCATAACATTCCTCTACCACTATTCCAGTCTGAGTGTTCCTCCAGTTATACCCAGGGCAGACAAGTTTGCTCACAGTATAACTAGAGGAATGATATGAATATTCATTGTCTAAAACCTCTTCTGTTTAATTATGACCTCAGTGAAAATGATTATCCAAGAAAACAGAGTCATGAACATTAACAATAATTCTCATCTCAATTATTGAGAAATATAATTTTAAATGATTGGTGAAGAGAAGATTCCTAGAAAATTTATGATAATGTTCTTTATTATAATACTTTGTGTTATAGATTGTACTATTCTTTCTCTTTATTACATTTATATTGAAGTCTCTTTCCTTTTCTCTGTCACAAATATTTAAAAATCTGTAAGAGAATTTAAGAGCCTTTCAGCAATTTGGCACACCGGTTTTAGCTCAACTATTATCTTGCTGCATCATGATATTAATGTAGTCATCTCTCTTTAGTCTCAATGAATTGCTATAAAAATGTCAAACAATTAGATTATATTGGCCAATGCAGCCCTGTTTGATTGAGTACAGATGTAGGCCATGTCCCTTGAATCACACTGATGGAGAAGCAGAAAGGCTTGTAGAACTCCAGTGCAAATTTATTTCAATATATGTATCACTTCGGTTCCTAATGTCAGTACTTGCAATACTAATAACCAAAAAATGCTAAATAGGTATTTTCAGATGGAATAAAAGTCAATGTCATTCAGGAGAAACACCAATGAACTCTGCTGGAGGAGAAAAAAATGAAAATTATAAACCCAGCATAGAAGTCTGGTACAAACATAGACGCTGCTCCAGGGCACAGATGTGACTAAGCCAGAGGGGCAAAATGAACATTTCCTTTGCTTATGGGAATAGTACTGCCCAAGTCCTGTCTCTGCCTGGACCAGAAAATTTAACACTCACTTTTGTGTCAGGAAAGCAATCAGTGTATAAATACTTGATAGAGATATCTGGTTACAAATGTGTCAGTGTTGCCTCTGTGCCATTCTGGTGGTCACTAGGACTGCGACCTCCCTTCTTCTTCAAGTACAAAGTGTGCAGCACTTGCATGTACAGGCCTGGCATGGAATGAACAGCAAGGGACAAATCCTTACAGATGAAATCTCTCTCAACCATCAGGTGTCCACACAGACCACGCGTAGTGAAAAGCTAAAGCTGTGCTGTTAGAGCTTAAAAACTGCAAACAGCTCCTGTTCCACATATGATAAAAGTCCAGAAGGTGGGTAAGTTGTTCACATTTTGCTGGACCAGGCACACAATAGGCAAAGCACCCTGACAGTGTGTCTCCAGGGTATGAACTGCTTCAGCTGAACAAGTCTGTTTCCCACACTACCCTGGCAAATCTTGATCCATGAGCATCTGAGCTCCTACTTGCTCTGGAGCAGCGGTGCAGGAGAAGGGCCCCTGTGATGTAAGTAATGGGATTACTGGCTAATTATCAATAAAAACAAAGGCCCAGAGAGGATCAGATGCACAGTGACAAGGTTGGAACTCTGTCGAGATCATGCTTAGTGATTTAACTGCTGCCTCCCTGTGAGGACTAACCCACTGACTGCAGGTGCCCACCCCACACCTCAGCTGCAGCTCACACTGTGCTCATTCAGCTGAAATTCTGTGAGCCACTGCAAGAGTTACAAGCTCAGAGAAATTCTGAGGACATGACAACTGCAAATATTTTTTGAAACCCATTCTTTTCCTTCAACAGAAAATCTTAATTACTTCTCTCTGCCAGTGTATTTACAGGTAATTAATAAATACCTGTCACATCAGTAGAAGAACAGACTGTTCTGGCTGCTCCCGGAATGCTGAGAACTCCAGCAGACCAGCTCATTAATACCAGAATGAAGGTCAAGATGTCTACTCTGAGCAGATTAAATGTTTTCATCACAAACTTCTCCCCCTCCATTCCTCTCCTCTTCCAGGATATTGCAGATTACAGCTCTGACTATAATTCCACTGTCACCAAGCTCAGTTTGGACTTCAGTTCTCTCACCAAGCTCCCTTTGGACTTAAGAAGTTGTCCTCCTGCCATCCCCAGCAATTTTCCAAATGAACACTCCTGTCCAACAGTACAAAACCCTTTTCTCTTGCTGATGGATTGTGATCATGTCTTCATTGTGCTAATCAAAACAAATTGGGAGCACTGATTTGTCTCTTAAAATCTTGGCATTAAAAAGAAAAAGAAGGCAGAGAATAGCAGTGTGGACACCATTGCTGTGATATAAATATGATCTACCACCCAGTACCCGGTCAGATAATAAAACACCCATAATATATTATATTTTCACAAGGAAATCAGTACAGTTTATGGTTGTTCAAGGGAAACTACCAGCTGAAGTTTTGAAAAACTCACGTTTCATTTGGTTTGGTTGGTTTTTTCTGCAACTCTCCCTGCAACGTATTGATGTCTTTCACAATTGACATACTTGTGCAAAATTAAGGAAAAAACCACCCCAAGTTAAAAAGAATTTTAGATAATAATGAATCTGATTCAGTTGACTTTGGTGTCCTTATCTGTAGTTTATCTCAGTGCACTTGTGGCATGGAAAAGTTGTTATGTCAGTTGTTGAGTTGTTAAATATGGTTACGGTGGGCCCATAAGAACCAGAAGTCTGAACCACCTGCCTTGCTAAGAAACTTGTCTTGTGACAATAACCTTCCTTAAGAAAATTAAGTCATGAAAAAGGCCAGATAATTATAACAAAGATTTTTAGATGCCTGTTCAGAAAGTAAAACACAAACTCTTAATTAGTGCAGCCCTAGTTCCTGGAAAAGCTGTACATCTTTGTGAGCATCTGGTTTGTCCTGACAATTTCAAATGCTAAATGTCAAGTATGAGGCCATCAAGAAAAGGGACAGGTCATGAACATTCAGTCACAGAAAGGATGCAGTGCTTGAGCTCAGAACTGACTCTGTTTAATCTTGCCAGTTTTCACCCTCTTCTGCCATCATGTGTCAGGCTGAAGCATTTTATGAAACAAAGGGAAAATAAATCACAGGAATCATTCGGTCATAAAGAAGTATCTCCCTCAATGTTTCCCACACTGCCACCAAACTGAAAAGCCAAGTGAAAAGAAGGAGATGTTATGTTTGGAAATTTTTGCAAAGCTATTCAAATGCATATAATGTCTACTAATGACATCTTCAATTGCTGATGGTGACACAAAACACTAAGGATTAAGATTATGTTTATCAAAGATTATTTCCCTTTTAATTTCTTGTACCTTCCTGGCCCAAGATATTGGCCTTTACTTCTGAAAGGGGTCTTTATTTTGTTGCCTTCAACTGTATTGAACTCAGGACTTACAACACTCTTTTGACAGTGGAAGAATACTGTACTACTGTGTTTACAATGTTTATTTAACTATATTTAACAGTATACATACACATAATAACAGATCTCAAGACTCATATTTCAGGAAATATTATAATTGATATGTCATGCACTGGGAACATTGTTAATATTTCATACTGCATTTTTATAAAAATGGGATTAAGTGATCTAAAATTATTCCTCATACCAGAAGTCTTAGGTAACCATCTGGAAAACTGCAATTTATTAAATATGTTGCCACTCTTCTGAAATAAAGACTACTGTGACTACTGCTTTTGAAAATGGCACCTACCATGTTCATGGAAGACCCCACACATTCTGTTCTCAGTGGCTGAGAAACACTCTCTCATCACCTGAGGAATCACTTGGGTCTTCCACAGACTAGTCAGTATGTCAGAGCACATAAGCATCCCTTCAGATTTATCTTGACCACATCCTTAAAACCTCTGTTTGTAACTATCTGTCACTGTATCCACATGGAGACACTGTAGTTGAGGCCTGAATTAACACCAGAGAGGTACTTTCAGCAGCTTTTCCTGGTGGCTTTATCTTTCATCCAAACTAAAGAGAAGAAATAATTTACACTAATAGGATAGTTGGCTTCCCTTTGATATCCCATTCCTGGAGAGCTTTTGGGTCAGACAGGGTGTGAAAGCAAGGGTCAGAAGGCTTAGCAGGCTGTAAAGTCACTAAATTAGTGTTCAAACGCAGATGAATGGGCTTAAATAGTCATGGGAATGATCTGTACTACAACCTCAAATCTGCTGTTATTTCCCTGCCTACAAACACCCACAGCCATCAGCTGCCACGTTTTGGGATATGCTCCACCTTTGCAAAGCAAGGAGAGAGCCCTGCTGAGGGGACAAGCCCAGCACATGGGATGAGAAACCCTCCAGTGGCTGCTGATGGCAGCAGAATCTTAAAGAGGCGACACCAGGGACTAATGTCAGAGCTTCTCTTTTTGTTTTTTATCATTTTGTGGCAAACTCACTGCAGTTCTTTCCTGCAGACCATTTACAACCACACACTTTTCTTGGACAGCTACCTACTACTCAAATTATGTTCTTGTCCTAGAATATTATCAATAAATTCACCATGATTTTTTTCCTCCTCACATTTTTCAGATTACATAAATTTTAGCTGACCAATTCTTTTCATGCTCAAATATATTATAAAATGTCATTTCTGTTATAAAAGCTAATTGATAATGTGATTTGTTATGTTGCTGAGACATAATTCAGAAAGGTATTTTAAAGCCCTTGATACATGGAATAGCACTAACTGTTTAATATTTCTTGTATGAATGGATACAGTGCATGGGAATGATGTGGTGCCACGTAGATGAAATATTTTCAGAAGCTTTTATTCTTGTTGTTTGGGCTTGTGCCAATGTCGTTCAACGAGAGAGCTCATATGTCCTGAGCTGTATCTGCCGTAATTTATTCCTGGGTCATTAGTTGGTAGGATTTTTTTCCTGCAAGTTGCTGAACAATATATAATATTGTAAAAATTAAGAGCTCATAGTCAAATAAATGGAGTATTCTCTAGAATACTCCTCAAAAAAGTATTTTTTTAAACAATATTTTGATTTAATCTTTTTACTTCATAAAAAAATTTATTGCTTAATGTAATAATTTTTCGCCATTGTGAAAGTCCAGCTGGAGCACTGCACCCAGTTCAGGAGTCCCCAGTGTAAGATATGGAGCTGCTGGAGTGAGGCCAGAGGAGGCCACAGAGATGCTCTGAGGGCTGGAGCCCCTCTGCTCTGAAGCCAAGCTGGGAGAGCTGGGGGGGGTTCACCTGGAGAAGAGAAGGCTCCAGAGAGACCTGAGAGACCCTTCCAGGGCCTAAAGGGGCTCCAGGAGAGCTGGAGAGGGACTTGGGACAAGGGATGGAAGGACAGGACAGAGGAAATGGCTTCCCATTGCCAGAGGGCAGGGTTAGATGGGATATTGGGAACAAATTCTTCCCTGTGAGGGTGGTGAGGCCCTGGCACAGGTTGCCTGAGAAGCTGTGGCTGCCCCATCCCTGGAAGTGTCCAAGGCCAGGTTACACGGGGCTTGGAGCAACCTGGTCCAGTGGAAGGTGTCCCTGCCCATGGCAGGAGGTGGGACTGGATGAGCTTTAAGGTCCCTTCCAGTCCAAACCAGTCTGGGACTCCATGATAAAAGAACTTGCCTTTCTGAATTTGCTGTTCATACGTACTTAATGAATGGTTAAATATAATCCCATCTGCATTTCATCCCCATTCTTTCCATTGCAGTTATTAGCAAGTGCTCTTTCTACACAAACTTTTATAAGAAATCAACAGTCTTAATTCTGCTTTTGTATTTACAGCTGAAAACTTTGGTTCACTCATTTCATATTCAATTTAAAGAATGAAGACCTTCTGTACAGCACCTTGTATACCTATGCTACTGTTTAGTTCTCCAAATAATCTGAAACCAATTTGAAGGCCCCCCTCTTGGGGGTCTCATACATTACCAGATGAACAAACCCTTCTGTGCTGCACTCAGAGTGCTTTTGCTTGCACTGCCTGGACCTGCTGGCTCCCTCTGTGGGGAGAACACCTGCTATCGTTAGCACAGATGATTTGCTATGAGAGCACCTCACCTGGAAGTCTGAAGAATATCAGAAAATTTTGAGCTTTTAGTTCCTTAACCAAAACAGGTTCTGCAACAGCAGTTTTCTACAGCATTCCTTCTCGTCCTTGCCTTCCATTCTTGTTCACTGTCTTTAACAGAGAAGCATCCTGGACTCTCAGACTATACCAGCTGAGCTGCTGAATCCTTCCTCAGTATAAATAAGCAGCAGGTTCCTCTCCCGTGTTAAACTGCCATTGTAAACGTAAAAGAAATATAAAAGATGTTAAGTATCTGTGCTCTTTTTCTTTTGATATCATTCCCACTTCTACTACACATCTTCTCCTGAAGTGACTCTTTACTTTTGTATAATCATGTGCCCGCACATTGCTACAAACATATAATGGAAAAGAAGACATTATTTCTGGCACCAACTCCTGAAGGAATGAACTGATGTCTTCTTAGTGCACATTCACTCTGAAGTACAGTTCATCATCCACTCATGCAGTCCTACTATGATGATTTTATTGACTGCAATTTAGCACAGCAACACAGAGAACACCCCCACCACCCCAGGAGGTTTGGTTATGCCTGCACTTCATTACTGATTAAGTATAGGCTAAGTTATTTCCATCAGTTTCATAAATAAACCACAGTAGTAAATTATTGAATAAGACCATTGTACCTGGATATCGGTGGTTTTTCAAACCTTTGAAATCTTGAAGTTTTTATCTTGGATTATTCTCAAAGAGCAGCACTGACATTTCTGAAGCATTGAAACTTTTCTGCACTTTACCATTCATGAAACTTCTTATTTCAAGAAGGTGGAAGTTAATATAAATTCATAAGAACTGTCCTGTAGCAAGGCAGCCAAGGCTCCATGATTCCCATTGAATACACTTTTTTCCAAAGCCTTTTATGTTACACAGAAAGAGACAGCACTAGAAAGGTGGCATTCAAGGTGAACAACACATTAAGTGCAGAGAAACACAGTTTCACAGCAATGAATGTGTTGAAGTATGATGTGAAAATTATTATTGGAAATAAATAAGAAATTAACAATATAGTGGGTATGTGCTATACTGAACAAGTGTGAACACTTGCTTCCTTCAAGAGAAATTGCCTCTTCAAACTCAGCAATCCTTGAGCTTCCCAAATACCGTGAATGGGATTTGAAAAAGCAGCTGTGTCACAAAGACACAATGAAAAGGTACCTCATGAGACCTAAAAATAAACACATAGATGCCAGACCTTGGGAAAGGGACTCATGCCAGTATGTGGCAAAACATGACAAGTTCAGAGACTTGAAAATATCTTACACTGAATCCTTAATTTTCAGACTGGGTAACTTCAGAACAGTCTATGATCTCCTCTTACTTGGTATTGTTATCAAATGCTCAAATACATGCCACAAAAAATATATGTCCTGTCTAAATTAGGTTATAAAAGGGAATAAAAATTGTGCTTCTTATGGAACACAGTTTGACAGTGCAGCTGCAGTTCATATAAGGTCATCTAATTAAATTGTGAAAGCAACAGGGAAGAAAGCAGAAATTTATATTCTATTGTGTGCATACAGAAAGTATTTTGCATGTCATTATTTTGTAATTATGGTTTATATAGCCCTAGAGCTCTTACCAGGTTCTAACTGTAACACATCAGGTAGCCAAGAATAGTATCTTTTCAGTGCCATTTTAATGTTCTATCAGCATCAAACACAAAAAAACTGTTACAGGAAACAACACATCACCATTTTACTGGGGAAAAAAAAGACTCTTAAAATGGTTTTAGTTGCAATAACAATCAAAGATTTATACTTTCCATAAGTATTAAATTATTTTACATCTATTTCTCCTGCTATCACTACAAATAAAGTTTTAAAGCATGTAATTTAAAAATGCACTGCTGTTTAACAGAGCATATTACAAAATCCATACACATAATAATCTTATTTGGGATTTTGAAAAAACAAAGGTTCCCTGTGCACAGTGAAGGTTTCCCAGCACAGAAAGACTGACACAAATTACACCAAAATGATGTTGGGTAAACCATAGAGCACACAGTTGAAAAATGATGGATGAGTTGCAGGAAGATCTGAGGAAGTGTGAACAGTCTGTTCTTCTGTTCTGTCTCCAGAAGAGCTGAGAGAATCCACTTCCACTATAAAAATATGGCAAAAACCATTCTTATTTCTGAATATGACTGAATAGCAGAATGCTTTAAGTGCCATAATTTAACACATCTTCTCTTTGATTAATACTCTTTTACGTTCTTGCCACTATATCTAAGAAGCATTTTCTGAAAAAAACCAGAAAACTAGGGAATATTTCTGATCTGAATTCCTTCTCTCTTCAATTCTATGACAGTGCAAGTTATAACTAAAATTTATTTAATTAACCCTTATTTTAAGAGGTAAGTCTCATACACTGAAAAACAGCAATACAATTTTATAGACAGTACATTAAAAGTTGTTTTACTGAAAATCATTCCTCCTTCTCCAGCAAGATACCAGGTAGTCTGCCCTTTACCATGCAGACTGTCTAAAATAACTGCTGATCTTCTTGCAGTCTATAATTCATACCATTTATATTGCTTATGTTATGCTCCTGATGTACCTTTTCAGTCCCATTGCTTCATTTTGAAACAGTTTAGTGGAGTGCAAACTTTAGCTTTTGGTTAACTACGACAGAGCATCCCCAAAAATTTTATTTATATAAGAATGGTTACTCCAATTATGATATTGTATCAGTGGTCTTCTGACTCTCAGTTCTTTTAAGAATTGTCACAAAAAATTGTCACAGGTCACCTGAAAGGTTTCACTTCTATCTGTGAACCATCCATAGATCTACCGGCTTCTAGTTAATTTGCACAGTCTCTTGTACTAAGCTTTTTAATTCTTACTTTTAATGGAATCCCTTTTCTTGTGAATTCCACTCTTTTGAAGAATATGGACTGTCTGCCCGGTTGTTCTACCATTGCTCAGCAAATCTGGAAAGAAATGTTAGTGTCTGTGAGTTTTCAATGAAAGTTTTGAAATACAACAAAGTATCAACTCTAGAGCTTGGTGCTTTCACATTTAAAACTCAATGCAAAAGGATACCTTACAGATCCAGTTACGTATTTCTGAGAATGTAAGTTCACTCCAGTTTTTGTTTTCCCCATAGCTGATGTAACTACAGGTTGCCAAGTCCTAAGGCACTGCTCCTCACTGGAGAAATCCTATTCTTACCATGTGACCATCAACAAACACCCCACTAACGCTGTTTTAAGCAGGTCACTGTTGTGTTTGCAAGATCAACCTGTCAACACCACGGTGGTTCCTGCACACAGTTCACCTCCTATGGAAACTCCAGGCAAAGTTTGGTGAGGAGCAAAGAAGAGGAGCCAGGAGCCAGGGAGATACACACACCAGGTGTCTGAAGCAATAGCAAACACTCACTGTGGAACAGGATCTCCAGCCTCTCTGCATTCTCCTGCAGGCTCGTGTACCACTGGGTGGCCACTACACAGCCAACCCCAGTCAGGCTCAGCAGCATTGCTGTCTCTGTTGGTCTCTCTAGAGCGATATGTAGGCAACTAAACAAAACCATAAGTATGAGGTTAATAAAAGAAAAATGTACATCATGTACTAAAAAATATAACTAAATATACAGTGCATTTTAAAAGAAGGAGAAAGAATGCCAGATGGCATTTTCTGGTATGCTGAGCATAAAGTGCTATCTGACATTCATACAGCACCTTGAATCTCATGCAGTGTATTTAGGTAACTTTACATCTTTCCATGATGGAATTTTACCAGTAGGATTGCTTTCTGTCCTATTACTGTAGTTTAGGGCATCTCAGGAAATGTGAAAGGAGTGACACACTAACTTTTACAAAACACTGCAGAATATCTTTTGTAACATAGTCAAAATGTTGGGAATCACGTGAAAAGACATATTTAGATACAGAATATTGCAAGAACTGAAACCCTGCTCTGTGTCATAAGTATGATGTTAATTTGGAGGCCTAAAAGCAAATCACTTGAAATGTGGGATTTCATTTTTTTATTGCTGAATATTTAATTAAGTCTCTTTGCTTAATTTTTGTTTTAGTGATGGGATGGGACTGATATTCTGTAAGGTTGGAACTGCAGTAAACAGAAGGTTGAATGTTGTTTTTATTTAGCTCTGCTTTTCATGGTAACTTTATCAAAAGATAATAATTAAATTTTTCAGTACTTTTTTGGGGAGATGCTCTGATTGTCTAAGTAGTTATGTGACTCAGTTTCAAACAAATGTTATTCTAAACTTTCAGGAGGCTTTTAGACTCAAACATGTAAGTCCTATTGATAAATTCACCAATCTATTACAGCAAAACTTCAAAAGTTCTGAATTGGAAAAACTAGTTTAAGGAATCACATTTTGGTTTGGTTTAGAAAATGGCTGTTTAGGGGATGTGAAAAAGGATATAAAAAAATACCAGGAGGTTGTCATATATTCAGAGATCTGCATATTTACACATATAGTTGTGTGTATAACCTATCTTACACACAACTGATTTTAACTTATGCATTGTTGCACTAATTAAACAGTATTTTTAGAGATTTTTTTTCTATTTCTTCATGGAATGAATAATTAGAAAAGTCAAAAGATATTTCTGCTCCCAGGATGTGCTCTGCCCTCTGGGTGCCCAGGCACAGCCTCAGGACCCTTTGTGCAGGATCCTTCCAGCCCCCCCTCTCCTGGTTCATACTGGGGTCCCTAGAGCAGAGTCTGTAATTTGTCTGTGTTAATCTTCATGTCTCTGATGATTGCCCAGTGCTCCACTCCACCTAAACCCCTTTGCAAGATATCCTGGCCCTCAGGAGTATAACCAGGTTATCTGAAAATTCAGCATGGACTAAGTAACTCATGAATAAAATTGGGACACTAAGACTACTCTTCTTGCTTTTAATACCTTTAAACTTATTTGTCACATGCCATCTGTCAAGAACTCCTAATGGACATACAGTAAAAGAATACAAACCCTGCCACCTGTCAACTTAAAAGCAAGGAAAATATTGAGATGCTTTTAAGGATAAAAACCCTGCAATTAATAATATTAAAAACTCTGAACAGGTCATTTAACATGCCATAATAATTTATTTAAACAAAAATCTGTCCCATTGTTAAACCATTCAGTGTATGAAGCTTCAGAGGGACCCTTAATAGTTTATTTGTTAAAGGGAAGTTTTATATACTCAATTACAACATTTTGAGAGTCTTGAACTCAATCTGGGAGGTAAGAGTAATGTAGCAAGGTTTCCATTTATCTTATCATTGCCTTGTAACAGAGCTTTCATCCTATTTAGCCTTATAAAGAGGCTCTTCTACTTACAGAAGTAAACGAGAATATTTGTAACTCAGAATTTTAACTTTGCTTTGAAATAATCTGCCTTATTGTGGACTTCACTGAAATCATGTTTGTCCTACCTTTTGTGGATATCAGAGTTTGTAATTCTTTGGTAACTTTGCTGTGATCGTACCAGATCCAGAAGAATCATCAAATTGCATTCTGGAAAAAATATATTATAGCAATGGTATCTGCACTAATAATAATGTCCAGCATAATAAATATTAAATAATAAAATTAATAATAAAATAAATAATAAAAATTAAATAATAAATAATAAATTAAGCCTTTTGTAAGTTAATTACTTTCTTGAACACAGTCTAAACAACTAATATAAAACTTATATATTTCAGCAAAAATTGTCAACTATAATGTAAAGGAACTAATAAAGTCATCCTAACATCATTTGATGTAATTTTGCTATGCTTTTCCATAGTGTTTTGCAGTTTTTTTGCTGTGCCACATTAGTATAACTGATAATGAAGTCCACATACCATCTTATTACAGCCAATGACCTGTATGACTCAATTCCGTAGTTATAAACTCTCGGAAGAGTTTATGCTATGCAGGTATGGAAATGTTTTCTATGCAGCTCCTCTCCACAAGTTACAACCAAGTCACACCTCCAACATGCCTCACTTTCCTTAAAGGTCTCCAGCAAAATAACTCAGAATACTCTCAGAATTAAAAGCCTACTGTTTGGTTTCCTGTAGTTTTAATCTGTTACTTATTCTCCTGACCTAAGCAGATCTCCTCTCAATATGTTGATCTTTCCTCCTAAAGTAGGTTTAAAATGCATATAAACCTATCAGTGCACATACATATTTATGAATAAAACTAAGCACACAAACTGTGGTACAGCCTTCTAACCACTCTTATTGTTCTCCACCAATGAGTTACTCTATGTTGTCAACATTCTTCTCCAGCTGAGACCTTTGCAAAACTAAGTACAGTGGAAAATTTCATATAATTTGCAAATGACACTCCTGTATAGTTATCCCTATACAGGGCTTGTTTCTTTTTAAGCCTAGGAAGAGTACATTGTTTAATTTGTGATCCATCTCGACTCTGTTCTGTAATTCTGCCTCTTAAGC
This sequence comes from Chiroxiphia lanceolata, assembly GCF_009829145.1. Classification (NCBI taxonomy): domain Eukaryota; kingdom Metazoa; phylum Chordata; class Aves; order Passeriformes; family Pipridae; genus Chiroxiphia; species Chiroxiphia lanceolata. The sequence continues at coordinate 7,221,144 of NC_045644.1, forward strand.
AGTCATTCCCAAATGTATTAATGTTTAACTGACTACTTTTCCTTAAGTATAACACATTTTACTAGGCTTTCCCAAATTATGCCCTGCATAAAGCAAGGTTAATTTGCATTCTGATCTTGCATTTCAGGATTTGCTAAACCCCTGCATTCTCTTTCTCAGCCTGGTCTCCTGCCCAGATTCAGCAGTGATATATTTTATTTCATCATGTAAATTAGCAAACCCAATATTTAATAATATTGCATCTAGGTTATAGCTTTCAGAATTCTCAGGCAGAATTAATCCTGGCATATTTTAAGAGTAGGACACAGGACAGGGTTTAACAACTTTCCAAAAGCTGCCATACCTGTAAATATCTGGCCTATGGATATCTGAAACTTCATCTTCACAGGTTATATATTTCCCATAACATGTACATACAAATGTTTAAATCACTTTTAAAATCAAAGCTTCATGAAGAAGCTTCCTGTTGCCTTGCAGGGCTTCACAATCTGATGTGCACTGTCCTCCTCACTTTCACACATCAACACAATACAGCAACTCAGCTACACTGACAAATTCCATACAGCTCCAAAGTTAAGCTTCTTCCAGATGTGCAAGGGGAGGAGGAGGAGAAAGGAAGATTGTGAATCTGAAAAAGTAGTCCTTAAACTAAACCTTAGGCTACAGCAAAAAGACGAATTGCTGTGAAGAAGCTGAGAAGAAAATACCTTCTCAGAGCCTACAAATGCTCCATAACACCAGAACAATCTTTCAGCATTAACCCAGCACTGACAGACAATTCTGCTTTGCCTCAGTGGAGACTTCAGAATTTTGGAGAAGTGGCACTGCAGAGGTTGTTCTAAGCAATAAATAATAACTTGCAATCAAATACTTAATTCCAAAGTAAAGGAGAGGATTCACTGGGAAAACCATTAGATGATGACTCAATTTCTGGAACCTAAGAAATTCCAATCTTTGGAAGTGAAGAAGGACTAAGCTTATTTGTGAGGAATAACAAGAAAGCTGCACAGCAGAATAAAACCTACATAATACAAAGGTTTTCCATTAAAAATCCTGGATCTCAAAAAAAAGTCCCTAATTACTAAGATCAATACTAAGATAATGATACAGTAGGACATGCCTAGGAATAAAAGGTGGTGTCGTTAAAAAATATTTCTCAATTTGCTTATCTTACTTGGGATGTTCATAGCAACCAATCTGTTCAGTAATACATGAGACATGAATCTCTCCATCCCATAGAAGAGAAATGCACTACAGCTTGTCAGCAGCTGCTCCCACTCAGCTTGGCTGAAAGGAAGGAAGAACAAAGAAAGGAAGTTACTTTTATCTTACTATTTACAAGAATACCTTTTCACAGCAAGCACTTCAGTGTTATTTACTCCAGAAATAATTACAACAGAAGTCAGCATGCAAAGCAAGGAGAAAAATCAGACTGCAGAATTCTATGAAAAATGTGGTAACTCATAGGGACTAATTAATAGCAGCTATTTTAATACAGGGGTATACTAAGTTTAGTAACCTCTCTTAGTGAGCAAGAGGCATAGTGTATTTTTAGATGAATACCAGTCTCTCCATAAAAAAATAAAATAAAATCATTGCTGTATGCATTGTGCAGCTTTGAAATCCCAGTCTTTAGTCTAACATTCAAAGGCAGTATTTGTATAGGCACCAATTGCACAAAGCCATTAGGGTTTGAAAAGAGATGTGGATAATTAGCTCAGCTGGCAGCAAAACCTGCAATTTGATAACAACCATCCTTCTAATTGCTAGGAAGAAATACTAAAGAATCTACTCAGTGACATTAACTAATTAGGGAAGATTCCAAAGGACTGATTGCTAAAACAGCAGTTAGGAAGGAACATCCAGTGATGGCCATGTTGACTCATAGGACTTGTCACTGCTTGACCTCTCGAGATCCCTTTTATCCCTCTATGATTTTGATCTTAAAAGTAAAGTACTTCTAGAAAAACGGTGTGTTTATGAATATATTCCATAAAATGGTATTATCTCCATAATCAAAGTCTGAAATTGGGAACTCTTGAGATGCACCTTGACTACTTTGCCTCTGAAATCTGTACTCCAACCTTACAGCTGACTCAGGGTACATGGAGATGCTACAGGTTTTAACACTTGGATTTAAAAACATTTATAAACAAAGCCAGAAATTACACTTATGCTCACATGCTTATTCATCAAAGACTGCACCAGGAGACTTTCTGTCAAAATCAGATTATCTACATATACAGCAACTCTGACAAAACCCACCAGGCTAAATCCCTTTGTGGCACTGTATTTCAGATCCCTAAAATATTCTGTCTACAAATCTAAATCTGTGTTTGAAACAATAACAATGGTCTGCTGTGTGTTTACCAGCTCAGGAAAACTTGACCCTATTTTTATGACCGAAGACTCTGAAAACAGGCACAATTTTAAACAAGAAACATGGATAAAACAAGAAAGCAGACAGAATATTACATACCTTGGAACACGCACATTGCCAGTGACACCTTCCCACTGCGCTGTGAACAGGTCACGGTATTTTTCTAGAATTTCCTTTATTTTCTGGGAAGGACTTGAAGCTTCTGTAATAACAGAATTTCATCCTTATGAGCATAACATGCTACAAACTACACTGGGAAATCTTAATTTCAAAAATTTTAAAATGACACTATAATATTTACAGGTCATCATTAGATGAAACCTAAGTCTGGCTTTTAAAATTGAAGCAATTGTGACATTTTCAGAGTAAAAGTGTGATTCCCATTTGAAAAGTGTATCTTATAATGGACAAGAATTATTTGGTAGACAGGTTAAAGACTTTAAAAGCACAAAGAAAAAACTGTAGATACCCTGAGGAAAGGGTAAAGAACTGAACACCAGTACTGCTCATGCAGTTCTGTTCCAGAGGCTCAGAGAGGACTTAAGTAGGTGGATAAAACAACTGAATTTCCAGAGTCCTGATTTCAGAAAACAAGACTCCAACACCACCTCTGCTCTCTAAGGACAATGCACATTTAATGACAAATTGTTTTCTCTTTTTGACTATATTTCATACTAGTGTAAATTAAAGATAGACACTAGAGCCAGATACTGAGCACATGAACAGTGGTTTATTTCGATCTGCTGTGAAGGAGAAACTGCAAATGCATGAAGCCATTCTCTGCTATGCCACTGGTTGGTCAGTAGCTGCTTTTCTGTTGTGTTCAGACTTAAAAACTATTTCAACAGCTGAAGGGAGCCAACAAGAGAGATGGAGAGGGACTGTTAATAAGGGTCTGGAGTGACAGGACACAGGGAATGGCTTCCCACTGCCAGAGGGCAGGGTTACATGGGATATTTGGAAGAAATTCTTCCCTGTGAGGGTGGTGAGGCCCTGGCACAGGTTGCCCAGAGAACCTGTGGCTGCCCCATTGCTGAAAGTGTCCAAGGCCAGGTTGGACGGGGCTTGGAGCAACCTGGGCTAGTGGAAGGTGTCCCTGCCCATGGCAGGAGGTGGAACTCATCATCTTTAACGTCCCTCCCAATCCAAATAGTCTGGGATTCTGTGATTCAATTAAAATCCTCCATTAACTGTTACATTGTTTCACTGATGCCCCATTTACTGTTCTGATGAACAGCTAAGCTTTTTTGCCAACATCTTTATGTCATGACTTCATTTTTTGGTACAAAATTTTCTCAATTCCATGGATAAATGATGAAGAAATTATTATTTAATATATATTACCTGCTTCACTTCCTTCATTATAGGGGTCCACAATGTCTGATAAACAGTTAAACAGAAACAATGTGATTTAAACAACAAAAGAAGAAAGTTTAGCTGATACACCTGGATCATAGTTTGTGAAAGGATACATTTAAAATTACGAGCATCAACACTCAAGGGTAAATCACGATTAACTGTTGCCTACAATTAAAAAGAATACATATTCTACTGCATGTAAAAGTTTCAATCAAATATTAACAGTATTGCATGCTTTCTGTCAAACAACTAACAGGAAGATGTGTCAAAAAACTGCAGGATTAATGAAAATGATACTCAATTTTCAATGGAAATTAAAAGCATAAGTTATTCTGCATTATCTAAAATGCACAGACACCCATTACATACATACACGTGTCTGCACATAGGCAAATACAGATATACATTTATAAAAACTCTGTGTATACACTATATGAAATATATTGTTGCAGGACATCTTTTAGTAACTTTAAATAGCTCCCTTGGTGGGTTATTAAATATGTCCCATTTACAAAGTACAATTCTTCCAAGAAGTAACTCCTTGCAAAATCAACAGTAAGCAAAATTTTTATGGACTTATGTGGCATTCATTCTACTTGAGAATTCTAGCACACATAATGAGCTTCTATGCAAGCCACTTGAACACTTTTCTATGCAAGTTCTCTAACATTTTTAACAAAAAATAAAAGCTATTCCTATAAAGTTTATTTAAAAAATGTGGAAAGTTCACCATTTGGACACTCTTTTTCTGACGTGATTTTGATTTTGTTTCTTTAGATATTTCAACATCTGTCTCTGTGAAATTGAAAAGAAATTTTTTTAAATATAATAATAGGCAGTTTTAGAAAATAAATGTCCTCAAAGGTTTGCACATATATATATTGTAGTAACAACAACAACAATAAACAACAACAATAATAAACAGTGATAACAACAACAGGTTAAAGCGGAAAAATTAAAATTCCTTTCAGAACACAGCAAGGGAAGAACATTACCCAAACCTTCTTGCCTAAAAATACTGGCTTTAAAGAGGAAAACAAGCTGGAGATGTGATCCCTTACACATGAAAATGCTTCATTACACTGCCAATTTCAGATAGAGTTGAGCACTGATTATCAAAGCACTTTCTAGGCCTATTGCCACATTTAATTGTTGATGTTAATGGAATTATTGAAGCTTCTGTGGGACACACATATATCAAAAGGAAAAAGAAAGCATCATATTTGAATTGGAATTTTTATTTGTTCAAGGGAATTTTAAAAAGCACAGAAAAGTGACTTCTATTTCTCACTGTATATATGACCAGCACCCAGAGCACACGTTTCAGTCACTGTCACTGGAGTGCCCTGAAGGCTGGGGGCAGTTTGAGATCCACATTCACACTGCTCTGGCTCATGTTCCCTCAGTCAGTGGCCACTGTCACAATCTCATCAACAGAGACTTTGCAACTCTGCTCTCTCATTTATCTGCTTCTAAAATCAGGCAACCATAAGGAGTTTCACTTTAAAAAAGGGAAAAACAGAAATGGAAAAAACCTGACGTTATAAAACTTGTATTTCTGCAAGACCTGTAACAGGGTATGAGTCTGTATGTAAACCAAAAATATTCTAATCTCAGGTTATTGACAATTCTTTCCCTTTAGAAAGAAGAGGTGAAATGAAGGCTAAATACTATTAAATATTACAGACACAAACACTATACAAGAACCTCCCTGGAACAGAATACTGTCATGGTATAGAGTGAGATTTTCTAAATTTGGTCTATTTTTTAACTTAGACTAAGTTAAATAATAGTTTTAATAATTTTATGTGGTATTACCTATGCATGAGCAAAATGCAACTTCAAATTTTTAACTTCAGTAATAGAAGCTATCTTTGGTTTATACAAAAACTGCTTACTCCCTGCATTTATTACTCACTTCTAGATCTGAGAAATTAGTTTTAAGATGACAGGAGGTCAAGTTTATCAGCTGTTTAACTACTTCATTTTAACTCATTTCGCTGAAGAGTTTCTGTAGGGTTCAAGTGTCTGCAGTAGGGAAGTTCATAAAGCCTGTGGGGATCTTATTTTGTACATTTGTAGCACAAAAACCAAGAAGAAAGTAGTTCAGAGATTAAAAGCTTTTCTCATTTGTTATTTTAAGCAGTCCTACTGTAATGTTAAAGAATATTAACAGAAGCGTAATTTTTTTTTTTTCAGTTCAGTGGAAAACAGCTTTAAAAGGTTTAAGACCATACTTGTAAACTTGGCCTGAAACTTTGCAAGCCATTTTAGATTCCACTGAGTTTTACATAATTCTTTAATGTACAGAGGTTATTTTAAATTAGGTACCATTGCATCATCAGCCTGTACATTGAAATAAGTCTACTGTACTATATAGTCCACCTAAAATACTGGAAACCTTTTGTACGTGTCAGCCTTCCAGTAAAATATACACCACCATTCATATTATTTAAACTTTTAAGTATCTTGTTTTCTGCATCATTATGCTAAATGAAAGAATATCTTTCATTTATCTTCCATAAATAAATACTGTTTATCTAATAGTACCTGACTCAGCCAAACGTCGTCGATTGTAGAGAATCTGGAGAGAAAAATCTCTGGATACAGAACTTATTCCTTCCTCTTTAAATATACTCAGAGCTTCCAAAGGCAATTCCATAAGTAATGTATCCCCTAGTAATACCACACACAATTCTAAATCCATAGATGTCTCTAAAGAAATGTGACAGAACATGATTTAGTAGTTCTCAGTTTGTTTATAAATAATTGCAGTTAGATGTAAAAACCTAAATTTGCTCTATGACATGTGAACTTCATTGTACTGTGGATGAAATGCACTATGCAAAAATACTTCTTTTGCTACCATTACTCCTAAGATGTTCTCAAACTTCTATGCAGTTATGAGCACCAATTCTTCAGAGGGAAAAATATCCCCATATTAATAACAAACAATCTCACATCCAAGTCCAGGTATATGCAATACATTCAGGAAAATTATGTTTGGAACTGTAAAATTGGTATAGCAGTGTTTGGCTAAACAGCACAGAGTTGTAAAGGAACCCTTATCTAATACTATGTCTTTCTCTAGAAAAATTTTGTTTATGGTATTTAGGAAAAAAGTATTAAGTATTAATACTTTTCATATTTATTATGAAAACATTTCTGTTCTACAGAGAAAGAGCAAATGCATGGCAGACAATTTATCCACTTTCTGCAGAACTACTCAAGACATGTTTAGGGTCATACTACAGCACTAGCCTTGCACTGAGGCCAACAAACTGTGAGAGTCCATGAAATGCAGAAAAAGACAAAACACAAATTGATCTACAGACTTAAAAAAGCTCTTTATTCTAGCTTTTCTCTTGAAAAAAAATGATTTGTGATAAAGCCATTTCATTTAGGCATCTACAGCCTGTATGGTTTGGAAAACTAAATAAATGCAGAAGGATAATTCCATCCAGCATATAAATCGTCTCTTTGATAGTACTCTGAAATGATTGACTTGATATAGAAAATAAACCAGACAAAACCAAGGCTTTGTCTTCTCCCTGCTTTAAATAAAATTAAAACTAAACTGACTGGATCTTGGTATCTGTCTGTACATATGCACACACACACACATATTGTACTCTGAGGAGCACATACCCCGCATTCCAGCTTGTTTAGTATCCTTGTCCTTCATGTTCTTTTTTCCTGATTCAGCTGCTGAAACTGTTACACGCTGGGATTCTCTGGGAAGAGGAATTCAGTGAAAATATTATCAGTACTAATACTGGTGTAAGTAAAAATTTTCACAGGAAACACAAAGACCAAACTGCTTCAATGCTTCCAAAATTAAATTTTACACAAAGGATGTGCTCCCTTTGGAGTTCCTGTCCTCTGGAAATCCCATCTTTAAATAGTTTAATTATAATGTTGCATACTGAAGTGTAAGTGTAACTTAAACTGGAGAATGGTGCTTGTTAGAAATGGCCATTAGTCTATCATGTGGCTCAGTTCTCTTAGTCTGGCATATCCTGCATATCCTGTCCTTCAGGATGTAAAACCTTCATTCAGCAGGCCACCCTTGCTAAAACCATTCCTTTATTTGAAGGACTTGAGTCAGAGCTCTGTCTTCACAAATGATAATCAAACAAGTCGACATGTCTTACCTGATAGCAGAAAAATCAAACTGTGACAGCACTGGTTTCAGATATTCTTCCATAATTTCTAATATTTCAGAGAAATCTGATGTCAAATCAAGTCCATTATCATCTGTTTTGTCTGTTGGAGTCTATCACACACATTGAAACAAAAATTGGAATGCTTTCCCCCTCCATCCTGGTTAAATACCATTATTTATATAATTTTTTAAATATTAAATCAGAGGCTAAATCAAGTAATTTGAAACATCATAAAATGCAAAATATGAAAAGTCAGTTTCAAAACTACTTTACTTCAAATTTCCTATCGGCATTTTCCAAAATATTCCAACATAGCAATCAGTACAAGATGTCAATATTTACTATTTAAGCAATAATACACTTCAGCAATTTCAATGGGGAATGGCAGAAGAGCAGAAAGAAAAGACAATGTGCTCCACCAAAAAATGAGAAAAAATTGGGCAAGGACAACTTTGAGAAGTGAACAGAAGCTGCACGATGAACATAGAAGAAGCAAATGAAAACGTATGGAGAGATCAGCAGGGCCAATTTAGGAACAAAGTAAACAGAATGAAGAAAATAGATAAAGAGAGAATGGAACCATGTAGGAGAGGAGGACCCTGAAAACTGAGGCTTGTAAAATCCAACACAGAACCACTCCCTGGACAAAGGAGTTCAACCAAATGGTGAGGAGTGCTGGCATTAATGACTGGGCTCCTCACTCAGGCTCTCTGGGGTTGGTACAGGCTGCATACAGGACTAGGGGTTGTAACCCATACATTTTAAAAACCTAAGCCACTTGTTCTTGTCATCTGTTCAACCTGATGTTATCTCAGCACCTTGTTCTTTTACTTACACAACCACAACAACCTTTACATTGCCAATACAACAAGTATTGGCGATGGGTAAGAGAAAGCGATCAACGCTTCACCCATCTGCAATAATGGGTGTTTTAACTGGAAGATGCCAACATGATGAATAAAACAGAATTACAATTCAAGAACCAGATTTGTCAAAGTTGTGTCATTAATGACACAATGAAAACTTCTACAGAAAATTCAATATGATCAGTATTTTTTACCTTTATACTAATGATGGAAATAGGCCTATACCAGCTTTTGTTAATGCTATACTTAACAGTGAATTTTCCTGATCATTAGATAAAACCTAACTTTTATCTAACAAAGCCAAAATTAAAGTAAATTAAAATGCTAGGATGTAGACTTGTACATTTACTGTGTAGAAAACCATCTGTCACCTTGCAGATTAAAAGTGTTTGTGAAAGTCACAGGCTTTTCCAGTACCTTCGTGTTACACAACTTGTGCTCACTGATTGTAACAATGTCCTTAGAGAACTGAGCCTTCCTGCAGTAACAGAAAGCTTTTATCAGCTAGAATTTAAGAGGGTTCTTCAAACTTAGACTCCAACAAGACATGTCCTTGAAGCAAAATTTTGTGACTAACGGACTTGGATCAACTGTGTCCAAATAAGGAACTACAGTGCAGAAAATATTGTGTGCCCTAGAAAAACTTTTCTGTGTTGGAAAGCAGTAACAAATCTCTGGCTAAGGTAGTTTTATTTGATTACAGGGTTGCAATCTGTGATCCTGATTTTTTCCTTGGGACAGAATGGGCTTTCATGTGATATGAAAAGCAATGCACATTTGCAAATGTAAATCTCAGAAGTACAGTACATTTTCAAGTAAACTGCATCAATTTTCAATTCTGATAAACCACCAAACATTTCAAAGCTTCTGTATGATGATGAACACAGCAACAACAGCACAGTAAGATTAAATTTTGAGGCAGACTACACAGCACTTAGTAACTGTTAAGCCTAGGGATGCTACACTTGGAATAAACTGAAAAATTCTGCATAAAGAGTGTCTATCATATTTTTAGTACATATTTTTCACCCTCTTTTAAATCTAAGGTAATAAAATACATTACCACATCTGTTTTGGAGACAAACTCTTGCAAGTTCTGAATGACATTTTGTTTAAGGTGACTCTTCATTTTTTGCTGCTTGTACAGATGCACTTTTTCCAACAAAACACGAAATGCATCAGGATTCACAGGAAATCGAGACACTTTGGCCTGCACTGTTAAAAGGAGGATAACACCCCCTTAAGACTACTTCTGAGACATATTTGTACTTGAAGAAATGATTGTACAAAGACCACCAGTTTCTAAAGCCATGGTATTTTTTTTAAATTAAATACAGACATATATACAGAAATGCATAGTGAAAAAAACCTCTACAATTATTTATCTGTTACAACTTCAGCCTTCAAATATAAACAAAAATTCTGCAAATTGTGACTAGATACATTATACCTGATAACAAAACATATATTTAGGAATTTATTTTCCTTGATAATTAAGAAGAGTTAAAATTATTTGAAAAAGTATTTTGAAATTTTATTGACTGCAACAGTGAAAGCTATGAGCCTTCTCATAACATCACTGTAATGATTTTATATCTCAAATAAATATAAGAGGTGCTTACCCATCAACTGGGGGAGTTTTTCTTTTTGCTGTGCAGTGCTTACTTTGGGCATCTCAATCAATGAACTGTACAGATTTGATCTATGGAAAGAAGGAAAGTGCTGAGTAGATTATTTGACTGTTCAGCCTTGTTTATATGACTCATATTTATTAGATGAGTAATTATTACCCTCTAACTTAATGTGATCACAAATACTCTCAAAATGCAGGATCTACCCCCATCCTGGGTTCAAATCCCTGCAAAGCCTAGCTGGAACAAACTGAGAGTGGTAAGGTAAGTTCTTTTATTACTATATAGCCAATAAGGTAGACCTCCATTTGTTCCATGGCAATTATTTTAGAACTGGTGAATGCACTCAGTCAATTGCTATAACTCAGTTTATGAGTGGTTGCTGATTAGGCTGCAATCATCAGATAACTGGTGGCTTTATAAAGCTAAATACGACCCTTCCTAACATTTCCAGAGCATAAGCAATAGGGGCTGGAAACTACTAACAGAATTTAGGAAGATATCAAGAGTGGCCTGAAACCTTTCAAGTGACCTCTGGAGATTTAAGAGAGAATTAGGGAAATCAAAAATACAGAAAATGTCCAGCTTTGAGCTGCAGGCAGTTTCATTTATATATTAATTTGTTCACTATGCTAAAATTCAAGTCCAGCAAAATTAGAAGTGAAAGGCAATAAATAACCAAAATAGTGATTATTTACAGGTAAAAAAAGATGACATTTGTAACAAACCAAAATGATGAAATTTTATACCTGTCTTCTGAGTGCTGGAGAATAACTATGTAGAAATTGGATGGCAATTCATCCATTATATTAAAATGTTCAACAGGAATACAGAGGTTCCTCCATGCCTATTACAATAGTTGAAAAGCAGCATTATTTTCATAGATTTTAAAAACCCCATTCTTAGTTCTTTCATTATAAAATTGATAGTAATTTTAGGAAAGAAGGTACTAACACACACACACACACATATATATATATTAATAAAAAGGCCCAAACACTTAGCAGATGTGCCAGGACAAGCAACTCTGTCCAAAGAACAGGAAACACTTCCCTTGAGAGAAGTAAGCACTGGCACAGTTTGCCCAGGGAGGTTGTGGAATCTCCATCCTTGGAGATATTCAGAAGCCACCTGGACACAGTCCAGAATAACTGGCTCTATGTGGCCCTGCCTGAGCAGGGGGGTTTTACAAGATGAGCTTCAGAGTTTTTCTAACCTCAACTGTTCTATGATAGTGTAATTTCTGTGCAGTGCAGAAGGATGTATAAATATTAAACAAACTAAAAATACTGTAACTTTGTCCTCTCTTCATAACAAGATGCCTTTTTTGGCAACTACACTATTTTTTTAGTTAAAATGCTATCAAATCCTAGCAGAATATTAGCAAAAGAAGGGAGTAGGATAATTCATAGTAATGTTTGTAAAAGTCCTTCAAAATCTTGCTAAGAACAGGCATCTCACCAACAAGTACTATAGACAATTGTATTTGGTTTACATGGCACGGTTTTGGTAGTGGGGGAAAGTGCAGGGGTGGCTCACAGAATCACAGAATTGTTCAGGCTGGAAAAGCCCTCTGAGAGGAGAGTCTAACTGTTCCCCCAGTACTGCCAACCCATCACTGTCCCGTGTCCTACAAACACACATAGGTGTCTCTGTGTGTGTGTTTATAAAATATATATAAACCTTAATAAGAAGCTCATCTCAAAGTTACCACTGAAGTAGCAGCCAGTTGCTGTTCCACACGTTTTAGAAGATCACTTGTGTTTCTGTTTCGTTTCAAATGATTCTGGAGATGCAGCAATGCTGCCAGCTGAGAGCTGCTGGTGTTGGATGTAGCCGTTAGGAGAATAGTCTTCATCATCATAGACACTGAACAGCTCTGTAAAATTTTTACATTTATTTTCCCTTACAAAAATTATACAAATACATATATACACTATATGTGTTATATCTATGTGGAAGAAACACTTTCTTGCTTTAAAGGTGAGATGAACTAGCAAAAGACTGCTGTTTGTGCTTACAGGCTAATGTAAACAGTCTGGTAATAATTTAGTAAAAGTTCTTAAATATGAATAGCTGGAATTGATTTCTTTGTCTACATTTATCATCTAGGTTCCTGCATTTAGTCATTGAAGGTCTACACAGAATGGTAAATATCATGTTTTGAACTCAGCCTTTCAAGTAAGCTGAGTCTGAACCATGAAATCCAGCATTAGCTGATTCTGATTTATCAGAAGACCTACCCAGTCCACTCCACCCACGGGTGCAAATTTAAGAGTTGACAGAGAATCAGGTGCTTTCTGCTTATCATAACTTCCTTCAGTTGTGCTGATAATGGCAGGAAGGAAAGTAGTATAAGGTGCTTTTCTGTATTTCTGTATCAGAGATCATTGTGTAGGAACTATGTGCTATTCCTTCCTGATGTGGGGAATATAAGCCTCAGAGCTACTCTGCATCTTCTCTGGGATGGAGGGACGTATTCACAGGAATGATTCACACACCTTCAAGCCATCTATGGGACCATGCTGTGCACGTGTCAATTTGACAAACTGAATACAAATGTTTCTTACACACTTCAAAACAATGAATAAACAAATCCAGAGAAACATTTTTAAAATTATTTCTTAGGGAAGAATGAAACGTATTTTGTGGTAATGTCTTAGCTAATAAAATTATAGTAATTTCTTCTATTAAAATCTTTTCATGTACACAATCATCAATGCAAACATCAGGTCAAACACAACAGATAACACAATTGTTAAAAAGCTACCAATCAAATGATCTGAACTCAGCAAACATATCCTATATTTGATGACCTGTGCTACTCACCAGTTCTCACATGGGACCCTACATGTGTTCCGTACGACCAATTCTCAGGCTGTGCCAATACAGTTTTGCTTATGCAACTTCCAACATTCTCTCACTGAAAAGCAGCACAAACATTGCTGCCTTACCTGATGAAGTGCCAAAAACTGGCTTGCTGAAACTGGATCAAACTGTTGAAAGCATTCGGCCATTTCCAAGCTAGCAGAAGTCAGTACATCAGTCATGTTCTGACTGAATGCAATCCCCATACACTGCAGCAAAGCCTCACTGGACTGAGAAAGATACTTCTGAGCCATCTTATGTTTCTTCTAGATGATAAAAATAAAAGGTTTATAGTAAAATTAATATTAAATATTTGTTATATGTACACATATTACTAGTGTGTTAGAGAAAATAAGTATTGCTTTTTATGACTAATTTTCACGCTTCTTCTTTTGAAGGCATTTACTTAACACATGAACAAAATATGCAAATACAGACTAAGTATTTAGCAGACAACAACATCTGTTACACAACATTAAAAAATAAATGTTTTAACACAATACTTTCTTTTAACATAAAATCTGTACTTAGCAGAATAGACTGAATTCCAGGCAATATGAGTCATTCAGAACCAACGATCAATACAGTTGCTTCCAGTGACAGTTACCTACATTTAATCCAAACAAACCCACAAATCTCTTATCTCAGGTATTTATTCATTTTACTGGCATCACAAACTGTACATTCCCAATTCCTAGAGTGCTTTCAACTGCAGCAGTTAACAGAGATCAGCTCATTGAATTTTACACGTTTTGTGACAGAAGTACTTTGTTTGTTCCCAGTCTGCAAAATGTTATGCTCCCTTTGAAAGACATGTCTGTGAGGCAGAGAGGAAGCTGCCTGCTCATCTAGTCCTAGATGCTATGTGCTCATCAGTGGGAAACCACTGAGGGATAAATCATTCCTTTCTGGGAGCAAGTGGGAGAGCTCTCCTGGGAGCTCCCACATCCTGTGGGGCAGGACAGAGCGACACAGCAGGGCAGGGTTGGAAAGCTGTTTGTTGGAAGGTGTTCTGTAGACTTTTTTAATTTTGTAAGTTCAAGTTTGCGTTACAGACATTTCCAGAACTGACACGTTGCCTGTTATTCCATAAAAAGGAAGCACTCAAATTCTAATGAAAGCTCATATGCTAATGTACCTTTAATTCCTGTATTTTCCTCCTGTCCTTATCATTATGACATTTATTAGTCAGTAAAACACTGTCTGTCCCGTCCTGTTCTCTGCATTCTGCTGAAGACAGGGGAGATTTTCTAATGTCTGATTTAGCTTCTTCCTACCCATCACAGTAGAAAAAAAAAAAAAAAAAGAATAATTAATCATCCCACTAAGTAAGGCTGGCTTCATTTCTTTTCTGAAAGTCTACGTGAAAATTGAGTTTATCATAATAGAAATCACTACCTTAGCTCCTTGATGGTGAGAGATTTACTAATATCATCAGACATAAAAATTTCTTAATATTTTACAATGGCAATATGACCAACAGAAACTAAAAAGGCCCCCCCATACAACCTTTAAGATTTTGACTTTCTAATAATTGCCCTCCATTAATTTCTTCTGAATGCTTTAATTCATCACGGTATTTATAATGTCTCAATCAACCTTCCTTTTCTTACATGGGGTTCTTATTACAACAATAAAGAGCAGTTTTATACAACCTTATCTAGAAAAACATTGGGGCAGATAAACTGTACACACAGGAAATAATTTAAGTGCAGAAAAGAATGCATACCATAACATTGGGCTTCCAGTAAATCTCTGAATATACAGGATTTACATCAATGGCAAGGAAATGAAGAGTTTTTCCAGTCAGATACAGGCATTTGGATTTGATGTCAGGACAGCCTTTACAGAGATTCTGTACATTTGCTAACTGAGCCAGTGTAATGTGACCCACAGCACATTCCATATGCTTCCAATCCTGGCAAAATACATATTTAGGTTTATCTGCTCATATATACCCATACAGATAGAAATATACTTTTTAAAAAAATGTAACACATATCTATTCACATACCAAATATGTATGCCAAATATGATTACACTTTCAACTACAAATTACCTGTCTTTAATAGATACACAAATTCATTAACAACTGATTTAAATAAAAAAAAGCTCCATGTGAGATCCATAAGCAAAGTACAATCAATGCCAAGGAAGGCATGGGATAAGGGGAGGGTGCCCAATAAACCATCCCCAGGACTGAAATCACACACTTGAGCCTCCCTTGCTGCACAAATACAGAAATGGCCTGGAGGCCCGTTTCCTCAGTAGTGGAAGAAGTTGTGCTACGGAAAACGTCCCTAGGAAACTTTTTTATACCTTTTATGCAATTCATAGCACTAAATATTTTGTATTACCTGTTCTGATGCATTCTCTTCAATGATGAATGCCTCCACAATTTCATGAGATGACACCTCTCCCAATTCTTTACGCTTTTTCTCAGTAATAACAAGATGAAATATATCCAAAAGAATTTCTACAAGATTTATTTTCCTGTTAGCTAATTGCCTCATTAATGGGATACTAATATTTGTACTCTGAAATACAGAAAAAGCAATGTAGAATTCTAATGTCACGTATTTTTGCAAATTTACCTGATAAGAAGTTACAATGTTGTTTTAATTAAAGAAGCAAAGATTTTAGCAATCTCACCTCAACAGAGCAGAAACATTCCAATGAAGATATTTAAGTAATTTAAAAGATAAACTTCAATGTCAAATACATTACAAAGCAATCAAAGTAGTTGCATAGAACAAGAGCAGCGGGGTTTTTGCTTTTCACATTTTAAGTACCTGGTACAAATATCCAATTCCAAGAGTTACACATGTGTACATGCAGCTGGATGCCAGAGCATAATAATGGTACACACTGGAAAAGTAGGCTGCAGGCTTCCACTACCCCAATATACTGTTTTGAGGACAGACTTTCTTTATTTATAATAATGTTCTGCATAAAATTTTTTTTCTCCTGAGAAGAAACACTTTATGTTGAAGAATTTTTAACCTCTGAGGTATTTAGAGAATCAAAAATATCCCCAAGTTTATACTTTTTCTTTTGTAGCTATTAGATAAATTTCAGAATTAAATAAAATTGATAAAGGCCAAACAAATCCTCTCTTCGTCCCTTTTCAAAGTGTAAATTCTTTTGACGTGCAATATTTCAAACAATGCTTATCATTGCAAGAAGATAATCTCATTTGGGGCTTCCAGGAATTATCCAAGAATGAGTGAATATTACAACTAAACTAGATTTTTCTTAACAAGTAGGTGAAAAAAATATCCATACCTCATTAAATGCAAATAAACTCCGAACATTCTGAAACACTTCCTCAGTTTTGGATACTGCCCTCTGAGCTAAGTTGTAAGCATCTAGATAATGACTGTGTTTGTCTTTTCTGTTCCTTTCCTGCTTGGCAATCAACCTGAAAAAAACACCACCATAAATCCAAAGGAACTAACATAAGAAAATGCTTATTCTTATGGTATAAGTACTACTGAACATAGATAATAAAACAATTAATCTATCAGATTAATTAAATAGATTACTTAATAGATAAAAAGATTAACAAAATATTGTACAAGTGTTTTTTGAAACGTTCAAACAGGAGAAGTGAACGTTCACAAGCTGTTTTTCCAAAGTCTTTTTCCTGTAACTGCCCTGTTGCAGTGCAAGCAGATGTCAAGACTAAAAGAGAAGAAAGGCAGACAATATTCCAGAGTTTGTCTCTCCCAGTAACAAAATGGCCCAGGTACAAACCATATCCCAGTCGTTTTGAGGGGGTATCTTGGAAGCATCTGGGATTCCAGGGACACCATGTTCTGCACTTTTGCTATTGCACCAATTTCTAGAGAAACATTTCAACAGTAAGAATGGTAAAAGCCTGTAAATACTTGGGAATGACTGGTGTAGCTGCTAAAAGACCTTTGCAAATGGCAAGCCGAAACACTGACTTAAGAGACCTTGATACTTTGTTTTGACCTCAAAATAGAACAAAAATCACTGGTACCACCTAAAATTAACTCTGCCTTCAGTGAAAAGAATTTTTGATTCTACAGGACTTTGCTGAATATAGAATATGTGAAGAATGCAAACAGGCATGTAACACCAATATATAAAACATAACAACGTTATCTGCTCTTTTCCAGCTTTCATTAGACTACAAAAAGTAAACAATGCACTTTGTGGACTAGTTCAACCTAAATGAAATTTTTCCATAGAGGTACAGTCTTACCTACGGATATTTGCACATTCCAGCAGTATCTCAGCACTGCAGTTTTTATGCCCATAATGAACCAAGTCTTTCTCAATTTGAACCAATTTATTGTAAGATTCCTGTAGCATATGTGGCAACTGAGCAGACTCAGCATTAATTGTCATATGATCTTGGGCAACATGTATCTGAATAAGTGTTTTCCTAGAAAAAAATTAATTACAAGACAGCAGTCAGAAAGCACAGACTATGTTTGAGAACACACACATTTCTCTCTGCTTTCTTTAAATTATAAAAAATCTATTAAAAGCCTCCTAGTTCTTAAAATGGGTGTTTTACAAATTATAGTAGGTTCTTAAAAAATCAAAATACTATATTTTGAGATTAGAAATGAGGTGTCACTTGTTCCATGTATCTAATTATTGTAGTACCCAGCTCCAACAGATACCTCTGCATAGGCAGAAGGTACCTCCCACCTTCAGGTAACCTACACTGCAAACTATGCACAACAGGTTGTGGTATCTGAACTTACTTACCAACTTACCAACTCACTTAACAGGCAGTTACATACAAGAACAAAGAAATTGGGAAAGAAATTGAAATTTAAAAAAAATCCAAACCAACACATAAATCACTCAGAAAAAAAATATTTGGTAATCCACAGAATGTACCACAGTAAAATAAGGAAGCATTGTAAAAATCACATCTATTTGCAATGTAGGTGCATATTAGAAGCTAGGCATATGTGAATGAAGAGATAGGTACCTGGCTTCAAGGGATGCAATCATAAACCCCAGCTCTGCCTGCCTGCCAGGCCTCCTCAGTAACGTGGATTGGAGCACATTTACAGTGTGTCCCAGAATCTCACAAGCCTGCAGGCAATACCAGAACTTTCAGAATCCTATTTTACATGTTTATGTATAATATTAAACATTCATTTAGAAAGCTTAAATTTTGCACAGAACATGTTAATTATCTTTCCCCAGTATTCCCGAACTGGCTCTTGATAACTGTAAATAAGTCTAGAATGTCTGAGTTATGATCATACTTAGATATTTTGATGATCAAGTGAGTGGTGTACATAAACACAAGGAGATAAGATGGAGCCAGACTTATCTGGGAGGTGCAGAGCAAAAAATAATAAATATGAGTTCAGCCCAAATCAAAATAATCCCTCCATACAACACAGACTTGCACACCTTATCAATACAGGGCAGATCATCACAGACACAAGACTATATTCATGCTGAAACTCATGAAAGTTAAGGGCTGAACAGTAAATGGATATTTTAATGTTATAGGTCAAATAGGAAAAGGCTTTTCTAAAAACATATATACGTTATAGTAGTATCTTCCAGAATCCAGAAACAGTATTTGTAAAAGTATTTGGAATACTTGAAAAGGAAAAGCATCCTAGGAAATAATATTGAAAGGTACAATTTTTAATAAATATGGAAAATAAATACTCCAGTGTTAACAGAACTGTTTGAATACAAAAGCATTCTAATCAAGAGAATCAAATCTCTGGGATTTAGTCACACATGCTATTTTATAATTGCTCTTATTTCAGTAGAAGGATATAGAGCGATTAGGATATAAGAACATGCAAAACTTTTGTGGGTAAAATCTCATTCCTAGTGGCCTGCATGTGTTTGGAATGTGTAATTAACGTTTGTTGAACACAGAGAAAACAACATTAACTGCATTTAACACCTAATTTTGCTTTTATTGAAATGAAAAGGCTATAATATTTCACTGAGAGGGACCACAGCTAAAACAACCCAAACCGCAACCCCCAAACCAAAAAACTTCCTTACCATACTCTGTTTTCCTTCCCCCTCTTCCTCTAGAATTGCTTCTACCAGACTAAGAGTACTGTTGTACCAGAACTGCTCATTTCCTCCCAGAAGCTGTGCTTTCTCCAGGAGTGCTTTAGCTTGTCTATGGTTCCTTTCCAGGTTAGCCAACACAGCCAGTAAGTACAAGCACCTTGACACGTCAGACAGGGCCCTCAATTCCTACACAGAAAGACAGGTGATCTGTATACCAAAATCCACTACTGCTATTCATTTTTGTCTGTCTGTATTTTAAACTTACAGAAATAAAAAGTGAATGGTATTTCCTCAAGTGGCTGTTGAATTTCTTATTAGTACACCTTATATTAATTCTTTTTTTCAAAAACATGAAGTGTCTACTTTATATGAAGAACTTCAAATCTACCTCACATTTCTTTATATTCCCCTATATTCTACCCCACAAGTCAAATAAGCTATTTTTCAGCTATTGTTTAGTATGTATAAATCTGCCAGTGTTTGTCAGCATCTGATGAAGACATGGTGATGAAAGATGTTTTTATGAACCGATATATAGATATGATAGAGATCCAGTGAACTCACAATAGTTACATGCTATATAACCAGTAGCATGTAAGGGACAAATATAGTATAAGATTTGTATACTAGCATACAGACATACAGGGTACTAGTAAGAAATTATATAATTAAAATTATTGTCCTCCCGAAGGTATTTTGAACTTTTCTCTATACACAATACTTAATTAATGCTTTAAAAAGAGGCATGTATTATTACTGAATATTATTCATATAATATTATTCAAAGTATTCATGACTATGCTAAACATACACAGGCAGTTTTTACTTACATGAGAAATATTATTACACAAAATAACAGGATAATAACTACCTTTTTTTAAAAGTAAAGGATTTGCTGCAATAATTATGTTTCAGTAACTTGTATAAGGAAGCACAGTGCTACAGTGGAGAGTGGTGGCTTTAGGGAAAAGATCTGAAACGTAAACTCTTCATTGTATTGAGATGATGCAGGTTTGTTTGGTGGAACACATAGACACTTATTTCAGATCTGCCAGAATTCTAAGGTGTAATTTCAGTTTTAGCAAAACACAGTTGGCAGTAAAACCAAAATGAAGTTCAAAATGAAATAAGGAGACTTTCAAACGATCAAAATTTCGAGAGGATGGAGCTGAACACCCTCTCTCTCTTCTGAGCAAACCTTGAACATCCTCCACCTATGCAAACAAACAAGGTTGGGATATACCTGTATCCTTCAAGGCCACTGCAAAGCAGAGAGATGCTAACACTACTCCACAAATTTAAATAACCTTCAGGCAACTCCCATAAAGTTGGACTCAAATGCCATATATTTAAATGTATGTACTATACATGTAGAAACTTAAAATGACATTGGTTTGGGGTGGGAGGAGAACGTTGATTTTTGTAGTTTGATTATTATTATGAGGAATAACTGCATCAAAATGAACATTTTTTTCTCCATCTTTTATTAATGTTTCTTTTTCCATTTAGTTTTTATTGTACCTGAGTTGCAGCATGGGCCTCTGCAAGCAGAAGTCTCGCTGGTTGATACAAGCCAAGCTGAATTAGTACATCAGCTTTTTCAATCCACAAGGAAGGGAAAGAAAGTGCACTCAGTCCTTTTCCTGTTGCTGCATTTAACTCAAAAACCTGAAAAACAACAAAAGTATTACACTGTCATAAATTTCAAAAACTCATCTAGATGGAATATAAATTGTTATTAACTATTGTATCCCACAGTCCAGTTCTACTTTCTAACTTTGCAATTCAATGTTATATTACAGGAAAAATAGGTTTATTGTGAGATTTGGATTCTGTAATCCTTAAAAGACATTCAACTAGTAAGCATACACTATTATAACTAATTTTAGGACAGATTAACTACTTCAGATATGCTACTGTCACAAAGAAGTGAATTCTTGGTAATAACTAAACTCAAGGGGAAAAATTATGTACAAAAGCTAAAAGAGGGGACTTGAGAGAGATTAGTAATTAGAAAAGAAAGGTATTTTACATGCACAAGAATGGGGGAAAAAAGAGTGCAATGTGATATGACAAAAGTAAGGACAGAATTGCCATAACAAAGAGCAAAGTGTAGGTAAGCTTTAAAAAAGTCAGTAAGGCAATTATCTTCCTAAAGAATAGACAGTAAAGACAGAGCTGAAATATTTGTATGTCTTTAAAACAATATGTAAGAGGAAGCAAAACAGTATGTGGTAATGTAAGGGAGAGAGAAAGAAGAGAAAAAATGAGACCAAGAGTGAATACAGTGTCTTTTTTGCTTCTCAGTCCTTTCCACTGGTTTGCATTAATCCCAAAATCCATTTATAGGAAAGCAATTTTACTTTGTGTGAACAGAGATTCCACTCTTGTTTTTCCTCAATACAAATAATATGCCAGGCAATCCCAGCTCAGCCTCAGCTGATGCCTGCCAGCAGAATTTAAGCAGCATGCATTTTTCATGATTTTTGTGTTCATGTATTTCTCAAGTATTACCTAAAAACAAATCAGCAAGTGTATGTAAAAAAAGCGAAGAGTAACTTAGCATAGAAACTGAAGCAGAAATAAAAACCTTTTCACTTGAATTAAGGATATTCTCATCCCTACTAATATTCAGCTCAGCATTTCCAGAAGACGTTTTTCTTTCTTCTGTTTCTGTATGTACAGTTTTTGATTTTTTCAGTGCGATCTCTTGCCTACACCTAAATCACAAGAAAGAAAAAGTAAATTCAAGTATATTTTAAAAACATCTCATAATGAAGTATTAGTGTGTTAGGAATGTTTACCATACACTCACTCTGCAGACAGCCACACAACGATCACGCACAGAAGTTTCAGGCACAGCTGATATACCACAGTTGTGTTCAGAGATCGTGGTTTTAAATATTTTTCCCCCAACAGCACTTATCAACTGTAGGGAAAAAAGCCCCAACTAAATACAGCCTCTTCAGTGAAAATACATACATTGCTTGTTCCAAGTCACTAATATGTGTTTCTCCAGCAGCTCTCTCATGATACACAGATGCCTGACTCAGTTTTAAATCTGAACATATCAGGGCAATTCTAAAAATAAAAAGAAAAAATGTTTAAGAAACAATCAAAATTCCGCATATATTACATTACATAAACACATTGTATATAAAGAGCACACATTCCACATTTGTCAATCCTACCTTCTCATGTCTTGATTAATACTGGCAATAACAAAGACTGTAAATAATAACAGCGGAAATGCTGTAGCTGAAATTATCCATTGACAGAGGTCATAGAATCATAGAATGTTCTGGGCTGGAAGGGACCTCTACAAACATCTAAAGGTATGGACAGGGACACCTTCCACCAGACCAGGTTGCTCCAAGCCCCATCCAACCCGACCTTGAACACTTCCAGGGGTGGGGCAGCCACCAATAGCACCAGTCTGTCCTTCAAACCTCTACCTCTCCAACTTAATGGCAAAAACTATTGGGTAAAAGTATGAAAATATTTATAATATGGTCTTACTATACTATGCAAACCCTGCCATCCACGTGTACATGTTCACCTACCTTTCTGTACTGAGTAAAGAGTAATATATAATCCTGTACACCTACCTAATCATACAGAGACATCAAGTCATAGATATAAATAAAATACCAAGAAATAAAACAAATCTTGAGGAGTCAACAAAAAAATCTGTCTGGCAAATCTTGGCTGAGAATAGTTTCCTATCAGTAAATTCCCTTTAGCCTTGTAAGACAGTAACTCAGTAATAAATTGGCAGTACAGATAAACACACACATTTGTATACATTAATATTTATCTATTCTGCTCTGTGGGCTTAGTTGCAAGCATTTTAAATATACATTAAGTGGCATTTTGCAAACAAAAAGAAAATAAACAATTATTGTTTGTAACTGTAACTTATTAAGCAAACATTAATAAATAACTTTCAAAAAAGCACAATAAAGTGTTTTAACTAAAACAGCAAAAGTTTTCTATTGCATGCATATGAAATATTTTTAAATAAAAACTTTTAGGGGTGATCATCCATAAAAAATAACATCCTTTAGGTCACAAAAGCAAATCTCTGTAGAAACACATTTATTAGGGAAACTTCTTTGTGCCCTTCAGCTACAGACAAGATATTTTTGTTGCAGGAACGGAGCCTGCTTTTGACTACTTAATAGATAATACTTTTATTGAAACTCTTTTGGACTTCGTTTTTTTCAGTTAGGTGACAATAAGGCATTTCAAAAATCATTCTCATGAAGTGGCCTGGTTTCATATTCTTGTACACTTTCCACGTGGAGATGATGTTTAGTAACAGATAAATTTAGTGGCTTTTAATTCCACAAACCGACTCAACAAAATTCTAGTAAAATGCATTAAAAAAGAAATTAAATAAAAAACCACCACAAATATAAAATAGTAAGTCACAAAAAGCCTTGTTACTATTTAGTGAAATATTAATGGATGGTCCACTCCATTCAGTTTCTCTTCTATTTAAAATAAATAAAGGATACAAACCGAAGGTGATAGAGATCAGACAGACTTCTACATTCCACAACTTCACTAGCAATAACTTCAGCTAGTTGAAAGATGGGAAGAATCAAGTGGGGGCAAAAAATCTTCTGTAGTTCTTTAGATAAGAGATCCATAAAATACAAAGTGCAAGTCTGAAAAGAAATTTTTTTTAATTCAACCAGTATAAACATAATTTTGTAGAAAATAACTTTTAAATTAATGACTACAGTTTCAGTTCCAAAATAAACCCCAAAAAAGGTCCAAATAAACTTTCAAGCTGCAAGAGCGACGAGGTACAGAGAAAGCCAACAAATTTATTCTGTAAGTTAAGTGCATTTCATACAGGGGACAGACTAACACTTTCTGAAGTATTAATGACTCCTACGACACAAAAGTATTTTGGACAGATCTCTGAACATACACAGACAGAAACTAAAATGCAACATAGTTTTTTGGTACTCATTTTTCCCTAAATAACAAATGATCTAGAATTTTGAGGAGTGTACTTACAGGTTTGGGGAAATTTTCCCAGTTAATACCATAGATATTTGTATTCTGTTTAAAAGCATCTCTGATTTCCTTAGGACATTCGTACAGGGCCCATTCTTCCACATTTGCTGGTAAGCTATCAACTTTAGGCTCCTCTTTTGCAACAGAAATATCAGACTATAATAAAAACCAAGGACACTTATAAGGTCAAATTAATAATCTTATCGGTATTAAATATTCAGCTAAAAAAATAAACACATTTGTTTAATATCCTCTGAAGTTTTCTTGGATTTGGGGGTTTTTTTGGATCCCTACACTGTGGGTTTTACAAAACAGCAGTATCTTGAACAATGCAACAATCAACACAAAAGAAAAAGTATCTGTAAATACCTGACCTGTAAAGTCTGTGTGATCAAGAGTGAATCTATGATACACAAACTCAGAAATTTTTCACAGGTTGTGAGAGTCTGCCCAGGAAAGCATCTGAACTATTTACCACATGAGACCAGGGAAAAATCTCTCAGAAAGAGAGGATTGCTTGAATTTCACAGGCAAGTGGGTCTTACTTGTGTCTTTCTGCCCTTCTCTTTTTTAGGAGGAGATTTTGACTTCAATTTCTGAGTAGTTGTAGGTTGTGAAGACCTTGAAGTTGCTTTTGTAATAAGTCCTGATGCTGGCAATGATATCTAGACAATCAAATATTTACAATTATTTTCAATTCAAATTATTTTCAATTTGCAATAATAATGATACTGGCAGTTATTATCCACTGCAAGTCACTATCTGCAGCTTTTAACAATTGTCACATATCATGTTCTGTTTGCAAAAGTTTTCTTCAGAAAACAACAATTTCAGAGATTTCTGGTTGCTGTATTATTTGTACAAGCATTTAGGACGATCATGCCAATGCAATTAAACAGCAGAATTGTCAAAGATGACATCATCCCTGTGGTAAACCCTACTGCTACTCTTTTTTAACCTATATGGCTGCAAATTCAATTCTTTTGTTTTAAACTGCTAGTCTAGATAGCTTCATGTTCTACATGAAATGGATTTCATATAAAAGTAATCTACAAGACTGCAAAGAGTAATTTTGTTCTCCTTCTGGATTAGTCTTCTACAATGCTCCTAATGAATGTTATAGAAAAGAATTTTCTAAATATTTAAGCATAAGAATGAATTAATTAAAAATTTCCCTGTGCATGTAATAGCACAGCTCTGATCTTACCTAAAATAAAAAAAAAAACAAACAAAAAACCACATTCATTTCAGAAGTCGTATATGTTTTGCTGGAGGAATGAAGAATAAAATACAAAATACGAATAAAAAACTAACGCTGGATAATGCACAAAACATGAAAATTTCAAATTAAAGGTAACATGTCTTTTAAAAAGTCAGAAGCAGATGATTATTGGCTTCGATTATTCAGTTTTTCAGAGGACATTTTAAGATCTTCTACTGAGTTATTTATGGAGTCCTAACACTTTAGAGAGCCTGCTTTAGAAACACGTCTTCAGTCAAGTCTGCTTGACTTTGTACTCCCAAAACAAGGAGTCCTGGAGTACTTTAATTCCTTTCATACCACATGGTTATTCTTTTTTTCACAATACTGTTCAGCTGTAAATATGATTCTTAGAATGACTGTCATTGTCCTATGACTGGCACTGACAGCAGCACCAGCTCTTTTAGTTTTAACAGCTTATTCAAACAGTAGTACTCCCTTCAGATCATTTTTTCACTAGTAAGACACTCAGTCAAGTGTAGTATGTTTAAAGCTGTGCTTGTGTAAATCTGAAAATATCAATATTCAATTTTTATTTTTCAACTTCCTGTCTTCCATCACCTTAAACTGATTTCACAATGAAATCTTAACATATTGCAGACTTTTACATCTAACTGGAATAAAATTATGCCCAAGCTATACCTTACCAATCTAGTTGATATGTCCCAACTAAAATCGTTTCTATAATGATTTGTTGCATTACTATTATTAAGTATACATTTAGTCCCTTCAAATATTTACTTTATTTAATGTATAATTGTTTTCCTATGAGTGCTCCTGTGATTCCGAAAAGCCATTTCAATTGGTCATATCTATGAGAAATGACATAGATTTGTTTAATTTGGAATGCTGTAACAATGAGAAAGTAATTGGAGAAATTAATGAGTGAACACAATCCTTTCAGTCACATGACAGCCCTCTTGATTCAATTTTGTGAAGGTCCATCAGAAATCACTGTTCTTCAGAACTGCCAGCAATGTCTTCAGTACATATTCTGCCACTACTAAGATTCTTTAGCAAATTAAAAATACACAATTTTTAAATTTAAAAATACACAACCTATTGCACAAAATGTACAACTGCACTCTAGAGAAACATTGGGCCACTGCTTTTATCCCTCTTGTCTCTTCCTTATTTTCCCAAGATGAACAATTTTCTGGTTTATTTCCAAAAGCTGCGAAAATACACTAATGACACCATAAAACTGAAAACTCTAAAGACATATTTAAAACACCAAAAGAGTAGCTGGTATCACAATTACACGAGAAGACCTGAAACAGACTGGCCACATTAAAACCCAATCCAAGATCTGATCTCCCCTGGTCTCACCTGCCAGATCCGGATGATAAAGGCACATGCCAGCAAACAGTGCTGCTGATGGCAAGGAGAACCAGGACCAGAAATTACAGCCAGTAATGTCTGTGCTCTGAACAAAGCTTCCAACTGTTTAATATTACTCAAATCCTCCAAATTAATTTGAGGAATGATATCATTTGCTCCACTGTTCATCTTAATGTTCTCTGTGGGCATAAATTCCGCTACATCAATTTTTTCTGTTAAAAAAAAAAAAGCAGTCACGTGCTCACAATGGTAGCATTGCAAAAACGTACTCAAAAGTTAAAATTTCTGAATTGAAAATGAAAATATTAAGGGGAAAAAAAGAAAAATGGAAATCCATCTACTGAAGATGTTCTTACTATCATGATAGAGTGCTACTTGTACCATGCTTTCAACCAAAAATGTAAGTTATGTTTATTAAATGATGTAAGCCTGACAGAGAAATGACATCCACATAAGGTTGGACCAGATGATCTTTTGAGGTTCCTTCCAATCTGGGCTGTTCTATATTTGAATCTAGTTTTCCTTATTATATTATTTTAGTTTCCATTAAAAGCTTTGTAGAAACTTTCTTGGAACTTAAGTGGTGTAAGAAGGCCAGTAATCATAAGCAACCAGGTGAAACTGGATGGGAGGATCATTACAGAACGAATACAAAGTTTAAACAACCATAGGACTGTAAAAAAAACCCAACCAAACCACTAACAGAAAAGTATGAACAGAATATTGCTACTGTGACTTCAATCAAACATGTGATACTAGAGACACTAAACACTTCTCTTTCTCAATGCAAATACCAGAAGTACTTGTCTGAATGACTTCACCTATCCACACAAAAATAAGAGCAATGAAGATGTTCATCAATGCCACACAGGACAGTGTTGTTCCAGAAATCAGATACTTTTTTCCCCAATTGAATAACAGGGTGTTCTATCAAAACAGGTCACTGAGGCCATACTACCACAAGTGGACACAAAGTAAAAGGACCAAGGGATTTTGACAGTTACATGAGCAGCTGAAAGCACACTTCCCTTTGAAAGTCAGTTTTGAAAAAACAATGCTAAGATACTTGACAAAGCCAAGTCAAGAGCAATGAACTGAGGTACCCAAATCTTGGGACAGGAACTGTTTCCTGCAGTTCCATCTGTCCCTCCATGAAGATGTATTTGCAACAGACTGCCCAGCACTGCTTTCTGAAAGCATCTCACAGTTCAGGAACCCACATCAAATGGGAGTAGTATCTTACTACACCAACAGTCTGAGGGGAGGTCTCCATGGCACAGCACAGAACCCACAGATAACTGAAGCAGCACTGATTAAAGACAGTGAATGTAAGAGAAAATACAGGCAAGCTGGTGCCATTCTTTGTGATAACTAAGCTGTAAATTTAAAATGCCCCTTGCATTTGCTGCTGAGAAATTCCTCTGGAGGAGAAACACCTATTACATACCTTCCTCTTGTGAGGACTGCATAGGGAATTTCATGTGCAGCAGGAGATCTACTGCCCAGTGCAGAGGTTTAATAGCATCGTTGAGGGGAAACTGATTACAATATAACCATTCAGCAAATTCCATCAGGTAATCAACACTCTGCAACTTATCTTCTTGTTTCTGTAAAAGTAATAAAGGAGGAGTTAATTAGTATTTGTTAATGTAAACCTTCAAAATGATCTTCTAAAGTTTAATGTAATCTGAACAGAAGTAAAAAATAATAATTGACAGCGAGCAGTTTTATTGGCATCACATAATCAGAGTTACGATAAAGAGAATGTAACAGAAAACTCCACCAATTAATTCTTTGTTTTATTAAAATTCCTTGCTACTCTTAGAGATTTTTCTTTGGCAGGACTCAACTAAAATTTTCTGGATATAAAAACTCAACCATACAGGGTTTTCCTACTGAAGAGCTATCTCAAAGTTATAAAAAGTAATGCTCAAGTACATGGCTCCCCTATCAGTTTAGTTCTATACCTCACACAACTTGCAATCTCATGAATCACTTGAGAAACATCCTTCCATCAGCATCAAAACAAACAGCAAGAAATAACAAACCTGTGAAGCACTGATGGCATTTTGGAAACAGCTCAACTGTCCAGCAGTACTTCTGGAGACCGTCGCCAAGTGACGCCACATCTGCGGCAAATACTCTTCGCTTTCACGACTGATTTTCTGAATGGCCACTGTAAAACTGCATCCCAATCCTGCCCTCACTGTAGCCATGTGTTTGAAAATCAGGCTAGAAAAAGATCCAACAAATTATAAATTACTTGCATTTGTACCTGTCAAGTAACTTTGTGAATAAGATAGATATATGAGTTCATATCAGCACAGTACAAAGATGAAAAGTTTGTAAACTGTCATAAAAGGTCCTAAAACCCTGAACCCAGATAAGATTATGTAAACAGAACTCTGGATAATTTAGTTTTCATTTAATGTAAATGGGTTTGCAGTTAGGAAAATTAAAGCTTGTGCTATATAGCCACATTTCACGCATCTGTTTCCTTGGAAAGTAAGATACTACTTATATACAAGTTTTAAAAAAATTCAATTTACAAATATTAACAGATTAATGACAGGAAGCACTGCCTGTGCACGTCTTTTTCATTGAAAAGACACAACGCTGTTTTCTGTTGTAAGAAGAGACAGGTTGATAAAAAGGTAGTAATATTTTCCCAATGTAAAATAAAAAAGCACTCAAGAGTTTTATACTTCTCAAGAATCAAGATGCTTAATTTAATAAAAATAAGTCAACCAACTTACAGCTTGTGTCTTGTCTGAGGCAAAACTTGATTAGCTTCATCCAGGACTTTTAGCGCTGTCTCCCAGTCAGCTTTATCAGCATATATGTGGCATAATAACCCATATAAGGAGATTCTTAATGTCAGATCTTCCTCAGCACCTTTGAAGTATATTCAAATTATTTATTAATATATTGCAGAATTAGAATAATGGTATTACAAAATACTGGAGTTTCTTTTATTACCAGATGAAAAAGGAAGAACATGCCTGGGGGAAAGCATTCATCTGATAACCCGATACTTTGAAAATCCTTTGTAATCCACTGATGCAAAGGCCACATTGCTTTCTCTTCCTAAAAAGACATAAAAAAAAGGGGAAAACAAAAATCTTTCACTTATATCTTTAAGGATTATTGAACTTCTGTTCCATCTGTAAACCAATCCATATGGTTAATATGAACTAGTAATCTGTAACAAATAGCTGCTTGAGCACATGAAAGCCACAGACATTTCTCCAGAGTGAATCCTATAATACAAACCCAATATGACAATAACCAGACTCAGTAATATTCAATCAGTTACACTGATTAAATAACATGAAAACTTGAAGCACTCTCAGAGAATCAGAGCAGCTGAGGTTGGCAGAGACCCTCTGGAGCTCTCTAGCCTACATCCCTGCTCCAGGCTTTACCTGTGAAAATCTGACTATTACAATTCTCAACCAAAGGTAGGAGACTTGTGAACTGTTTTGCTCTCCTCTACAGCAGTTTACCACCTTCAAAGATAAATTCATTATCTTGTTTCAAAAACAGATCCACATATGACATGCTGACTATTGAATACATAAAGGATGATGCTAATAAGTTAACTGAGCTACTGTCACAACCTTTGGATAAGCATTACATTAGTATCATCAAAGATTTATCAGATTTGATCAAATCAGCATTTACTTCCATGAAGGTACAAAGTATGACTGATTTTGTGCCCTTCTGCAATGGAGTGACTGCATCAGTGGAAAGGAAAGAACTATGGATGTCATCCACCTGGATTTCTGTGAGACCTTCGATACAGTGCCCCACAACCTTGTTGCTGCTGAATTGAACAGACAGAGGTTTGCTGGATGGACTGTTAGATGGATAAGGAAGTTGCTGGGTGGCTGCACCCAAAGAGTTCCAGTTACTGGCTCAATGTCCAGGTGGAAACCAGTAACACATGGTATCCCCCACAGGTTCTTACTGGGACCAATACTGTTTAGTTCATCACTGACATAGTCTTGGGGTTTGAGAGCACTCTCAGCAAATCTGCTGGTGACACCAAGGTGAGTGGTGGGTTCATTGACTAGAGGGAAGGGATGTCACCCAGAGGGACCCTGACAGGCCTCAGCAGTGGGCCCAAGGGAACCAGGTGAAGTTCAACGAGGTCCTGCACCTGTGTCAGGGCAAACCCCACTATCAGAGCAGACCTGCGGTGAACCATTTGGGGGTACTGGTGGATGAAAATCTGGACATCTGCTGGCATATGCTTCTCCAAATGTGACTGTATTTTAAAATTGCCTAGTTAGACTAATCAAGGATCACTGGAGAGCAGTTCCTGCCTCTTACAAGGGTTACTACAGTGTATATAAAATTAAAAAATTTGGTAACTCCAGAAATAATCAAATATTGAACACTCTGTTTACAGAAAATATTTTTTCCTAACTAATAGCTGAAGTTACTCACTTCTAACTCATAAGAATTACTAATATTTTCAGAAATAAAAGATCTATGCCACCTATAACTGTAAACTTTCATTATCTACAATAAAGTTTTGCTTTTTAATACAATTTACTAAGGATTCACACTGAAAATACTTGAAGTTTCTTTACCATCAGCATCAATCACTAAACACAAGCACAGTTTACAATACCTATTAGAAATTCTTACCTGTTTATTTTTAGATTCTGCTTTAATTATACTCTTAAGAATTATTTCAGTAGGTTCTTTAAGATGTTCTCTGTCATGTGGAGAGCCCAGCAAAGGTAAACATGCATTCCAAAAGTGTCTTGCTGCAAACATTACAAGGGAATAATTTCCAGCTTCACCTGCATGCCTGAAGAAAGAGAAGTATAGCTTAATGAGGAAAACAATCCCACTATAGCCAAAATAAAGGATTTTATTTCTACAAATATTTGGGTTTACCTGATCTGCACACCACCATACGTAATCTCAGCAGTGAGGAGTTAGCATATGAGCTTCATACAAAAACTATTTTCCATTTTTATATACCAAACACCTTCACACATTCAGAAGTAGCAATAAGTATCATATTAATGACTTTATTGTATTTCTACATAATCTTAGATCAAGAGCATTCATTAAAAAATAGCAGAAATCTACTTAAGATGTTGTCATTGGAATAATATACTTTTTTGGCTTCCTGTTATGTTAATTTCTCATTCTAAAAACCATTAAAAAATAGAACAAAACAATTATTAGCATGCCATGGATTTTGCTTAGCATAGTGCCACTGCAACCCACAAACATGCCCCAAATGCCTCTAGCTGCATTCAAATAGCTTTGAGCATATTTATTGAAAATGTTACTTTGAATTCATAAAATAATTCTCCAGATAGTGATATAACACAGTACTCAGCTGAGTGAATAAAAGCCTGGAAATTTAGTGGAAAATTATGCATTGGTATAATAAAATCAGCAACTGAATATTTCTACTATTTAAAAAAAAGCAATTTTTTGAAACTGGCAATCTGATCACCCTCTAGACAGAACCATTTAGATCACATTTAGACTCCTGCAGCCAGTTCTGGGCCAGCCAACACATTCCAGACACGGATAAATCACAGGGAGCTCAGTGCAGGGCCACCAAGATGAACCAGGGACTGGACCGCACTTGTCTTGAGAAAATGGCCAGGTGAAGAGTTGGCTTTGGGGGACTTAATGACAAGAAGTTTCTTAATAAGCCAACAAGGTTACTGAAAAGCACCAGTCAGGTTCTTCCCAGTGCATGGCAAGACAAGCAAGAACAGGCATAATTTGAAATAAGAAAGGTTCAGTGTGTGTACATGCAGAGATACCCCCTTGGGTACAGCCAGGCAGTGGAGCAGGTCACTCACAGAGGCTGAGTGTCTCCACTCATGACCAGAATGGACAAAGCACTGGGCTGGCCCTGCTTTGAGCAGGAGTCTGGACTAGATCCTTTCCGAGGTCCTGACAACCATGCTCTCCCATGATCCTATGACACTACAAGATCAGCTATGTGGAAAGGAGTTGATAAATTTTCTGAAGTGTAAAGTTTCTGAAATCCTTTGTTAAACACTTCAACTCACAACTATTTTGCATTTTATCAGTCTTGGCAGAAAATATGCTGATCCCCAAATCTGTAATCAAATTTTAGATCTGTTTTATATTAGTCTTCTCTCATAATAAAACATACCTGGCACTCTGAGCAAAGGCGTTTGATGCTGCTACACGCAGGTGTTTTCTTCCAGACAAATTTTCCATTATGCCCTGTCCTTGCATCCAGGCAATAGTGCTTAACATTTCTTGTTTCAATCTGTTACCTGGCCTGCATAAAGGCAAATACTTAAAGAAGTGCTAAGTCTTCCAGTCTAAGACCATCCCATTTCCTATTAATGATCTTTTCAAGTTTCTACTATATAGATGTCCCTAGCTTTGGAAGTTACAAATGCTTCTACTGAGTTTTCTTTTAAAATCAGGACACATTTAATAACTGAACATTTTGTGAAAGTAAAGAATAAAATATCTTTTTTACACCTCTAATGAATATAACTGTGAAATCAGATTAAAAAAACTATTATCTATATTTAGCAAGGGAAGAAAATAGATTTTTAGTTTTCTCCCCATGTTTCAGTATCATACATCAAACAAAATATTAGTCCAAAATTGAACTTACACAGTAAGCAATTAAAAACAGAAATCAGGGAAATTAGACCATTTCTAATACTTTCTTTTGGAATTTGTAATGCTTATGTCTGGTAACTTATGCACAGGGTTCTGGAGAAATTGATATGAATCCTATTCTACTACATTTAAAAGAAAACAATGTAGGTTTCAATGCTACAGTTAATCAGTTAAAAATTAGTAAGCAAATAAATTGATACCTTTGGCTAATAGTGACTCTGTAAGAAAAGAAGAAATACAATTTGCAGGATTTTTTAAGGTCTTAGTTACAAATGCAGCCATGAGCAGATGCACACTCCAGCTGCTCTGTTCTACCCTGTGTGAGAACTGACAGCCACGGTCTGTGTGCACGAGAGGGCACCAGTGCCCACAGCACAACTCAGCAACAGGCTCGAAATCAACCTCTCTGTCCCCAGGCTGTGCTTTACCAGGAAACACTGAGCCTGTCTTCCATTTTTGGAAACAGCACTGACAATGCATGACTACATTTCTTTGTCAAAGAATCAAATATTTTATCATTCATTACTTTGTAGATTGATGGATGTGCAGCAGGTATACTCCCAATTTCAGTAAAGTTCTGAAACTATGTATTTCATATTAAGATATCTTACTTGGGTTTACATGGCTTTTTTTCCCCAGGCAGAAAAACAACACTGTTTTTAATAGAGAAATTATTTTGCAGAGAAAAAAAGGAACAATATATTGTATCCAAACTCTTTCACATGTTTATTTCAGACTTCCTACATTCCAAAAAATTACTGCTAAATGGAGTTGACTTGCTCCTCTTCTGATAAAATTAATTCCTGTTTTTGGAGGAAATCATATAAAAAATAGAAGTGTCACCTTTTTATAATAAAGGACTCCACCAACAGATCCATTTATATATGAAATATTTTTGTGGTTTTTTGTTTTTTTTTCTTTGGAATCAAAGTTTCAAATAATCAGTTAAGTAAGAGACTGGTTTTTAAAGAAACGAGTTACATTCCTATTGCACCCATATGTATAGTGGTAATAAGACCACAAAGGCTACCTGACAGCAGAGCCTGGAATACAGGAGTTGCTGTTACCTTTCATCACCCCCAGACCCATCCTGGCCCAGGAACTGTGTAGGCCCTTCATGTACTAGATGCAGGTCAGCACTGGAAGCAATTTGCATCAGCAGAAGAACTTGAATCAGCTATTTTCTGCCTGGAGATTATAAAAGGGTCAAAATAGCGTGATTGCCAGAGATCATTTCAGAAAAGCAATGCTCCCTGGGAAGACGCCCTAACACATGGATGGATGACCTGCTGACTTCCTTGGATAACAAACTTCATCTCTCTTCCTGAGCTGGGTCCGGTGCCACAATCTGGAGCTCCCACTGCCTTTTACTTTCACTTTCATCTCTAACTGTACAGCTTTTTTGTAAAAAAGATTCTTTCATTTTTGGTTATGTGATCAGATGCATTTACCCTCTATACTCTTTCTTCAAAGCTTGGTTCAAGTATACCACAGTATCATGCAAAATTCCATGTACTTACACATCATATTTCTTAGTATCTCTGTTGTGGACAGAATTCCTATCTGATTCCAAGATCCTTTTGGAACAAGTTGTCACTATTTCATAGGCATGTGATACGTATGCAAAATACATAAGTCGTGTCAGTGTCTGCAGCTCCACTAAGGAATCCGACCAACTGCATTCTAAAGCCAATTTCACTAACTAGGAGGGAAAAAGGAAACAAAAAAGAGGAAAAAGGGAAAAAAGGAAGAAAAAAAAGAGTTTAAATTTCAGGGGTTTAATATGCTCTGTTCTACAGCACTTACATGCTTACAGCTGTGACTTCCTTACAACCAACTGGCCATGGAATAAGTATATAATAAAACCATCTAGAAAACTAAAGAGCTACAATTACAACCAAAATATACAGTAGAGAGGCATCATTCATCATGTAGTAAGTATTACTATAGTGTGTGCAAATCCAGCTGTAAGTGTGCATGCCCTTTGGCCAGAAGTATACGCCAAGACTTATTCTATGTCCTCAATCCTCTTTCAAAAATCAGTGGAACAGGGCTATCAAAATTCAGAGACCATTTTAGTTAAGCCAAAGGTAAGAACGGGAGATAGAAGCAGTTTTACAACAACCAGTTGTTGTAATATACAGTTGCTATATATGTTGTCATATATATGGAAGCTTGGACTCCATAATCTTAGAGGTCTTTTCCAACCTAAACATATATCTATATATATATATATGTTGTTTCATGTCTAGTTTCGTTATAGGATCTAAATGTTTTCATTGCTTTTGTATGTATCAAAGTTTCACCTTTTTAGGATAACGGTGCTTAATGAATTGGTCCAAACAAAGATACTACAAACATTGTTATACAAAACCAAGCCAGTGAAGCAACAGCTAAAGCTAACTCATAGTATTTGGCATAAATCTGTAGACTGACTAGAATTAGATACCTATATATTTATAAGGACTCAGATCCTAGTCTTGTGAAAGAAAGACTTCTACAGAAGTGTTAGCCAATGCCACCAGATTCCCAGCTAAATGGGGAAATACATCTCAGTTAAGAAAGCTCTTTACAAGAGTTAGAAATTATAACTGTGGTAATCAAACAGGTAAGGCTACAACTCCCTGTTTTGAAAATATGAGGTATAAAGCTTTCTACACTACGTCTATTACTCTTGAACAGCCTGGTAACCAACAGGATCACAGGAAAAACGTGGCACTAGTCAGTGTGAGTAATTAGAGAGGACTGATCAAAAGTAAGCACTTTAAGAAAATACACATTATATAAGACTCATCAAAAAGTCACCTAATTCTTTAAATATTAACCAAGTGTAGTTGTTCTACCTTGCAACTGTCAAAAGTAACTTCACTGTTATGTGAAGTTTCCTGTTGAAATTTTGAATACTTCTAACATGAACCCTAAACCTCCCTGTAACTCCCTGACAGGAGGGTGGAGCCAGGTGGGAGTTGGGCTCTGCTCCCAGGGAACAAGGAACAGGACAAGAGGAAACGGCCTCAAGTTGTGCCAGGAGAGGATTAGGTTGGATACTGAAGAAATTTCTTCACTGAAAATATTGTCCAGCCCTGGCACAGCTGCCCAGGGTAGTGGTGGAGTCCCCATCCCTGGAGGGATTTAAAGGCCACTTGGATGTGGCACCTGGGGACATGGGTTAGTGGTGGTCTTGGCAATGCTGGGGGAATGGTTGGACTCAATGGTCTCAGGAGGCTTTTCCAATCTAAACAACTCTGTGATTCTACTAAGTTTTCTCAACAAGAAAAACAAAAGGTTAGAAGTATGGTTCTGTATAGAATTCACCTGAACCCACAAAGCTCATCTGTTGGTTATGGAAACAACCTGTTAAAGCAACACAGACATAATTCTAATGCAATCTGTTCTTTGGAGAAATGAAAATACTCCGTCACAAAAATCTTCTTCCTGTCACAAATATTCAACCACTTGGAAAGTTTTAAAGGAAATAATGGTACAATAAAAGTTTCCAAATTAATTTTGCCTCCATTGAAAATTGAAACTGAAATCACATTTATAATATGCAAGTTTTAAAAACTCAAGAACTAATTAAAAAAAATACCTCAGATAAGCTAGGAACAGTGAAATCCATGAGACCCAAGCCATTACATGAATACATTTCCAGACCAATAAGAATTCTTGCCATAGGATTTTGTGCTTCATCATTATTCTAAGCAGAAGCAAAAAAACCACACTGAGATTTTTTTTTTTTTGCAAGTCAGTAATATTAAGAACATTAGTTGAGATGACAGGGTAATAATAATAATAATAATAATAATAATAATAATAATAATGCTTGAAAACCTCAATTTGCTTTAAGCAAATCCTCATCTGTACTGTGTCCTTAAAAAGGAGGATTTTATTTATTTATATATTTTTAATTAACATTGTGAACTCTGAACTACTACAGTTTCAACACTAAAAATCCCCATCAACAATACAGTAAAGGTAGATTTCATATTTCATTGGGGGATTCCAGTTTTATAGACATTATTAAAAAAAAAGGAATAAAATATTGCTTTCCAACTTACTAGGTCTATAATCTATTCATAAAGAGGCCATAGTAAATGTTGATATAAATAGAGATGATTTTTCTTAAAATTTTTAATTTAGCCATTTTATTATTTTACACGTATGAATTCAAGATCAATTCTGCTCAACAGGTATCATATAACAAACACCACCATGGCAGCAAACAACAGAGAAAGATTTAAGAAACATAGATTTAAGAAACGTAGACTCATTGCTATGCCCAATGTGAAAAATTTGCTAGTTGTTGGAACTACAGCCAAAATTTATTTTCACATTGTATTCAAATATACGAAATAAATGATACACTGATAATTTCAGTCATTATTAAATGAATATATGAGTTTAACTTTTCTTTGGAAAGTTTTGTTATTATGCAGGATTTCAGGGAGATCATACCTCATCCTGAGTCCCAAGATTGATCTGCTGCTCATTTAACTGCTTTACTTTCACCCAGGTAGCAATGACCTGTTGCTGTGTAGCAACAGGGATGGTTCCCTTAGGTGTGGTTCCAGTCATCACACTTAGGGCAAATTCACAAATCTAAACACCAAGAAGAAAAAAACCAGAAACCTGAAACACAGGAGAAACGTGGAAAGCTTCTTGCACAGAACATGCCATTCATTAGTTATTTTAAAATTATTGCACACGCATCTCTAAGCCTGACAACATCTCCTTTAGGTGAGTTCACAAGGCAAATGGAAGTTACAGCCCTGAGCCCCAAGCTGGTAAGGAGCTCCAGTGTGCCCCTAAGGAGGATCTATGTGGCAGAACTGCTACATTTTCTTACTTTTTGCAGAAAATTCTACTACTGAATTTATAGGAATTGTAATATATGACAGCAGAACAAAAGGAACTACAAAAATAAGGAGGTGGTACCTCTAGGGCCGCTTGGATGTCAGAAAGTCCACTAGGATCTACCAAGAGAGACTGGGTGATATTTGCCTTTTCCTGTTTCTTTCCTGCAGCTTTTCTGCCATTGTCTACTGCTGCATCTTCTTCTTTCTCCTCAGCAGGTTTTGGCTCTGGAATCCAAGGAATAATTAGGCCCCGAGCCAAAGCGTTACATAACATCAGTAAAATCTCAGTACTTCTGTAGAAAAAACCAAAAATCAGAAGTGCACACTGCATCAGATCAAAGGCAGGAATAAAATTTATTGTTTTCAAGTAACAAATATTACTTGAAAATCTAGTTTTTTCTTAGAAAGTAAAATTATAGATGTTGAAAAAAAATTTGGCCATTGGAAAAGCAGTTTAAATCGTTAAAACTACAAAACCCACAATTTTCATAGTTTACATCCATTTCTTAAGCTCTTTCATCACAGAAAAATTCACATAATTGAAGCTTCTCTTTCATCACAGAAGAAAACCCCTAAAATTCATATTTATGTCAGACAAACATTAAAACATAACTTTTTATTAGCAAGGCTGCTATACACGAAAATAATAACTATTTTCTAAACAATTACCCTAAGCCAAACCCTTCACATGGACCCATTTCTTTCTGGTTATCATGCCAATCCACTGCTGAGCTGGAGTTTTGGGGGGTTTTTTTTTTGAGAAAACATGAACTGAATTACAATTAAGAGATTATTGTTGAGATATAAACTAACATAAGTATCAAAATTAATAAGCAGGTATTACCAGTCTTCCTCTGCACAAACTGCAATTTAGATTTTGTTATCCAGTACTGTTAAAAGAGACTTATTTGCTGCTGGTCCTTTCCCTGCCTAGTGCTGAGGTCACTGCCAACAATATGCTGAAATTTCCAGGACTGTGTCCCACAGTCAGACTTTGACTGGAGCATCTCCTCTGCAATAGTCAATCGTTTTGCCACTGCATTTACTACAGCACAGGATTTCTCCAAACCACTGTGGAATCTATTCCTCTTTTCAAAGTCTATTAATGTGCAAATCCCCTTTATTTATTTAATTTTCTATTTTCTCTTACTTCAGAACCAGTAATAACCACCTTGCTATGATTAGAAATATTTACAATGAATTATATTTACAATGTGGTAAATATATTTACAATATAGTTCAAATTCAGAGTAAATGAAAACAAACTACACATCTTGAGCTGTCCTGCAAACTCATAGTCTAAGAAAATTCTCCCAATTTTCTGACTAGCTTAACAAAATGCTATTTTTACTTGCATATTCCACAATGAAGAGAAATTAATATTGATTGGTCTAAAGTTAATACAGCTTACAGTGTATAGTAACAAATAGAAAAGATTCAAATGTAATTTTCACACCAGAAAATTAAATTTACCTTCTGAGCTACTCTATATATACACCAAAGTCCTTCCACTACTAATGAAAGCCATCAAGAAACATCTTTCACAGCACAAAGTGACTTATGCTGTTTGCAAAAATATTTCCTATGTTTTAGAAAAAAAGAGCATGTTCATATCCAAACATCTAAATTTACCCATTGTATCCAACAGTCTTGATGGCTCCAAGGAGAGTCTGCAGACACTCAATGATTTCCCTCTGTCTTCCTGAAGTAATCAGATGTCTGTTGTAATTTAAGATATACACCACAGCATTGTGAACAATCCAGGCTTCATTCAGTTGTTCTCCGATTTCAGCTGCACGCTGGAAGTTTTCCATAGCATACTGAGATAAGCAGTCTATCCATAAACTGTAAAATTAGTATAAAGAAGTTGTAATTCCAAACCTTCAACACCAGAAGAAATTATATGGTAAGGTTAAATATGCAGTAGTACATCTCAAACAACTACCAGAATAAAAATTTAATTACTTTTCAGTTGCAATTTATTAAGTCCTCATCAGAAAGCAAATAAAAGAAAAATTATTTCAAACTATTTTCTTAGAACCTTTTTCTTTTACCATGACTACGTACAAAAATGAAGAATATGATGACAAGGAATTTTACTAAGGAGAAATAGCTTCTGCAATTATCTGTGCCTGATAATAATGGTCTATCAGAGTTCCTGGGTCTTGACACATATTAAGGAAAATCACCTGTATGTTTTCCATTCTGGATCATTTTCCAGAAGATATGAAACATCTCCTGGATGATCCTGGTTTGTGTCTTCTGGAGGTACAGCATGATCATTCAGTTCAATTCCCTGCAATCTTAATAAATGAACAGTTGCCTGGAAAGACACAGAGAAATAAATTATCTACGGAGGTTATCACTGTGAAAACAGACTATGACTCAGTATAGAAGTTACCTCTCCAAAAATAAGAAAATACAAAATACTTTTCCAGATGTTGTACAGGTATGTACAACTATATGAAATATAATACAAAATACTTCATAATCTTAAAATTGTCTACAGCCAATTTTACTAAATAATGACATTGAGAAAAAACCCCATATTTCATGTATATAAATTTTTTTAATCATGTTGGAACTTTAGGGATCCAGAAATATAATGTCACATGTCAAACATTTACAGTAGAATCTCTTGTAAAAAAAGTGTTATTACAACCTGCAGTGAAACTATTGCTATAGTTACGTTCACATAGTATTTTGACAAGATGCTTCATGAAACTACTTTATCCTCTAGTTCCTAGGGAGACAGAAAATAACTAAACTCATAATATCAGTGCTTTAAGACGTATGCATAAAATTATACATAAAACAAAACTAAATGAAACAAATATGAATGACAGTTGTGTAATTTATTTACCTCTGCATTAATGAATCTTATTTCTGCTAGTATTCTGAGTGAATCTGTTTCTAAAGAGAAGGAATTGGCAGGTAGCAATGATTCTCCTGAGGTGTCACCTTGACCATTAACCATCATAGCTGCACCAGCTTTGCTCTTCCGTGCTAAAAATAAATAAATAACACCATCATTATTTTCATGCAAATCATTACCCTCAATTTACAATTTACAAATCCCCACACATTCTTAAATCCCCAAGGAAGAGTTAGTAAGAAAATACTTAAAATTATTTCACATAATTAATTTTTCTCATTAGTACCATTTATTGCACTCAAAGCCTGTTCTCAGGCAGTGCTGAGATGTTGGTTACCTGTGATTTTTGCTGCATTTGTGCATAAACTTCAATATTTGCAGCAAATAACTTGCTCCAGTTACAAAATGCACACTGAAATTACATTAGTGTGAATAGACCCCATGGCCTCTAGTTAATTATTGCATTCATGGAAATGGAGTATTGAATGTTCTGTAGTAGCTGAAGTCTTTGTGTGTTTAAACCACGGACTGGGCTGACTTTCTGGTAACTCACACATCAGTAAAGACAAAATAAGCAGTATTTTTCTTTGGTTTAATAAGGAAGAGAAAGGACTCAGTTATTTGAATATAAACACAGAGTTTGTAAGAACACACCAGTTTCTATTGATGATGCTTTTGGTGCATGGTTGCCTTCGGTTTCTGGCAAGAACTTATTTTTTCCCTTGAGTTTGGAAAAAGAGTTGAAAGATTAAACATGGCTAGTCTGGAAATGCAAAACTTGCGAAAGAAAACAGGCAAATTCATGCCCTATTTTAAGCAGACACTGGAAGCAATCTAGAGAAGAAAGGTGGAATAGGTTCAATTAACATTGGCTACTGAAAAAAGCTGCATTTCATCTGCACTTAAAGGTAAGTTTTGCAAACTCCCTGGCAAAATGAACTTTACCAGACACATGCAAAAGCCACCAAGCAGCTGGGGATTTAAAAGTGCTTTTGCCAAGCTAAGAACTCTTTTAACATGCGTGGTAGGTTTCCAGCAGACCCTCAAGGAATAAGGCACAATGCTGGATACCTCAGGGAACTGATGAATAAGGGAAAAAGGTAAAAAATATTACCATGTGAACCTCGTACAAAGCGACTGACAACCCATTTTTCTTCAGGTTCCTCAGGCATGGATAATATGGACCTAGATGACCATTAGGGAATGCACCTGTTTTCTTAATACAGGTAGATACATTTCATACAAGTGCTTTCCTGCAGCATTGGTGAAACATTTCTGAAGGCAGAGTATGGCTTCAACAAAAAATGTATTGACTGATTTCTAGAGTTGGAAGTAGAAAGAATATTCCATGTATGCCAACAGACAGTGACAGACAAGGCGCTCATGGAACTTTGGGAATGGGAAGAAAGAAAACAGAATTGTCTGACTCCTTCAAGTAGCTCCAGTAAATAAGGAAAAAGTTCCTCTTACAACATTCAAAATAAATTGTTCACTTACTTTTTTTAGGCTTTGATATCTTCCTAAACAAGTTATCTTCATACAAGAGGCAGAATCTACATGCTGCACGGCACACATCCCAGACTTCCTGCTTACGTGCAACCTTTGCCAAATCTGCCCAAAGTATAATTCTACCAAAGAAAAAACACAAAATTAATTTATAAGCAAGATTATCTTTGGCAGTTCAGGATTGACAAAAAAATCATGTTAATAATGATGGTCATCAGGAAAAAACAATTAAATCTACTAAAAATTAATAAATGGAAGTCTTTTTGTCAGTAGCAAAGATAACATTATTAATTTATTAATTAAAAAGAATCTCCTCAGCATATCAAGAGTGAGACAAAATTCTTGTTTTGGATGGTAACTATACTGAAATTTCAAATGTGTGTGACAACCCTAATGTTCTGTCTTAGAAAGTAAACTAAATACTTAAAGACAGATCCTGAGAATTTCAAAATACATCTTGAAAACAGGTTTGGATTCAGAATATTTTAGAAAACAAAAGTCTTTAAATTTCATCACAGGAATTTTTAGTGCAGCAAAAAAGGAGACACCTCCTTTTACATAAAGAATGACAAAATGATAATACTCAAAATAGAACCTGACATTTTTCTACAGGTTAATCTGACTTTCAGAATGTAAAACAATCTTTTAACAAAAAAGTTGTAGCATATGGTGTGGTACAACGACCTACAAGGACAGGACACTTCCAAGTTTCAACTGTACATCAAGGACAAGCTTTATTCAACTCATCCTTCTTCGTGCTGAGCTTCTATCAACAGACCAAGTGAGTTAGGTCCATGTGAGAGCAGATTAGGAGCAGGGAAAGAACACAGTTCTACACAGCATGGGAACATAACAGAGCTTGTCAGGAATTAAACACACATTTCAATGCTTTTCAGGGCTGATTCAATTACTCAGCCTCTTCCAAGGTACCATCCAGAAAATGAACCTCTGCAATAGAAACTTTCCCCTCAGACACTTCTACACAAGACAAAAGAGAACTTCTGGCCTGCAGTAATTACCTCTCTCTGTCATTTTCATTTCTCAAGTGTTTCAAATGCTCATCAACTTTCCTCACACTCTTAGTGTGATGCTGGGCTTTTGCACAGAGGAAGCTTATTTGACTCGTACTTTTACCTGAGGAAACTTTGCAAAGAAATAAGAATTAAAAGCAGTTCTTAAATAAAAGATATTAAAAAATCCACATGAAGG
The DNA here is from genome assembly GCF_009829145.1 of Chiroxiphia lanceolata. NCBI lineage: Eukaryota > Metazoa > Chordata > Aves > Passeriformes > Pipridae > Chiroxiphia > Chiroxiphia lanceolata. Next base: position 7,265,186 of record NC_045644.1, read on the forward strand.
GCAAGCAATTTCATTCATCATTACGTGCTGAAACACTCAAAATTGAGCCCTTTTCTCATTCCTTCAAGCTTTCCCCAAACCAACCAACCAACATGAAAAGATCCATATCCCACCAGCATCTACTCTGCTTTTTTCTAGACCTTTACATATAGTTTTCTCAACCAAAAACTGATCTATGTTTGTTTGACCCTAAATATCTCAAGTGCATCTCTTTTCTGACAGGACATGTAGTACTCTAGTACATTAAAAGTACTTCTGAGTTCAAAATACACATATGAACAGGTTCACTTACAGTGACAAGAGGAAGGCACAGTGTCTTACTGTTCTTGCTAAACATCTTTTGCAATGCACTGTCCAGCATGTGATACCTCTGTGATACCTCTGTGCTACCCAGTTATGTACAGAGCAGTGACAGAACCTGTCCAGTACAATGCACAGTGACAGTAATATCATATTGGAAATTATGGACTGAAGAAGGACATTGTTTTCTGGATCTGTGGGTACTGCTCTCACTAAATTAGCCACCCATATACATCAAAATAGAACGAAAGGGTTTTATGCAACTGAAAAAAACCACTACAAATCTGATGTCCTGTCCTATGTGCATTTTAATAACAGAGTTGCATATATATTTTCTTACTCCTTCAATAAACACGTGTAAGCTTGTTGCAATGTAAGTGTCATGGAAAAAGCAAAAATCTCACTGCTTAGATGACAGCCTCACGAAAAAATGAAATTTTTCACAACAAAATTTTATAAAGTCTTGTGTCAAAGTCCTGTGATAGTTCTAATGTTGTAATAATCTCACTCATTTTAATGACTCATCTTGGAAGGCTAATGTGTACTAAGATGTATTCTCAGGAACTTCAGAAGTAATTTTACAGTTGTCAACTAAAAATTTAAAAGCAAGGAGACTTGTATGCTTAAAATCCTCTTAATTTCACAAACACAATGCATTTTATCTCTTTAAATCCTGTATGAAAATGACATCGTTTTCACATACTAAAAAGGACTGCACAGAGTGGAACAGCTGATCTGTAAATAAGACTCTGGCTTGTAAGTGACCAGTTGATCAAGTTTGAAATGGGGATGTGGAGGGTCAACGTTGTGGCCTGGCTGAGCAGGTGGCATGAGAGAACTGCAAGGTCTTCCATGGAATAAACAGGTTCCTTTGGGAGCTACAGGATTCCTCCTATAGCACTTCCTACACAATCTCTACCATGGGATTACAACAGGTACACTCAAAGTTAGTGACATTAGTCACACACTTGCTTTATTACCACGATAAGAAAAAACACTTCAAGCAGTCTGAAAAGTCTTCAACCACAGGCTGTATAGTCACAAACCAAAGCTGCATGAGGTACAAGGAACATGCCTATTTGTGTTCCATGTTTTAGAAGGTAAATAATGAATTAGTGCCTCAATCTCTGTACAGAACTCGAGCTCTCAAAAGCAAGATTTTAGAACAGAAAGACAAATATAATACAGAACAAACACGCAGTGTAATTAACACAGAATATTATGGGGTGAAACTTCTGAAAACACCACTTGAATAAGAACATCAGGAGTTGCTCATAGTGAAAATAAACTAGAACTATTTCCAGCCCACTACAGCACAACAGGAAGGTTTAGACAAATCTGGAGGGGAAAACAACACCTTTTCCAGTATCACAGTACAACTTTTAGATCCCTAATGATATTGATAGCAACTGTGCCACAGAATTCAGCAGAACTGTCACTTCACCTGCACTGCAGCACTCTCTATGTTGCATTAGATGCTGTGTCCAGCCTTTAAAAGTGTGCAAAGCAGACAAAGTGCAGTAACTTTTAGTCACAGAAATGAACTTTACCTTTAGCTTCATTTTCACTGTCAAGGACTATTCGAAATGTATCAGGAGCCAATGCAAGACCTGCATTTACCAGAAGGGATCTCTTTTTCCTCACATCGTCCTTTTGTTTTCCCCTTTTAGCCTATGTAAAGAAAAGAACTCTTTGCTATAAGGCTCATTTTATATTCCAACTACACCTTATTTACTAAACATAACAGAATGCAGATCATATAACTTGCTACTACCAAAAAAATACCTTTAGCACTTGTGTATCCTCATGTATCTTAAACATCATTCTGCAGTATTATCATCATTGAAAGTGACTGCGGAACTCCTGTTTTGATATTCAATACACCAAGGATAATTTAATATGAAGTACCATTCATGCTGCCCATGCAACCTTACAGTATATTCCTCAGTATATAACCTGTCATTATGCTATACCTTCTTAAACAAAGAACAGTACTTGTTTACAAATCAACATAACACATCCATAGTGCAATAACAAGGAGTTGCTACAAAATATAAAAAACTTCCTGGTCTTCTCAGAATGAGTCCAAGTCAGAGAAGGTGTAAGTGCTTTTTTTAAAGTAACACTTAAACAGAGTAAGCTTGCATGGAAAAGCATTAAAACCAGACAAAAAAATCTGTTGCCAGCATGATTTTTGTTCAGGTGCTGAGGAAGCACAACAGAATTAGATACAGTAACTCTTGACAATGACTACACTTTGACTTTACATTATATTATTTAGCAGCATTTGTAAGTGTCATGTAATACTGATTTATCTTGAAGTCAGCCAGGATGTTTAGCTATTTGGACACTGCTCTCCTCATTAAATAAAACAGTTTCATGCAATGAAATCCTAATTGCTGACAATTGCTAATAAGCTTCTTTTTTGCTGATATTTTTGCTAATTAACAACTCCCTCCCTCCCTCCGAGAAATAAGTTTTTAATGTAACTGGGAAAAAATCCTCTATCACAACCTTCAGGCTGTGAAGCAGCATGACCACTTCAACGACGATTTGCTGAATGCAAGCCAATGCTGGCTCTACTAATACCCAGTTCTACTGAGCAGCTGGCTCTCCTCTGCTGGAATTTAATGAACAAATCTGTTCCAGCTACAGCCCTTGTTCATCCTGATTACCTGTTCAATCATCACTCCCGCCCGGTCCTCCTGACGCTCAGGTGCCTGGTACAGCACCGTGCACCAATGAACGCGGTTCAAAGTCAGTCTCAGATGTTCCTGGTACTGCCCACTGCTGTCCACCTGAATAGCTTTTTGCAAATGTCCCACAGCAGCCTCCAGTCTATCCTCATCTTCTTCAATACGAGCTATTTCCATGTGAACTTGGCAACGCAACAACGTCAGCGTGCTGAGGAACACAAATTTAAGTGTAAACCGCCAAAATGAGGCACACTAAAATTCCTAGACCTAGAACTCACAAAAAGGTGAAACTTAACAATTAAAAGCAACTCTAGTATGAAAATTGATGCTCCCTTTATAATTGACTTGTTTCTTTCATTTTCACTATCCTGCTCATACCACTCCATGAAACCAGCATGTTTTCCCCAAAACCTGCACGTTCTCCAGCCTCAGGTACACTGGGCTCCCTCTCCATCACCTGCCCCAGGAAGCTGTTCATGACAGCTCAGAGCTCTACATGCTACTTTAGATTATTTTCAGGCAGAAAAACAAAAAATGAGATGAATGAAAGCAATGTCATGAGAAAGAGAAAAGGAGAAAGGTTTTCAAGCCTATCAAACATCTGCCACAGAACTCATGTATGGCCACGTCAGAGCCCATCTGACTGAGCAAGTCTGGCCCTTCTCCTGCGGGCCAAAGTAGCTACAATTAATGCTGCAATCCAACTGAAAATTAGGACAGGCAAATTAATAGGGGCAAGTGATTTCATTCAATCTCTAGTGACAGCACCACATCAGAGCTGAGGTTGAGTCAACTGGATTGCTACGAATACACAAGGTAACAAAGGCCAAAACTCTGACCCCAAAAAACCTAACCTGCAAGCTTTTAGAGAAAAATGGTCATTACTGACATTGAGTACAAATATCAAAGTTGCCTATGCTGATCTGGCACTCTTTATATGGGAAGCCTAAAAATGCTTGAATAACAGTACAGTAACACAATATACTGCTTTTATACAAGTGTGTTTCCACTTCTTCAGGCTTCGTTTCCTCTTTATGCACCTAAAAAAATGACATTTTAGAAACACTGAAAATAAATTCCTCACCTTCCTCTGCAATACTTCCATGAGAAACCACCTCCCTTCCTGCTCAAGTGGCAGATTGTGTCAATTGTAACTCACTTCACTACAGGAGTTCTGATCTCTGCTCTTAGCAGTCAGCCTATGCACAGGTCCAAACTCAACTAAGTACCACACAGTAAGGTCTATTAGTTTGACTCGATAAAAAAAGTGAAAATACTTAGGTGCTTAAGGTTAAGTACAGTATAGTAGCAAACAGAAGAACATACCTGAAAAAAATACTAGATTTTCTTAATACAGTAGCTTTTTCAATTAAAAAGTACCACAAAAGATCCAAAAGTAGTATCCTGCAAGAAGTGTCTTATTTGATATGTAATACAGAAGCCATGATGCTTTTTTTAAAACTAATTCTCTAATTTTATGTTCTTAATCTACAGAAGTGATGTTAATACAAGAATCTAAACCACAGTCCAACACATGCACTCATACTGCAGCTTTGGAATGTTCTCACAAAATTCTGATTAACTAGAGTATTATTCAGTTCCTAAAGTATTTCAATATTTGCTGCAGGTCATTAAACAGTGTGAGATTTTGCCTGAAAGGAACCTGTATTTCAGTGATTAATGGGGAATTGTATACAACATGCAGACCTGCATTTATTACAAGCGAATGGAAAATTTTCAAAGATGCTTATTATCAGAGAACTTGAGCTTTTAAATGAGTTTGATGCTGAGACTTTCCAAAGTAACAAATAAAAAAGTGCACAGCATAGAAAATTACCTGTCAATCTCTTCAAGGGCATCAGCAACTGAGATCAAGGGCTTTCGCACGCGTTGGTGCAAGTTGTGCTGTAGCAGTGGCAAGCACAGATTCCACTGGGTTGCACAAACAACCTGAATCACATTAGGATCTCCCAACTGAACTGCATGTTTTAAGCTTAAGTCAAGATTTTTTATCAATTCCAGCTGACCCTGGCATAAATGAAAAATTAATTAGCATATATTGCATTTAACGAGTACAACTTCTTACATGTTCCTCTAAATTTTAACCTTTGGACTGTTTTCAGTAGAAAACAGTCCCTCAGCCAGCAGACTTCGGAAACTTTTTTTTTTAATAATTCCTTTAATTAAAGGTTATTTTGTAAATAGGTATTGATAACTAAGGAATGTTTCTTTTAGGTACTCCAGGCTGCCATTATATATTTTAGGCAGAAGTCTGTCAGCTATTCCCCTTCCTTATGATAAATAGAAATTGGCAATTGTGAATATTTGTGAATTCAGAAGGCTTAGCTTTTTGTTTTTTCATACTAAGGTACCAACTTTGCACAGGACAGGAAAAAAAGTAATATTATAAACAGGATTTGCCACACTGTCAATTAAATTTGGTTAATTTAATTAAATCTAAAAGCAAAGCCTTACCTACAGTAACAGACAGTTGCCATTTATTACATTATTTTTAGAGGTATGCAATTAAAAAAAAAATCAAAAAAACCACCCTGTCCAACTGCAGACACGGCAGCCTAGAATTTTAGAAATACCTAAATATCCTATTTTACATTTTAGCATTGATAATGTTTCATATTATGAGGAATTACTGAACTTTTTATTTTTTTCAAAAAGTGAATGGAATTTCTGAACTCCAAAATGAGCACTGCCATAGATAGGAGTAAGTTCATGCACTACCAGTTTCCATTAAATATATTCCTACTTCCCATTTTAGGAACTTTAGGTGACTCTTAAGAGCTATTCTAAGATGTTCATTGTAGGCATTTCTCTAATCCCACTGACAACATTGATACTTAGGCTTCTGCTTTTGATGGTCTGAATCATAACTGAGTCAACTGATCACAGAAATCTAAGAAAATCCCCCCCTCCAGTGTAACAATTTATCAGGAATACTCTATTCCTCTGACATAAGAATTTGTATGAGACTGCCCATAACATGCAATCATAGCTGAGATGGACTCGACGATCCTTAGTGGTCCCTTCCAACTCAAGATATTCTATGAAAACATCTCCCACAAAGGCAAAATATGAAAACATGAGAGGGTTGCCCTTCCATGCCTCAATGCTGCCATCTTTGCTCTCGGAAAGTAATATATATTATGAACCTCTATAGCCAGACTGAAGAGTTAAGGGAAGAATAAACAACTGTGGTTTATTTTTCCCTGTCTCTTTCTTGGTAGCCCAATTTAAAAGAATATAAAGTTTAAAAGAATTTCTGATCAGTACAATGTAATTAAGACACACAGTCAAATGCAATTTTCCACATTTAACAAATTAAAACTTTTCCTTTTCTATCAAAGTTACTGCTAAAGAACATACCTCAACAACTCCTTTGGTGTAAGTCACAATTTTAGTGGCATTTTTTCTTCTTTCATATTCACATTCCAGGCATTCTATTTCAATAAGTTTCCCTGGCTCCTATGAAGTATTAATACACAAAATGCTAATTTAATAATTAAAAGGAAATATGATAAAGATGAAACCCATGAAATTACACTAACACGGCCCTGTACTTTCCAACTGAAAATCCCACTATACGAAATAATCAACTGAAACAATGCAAAGGAAGTAGAATTTATTTGAACAGCAGTTCTTTTTTACTAACCTGAGGCTGCAAAATAACTTTTAAGTGGTTCATTGCCAGAGTTTTCAGTAAGAAAACCAGTGTATACCAGTTTTCTCCTATACTGTAATTTGATTTTAGTTCTAGTAAAATCATAAAATCCCAGAGCTGCTTGAACTGGGAGGACCTTAAAGCTCATCCAGTCCCACCCCCTGCTATGAGCAGAGACATCTTCCAGTATCCCAGGTTGCTCCAAGCCCTGTTTGACCTGGCCTTGGACAATTCCAGGGATGGGGCAGCCACAGCTTCTCTGAGCAACCTGTGCCAGGGCCTCACCACCCTCACAGGAAAGAATTGCTTCCCAGTATCTGATTTAAATCCATCCTCTGCCATTTGCTTAATAATGTTATTAAAAAGGTACATGCTTGGAATCAACAAGCACTAGTCAAGACAGAAAGGATTCAGCTTGATGGGTAGTGAAACATATAAGCAAAAAAAGAGGCTAGACTTTCAACTCCTCAGGAGAGATCTGATTGTTAAATCATATAATTTATATGTATGGATCATACAAATATTTAAGATAAGTTTCATTTGGTTTAAATGGGTGCAGTAGAGAAATTCAGACAGCATCTCCATTCCTCAAGCACTACAATGTGTTAATTTAACATCCCTATGATTGCAAAACAGACAGGATTGTGGGAAACTGAGATGAACCCAGAACTGTCCCAGTCATGCTGTGACAAATACACAGAGGTGGAATTCATGTCATGGCTGAGAAATTTGTCAGTGCTTGGCAAAAGCCAAGGAACTGGAACTTAGATCCAGATTTCTCTCACTCTGCTATGAAGGGGTTGCTGTCAAACCATGCTGGGCAATCTGAAGGTGGTGACTTAAAAACACACCAACTCCAAGGGAGAAGGTTAAAATAGAAGCAAGGTTTCTCTACTGCTGCCACACAACACATAATTGCTACTGCTGTCCTACACAAATACTCAAATCCTTGTCAATCTTTCATCTAGAGGATTTAAACACATCTTCCAGTGGAATGCTATGGATTTGTGTGTGATTTTAGACATGTAGGAAATGTTCAGAATAACAGGCCTGAATCAGATACCTGGAATAAAAAAAATTCAGTGAGGATAAACTTACCAGTAGCTCAAAGTAGGATCATTATAATAGAAAATTGAATTTAATTTCCAATCAAACTCTTGCGCAGGTAACATTTTAAAAATGTAAGCAAAAATCTACAGTTAGTATTTATTTGCCAAAATGAACTGCACTGCATATCATCCTGGTCTACTTACATTCTACCTTCTGACCTGGTATTTTCTCTCTAGCTTAGGAATAGATCACTTAGCCAAATAATTATTTATATTAATGAATATACAAATAATACACAGATGGACAGAAGATCACAGAACCATCAGTACTATTTAGTAAATATAAATATCAAAGGGGTGTGTGTATGTAATCAAAAATTCCCAAACCAGTGTAATTAATACTTACAGTAATTCCAGTACTTTTTAAATCGAGGATACATTGAGATGCCAACTCAGTGCAGTTTACTTTCAAAGAAAAATGAGCTAATTCCAGAATCAAAGGAACCCTTCAAAAATAAAAAACCATCACTTCAGAGAATTTGATATTGCTCCTCCATGGAATTATAAAAACACTACTTGAAAGTAACTGTGCCATATATCTGAAAACCATGAAGTCATCTGAATATTACAGAACATGTGACTATGCTAGTAATGCTCACAGTTAACAAGGAAAAAGGAAAAAGTTTAAAGCTGGTTACATGAAAAATACAAAAGTTTATGATGAACATTTTTAATTAGCATACTCCTATGTAGTCTTGTACAAACAGTTCCTGAAGAAGACAAAAAATATAGAACTAAATGCATGCATGAAAAAATTGGTGAAAGAACAAACTAAGATTGCAAGTAATTTTGGAAATACAATGCAGGGAACTGGCACACAAAGCAGTAAAATCCATCAGTCTGCTATCTAGGAACAAAGAACACAGACACACAGACAGAGACTGTGTTCTAACTGTCTGGGATAGGAGAAGTAACGAGATACCTGAATACTTGTCAAAGATGATTTACCATTACAAGTAAAATTACAGTATTACTTCCATATATAACTACTAGAATAGAGGTCTCTATGCTGAAGAACTGGGAAGGGCCTCAAGAAAAGCTAAAAATTAACTACAGTCTGAAAAGTGCTTGTCAATTTTAAGGTCAATTTTAAGACCTTTGAAAAATCTCATTAACAAGAAATGGTTACGGAAAGATTTAATCATATCACACAAAGAGCTGTATGGAAGAAGATGTTTAATCCTGGGTTCTTTAATAAAGTCTAATAGGGTTTTGTCTATTTCTAAGATGACCTACATGTTAAAGCAACACAAACTGTTTTAACCAACTTCCACGGGACTATGACAAGTAAAACTCACTTCACACTGAGAACAGATGCTGGAGGTACATCATATTGTTTCAAAAGTGCATATAAAGAATTCAGCTCTGTGATGGCATCACTTGGAAATTTATTTGTGTCCCACTGCCTGCAACATATTAGGAATTGGGTCAAAATTTTTTCGTGAGAAATATTATTGTATTAATATTTTGAAATAACTCTAACTTCAGAATGGATAGCTTAGTCCAAGGGATCAGTAGGATAATTGGGTTTTGAAATATAAAAAAAAAAGTTAGCAAAACCTACTTCAGGATGGCAAGTAAGTAACTCAGAGACAGCCAGATACAAAGCACTAAGAACATTCAAGCGTAAGAATTAATATTTCACATGGTAAATTTTATTCCAAAACAAAAAAAACAAACTGGTGTGCAAAACTCCTTTCTTATAATGTCAGTATAAATTAATGCACTGTTACTTAGAAAAGAATTAATGCTTCTAAAATGGGGAAATGTTGAGACATTGAAAAAAAATTACATGAGATTTCATTATGAAGTCTAATTTTCAAAATTGTTTTATCCCTTTAAAATGTAAAGACTTCAAAAAGCATGATGCCTTCTGTCCTGTGATTTATGCATTATATGTCAGGTGTGATTTCTCCGCTTCATCTTTACTTTCTTGCACGTGACTTGTGTATGGAATGACAGTCTGCTGGATATTAATGGAATTCTTTCTCCTGAGATAATCTGTCCAACACACTACTCCCTACATCCCCAAAGAACAATCTCACATTTTAGCTGAGGCTGTTCTCCAGACAGGCCTGACAGTTACTACACAAACTGTCATTGCAATTTTCCTTTTAAGAAACTAATCTTTGCAGTAGATTTTTCTACTGGCACATGGGATACCAGAACCAGAACCTGCCTCTATAATATGCAGCATCAAAGAACAACTGGAAGGATACAATTTCATACTTACAATTTTAACATCTGCAATTTATAAATAACTAAAAGATGGGTGGAATCTTGTATGTCCTTCTCTACCTCGGAAATATCCATCAGTTTGTGATACACCTATAAAATAACAATTTAATTACTGATTAAATAAGCAACAATAATTGAATAATCATTGACTAAGTGACTAATAAGTGAGAAACAACTCAACGGGGCTTACTGGGAGTTTAAAATATTTTTCAGCATTACCATTAGAGAAAATATTTGAGAGTATTTCTCTGGAACATTTTCCTTAATAAAGACTGCTGCAGTAGATGAAAACTCTTTTGCTTCTTCCAGTTTTGAAGCATCAAGGAAGCATTCGAGTAAATTTCTGCAGAGCAAATAAATACTTCTTTAAATATTTTTTAACATTTTCTGAAGTAATTCTTATTTATATTTTTTCAACATGCTTTCTGTTCAAGGTACCACTCCTAAATGCAGTACAAGCCATTAGCACAAAAGAGATTTTCTAACTTCTACATTTTTGCTTCTCCCAGAGATATAGAGCTGTTAACACATATTTAGTGCAGATCATAAAAATAATCTCGGAAAAGGAGGGTTTTTTTTGTGAAAACTTTTCTCCATAAGATATCTGAAATTAAAAGGAGAAACTATTTAAAATTATAGGAGAATTTCTCTAAGATTCTCCCTTAACTACGGGAAAGGCCAGTATGTCAAAGCCATTTAGCAAAAAAATTATTCATATTGGAAACTGGAACTGGATTTTCAATACTTGATCTGATTTAACTGAGAAAGAGTCTGTGATTCCATGAAATAAATTAACAACAAAAATTATAATCATAATAAAAATATTTTTAAAATAAATACAAATGTAAGAAAAATAAATGCAACCATTAGTCTTATAACACAAATACATTGTGTGCACTTGCTTGTTCTTATCAACACCTCAGCAACAGTATGTTTGGTATCAAAAAACTGCATGCATGGTATTCTACATGGTCCTTAGCATATCCCTTGCAATGTTTTTGTTACTTAAATTTTTATTTCCCTCCAGTTTCAGCTTATAAAGAAAATGCTGCACAGCAATAAACCATAAGTCACAGACTAAAAAACTAGAAAAGATCAAAAAGAGAAAGGGAAAAACTATGGTAGAAGTGTAAGAGGAACTGGAAATGGTCTGTAGAATAGCAGACCAAAAAATCTCTGAGAAAAGCTTGTGGGACCTTGAAAAATTACATGGGCACTCCTCATTTTGCACATAAAACTGAGTTATCTCAAAGTTTATGCTCCAGCTTTGCTCAAGAAATGTGAGAATGGTAATACATTGATAGTGATACACCATTTATTTCCAGTTATTATGAATGACTCAAATACTACATCCAAAATGACTGTGCTACTTCAAATCAGATCCAGGGCAAAGCTGTCTCTGCCACTAAAATTTTAACCTCAAATTAAATATTAAAATTAAGCATTTTTTATGTTGAGTACATTCATGTTTCTTTAAAAAGTTATGAATTAAGCTATCCACAATAAATGTATCTACAGCATTACCAATGAAATACACCTTAGTAAAGACCACCTCAGGTGGCAGCCACATGTCTAAGAGGATTACAGAATGCCCATATGAGAAAATACAATCAAACTTACATCATCAGTTCTGCTCTCCATTCGTTGTCTTGCTCTTCAATTTGGTTTAATGCTGTAATAATCTGAGAAAGGCTGGGAATAAGGCAATTGCGGAATCCAGGCTTAAGAAATGGCCTCACAAGTTGCCAATAAAGAACTGAGGCGTTATATATCAAAAAATAATATCTGAAAAATAAGAATCAAAAATTTAGTATTTCGTGGAATTGAATAAACATGAAATTACAGCTTTTTAAGACACTTCTAAGAAGTAAAAATCGGAACTTTTCATTAGAGCCAATCCTGATCAATAACTGAGAAGACAAGTACAGCACAAGAATATGGTAACTCCTGCAACTACGCTCTACTCAATAATACCAATGAAAAATCAGCTAACGTGGTGCTCTCACTCTACAGAGCACAAGTACAAAAGGGTAAGAAATGCTGAGATGTCTACCAGCCTTACACAGGATTATTCATCCTGTCCATTTAAGAGTTCAGTATTCTTGTGTTGTTACAGCAGTTACAGAAGTTACAAAATGGAAGGAAAAATCTAGAGAAAAAAACCAAACAATACAACTCGAGGTTACCTACTGAAAACCTGAGACAAACAACTGAAAATCTAAATCAGTAACATTTCCTGGGATTTAGAGTTAACCCATCAGTAGGGTCTACCTTCTATCGTGGCTGGCAAAATCTATTGCCTTCATAAAAAACAGCACGAACTTTTCAAACTCCTCCTAGAACAGAACAAAATAAAAGCTAATGCAATTTGAATATGGTTTTTATAAATCAGTACATTATTTTCCTATTTCAGTACGTTCACATCTCATAAATTTTATTTTCAGACTAATCTCAGCTAAAACATACTGCCATAGGAGGTTGCTGCCATAGAAACAGAATAACTAGAAACTGGTTGCATTTTCTGTTACTATGTTTTCCTGATTTCCAATTTTAAAACTGTATTTTCAGTTTATTTCATTTCTGCCAAACACTAATTATCAGGACTGAAATTTTCCAGAACTGCAAAGCTGCATACTTTTTAAGCTTTCAGCAAAGAAAGCCCAGAGATATGCAAGAGCAGATCTGGGAGAGGGGGGGAAATTATATTGGTTTGTCCCATTAAAAAAAACTGAGGTATTATTTTCTTCAAAACAGCTCCAACAACCTAGGAATAAATACTTCTAAAAACTGGTTCAGTGTAAAGCAACCTCTACAATTTCTCACCAAATTATCTGTAGAGTGTAGAGCATGCAACTGGCCTTGGCACAAATAGGCTCTGCCAAGAAACTGGTTCACAGGAAATCTTGCTTTAAAATACATCTGTAGACAGTCACTGCTCATTTCTGGATATCCCATCTAAGACCCAAAAAAAAGCATTTTAATATTTTAAAAATGCAACAAACAATTAAGAACTGTTAGCTTTTAAAAATGCATGCCTAATCAAGGGGTAACATCCAGCTGCATACCAGTATGCAAGCAATATTACACAAAGATGCAGACTTGTACCAGATGTGGTACAAGCCCATTAAAATTGACTAAAATTTGAAGGCATATTTTTGTAATTTTTTTATGAAAAGATAGCTTCCTTATTTAACAAAACTCCTCAGTCACATAACTGCTTACAGTATTCAAAAAATGTCTCCTTTTTAACACAATTGTTAATAGACAAAATTCTTAACAGAATTTTTTTTTAAGTATGGATATTAGCTGGCAGGATTTTGTATGGATGTCAATTTTCAGACCACAGAATTTGATTGGATTGCAGCCTGGGAAAAAAAAAAGATTCATAATTAGAATGGTGTAGAATCTTCCTTCTTTTGGCTGGTAGGGTCTGTTCACAGACACATTTTCTTCAGTCATAACCAAACTGCTAACTTTAAGTTTTACATAACAAGAAAAAACAGGCATATACATATAAAAACTATTTTATATATGCTATGGTATACCTGCCATATTTTGGTCTAATTGAAAACTTCACAAACAACAGTTTGATGACTGACTACAAAAATGTGATACTTCAGAGGTTGAGTTCTAAGGGAAAATGCATGTTTAAACAATTTCTCTCCAAAATCAGAAGAGCGTAATACTTCCCTCAGGCATTTCTGGGATTGTTTTTGAGGCAGTAGCTTTAACAACTCTAAATACAGTATGTCATATACATATTTTTATTCAATACAGATACATTGCCTAAATTACAAACCTGAAGTGCTTGTTCAGCACATAAAACATACAAGTCAGTGCTGAAGTTATCTGAGTCAAGTGCAGATATTCCTTCACTGGCTGATTTGATCAACTCGTAAGCATCCTTCAAAGCCTGAACATCTGCAATATATAAGGAATAAAGAATTTATTCTTCAAGGTGGATTGACTGACTTGATTGCATTCAAATGAGCTATGTGATATCCTGTCTTTCCTTCACAGAAATAAATTAAGAATATTTAAGAAAAATAATATCAAACACATGTTGTTCAAAGTCAGATATGATTCTAAGATGAAGCATTAATAAGTCTTTCGCTATTTAAAATCACTAACATTAGCACACTAAAAAGTGAACTACTTGGAACCCCTAGTTCACAATTCCATAAATTCAGCAGTTTGCCTTCTGTTGGCACAGAAATCCTTAAAGCCGTTCTGTGGAGTGAACTTGCCTGGACGAACACTAGATCTTCTAGAAAAAAACACTGCAGCACTCAGTTCTTTGCATAGCCAAGCAGCATGCTTAAAGCATTCGGAGAAAGAACGCTTTCTCCACATACACAGTTTAATTACAAAACAAATTAGGACCAAGCCGTTTTCGCGTTTAAAGCGTGACGTTTCCTTTATTTAAAGACGGGCACAAGGTGGCAGCCGCCGGCCGCCCGCTCACCTCGGCCGCGCTCTGCGGCGCAGAGCCGCTCCCTGACGGCCGGCTCCGCCATCGCAACCGCCCGAGGCTTCACCCCGCGGGAGCGGGGCCTTTCCGAGGAGGAAAGCGCTGGCCCGGTCAGCCGAGGGGACCGCTTGTGAGCTGTGCCCGCCGGAGGGCCGCCCCCGGCCGCTCCAGCTCCCGGCTCCCACAGCACACGAGTATCCCAGCAGCGCTCCCACAGCACACAGCGCGTATCCCGGCAGCGCTCCCACAACACACGAGTATCCCGGCAGCGCTCCCACCGCAGGGGCGCGCACCTCCCGCCCCTCTGGCCTCGCCAGCCCCAGGCGGGGGAGCTGAGGCCGGGCCCGCCCCGGTGCCGGTGCGGAACCACCGCGGAGGGCGCGGGCTCGGGCTCGCGGGTGACACCGGTAACGACTGGTGGCTTCCTGGGGATGGAGGCAGCGCTAAGAAATTCTCTCACCGGCAACTTTTGTAACGAGAATAGTACAGATGTCAAAGGAAACATTGGTTTGCTCCATGTGCTTTTTTATTATAATTACTTTCTGATTCTTTCGTGCATGGCTTGCAGATTCAAACATTTCATGTGTTACAAATTTGTCCTTCCCAGAGGGCTTTTCTGTAGTGTGTTTTTTTTAACATGTAAGAGAGTACAAAAATGATTTTCCGTAGCATTTTCTCATCTGTTGCTCCTTTCCTTCGGCTCTACAGTAAAGGAGCTTAGGGCCAACTTCACAATCTGTACTGAGGGTGCTGTCCCATCTCATTATGTACCCTGGAGTTTATGTATGACTGTGGAGATAGACACACATTCCCTTCACTCTCAAGCTGCATACTAACGTAATGCCATGCATCCATGCTTCAAAGTGGGCTGCCTGACGTGGTTGCGCTCAAACGAGCTGTGTGATAGCCTGTGTTTTATTTTTACTCCCGTAAAGCCCCGCGTCTGGGACGAGTGCCTGCGAGGGCTCCTCCCGGAGCAGGGCCCGGCCCGGCCCGGCCGCGCATGCGCGGTGTCTCGGCGCGGCCGTGGCGCGGCGATGCGCGGGGCCGGGGCGCTGCTGGTGCTGCTGGCCCTGCTGCCCGTGTGCGCCCCCGCGGGCACGGCCCTCCGCTCCGGCCGCAGCAGGTGGGCAGGGGACGGGTACCCGCCGCTGGGGCGCCTCCAGGGACACCAGGCCCGGGCTCCGGCGGGAACTGCGGCTCAGCTGCCCGGGCTGCACTGAGGCCGCGGCCCCGGGGCACCGGCGCAGCGCTGGGCCGGGGGCTGCGAGGGGACAGCCGGGGCCGGCACCACGATGGCCCAGGAGGAGCGCGGCTTGGGTACTCCGCGATGAGGCCGCTGGCGGTGGGAGCTGGGAGGTCCGGTCGTAGTAAAAGGAGCATTGTACGATGGGGAGATCCAGCAAGTACAGACCAGCAAGTACAGTGAGGAGGATGGTTTCGGCTATTGCAGAGTAAAATCTGTCTTCGCGGATTGCACTTGGGATGAGAACCGAGAACAGCTGTCATACATGGACACTGAATTTTTTTACCACTTTTTCGTCCAGGGACTTTCAGAGTGATTTTTGAATATAGTAATAGAGAGGCTCCACAAAGTTACTGCAATGACAAGAGAGGCTTTCTGTACTTGATTATCAGTGCAGATTGTACAACAGCACATCTAAACTGATGAAAAGTAATACTGTGTTCTGTTGCTGGCATTAATATAAAATAGGAAATTTTGCAAGAATAGCCTATTTAAGTTTACTGAGTGGGGGGGGCTTGTCTTTGCAGGTCTGTGAGTCAAGTATGTGTGGAAAAGTCACTCATTTTCAGAAGTAACACCCCTTATCCTACAAACATCATTGCTGTCCCTGGTGGACATGATCTGTTCTGTGTGCAGCTGAATGACTGTAAGTAACCTTTCTTCATAGATCATTCATTCACAGATTGCCTCTGCTTAGGGAATATTTTTGTTTTAAACTGATACGTTATAATTGTTACTGGTTATTTTGGCTGTTCCTGAGAGAGCATAATGAATCGGGGTCTGATCACCAAAGACAAACACAAAGATGACTGCACTCCGTGTAAGGCCAGGGTTTCTGGCTAAACACAAATCAGCCTTTATCGATTGCTTGTGTATCTTTGATACTTTACTCAGTTTGCTACACTTGGAGCAGCAAGTAAGGATGTTTGAAATATCCCACTGTTATCCTTTTCAGAAAGTGATTTCTTTCCGTATTTTGTATTTTTTATTATACGTGCTTATTTTCATCTTCTCATCTGGCAATGATTTTTTCACTGGTAATCATATACTCTTTTAGGATATGCCAGTAACACTCTTTTCCTCTTTTCTACATTGTATTTCATTTGACTGATTTGATGTCCAACTCTCTGGCATCTATTACTGTTCAGTAGAGTCCCACATTTGAACACACAGTTTTCTCTTTTGAGTCATTTTCTGGGAGTTTTGACCCACAGTCCCAGCTACTTCTGACCTAAATCCATGAGCATTTTAGGTTGGGTAGGGCTCAGGAGGTTAACGGGTGCAACAACTAGTCAGAACATGGTTAGTTTCATACTATCTAGTCCTGCTTCTCAGCTCTTTACAGATGCTGCCTGAATGTTTTGTGTACATTCAGAGAACAACTAGAAGTGTTTTCTTTTTCAGTTTAATGATTATACCCTCAAGTGATTATTAAGCAAGGTGCTCTGTGCACCTACTTTTGTGAACCTTGGAGGAGCTTAATATTCCTTTGACTTTCATCTCCTTCAAAGGTTTACTTGGCTGCTTGATTAATGCTGTATTCAAAAGCTTTTGTTTCTGCTTGCTCCACTGTTCCTCTGAGCATCTGCTCTGCCCTTAAACAGCAGAATTACATTGAAAGCTTGTTTGGGTTTTTTTTTTTTAATGTATGTTTTTTTCCCCCAAACCTACTGGATTACTTAAATTCTTTTTGGTACTACTGCAATTGAGAATACTGACACTTGTCCTGTTGTCAGTAGGATCTCTGGTCCTCGAACCTTGTAAGATGTTTTATTTGGATGTATTGAAAAGTTTATTGTTCGAACAAACACATTGATGAGTCTGCATAGCACATCTTTAATAATTTGCCACTTGATAACAGTGTTTTAGCAGCAATAATTTAATACATTACAGCATTGTAACCATACTATTGAATACCACTGGGTCAAGAGGGAATCACTGTGGAAGACCATGCAAAAGTCTGGTTTTTAGGATGCCTACTGTCTATACTTACTTTTGAGTTTTACCAATCTTAATTATTTCGAATCTATTTAATGTTGCTTTTAATGATCTCATAAATTGGTAGTGCTTTGTAATTAAAATGTCATGTGTGTCTAATTTGGGTATCTCACAGAAATGAC
The DNA here is from genome assembly GCF_009829145.1 of Chiroxiphia lanceolata. Classification (NCBI taxonomy): domain Eukaryota; kingdom Metazoa; phylum Chordata; class Aves; order Passeriformes; family Pipridae; genus Chiroxiphia; species Chiroxiphia lanceolata. Next base: position 7,283,042 of record NC_045644.1, read on the forward strand.
AGGACATATTAAAATAGTTGTAAAGCAGTTTTCATGCTTTTTGGAAAGTCATTTCGTGTATTAACATCTGTTAATCATGAACAGTACAAACTACTCAGGATGTCATCCTATTCCTAGACCATATTAGCCTGTTAGAAGTGTTAAATTGGGTTAATTAATATAAGGCACCATCTAGCTTATAATTACTGAAGCTGTTCCTTTTAAAAACGTTGGCACAATATTTACTTTTATCTTTTCTAGTAATCTGATATTGGCAGATTTCTTTTTTTTCTCCTTTCAAACTCTAGCAAAGCTGAACTATTTCCAACAGCCCCAGGATATCAAAGAATCTGATTTTATGAAGTTCTTAGAGAAGTATGGCAGACACTCTTTCATAGCACCATCACAAGTCCAGCCATCATTCTCTGCTTTTTACCGTGTGAGTTGAAATCATAATCAGTTTGTACATACACTTCTACTAAAGCTGTCTGATGAGATCTAATGACAACAGATTGAAAGAGTCTTACTTTTGTACCTGTAATCCATGATATCACAGAATTGTAGCGTATCCTGAGTTGGAAGGGACCCACAAGGATCATCCAGTCCAACTCCTGGTCCCGCCCAGTGCACCTGAACAATCCCACCCTGTCCCTGAGAGCGTTGTCCAAATGCTCCTTGAGCTCTGGGAGCCTTGGGGCTGTGAACACTGCCCTGGGGAGCCTGTTCAGTGCCCGACCACCCTCTGGGGGAAGAACCTTTTCCTGAGATCCACCCTAACCCTCCACTGGCACAGCTCCAGCCAGTCCTTTGGGTCTTGTCACTGCTCACAGGGAGCAGAGATTGGTGCTGCCCTTCTGCTGCTCTTTGTGAGGAAGCTGGAGACCCCGATGAGGTCTGACCTCAGTCTCCTCCAGCCTGAGCAGACCAAGTGCCCTTAGCTGCTCCTCATATGGTTTCCCTTCCAGGCCCTTCACCATCTTCATTGCCCTCCTTTGGATGCTTTCCAGTAGCTTTAGATCTTATGATGTGGTGCCCAAAACTGCCCTCAGGGCTCCAGGTGAGGCCACCTCAGAGCTGAGCAGGACAATCTCCTCCCTCAACTGGCTGATGATGCTGAGCCTGATGCACCCCAAGACAGAGGTCACCCTCCTGGCTACCAGAGCACACTGTTAAAGTGTTTGTTTCTCAGTTCTCCTGATGAATTTTCTTGCATTTAAAAGATTGGACAACCTTTTAGACAAAGCTGAGTGTACACAAAGAAGAGGTATAGATTTGTCTCTCTGCCCTGATGATGACATCACCTTGTGTTCCACAGTAATTGTGATTTCTCCAAATTGTCTTTTCAGGCTGGCGATCCAATCCTAATCTACTTTGATTCATCATCTGTACTGAGCACGCTTAGACAGCCAGTAAAAATGGGAGCCAGTGGACTTTGTGTTGATGGAAATCCTGCTGGTTAGTAAAGGGGGAAGAATATCTTAGGGTGATTTGCTTCTGTTTGATCTGTTGTCATGTCTTAACTCAGGCTTCCTGGACAGTAAAAGTACAAGCTGTACTCGGATTTTTGCCAATTTGAGCAAGAGCTGCACGACTGACCCTGCCCTCGACGCTGCCTCTTACTACCGGGATTTCACTGTGCTGAAGGTGCATGTCAGATTTCTTGCTTTTGTGCAAAATCATGGTTGCTTGACTTTGCATTGCTTTCCTCTGCAACTTCAGGTAACTGGAAAACTGAAGGTCACCTAGTGTGTCAGCCCTGATCTCCCAGTTGTTGAGGCCTTCTTGCTGGGACACCTGCTAAAACTATTGTGATTGGTGATAATCCTTCAAACTACTTTCAAATAAATTTCAGTTATTAGCAAATTATTAATGGGTTTAACAGGTGCTTCACTGATACTTCATGGTTTTAATGGTTTATATAGACTCTCTTGCATTTTAAATAGACTGTTTTTCAAAGTATTCCTTTCTGTTCCATCAGCTTGATCAACCAAGTAGTGCATGTACTCAGTAAAGAATGAGGATTTATTTTACACAATATGTTACCTCTAAAATCATATGGAAGGCCGCTTATAAATATTAGCTCTGTTTACAGTCGTAGATTGAATTCCATATCAATTTCTCCACTATTTATTTTGATTTAATTTCAAAGTAATGGATTTACTGTTCTGCATTCATCGTGCTGGTCTTACTGAATGTTTATATGAAAATATCTCCTCTTGCCTTCTAGAGTTTCTCTGGTGTTCCATGAGAAAACAACATTGTAAATATGAACACCTTACTAAGGCTGATGACTCTGTTCTCCCTTATATTGGAAATGTAAATCAGCATAACTGTAGTAGAGAGTATTCTATCGATCAGATTTAACTCATGTTTTCAGGGCTTTCTTTGTCATTGTGACCAAAATTCAGTTTTTCCTTAACTGGAAGCTAAAGTAATTACTTGATGGCAGAAGAAGGAGTTCCAGGAATGGATCAGAGATATGATACTTCCAAGTATCTGCATTTTGCAGGACATTAGCAAGGCCGAGATTAAATTTGTCTTCTGATGTTCTAAAATGCATTTTGTGGATTAGGTCTGTGATTTATAGATCACAAAATGATGACAAGTTTTACACATCTGGAATAAACCAAGTAATTTTGTCAATATAATATGTAGGTTCTGTTTAGTGATGATGTCATGACTTTAGCACTTGCAAACACAGAAATTTACTTGGGGTCTTTTTGGTGTTATATAATGGTTTGTTTATTTTTCCCAGGTCCCAGTTAGTGGCACCATTCTGCAGTCCATGAAGGTCAGTCTCTGTCTCCAATGAAAATAATTTCTACTTCTGAAATAAAACATACTTGAAATCTTAAGCATTCGTAGTAATGTCCATAGGTTGGGAACTTGGGAGAATGGGAATGTGCTGTGTCTGAGACTAGTTTTTTTTTGACAAAAGTGTGACATTATAGAAAAAAACAAGGATATAAGGAAGGATGTACTTTTAAATGAATGGGCACAGACAGGGCTAAAGTCAGGGAGGTAGCTTGTTTTCTTGGAAAAAAATTGGGCAAAAAAAATGAGCAGGGTGGTGTGCTCACAGATCACAGCTACGGCAAGGAGGTAAATCTGTCTTGGATGGAAAAGCAGTGGAAAAGAGTAAAGAATGCACACTCCTTTTAAATAATTAATAATTGTTCATGTGCTTCCTGTCTCCAGGTAAATGTCACTGCAGTTGCACCACCTGGAGCTCCCCGCATGAGAGACAACACATGTACCAACGTGGTTTCTGAGGTATGTGAATCTCCTTTCCTTTGCACAGCTTAACACAAAGTTATTGCCTTTCTCTGTCTCTGATTTTCCTCTGAATTGGACTTTCAGGTGATCTATGAGATAGAATACAGTGGCACAAGTGGGATTCAGAGTGTTTCTGTCCAGTTCAAAGTGAGCAACATTTCTGGGAACCTCGGATCCTCTCTGCAGCAGCACTTCAGTTTGCACTTCTGGGTCAGTGCCCCCATCCTCCCTGGGCTTTTACCAGGCTTGTAGTCTGTTGTTTGTGACCGATTTTGATACAGATGAGATCTGAAAAGATTCGAGCAGTGTCACTGTGGTAGAGTAGTAACAGAACCCTGGGATGCAGATGGTAGTTGAAGGCAGGAGGGGATGCATTTCTGGTCTCAAGTAAACCATGCTAGTAGAAAAATTCAGGCTCAGTGCAAGCATGCAGTCCTGCATTGCACAAATTTCAAGGGGCTGATTGTTTTTATCTGATTATTTTTGCTGTTGTTTTGGTTTGGATGTTTTTGGGGTTTTTTTGTTGGGGTGGAAGGGAAGAGGAATCACCAGCATGCTCTTGTGAAGGAAAGGGTTGAAGCTATTGCTTTATCTGAGGTGTTCAGTGTTTGTGAACAAAGTTGCTAAATTTATTCCAGGTACTTATTTAACTTTGCCTGTGCAGCAGGAAAGAGAGGGAGGGGGTGGAACCTTGTTGAAGTTAGCCCCAGAGGCTCTCACCATAAAACAATTTAGAAGTGGAATGTGCCACTAAGAATCAGGGTCAAGGCAGGGTTTGTTCTGCAGTTCATCTGTAGAATTGCCCAGACTGATTTGTTCACTTCCTCAGACACAAATGCTGAGCAATAGGAATTCATTGTCCTGAGAGCTTTCCTGGTAGTATCCACATTTCAGGTACTGACACTTAGTTTTTTACCTCCCGGACTGCAAGTGAACTTTCCAGGTAAGAAAGAGACTTTGGAAAAAAATAATGGGAGTTTTAGTAGTGCATAATATTTAGTCACTCAAAAAATTACTTATGTTTACATTTTTGAGAATATGAATTTGATCTTCAGAGATCAATGGATCTCATTGATGCCAATATTTCCCCCTTCTTCTATTTCTTCCCTTTGCATCTTTGTAGACCAAGACCCTCTCTCATATGTTGCCCAGAAGTGGAAACCCTGGCTATATCACTGGAGCACCATTGCTGATTGCAAACAGTGGTGCCATGCAGCATGTATCCTTTTTCTGCTACCAGTTTTTATTTATTACTGGATTTCTTGACTTCTGGTACTCCCTTGTCTGGACTTTTGTAGTCCTCTGATATGGAAAAGGAGGAGTGTGGGCTGAGTGGGTTGTTAAATACAAGATGAGTGTCCTCTACTGTCTGTTTATGCTTTTATTTGGCTTCTTGACGTGCAGTCTGTCAGATGAGTATTTTACGGAGTGAAAGTGATGGAAGTTGCTCACAGTTCCTCAGACACACGGTACAATTTGGAAGGAACATGAGAACAGGCTGCAACCTCAGGTGACAACACACTCTGCAGTTGTCCTTCCTGACACAGTTGGAAGGTGTAGACTCACTTAGCACATCTGTTATGCAGGGCTGTGGAGCCAGGGTCCTTCCCTGAGGTCACCAATGGGTCTCTACAGATCTTTCATATCCTCCTAAGAGAACTTGGATATCAGGGAGATGGAGGACCACTAGAATAACCTGAACATTGTGAAGGCCTTCTGGGACATCATGAGGCTGTAGTCTGACAATACGTCTTGGACAAGACTGGAGTTTGTATTTGAGGAGTGAATTACAAAGGAATCTTTAAAAGTGATTGTTTTGATGATTTGGATTGTTCTTTTAACAGGGCAGGTGTAGAACCACTGGTGTGATAAGATGGCTAAAGAGCTGTCAGTTTTCCTTATCATACATTGCCCTGCCATATTTTTCTCCCTTCTCATTGCAGAGATGATTGCATCTGTTTAATACCAATACTTCTTGACTCATTACAGGAGCAGAAGAAATACTCATTACAAAGGCAGGATGTTGATAGTGGGATTTTTGTCCTGGAAATCACTTTGTCAAAGCTGTTATTTTCTGATTTCCAGCCTATCCCCATTACTGGAAGAGAGTAACTGTAGTTACATCCAGCAGAAGTTATACGAGGCTTTTCAGGGGATGAACAGAGCAGAGGACCTTGCTATAACTGGCAGTGCTCATTCAACCCAGACAGAAGAGTGGACAACCATTCTGGTTCAGAACTGCAGTGTGCAGGTAATATGAATGCAAGAAGACCAGCTGTGAATATTTTTCCTTTCATATCTTTGTATTATCTCAGGGAAGTGTGGGCATCTGGACTTTCTTTGTGTGATGATCCTCTGACTCTTAGGAGTCTTAATACCTGTAAGCAGTCATGGTTCATACTGTTAGGGTACTTAGCAAAAGAAACCCCAACAAACCCTGACAGATTTCATATTTCTCGAATCCTGTTCCTGCTATCTAAGTGGGCCAAAAGGGTTTAATACTGAATCCAGTATTGTATTACATAGTTTTCTGACAGCCTTCTAGAACTAATAGCACCTGGTTACTTGCTATTAATTTGATATTTCTGATTTTCCATTTTCTAGGGATATTTATATATCACCTAATAAGGTTAAAAGTTTGCGACCAAAGTGCTTGTATATTAATAATTATTAATCTGTCAGATGGCCTAATGGAATGCAAAATCCAAATGGTACAGCTGAGACAAATTCTGTTTGAAAGTGAGATGGATATAGCTCCAAAAGGGGTGGTTGACCTGACTAGAAGTTAGAGAGTTAGTGCTTAAGTGACCTATGCTATCCAAAATATTAGACTTGGACCATAACGGTCCTTTTTCACTTTTAAAATACTATATTAAGTTGATAGGAGTATATTTTATTTTCAGGCTGTGAATTGCACTTCCTGTTGCATGGTTCCTGTGACCCTGGAGATACAGATACTGTGGTCTAAAGTGGGCCTCCTGTCCAACCCACAAGCTCAAATACTGGGCGCACGGTACTTTTACCAGTGTCAACCCCTGAAGGTATGTAATTAAAACCCCTCTCTCTCACAGAGAGGTAATTAAATGGGATTTACAGGTTGCTTAAGAACCAAGGAATCAAATGGTCTTGAAACTAAGTTGAGATTTATTGAACTTTAGCAGTAGTCTGGCTGCAATGGCAAGAGTTGTTATTTAACAGCTCCATAGATGAAAAATTGTTTTGAGATCTGTTTAGTACTTTCCTCACGCAGTTGCACAACTGGAAAAGGTACTTTCTTTCCAACTCCAAACCACCTTCTGCCACTTAAGGACTCAAACTTTAAACTTTTGCTCAGTATGAAGTTGTATTTACAAAGATTCAGTTACTCCATGTTTATCTGGTTGTCTCTTAAAGCCTTGATATGGAATTTGAGTTGATTTATGTTTCACGGACCCCTCAGCATGCTGATAATCTGTGTAAGAAGACATTTCTGTTCTTCTAGAGGTTCTGAAATCACCAGGTAGCTGAGGAAGAGACTAATGCTGATGGCAGCAGATTTGAAGAATTAAGGAGGAAGGCTTGTAAGCCAGAAGGAGGCACTCAAGGCCAGGTTGGATGGAGCTCTGAACAACCTGGTCTAGTTGAAGAGGTCCCTTCTCATTGCAGGGGACTTGGACTAGGTGACCTTTACAGGTCCCTTCCAACCCAAACTATTCTGTGGTTCTGTGATGTCAGCAGGAGCTAACAGGGTCATAAAAGACAATGAATAGTCTTTTTCAAGCATGTTTCAGTGGATCCCATTTTGGTGCATTTTTTGGTTTTGACATCACATAGTCTTTTGGGCAGCTCGTGTATTTCAAGGCTTATACTTCTCTGTAAGGAAGCTGAACATGAGCCAGCAGTGTGCCCAGGTGGCCAAGAAGGCCAGTGGCATCCTGGCCTGTATAAGGAACAGTGTGGCCAACAGGACCAGGGAAGTGATTCAGCCTCTGGACTCAGCACTGGTGAGGCCACACCTGGAGTGCTGTGTCTAGCTCTGGGCCCCTCAGTTCAGGAAGGATATTGAGGGGCTGGAGCAGGTCCAGAGAAGAGCAACAAGGCTGGTGAAGGGACTGGAGCACAAGTCCTATGAGGAGAGGCTGAGGGAGCTGGGGTTATTCAGCCTGGAGAAGAGGAGGATCAGGAGAGACCTCATCACTCTCTACAACTCCCTGAAAGGAGGTTGTAGCCAGGTGGGGGTTGGTCTCTTCTCCCAGGCAACTATCAGCAAGATAAGAGGTCATGGTTTTAAGCTCTGCCAGGGGAGGTTTAGGTTAGATATTAGGAAGTAATTCTTTACAGAGAGAGTAATCAGCCATTGGAATGGGCTGCCCAGGGAAGTGGTGGATTCTCCATCCCTGGAGGTTTTTAAGATGAGACTGGATGTGGCACTTAGTGCCATGGTCTAGTAACCACGGTGGTAGGGGCTCAAGGGTTGGACGTGATGATCTCAGAGGTCCCTTCCAACCTGGCTGAAAAAAAAAATAAGGAAAAAAGAAAAGAGAAAAAAAAGAAGGAAAAAACCCCCTGAGAAATAAATTTATTGAAATAAATTTATTGTTTTATTGGGTCCCTGCTTTATTTTAATGACATTTTATTGAAAGGATTTCATCTTGTGGTTCTGTCTGTTTCTGGCAGCAAACACTTGTCCAAAGGGCCAGGTGATCTTATCTTACATACAGTTTATAATTTTATAAAAAATAAAGCTAGCTTTGCTTCTGTTCTTATTACTAGCTAGCTGATATGTATGTCCTCTGAATAGAAGGCTTACTCTAGCAGAGCTTGAGTCACTGCTGCCACTTTGGAGATCTGTAACATAGGATGCACAGTAGCTACTGGTCTTTCCTGTGCCCTCAATTTACCTGTGAAGTATCAATTTGAGGAAAGAGGGTTCACTCCACTGAAAACTTAGGACACTTAACTCCTACCATTGTAAAGACATCTTGCTTGCCAGTCATCTGTGGTGGGTGTCCATTAGAAAATTGAGGGGGGATATCTATTTTGCATTGTCTGCTAAACTGTGCTTTCCCTCTTGTTGCAGTTCCTGAGTGCACACACGGTACCTGTGACAACTGTTGTTACCTTCACTGACATGACAGACTGGCCAGAACCACCCCGGGGCCAGCCCCAAAGGCACTGGAAACTCCCATTTGACATCTTTTTCCCATTCAAGGTGGCACTGAATTTGGAAAGCAGTTACAGAGTTGATCTGGCTGGCTATTTTTTGTTTATTCTAATAATGTCTAGTATTCTCTGCTTTTGAAAATAGATAAGGCCTGTACTTAAAGTTCAGTAAGTGAATTGGTACATTCAGAATATGTTCCAGGAAGTTGTTGGATGAAAGTATATTTTTTAGCAAAGGATTTATTTTTTATCTTAAATTCTTCAGATGATGGAAAAATCTGCCTCATACGATGCCAGGTACTCCAGTGGAATCAATAGGGGGCAAGAAGATCAGAGCCTACTGTTAATAAAATGTATTTGTTGCTTTTGTACATATACTGCGTGTAGCAACTTTATTGCTCTCCCTCATTACAAACTTTAAAAAAGGGTGGAAAAATAAACTGAAAGACTTGTAATTAGTCAGGGTATCAAGGGACATAACACTTAATTAAACAAAACCAAACATGCAGATTTTGGGGTAACTTCACGTATTTACCTTTGTGAGTGTTTGCATGGTTTATTAGCTGGGAAAGAATTCCATGCAAGTGTCTGCTGCTTCCTGGGATTCTGATTCTGGGGCAGCCCATGCAGGCTGCGCTGAACACTTTGTGTTCCAGTGTTACACGGGGCTGCTGGTACCAGTACAGCACTGAGCTTGGATTTTTAAGTAGACATGGCTTCTCAGCTGTGCCTTTGCAAAGCTTTTAGTGGAACACATCTGTAGTGTGTCCTGTGTCCTCTGATGCCTCTGACCTGTGGTATCCAGCAAATTAATTTACAGGTGACAGTAACTGAAACTTCCCAAAAGTCAAATTGCCAAGTGTGTCAGGAGTGTCAGGATATAGCTTGAATGAAAAGGATCATCTGGCATCCCTATTTTCTGCATTATTGAAATAAATCAGTTAAGTGTGACTACAGAGATACTGTTTATCTATGAGCTGCAAATACATGAAGTAAGAATGCATCACCTTATTTCTGTAATTCTCTGCCATACCTCAACCTCCAACGTGTCGTATTTTCTAGCTCATGTTTGGCTCCTCTGACATTTTGTCATTGCAAGAAATGGAGCTGGAAGGAGCCTTGTCCATAACCTGTTCTAGCCTGAATTAAGGCCAGTACAAATTCTAGCCATGGCATAGCAATGGATGTGCATTTAGAATCTGCAGTTTTTTCCCCACTGCCTGATATTAAATAGCCTCCTTTGCAATCCAGTATCAGACACGGTATGTCAGTGGCACACACCAGGCAGGCTCGTGTGTCAGATGCCCAGGATGGAGTGTTTGTACTCGGTGGGAAGGGCTGGGACAGCGCTGTGCAATGTCCCTGCTGCCAGCACTGTATCTGGAGCCACCTGTCCAGCGTGCCATTTTTGGGGCAGTAGGTCTGTTTTTACACTGTCCGAGTGAAGACGATCTTTACTAGATGATCTTTAAGGTCCCTTTCCAAGCCTGACCATCGATTCTTGGAAGGTGCAATTTTGGGTTTCGAAGGAGGAGCAGCTGCAGAGCCCGCGGGCGGGGCCGGAAGCGACGTGAGGCGGCGGCGGCTGAGGCTGAGGGGAGCCGGGCAGAGTAAAACCGAGCCGGGCCGGGGAGAACCGGGCGGTGAGTAGAGCGGAGCAGAGCCGGGCCGGGCCGAGCAGCCTCGGCCGTGCCCCGCGTCCGTCGGTGCTGCCCGTTCCCTCCCGCGCGGGGCCCGGGAGCGGCCGAGGGATGAGAGGAGAGGAGGAGGGTCTCAGCCGTGGCGCTGCCGGGCGGCACCTTCACCCCCCGATCTCCCGGACCCCGCAGGCTCCCCGGAGCCGCTCAGACTCGCGGTCCCGCTCTGTCGGCGGTCCCGGGGCGGTGCTGCCGTGAGGAGTGACCGGGAAATCGCAGTTCGGTCCCCTGCGAGCACCAGACGAGCGGGTTGGAGCTGCACGGGCCTCCACCCCCTGGGGCCCTGTGAGAGCAGAGCTGCTGTTCTTTCCTTGCTGGTGGTCTCTTGTGGGTAATTACAAGATTTCTCCATGCCCAAAGAAAACATTTAAATCCACCTGACGCTTGCCTGACACCTCAGAGTCACTACCTAGGTTTTGACCTGACTTGGTGATAAGCCTGTGTTCTTTACATAGTGTTTCTTCACAGTAGACAGGACAGGATCAGATTAGAAGTTTTTTTAAGTAACCTGACAGCCCTCTGAAAAAAGTAATAAAACTGTAGATAAAAGAGACTTAATGAGCAAAGCTTACAAGGTTTACCAAAAGCCTTTGGCAACTCTGTACTGTGAAGTCAGGAAGGGTTTTATTTTCTTAAATGAATAATATCTCAAATATTTCCATAAATGCTTATGCCTGAGCTGACTCTCTACTCAAAAATTGACAGATACTTGAAAGTGTTTACCTTTTTTGTCTCCCAGATTTGCTCGAGGACACCGAGAGAAGCAATTACAAAGGGTTAAAATAAAGTTTTCTTCTTCCCTGTTCTCTAGTATTTATGTTAGTGACTTCAGAAACTACATTACCTTTTCCATCTTTGTGTCAGTGAATATTTTTTGTTGTGTAAAATGCTTTACTGATTTATTTCTGTGTTTACTGTATTCCCTTGCTCTTCTAAGCTACTCTGTACTGGATTGTTATAAAAATGGTGTTCAATAGCAAAGTGAGCATCTTTCAGGCTTAGCTTCAGTAATTTTTCAGCTGCTCTTGTTGCATGTTGTGTTAGTAGGAATATGAAAGCAATGTTTGTTTTTCTGCAGCATCCAGGGAAAAAAACACCTGAGGATCACTGTGCATGATACTTTGAAAAGTCAGCTGAAGATATAGTGAAAGTCAAAAAGCAAATAGAATGGTAGAAATTATCACTTAAGGAATGAATGCAGAATAAAAAAATATATTATGCCACTATATAAATCCTCGCTTTGTCCAAATTTGAGTACTCTGTGCAGTTCTGTACAGCATATTGGGTAACATGCTGTACTCTGGGCTAATTGGGGAGGTGGAGGAAGAGCAATGGAGATGATTGTATATATGAAATAGCCTTGATATGAGGAAAGCTCTGAGGGCAGAGCTCACCAGTGTCTGCAGCTTCCTCTCAAGGGGCAGCTCCGACCCTGCTCCCTGTGAGCAGTGGTAGGGCCCAAGGGAATGGCTGGAGCTGTGACAGGGCAGGTTTAGGTTGAATCTCAGAAAAAGGTTCTTCCCCCAGAGGGTGATCGGGCACTCAACAGGCTCCCCAGGGCAGTGGTCACGGTCCCAAGGCTTCCAGAGCTCAAGGAGTGTTATGACAACCCTCTCAGGTACAAGGTGGGATTGTTGGGGTGTCCTGGACAGGGCCATGAGTTGGCCTAATGGTCCCTGTGGGTCCCTTCCAGCTCAGGAGATTCTAAATGCTAGGGTTCTAAATGATTCTATGATTCTCTTAATTTAGAAGTGAATGCAAAGGGGATAATGTGAGGTAAAGTGAAGACCAAAGCCAGCACTCTTGCCCTTGTGGAGGGGTTAGTGTTACAGTGGAGAAAAGAAAGGATATAAATGGCCTAAGGAGCTAAAGCCACTCTCACAAGTGTGGCTGCACAGCCCTTTCATCTGCTGTCTGCAGACGTGTGTGAGCAGGCGAAGGAGGCTGTGGGAGATGGCTCAGCACCTCGTGCCGTGGGTAGGGCTGTCTGGACTAGTCCGGGACCAGACAAAACGTCTCTCAACGCTGTAACTCTTGAAGCCCAGGATTTTGTGCTGCAACGTGGAACGGAGTTACATCATCTGCGGGACGGCGGGGGGGGGGGGGCGGGGGCACGGCGGGGCCCGCGGATTGGCTGTGCCGGCACAGCGGGGCTCCCGGATTGGCTGCGGCGGGTGAGCGGGCCCCGCGGATTGGCTGCGGTGGCACAGCGGGGCGGGCCCGAGGCCGCGCGGCTCGCCCGGGCGCGGGCGCTGCTTCGCGAGAGCCGCGTCGGGAGGCGGCGGGTGCGGAGCGGGCGCGGCGCGGGGTGGGGCGGGGGGTCCGCGGAGGTCCCCGGGAGGTCCCCGGGAGGTTCCCGGCCGATCCCCGGCCGCTGCGGTTCGCGGGCCCGAGCGCCCCGGGAGAGCGCGCGGCCCTGAGGTTTCCTCTCCCCGGCAGGGACGCAGCCGAGGGGCCCGGCCCTGCCGCCGCTGCTGCTGCTGCTGTACAGCCCCGGTTTTGCTGCGGCCCCGGTTGACAGATCCGGGCTGGCACAGCGGAGCAGCACCGAGCTCCCGCGGGTGCGGCCCGGGGGCTCTCGGGAGGCCTCCGGGGCCGGGACACGGGGCGGCCCCGCCGGGATCCTTCTGGGCGGGAGGAGCCGCGTGGCACTCGCTGCTCTGAGTCGCCTCTTCCCTGTGCGTGGAACTGCTGCAGAACCCGGCGGAGCTGCTCGCAGGCTGCTCGAAACACCATTTATTTGAAGGATTCCTTTTGTTTTAGTCAGCTCTTCTGAACTGGCGCCCCTCTGGGAAGGTTTCTAGGGTTTAAGTTTACACGAAGAACTGCAGATGAGTTTTGGGTTTTCTCCCCTTTGCAAAAGTTTTAGTTGGTAATGTGATGAGGCGGTTTAAATAGCAAAAGCCTCTGCATGTCACAGAGGACTTATTTGTGTTGTGGTAAAGACCACCTGGCAGTTGTGTGCATTTCCTTGGAACTTGATTTGTCTCTACTTCATTGCTTAAGTGTAGTACAGAATAGCTCTTTCTGTCAGTTTGGTTTCCAGATTTTTTTCACTTGTGGAATGTCCTAACACTGAGATATTTGCCTTTATATATAAAACTGTGAGAAAAGTTTATTTAGTTTATTTTAATCAACTCACAGCAGATACTTATGGGCATCTCACGGGTCTGCAGCCAACAGACTGAAAAAAGTGTTATAGGTTGTTGTTGGTTAAGGCACCAGTTTTAGGATTTCAGATCTCTGATTGCTTTGGAAGGTGACTAAGTCTATGTACACTGGTCTGGAACAGAATAAATGTACTGTGCTACTTAACAGCTGTTATGAAGATAAAAGTATATGAAAACTAGCCAATAGTATTGCTTTCTATTAGCAACAATATGAGGACAACTTTCATATTTAAAGAGATAATGGGAAAATGATATTTTTTAAAGGTCATGTTCAAAGGCTAGTTTGGAAGAAGTAGGGTTTTCTGGTGATGAAAAAAAAAATTAACCTGATGCTAGGGGAAATATCTGAATAATGCATTTTGCATTTCTTCCTATTGCTCTCTCTAAGTAAAGCAGTAGTATTTTATTATTTTTTGTATTCTGTTTTTAATTATGTAACTTTTTTAGTTTGTTACTGAAGACCAGAACCATTAAAGGTTTGAAAATGGTGGAAATGTGAGTGGAACGGAAAATGAGGATTTAAATTAGCTTTGAGTCCTTGATTGAGTGAGAGGAGAGAAAGGAGCTGGACTGGCCTTTAAAGAAAGCTTGTGGCTTACAGCATACCTTGTGCTCTGTCTGTGCTTTCTGGCAGCATCATTTCTAGTTCACATCTCTCTTTTCATTTTCTTGATGTCTGCTGCTGCTTTAAACTTTGTTTTCTTGTTAACTTGGTCTCCTTGCCTTTTCTCACAAGTTTCAAAAACATGCTTTTTTTTCCTAATCTTTTTCCTTCCAAACATCCACGTATCTGACACTTCTCACCCTTCACTGTCTGCTCCCCTTCAGCAAAGGTGTCTCTGGCAAAGGGAAACTGGAGGCAGCCTCTCAGGACAGGGTTGCTCTTAGTTGCCAGCAGCCCTGTAGTGGTTCTCCCAACTCAGGATACTTGTGGTGGAAGGGGTTCTGGATAAAGGACCCGTTGTTTGCCAGCTCTGGTTGTCAGGACTTTGAGCATCCCTCTGAGACGCAAGGACGATCCTGTTGAGTAGACTGTCTGATAGTAGGTGTGAAGGTGAACTTCAGGGTGGAAGGCTGGAACAGCCAGACCACCTATGAATGGTGGGAATTGTGCAGCAGACATGTGAGGTGCCTGGTAAGGGCTCAGAGGGGGAATGTCTAGTGAGGACTGTTTCCCAGCTCCTTGAAGTTTTCCCTGTTATGAGGAGAAAACTGAGTACTTGCTTGGTTTCATCATCTGCTCAGAGTCCTTTGCGTCATCCTGGCAGAGGTCTATATTGGCATTTCAGATGAAATGCAGAACTGGAGGGACGTTGCAGATTAATATTGTTAAAATGGCATGCAGTGTCAGCTTTACTAGACTAGAGAACCATTATCTGCTGGTGGCTGCCTTGTCTAATGTAGAGCTGTAGATTTTTGTAAGGATTATAATGAGGGATAATGGCAATAGGCTGATGCAGGATAATGTTCACGTACACATGTGCCAGAACTGGCAGTGCTATAATTGTCCTGGTATTTGTAATAGCAACCTTCCAATGCAGTTACTATAAGACCTCTGTGCCCTCTTTTCAATACCTTCTCTGTCCCCATAGCTTGTACAGTGGTGTTTGCTTTATTGCAATGGTGCAGAGAAATGGATTGAAAGCAAGTAAAGGAAGCAAAATTTTGTAAAAAGGGAAGGGTAGGTTTCACAGTTTAAATACTGTCTGGGAGAACTGGATGCTTGTTAATCTCCTTTGGTTCCTTTGTGATAGTAGATGCCTTACTTCAACTGGAGCTGTCATAGGAAATTGCTGACTCTCTATCCCTTGTTTACTGTGTACTTGCTCTAGTGAATTTTAGAACTAGAAGAATCCTGAGTGTTTACAGGTTCAGTCAAGGGAGACTAATGTCAAGTACCTTGGAAATTCGTGTCCTTACTTGCAATCATGGATAACATCTTGTAATTTGATAGTGCTCAAGGAAAAGTGAACGAGCATATTTCCTGTATTAAATAGGGCTGAAGTTCATGACAAGTGTAGGAGATGCTCTGTTGTGGGGTGTGCAGAGAAGTCTGGATGATGCAACCTCTCTCTGTTTTTTTTATTCTTCCAGGATTCTCTGTAGACAAAATTAGGACTTTTATCCATTGTAGGTACATTCACTAATAGCGTTTTCCTTTCTTGGGGAACCATGTTTTTTTCTTTACCTTTATAATGATCTTCTGGCAGCAGATAGAGAACAGGGGCCTTCAGTTCTTCTGTGCCACAGTTAACCAAATGCTGCAAAATGGAGAGGGGGCACAAGGAAATGGTATTAAGACTGTCAGGACAAAGATGAGTTGGAGTGGGGGAGTGGGTGAAGAGAGAAATATAGATGGAAAGTCTGTATTTAACCAGTTTTCTCCCTTCCTCCCTTTTAACTTGCAGATATCCTTGATTTGCAGAAGGCATCTCAGAATGTTGTGTCAAGCTGCTCTGAGCCCTATTGTCCGTTCCCCGGGATGGTGCTTTGTGTTGTCTCCACGTGCCGTGGCAGCCATTCCCCGTTCATGTATGTATGAGAGACAGCACACCTTTCTAGTACTGCTGGTCACTGTGTCTGGGCATGCCTGTGCTCTTTGCTGTGGTGAAAGAAAATCATCTCATTAACATCATTCAAACTTACAACCTCTGAAGTGAACTGCAGTTGAAGCTCTACTTCCTTCATGTTACTCGCTCCCTCAACTAAGTAGTATTCATCTGGATGTCTGTTTGTGTTTTTTTCATTCTGACATGCATTTCAAGCAAAAAAAAAAATCAGTTGTGAAAGTACTGCTACTGTAAAAGTTCTTTATTTCATCCTCATACATTCCTAGAAAACAAGATCTGATTATGTCTGCTCCCCCATCTGTCTTTTCAGCTCACAGATGTCTTGAGTAAAGCAAGGTGCAAAGCTGAAATTTATTTGGAATAGATAAAAGTGGAAAGATGCTTGCAGGAAACCTGAGTGTAAATACATAGGTGCCCTGTAAATATCTCTTCCCTGAAAATCTAACCTGAGAGAGCCATTCAGTGTCTATTTCATGAGTAGTCTGAAATAGAAAAGGCAAAGATAGATAGACTCCATTAAATCAAGAGATTAGCTGTTTACCCTTGCAGGCAAGATTAATTTACCATTGGTCTCTGTGTTAACAGTTCTCTTTTATTAGTAATTATATGAATTAAATGTGGAAATCTTGAAAATGCTAAACTTGTTTTTTATGATCTACAGCTCTGTTGACTTCTGTATTTGTAATATTTCTAAAAATCTGTCATTTTCCAAAGTCAGTAATTTTCACAGTATTAATTGTGAGTTTATTCCTAAGTATTGACAGTATCCTGCAGTGGAGCAACTCCTGTTACTTCATCAGTTGTGATTTAAAGCTGGAGTGATCATTTATCACAGGGGTTTTTTTTGTTCTCCACTGTTTTCTGTTTGTCCTCCACTGTTGTCTTCTGTTCTGTTCAGCTCAGGTATATTTTGAAATTCTGCTTCTTTACTCCTGAGAAGCGAGCCTCATGCAAGTTGCATAAAAGGATCTGTGGTGCCAAATACTTGAGTATGTTTCATATGTTTCCCCTTCTTTATTAAGGAAGTGAAACTGTTGACAAGGTACAAGATATAAAAACTGGGATGCCTTTAAATCTATGTGTCTAAAACATGGACTGGTTGGCTCTGTCAGTTCCTTCCTAATTGCATACAGAGCAAGTTAATGGGCTTGCATCAGCAGAAGTGTTTGGCATATGTAAGGTGGGAGCTGATTTCACATCTCAGTCCGGTGTAAAGTAACTGAAAAAGGCAGGTTTATGCAGCCATAGAGCAAGATTAGCAGTTAGGACTTTATTAGAGATTAATTAAGTTCTCTGCTTGTTCTAGAACTGTTGTCTTTTCCCTTGTTTTTCTGAAAAAAATAAATGTTTTCTTTTAAGATCCTGGATAACCCTCAGCAGCTGCCTTCTTGGAACCTTCTAAATCCTGAATCTCTAGCCAAGAGAATTGGAAATAAATTTTACTCCTTTCTGGTTATACTGTGTAGGATAAGCAAATACTAAATAATAGGGTATAATGCTGGAAAGAAAAGTTAAACTGGACTCCTTCACCCAGTTTTTTACAGACCTTATTTACATTCACAAGCATTCCATGGTGAAAATGAGAGGCAAATGAAACTCCTCTCGAAATTGCGTTTGCTACTTTTATTTCTGTGACATGTTAATGCAGCCCTCATTTATGATCAATCATTTAAGCTGTTTCTATGTGTATAATGAACAAAAGATTTATTTAATTAAAGCATTGTTAAAATTACAAGTTTCCCTTTTATGTAGGACCGTGTTCGTTCCTGTTTTTCTCCAGCACCAAGAACAGTCACATTTAGATTGTAAATTAATGCATTTTGCGTTATAGAGCATCAAAATTAGAGATAGTGAACATATGAAATAAAATCAGGTAACTGACCATGGCATAGGGTTTGGTTTACTGATTTGTAAAGAAGTCTCTGCATCTTCAGATGAAATATTCGTTAGGACTGACTAGAATAAAATAGTTCAGTTGTAAGTCATCTAGTCCCACTGCCTGATGCCTCAGGGCTGCAGGCCTCAGCTGATGCATGCTACTGAGGGCATTGTCCAAAGGCTTCCTGAACCCTACCAGGCTTGGGGCACGACTGTGTCTCCTGTCCCAGGGTTTGGACACCACCACACAACTCTGAGTTCGTATGTTCATCCCCCTGCAACTGCCCCTACTTAAGCAATGTGCAGAAGTACCTGACTCAGAGGTGTTGTAAAAGCTGTGTTTCTTTTCTTTCCTAACTGTCAAGCTTTCTTTGCTACTACAGACAGGAAAACTCTCTGTAACTGTATCTAATAAGACAAGGCTAAGGAGGTTGTTTTTAAAACTGGTCCTTGTGTTGTGAGCTGTGTGGGCTCTTTTCCAGTGTCCCTCAGTTTGGTCTTCCTAGATTCCCAGTCAGAGATCTGTGATGCATGGGATATTGCCTTCTATACCTTAGGGGTGGTTAGTGCTGCTCAGATGGAACTGGTTCTCACTGTGTTTTGGTGAATTGAAAGCTACTTCTCTTTCCCAGTCACTTGGAAGTGTGTGTTGTGAATTTTAGCCTTGGAAAGGGAAGAAATGTTGCACGACTTCGAGGGCCTAAAGTCTGAACAAAACACTTAAAACTGCTTTTCTTTTTTCTTTCTTTCTTTCTTCACAGACCTCCCTCACCGTAACCAAAGATTAAGAAATGAACCCATCCGTTGTTGGAGCAACATTCCATTTCTCACGGTGCCGCTCAGCCGTGCCCATGGAAAACCCTTTGCACACCGGAGCGAGCTGAAGCACGCCAAGAGGATCGTGGTGAAGCTGGGTAGTGCTGTTGTGACCCGAGGGGATGAGTGTGGCTTGGCCCTTGGAAGGCTGGCTTCGATTGTAGAGCAGGTAATCCTGAGCCTGAACGTTTGGTTTAACTTCAGATAACTTCAGGGATTGTTGAGTGGTGCAGAAGATTGTAGTAAACCCTCTTTTTCAATCCCTTGTGCTGTGGTTCCATAAACCAGGTAACTCAGGACATCGTTGTTTGAAGGGGTGGTGGGTTGACCCCGACCACACAGATTCTTGTTTGCTCCCCGCACCTCTGCCCCACCATTAGTGGGATTGGGAAGAAAATGGGAAGAGCAAAAGTAATGCATTTCATGGGTTTAAATAAAGACAGTTTCATAAGTGAAGGAGAGTGGAAAAGAAACGAGTGATTCTGAGGCAGTCGCTCACTACATCGAACTAGCAGACCATGCCCAGCTGGTCTTTGAGTGGTGGCCACATTAGAAGACAACCCCCTGCCTTTTGCTGTTCTGCAACCCCAGTTTTATTGCTGTGCATGACATTATGTGGTTTGAAGTATCCCTCTGGCCAGTTCAGGTCAGCTCTCCTGAATGTGTCCTCTCTGAACTTTGTTCCCAGCCCCTTGCCTGCCTGCTGGGATGGGACATAGTGGAAAAAGGAAAGCCTTGATGCTGTGCAAGTGCTGGTCACCATGGGGGCAAGAGAAGGCTTTGATGCTGTGCATCACTATTTAGCAACAGGCAAAACACAGGAATGTTATCAAAACTGGTTTAGAACTGAAATCCAAAACACAGCACCATAAACCCCTATAATGAAAGTTAACTCCATCTGGGCCAGACCCAGTGTAGTGTGAGAGGTTTGCACAGTGAGATTTTTATGCCATAGGTAAGACATGACTGGGGCATTAGCTGGCTCTGGTGGGAAGGTGGTACTGAAGTTTGTGAACTCTTCAGAAAGAGTCAGCCCTTCTTGATTACCTGCGAATTTGCAGAGTTCCTCTAGGGAAAAGCTTGAAACCTCATTACTTGTAGGAAAAACTGATGTGATCAACTTATGTATTTGTTCTCCAAAAAGAAATAGTTACTTTGGCAAGGATTGGACATGTTTCCTCTGAGAAGTGAAGTTAAATTCACATAAGACATTTAGCTTTAGGGCTTTGAAAGGAATCTGGACAGATACATGTAAGAAAGAAGTAATCTAAAGTGGTTTTTTTAGTTGGCCTCTTCACTCCTAGAATTCAAAGTTACTGTGTAATGATAGCTTTGGGAGTGGATGGGGAATAAGAAGATTGGTGGAAGATACAGCTGCTCCTTTACATTTCATGTCTTTCCTTATCTGTAGCAATGGTGGTAGACAGGTGAGGGATGTAGAGGTGTTAGCATGTAATATGTATTCTGAAGATTCAAACATGATTCTGTCATAAAAACTGGAACTGTGAAAAGAAGGTTTAGCAGAAGCTGTAGATACAGTCCTTGGCATAGCTCCTCAGTGGGTAGGAAGGTGTGCAGAAATATCTTAAAGGATGTTTGCCTTGATTTGTGCATCCATGGATGAATCACAGCACTTGTGTCAGCAAGAACTGGTGAGCATAAGGTTGTCTATAACAACCAGGACTGTCATGCTGGCAATGAGGGTACACCAGGCCCTGTTTCTTATTTTCTGTACCTACAGGTCTCAATGCTGCAAAACCAGGGGCGAGAGATGATGATTGTCACCAGTGGTGCTGTAGCCTTTGGAAAGCAGCGGTTGCGTCATGAGATCTTGCTTTCTCAGAGTGTGAGGCAAGCACTTCATTCAGGCCAGAGTCAGCTGAAAGACATGGTGAGAGGCTGGTGGCACTTGTGCTTTTCCTTAAATGTTGGGTGGTACCTGCTCCAGTCACTGACAGCTGCTCTTTGTCTTTGTAGGCTATTCCAGTGTTGGAGGCCCGAGCCTGTGCAGCAGCAGGCCAGAGTGGGCTCATGGCCCTGTACGAGGCCATGTTTACACAGTACAGCATCTGTGCAGCTCAGGTAAGGCATTCCCTCCTTCCTAGACTGACTTGCTACTTTTGGGGCTTATTATTGTCATATAAACAGTACCTTATACAGGAGTGCCTTGCTAAGTATTTCTGACATGAAGTTATCCATCGTCAAGATAAAAGCAAATATGCTTTTTCCTTCTGAGGTTCAAGTGTGTCCTGCTCTTATATAGCAGGGAGAGTCTGTTAAGATCTCTTCACAAAAGCTCAATAGTGGACTGAAGTGAGGGTTTAAAAATCACAAGTGGTTAAATTGTCATGCATTCTGTAAAGCTGGTGGAAGTGCATATCCACACTTCTGAACTTTCTGCCCATCTGCTCCTTTCTAGCTTGTGAATGATGGTTTCCCTAGCCTGGGTCTTATGCTGAAGGCTGCAACTCTATCACTTGAACTACTCTTAAACAGGCTTTGCTTATCTTAAATACTCTGGGAATACAGAATTGCATTAACTGTAAGGCCTTATTTGTTTAGACACTTTTAATGAGTTAAGGAGCCTAGTATGAAGTCTTTCTTGGAGGAAGTTCTTCCTGTAATACAGCAGAGCTGATATGGCTAAAATGTTTACATATAGCTAAAAATCACTATAGGTCGTGCTGGATTAGAATGTTGTTAAAGTCCATAGACAACTGTCATTCCTTTGATATAAATGAATTCATTGTCTCTGCCAAAAAGGTCAGAGCACACATGGATTTGACGTGCTATTGTAACATTTGTGTGCTGGAGTTGTTTACTTAGTTCTCAAATATCCAATTACAGAGTAAAAATTAAAAAACCAGTCTCTCCAGAGCAGACATTGAGATTTTTTTGGTCTTAAAATACCAAAAAGAGAAGGATGGTATCTACATGCAGGAGACTTTAATGACAAAATTCTTTCAGAAAAGCAAGTGAGTTCTAGTGAGCTGAAGAGAAGTCTGGAGATAAAGCATCCCTTCTGCTAGCTACAGGTAGGAACATGAAACTGTGAGGAAAATCAGGAAAGGCAATGTCTTGAGTAGTCCATTGAATTGTTTAGGTCTGAGTAGTTACCATCAGCATCTGTGTTCTGATTACGATTTTATTCTCCAAATTTGCTCCTGAGTTGTGTGACCTGTGTGACCTGAGAAAGGCCCTTGTAGGCTCCAGTGGAAGTTAAGGCATGTAAACCTATAATGTTGTGGGAAGAATATTTCTCACTTGTATTCTATATCCTTGAAATGTAGTTTCTGTTTCTTTAGTGACCCAAAAGGCATGACTGCTCTGTTATGACATGTTAATATGTAAGTTTATGATTCTATTCTCGGGAAAGGTGGTAGGCTAAGTATTTTTTTTCTTCCTCTTAGATTTTAGTCACCAACCTGGATTTCCATGATGAACAGAAGCGTCGCAACTTAAACGGAACATTACATGAGCTTTTAAGGATGAATATTGTCCCTATAATTAACACCAATGATGCTGTTGTTCCACCTCCAGAGCCAAACAGTGATCTGCAGGGGGTAAATGTGGGTAAAGTATTGCAAGGGGGTGGCTCCTGCTTGCAGATGGTACAGCTCTAATGTGTACTTGACTACTGCCATAACTGGGGACCTCTGAGGCCTAGAGCAGGGAAACACACATCCACAATTAGTGTGGACAGAGGGCACTGGAAGACTGTGCTGACTTGTCTGTGTCTGTTGTGATACACTGTTGTGGGGTGAAAGCAGGGCAGATAATATCTGCTCTGACAAAACCAAGCATGCCTAATTTGTTTTTTTACCGAATAGTTGAAGTTGGAAGGGACTTGTGCAGGTCATCTAGTCCAGCACCTCTGCTTAAAGCAGGGGCAGTTAGTGCCCCTTGCCCTGTCCCTGGGCACTGAGGTAGAGAATGCAGGTACTGATGCCACTGCTTTGTCATTTTGGTATTGCTGTACTGCATTCCAAAAGCAGATGTGCTTCCACGCAAAGATCACCTTCGAAGTTGCAGTGAGTGTGAGCAAAGTAGCTCAGGAGGCCTTGTTAGTGCTGAGGTAACTTGCTTTTGTGTGTTACCACCAAACATTTCTTAGCTCCTCCTGCTCCCCAGTGCTGCTGATGTGCACGTGCATTGCAGGTGATCAGTGTGAAGGACAACGACAGTCTGGCAGCACGACTGGCTGTGGAAATGAAAACTGATCTCCTGATTGTTCTCTCAGACGTAGAAGGTTTGTGAGTAATTTCTTTAATTTCTTTGTAGTTTTAATGAAGTTTTACAGTGGATTGTCAAACCAACCTCTTTTCATGTTTTACTGATCTCTTCAGCTCATCCCTTTTGCGTGGACAATTGCAACATACTCCTTAACTCCTTCAGGCCTGTACCCCCTGCTGATGCTGTGGAATAAGCCAAAGACTTATTAATAATAAGAATAAGCCAAAGGTCACACTGCTGAATGTGGGTGGATGAGAATGCCTGTGAGCCTGAGACTTGTTCAGAACCCAGAATACCACGTGTACTGTGGTACTTCTGTCAGCTTCTAGAGTTGTATGATAGTCAGGAGCACCCTGCAGGATAAAGGCTGTGTCTAGAATAAGGATTATAAACCGAATACTAATCTACAATAGTTTGCTTCTTCTGGCAGCAGGTACTGTTTCAGTGAATTATCAGCAGAAGTCCTGGTCATTGCTTTCCATATACTTTGATCTTCCAAGTTTTTTCTCTCCCAGGCTTTTGGCTTACACTGCTCAAATCTTCTGAGCTGTGCTTTTGTGGCAAAAGCCTGTTACCTATGGAGGTTGAACTTTGTTTTCTAGACAGAGGAGGGTTAGTGGGTGCAGTTTCACATCAGTGCAGACCACATCACCCAAGTCACAGCCTTTTCATCTTCTCCAGATGGGTTTCTTTCAGTGGATCCTGGACTTCAACAAATACTTTAGGCCCTGAGGAAGAAGGAGCTGTCTTTCCATAAATACAGTTTCTTTTAGCAGATTCAACCAGGTTTCATGGTTGATTCTAGTTGAAATGACTGTCTGAGAAAAACTCATAAAAGCAATAAGCAGAACAGCTTGTAAAAAAAAATAACGCTCAGCACACCCACCCTGCAGGCTTATTCATTCAGTGTGACATTTTGTTTGTGGAAAGATATGTGTCCTCTCCTTCCCAAAGTGTCAGGAATGGACACAGATAGTCTGCACTTGTGCCCTCTAATTTGTCATGGCACTATTTGTTCACATAGAATTTCTGGGAAGTGTGATTCAAGAGTTCAAATTTAATATGTTAGGTAAACTAAAGTGTCATTAAACTCCAAACATGGTTACATAAAGTTATTTGATTTTTAAAAATATTAGTAGGGTATGTCTCTGTAGTGTTGTGTTCCTTCTTAGCAGAATTCTGAACCCTTTTTACGTGTTTCTGAATTGCCTGGTTTCTCACTGTACAACCCAGCATTCAAGAATATCATCTGAGGCTTTAGTGAGGAGTATTGTCCTTTGTCTTTTCGGCTGGGGGTTTGTGTATGTAAGGCCTGATGTTGAACATGTTGAACATGTAAACTGTCTCTAACCCCAACCAAATATCACTACGTCCCAGCTTGCATGTTGCTGTTCAGCATGTGGGGTTTTGCTTTCTTATTTGTTAGGCTTTCAGTAAACCTATACTTGAGACTGCCTGTGAAGTGTTTCATGCTCAAAAAGCAGGGTTCAGTGGAAGTTTTCAATCCTTTAAAGTGGAATACAGCTTTTTAGCCCCATGTTGCTTGGTTTGGTTTATTTTTTTTATTTTTTTCACACATGAGCTTTGGACATGAGGGTATATAACTGATTTTTATTGTTTATTTCAGGACTCTTTAACAGCCCTCCAGGATCTGATGATGCAAAGCTCATTGACATATTCTACCCAGGCGACCAGCAGTCTGTAACATTTGGAACCAAATCCCGAGTGGGAATGGGTGGCATGGAAGCCAAGGTAGAAATATGGAACATTTGTTTTGTTTTTGGGAAGGATGTTTTTGTTGAATCAAATAAGTAAAAAAATCCAATAGGAAGCTGAATAGGAAAAGAGTAGGTAAAAACTTTGTGTGGAAACCCGAGTAACCCTTCAGCAAACTTCATAGCTTCCAGCAGAGGTTTATAAGCAATGACAATACCTCTACATCTTGGTCAGAGCAGCCAGGAGTGCTTAGACTGATCAGATGTTAAGGGAGTAATGCAGACAGCTAATGGTATTGAATAATATTTTAATATTATATAGTAATGGCCAGCACCTGAGCAAGAACAGTGCTCCACAGTACAAGTAATATCATGTGGTCACTTAAAGTGGATTAAGCTAATCCATGATACCTGATCAACGTCAGAAAAAATGGCAACAGAATATTTTCAAAAAAGAAAATTGGATTTCTCCGAAGAGTAATAAGAACTTTCAGCATAAAGTAATGGTGAGAAAGAACATATGACCAATGTGCCCTTGCAGAAGTCTTGAAAAAAGCAAACTGTTAGGAAAATTTGAAGTATGCTTCTAAAGGGGCAGCTGGTTAAGGAAGGGAAGGTAAAGTGCAAATACATGATCTCATTCAGTGCTACATTATGGAAATTCCTGAAGTGTGTTGAATGCTCTTTGAAAGCACGAGTGATCAGTCTGGAGGTCAGGATGGGCCAAGAAGTCTTGTTGTGAGTGGTGACTCAAATAACACAAGTGAATTTCTTGGAACTGTCTCTATCATTTGCTGTAGGTGAAGGCAGCTCTGTGGGCCCTCCAAGGAGGCACCTCTGTAGTGATTGCAAATGGAACCCACCCGAAGATCTCAGGTCATGTCATCACAGATATTGTGGAAGGGAAAAAAGTTGGAACTTTTTTTTCAGAGGTAAAACCTGCAGGTGAGTACAGAGATAACGTGTACATTGAGAGTTGTAGAGATTTCCTGAAAAGTTAGAGTTAAAATTTGTCTAGAGCTGTGCAATAACTGGGAAGCCATACTCTGCTTGAAAAATGGATTTTGAAAGCTATTTTCTAGAGTAAGGATAGAAAATGTTGAATTCCCTGCTTTTGTTCCCTTTGTGACCTTTGCACAATAGGGTAAGTGTGGAGTGATACTTTTGGCTTGCACTTAAAGCCAAGTGAATTTCTTCATGTATAATCCTTAATGGATTTCTTGTATGAATGTGTCAAATTATCCTTTGAACCCACTCTGTGTCACTATGGTCAAGAGCCTTTTTGGTTAGTCCCATTATAATAAATTTATATCAGCAGTAAAGCTTTTAATCTTGTGATCCCACTCTGAGTGCCTTACAAACACAGCAAACAGCAAAAGTCCCTGTGGACTATTGTGGTGTTTACTCCAATCTTCTCTTTGTCTTCCATCTTCCAAGAAACACACTTTGGAAATTCAAGTAACTTTTAGAAATCAACTATATCTGCTTACATACATATCAGTTTTCTCAAAGAACACCAAAAAATGCCATACTTTCTAAAGTATGATATCACTTTAAAAAGATGTTTTAACACGTCTTAAGTAAGTCTAATTAATCATGTGTCTGCAAGTCCTTTTCTTACACTTGCCACTACGCCTCTTTATATGTTCCATAACACTGGAGTTCCTACTCTGGCTATTTCCATGGGACCCTTCTTAAAACAGAAGTTGGGTTGTATTTAGCACCTTCAAGTCATCTGGTTTACAGGAGATTTCAGGAGAGTTAAAAATAACAACTTAGTTTATCCATGAGTTACTTGTGAACTCTTGGGGGAAACGCTGCCTGAACATGATGACTTGTTTTGAAACAGAAACATAAATTACCTGTTTCATATCATTTCAGCACCTTTATTCTAAAATGCATACAAGGAGAGACAGAGGGAAAGCAATTTTTCTGTGAGCTGTTACAGAATTGGGCTTTGGCTCCCTTTATTTTTCATATGTTCCCATGCATACATTCCTCAGCTGGATACTTAAACTTTTCAAAGTTTGCCTCCTTTCTTTCAGAAGCCTACTATGCAGAAGCCTACTATGCCTTGAGACATATCCTGCTGTTCTTTTGTCCTTTGTCCAGTCTTTTTGATACATGGTGCACACTCACCACATCTCTGTGGTGACTTTACACAGGGATCACAGCAGTACTTTTGTGTCAGGTACAGATTTTTCTGTTTTAGCATGTAACTTTTTTCTTGAAATTTCTGTTTAAGACTCTTTACTGCTTTCCTGATCTGAGCAAAGAATGGGAAGATGGAAGGCCTGGTGTTCACTTCTGCATATGCTGTTACTTTGTCTGTGTGGCATGGTTTTGGGTTTTTTTGCAGGCCCGACAGTAGAACAGCAGGCTGAGATGGCTCGAGCTGGTGGCAGGACCCTGGCAGCTCTACAGCCTGAGCAGGTGACAGAACAATATAGTAGCTACTTGTTAAGACTGTGCATGTGTGGCAA